>NC_089491.1:293799046-295220921 GCF_036850765.1 Saccopteryx bilineata | reverse complement strand
TGCAACAATAAAAGAGATGTGGCTATGAGTAAGGCATTTCTCTACTGGCTAATGTGGTGCTTCAGCAAGCATTTTTCATTGCTACATGCTGACTCTCTAGGAGAAAACCCGAACGAGCCTCCCCGTGCTCACAAAGGCATTGTGCTGAGCCCTGCCGGCTGTGGCAACCATAGTCAGAGGCGGGAAGGGGGCAAGAGTTCTGCAGGCTGAGCCCCTGATGATGAGAGTAGATAGGCCGAGGCTTGACAAAGTGGCTCCTTTTCTTCTATTATCTCGAGGACCGGAATTCTTTCTCCCTCCTCTGCTCTTGCAGGGACCTTATATTAACAGTCTTGCTTTTCTCACATAGCTAGGTATCCAGAAATGCCCAGGAAGTTTTCAACTTCAAAGGAGAGAGGGGCACCTTTGGTCTGGCCTTGCCAGTAGAGAGAACTGACCGCCCCTGCCCACACTGCTTGCTGTTCCTTTTAGGGCCTTTCTCCTACTGTTCTTAGTGCAGATCAGTGATGATGGCTTAGAAAGATCTGAATGTGGAAGCTTAGCTATGGGGAAGCCATGATTTGTGCCTTGAAAGTTTGTATGGTTATACTGCAAGCCACCAGTTTTTCTTTGCTCTCCCAGACCAGTGGAGATTGCTGGCCAGATGTGTTATAAACAAAGTTGTTCCTTGGGCTGAACACAAAAGTGGGGTTCCTTTTCTTTCTTCACCAGTTCAGTTCTCTGCTGTAATAGAGCACTGGTTTGTGTACAATAGAACACTGATCAATTTACCCTAAAGCTGAAGAATAAGACTATGGCTAAACATTTTCAAAATCTTAAGACCTTAGGGCACTGGCTGGTTGGCTCAGTGGTAGAATGTTGGCCTGGTGTGTGGAAGTCCTGGGTTCGATTCCTGGTCAGGGCACACAGGAAAAGGAACCATCTGCTTTTCCACCCCTCCCCCATTTTTCTCTCTCTCTCTTCCCCTCCCACAGCCATGGCTTGACTGGTTAGAGCAAAGTTGGCCCCAGGCACTGAGGATGGCTCCATGGCCTCACCTCAAGTGCTAAAATAGCTTGGTTGCCGAGCAACAGAGCAGCGGCCCCAGATGGGCAGAGCATTGCCCTAAAGGGGGCTTGCTGGGTGGATCTTGGTCAGTGTACATGTGGGAGTCTGTCTCTCTGTCTCCCTGCCTCTCACTTAATTCAAAAAAAACCTTAAGGACTTCTATCTGTGTGCTAGTGACTCTTTACAGTTTATTAGGACAAATATTCTTTGAGTAGCGTGCATCAAGCTTCGTAAAAAAAGAAAAGAAAAAATCACCCATAATTCATGGGAGAGAACAAATCCTCACAGTGCACATGAGAATTTTTAGTGTTGTTCAAACCTTCCCTGGTTGGAATGTCACCCCCTACTCACCAGCCCAAACAACAGAAACAGGGGCGGCTGGCACCCAGAGACCCAATGAGCTGCTCCACTTAGCATCATCTAAATCCTCCTTTCATACGATTAACATCTGATATTTCTCCCTTTCTGAATCATATCCCCTTCCGGCCAGGCCACCTCGCCTTTATCTGTGGTGTCTATTTTAAGACTGCTTCAGTTCAAGGAGTATGGGGCCCCAGGAGTAATTTTGTCACTTCGCGTGTGACTTCAGACAAGTTATTGGTCTATTTTGTATCCTCTTCCTCCTTGGGAAAAACTAGGTTCTTTCTGGAAATGTGGTGACAAAGAAGCAGGAGCCTGGATAGTGCCCTGCCCCGCGCCACTCGCAGGCTCACGCGGACAAGTGCACAAACACACCTCCGCCGCCACGGAGGGTCCTGATATCGCCGGAGAGTGTTGCATCTAGCCTCTCCGTTTTGGCGCATTTACTCACTAAAGCTTCAGATAAGATGATTTTTTCTTTTCTGTGCCTGTGTGCACGGAGGTCAGTGCTTAAGTGAGATGCTTAAAAAGCCACTGGTCTTGCCTGGTGTGCGGGGGACCTGGGTTCGATTCCCGGCCAGGGCACACAGGAGAAGCGCCCATTTGCTTCTCCACCCCGCCCCCCTCCTTCCTCTCTGTCTCTCTCTTCCCCTCCCACAGCCAAGGCTCCATTGGAGCAAAGATGGCCCGGGCGCTGGGGATGGCTCCTTGGCCTCTGCCCCAGGCGCTAGAGTGGCTCTGGTCGTGGCAGAGCAACGCCCCGGAGGGGCAGAGCATCGCCTCCTGGTGGGCAGAGCCTCGCCCCTTGGTGGGCGTGCCGGGTAGATCCCGGTCCGGTCGGGCGCATGCGGGAGTCTGTCTGACTGTCTCTCCCTGTTTCCAGCTTCAGAAAAATAAAAAATAAAAAATAAATCCACTGGTCTTATCGCAGTCGCTGTACCAGTGTGGGCTGTGGCCGCAGCCAGAGGTAGACCCGGCACTCCGCCGAATACCTCAACTGATCGGGTGCGCACTGCGGGACTTTGCCATGTAGGTTTCCCCTCTTAGATCGAGTAAAACGAATCTGTAGTCTAATAGGAGCAAGAGAAGGGGTTGGCAAAGCAGAGGGCTGTACATCTTGTTTCTTTCTTAATTTTACTCTGCACGATGTCTACATGATGCCCAGAGGTCCTGTCAGTCCAAATGACTGGACTATGTTAGCTCAGCTGAGTACTAGCTGGTCGAATTATAAAACATCTTATTGAATGCCATTTTAAACTCCTCAATCAGTTGTTGGTAGCAATAATAAAATAGCTAACATTTACTGGCTGTTTACTATGCCCTGGGCTCTCTTCTAAGTGCTTTACCAATATGAACTGATTTAATGTGAACAGTAATAAATAATGTGGATATTAATGCAAGAAAACTTTCAGTTTGCCTAAAGATGTATATTGTTTTGAAAGTAATTCTAAATGGGAAGGGACAGGTAGAGGCAGGAGGAGAGAGAAAGGTGTGAGATGAGAGGAAATGAGGCTCCTGTTTTTCCTCCTTCGCTAGATGCTCTTCTTCCTTCTTTCTCTTCTCCTTCTGGTCTCTTTTCCAGCCTTCTGCTCCATCCACCTCTGCCTCTGTCTTAAGCTTGCTGGTGGCTCCTCTGTCCCTGCTTAGCACCATCCCCCGCCAGCCCCCGCTGCCGCTGCCTCTGCCCATGGCTCTCTGAGCAGATGGGGAAGGTTTATCACCAGCGACGAGGGAGTGGCTTGAATCTCTCTCCCCTTCTAGACCCTGTGTTTCCTGGCCTTTATGAGTCAGGACCTTCTGAGTGACAGGAGAGCGGTTCTGCCTTTTGTATCAACTTACACAATTGCCAAGATTCTTGGCCCAGCCCTCAGACTCAGGGTGGTGAGAGCCTGAGAGGCCCCAGGGGATGTGGAAGAAGGCACTGGATGGGGAAGGGGTGGGGGAAACAGGAGCTACACACTTGCAGTCTGTGCTCAAGCTACAGAAGTTGGCCACAGCGCACGAAGTGGGGCATCCTTCTTCGGAACGTGAGTTTGCGAAGGTGTACAGGAGAGGGGGGTTCGGTTCCAGGCTGCCTCTTTCACTCCTACTTTGCACATTTAAGGAGATTGGCAACAATACATTTGTCTTTCCAAGTGTTATGGTATAGATGTCCATGCTTCATTTTCATATCACTTTGAGAGCTTCCCAAAAACATTTTTTATGGGGAGGGAAAGGGGGTTTGGGATTCTGTCCCAGTGTTTTAAATGGTACTGATACTTTGACTTTACAGTCAGAGGAGTTGGATTTCATCACTTTGCTGTCACCCTCATAACCGTGGCAGGAAAGAAGGCTACGATCGCAGTCAATTTCCAAGGCTGGTTTACAGGGTTTGGCAAAGACTTAACAACCTGTGAAGTCACCAGGGTGAAATGTGCTATCCCAGGAGCTAAAAGACCTACCACCTTGGTCTGATTCCATTCCCTAGGTTGGCCACGTGATGCAGTGCCACTAAGAAAGGCAGAATGATCCAAAGATTGGGAGGTGGGCGTTGATGGTCTTGTGTGGAAGTTGGCAGACACCTTCATCCAGACTGATACTTCTGACTCTAGGGGCATGGGAGTTGGGTGTCTTTGCTTTTCCTGCACGCTGTGGCAGGAAAGGTCATGTCAGTTTCCAAGGCTGCATGGAGACTCTTTCTTACTCTTGAGAACCATGCGGTAGCTCCTCCCCCACTGTGGTCAGCCAGGCGTCCCTCATGGACCTGTCAGTGGCTAGCTGTTTATCTGTGGGTGGGGTCCAGATGCCCAGTAACAGTGACTAAGCTCCCTGGCCGTCACAGAAGACCCAGGTTTTTAGAGGGAAGCTTCAGAAATAAACTGAATGGAGAATTCTATTCATTGATTAGCTGTCTTATAAATGCCATTTCCTAACATACTAACATCTCACTGAGCAGATGAGCTGTCATCCATCCTGGGGGGGGGGGGGTTGGCTTTTTCTAGGTGTCACATGACAGGCCAGAAGAAGACTTCTGCAGACCTCCTGCTATATTTTCTGACTTTCCTCTTAGACAGAGAAAAGAAAGCAACACCTCTCCCATCCGCCCCCTTCACACACACACCCAAACACACATACCCTTAATTACACACACTGCAGAAATCCTGTCCACCATGCCTCCCCCAACCCCAACCCTCTCCCACTCTCCACACAACACACGTATAAGGACATTTAATGCATTTGGAGGTCTTTCATTCACATCACCGTCTCTTTAAAGAAAAATGAGGACAGGTGGATTTAGGAAGCACTTCCCTCTGCTCCAAATAGATACTTAAATATGAGGATCATTTGGAACCCTGGCACGTGAGTGAAAGCCTTTTACTGCTCTTGCAGACTTTTGGCCTCGAAGCCGCTGAACTGTTTAAATGATCGTGCAGCACACTCTTGGTGGGTGGCGGGGAGGCAAAGAAACCCTTACCACTTCCTTTCCTTGCCAGCCCCACCACTGACAAGCCAAATTGATCTCTTAAGAGACAAAATGAATGTTCTCCAAATCTATGTACACACATGGCTGTCTGGGAACATGTTCCTCGTACAGAATCATGGCCTGAAATGTGAAGGAGAGAGCAGCAAATACACCAGGGTCGAGGGGGGGGGAGCAGAGGTAGGCTCGTGCGCGCGCCCTGAGCTTCATTTTTGCGTGGCTGTCCTTTTCTGGAATTCAAGGTGTTGATCAGTATAATGAAGCGGGCCCATTGATTTATCATCTATTTGGGAATGTCATTGCATTTTTTTTTAGCTCCCCCGTGTCTTTTTTGTCATTGGGTTATATTCAAGCACAGTAAGATCAACTTGAAAACCTCCTTACTCAACAGCTTTATTAGTTACAGCATTCCGTGACCTTTTCTCAACATTCTTAAAGAAAAAGATACAGTGGAATGTCGCTTTACTTTGCTTATTGTCCTTTGTTGTGGGGAACAAAGCATTTTCTACAGTGGCTATAGCACATAATTATACAGCTTTCAATGGTAGTGTCTTGGCACCTATCAAAGTTCAGAGGAGCCTTTAGAAAAAAAAAAAAAAAAGATGTTTTGTGGCCGCCTAGGGAGGGTCTCATCTTTCCTTCAGAAAATAGTTCAAGGCTCTTCTGTCAAGCTTCCCTACTTAGAGCTTTTTCTCCTCCTGCTTCATAAAGTTTAAAGCGGATTCAGTGGAGTTCTATGATCTATTTCCTTTGAAAGATTGTTCCTCGGCACAGAGAGGGCCTTTGACTTCAAGAGTTCACAGATTCATGTCTTTAGGTATCATATGTCTGACCTTATCAGTTACTCCATTTAATGTCGGAGAAAAAGTCTCAACTCTTTGTGTTTGTCTGTTTTGCCTCTGTGAAATGATTTGGTGAAAAGACCATCCTTTCTAACACGCCACTGAGAGGCCGTTTCGGCTGCAACCTGCCCTGTGGCTTTTCTCTCTCTTTAAAAAAAAAAAAAAAAATGTCCTTGTGTTTTGTGTATGGATGAGTTCACAGTGAGAATAGAATTATACAAGGGCAAGCGCACACACAAAAAAAATCTTTTGCTTTCCTCCCTCCTCTTGCCCCCACCCCATGATCTATTGGCTCTCTTGGTGGCTGTACCCCAACAGGCGAAGCCATTTAGCAAA
Source organism: Saccopteryx bilineata (assembly GCF_036850765.1). Lineage (NCBI taxonomy): Eukaryota > Metazoa > Chordata > Mammalia > Chiroptera > Emballonuridae > Saccopteryx > Saccopteryx bilineata. The sequence goes on along the minus strand of NC_089491.1, from coordinate 295,214,876 downwards.
CACAGAGGTGGCAGCCGTGGCGCTGTGGTGGCAGTGGGTTTTCCCTTGCTTCGACTCACCCCTAGGGCCTTCATAATTAATTGTCCTTCAAAGATGAGGAAAGTTCAGAGACAGTGTGTGGAGTGCTGCCTATTGTCTGACATTCAGTTCTCCCTGCCTTGGCTCTTTCTCTTGGCCCCACAACGGGTTATCAGTTGGAGAAAAGGAGCAAGTCTTCCGCTGGGAGCACTGGTGGTGATTGGCGCCTTCCGTGGCGCATGCCCGGCCCGTCCTGGGTGCAGTGTCTGAAGAAGTTCTAACAACCTTTTGAAAACGAGCCCATTTATTTCGTCTCGATGATGCAGCGGGCTCGTTGAGGGAACCCGAGCTTGTTCCAAAGTTGGTGGTGATCCCTTTTCACGTGGCAGATCACGTTTTTAAATCCAAGTTCCTCATCCTCCCCTGACTTTATTTCACTCTGACCGTTCGGTTCTTCTTCTGCTATAAGGCAGACATTTTAACGTCCGTTCACTCCTCTCTCTTTTAACTGCGTCAGGATCATTTTGCAAGAACAAGGGTATTTGCAGACGTGACGCGCAGAACTTCGGTTTTCGGAGGCAGATGATTCTAGTGTAAAAATACCATTTCAGGGGTCCCTGTTTGGCGACATGACATAAATCAAATATATACGAGCACCCTCCCCCCCACCCCCGTGCCTTTTTAGCTGAGGCACAAAATTAAGACACACTGTGGAGACAGCTATTGGAGAAGTCAGAGAAAAGGAGAGCCGCTGATGCTTATTATATATCGTTCCTGGTAAACAGCGTGACGCCAGGAAAAACAAATACAGTCATCTTTCCAAGGGCCAGTTCAACCAGCACGCAAGAGAGGATTAAGATCACTTCGCTGCTGCGGCATCCGCAGCGACTCCAAGGCTGAAGGGAACCACAGTGAGAGGGAACCTGTGTCCCTCAGATCAGTCTGTCCTGGAGGAAGGGACCTCCAGGGTGGCCAGAACCGACCCTGTCCCCGTAGCTCTTCGAAAGCGCGTTTTCACAACAGTCCCTTTTGGTACTTAAAGAGAACCCGTCTGTGGAAGTTGACACAACAAATATAGTCATACCAAAAAGGGAGTCATAAAAAATTAAAGTTATTCTTATGAATCTTTCATTAGAAGCAATGGAAAGGGCCACTACTCTGGTCTAAGGCCTTTGTGTTACAAGCCCTTCTTCCGGGGCTCTGGGCTATTGTTCTTTCAGCTTCTCAAACAGACTTTCACTTTCAAGCTGACAAAAGTCACTTAGAAGCCAGACAGCTGTACTAACACACCCACCTTAGGGAGCGGGGATGGGTGGGGGGGGGAGGGCTCCCCAGGCAGGTGCCGAGGCCTGCCGGGAGAGACCTCGTTTAAAACCGCCTGTGTTGTTTGTGTCCTCACCTGGACAGGGGCCATTTATTGCTAATTTTGTGTGGAGTGCTAATTTTGTGTCCCCAGTCTCCCTGAGATTTCCCCAAAACATTTCTTGCATTTTCTTCACAGTGTGAAACACTGACATCCATGATCATATTTACACCTTGGGTTGGGTGGCCTGAGTTCGGCTCCTGAAAATCAAAGCGCAGAACTTAGCAGAAGACAGAGGGAGTGTGACTCAAAACTCTTTTTATTTCTTCCCTGGCTTCTCTCTCTTCAGCCTCTTCCAGCTAGTTCAGATCTCTCTTAAGCTTTTCAGATTTTCTGTTGCCTCCTCAGGAGTAGCTGGGATTGCGTGAACTCCCCCCACACCCCTCCCCATGGTGGGGGATAAGCCCACCTTAGGATTTCACATCCAGTGAGAGAGAGGTAGGTTGTCCTGCCTGCATCCCAGGCCTCAGGGCAGCCACCGCCAGGGGCCATGGAGAGTTCTCCCTGCGTGTGTGTTACCGGCCCTCCCTCCCCTGTCACCTTGTGTACAGTCTGGTCTGTGACACTGATGGTGATTATGTCATTATTTTGCTCTGGGGGCCCTGGCACATCTGCAGAGCCCAAGCACATCTTCTTTGTTGCGCTGGCAGACGTCCCACGCCACAAATGCTTCATTAGCCCTGCTGCTGGCCTCCTTGCCAGACGCGAGTGCCCAAATGCAGGCTCCTTTCTCCTCCGTTCTTTTGTGTGGCTGATGATCGTGTATTCCTCTTACCGGTTTTCCCCCATTTTCCTTGACTTCTGAACTCCAGATGTCCCAGTTTTCCTGCCCAAATCACTCTGAAGGCTCCAATGAGAAACTGGGAGACTCCTTAATCCAGCCCCATCCCCGCCCCTCCCACCTTCCCGGGCTTCCATGCCCCGGGGGAGCAGTGACTGAACAGCTCCCCGCTGTGAGCACTGACGTTTTCTCACTTTGCAATTTGAAAAGATACCCAGTGATTGCTCCCAGTTTATGATGGTAGGGGGGGTTAGGATTCAGAGTTTTTTAGATATTGCTTATTCTATGTGTGCCTTCCTCCTCCACCCCTTCTCCCTTCTCAGCTCCTTGCTTTGCTTCTGCACATCACCACATTTTACCGGGTTTCAGAAAGCAGTCTAAAAGGGGAATGCAGAAAAGAGTCTTTGTGCCTCGCTGTGCATGTTCTAGTCATCTGAAGGTTCCTCCTCCCTGAATGGAATCTTCATCTCCACTCAACCCAAGTCCCCTGCTCTCTCCTCTTGCTGTCCTAACCTCCTCAGCCTTGACAATGACCTATTATTAGATGTTTAAAGTGATTAACATTCGGCCGTTTTGGAAAGGAGCTCAAACACTTCTCCGAGGTTTGATTCTGTGTATTAGAGCCAAAGCTTTAGTTCAGGTGTGCCAGTTTCAAAGTGGACTGCAATCAATTTTAGAGCTTAATATCTTGGGCTGTGATGGCTACTCTGTAAGTGGTATGTTTAATTTCTCCTTAAAATTGAATTAATTGATTGATCTGTGTTAGCATATTATGAGAAGCTCTCCCCACAGAGAGTTTAACCGGTTTTTATCCCCCAGCCGCGCCAACATGTGATGTTTTGATATCTCTGTCCTTGAGTAAAACATAGATTTTAATTTCCAGGTATGCCCAAAGGAGTACATTTCTATTTTTATGGCAGTCATGGTCAGATTGTTGTCCTGAATTCTAATTCACAATCCTAGGACCAAGACCCTAGGAAAGCCTACAGAGAATTTCTTCCAAGAAATGAGTTGCCATATCAGGAATGATCCAGATGACAAAATGCAGATAGAGGTGGCCAGATTTTTAGGCCACCGGCTCTGGGCAGGAAGCATGTTGAGAGAGGGAGGTACTTGTCATTGACTGAATCATTTTCAAAAGACTCAAGATGTCCCTAGAACATTCCCAACTTCCCATTATTAGATCATTATGGTTTTATTACCCGTGGGTTTATTTAAACCTTTTTAAACCTCACCCCATCCTCAGACTATACCACTCCTCAAGATAATAATTCTCTAAATTTATTACCTGCTGTGAAAATAGTATCTTCTTTTTATGGCCCTTAAAGTGATTTCCCTGGAACTCCAGAGGGATAGCCCTTGTTATTATAATACCCTGGGATTTGTGAACAGGGCTGTGGCCATATTCTCCATTTCCTTTCTGATTTTATAGACTTTGATCATTACTGCCTCTTAATCTTCATCTGTGCAGATTAAGGAACTCTAATCCTTTTTAAAAGTCTAATCGCATACAGTTAGCGGGCTGCCCCTGGTCATTTCAGCTGCCCTTCTGTAATGCGCTTCCTTCCGGCGTTGTGTCTTCCCAGGAACGGCTACAGTCGGGAGAACATGGAACAGAATATTTCAGGTGTGGGTAGCCATACCACAGTGTGAGGACTGTATCTCAGGCACACACCCAGTGGGACTCTTTTGATTGCCACAAAAGTTTATCGTCTGAAGTTGGATTTCTTGAGTAACTTCTCAGGTGCACTTACTGGTAGAAAGAGCCTCTAGACCTGTTTATGAGATTCTTGGCAAATATTCTGGCAAATCTGACAGCATCTACAGCGCATATTCAGCCAGAGAGAAAGTGGGCAGATCCGCCATGCTGTCCAGATGTTTCCAGCGCTTTTGTAGATAAAGTTTAGACGTATTTGATGTCATGAAGACACAGCCTTATTCCTGGGCTTGGGTCTACAAAAAGGACAATGAAAGTAAAAGAACGTTCTGATCTCTAAGTGGTATTCTCAGGAAGGAAACAAAATGTTCACCGACCAGTAGATGTTATTTTATATAAAAGCATCACCTTGAAATGTTGTAAAGGAAATCCTTTGGAGAGTCCATTGTCAGTGATCCTAGGCTAATAATAGTGTAGAAAAGAGTATGATTTCTGAGAACAGTCCCGGGTTCAAACGCCAGCTCTGCCACTTGCCAGCAGTGAGCCCTTGGCAAGCATCTTAACCTCTCCGTGCCTCAGTTTCCTCATCTGTAAAATGGGAAAATAGTAGTGCCTACCTCACAGAGTTGTCCTGAATATTAAATGAATATGTGTGACTATATTAGCACAGAGTAAATGCTGTATAAGCATTTGCTTTTACTCATCCATAGAGCCAAATAAAAGTTACCTTGTTCGATTACATATTGCATCATTTCCTGCTGACCCTAAGTAGAAAAACAAACAAATGAGCAAACAGAGTTCTCAGCAGAATTAGAACAAAGAGCCAATGCAAAACTGGTTTTAAAAAGAGAAAGTAATTCCCCCTGTTTCAAGTGTGGCTGTGAAGGTGTCACCAGTTTGGAACATCTCTGGAATCGTAGGTTCCAGATGAGAAGAACAGCAATGAGATGTCAGGGTATGATGGGAAGGGCACCAGCCCGGAGGGTCTGCCTCAGGCAACACCTGCCTCAGGAGGCTCTACTTTGCTCATCTATAAAGTGATCAGATTAAAGACAGAGGTTTGTTCTAGGTCTGAAATTCTGTGGTTCTAGAATAGAAGACATTCTGCATCCTCTAACTAAGCCCTGGGCATGATGCAATGCTCTTAGCAGCGATTGTGGATCCCCTGGGAATCCAGATGGCATCCACTAGGGCCGCTTACACCCTTGTGGCTCTGCTGTGGCTTAATTGTCTCACTGAGAGTCCCCAGGGCGCCCATTCTGGTGTTCTCCCAAGACCTGCTTCAGAGATCTCCCAACAGTACCTTTGGAGACGTGGCAACTCCCTGGCTGGGATTATAGAGACTAATTTTTTGAATTCATAAACAGTTTATTGACTGAATGAGCACTAATCTTTATACTTGCTGCTCACTTTGTAATCTTTATACTTGCTGTTCACTTTGTTATGTTGGCTGGGGCAGCCAACCCATGAGTTCACCTGTGCATTTTCCAGGAGATACTAGAGACCTGAGCAAAGTAATGGAGAGTCTGTGCATCTGTTCCGTCAACTCAGTCAATCAGCATCCAAAGGATGTTACTAACCTCTGTATAATATGCAACATCTCCCCTCTTTCAAAACAAAAGTACTGTATTTCCCCATGTATCAGACATACCTTAATTTTGGGGCCTGAAATTTGAAAAAAAATGTATCACATAAAGTTATTGAACTCAACTTTTATTCATCATAAAATGCATACAACTCCTCATCACTGTCAAAACTCCCATCTGTTAGCTTGTCCTCATCTGTGTCTGATGACGAATCACTGTCTTCAACAATGGGCGCAAAAACAAGGACGAAAAAGCGGGAAATGAAAGTAAAAAAACTACAACCACTGTATAAGATGCACTCAGTTTTTAGACCCCAAATTTTCCAGGAAAAACTGCATCTTATACATGGGAAATACAGTAGTTGTTTCAGATGGCATAACTATCTTCACATATTAGGCTTGGTTAGTAAATTTTACAAAAGCAAAATCATTCTTTCCTTTAAGTATTCTCCAAATGATAATAATGGAGACTGGTGCTTTTCAACCTCCAGTCCACAGATCATCCAGCAGAAATTTCTTACCAGTTCATGAAAGAGTTAACCACCTGATATTGCATGTAGATTATAGACCCAGTGATCTTAGTCAAATTTGTCTATGCTCAGGGTGATTGCTGCCTTAGTGATCCCTGAAATAATTCTCCTATTTTCACTGGATCCCACGTGTAGAGAGGTTGTAAACCACTGATCTACATCATGAGTTTCTTCCACTGGGGTTTTGTGGGTGTGTATCAGAGTGGTGGGTAGGCATCAAAATCCTCACAAGTCATTTAGATGTGTATTTTTCATCATTCTGTGGTTATTGTACCCAACTTCTGCTTTGAAAAGACTAACATTTTTAAATTCAGATATGGAGCTCAGAGTGACTTTTTAGTAAAAGGAACTATATTCACGGAGGACACATGTGGGGGGTGGGAGGGGTGACGGCGGAGAAATGGCCAGAAGCAGAAACAGGTGGAAGAAGATGAAAGGCCGTGGTTTCGAGGCCACTCCATTTCCTTTCATACAGACAGTGTTTGCAGAGACTTCTCATCTTATGTGACCTGCAGGTGCATAGACAGTCTGTGTGTGAACTCATTGCATTGCCCTTTAGCAGGGCCAACCCTAGGGCCAACGGCACCCTGAGACTCCGCCACAAGCACTACCTCAGGTCCCGTTAGGTGTTGGGAGAGGGCTTCCAGAGGCTCCCGGGGCCATTCCGGAATCTGCTTCTCTACCTTCCCAAACTATTTACTTTTCTTGAAAAAGCCATTTCAAAGTCCTTCATAAGCTCTTAGGTTGCTTTTGAAATATAGCTTATTCTTCGTTTTTGCAAAAGGTCATCGTGGAGGGGAGACCCAATAGGATTCTCCAGAAATACAAAATGTAATTTCTCTGACAGAACAAAGATCTTTCAGTCAAAACCAAATGATAGGATTGAGGTCTTTAATTTTAGTCTTTTCCCAAAGCAGCACGGATATTATGTGGGGTGCATGAGCCGTCGTCAGCAGAGTGGCAGTCTCTCCCGTAACCAGGTGCCCTCTGAGGCTGTTTGATCAGTTGCATCCCACAGGACTTTCTCTGGTGCTCCCTGTGGGCGATGGTGCTCTCGGGGTCCTGCCTGAACCCCACTTCCCAGCAGTCTCTCCCTAGGCCCCTCGCTCACGTTGCCCCATCAGTGTGAACACAGGGCAGGCGGACGAGTTTTAATGTTAGCCTGGGCAAAGCCTAATTAGGAAGGTAAATCTCCTGCAGAAAACAATCACGTAATGCATTCTCGAATGAAACAGGAGTAACTGGATTATCTGTGCCCCGGCTTCCCTCCGTGCAATATTAGAGAGTATATGCCGAGTTGTTTTTGGATAATCTCCCATCCAAGAATGGCACCAAGCTCGGCCCTGTTTATGCTAACACCTCACCCAGGAATTGTAGCAAAAGTTAAATGTCAAGCACTCTCAGCCTGTCTTGAACTCAGACACCCAATAGGACATCATTCATGGGGCTAACTTAAAGGGGAGTTCCTTAATGCTATAGAGTGATTGGTATACTGCTTATTTTTCCACTGAAGCTGATTCAACAGATGGGTTGTAAAGGAGGGATGGGTTCCTGCATTTAGTCCATTTCAATATTTACTGGCAGGAAAGCTCCTCATGAAACTCTCCTAGTTAAAGCAGGATGAGAATGAAGTCTTCCCAGTTCTTGACCATCTGTGTGTGGTCCATTAACTCTGTTCCATAGACCTGGGCAGCCTTAGATGCACCTGAGGGATGGAGTGACCTTGCAGGTTGAATTTGGGTGAGGCGATTCCAGCTATCCTGCAAGAATAGCCAGTGTGCACTAGGTCTTCAGAATAGTGTCTGCCCCCAAGGGTGGCTCAGAGCAGGGGTTGGCAAACTACAGCCTATAGGCCAGGTTGGGTCTTCAGTCTGTTCTCTATGACCTTAAGAATGGTTTTTCCATTTTTAAAAGGTTGTAATAAGTCTACCTAAGACTTATTACCTAAGAGATTGAATGTGACCACAAAACCTGTGTGTTGACTCTCTAGCCCTTTGTGGGAAAAGCTTGCTGACCCCTGGCTGAGGTTGCTTCTCTCTTTAGTAGAACTTGTACTCTCTGAGATCCCTCCTACTTCTGAAGTTGCAAAACGATGATTCTTCAATAGAACAGCACTGGTCCAGTGCTCACCTGAACAGGCTTCCAGATACGTAACCCCAGGAGGGGGTTTTCAGTTGTTTACAAGTTCTGAGAGTACCTTTATGGTATCTTGAGGGTGGAGGAATGGAAGAAAGGATTAGAGTTTAGTTTTTGAAGCTTTCTCTGTGATTTTGTTTTACTGTTTGTTTAAACGTGGAGTCATTCTTTCAAACATGTGCAGAGTTTGAGAAGGACAGAAAATGTACTCCATTCCAACAAATAACATGACAGTCGTTGAGTTTCCTAATATTCGTAAACACCAAGACTTCCAAGCATGAGCAAGTGAACTAACCACTTTAGGCACATTTGGTGAACCAACTTTGAGACCCACACAATCATTTTAACAGTAGTCTCATAGAGTTTATTATAATAACTGTCGTTCTGTGCCCTGCATGCTACCCCTTCTTTTCTGGGGCTATAGAGAGATGGTTTTATTTCTATTGATATCTATATGTGGAGCTGCCAAGGGAATGTTTACAAAATTTAAAATGTACATACACAAATTATTAACAGGTAGCATAGAAGATGTTAAGACATTCTTTTTCATTACCCAGAACTCATCATTATTCAAAGGGCTCAGTTCTAGCACATTGTTGATAATCATATGGTATTTTTATCTAAACATATGTTGTCAACATTTCAAAGGTATACACTTTTTTTGTGTGTGTGTGTCTCCTGTATTTTATCAATAGCCACTCCTAAGAGATTAAGGTGCAAAGTCAGGTGAGGAAACAAACAAACAAAAATACTCAGGGCCCAAGTCGTGATGTCCAGTGGTCAGCCTCTGCCCACACCACAGATCAAAGTCCACTTCCTGTGCTCCTTTTCCGTGCGGTCCCACTGCCCCAGTCAAATGAGATCCTGAACTTCCCTCCTCCCGGTTTCCGTGTGGCTGTTCATTCTTTTTATTACATTTCCTCCGGTGGGCTATATCTGGTTGCTACTCTACGGCATTTGTAAGGGCTGCTGTGGCACTGGAGGGTGTCAGTTGGTCTCACTTGGGAGGGTACTGCCACAAGCTCCGTGTAGGTCCCTGCCTTGGCGACAGACGAGCGACCTGCTTCCTTCCGCCACTTTTTCTAATTATCCCTGCAGCTCTTTCAGTCTGGCTGAGAGAAACGTGGCGGTTGTTGTGTGGGTCCCACTCATGGCCTTCCCCAGCCTTTCCTGGGACTGACTTCCCTACCCCCACCCCTCCCACATTAACATGACATTGCAAGGCCAGCACAGACCCTGAGCAGCTTCCACCAGCTGAAACCTCTGATCCCCAACCCACCAGAGAGTTTGGCTTTTGGATTTTGGCAAGAAGGCCTGTTGCCCATCAGGTCAGCATGAATAAAGATTTCTTTCTTCCTTTCTTTTTTAAAGTCAGGCATCATCAACTGACTCTACCCCCCCACACACACACACACCCAGCTCCCTTTTTCTTTCTCAAGACAGTTTAACCCCTTCCTTCTCCCAAGTAGGTCGTCTATCCTGAATGCACGGTTTTTGTCGTATTTCTTTCCTGTGACACAACCAAGAAATCTACATGTAAAAACTGAAAGGAGAATCAATTCTGAGCCCTCTTATCATTTCTAAAGTATGTTTATCCAGCTTTGTAGTAGGAACAAGCAGACTGTTTGAAGGCCACATACTTCTCAAACCTTGGTTGCAACACGTTTGCGCCGTTTTGAAACTGTCTTTATCTAGCTGGGAAAACGAAAATCTATTTGATAAAGTGGCACTCTGGCCAGTTTATCTTGCAATATGGCTTTAGCTCACTGAGTCTATTGATTTCCTTAAATTAATGTTTACAGAATGCTACTGAATTTTGCTCAACAGAACATTGTTCTTTTGAAGGTTTATAAAAAAAATGATACAGACTGTTGTTGCTATGTGTTCCTTTGCTTAGACGGAGGAAAATGGCTTTTTTTTATGGTTCTTTTCTTGTTTTGTTTTATTTTTTAAGGACAGCCTTGAACTCTAACCACTTCCTAAAAGCATTTACTCTCCACATATTTAAGTAGCAAACATGTAAGTAGGAAGTGAGCCCACTCATTGGCCTAAAACTGCATGGGCATTACATTAATCTAATCTGGTAAGGTCCCCAAAAAAGCTGAATGCTACTTGAAGCATCACCAGAAAGAAAAAGACTTTAGTCTAAAGCTCAGTGTTGGTGTAAAATGACAGGCGTATGCAGGCAGCTTCACAGCCAGGGCCCCTGGATAATAATGCCAGTCCATCCAAACATACGCACCAGCATCCTAATAAAACAAAACACTGGGTGGGTACCCTAAATATAACACCCTGCTCTTTGTCTGTGGTGCTCAGTGTTTTATACACAAAACCTAATCTCCAGAGATGCTTTTAAAGCTGGCTTTCCCAGGGAAGCACACACGCCCATTCAGCTCTTGATGGGGATTCAAGTCACAATCCTGATGAAATGACCAAAATAAAACTTTGGAAACACAATGCAACTTTTCTCAACTTGTTGACTGAGCCAGTAAAATCAATCACCCAAGTGAACCACCTCAAAAGCACCCCTCAAAAACGCTGCGTTGCTCACATTTATTAATCACAGTGAAACACCTCCCAGGAACTGGGCTCATCTTTAAAGGTTCAAACCACCACCTTACACGCCAGTGATATTCTCTGCTTTCCAAAGCACGTTCGTGCTTGCTTTCCCCTCTGAGCTGTCCCCATCATGAGAGGGCTTTGGGACACAATCCCTCAGTCTGCTCTGATAGCATCCCAACCATCTCTCCCCTTCTGAAGGGCCGGTTGGTCCTGGGCTGTACGTACAGGATCAACGCACGCATGGCTGCAGAGGGAAGCCCTCAGGAGCAGCACCTTGTAACCATATTTCATAGCTCTGTGATTTCTCCCCTGGGCCCCTGGAGGGAGGACTCAGCGAGAGCGAGGCAGTGGAAAGGAGCAGCAGCCGCGTATCTGTTCTTGCCTTTTCATCTGATAATCTCTATGAGGAGTCACTAAAGCATCTGAGTTTATCCATTTACGTCCACTCTGTCTGCAGTCTAAGTCCCCAGCTTGTGCCACCGCCGTCAGGAGATACATCTCTCCTTGATCAATATTTACTGAACAAACAGCAGGGACGGGGGCGTTTGTTTGGAGGAATCATGTGCACGGTAGGGTGAATGAATGCTCGGGAAAGTGCTTCCGCTCTCTCCTCTGGAAGGGCCTCTGCGTGCGTGCGTGCGTGCGTGCGTGCATGTGCACGCATCCGCGGGCACGTCCTTTCCCTTTCTAACTTCTCTAAAGACACTTAGAAGTCATCTAGGAAAATGGCTTATTCTGCAGGATCAGTACCTTGTTTATACTCTAAGGGACTTCGGAATGTAAGCTCGGTTTTGAAAAACCCAGCTCCACGTCACCTTTCCCCTCCGTGCCTCCGTATAGTTAGACATTGGGGAAGGAAGGCTCTCAGGATGAACTTGCAGGCACAAGCATCGCCCTTTGACCCCTTGCAGATGAGTGCAAGGGAAGAAAATGCAGATGGAAACAATAAAGGCAGTCTGACAAGGCAACTCGCACCGTCTACTTCTGACAGCATTACATATTTTTTTTTTCTATTTTTTTCAGAAAGCCCAAGGAGAAAAAGAGCTCTCCAGATTTTCAAAGCTGCTTACCCAGTTTTCAGAATTAGCTATGTTTAACTCTCATAATAAATATGAATAGCGGGGTGTTGAAGTTTAGAGAGCCCTGCTCTTTCAACTTCGAAGAAACAATCGCTTGAAGGCTCAAGTCAGTGCCTTCAATGCGGAGGGGTTGGAGGCATCTGGGTCTAGTTTGAGGGGTTTTGTTTCTGTATGTGGGTCGAGGCCGGGAGGGGGGCTGGGGGAGTTATTTATTTATTTGATTTGGTGAATTGAAGTTGTAAAGCCATCTGAAATATTCATGCAGAATTGTCTGAGAAGCCCGTTTCTGTTTTATTTACTGCACAGTAGAACAGCCACAGCGGATTAGTTCTACAATACCCGTAACAAAAGCCCAACAGCTGATGCAAGTGATGTTAGGAGGTGACAAAACAGTTAAAGTATGCTGCTGGCTACAGGCAAGCAGTCAGCAGATGCAGACAAAAGGGTTTGTGACAAGAATAACTCTCTCTCCAAGGCGAGCAGTGAAGAGTATCCAAAATACCAGTACCCTTTTCTCCTTGACATTGTCTTCTTACAGTCAGCATTCTATTGCCCTTTTATAGTATTAAAAAAAAATGGAGGAGGAAGAAGAAAGAAAATTGACATACAAACTAATTCACTCAAATACTAGCCAGCATTTACTTTACTGTCAGTTAGACATTCTTGCCCATATGTAGGTTTTCTTTCCCATCCCCCAATTCAAGAAAGCTTGAGAAAGAAGAAAAAAACCCCACAGAATAGTTAGATGAACTGAAATGATGACCCCCCTTGATAAGGTTGTAATGTATTGATAAGCTTGATAAGCTTTGAGTCATTGGTTACTGGGGAGGGGATAGAGAGAGAGGTCTCTGCCTGGTTTGTTCTTTGTCCATTTCAGCAAAGATCATCTCACTGATGAAATTAGGCCAGTGGTCCACTTTTAAGAGGATGGAGGAGGGAAAGGTGTCCATAGGGAACTATGCAAGGGGCAAGGTTTGGATCCCCTGTGAGAGACCAATGGATGAGCTGGTGGATGTTTCAGAGGTGTGAAAAAAAAAAACAGCTTCTCTGTCTCCAGAAAATAGGAGAGGCTGTCTTCTTTGTAACCTTTCTAATTCCCCTTCTATTCTCCGTGACATTCATTCAGCTGCCAAGAGCGTTTGGCAAGGTTTGGGCCAGCGAGCACACTTTCAGTGACCGCTAACCTTGGTATGTCCTGACACTTATGATGAGTGTCTGCAGGACACAGAAGGCAGGCAGCCTGCTATGTCAGGCTTTTATTATGTACTGCAGAGGCTGGGGACAGTCAGTTTAATAAAACAAATCATCCTTGAAGGTAAAGCAACTGGGAAGAGGAGGAGGAAGACAGGGGGAAAATGTGTCTTTGCCACTCATTCTGATGATAAAAAAAAGAAGAAGGAGGAGACAAAATAACCACCTACTCAAGACACTGTGTGCGCACTTGGGCACACAATCCAGCCACTGACTGAGCAGACTTGAAACCATCCTCCCATTCCCCCCCCCCCCATGTTATCAAAGACCACAGAGCTGTCTTTTGCCATGAAGAGACTCAAGTACAAACAATTGTGATGAAATCGATAGATGCTGCTAGCCTGTTCCTTCAGACTCAGGGGTGCCCCATGGCAATATTATTCTCCTCCAAATATTAAGGCAAGGAGAGGCAAGACCATGTGGTGTGAGGCTCCTATATTAGGATGCCTTTTATCAGAACAAAGTTTCCACTCTCCTCTCCTGAAGAACACTCCATGCAGCAGCTCCCACAATAGCTCCGGAGTGCCAGCCAGAGACTTTGGAAGCCTTTTGTTTTTCCCCTGTGGCATGTCCAACGGCTTGGCCTTCCCTCCCCCTCCCAGCAGCCTGCATTGTCTTGCATTCCAGGGGCTTGATTGACTGTTGCCACCTGATGCTGAGGAGATACTCTAGGGTTCATTCTGCACATTGTTGGGTTCTATTAAAAGAAACCTAGATAAGGGATTACTTGTCACTAAGGGCTTTTCTGCAGATGTTTATTAGTGATTGGAAACCCATTAGGTGTGAAGAAGTACAGAAAAATATGAGCAATATCATTCTCTGAATTCTAAATCACTCCCCCAAAATATCAGAAAGTATCCTTCCAAATATCCCTCCAACTTAATATGCTAAATGGAATTGGAGACATTTTCTGGCAGAGAGGTAAGGGTCTTTTTCTTTTCATGGGTGATGTTTCTACCTGTGGGTGGAATTTCCTTGGCCCTCTCTCAGAACATCAGTTGTTACCCATCACCTTACCTCTCCGGAGTCAACAAAAAAGATTACCGTATCTCCCCATGTATAAGATGCTCCCATGTATAAGACGCACCTTAATTTGGGGATCTGAAATTTGAAAAAAAAATGTATTACATAAAGTTATTGAACTCAAGTTTTATTCATCATAGAATTCATACAACTCCTCATCACTGTCAAAACTCCCATCCATTAGCTTGTCTTCCTTGTCCTCAGTTCTGTCTATGGCACTTGAAATGCCACAACCACTGTGTTAAGATGCATCCAGTTCTTAGACCCCAAATTTTTTGAAAAATGGTGCATCTTACATATGGGGAAATGCGGTAATTGCTCTAGTATTAATGGGTCTCATTATAACTTTATTTTATGTAGCCCCATTCGTTGAATGAGTATTGCCTCAAAGTAAGCACTAAATTAGCAAACCATTTCATTTGTTTGCAAAGAATTCATCCCTTCCCAAACATAAACCAAAAGCTAAAGCCTGCTCCTGGGATCTTTTGTACCATTTTCATTTATTTTGAAGTTACTAACTCTTCTGTGGTTTTTCTCAATCACAGATCCACAGCTTGTCAAGGTTTTGACATCTCAGATAAGTAGGAACAACAGAAATGCATTCAAAAGGAGCCAGCGTGGCTTAATAGGAAGACACCCGCACAATTTATTTTGTGTGAATCTCTTAATCTCATTCATTTCTTCATCTCATAGGATCTCACAGTTTCTTCATTTAGAAAATGATGATTTCTGAGATCTAGTCCAACTCTTTAAATTCCATCTGATTTTAAAATTCCTTTTCTTCAGTATTGAGGGAGAAGATAAGTGTGATGCTAAAGCAATATGGAGTCAAGCAAAGGTGAGGTCTCCTTTTGAACCATTTATCAAAAGACTATTCAAAAGAACACTGCTAAGCATTGTGGGGGATATGCAGAATAGAAACTATGGCTCTTTATCTAAAGTTGTTTTATGGTAAGTTCCTTACAACTAGATATAAAGAGGTGCAAAATTAAGTAACATCAAGACACAGGTAGAAAAGGTGTTAGAGGACAACCTGAGAGTACTACCAAAAGAAAGGTTTAGCACAGGATGGGACCCACTGAAACCCATCAACAAGCATGGCAAACGATAAGAATAGCAAGGTGGAGGCTGCACAGCACACCCCCTCCCCCAAAGAAGTTGCTTTGATTTATTCTCAGGCAAACCTCAGAATTACTCTTCCCTCCCTCTTCTAGTGCTGACTGATGCTGTTGTAGCTGTCTCTCCCTCCTCTTAAACAATGCCACTGCTCCCTTGGGTCTTGGTCCCTGGACCTCCTGTGGGTCCTGGGAGTGGGTGGGGCTTCCAGCCTTCTCTGACTTTCTCTGAGCAGCTGCATGCTTGCTGTAATCACAGCTCTCTCCATGCCATGCTGCGTCCTTGAGTGTTCAAGGAACATAGATCTTCATCATGGCTCTGTTACCAGTGGCCAGGATAACCACACTTCTTGAAATGTTTATTTTCATAAAGGCCTGTGATTATGTTTCTGTAGCATTTGGCTAACAGCTCCCAAACCAAGTAGTTAGAGTGGGTAGCTGCGCTGTCTAACTGTTCTCCGGCCAGATTCCCTCTCAGTAATGCCCGTCTGATCAAATGGGGTGGATTATCTTCGGGGAAGAGGCGAGAGTACTCAGCAAAATGGCTTAATGACTTTTATTTAGTATAAGGTCAGTGGGAGTACTAATCTCTTCTCTAAGCCCCGCCCATCACACAAAGACTCATGTATATGAAGGAAATTTGGGGGAAGATCGCCAAAGTTCTGCAGAAAATCCAGATGACTTCCCAGCACGGAATGGCCATTGAGATAGATAGGTTTGCATGTGGATAGGGGCAGGGTTGTGTTTTGATGGTTTTCCAGGCAGCACTGGGATTGTAGCCCAAGAAACTGGTCAGTGTCTGTGTCTTTGGGAGGGGCTACTCACTCCTGATTCTCACTTCTTTTAGATTTTTATCAGCCCTGGTTGGGGGACTATTTTTCTGTTTGTTTGTTTTTTCCTCCCCCTGGGGAGTGATTAGGTTTCTTTCAAAGGACAAGTGACTTGCCAATGGAAAAACTGAAGCTTTTTTTTTTTTAATATTTAAAATAGTCTGTGTAAAAATGGTGATTGTTCTAGTTTTATTTAACAGTTGGTATCATTACAGAAAGGTCCTTTGCCCCAATGGAGGAAATGATTGAATACGTGTTAACAGGACAATACCTCCCTTTCAGTTTGATGAGTGGCATGTCTGAACTGAAATGAAAATCTTTCTCCTCTTATACCTGCGTAGACAGATGTGTCTACACGTACAACTACAGGGCATTCACTTCCTCATATGTCTGCACTTACTGTAAAAATAAAACATTACGAGCACAGAAGTACCCCACTAAAAGAGATCTACTGAGCCTCAGTGTGTACTCGGAAACTTACGAGCTCTTGGACTGATTCTGTGAATCCATTCCATTACCTTGGGGTAGGGATAGATAGGCCACGCTTTAGAATACTAAATAAGTATATCAATAGCCACTCCTCTCCCTAGACAAGAGGTCAGACTATTAAATAAACCATTCAGCTCACACACGACCACATACACTATTCATAGATACTAACTGCTATGGAAGAAGAGGATTAAAAATTAGGAATTCTAACGAGAATATCTGGAGAATACCTTGGAATATAACAACTTTGAACAATTCCCTTAAGCGCTGTGAGCCTCAGTTTTCTTACCATAAAATGAGGATGATAACACGACATAGAGATCTCAGTGAATTGAATGACATATTTTTCATTTAGTTTGTAACACGGTGTCCGACACATAATAAGCACTCCGAAAAATGTCTGTTTCTATTATTATCAGCCGCATCAATTACTCTCTTATGGAGCAGTTCTAATCTCGAGGTAAAGTTGGGTTTGTTTGTTTTTTTTATGTAGAAATTTAGTATTCAGTATAAATTTTCTATTTGGGGAGACAGTGTTAATGTTATTATCTGACTAAGTAGAGTACGTTAGAGTACAGATCACTTTAACGGTTTAGTGTTTGTGTCAATTCTCTGATACAGGCAGGCCACGAGGATTTTGGTTTTCTTGGACTCTGTTTACATCAAAAGCCAATTATTTATTACTCTTCTTTCGAGAACACCTTTTGTCTTCATAATGGAAATCAAAAGGCAATAACCACTCACATTCTGAAATATTGGTTGGAGACTTGCTTCCAGAATACACCTACTTAATGAAGTGAGGAATCCCAGCAGTGCGTTCCCTCCTCCTACCCTAATGTTCACAGTGGTATCCCAGCGCTGCAATAGGTCTGCATGCATCCTTGGTGCAGTCTCTTCTAAAGAACTCTACAGAGCTGTCAACCCCACATTACAGTGCTACTATATATAACGACTTTACATAAGAGAAGAGGGGCTGGCCATTTTTAGAAAATGCAGGTGCCACGTAAGCCCCTTTCTGAAAGAAAGAACTTAGCTCAGTTTCCTTTGAAGAACTGGAGACTTGAAACTGAAAACTTTATTAATGCCATTGTCTCCTTGTATCAGCAGGTTCCAGAGAGATTCCTGGAAGTTGCGCAGATCACATTACGGGAGTTCTTCAATGCCATTATCGCAGGCAAAGATGTTGATCCTTCCTGGAAGAAGGCCATATACAAGGTCATCTGCAAGCTGGATAGTGAAGTCCCTGAGATTTTCAAATCCCCAAACTGCCTACAAGAGCTGCTTCATGAGTAGAAATTTCAACAACTCCTTTCGAATGTATGAATAGTAGCAGTCCCCTTTGGATGGCCGAGTTATACGTGTCTAGGTTTTGATTTCATATATATGTGTATGGGAGGCATGGATATGTTATGAAATCAGCTGGTAATTCCTCATCATCTTTCTCTCATTTTCTTTTGTTTCCCATTGCAAGGGGATGGTTATTTTCCTAATTGACTTTTGCCCAAGGCCCTTAACATTTGGAGACTTAAAATAGGGTTAATTTTCAGGGAAAAAAAAAAGAGGAATGTTGATATGTATAAAGTCTATATTAACAAGGAAGGGCATTTGTTAAAGATGGCGTCCATTTGACTGATGCTTTATTGCAAATGGTGGTTGGCGGAGGGCGACCGTGACACGGCACAGTTCTAGAGTGACGTGTCTCTTGTCTTTTTCTGCTAAGAAGGTCAGAAAACTCAATGAAACCACTTCATAAACTTAACAATATTGTTTGGTTTGAGCTCAGTAAACAGCTTGTTATTACATGTTCAAAAATAACGCCAGTGGCAGATGAAACAGCTCACTTTTCAAAGGTATCGCAAAAAAAGACCAAATTAAAAAAAAAAAATCACTGTCACGCCTTTCCTAAGAGAAATGGCATACACCTCGAACTAGTACCAGTTTCTTACGGAGACAAAACATTTTTGCACCAAACTGACTCTTAAGATGAGACTAGAAATTCACCCATGATCCTCTAGTCACGTCTCTAAATTTTACAATAGGTTCTTCATGTTAAGTGAGTCGTCTATGTCATACCGCATAGAGAAAAAGCCCTATAACCTGCTACCGTTTTCTATTTATCTTGCTTCAGATATTAAAAGGCACATAAGTTTCAAACTTACTCTTTGCTTAACTTTGTTTATATGCTTAGAAGAATTACTACTTCTGTTTAATATTTAACAATTTTTTTCCAAAAACACTATTTTCTAAGTACCTTTCTATAGCAAGAAATAAAGGATATCCCAATTTGACCATAAAATTCCTGCCTACACTACAAGTTTGTTGACAGCCATTAGCTGACTTAAACTTCACCTCTTGAAGGGAGCCCATGTGAGCATTATCTATTTTCATGTCTAATTCCACACTACCCTGATGCCTACTCAAAGTGGTGACAGTCTAATTAAGCGTGTCTTCATTTTAGGTATAGTGTTTTCAAACAATTGATAAAGTCTCTTCTAAGTCAGAAGCTAATATTGACCAAATTGTGAGAAGAGTGGATAAGCATAGCAAAGTTTGGGGGTTGACCCAAAAGACACAATTTCAGCACACATAAGAAAGCTAGCTGCTGTTTGATTCTTTCTTCAATGGTTCTCCTCTTTTTTCTTTTTCTCTTTTTCTTTTTGTTTGTCGAAGGTGTACCATGTCCCATACCTGCTCTTAAAAAGTCGTGTGGCATTCACTCTTGTTTTGTTAGATGGGTTTTGTGTGCAGATGCAGTAAGAATTGTTCAATATGTTTTTTCCAGACCCTTCTTTCCCCTCAGGTAATTTCGGTATACACCTCCTAAAATGACACAGTCACAAGCCTGGTATTGAGATCAGATGGAACATAAATACCATTTCCCCCTAATTTTTATAAAAATACATTCGACTTCAGAGAACACAGGTTGACCCATGTGACTAACTAACTAGCTGACCCCATCACTGTAATTTAACATCGTTTATAAATTCTGCTGATGGACAGGAATGCATGAAGGCAGTTACTGTCAGCACAAAGCCTCAAAACCTGCTGACTTTAAATTAAACAGCGTAGTCCTGTGATGGCCTGCATGTCTGCGGGGACTGACCCGCTCTCGCAGTGTGGACAGAGCGCAGCGGCATGGGCTGGACACCACCCACAGCCAAACACAGCGCCCAGCTTGAACTCTCCTCCACGATGCGCACAGAGCCTTTAGATCCAATTTGTTCCTGTCCCAGCTAGCTGGGGGGTGGTATTGGGGCGGGGGGGGGGGGGGGGTTGGATAATCATTACTTTGGACTAAAATGCGAATCAAAAAATAAAAAAATAAAATAAAATCCAATCAGCACAAAGCAGGGAAGAAATCTTGGTCACACTCTTTTGCCTTGCTTCACGTAAAAGAGTGTGACATTCACTGTTCACATCAGAATCCCTGGGTCTTGGCTGTCCCGTGAAATTCATAAAAGGCAAAACTGCAGTGGACTTGCCTGTGTAGTCAGTTTGCTAAACTCTTCTGGAGCTGGGGCAAATTCAGTGTTGATTCCAGACTTCCTTGGATTTTTAGTGTTATTCTCCCCTGCCTTTTTCATTTAAATAGCCAAATTAAGCAAAAGTGTATGTCCACAACCAAATGTTGATGCGCTTATCAGTGATAATATCCTCTCAGTGTTCACTGAGCCATAGAAATGATTTCAGAGTAGAAACTGCAGCACGAGGATTAACTCACCTCATTGTTCTGAAAATAGAATTTGATCACTTCACTTTTAGATAGTTCCTTCCCCCTTTTAGAATCATAAAAACTTGTGCCTCTGAGTGCATTTGAAAATGACAAACACCTGTCTCTCAAAACTTCTATTTAACAATTTAAAAAAAAAAATCACTATCTTTCAGCTCTTAACTCTCACTAAATGAAAATTGGCTACTTGGGAGAAAGTTCTCTTTCTATGGTGGGAAGGCAAAGCGTAGGGAAAGAAGTCTAAAGCCCACATTGAAACACCACATTACCACTTCTTTTCTGCTAAGTTATTTTTGCATATTCACTTGAGGTTATAGTCTGTGCCTACACCTAAAATGCACCAGCGGGGGGATTTTTAAAAATCCTTCAAAATACCAGTTTTTTCCCACAAGTACAATTGTTCTTGTGCCTTCTGTGGCTTTCGATTTCATCTTTTTTACTTTATTTCCAATTACTACAGCTGCAATAAACACTAGACTTTTCTGTTTTCCTGGCTGTTTGACATAATGTTGATAGCTATGCATATTTTGTGTCTTTTTAAAACAAAGCGGGAGAATACATTTTTGAAGAAGAGAATTTTTAGAACAGTTTGATACCGCAAATTATTTTTTCCTCAATTGTCTGAGCAGCATTCGAGTTTTGAAAATTCTTGTAGAAGCCAATTTTTTGTAACTGTGGTGCAAATCTTGTGTTTTCTTAGCCTAATGAAAAGTAGTATAGAAGCAATATTTCATACCATGTGCTATATATGTGTGTGCAGATGTGTGAAGATGGAAACACAGACACACATATACACACATGTAAAAATATACATATATATATGCGTGTGAAGTGAAAAGCTTACCTTTTCCTATCTAGATTTAAGGACCTATTTTAGACATTTGTTATGTTTTGTGAAAAGAACGTTCTATTTACAACAGCAAAACATTTAATTCTTACTGTATCTCTGGCTGTTTGATGAGGATGTTTCACATTAAGTGGTAAAACAATGTGGAAGATGGTAGAATGTAGTAATTATTTAAGGAAGCGTTCACCCACATTTTCCTGAAGTTTGCTTTGTGCCTCCGAGTATTATTTAATTCAAGTGTTTTATGTTTGCAGAATCTTTGTTGCTGTGCTAGGGATGTGGGTGAATATAATTTTTAAGAATTTTAAAAACGACAAAAAAAAAAAGCAAAACTAAAACACTAAGCAAGAGGGGAACTTTTATAAAGCAATGTAAATATTTAACCTCATGGCTGTTGTTACGTAAGACATGAGATTTTAATAAATAACTACATTCTCACAACATCTGTTGAATTTATTACGAACACTACAGTGACTGAATAGACAGTTGAAAGCATTCTTGAAAATCCTGCTCTCTACTTTTAAAAGATAACGGTCTCTTTCATCAGATGTCATGGGCAAGGGTCATGCCGTTTCTGTAAATTTATGAAATCTATTTTGTATGTACATGAAGACATATAATAAGTAACCCTCCCCCTACACACACACACACACAGTCATACGCACACATACAGTTTAATGTTAAGTCATAAAGCTGAAGATTTGGGGGGAGGCATTAAAAATAGAATGTCCCCCAAAAGCAATCAAGTAAATTCATCAAAGAAAAAGTGGTTTACAGACTCCCCTGAAAGAAGCAGTGTACATGTGAGGACAGAGCAAATCTCTTTGCCATGTGTATTATAGAATATTCATTGGTGTGAATAGTACAAATGTTTTCTTCTGGTACAAACTCTGTGTTTGCAAATTACAAGAAGCATTGTTTTCAAAAAGCTCCCCTTCAAAGAATGTAACTGGTTTATATGAGTAAGCAGTTACTGTATTGCACTTAAATGTTACGTTGAAGGACATGCAGCTTCGTTTTCTGTAGATCTGTTGGTTGTAAACCATCTCTAAAACTAAAGTTAAAGTTCTCATAGTCAGAGCTGGGATCATAACTGGTATTTAACCTTTGCATCTTCTTATAAGTATCCTACTAAGAATATAACAGAATCTGGAAGCATCTGGGCTTTGAGTCATTTCAGCTGAGCCCTCTTTCAAATCTGACACCCTCCTCTCAAAATGCACAAACTTGAGCAGAAAAGGCAAACAAACTGGCCTTTTTCTGTGTGTGAAAATGTATTCATTCTGTATTTTTAAAATATTGTAATTCTCCACTTCTGGGGGGAAAGTATTTGAAAATTGTATAATATAATAACTTCAAAATGAGAATTAGAAAAACAAAAGTTTGGGGTTGGTCTCAGTGCTACCTAGAAGAATCAAAGGTCATGGCTTTCCCAGTATTGTCCCAGCCATTTCTCATATGTATATAATATAAACCGTGACAAAAACACTGCCTTTATATTATTTAGCAATATGTTGTAAATAGCAGTATTAAGCTCTTTTTTTTTTGTAATAAAGATCCTTTGATTTGAATATAGTACAATAACTGAACTGATAAAGTCAATTATTATTTTTTTTTAGCTAGAGGCAATTTCAATTGTGGATTTTTGTTGTTCGTCTATTGTTCTGAAGACTTTGCATAATTTATTGGTTTAATTTATCCTAATTTATTTGATGAAGGTGTACAATTTTGTATGACCAAGGATGTACTGTAATATTAATTGATATGATTTAAAAAAAAATGAGACTCCCTGTCCATATTAAAAAGAAAATAAAAAGGTGCAGTAGACAATTGATTTTAAAGTAAAAGTTAAAAAAAAAATTTAGTTTGGCAGCTACTAAATTTTAAAACAGGAAATAAAACGTCGTGGGTAGGGGAGGGTGGGAAGGGGGTTTTACTTTGTGTGTTTTAAGCTTTTGTATACTCTCCGAACTTTGACCTTTTTCTTTGTACCACTTAAAGGATACAGTAGTCCAATTGCCTTGTGTGCCTTCCATCTTCTCTTAACTGAATGTATGTGCAGTATATATGCAAGCTTGTGCAAAATAAAATATACATCGCAAGCTCAGCGCCGTTTGGTTTTGTTTTAAATGTGACCTTTAATTTTTGGACCTGTGTCGACAACAGGCTGGTTGCGACTGTAAGATCGATTATGGACTTGCCCTTTCATTCGGTTCTTAATTATACAAACCTAACATCAGTTCTTAATTATACAAACCTAGCATTGGTGCCTGCAGCTCTCGGAAATGATCTCTTCTTTACTCCAGATACTTGTAGTCGTTGGCTGGATGTCTCTCTGGAACCTCTTCTTACAGACATAACGTTAGCCCTCACAATATAAAACCGACAAAAGCTTTGGCTCAAAACAACGCGAGCTAAAATCAGTTCAAATTGCTAATGTCTAATGATTTCAAGAATAAGGGAAGGTGTTCCTAAACATCATAGGATGGCAAATATGTTACTTGAAATATGGGGCGTAAGAGCTGGTGTTGTCTCTACTCTGGTTGAACTCAGAACTAAGTGGTCATTTAAAATTTCAAAAACCTTTCTGAAATCTTCCTTTAGAAATGGTTGGTGGCATGTTTCCTACTAAGAACATCGGCTGTATGGTTTTTAGAATTATTTCCGTTATCTCTTTTGCTGTGGTTTAAAATCACATCAAATCAGAAGCATGAAGAATGAGCAGAAATCACTGTGTACTTGAGATTGCCCCTATTAATGCACCGTTCACAGCTGCACCTCCTTTCCGGCTTCCATATTACTGTGGACTGAGTCTTAATCTTACAGATTTCTTCCTTGACTTTTACCTAAATGATGAAAGCTTTACATTTTGACCCTGTTAACATGAGGGTGTTTAGGATCAATGCAATATCACAACTATTAAATGATAACCGTTTTTCCACTTTCAGCTCTTTTTCTATCAATGGCACAAATTTATATTCCAGCCTTCCTAACAAAATTGTTCAAAAGAGCGTGCCTAAGCCCCTCTATGCCAAAATATTTATTCCTTGATTGGAACGAAAAAGGAATCCCCCCCCCCAACACACACCTGCTCTTGAAAGAGAGAAGGCATTTGCAGTAATGTAATGACCAGTCTTCTTGTACTTATTCAATACTGATCTGCTTTAAAACAGATTGGATAATCCAGGTAGCGACTAATCACTAAGAAGTTACAGCAGGTAGTAATGTTTTCTGTTAGGAGGTTTATTAGAAATATAGCCTCAAATCATGACTTTTGTGACCCAATTATCTAATGGCATTGCTCTAAAATACAGTGTACCTCTAGTCTCAACACTGACCGGAACCCTGACCACACAACTTTTCCCACATACCTGTCTCGATGTCTGCCGGTCTGTGTTATTCTTGGGAGTATAAACTTCACCAGCTGACAATAAAGAAAAGGCCGGTTTTGGGCCCTGGCCGGTTGGCTCAGTGGTAGAGCGTCGGCCTAGCGTGCGGAGGACCCGGATTCGATTCCCGGCCAGGGCACACAGGAGAAGCACCCATTTGCTTCTCCACCCCTCCGCCATGCTTTCCTCTCTGTCTCTCTCTTCCCCTCCCGCAGCCAAGGCTCCATTGGAGCAAAAGATGGCCCGGGCGCTGGGGATGGCTCCTTGGCCTCTGCCCCAGGTTCTAGAGTGGCTCTGGTCACAACATGGCGATGCCCCAGAGGGGCAGAGCATCGCCCCCTGGTGGGCAAAGCGTCGCCCCATGGTGGGCGTGCCGGGTGGATCCCGGTCGGGCGCATGCGGGAGTCTGTCTGACTGTCTCTCCCTGTTTCCAGCTTCAGAAAAATGAAAAGAAAAGAAAAGAAAAAAAAAAAAAAAAAGAAAGAAAAGGCCGGTTTTATTCACTCTTCATTTTTCATCAGAAATGATTGACAAGTTTTTCTTAAAAACTAACAATGAAAAATAATCGCATTTTCATAATTATTTTACTAACATATGCTGAGGTGACAGATTAAGGTGCCTGAATAAAAATCAGAAGAAAACATCAAACATTTGCATTGTATCACCAAGTTTTAGGGGATCTGTGAACACTCATAGTTTAAAAGGCATGAAATACAAGGGAAGCATACATAAAGGAAAACAGTTGATTTTAGAAGTTGTAGAAAATGGCTGATACAAGACCGAAGCAAAATGGTGAAAAATTGTTAAAGAGAGAAATGGTGTTACACCCTCCTTCTCCTACAATATAACTCTTTGGAGGGAGATTCCAAACAGTGGGGTAAAAACCTGAAGGGTAATGTTTTGAACTAAATTAAAAATAATCAAGACAGCACAGTTCTGGGTGTCAGAGAAATACTGCCTCCAATCAGTTCATTTTTAAAATCTTTGTGCCACCCACACGGGGAAACCAAGGTAAGTCACTTAAGCCTTGGGTGTCCAGGGGAATCAAAAGAATTATAAAAGGCTAAAGGAGTCGTAGACGCATGCAGCCACCATACTGACTTTGAAGTATTCCAATATGGAAAAAAAAGTTTATTAAAGTGTTTATGCTTTTTCATCCAAAAAGGCAGTTGAAGTTGCAGGTCAAGGCAGGAACTAAACCCTAACGTTGACCAAGTGTGACTTGGCACCCTGTTCTCCGGCCTCCATCTCCCTTCAGTAAGTGTTTCTGCTCTTTGACAAGTATTTGGTGCTCTTGCGACACTCCGGCCTCCCTCTGTTTATAGGGACGAGCCATCGAGTAGAGATGACATTAAGATATCACTGTCTTGCTGTGTTTCCCCTCCAGTGGCATATGCATAGAAAGATACATGGTACCCAGGGGCACATTTGACGTCTTCATAT
This sequence comes from Saccopteryx bilineata, assembly GCF_036850765.1. Classification (NCBI taxonomy): domain Eukaryota; kingdom Metazoa; phylum Chordata; class Mammalia; order Chiroptera; family Emballonuridae; genus Saccopteryx; species Saccopteryx bilineata. Next base: position 295,189,048 of record NC_089491.1, on the reverse strand, counting down.
CGGGTCCAAAGACACCGAATGCGGGTGTGAGGAGCAGGAGGCCTTCCCCACCTAACGTAAGGCCAGGTGTTTCGAGTGGTGTCACTCATGGCTGCACCTGCCTGTCAGGATCCCCGTCTGTCCAGGTGTTTCTGCCTCCCAGGCTTTCTTCCCCTCCCTCTCTAGGGTTTGTTTCCTGCCCATGGTCACGGAGTCCTTCCCAATGTCCCAAAAATCATTCATAAGAACTCACGGAAGGAGGGACTCCTTTTCACTGGAGATTGCTTTCTTTTCCTGGTTACAGAGGGAAATAATTAGCACTGAAGAAATTTTAGAGCTAATCTAGCTCAGTGGTTTTTATTTCCTACATCTCGAGGGTAATGCGGTATTCTCTCAGGGGCCCCCAGACTGGGACCGCTTTAACCAAAGGAGCTTCCTCTTTCTATTGGGGTGCAATAAACAAGCAAATGTTCATTTAAAGAGAGCAGTTCTCTGCTTAAAACAACAATGATCTCATTGAGTATGATAGAACAGATCTCTAAGTAGGAATGTAGGTATTAAAAAAACAAGTCAATTCCATCAAAACTTGGTTTAGAGAAAAAGAGTTCTTTGCTGAATAGCACAACCCTCATTGGTTAGAGTAAGAGCCCTTTAAGGATGAATGTAAAAATTAAATAATAGCTTATGTGAATTCTACCAAACCTTTTAAAAAGAGAGATTATTTTTATACCATAGAAATGACGCAGAGCCTGGCACGTGGGTTTGGGGTGAATCCCCATTCATTCCCTTTTCTCTCCTTCCGTCTGTGGCTTTTGTTATCCCGCCATACTTTTAAAGTTGTGATCTAAGAATTACACCCAGGCCCATCACAGCTTCCCAGGACATTCAAATCTGAAGAGCCCAGAAATTCTCCAGGGAGTGAGAGCTCCTGTTGCACCTTTATCAGGTCCCCAGGCCCCGGCCCTCAGCCTCCTCCATATAGCGGCTGTGGCCACGCCTCTAGCCAGCCACGCTGGAGAAGGCCCCAGAATAGGAGTGGAGCAGTTTAGAAAGATTAAGGCGCCATAACAGACTGAAACAGAATCGCAGAGGCTGCCCCGATGCTGGCAAAGGGGAGGGTATTATTTGCAAAGCCCCTTGCTGAGTGGCCCAGGTGCTAGCTAGACAGGCTCAGGAGATAGTTTGGCAGCCACCCTGGAAAAAATGCCTGTGTCTCTGCAAATAAATCTGCTAGTGGAGAAAGCACTGGGTTTTCCCCAGTGCTGTGCAAATAGTACTCCGGGCTCTGCTGGTATTGGAAATTCCTTGGTGTGAGGAGCTCTAGACCATGAAAATGGGAGCTATGGATTTCTTGTCATTGTCGTTACCCTTGACCTGTTGGGAAATAATTTCAAAAATCAATAGTTTTATTTCCAGTTATTCACAACCAGAAAAATCTTTGGTAACCAGAGAAATGTTTTCCCCTATATTCCCATTCACAGCTTGGCAACTGACAGGAGGCTGAGCAGGAAAGTCTTGAAGTCCGACACAGAGGAGGGGACACATCATACACCCGAGCATGGCTTGGGCATGTGCATCTGAGTGTAGGTGTCCACATTTTATAAAACCTTATGAGTAATTAATTATATATTACCAATTATATTATATATTGGTAAAATATATAATATATATTGGTAAAATATATATTACCAATTGAGTATTATTTACATCTTTTCTTCATCTGATGGCCAAGAACTTGTAAAACCAACACTATGGTTAGATATGTGAGAAATCTCAGCAAAATGGATGGATTTCTAAGCAAAAAATAATAATAAAATAACAAAACATTTTCTAGAAGTAAAAAAAAAATTTAAGGAACTAAGGCCATAGAAAATATTGAAAACGTTGTTAAAAAAAAACTCTGCTCATTCCCAAAAGACACCTGGCCTTTATAGTTTTATGAGTGAATTCTATCAAATGTTAAAAAAAAGAAAAGATCATATTGGATAAATAGATCTGATTATTTTATATAAATAAGGATGTATTTATATAAAATTACCCAATGACCCAATTTGTTTTACAATGTCCACCTTTATTAATTTAATGCAAAAATCCTAAATTAAGATATAAGCAAATTTAGTTCATCGGTATAGCAAAATTAATACTATACTACAAACAAGCTGGGCTCATTAATTGTAACAAACTGGGATGAAGGAAGATTCTAGATTTCTGGGTGGAAAACAGGAAAGAAAATTTCTTGATATGTTGATTTGTTTTTCCTGCTTTCTAATGAAAATGGAGACAAATATATCTTGCTGGGACTGCCATCTAATTCAACCAGTCTGTGCTGCTGCCACCTAATTCCTTCTTTTACTCGAGCCGAGTAGCCTTTGCTCTCTCAACCTTTGTAGTCTGCCAGGTTGCCTAATTCAGAGGCCATCTCTCCTTTGAATACATTTCTTTGGAACTCTGAGTCTTTGAAAAAGCAGATTCCTCTAGTAGGGCTGAAAGATTTCCTTCAGTAATCTTTTAAAAAGAAAAGACATCTGGAAAAGTAATGGACATGGAGATAGGCTCTTCAGTCTATATAAAAGGAATCATGAAATTTTCATTTTCTGGACCACTGACTTAAAGTAAAAATCTATTTGTTTACATCCTAAAAAGACAAGATAGGCTATAAAGTATTGAGTTGGGCAGCACCAATCCTAGGTAGGCAATGACCGAAGCTTCTGAGAATTTAATTATATACGCGACAGGACATTGAAGAGGAATGTGGCAGTATTCATAACGTTTAAAAATGTGCGTGTTTTGGCTCTACCAATCTACATCTAGCAGTCAACCTTTTAGAAATATTTACACGTTGGAGCAGATAGAATCACAAAGCCACATATTCTTTTAGGTTCAAATGTGTGTTTTGTTTTTTCCTATAACTCAGCTTAATCCCTACGTCACGCTTCATCTTTGTCTGATGGTAGAAACAATCTCGTCACTTTCAGGCTGGCTTCCGTCCCTTTTGGTCCTTTCCTTAGCAGGGCATCTGCATTCCGGCATTTTAGAGAGAAGGCTTCTGGTTCTTGGCCATGTTTAACAATGTTTTCCCTTCTGGTCCTTGAGCAGGAGTCCCGAGCCATCCATTTCCAAGTTGTCATCAGGGCGCCATGTTCTGCTAATACAGCCATCACTGCACGAGGTTTCTGGAGGTCACACCGCTTTCCACGGAGGCATCCTCAGGCCATGACAGGCTCCATTTTTTTCCCTTCATATTTCTTCCAGTGGTCTGGATGCATGAGTGCTTGTTTGACTCTTTTCTCAAGTCATTCCGAGTCTGAGGCCCTCTACTCCTGGTGCTCGTATAATCTGGACCTTTCTCTGACCACAGCATGCTGACCCAGGGCACTTCTGCTATAGTCTCAGTGCCAGATAGAACATGGATACAAATTCATCTTCTAGATCGCAAACATCCTTTGCTGTTCTGTCACCTCTGCCCAATTGTTCTGTCACCTCTGCCCAAATCCCAGACTCGGCCCAGGACATAAGGAGCAGGTTTCTCTGTAAGGATGGGGTCTGAGTAAGTCTCTCTTCTCTTGGCCTTTGTTCCCTAGTCCAAGAAACTTCTAGCCACTGAGGGTGACGTAGGCTGGCTCCTCACCTGTCACCTCCTGTTCTTTGTTGTAGATGAGACTTTATGCCTTCATTCCTTTGGTGCTTAATTTTTGAAACTAAAAACAGTCTTTTCTAACAACAACAACAACAATAAAATACCAGCTCTAGCAGATTAAAATTCAAGACTATTGTCTCAACACTGAGTTTTAAGATCCTATTCAGAAATATAAGTCAAAACCTTGATTCTTTATTTTCTGCATTTGCTCCCCAAATCCTTTCTAGAAGCAGCAGTTGCCCTGATGGAACAAGGCAGAGACAGACCCTGGTTTGAAGCTGGAAGGACCTCAGTTAATGTCTAAATTTGATGTGGCATGTCCAGGGATGGGCATTGCAGGTTTATACGTCATCACAGAAAACTGTAGATAAACTGAATGTCCTTGACAAGGCACATTGTTTTGAAATTTTACTTTACACCTTTTTAAGGTAAATTTAATTCATGTAGGACTGGCCCCCAAAATAGCCATTTCTCTGTTATGTTACCACAGCTACAAAAAATTTTTTTTATCTGTTTTGTTTTTACATTTTATATGTAATTTTAGATGTAAGATATGTACTTTTTTTCTTTTGGTAAGATTTGTACTTTAATTTCATGGCCTATGGAATATTATGCACCTATTAAAAGTGTGAGCTTGAGCTATACTATGTAGTGAAATAAAAATTTACACATAATATGGTGTTAGTTTTCAATATAAATATAAGAATATATTTGTGTAACATGACTTTACTCGGTTTTTTTCTAAAGTGTTGGTATCTCTATCTACAGTGTATGTGTGTACACACACATGCACACACACGGAATTTGTAGGACACACCACCATAGTAAAAGTGACTTTTGAGGTGTGGAAATAAGAAAGGAAACACTTAGGTGAGGGGGTAATTTTTACATTTACTTTATATATTTCTGAAGTGTTTGATGTTTTCCAGCCAGCAAGCAAACCTTTTGTTTGTAAGAGGCATAGCTATTGAGAGACAAAAGCCCAGAGGGAGTTGTACCCTTCACCGGAGAGATGAAACAAGGTCTTGACCTGGATCGATGGCCCCCTGGCCTGTCTGTGTGCTCCTGGGGACTGTCTGCCTGCCCAGCCCGCCTCAGTGGGCAGGACTTTGAGGAAGGTAGGAGGCCCAGAGCCAGACAGCCCTGAGTCCAAAACCTCATCCATGGCTTGTTTGTAGTGTTTCTGAATCATTTGTTCCTTCACAGAATAACCTACCTCTCACACTGAGAGGGTGCTCAGTGAAAGGCAGGAGGAAGGAAAGGTGTTAACCGGGGGAGTGGGACACGTGGTTGCCCACACAGGATGGTCACTGACATGTTGAACGACACCCTTGGTGCCTTATTTCGTTTTCTCGCCTTTCCTGGTGAAGTAAGCATGTAGGATCCACAAACAAGAGAGAGCGACACACCTCGTCTTCAAAAGGAATACTCTCCAAATGGTGTGTACGAGTGTGTGTTATAAATGAAAGGGAGGGCATCATACACACAGAAGGTACATGCTGTTTTGCTTGGGTTAGTGTGATAATGAGTTGGCAGGTCCCTACAACAGGTAAGGAAGGAGTGAGGAAAGAGGCAGGAAAACTTCATTGAGGAAGACCAGAGAAGAAACAGATGTCACTAACATCATGCTGTAAATCTGGTTAGGGGGCAATATGGGGGAACGGAGGGAGTGGTGAGGTAGGCACCCTCAGATGCTGAAACTTGTTCTGGGCTTTGTGAGATTGGGTGCTCACACTTCGGGGAGCTGGAGACTTGGGCAGAGGGTGTAGGGAGGCAGAGCTGGAAGGCAGAGGGAATCTAGGCCACTCATACCCCCACCTGCCCTGACCTCTCACCCTGAAGCCTCAGGAAAGGGAAAATCAATGGGCTCCCTAAGTACCCAGGGTCTGTGGCTGGAATTTGACCCATGCAGAGTGTTTACTGATCTAGAGACGGATAGGTCCGAATGAGCTCATCTTTACCTTGAGAGGAAATTATGGAGCCCAGACCAAGACAAAGCCACGTTTTATTCAATGAAAATTTACCAACCACCTCCCCCATAGTGTACACACTATCCCATAAAACATCCACCTGAGTAACCTACTTTCCAAAAGTCAATTTTGAAAGATCAGCAAATAGGAAATTATGACCTTATAGAAAGCCAAAAGAGTTATTCCAGATATCTTACATTATTTCTCCTGCTGATCTATACCCTCGTTTCCCGCTACCCCAGTTTGCAAATATTGACTGAGTTCAAGGGCAGTGGTATAAGGTCTAACTTCAGAGTTAGCATGAGGTGAAATACTTAAGATGGTGCAATCCTGTTCTAATGAAGAACATATTAGATCCCAAGGTTGGTTATGGGCAGTTCTTGTCCCTTGACCCAGTTGATATTTGTTTTATCAAGTCAGGGACTATTTTTGTCATCATTGTTAATCTCCCTCTTGCCAGATCTGTTTTGGCCGAGGGCATGCACTTGAGGTATGTTAGAAGAATGGAGTGCTCTATTGTTGGAAAGAATTATCACTAATTCTGTCTGCCTACGGCTTCCTCAGCCCTGTTCATCTGATCTTAACACACTAAGCAAAATCACAGATGGAAAGTCTATGACCTGGTTCCAAGGAGTAGCTTTGGGAGCTGAAAGAGCAAGATAGCAACATTCTCATGATGGCTCCAGGTCTTCATTCTGTTGGAAAGAATTTTGACTTACCCATCAGGGGACAGCTTGATAATATTTTCCAAATAAAAAAAAACACAACCCACTGCTAAGTGGATAGGTCCAACTCATTTAGACACAGCTTTGACCTCAATGTTATACAAGTCTTGGCTCAAGGATTGCTGGAGACCTGGCCCAAGATCTCTGGAACTCAGAATGAGCTGGCACTTCTGATCCATGGAGTTTGAAGTTAAACAGACCCTGGTTCAGCTCTTAGTTTCTCTGAGCTTCTGTGTCTTCGTGTGTGAAAATAACCATAATAATGCTCATGCGAGATTGCTCTGAGGATTAAATGTGGTATTGTATTTGAAAGCATTTAACACAGTGCCTGTTGCTTAAAACGGGATTAATAAGTTTTAGCCTCCTTCCTTCCGTTCGGCTCCTCCAGCTGCTGGGGTATCCCCTTTCTCCACAGCATACATTTGACATGGTGGAACCAAGCCAGTGACACTTGAGGGGACACCACCAAAGTAAGAATGACTAGAAGAAAAAAAAAAGTTAAACCATGTTTGGAACATCAATAGTCCCTTCTAAATGATCTGAATATAAATAAACTCAGTGAGCTCTACTGACATTTGAAAAAACTGAGAATGTATAAACAAACTTGTAGTTGTGTGACTGCTTCCTACATCTGGACACAGCTAACAAAAAGTCTCCATGTAGAGACATTTGCTTGGGGAAAGTTTTTATCTCGACACCATTGAGGCCATTATATTTTTCTTCTATTATTAATGCTGTGTGTCAGTCCCAGTGAACTGGAGTATCCCCTGAGCACTTGTTCTCGTGATAGGTATAGTCTTTTAGACTCACAGCAGTCTCAGTTATGATGTTCTACCTAGAAGTCCACACACTACCACTTGTTTGACAGTACCATATCTCAAAATTCTGGTAGGTTATATAACTCTTAGCCACTTCCTCTCTTAGGATCCTGGGAAAGACTGGACTCCTTTAAGCTCCACCCTTTTGTGGGCATCCTGAGTTCTCCCAGTCATCTCATAACAAACTTGTTTCCTAACCTTTAGATAAAATGGCTATTTGCATTTATACAATAGGTGATCAAATGTGTATTTTGTATAAGCCAGAATTCAAAGATTCAGATGGAAATAATTGCTTCCATATGCTATACAGTCACTTCTCTAGTGCCTCCAATATGGGCAGAGGAAAAAATAATGTGAAGAACTGAGCACTGAAAACATATTTGTGCTTGATTTTGGAGTGATAACATATCAAACTTGACAGGAAGTCACATAGTGACTCCTGAATTTTGCCTCTGTTTCTTTACTCTTGATGCTTCCCAATATCATCAGAGCTGGACTGGAGGAAGAAATGGGAGGACACAAAGAGAACACTCAATAAATATTAGGATAATTAACATATTTTTATTCATTTCCCTATATGATAGCAATAACAACTAGAACGTACAATGGAAATAAAATAACAACCAAACCCACAAAATATCAGGAATAAAGCTATAAAACTATATTGTAAAGACATAAAGAGCTAAAGAAATTAAGAGTCAGATGATGAAACTAACACTAGTAATGATAATAATGGTAATTAACACTTATGTTCTCATAATGGGTCAGAAATAATCTAGATGATTTCTTTAATCTCAGAAATCTTATGAGGTATTAATAAAATACTCATTTTATTTTTTTAAAAAGAGAAACAAGGCCCTGGCCGGTTGGCTCAGCGGTAGAGCGTCGGCCTAGCGTGCGGAGGACCCGGGTTCGATTCCCGGCCAGGGCACATAGGAGAAGCGCCCATTTGCTTCTCCACCCCACCGCCGCGCTTTCCTCTCTGTCTCTCTCTTCCCCTCCTGCAGCCAAGGCTCCATTGGAGCAAAGATGGCCCGGGCGCTGGGCATGGCTCTGTGGCCTCTGCCTCAGGCGCTAGAGTGGCTCTGGTCGCAATATGGTGACGCCCAGGATGGGCAGAGCACCGCCCCTGGTGGGCGTGCCGGGTGGATCCCGGTCGGGCGCATGCGGGAGTCTGTCTGACTGTCTCTCCCTGTTTCCAGCTTCAGAAAAATGAAAAAAAAAATAAAATAAAAATAAATAAATAAATAAATAAATAAATAAATAAATAAAAAGAGAAACAAGGCATATAAAGGAAATGCAACTTTTGAATGGGAAGGTCCAAAATCCTAGTTTAGTTTGCCTAATTTGTTCAATAACTATACTCTGTAAATTAATGCACTCTCACTCAAGTTTAGAGCATGTTTATGGAACTTAACAGTTTTAAAGTTCATCTAGAAGAGAAAATGCTAAAAATAAAAAGCCAAAAAGTACTGAGAAATAAAGAATAAATTTTAAAAACTATTAAAATTATAATAAAAGTACGTAGGTTGTTAGTTACACTCAAGGATGTACAACACAGCCAAGCACACAGAGAACACAATAAGTACTTGGAGAATTAATGTGTACTTTATCTATTTTTTTATGATTTGCCCCAATAGATATAAATATGAAATATAAAGTCACAGTAATTACCTGACTTTCACTCCATAAGATGCCCTTTTTTCCTCCTAAAAGTGGAGAGGAAAATGCGTGTGTGTTTTATGGAGCAAAAAATACAGTAATTTATTAAATATTTTAACACATCATTTGGTTGAGTTTTTTTTTCTTATTTTCCTCCTTAAAACCCTAGGTGTGTCTTATGGTCAGGTGCATCTTATGGAGTGAAAAATACAGTAACTACTTTGTTATTAACACAAAGATCGAGAAAGCATATTAGAAAATTCAGAAATAGGTACAGTAAACAAGAATTTAGTCTAAAATAAAAATTACTTTCAAATTAGGAGGAAAGGAACTATTCAACAAAAAAGCACTGAGATAATTTGCTAAAAATAAAAGATTGCCATTTCATAATATATGTAAAAATAAATTACCAATAGACAAATGTTGATAATATATATTCACATTCATACACACATGCACATGCACATATGCAAACACACACAGGAACTTTCTGGAAAGCTCATTTTACCATCTTGTAATTTGGAAGACATTTTAAGTATCACAAACCCAAAAAGAAGTAAAAAAAAAACCCATAAGGAAGAAAAATAAAATACATGACAACATATAAAGTTACATCTCAGTAGTAGTAACAAAAAAGCATGAAAAAAGTTAGAGAAAATATATATTAGATACATATAGACTATTAGCCTTACTATATAAAAAGCATTTCTAAATCAGTAAAATTTTGTGCTACTCAGTGGTATATGGTCATCTGACATGAATAGTCAAAATAGCAGAGAAGAAATAAAAATAGCTAATGAATATCTGAAAATATGTTTAAGTTCACTGGCAATCAGAGAAGTGCAAATTAAAACATAATACTTTTTTTGCCAGTTAGAGTAAAAAAATGGAAAATATTGATATTCACTTTTGACATGGGCATGGGGAAATGGGCATTTTCAGACATTATTTTAGGATTATAAATAGGTATTTTTTAGAGGACAAATTGACAGTAACTATCAATTTAATATGATCTAGTAATTCTATATCAAGGAACTGGAAATACAAATTTATAAAAATATATAAAAATCTTCATTAAAGCATTGTTTTCAAATAAAAGGTAAAACATCATATATGAATTATTAAATAAAATACTTTATGTCTTTATTTGAAATACCATAGACTGCTTTTTAAAATGAGATAGATCCTTATATATCAACACAGAAAGATCTGAAAGGCAAATTACTAATTAAAAGGCCTAGGAGCATAATTATGTCGCACTATATTTTGTTGATTCCAAAAATAATGTTTTTCACATATCAGCACTTGAAACTGTGATACATCATGCAATTACAGTGTCTAATAATTAAAATACATAGCTTTTTTTCTTCTTAGTAAAGCAAAAACTCATGGCTTACCTTACAATTGATACATCTTAGATTTGATGAATTACAGTAAATTACCTAATCCCATTTACATTTAAAATTCTATTTATTTACATTATCTAACAGAATGAGGAACTGGGAGCTTAATTCATGCCTTGCCTATGTCCCAGGCTTAAAGGGAAATGAAGAACAGGGAGGAGGAGGAGAATTTTCTTCTTGTCCTGAGTTAGGGTTGCCTGGTTTTTCTGCTTTAGAATTTGGCTCACTCATTCCAGGGGACTTTACAAGCCTTTAGCCATCGGATCTGTGGGCTGAGATACAGTCCCCGAGAAAGTAAGGATGGATGTTTTTGTGCCTCAAGGGGAACAGAGGGTGTCGACTAATCCGTGCATTGGTGACTAAGAGGAGATAGGAATTTAGGGTTAGGGTTAGGAGGCCAGAGAGCTGCTTCCCTGAAGTGGAAGGATGAGTGGAGGTGCTCCATGGGCGTCTGTGGAGGACTGTGGGCGTCTGTGGAGGACTGATGGCTATGCATACAGTATTGAAGGCAGAAGCAAAGATTCCTGCAACACGCTTGTCATAGCGCTGCAGTGCCCCAGCAGAACCACCTGTCTTTAATGGCCTTTAGCATTATAAACAGGAAGCACTGAGCACAGAAGCATAATTGACTAGAGACCCAAGACTGACTAGAGATGTCAGTCTTCCTGGATCACATAAGCCCTGGGGTTCTTGACCAACCTAGAGGGAGACCAAGTCCCTCCAGAGAACAAGATTTGATGTCCAGCCAGTTCTGGTAAGTGGGGACAGACACACGTTATAAAGGCAAATGTCCTATCACTTTTAATGCTTGATTCCAAATGTTCAGGACCAATTTATACTAGAGGGAAACAAGTACATAGATAGATAACAGACAGATAGATAGAGGACAGAATAGATAGAGATAGGTGAGAGATGATAGATAAATACTTGGGATTGGAGAGAAGAGATAAAAGGTGTCTTTTATTTTTTACTATTTGAATTTTTACATTATTGCCTTTATCATTTTAAAACAATCTTAAAAATAAGAAATTTTACTTTTAAAAAACCATGACAGGATGGCAGCTCAGTATCTCCCTCTGAATGTCTGTATTTGCTCCTTTAACACATCTGTATTTGAGCTCATCTTAAGTGTCCAACACTCAGCAGGGTCCAGGGGGAAATCACAGACGAGACACAGCCGGTCAAGGAGCTCACAATTGGCAGATGGCAAACACACCGGAGGGCAGCCCCTCCCAGTGCCCCCCTAATAGGTAAATTTGCAAGCTTCCTGCTTGGTGGCTGCCCCAGAATGACCTGGCAGGAAGTGAGGCTTTCCCAACTCAGAACCCGAAGGCATGCAGCCTGCCGGACCTGAAGTTAGAGTTTTGCCTGAACTGGCCGCCGCGCCTCCAGTGCGGCCTGGGATAAACTACTGTCTGGGAATTCGCCACACAACGTCTCCAACAGCTGCCGAGAGTTGTCTGAGAAGTCATTTCACGCTGCGGGTAGAGAGCCCCTGTGGTCTCCGCCACATGGAGCTGCGGGACATTCCTGTCTTTTAATCCTTCAATAACCGTTTGTTCTAGGTTTCGTGGAAACAGGAGAGAGGAAGGCAGACCGGGTTCTCACCCTGGTGGAAGCTGTACGCTAGCGGGCGAGACCGTTGAATCCTACGTTTGGAGATGGTGAGCATCTGAGAGCCTGAGAGATGCTCTGGACCCAGGGAGCCAGGGAGAGGATGTCTCCAGGAGGGGACGGCGTGATGGGAGGACAGTCCATCACCCTGCAGGAGGAACAAACACCGAGCTTTTTTCTTCGCTTCACCAGACAAAAGTGATCTATATTGAAGGAGAGGAGGAAACAGATCCACATGTGACCGATCTGCCTCATCCTAAATTATAATATCTTCCTCAAAGAATGTCCTCTTGTACATGAATGGTCTCATCATCTATCCATCCATTGGCCCAAAGAGAGAACCCATAAATTATTCTGTCTTCTCTTCATTCCCACATATTATCAATCATTATTGGGCTGTCAATTCATGTTCTTTATCTCATTCAAATTCATTCACTTTTCTCCAGCCACAGCGCTTAATTCAGGTTCCACAATGGCAAGAAGGAAGCAATAACGTGATTGGCCTTCCGACCTCCAGTCTTTTCACCTCAACATTATTAATTCATTCTCCTCTCCTGCATCCAGAGTGATTTTTCTAAAGCATTAATCCATCCCTCTGTTCAAATCTAGTTTCACCACTGCTCCAGGGTAAAGTCCAAATGCTTTAACATGGCCTTTAACACCCCTTATGATCTGTCACTGGTTACTGCTCCACCACCGTCCACTCTCACCATAATGAACTATTTTTCTCGTGCTGGGCCCTTCCAATCTCATGGTCATCCTCCTCACCACTGCTATAAGCAATCAATCCTTCTTTATCACATCTCTGGTATTTCCCAGATTAAGATTAATCAGGGTTCCTTTTCACTTCAATATTATATCCAATCCCCTTAGCATAGCAGACAATGCTCCTTATGATATTACCCAAACCTTTCTCTCCGGCTGTAGATCCTATTTCTTTCTCCCTTCCCTCTAAATCCTGCCTGTATAGCCCTATGATATTGAGTTGTGTGTGGTTCCTAATATATACCTTATTATTTTATGCCTCAGTACATGTGCCTAGATGTTCCCTCTGCCTGAATGTTTTTCTTTTCTTATTTGCTGCTTGAACTCTTTGTTACCCTTAAAACACTAGTCAGATGATGAATACGAAAGTCTATAATATTATATCAATACAAACTATGAATCAAGTTGAAAAACAAAGACTCTGATATGCACTAATTCAAAAATTAATTTTTTATTTACTCTTTCTGAAAAACTTACCTGAGACAAATTCTAACAGAATGAAGGTGAAAACCAAAACAACAAACAAAAATAGAAGATGTGGAACAAAGAAAAAGTAAAACAAATTAGGAGCTACATAAGAGACAGGTTGACAGCCATGTAGCAGGCCTAGAATGCATTTAGTCCATATTGAATCAAGAACTCAATTATTTCCAAAAAGATGTCATTAGAAAAATTTTAAAACATTTTACACAATGGGTGGAATGAGTCAAAAGCTGGAAAATAAGGCCCTGGCCGGTAGGCTCAGCGGTAGAGCGTCGGCCTGGCGTGCGGGGGACCCGGGTTCGATTCCCGGCCAGGGCACATAGGAGAAGCGCCCATTTGCTTCTCCACCCCCCCTTCCTCTCTGTCTCTCTCTTCCCCTCCCGCAGCCAAGGCTCCATTGGAGCAAAGATGGCCCGGGCCGAACGACGCCCGGGAGGGGCAAAGCATCACCCCCTGGTGGGCAGAGCGTTGCCTCTGGTGGGCGTGCCAGGTGGATCCCGGTGGGGCGCATGCAGGCGTCTGTCTGACTGTCTCTCCCCGTTTCCAGCTTCAGAAAAATACAAAAAAAAAGCTGGAAAAAATTTGTAAAGGGATGATGAAATTTTATGTTCTTTGTCACACTAATAATAATTTTTAAAAAGCAAATGCAAACTCCAGACTAATAAAAAATAAACAAAAAATACGAGAAAGTAGAATGGAAGAGAAAAGAAATGTGGCATGATTTCAAGTTATTGATAAATTACAGGAAGAAAATCCATTTTAGAAAAATAAATACCATGCAAAAACTAACTAAAAAAGAGCTGGTGCCTGACCAGGCAGTGGCGCAGTGGATAGAGCGTCGGACTGGGATGTGGAAGACCCAGGTTCGAGACCCAGAGGTTGCCAGCTTAAGCTCAGGCTCATCTGGTTTGAGCAAATGCTTACCAGCTTGGACCCGAGGTTGCTGGCTCGAGCAAGGGGTTACTCGGTCTGCTGTAGCCCCATGGTCAAGGCACATATGAGAAAGCAATCAATGAACAACTAAGGTGTCACAATGAAAAACTGATGATTGATGCTTCTCATCTCTCTCCATTCCTGTCTGTCTGTCCCTATCTATCCCTGTCTCTGACTCTCTCTCTGACTCTGTAAAAAAAAAAAGAGAGAGCTGGTATAGTGATGTTAATATCATACAAGTAGGTTGATAATAAGAGGGTTAAAAACCAGAAACTACTTTTGAATGTACTTTAGAAACATTCTGCCTCAAGGGACCTGGTGATGAAGACAGGCAATTTGTTTAACATAATGCTAGCACCTAAAACAGTGCCTGAGATGCAGCAGGGAGTCAATAACCATTTATTTAATAAATGACCTGAAGCAGTAAAGAAGTTTTGACAATCTGCCTGGCTTAGCAATGTCCACCATTTATATAACTGTAATAATGTAAGTGTGGTTTACTCTGTTACCACTGAGAATCAACGTATGGCTGTAACAAAGGACTGAAAGGTGGTTACAGAGAAGAACATAAACATTATCAACTTGGCGATGTAAAAACAAGGCATGGTCAGTCCAAGTTAAGAAAGAAAGGCAGAGAGAATGTGGGGGTATAAATGACCTTATCTGGAGAGTCAAAAGACACGGACTTAAGGTGATAGAACTAGCACAAGAACTTTAAAGGTGATATTTAAGGTAACAAGGATAACCGAAGTAGGACTAGGAGCACCCAGGGGCTGTCATCAGACTTCTCTCTATTATGTACAGTCTCTAAATGGTCTTATCCAATCCCGTGGTTTGAAATACCATCTATACTAACAACTCCAATGTGTAGCTCCACCTGGCTGATCTCCCAGACTCTTACGTCCAGTTGTCTCTTCAACCTCTCCACTTGGGTGCCCACGAGACATTTCAAGTTCAACATACCCAGTAGCACAATTAAAGAAATTTGCTCTTGAAATAATAATGTAATTAAAAGTACTTCAAGTCTTGACACAATCTCTAAATAAAAATATTACAAGACAAAGTGAAATCTTCAAGCACAACAAACATCTAAAAACTTCCCTTCCTCTATCTCTGCTCCTTCTAAAATCTCCCACATGTCTGTGTCAGCTCCCTGAAACTCTCCAACCTTCAACTCCTACTTTGCATTCTTAATCTACCTGATTTTTACAATGCTTTATTCTGTGAATGGCAATAACAGCAAATGTTGATATAGAATTACATACAGAGTGCCAGGTGCTGTTCCAACCATTTTAATCTATCAACTCATTTAATCTTCATAATCGTGGATGAAGATACTATGCCCCGTACATGAGGACATAGACTTGGAGATTATTTGCTCAAGGTTGCCCACTTAGTAAATGGTGAAACTGAGACTTAAACCTTGTCTGTCTGGCTCTGGAGGTTGTGTTCTAACTATGACATTATCTGGTCTGTAAAACTCTCAGCTTCTTTCATCTTCTCTGTCATGTGCCCAGCACCTGATTTTCACAACAAAGGAGACCCTGAGAACCATCTCCACAAGCAGCATATATTCCCTGTTAGAAAGAGGGGGAAGAAGAAAAATTTCAAGCACTTATAATACAATTATTTTTCAGAAAAAAATAGTAATAAAACTCATGGGAGGACCTGTGTTCCTGCAGACCGTGGGAATGCGCAAACTGAAAGTCCTAAATTTCCCTGAACTAGGGGACTCTAAGTCATTAGTGATGTGTTTTACCTTGGGGACCATGGCATGCAACTGCCATCATCCACCTGCAAGTTTCCTCAAACATCATCAAGAATGACACCAGCTACATCCTAGCCTTAGGGCCGTTCAGTCTTCTGAGATGTCTGTGTTCTCTTCAAGTTCAGCGTGGTGGGTGGAACTGGTGGGGCATCTTCCAAAGACCATGAGTCAACCTGGTGGGCCTTGGTGCTGCCTCTTTCTGTTGCTCAGTCTCCAGGTCTTGAATGTTTTTGATTTCAAGTAGATGAAGGTGTTTCAATGTGGCTGTTCTTGGCTTTGAGTTTGACTTGTTAACTAGGCTCCCAGGTTCTCGTAAAGGCTGTGGAACTATGTGTTATTGTTAAGTCAGTGTCTCAGTGGGGAATAAGGCCTAAGGCTTCCCAGTCCACCATTTTGCTGACATCATCATCACCATCATGAGTGTTTTTTTCATAACTTGGCTAATTTCTTCAACCAACTTTAATTAGTGTCTTCTACATGCTAGTTCTAGGCTAAGTGGTGGTAAATAAGAGTCTCAAGAAAAATCCTGAACTTAGATCCAAATATATTTATATATACATCTGATTCAAAAGCCCTTCTGTAGTCTCCACTATGCCATGTTGTTGTACACTGTACCACAAAATTTGTGGGAAACTGTTACCCAGCCTTGGAAAATGAATACATGCTACAATGTCAATGGCAGTGTCCAATAACAGGGGGTGTGGGAGCCTTGTGCCAGGAGGCATGTGTCTCTGAAGATGAGCTTGGCACCCAGGGACAGGAGCTAGACTGGGTTTCCTAGGCACTTTGCAGAAGTGAGAGCAGAGAGGAAGAAATTCAAGCATGGAGCAGGATCTTGATGTTACCACACCAGGCAGACAATGGATTGGATGCGGTCTGGGAAAGAAAGGAAGAAATCACAATAACAGAAAGGTGTCCTCATCCTTGGTTGGCATGAACTCTAAATAAGACAGACCCGGGTTCAAAGCCCTTATTCCATCTCTTATTCTGTGCTCTTGAGCAAGTTAGCTCTAAACTAGTCCGTAAACTTTCTCCATCACCAGCTTGTTGTGAGAATTAAGAGAACACATATAAATACCCTAGTACAAAGCCAAGCACTCAGTAGATACCCAAAAGGCAGTAGTTATTACTATATGATAATAATAAAATATTACAACATATATTAGCTTTCTATGGCTGCATTACCAATTTCACACATTTAGTGGCTTAAAGCAACACAAATTCATTCTCACAGATTTATGGGGAAGAGTGTTGGCATGGACTAGCTGGGTGCAGTCACTTTAATGGAAGCAATTTACCCAAAAGTAAGACACACAAATCAGTCCCACTTGGTAAGATGAAGCTATTGTCATCTCTTTTCTTCAGAGAGAGTCCCAGCCATGGTGATAGAAATACTTTCTTTGGAGATGCTGGCTCTCTGTGTAGGAGTGGTGGTGGTTTGGGGTGGGGACTGGAGGGTGAAGATGTAACTAGTCATCAGAAATAGTTGTCAGAAAAAGAACAGAGGGTAGAGCCTGGGCAGGGGCCGAACACCTCTCCCACCCTCAGCTCTGGATTTGGAGCTGTGTGTCTTAGTGGAGCGCTCTCATCTAATAGCATCAACTCACCAGCACACAGATGTGATTCCTGTTCACCAAGTTACTCACTGTTCTTTGTATTTTTCATGGGTTAACATAGACTCTTTTAGAGCTGCATTCCCTGGCCATATGAACACTCAGACGGAGGACTCATCAGCCTGGTTCCAAGCACCAGTATCTATCTCCCCAGTCATCACTGCAGTAACTATGGCACCCATGGAAGCCTGAACAGAAAGGAGGCCTCGCCAATCCTGACTGGCAGGTGAGTCAGCTCTCCCCCACCAACTGCAGTGCACACTGCCTGCACCAAGAACACCGACTCGCCAGCACTCTCCTTCCCATGCTGACATTCACACTACCATCCCTGGAGCTCACATCCACCTGGGAGATGCCTGGAGCAAGAAGGCCCGATAATTCCTGTCTGGTGGGTAAGTTCATAACTCTGAGTAGTGATGGGATCTGAAACTGAAGGACTTCTGACAAGGGCTTCTGAATCCTGGTCCAGCCTGCTTTCTTGTCCACTCTTTTCTTTTAAGAATCTGTGGTCACTGCTACCCACTTTTCTCCTCATTCTGGGCAATCTGTTAATGCATTGCAGTTCAGTATATTGAAGCCCGAACCAGAGAAGTCCCCCAAGTGTGGCAGGGGTTCTGGTGAGAGGTGACCAGAGCAGTTTGCTTCTCCATCCATCGTTTGTCAATCAGGGCCCACTAGGTAGGCAGGAGCCCTGTGCACTCACACAGGCTCCATATGTAGGAGACTCCCAAACTTGCTTTATGGCTCGGCCGTCTCCCTCTTGAAATTCTTCATAATGTTTCAACTTAGGGTCACACATTTTCATTTTGGACAGAGATACACAAATTGTGTCACTGGTCCTGTCTACAATAAAGATATAGTCGGCCTTAATATTCATTTGCAGATTGAAGAAAGACTCTAATTCCATTTTCTTATTGGTAATCAAGCCCCAAGCTGATAACAGCATTATTACCAGCTTTGCCCTCAGCTAAATTTTATAGCTTTGTATTCATTTTGAAAGATCCCCTAATTTTTGTCAGCAGTATAGGTTGAGTGAGCAGTAAACCAACACAGTTAACAAAAAGAAGGTTTTTGTAGAAGCAGCAAATGAAACATCACAGGAGAGCCCTCCACCCTAGGAGGACCCCTGAAAAGTCCTCTCTGTCCCCTTCAGCCACCTCCACCCTGAAGCCACCTAGAACTACCCCACCCCTTCCCCAACTGAAGCTATCTCAACATCACCAAAACATCTGGGCATGCTGGTTCTTCCCCTCATCTCCTGTGGCTCCTCTGTGTCTGTTAAATATTATTTCACACACAGCGAGCTCTTCAAACCAGAATCCTGGATTGCAGGGCCTGGGTTGAAGCTGCTCTCACCTCCCTCCCCCTGCCACCGCCCACATCGACACCATAACACAGAGTGGGGCACAACTGTATTGAGAAAGAAAAGTAACAGAGCCACACCCACCTAGACCTGAAGGCTTGGAGAAGGCTGGACTGGGGGCTGCTGAGACCACGTTCTTCTTTCCTAAGTGTGTCTGCTTCGGATACTACACCCAGAAGCTCCACCGCGAAACTGTGATTGGCCAGAAACCCACAACACCGCTATCTCTAAGCCACTGACCCACCAAGGTCCCTAGTCTATAAAAGTAAAATAACCATTGGGGGTGGGGGCATACCTCTCCAGCCAGGGGCTCTGCTGGACTCACAACTTCGAGGATCGCAGCATTCTTCTAGGACCTCCCCGGAAGAAAGAGAGTAGATTTCTGATTCTGAATTCCCGAGGCACAGTGCAATTTCTCCATTCAACCTAAGACACCCACAGTCTCCTGTTCTCAGACCTTGACAACGACAGTCACAAGCATGTGAACAGTACTTTATTTTCCAGGACATTTTCTAATCCGGCATCCTGTAAGACCTCCTCGGCACCCCAGGGAGATAAGCAGGGCGAATGTCCTGCCCATTTTACAGGAGGCAGCCGAGTCTCCATGGTGTCTGCGCTGTGCCGGCAACCTCAGCGCATGAGGCTAGTCCCGGCTTCTGTTTCTCTAGATTGAATTCCCATTACAAAACATGAGCAACGAGAACCCGTTTTCCTCAGACCGTGGGCATGGCTGGTGATCGTTTCCTATTTGCCCCCAACTTTGGGCACAGGCCTGCCTCTGATGAGGCGATATGTCCACCGATGGACGCCATTGTTAGGAAAGACTCGGGGGCGGGGAGGTAAGACAGTTCACAGAGGGCAGAGGGGTGTTTTTAGGGCTGGGGTAAAAGAGGCCAGAAAGGGAGGTGGGGCGTGGAAGAGCCGAGACAGGCCTTGATGGGAAAGAAAAGGGGGGAAATTATCCCAATTCTAGCACTGCTGGAAAATGGGAAAGTTATTGCTGCACAAAGACCCTCTCAAACCGCCTGTCTTCCAAAATTTCTACTGCACTCTCTGCAGTTACTTGTGTATGGCAGAAGCAGCATCTTTGTATTATATGAACAGTCTGCTTCATAATCAAATACCATCTGTCGCTACATCTGAACTTGTTTTCAACATCTGTGCGTTCTGGTCTTAACAAAGCTTTAAAAACTAATTCAAAAACTTTCACAGATCACTGACTAAATATGTACATTGACCGTCTTTCCACATTGGTTTGTAGTGTTTCTTCCATAGGTGCCTCCCCCGGCCTGGGAAGACGGGAGACATATACACTTGGAGGCTCTAGTCAGCTTATTTCCTAATGGCCTCGGGTAGCCAAGTGCAAGAGAGGGACACTTGCTTATGCACCGAGAGGACCCATCATATTCTTTCTTGGTGCCAATATGGTCCCTTCCTGCCAATGAGAAACCTGTAAGTTGATCAGCTACCATACCCCAATTACTCAAAATGACACTACAGATAAAACGGCAACCAAGGGGAGGATGAACTGGATGGCTTCCGCGCAGCGCAAGTGTGTTTGAACAAATGGTGAAGTAAAACCCTGAGCGCTCTCGGGAGGATAAGGACGCTGTTACTTTGCACATGCTTCAGAAAGGGAAGTACATCTTTACAGAACTTTTGGCCAACCCCCTGGCAGATGTTGACCGGTTTTGCTTATGTATATACATCGGTTGCAGAACACTAAAACAGAGATTGGAAATTTTAATTTAGTCAAGGCAGTTGGGCTAAAATGATGGCTTTTGTTGAAACCATTAAATAGAGCTGCCTAATGAAGTACAGTAGAGGGCCGGCCAACAGAGCCCTGATGGGAGGCTGCGGCTTCCAAGCTGGAGAGAGGGAAGGCAGTGGCCACCGGTCTCAGAGTGCGGGTGGCGCGTTGTCCTTGGACAGAAAGAAAGGGCGTGGGGGTGGGGCAGAGAGGAGGGGGAACCATGAGCAGAGGGAGGGGTCTGTGCACAACATTGATACTGGTGGAATCGTAGCAGTGCATGACTGTGTTGCAAGCATGTTATGTGTGTGCATGTGTGTAGGGGTGTGTGTGTGTGTGCATGTGTGTGTGTAGTGTGACAAGTAAAGGTTTTATTTTGGAAATGTTCTCTTTTAAGTTTCAGCTGCCCATTTGCAAGGGGGCAGGAGGGAAGTGTGATATAGCGAGCAGGTGCACGGCCCTTTGAAGGTGATGCGAGTGAGTTTGGATCAGAGGAAGGGAGGGTGGTAGCAAGTTGTAAGGCTGGCGAGCTCGTGGCAGGGGCGGGAGGCTGCCAAGTTAATGAGTCCAGTGACTGATTCCGCTGCTTTAGTACACTTGCTCTTCCATGCAGTTTCACGCCAAGTAGCCATTAGGTGTGCCTGGGCTAGTCTTCCTTGACCACTAAGGGTTAGCCAAGGCAAAGCTAAGAGAACCTCCACATTGATAGAAACCCACTTTAGTGTGATGGAGCTGACTGATAATTATTTTGACCACTGGACATTGTCTTCTTGCACAGAAATGAATATATTAAAGAGCACCAAACTTTGGGCATATTTTTCAATTGTTTTCCTGTTTTAGCAGGAATTTTTATCATAGGACCATTTAATTCTCTAGCAATGATAAATGTTTAAAAAGATACACACAGGCCCTGGCCTGTTGGCTCAGTGGTAGAGCGTCAGCCTGGCATGTGGAAGTCCTGGGTTTGATTCCTGGCCAGGGCATACAGGAGAAGCACCCATCTGCTTCTCCACCCTTCCCCCTCTCCTTCTTCTCTATCTCTTCCCTTCCCGCAGCCAGGGCTCCATTGGAGCAAGGTTGGCTAGGGCACTGATGACGGCTTTGTGGCCTCCACCTCAAGTGCTAGAATGGCTCCAGTCACAGTGGGGCAACACCCTAGATGGGCAGAGCATCGCCCCCTGGTGGGCATGCCAGGTGGACCCCGGTCAGGTGCATGCAGGAGTCTGTCTGACTGCCTTCCCACTTCGAACTTTGAGAAAAGGAAATAATAAATAAAAAATTTAAAAAAGATACACAATATCATATTTTAGTAAAAACTGTTATAATATTAAGGTATATAAATATACCTTTATTAAAACATAAATATGTAAAGTTGCATTTAGTAAACATATATTATTGTCCATGTATTACAAAAAATAGAGAAAGTCTCAGTCTGTTCGTCTTATAGGGAATACCATGGAATAGCAGTTGATTTTTGTCAAACGACCTCTATTTTAAAAACCACCAAAGGCATTGGTTAATAGTTGTTGAGATAAGTGGATGTTGGTGTATTTTTTTTCAGGCTGGTTCAGATGTATAATCATGGCCTAAGTACAAAACACACACACACACACACACACACAAACACAAGAACATGTTTTGCTGTTTAGTATTTGGGATGTACATGTATCACATTGTTGTCTGACTTTTATCAGGGAGAAGACCAGACTACTAATTCTTCAAGTGAACCCGGCCAAAGCCCAAGATTAAATTCTGAAAGTTCTGTGATCCAGAATAGATTCCCAACCTTCCAGGGATGAGGACCCCTCAGCATCCTGTAACATTAATTTTCTACATAGATGATGCTTAATGGACACAGAGGCACTGACCCAAACCTGGCGACCACAGCTCCAGGACAGTGACTGTTCCAACACCCACTTTTAGCTCCAATTAACTCTAGATCTTTCATAATTACAGAGATATGTTAATCCCACCCTGTGCGTGTGCAAAATCAATTCTATTGTGTTAAGAAATACTCATGTTTCACTCCAATAAACATTAAAATACGTTTGGATTTCTTGAAAACATATTTACTGACAGCCTGGAGGAGACAACCAATAGAGTTCTGGGTGGACCAGGGAAACCAGCTTGGAATTAATTACTTCCTAAAATATTTATATTCAAGCTCTCATATATGGATTCTTTCCCCACCTGGATGAATGAGATTTGTCTTTAATACTTTTCCCACTGCTTCTAAATATCCAGATTTATCTCAAAAATGAGCAAATGTCCAGGAGGCAGGGAGAAGGGGAAAGAAGGAGAATCCACATTAGATGCTGCATATTTTTTGTCTCTACTAAGAGAGAACAGCAAGCAGATGCAGTTCTGAAAGCCAAATTACTGGGGGGAGATGGCAAGAAGAAAAATCGGGACTCAGTTGACATTGATGATCACTCTGATGTTCAGTTTCCAGTCTGTTTCTTTTTTTCTAGGAGACAGTGTTGGTAAATGCTGCTGCTCTTACAGGTTTGCCAGTATGCGTTTCTGTGGCTTCGGTGCTGCTGGGTGGGGGAGTGCTATACCTTGGCGATTTGCGAACACACTGGCTGAAGTGTGGTATACACATTGTCAACTCAGATGCAATTTTCTGTTGTAATTACCCAAAATGAAACCAAAGAAGGTGCTTAGGATTTTCATTTATGGGGACATTAGTGAAAAAGGAATATTTGTATAGGTTGTTTTTTTTTGTTGCTTCACATTTTTACACTTTGATTTTATTCATCTTTATTTCAAATCATTTTTCATCTTAGAAGAACTAAAGTTTAAACACACACCAAAGATATCAAAGTAGGTTTCATTACAGACTACGTCTTGGTTATGGCACAAATGGGGTTCAAATGTGTTTTTTTTTTCTTCTAGAAGCTGAAGGCAGAACATGGACCCTGCCCCCAGGTGTAAGATCTTGGCTTTCCTTCAGCTATGAAAGATCTCGCTTCATTCCTGTATTGTTTTCTCTCCAGGTTTCTTGGGGTTCTCTGAGTGCCCTACATTTTTATCTGTATTGGCTCACTGGGGGCAGGGGCCGTGTCTACGGAAATCATTCTGTGAAAGGCCTTACACAGTGTGACCCAGCCTGGCCACACCAATGGACAACCAACAGCCACAGCTCTTGACTGAAACAGTCACATTTCTTTTTTTTTTTTTTTTTTTTTTACAGGGACAGAGAGAGAGTCAGATAGAGGGATAGATAGGGACAAACAGGAACGGAGAGAAATGAGAAGCATCAATCATCAGTTTTTCGTTGCGACACCGTAGTTGTTCATTGATTGCTTTCTCATATGTGCCATGACCGCGGGCCTTCAGCAGACTGAGTAACCTCCCCCCCCCCCCCCCCCCCCCGCTCGAGCCAGTGACCTTGGGTCCATGCTAGTGAGCTTTTTGCTCAAGCCAGATGAGCCCACGCTCAAGCTGGCAACCCCAGGGTCTTGAACCTGGGTCCTTCCGCATCCCAGTTGGACGCTCTATCCACTGCGCCACCGCCTGGTCAGGCTGAAACAGTCACATTTCTATAACAATTGTCCCAAGAGATTTTTTTAATTGAATTAACCAAATCAACATATTTCTTTGACTTTGTAGACTTGAAGATGCACTATTTCAGTCATGGTCAAAATAAATAAATAAATAAATAAATAAGCATTGGATGAAATATGAAGGAAGGGGTCACTGGAGCTATGAACAGCTTGGCAAATACGGATTAGGAGGAAAAAGTTTTCTTGTTGACTTCAACAAAATAGATAATGTTGCAGAAAGAGAGTTTCTCTTCAAAGGGAAAGCTGTAATTTTATCACCTAAGTCAGTTTTTCTGAAACTGAGAGTACAAAAACTCTAGGAAAATGGGCAGAAGGTGACTCTGGAGGAAGCCCAAGGGCACATGGCAGCACACAGTAAATATTGGTTGGATGAAAAAGAGATCCCAGGAATGGCTGTGACCTTTGATAGAGCTTACTAACACCATGGCTCCTCCCAAGATGAGAGCTGTCATCTTCTCAGATGTGTTTTCTGCCTAGCTCTCAATATTTAAGTGCTTACGAGAAAGAGTCCAAGTCTTGTTTGAAACTTTTTGTGGTCTGGCCTCACGGGGCCTCTTCCATTAGGGCTTGATCCAATTCTTCCTTGTTTTGCCGTCTTTTCCTTTCTCCGTACTTATGCTTAAAAACAAAACAAAGGAAAAGAAAAAAAGAAGCAGAAGATCGAAGGGAGAAAGAAAGAAAGAGAGGGAAGAAAGGAAGGAGGAAAGGAAAAGAAAGAAAAATCAGCTCTTGTACGGGTTCAGGGGCTTCCATTTTATTTCGGATTCCAAAGCTGCCTCCTCCAACCCCCTTGCTCTCCGGTGTGCTGCGCTGAAAGGCACTGAGGAGCAGCAGAGAGAGAAACACTTGGCATTGCTGACAAGACACTCTGCGGCCTCCAGGGCGCTCCTCAGAGACCTGTGGCCAGGCGAACCTGGCCTCACTTTGCTGAGCTTGCAAACCTACAGGATGAGGTCACATTTGGCCATGACTATTAATAGACACCAGTGACAACTAAAACCAAAGGGGAGCTCTGCCTCTGGTTCACAGGCTGACATCTCTGAACAAAGGAATGGGGCATCCACCGTTATCTAGAAACCTCAAAAAAAGCAAAACATGTTTGTGTCATTCCTTTTCTGCGTCCCTTGAAGTCCTTTGATCTTGGAAGGAGGTCCCTTGGATTCCAATGTCATGATGAGAGCAGATTCTGAGGAATACCCTATTGCAGGGGATTCCCTAGGAAAAAGGATCCAGCCATTGCCTTATAGCGAAGGGAAACGTGTCACACCTGCACTGCACAATGACTATCCTAGGGGCAACTTTCTGTGATACATTATCCACTCACAGTGAGACCTAACATGGCAGTCCATACCCTACATCAGTGGTCCCCAACCTTTTTTGGGCCATGGACCGGTTTAATGTCAGAAAATATTTTCACGGATCGGCCTTTAGGGTGGGACAGATAAATGTATCACGTGACCAAGACAAGCATCAAGAGTGAGTCTTAGACGGATGTTACAGAGGGAATCTGGTCATTTAAAAATAAAACATCATTCAGACTTATATATAAATAAAACAGAAATAATGTAAGTTATTTATTCTTTCTCTGCAGACCAGTACCAAATAGCCCATGGACCGGTACCCGTCTGTGGCCTGGGGATTGAGGACCACTGCCCTACATCCTTTGTACTACCCTTGGAATTCCTTATTATGCACGTAACTCATTCTCTTCCTAAGGCCCACCATTAGCTCACACTGTAACGGGGCTGAACAAGAGTGAAGTAGCCTCCCTTGCTTCCAACACAGCTTTTAAGACCCAGGGTCCAACCATCTGCAGCACCTGTATGTAGACAACTCAGCAGAGGTATTTGTTTTCCAAAACGCAAAGAGAATTCATACGGGGAGCCAAGGTTCTTCCGCTTGATGGCGTGGTGGGATTGGCTGCCTGGAGTCACCCTTCCGTTTCTGCAGAAGCACAAGCTGCTGCCACTCCGAGGCTCTAAGCCCATTCACCTGGACAGCAGTGTCAACCTGCGTTGGCAGAAAACAGGAGCCCGAGCCCCGAGTTCTAACATGAATAACGGTCTCTAAGCAAAATCTGTTCAGTCAGAAAATGCAAGTAAAACGCTAAAAAAACTGCCATCTGGACCAGGAACACATGTCATCTTTCAGACTACGCATAGCATCCGTGTTCTTCTTTTCACACATTTAGTACTCTGCTTCCCCCGACCCCCTCCCACTGCCTCTCCCCCTTTCCTCTCTCTTCCCCCTTCACCCTCTCCACGGCTCTGTCATTTGAGAAGCCCTGTCGTCCCTTTTCTTTGTATTTAATTTTTCACATCATTTGCAGGACATATCACATATTTGTTGTGATTGATGCAATATCCATCCCTCCTCTGACTTTGGAGAAGGCTGTCACCTTCGCCTCCTGCTCTGGGAGATTCTGCCAAGTCCACAGTTTGTGAGTTTTGTCACAATCCGTGTGCTTGAATAGTCAGGGGAGGCAGTCTCGGGATTCCGCGGGTCCTAGGCTGCCCTCCACCCGTTACCTGCCCACTTGGGTTTCATTCTGAGGAGGAGGCAGGGCGAGTCTGGGCTGAGGACCGCATGACGTGACTTCACTGAGAATGTGACACTTGTTTATTTCTTCTTATTTAGTCCCAGGAGTGATATATTTCAATTTGCTAAAACATGTATTACTGTATTTAATTTTTTTTTCCCTAACATGCTAGGGACATTTAAGAATTAAAAAATGAAACTCCTCTGCCATTTGCACTTAATCGTGATGGCTCTTTTAGTAGTAGATACTGGCTCCTTCTCCCAAATAGCACAGTATTCATATTTAGAGTGAGAGACAGACGGGGGGGGGGGGGATACCCAAACAACTGCTGTAGGTCAGTTTTTTATTAAGGTCATTTTGAGTAAGAGGTCTCAAGAAACCAAAAAAGAAAAGAAAAATCACCACTTGGATGTAAGCAAATTTATATGAGCATCAGCTATAGGCAGAGTCCTACTGGAGAAACCAAAGAATGAGGCTCCGTCTGTCCCTCTTAAAGACCCAGATGATGCTCATGACAGTCAGCAAAGCCACAAGGGACTATGAGAAGCTTTTCGTTGTTGTTGTTGCAGGTATAGTATCAATGTCCCCCTTGCTCCTTCTTATATAGATCCTCTTACTGCAAGGCAAATGGTTTGAAGGCAAAATCCATCCTCTGCTGCAACCTCACTGATTGGGACCGACAGGAAGTTGATTCCCAATGAATTAAATGAATGAATGGTCACCTGGAATGATTCTCATCAGGCAGATCAGGCAACTCTCTGGGAACCTGGGATGAGAGGGCCTGGGGAGCACCCTCAGGAACCCTCCCACACACTTGCTCCTGCTCTTTCGGGGCATCACCCCTCCTGCTGGCACCTATAAATGACTGAGGTGCCACCACAGTCCCCTCATGGCTATGTACATGTAATAGCATTTTTTGCCAAACTGACACCATCACGTAAAAACTCACAGCTTTCACACTCTCCTAACAGTCCTTTAGAAGCCTTTGACCTTTCCAGTCCGCCTGTTACCGGTTCCCATTTCGGCTCCTTTGTGGTCTATGTTCCTTGGCCATGCTCCTTCTCCACGTCATCAGAAGTAGAATTCTCAGTATCTCAAGGTTCTCTTCTGCCCTTCCTGCTTAGAGTCACACCATTTCTTTCCTCTGGAAACCCTGTCCATCCATATGGGGCATGTAAATGTCAACCCCACTACTGACTCTATGACCTTGGGCAGGTCACTCCATCAAACAAGGCCTCCATTTTTCCCTCTCTAAACCTGGGAATTACTGTCTGCCTTTCCTACCTCCACCATAGGATTTTGTGAAACTCAAATGAGACAAAATTATTTGAACGAGTAGCAAAACCATGGAATGTTTTCCAAATACAAGGTGTGACTCTTATTATGGGTTGCCCAGGGAATTAGTCTGTAAAATCGAGATGACCCCTGCCATTTGTGGGGCTTTGTTTGGTCCACCTCTCAAGGCAGAATTTTGCTTTGAGATCTTGAGCACAAGATACTGTCGTGCTACAAATTACCATGATCTAATTAGGCCTCCCTCCATAAATCTGTCATTTGAAAGCCATTCAGGCCTGCTCAGCCCAGCCCTTGATTTAAACTGCTCCAGGAGTCTAGCCGAAGATATGTCCAGGACAGAATCCAACACAATATTCCAGTCTCCTCCCACTGCTCCCTCGAGAATGGGCTGTTCACCAATTTTGGCCACAATAACTGTTATGTAGAAGAGAGACTCATTATAGTTTGGGCATAGATCTTAACCAGTGCCCATGCAACCCCGTGACAACATTATTTAGCATTCAGAGTGGATGTGAGCTCTTATTGGGGAAAGAATATTGCTAAAGATTAGCACTACTGGGCCCTTGAAGTGGAGAGAGACAGACAGAAAAGATGCATATTCTCTGTAGTGAACTGACAGGAGTCTCTGCAGCCTCCCTTAAGAATTATGAATACTTTGCAATGACATATGAAACAGAACCATGGCTTTTTAAAAAAATGCTGGTACTGGCCAAATCAAATAATGCCCAATCCTGAATGTCTTGAATGAAGATTTTTAAAAAAGGTATGGAAAATCCAAAACAGTGGAAGATCCCAAACTCATTTACACTGGGCTTTAGAAAGTCTTTGGACTTATGCTTGGTGACGAATGTCTCTGGGACTCCATACATGTCAATAGAGCAGCCTCAGTGTCCTCCTTTGCGAAAGTCCAGGGGACAACTGCTCCTTCCCACCACTGCCATTTCTGATCTCCCACCCACGCCCCACCATCCCCAAACCACTCCCCACTTCCACCTTAGCATCTTTCGGCACCTTACTGCAGGCTGTTTGGGTTTCAAAGAAATGCTCTGTGTGCAAAGCAAACAGAAACCTGTGGAGTATCAACAAAGCTTTATTAACCAGCTAATGGAGGCATATTCCCTGGAGGAGCGGACTGTAGACTGGGAGAACCCTACTCAACGAACACAAACTTGGGGAGACGTGCTTCCCAGAGCTTTTTTGGCTCAAGTCAGAACTGGGAAAGACGGACAATAGTCCTGTGACAGATGCACGTAGCTTGTGAGGGATGGATAACGAGGATGGAGCAGGGGCGGTAGTGTGGAAGTCCCCGGACACCACCAGGTAATTTTGTCAGGGACTGGGGGAGGCATGAGCCCTTTGTGCAGCTGTGAAGGAGCCAGGGAATAAGATGTCAGATGCCCTGGGACGTGGCCCCCACACTTGAGGTTTTGCTAGGCAGCCCTTGGTTGTGATCAGCTAAGGCCAACAAGCAGATCCCCGGGTCTGTCTAGGACTGAGGGAGGAAGCGATTAGGGGGAGGAAGATGAGAACTAAAAGCAGAGGGATCAGAGGAAATAGAGGAAGAGGAATTAACCAACAAAGGACCATTTAGGTGTCCCCTTCCCCTGGGCTCCGACTAATGGGGGAGGCAAGTGCCCGCGCACATCAAGGAGCCTGGCAGGAGGAGCGCCTGTGGAAACGGTGGTGGCGCAGGGGCTTGAAACCCTTTCTAAGGAAAGGGGACGGATGAATGTTTTCAAAGTAAAAAAGGCTGAGAAGGGACAGCAAACAGGGTAGCACCGGAGGTCAACGGCACATTCAAGCGTTCCATTGTTGCCATCAAAAAGATGCTCGAGAAGGAAAAGGAAGAAGGAACAACGCTTTTAAGGTTTGAGTTCCTTTTTTCTCTGCTCAAAAAGAGGCACGTGAGAAAAGACGGAGCTGAAGATTATTTGCGTCTCTTTGGGGCGGCGACCCTCTCCCCCCCCCCCCCCCCCCCCCGTGCCAGTGGAGGCCAACCACCCCGGGAGCGGTGAGGGCGAGGCCAGCAGCCGCGTGGAGCCTGAACTGGAGGTTGACAGTGGTGATCTGAGCCGGAGCCACACGCAGGCGCAGTGGGGACGCGGCGAGGTGAGCACGTGGCCCTGGGACCCCTGGGCGGGCTCCCCAAGATAAGACGCAGGCCAAGCTGCCATGTTTGTGACTGTTCCCTCCAGCTCTCTCAGTCTCCAGGGGAAAATAAAAAAAAAAAAAAAAAGAAAGAAAAAAGAAAAAGAAAAACCCTTCCTGAAGAACAGCTCTGGACTCCATGCCAACCTGAGACAGCTGCTAATGTTGAACAACAACATCAAGGACCTACTGTCCCTTCCTGCCCCTCCTCCTCCGCCACCACCACAGAAAGAACTGTGAAAAGACCACGAGTTGGTGGGCGGCCAACAAGAACTAAAGAACTTGCAGCTGGTAAAACCACCTGTGCCTTGTCAAATTCCAGCCAAAACAATCCCTTCCCCCGAGTCTCCCGTTCAGGAGGGGGAGAAAAGTCTGATCAGAAGATGAGAATCAAGGGGGTGGCGAGCGAGTTCTGGCGCTCCACACCATGCACACTCCGCCAGTTGGGGAAGGGACTGTGGGGAAATGGTGCCAGTGGAGGCCAAGAATTCGGCACTGTGTTCTTGAGAGAGAAAGAGCAACAACTGTCTGCGACCAAGCCGGGCAATCCACGCTTCGAACTCCGTTTTCCTGATGCAGCACCAAGGGGTGGTATCTGGGTCCGTGTGGCAAATGGTGTAAGGCGGGCGGCATGAGTTCAAATGCTGGATACCCATGAGAACATTCCAGAAAAGGTTCCCTAGCCCTTTCCAACTGCAACATCAAAAGCTGACTAAAGGTCAAACAAGGTTAAACACTTCCCAGTTGCCTTGTCATCTGTCATATATGGTCTACCTGGGAGGTTCTTTTTTTTCTTTTCCAGAAGGCCAAGATCCCACACTCAGGCGTCATAAACATTACGTGAACAGTGATGGAGAAGACATTTAAGGATCACAGAAAAACAACACCTCTTTGAATAACACATATTCTCAGATTCAGACTCTTAATGTGACCTCGACCTCTTTTGACCCCTTGTCTTTTCTTTCTTCCACTCACTAGAGACGAAGCTGCCTTTAAGTTTAGTTATCATTCCTCTAGCGGGAGTGTTTAAAAGTAATCACCCATTCATTTGAAGCACTAATAAATGCCGGTTCTAAAATTAGAAAGTTCTCCTTGTCCTTTGAAGATTAGCTGAATCTCTAACTAATGTTATCATTGGCCAGGTAATGTTGGCATGAACCAGAATTAAATTTTGGTTGGCATCCCCTGCTGAAATTCATATCACAGTTGATAGCCATTCAAGATTAATAGGTCATTCCCTGTGTTAAGACTTCATTTTCAAAGTATTTATTCATTTCACTGATGACTGCCATCCCCGTCTGGCTTTTTCTTTAGCGCATCCGAGAGAATGCTATAATCAGAAAGATGGTGAGAATAAATAAGCCCGTGGTCAGCATCCATGCGAACATCACAAGCAATATCCTGTCATTCATCACAGGAAAGGTTGCAACTGGTGAAAATGGAGAAAGAGGATTTCTTCTTCTGGTATGAAAATCTTCCATTTTATATACAAAATTAAATCTTTATTATAACCAAATTAACTAATATGCATTTATTAAAAGCACAATGCTTCCATGGTAACATTGCGGTTGTGGTATTCCTGCCAAAAGGGTGTAAGTTGCATCTTATTATGAGCTAAATTAATACCAAACAAACCCAAATTAAGGATTTTTCTACAAAATAACTGGCCTGTACTCTTCCAAAAATGTCAAGGTCAAGAAACACACAGGCTGAGGACCTGTTCCAGATTAAATGAGACTGAACAGCCATGACCACTAATGAAATGCATGAACCTGGACTGGATCCTGGGCCAAGAAGAACAAGATAGCCATAAAGGAATTCTTGGGAAATTGGTGAAATTTTAATATGGGTTCTATAGTAGTATAGTATTAATGTTTAATTTCCTGAATTATTTTAATGTTTTACTGTGATTATGTAAGAAATATCTTTGTTCTTAGAAAATAAATACTACAATATTAAGAGGTACTATATTTCCAACTTACTCTCAGGTGATTCAGAAAGAAAATATAATATGCATACATATCTGAACATATATGCTGAGAGAAAACAATGATAAAGCATTGAGGAAAATGGAAACAATTGGTTAATATGATTAAACATATATAGGAGGGCCATGTAGTATGCTTGTGACTTGTCTTTAAGTTTGGAATACTACTTTTAAGACACTTTCTCCAATCTGCCTGAGATATAACTGGTTATATATAAATATTTACAGTTCAATGTATAGCCTCTGTGCTCAGCAGATTCTAAAATGGTTCTGAATGCCCTCATCCTCCTGGTAGTCAATGCCTTGAGTGATTCTCCTTATGTGGGGGCTGAAGCTTGTTCCTTTTTTTTTTTTTCTTTTTTTTTTTTTTTGTATTTTTCTGAAGCTGGAAACGGGGCAAGACAGTCAGACAGACTCCCGCATGCACCTGACCGGGATCCACCCGGCACGCCCACCAGGGGCGATGCTCTGCCCACCAGGGGGCGATGCTCTGCCCCTCCGGGGCGTGCTCTGTCGCAACCAGAGCCACTCCAGTACCTGGGGCAGAGGCCAAGGAGCCATCCCCAGCGCCGGGGCCATCTTTGCTCCAATGGAGCCTTGGCTGCGGGAGGGGAAGAGAGAGACAGAGAGGAAGGGGGGGTGGAGAAGCAAATGGGCGCTTCTCCTATGTGCCCTGGCCGGGAATCGAACCCGGGTCCCCCGCACGCCAGGCCAACACTCTACCGCTGAGCCAACCGGCCAGGGCCTGAAGCTTATTTCTAATGAGTACAATACAGTGGTACCTCATCTATCTCGGGGATTAGGTTCCAGAACCCCCCGTGATAGGCAAAAATCCACGAAGCAGCGACCTTATATTTATTTTATTATCTATATATTTTAAGGCTTTATAAACCCTCCCCACACTCTTATAAATCTTTCCCACAGTTATTAACCTTTCTCACACTTACTTTGCTTATTTTACCATAAAATTATTAAAATAATAAATATATAAAAATACCTATATACCACAAAATCCCACGATATAGCAAAAAATCCACGATATGAAATTAGATGTGTACAATTTTAAAGTCCGAGATACAGTGAGACCGTGAAAAGTAAACCATGATATGACAAGGGGCGATTGTACTGCAAAAGGGATGACTGTCGATTCTGACATTAGGTTATAAACAGGACTGTGGCTTCCATCTTGCTCACACTGTGTCTCTGGTTCTTCTCAGTTGTTCACTCTAAGGGAAGATGGCTGCCATGTTTCAAGTGGCCTTATGGAGAAGTCCATGTGGCAAGGAACTGAGGGTGACCTCCAGCCAACAGCCACTGAGGATCTGAGGCCCTCAGTGCAACAGCAGACACGAAACTACCATATTTCCCCATGTATAAGACACACCTTTTCTCGAAAAATTTGGGGTCTAAAAACTGGGTGCGTCTTATACAGTGGTTGTAGGTTTTTTACTTCCATTTCCCACTTTTTCGTGCTTGTTTATGCGCTCGTTGAAGACAGTGATTCTTCATCAGACACAGATGAGGACAAGCTAATGGATGGGAGTTTTGACAGTGATGAGGAGTTGTATGAATTTTATGATGAATAAAACTTGAGTTTAATAAGTTTATGTAATATATTTTTTTTCAAATTTCAGACCCCAAAATTAAGATGCGTCTTATACATGGGAGCATATTATACATGGGGAGATACGGTAAATCATGGCAACAACCACATGCATGAGCTCTGAAGCTGATCTTTTCCCGGTTGAACCTTGAGATCACTGTAGACCAGGGGTCCCCAAACTTTTTACACAGGGGGCCAGTTCACTGTCCCTCAGACCATTGGAGGGCCGGACTATAAAAAAAACTATGAACAAATCCCTGTACACACTGCACATATCTTATTTTAAAGTAAAAAAACAAAACGGGAACAAATACAATATTTAAAATAACAAACAAGTAAATTTAAATCAACAAACTGACCAGTATTTCAATGGGAACTATGCTCCTCTCACTGACCACCTTTGAAAGAGGTGCCCCTTCCAGAAGTGCGGCGGGGGCCAGATAAATGGCCTCAGGGGGCCGCATCGCGGGCCGTAGTTTGGGGACCCCTGCTGTAGACCAGGGGTTGGGAACCTATGGCTTACGAGCCAGATGTGGCTCTTTTAATGGCTGCATCTGGCTTGCAGACAAATCTAATAAAAAAATAACAACATTAAAAATATAAAACATTCTCATGTATTACAATCCATTCATTTCCTTCCGCTCATGTTCATGGTTGCGGGTGGCTGGAGCCAATCACAGCTGTCCTCCGGGACAACACCAAATTTTTATTGGATAATGCATAATGTACATGAGTCATTGTGTGGCTCTCATGGAATTACGTTTTTAAATATGTGGCGTTCATGGCTCTCTCTCAGCCAAAAAGTTTTCCGACTCCTGCTGTAGACCCAACCAACATCTAGACTGCATCATTTCGGGAGCCCCTGAGCCAGAGCACCCAGTCAAGCTGTGCCAGGAATCCTGGCCCATAGAAACTGAGAGATAATAAATATTTGTTTTTTAAAACATTGAGTTTTAGGGAAATTTATTATGCAGGAATAAATAATACTTTCTCCAACCTGTACCTTTTCTTTTACTTATTTTTTTTTCTTTTCTTATGGAGGAGGAGAAGGATAACGGTATTATGGATAGACCTCCGTGTGATTATATAAAACACTGTTTCATTCTTTTTCATGGCCATGGTTGTTAAATATTGTTCAGATTGTACATTGCAAAGGAGCACCTCACAGAGTGGGAATAACAGGAGTTAAAATACAGGGCATGTGCCATTCACCAAATTGTCCTTCCTGGCATTTGGTTTTGTTCATCCGAAGAAGAGGCTATCTTTTCCTAATTTACAGAAAGGTCCCTCTGGGCAAGCGTCAGCCCTGTTAACAGCTACATAATATTCCACGGTGTGGATGTACTATAATTTACTTAACTAACCTCATCTTTCTGGTCATTTAGATTGCCTCCTGTGTTGTTATTGCAAACAACCCTATGATTAGCTATAGTTAACATCTTGTATATAAATTTTTGTATACCTGTACAAACATTTCTGTAGAAAAGATTCAAAAATGGGATTCCTGGGCCATAGATTGTGTCTATCATTAATTTTGATAGTTCCTGACAAGTTACCCTTATGAAAGGATTTTTTTTTTAATCCTGTTGATAATCCTAGCAAGTATTTAAAAAAAGTTGCTTATTTCCTTATCCCCTCACCAACACTGATGAAATCAATCTTTTAAATATTTGCCAACCTGATAAGTGAAAAATTTTATCTCAGTTTTACAGATCATTTGTAGAAAACCAAATATTTCTAACTTTCTGTTCTCTGAGTCAGGACATTTTCATAGTAATACTGAGTCAATCTTTTCCCCTCAAATATTCAGACAATGTTGAATAAATCTGCTAGAGCTCAGAGAACCAGACCATATCCAACCAACATCTATTCATTCAACCCTATCTCTTGTGTGAAATGTGAGGAGGAAGAAATATATTACTAAGTGAGTATAGTTAAGTATACAGTTTCAACAAAGGTCTTCCAGCTTTTGACTTTCTGATTGTAAATCTCAATAAAAATCTTGTTGACTCTTCACCAAATTTGCTTGTGTAGCCATCACCATCCCTTTTGCAAATAATATCACTTTCATTCAACTATTTTGATATAGGTTGTATGAACAGAACCAAATACTATGAATACCAAGGTTTACCCTGACAGGGTAGCTAAACTGGTTAGAGCATTGTCCTGATACAACAAGACACATACAAGAATCAACCAATGAATGCATAAATAAAGTGGAACAACAAATCTCTCTCTCCCTCCCTCTCTCTCTCTCTAAAAAAATCAATTAAAAGGACAGAATACTAAAGTTCAGAACCCAAGGCATTGTAAGCCTTGCTTTTCTACTCGGTGTGTATATGAGTTCAAATCAGACACCAAGACAGGATTACATGTGCAAGCACTTGTTAGGGGAAAGGTCTGTGGTAGGAAATGGTGAAGGAATCAGGGGAAACTGGAAGAGCTGCCAGGCATTCATGCAAGACTGATCCCAGGGGACGAAGAGAATGAGGAGAGCTTGTATAGGAGCATCCTACACTGCCATGCAGTCTCAGAAGGGTTCAACAAGACTTCGGGGAGTCCTTGAACCAAAGGCAGCCATCAGAGGAGCCCAGTGTCTCCAATCCACCTTAGTAGTCCTGCCACACTTAGTCGTTGGTTAAGAGAAGCCCATGGGAAGCAGGGCCTTGGTGTGAATGTGGCTATGATTGCAGAGCACAGCAGCTGGAGGCCTTGGTCAATTGTACTCTCTAGAGTTGGAGGCCTACTAGGCTGATTGTCAAGGCCACCACCACACATTATCAATGAGTTCATCTGAAGACAGGGCCTCAGTAGGAGTATAAAAATAAAAAATACAGCGGAAATTTGTGTTTAATTTCTAGGGTTTTTTTTTGTTGTTTGTTTGTTTTAGGTGAGAGGAGGGGATATAGTGAGGCAGACTCCCACTTGTGCCCCAACTGGGATCCACCCAGCAATCCCATCTTGGGCTGATGCTTGAGTACCAAGCTACTTTTAGCACCTGAGGCTGATGTGCTTCAACAGAGCCATCTTCAGCTCTCGGGATCACACTCAAACCAATCAAGCCACTGGCAGCAGGAGGGAAAGAGAGAGAGAAGGGAGAGAGGAAAAGTGTGAAAAGTAAATGGTTTTTCTCTTGTGTGCCCTGACTGGGAATCAAACCCAGGACATCCATACACTGGACCAACACTATCCACTGAGCCACTGGCCAGGGCCTCTAGTTTCTTGCTACCTTAAGTTCTATGCAACTGCTTACCTTACTTCCAAGTAATAAAAGAACATATTTCCTTCTGTTAATGATTACATAACTTTCCTAAGTCACAGAGGTAAAAGATGAAAGATTGTAAAACAGAAATTGCTGCAATTCTGTGTGCAAGAAACAAAGAAATTAACAGAACTGGGGGATGAAGAAGGGCAAAGAAGAAAGAAGGGAAGTTGAGGGAACCTAGAAATCTTCAGAGGCAATGGCCAGAAGGAAAGTCCCAGTGAAAGTCTGGGTGAAGGATATTAAAGAATAAGAAAGTCCAGTCATCAAAAACGGGGGGGGGGGGTAATTCTGTGCAAAGCATCAGCATCAGATACACAAATTGCCAATTTCCTAGGAGGTTTTTAAACGTGAGATTTTGGGGAAAGAAGGGGTCAAATACTGGTGCCTCTCTAATACATGTCTTCGATATCGTGTTTGAGCTTTTTGTCATTGTTGTTTTGTTGAACTCTAAGTAACAGTGCAAACTTTTTGATTAAATTCACATTTATTTTTATCAAATATTCTTTCAGAGGCTCATAAGCCAGAACCTGAAAATATCCCATGCTGTACTAATACTGTCATAATTGTTCAATCTGTTGCCCTTTAGACTATAAACTCTTTAAGAATAGCTTTAAGAATATAAATATTTTCTGTGGCATTTGTCACAACAGGATCATTATTTGATTATGATCATGATTTTTAAATCCTGAAAGTCTGTGTACAAGAGTAA
The DNA here is from genome assembly GCF_036850765.1 of Saccopteryx bilineata. NCBI lineage: Eukaryota > Metazoa > Chordata > Mammalia > Chiroptera > Emballonuridae > Saccopteryx > Saccopteryx bilineata. The sequence goes on along the minus strand of NC_089491.1, from coordinate 295,151,449 downwards.
ACTATTTTGGACACATGTTAATACAAATCCAGTGGGCTCCTGCTTATCTATTTTTCTACCATATCTCTGCTACGTTTGATACTGTTGATCAATAACTTATGGAATGAGGCTTCTTCCTGGGCTTCCATTGTACTAACTTCCTGGCTCTCCTCGTAGCTCTCTGCTTCCTCTTTCTCAGTAGCTGTCTTTGGCTTTCTATCACCTCTTAATTTTGAATATCACACATCAATGTTTCTGAAGCCCTCCATTTTGTGGTTTCCAAGATCACCTCTAACCCAATGCTCCGATTTTATATCCCCAAATCTGACTTAGCTCTGATCCTGTAGTTCCCAAATCCTCTAGGATGTCTCCTCTAACATATTCTACCATCACTGCTAATTTGATTAGCTCCAAAGAATTCTCTTACTGTCACTTATCAATGGCCCTATCATTGTCTTATTCCTGTAAAAAAAAAAACAAACTTTTATATCTTTGTTCTCTTTTATTCCTTTACCCATATCTGACTGTTTTACCAACTTATTTTTTTCTTTTCTTTGTGAAATATATCAGCTACCTGTAATCCCAAGCCCTCAGCTTAATGGGATTGCATGGTCCTTTAAACTAGGCTCAAGTCCCCTTTCTCCATTTAAGAGAATACTAGGGTCTCTCACAATGTTTCCAGTGTTTTCTGGGGATGTTCCATTTCAGCTAGTCATTTTGGATCTTATTTGCTGCTTCTGATGAATTTTCAATCTCCCTCATCACTCACCTTTGCGGCAGTTCACACTGTGTGCCCTAATTGGGCTACACAACGGGATGTCACCCCTTGGCTTTACTTTACCCCAAGCACCTCTCACTTAACAAAGCCCCACAGACCAAACTCTACTGAAGATTTTGCTAGTCATAACAGTGAGCCCAGGTGATTGCCCTCAGCGTAAATAATAAAACTCCATATTCAACTTCTCTGTCTGTTATATATTCATTTGTGTCGCCAAGGAATATTCACTAACCCTTCCAGTCCTCATCATGTTTGTGAGTCTTATCTCTCATTTAATCTCTGTCTTCTTCCCCTTGCTCACTTTCAGCCCCCAAAGTTTCCACCCCCTTTTTATGCAGATAAGATGGACCAGCTATTGAAGGCTCTTAACGCACTTTAGCTATCACTCTCTATTTACCTCTCAGTGCAAATGACTGTACTGCGAAAACTCATTCCAACAGGTGGGTCACTTGGAGATGAAGGCACCTGGGGAAGAGCCTTCAAGGCCAGGAAGGAGTGAGAACAAAGGCTCCAGGCTCAAGTGTTGGGATGTGTCTGAAGAAATATTTGAGGCTGGAGCCAAGTGTCTGAGAAGGAAAAGAGTAGGAAATGAGGCTAGACTAGTGAAGCACTGGAAGGGCTTTGGTTTTATTCTGAGTGAGATGGGAACGCTACAGAGTTTTGAGCAAAGGAGTAATGTGACCCAACATGTTTTCATAGGATCATTCTGGGCTCAGAGCTAGAAATAAACTGAGAAGGAGGTGAGGGAAGAAAGAGGAAGAATGGGTTGGATGCTCATGGACTATCCCAGTTAATAGATGATAGACTTCAGACTGAGGCAGTAGCATAATAATGGTATTAAATAATGTATTTTGGATATAATTTGAAGATAGGGCTGAAAATATTTGCTTGTGAATTCAATATGGAATGTGACAGGAGAGAGAGAGAAAAGTCAAAGGAGAATCCAAGGATTTTGGCCTAAGCAGTAAGCTTGGAATTGTCATTTACTAAGACAAAGAAGACTGTTGAAGAAATAGCTTTAGAGAGAGGGTGATGTTAGCCTGAGATGCCTATTAGATATCCAAGTAGAAACGTCAAGTAGGCAGTTAGATTTAGTCATTCCAGGGACAATCCTGAGGAGAGAGTTGGTTTGGGCTGTCATTGCACAAAACTACATATTAGGTGACTAAAACAATAGAAACTTATTTTTCTACAGTTCTGGAGTCTCCAAGTCCAAGTTCAAGGTGTCAGCAGGTTTGGTTTCCTCTGAGGTCCCTCTCTTTGCCTTCTCACTGTGTCCTCACATGGCTGTTCTATTTGCATATTCATCCCTGGTGTCTCACTGCATGTCGAAATTTCTTCTTAGAAGGACACCAGTCGCAATGGGTTAGGGCCCACCCTAACAACTTTATTTAACCTTAATAACTCATTTAAAGGCATTATTTCCAAATATAGCCACATTCTGAGCTACTGGGATTTGGGGTTTCAACATATGAATTTTGGAAGGACACGATTCAGCTCATAACAGGAAGTCATCAGCTAGTGGAAGAGTTCAGATGAGATCATTAAGGCAGTGAACACAGAGAAAAGAGAGAAGAGGTCCAAAGAGGGAGCTCTGATGTTCTCCTATGTATAGAGGGCAGGTTGATGAACAGGAATCGACAAAGAAGAAAGAGGAATGACCAGCAAGTTGCAGGAAATCCAAAAATGTATGGGAACCTCAGAGGCTAGTGAGGGAGATGCTCAGGGAGGAGGAAGTCACCTACAGTGTTAAATTTTCCTAGAGATACAGAAGGTGAGGACTGAAAAGTGACCACTGAATTTAGAAACATGGATGTCATTAGAGACCTTGATGACAGCAGTTTTGGTGGCATGGAGGGGGAGAAAAGCAAACTAGAGCAGAGTGAGAATTTAAGGGGAATTGTGACATTGACTATCACCAACTCATCTGAGTTTTGCTGTGAAAGAGAATAGAGAAATAAAGCAAAAGTTAAAAGCCACTAATTCAAAAGATATATGCACCCCTATGTTCATTGTGGTATTATTTATAAACGCCAAGATATGGAACCAACCTAAGTGCCCATATTATATACACACACACACACACACACACACACACACACATATATATATATACTCAATATTATTTGGCCATAAGAAAAAACAAAGTCTTACCATTTGCAACAATATGGGTGGACTTAGAGGGTATTATGCTAAGTGAAATAAGTCAAACAGAGAAAGAAAAATACTATATGACTTCACTTACACATAGACTTTCAAGAACAAAATAAACAAACAAAACAGAAGTAAACTCATAGATACAGAGAGCAGACTGATGGTTGTCAGACGGGAGGGGGGCTGGGGGACTGGATAAAAAAGACGAAGGGATTAAGAAGTACAAATTAGTAGTTACAAAACAGTCATGGGGGTGTAAAGTACAGCAAAGGGTATATAGTTAATTATATTGGGTTAACTATGTATGGTGTCAGGAGGGTACCAGACTTACTGGAGGGGATCACTTTGTAAATTATATAAATGTACAACCAGTATATTGTACACCTGAAATTAATATAAAATAATATTGAATGTCAATTTTAATTGAAAAATAAAAAGTAATTTTCTAAAAAATACAAATGCTAAAGGGTGAAAGAGGTCAAAGCAGAGATGTCTTTTTTAAGATGGGAAAATTTAGCCGTGGTTGTATGCTGATGGGATTGACGCATTACAAGGGAAGAAATGGATGATACAGGAGAATCACTGGGGTTACGTCCTTGAGTAGCAAGACTCAAGGCTGCTTGTCGTATCAAGTAACAAATGTGAAAAGGTTTTCCTTATCTAGGAACCTGTGTATTGAAGGTAAGGTACAGTACAGTACAAGGCAGGCAGACGTGGTTGTCAAGTTTATAAAATTTCCCGTCTGAGCACAGATGGGAGGGGGATATTAAATATTGAAGGAAAAGGAGAACATGTGAAATAGTTGTTTAGGAGAGGAGGAAAGTGAATGGATGAGGGAGTTCTAGTAGAACTGGCAGCCAACACTGACACCCGAGTTGAAGTTAGTCATCCTGAGTTTAAATCGAGAGCACTCACCGTCATTGTATATATTTTCCCAAACATAGTTAGCTAGGAAGGTGCTGGTACCCTGTAGGCTGAGAACTTAATTTAACCAGGGTTGGGTTTTTGCCAGACAAGTCCAATGAGGAAGGAAGAGGCAAGGGGGTGAGAATGTTATATGAGGGAGTCACTCTAATGGTGGACCTCTGAATCCCAACTAGGGAACAAGAAAAACAAGGACATACGCCAGTGATGGCAAAATGATAGCAGGATCAAGGGGTAACTGCTGGGATAACTGAAATTGTTGGAGTCAGGGCACAGGTTCCTCCCACTATTGAACGGTGGAGAGTTCCTATGAAACCTTCGGTGAGCCAAAATGGCGTTAAACACAGAAACAACTGCCATTCGTTTATATGTCTCTATTTTGTTCACCATGATCAAAATGCTTAATTATGTCCAGTTTTATGCTAAGTGTAACACTCTGGTGAGCTCTCGTAGGCTTTTCTGATACCTTGGGTCACATCTTGCCACCAGGTGTGCACAAGATAAATTGAGATAAAACACAGATGGTCACAGCCACAAGCCACAGCTGTGGGGGTGCTGGGATGCTGAGTGTAGTTCCCAGGGAGGGGGCCTGGGGGGCATGTCCAATACTTGGGGTGCGCGCTGCCTCTGTCATGGCTCACTGCAAAACAAATGCTGAACATATTTTCACCTTTTTTTTTTTTTTTTGTAAAAGTGAAAACCCTCTTTGGAGTTCTTTCAATTAGTGAGAACAGGTACTAAATGTTTCTGGGCAAAGCTAAGTGGCATAATATAATCTTTCAAAAAGCAAGGGACAGCTGCCCTGAAGGGAGAGAGCTGGGAACATACAAAGGGCTGGTCAGAATGCTCCTTTGTCCCCTCTCTCCTACATGGCAGCTCGATTCCAGAAGCGAGGGGTGTGATTTTTACTTATTTATCCCCAGAAGTGCCTTTCCCAAAAAATTTCAGCTCATAGACATCTCTTGATGCGTGAACCATTACTGCGTTATCAATTTGACCATTACTTTCAGGGGACGGGGTGAGAGTAGTGGAACTGCATTAACAGAGGAGAGCGAGATCATCCACGTGTCCGAGTTCAGCTTCCTGGTCTCAGTTTGGAGGCTCATTTCTTAACCATGATGAGCTTCACTTGGCTCATCTGTAGAATGAGGAAAATAATAACGGCCCTGAGGATATTGTGAAGATCAAACACAGCAAGGTATGTAGAAGAGCTTTGTAAACTGAAAGGCCAATTAACAATAACCTGCAATAGCCTCAAGACCATGAGTCCCCCAGCAGAGACAGAAACACAAACCTCCAAGGACTTTTGAGGGGACCTTTACCCTCTTTCCAACTTCTATGATTAAGCCAAGTGTCACGTGGGTCGGACCCCAGGCTCCTTGGGCAGTTTTCCCGTTCCCCAGCCCCAGCCCCCAGACTTCTGTGCTCCACAGCTCTGCATCCTCTCAGAGAGGAACAGAGGCAAAGGAAAGGGAGAGGAGAAAAGCAAAGAGGAGTGCCAGAAAGTGGGATGGAATAAACCTTCTCTGAGGGCCCGCGATTCACCAGGCAATGTTGCAAAGATCACACTGAGTCTTCACTCCACTGTTATTTGCCACCACTCTCCCTATAATTTGGTATTAAAGATACAGCCTCAGAAAGTTTAAGTTATTCGACCGAAAATATACAATCATGACTTGACAGAATATAGCATCAACCCCTTCTCTGTGTGAATCCAAGGCCCACAGTCTTCCTAATAAACCCTGGGGGGCATGGCTCCTCTAAAGCTCTCTTCTCTGCCCCAGAACAATTATCTTTTGGGAGAATTTCCTGAAGTCAAGTGCTCATTGGCTCTGTGATGCTTAAAAGTAAGAGGAGAAGACAATCAAGGAAGAGAAACAGTTCAAAATACTAAAATAACTACAGTAATGCCTTGATTTTCGTTTATTTTGGTTATCATCGGTTTCGGTTTTCGTCTTTTCTGTGAAAATTTTGTCTCGGTTTTCATTGGTTGCCTCGGATTTCGTTGATGTGCCAACGTGACCTCACTTGTAATTTTGCGAAAACAAAAGGTGACCCACACATTCTCCTGCTCAGTGTGGCGTTGTTTCTCATTTGGTGAGCATCACCTCACGCATCTAGCCAAATAATTCCATTCCTTTCCAGTATTTCTGTGCTTTTTTTATTGATTGTAAGTGCTAATACTACAATTACATGTAAGTGATTACTGCGTATACAGTACCTGCACCTCTCTCTCTCTCCCTCGCCATCTTCCATACGCCAAAAAGAGTCTTCAGAAAGGTAAATGCCATGTTAAATGTTCACTTATTCTTTACATTAGTCTTTTATATTCATTTTATATTAATTTCTTATTGTTTTTACTATTAAACACTACATTTATTCTCTATAAAATGTGTTTTGGTATGTATTTTGGAGTGTCTAGAATGAATTAATTGAATTTACATTGATTCATATGGAAATGATTGCCTCGGTTTTCATTGGTTTTAGATTTCGCCCATTGTTTTCAGATAGATTATTGATGAAAACCGAGGTATCACTGGAAGCTTCTCGGGGCAAGGAGTGAAAACAACTTAGATTTTGAAAGTGAGTTGTCATACAAGCCCTTCTTGGCTTCTCGTTGACTCAGAGTTTCTCCACTAAGAGGTCCATGGCAACACTAGAAGGGAAAAGACAAGTGGGCTAGCATCCCAGGCTCACATGATTAGGGCATCTCAGTGTTGAACGGTTACTGGTCTGAACCACTCTTCTTGAGTAACCATCCATCCCAAAATACACTGGCTTAAAACAACAACTTACTACTGCATCTCTTGGTTCTGAGGTTGATTGGGTTCTTCTGGGTGGTTCTTGCTTAGGATTTCTCCCTGCACTTACAGCCAGGTGTGCTGGCTGGGCTGCAGCCACCCCAAGGCTCACTGGGGCTAAATATCCAAAATGGCTCGCCGTCCTGGTGGGCATTTGATTCTGACTGATGACTAGGAGATTGCTTAATGCTGAGAACCTATACGTGGTCTCTTCCTGTGACTTTAGCTTCCCACACTATGGTGGCTGGGTTCACAGGGATTATCCCAAGAGCGAATGTTCTAAGAAATAGACAGAAGCTACCAAGCCAGTTAGAAGTTAGGCCTCGAACTGGAACAGCATCACTTCTTCTGTGCACTACTGGTCAAAGCCGTCACAGATCCTACCCAGATTCGAGAACGTGAAGAATTAAACTCCACCTATTGATGAGGAAGAGACAAAGTCATATTGCAGAAAAAAGCAAGAGATGAGAGATACTGTTGACTTCTCTTTGGAAAATACAACTGGCCACAGTCACTAGTCCGATAGCATACTCAAATTAGAATGGTCTCTACGTCAGGGAGACTCTGAACCCTACCAGTCTCTCCACCTGCATCTCATACCATTGCCTGTTCACTCTTCTCTCTTTTTTAATTCCTACCTCCGAGTTTTGAGACTTCTGCACAAAATGCCCCTTCCTTCAATTCTTCCCATGGAGGTTTCTCTCTTATCATTAAAGTCTCAGGTCAAACACCACCTCTTCTGGGAGACCTTTCCTGACTGACATGGATCCATTTATGTCCTCCATAGTACGTGTGAGTTTGCTTTCTTGTCAATGTCTATTTCTTCATTACAGCACAAGTTCCGTGAGAGCAGTGACCCGGTCTGTCATGTCCACTGTGTATCCCCAATGCTGACAATGGTGTCCACTGTGAGGTGGTCACCCAGTCCATTTCTGTTGGGTGAATGAGTGGACAAATGACTATCCCTATCAAGAGGCAGCTGATGACTGCTCAGACTTCTCTTATGACAGAGAATTCTAATTGCTTCTTTGGGAAGCCATTTTATCTTTAGATACATCTTAGGCAATTTCTGCAAGAAACTATAAATTTACCTAACTAGTTAAAACCTCAATTATCTTTTAACTAAAACTAATTCAGGGCTTTTTCAAACTCTACCTCTAAGAGCAATAGCTCTGTGGCTCCAAACTCCAGAGAAAGGCCAAGGGGAGGCAAAGGAAAATGAAAGTCAAGGGACCTTATCATCATTTAATCACAGAAACAATTCTTTTATTTGTTTTATCTATTGGAAGTCTATATAAGACTCAGTTTAAAAATCAATTCCAGCTCTGGCCAGATAGCTCAGTTGGTAAGAGTGTCGTCCCAAAGCACAGAGGTTGCCGGGTTGATCCCTGTCAGGGTACATACAGGAACAGATTGATGTTCCTGTCTCTCGCTCTCTCAAATCAATGAAGTAATAAATAAATAAATGAAAAACAAGTCCACTGCTAAAAATCAGACTAGATAATCTCTTTGACTCTGTTCTCTACCTTCATAATGATATTTCTTATAGTGTAGCCTCCCAACTCTGCATCAGAAGCAACACAGCATTGCACACTTGATGAAAATGCAGATTCTCTGGCCCCTACTGAGTTAAACCTTCTGGCCAGGGGACCAGGGACTCTATTTTTTAACAGGCACCTCTGGGGCTTCTTGGGTGCTCAAACGTTCGAGAAGCACTGCTCGAACTGTGAGAGCATCTGATAAAATACCAAAATAATCTGTCATGCAATGTAGAGCTCCTTTTCCTTTGGGACGGCCTCTTGCAGCAAGTATTGTCTTTTCTCAGGATATACAGAAGTTTTTGGAGGAGTAGGAATGGCCGGCTGGCTGGCCTCAAGATACCCAGAATTTGGACTTTTCTGTCTTTGCTGGAGCCCTGATTGTTCTCACAATTCTCTCTCCGTATCCCAGTCACTGAGGCTAGAGCATATATGTGTATACACACGCAGACACATACACACACAATTGCCAGTGGCCAACATCACAGCCAGCCTACTGCCTCATTCAGCTGAGCCCTAGCAATTAAGAACCTGAGTGGTTTAAGAGCAGGGCCCTTAAAACTCCAAGCATAAAATAGCTAATAAGAGTATCGTGTTTAACAAAGTAATAAAAATTAAAAAAAAAAAGCAGAGACCAAAAAGAAAAGCTGCAAAGTTTTCTTTGTGATCATTGTTTAACACTGTATGTAATTAAATATTAATGAAAGTATGCTACTTTCATTTTGTGAGCAATTTAATTCAATTAAAAATAAATGGGTCTCCTTGGCTCAGTGGGCATCCTGATATACAGAACAGCACTGCCCTTAACTTGGTTTCCACTGTGTTTAAATCCGGCACCGATAAAAGCTACTGAAATATAACCCCAGGCTTACTCGATTTAACCCATTAATAACCAAGCGCCGACCTCAGGCATTCAACGGGGTATAGAGCTCTGCAGCCTGCATGGGGTACAGACACAGTATGGTTTACTTAAAATATATATTTATCAAGCATTTGCTACATAGGATGAAAAGACATTTATGACACCTCTTAGCTATCAAAGCAGTAGTTATCACAGAGGGTGAGATGAGTGTTGACTGGGAAGGGGCAGAAGGAATCTGGGAGCACACTGAATCTTGATCCCATTCACGCGCGCGCGCGCACACACACACATCTATAAAAATACATATAATCTGAATTGAATTGTAAGTATACACTGAGCTCTACTCTTAAGATTGCTTTACCCATTTGACTGCAAATATTTCGCACCTTAATGGGGAGAAAGAGCTACTTTTTCCACCAACGAGAACCTCACTGTCTGTTATTATTAAGTATATGAGAGGCAACCCAGGCACCAGAAGGTTCCCAGCTTATGATCTGGCTAGAAAGGCACATGAGAATACTTCAGGGCACTTATTTTGTGATAAAAACACACACAAATGTTAAATCACCTTTACGACAAAACCAACAAACAAGAGGCAGTCAATCTTTGCAGTCAGTGCTCAGGGACACGCGCATAGTCCACGTGCACCCCATGTCGTGAGAGGAAAGGGGACCATGGGGGGCATAGCAAGTGGCTTGGAGCAGAACAAGGAGCCAGCAGGCCCAAGGCTGATTAACCTGGTGTGAAGGGGTACCCAGGGAGTGGGGCCAGAGGTGAGTAGGGTGGCAAGAGGGTGGCGAGAAGGATAGATACACTTGGCCTGACCCGGGTTCCAGCCCGGTTCCGGGGTAACTTTCTGGGGTGGGTGTCTTGTCATGGGCCATCTGAGCTCGCAGGCAGGCCCAGGAGGTAATGGATCCGGGTGCCCACTGTGATAACCGGAGCCACTCTTTTCATTCCACTAGAAGAGTTGTTGTTTGGGAATGAACTCCGGGATTCCAGAGGCCATGTCTAATAATAACAATGTTATCAAGGCGGCAAGGCTGAGCCCTGCCGAGTGTGTGTATGTGTGTGTGTGTGTGTCTGTGTGTGTGTATCGTGTCCCAGGGGGCCCGCGCCCAGCCCTGAAAGGAGAGCCGGGCCCTTGTGAATGGAGAGGAAAATGCCAATCTCTGGACAAAAAGTTTGCTGCTAAAAAAGAAACCCCAGCCAACATTTTACAACCTGGACGCATTGTTAATGTGTGGGTTTATCTGGCAGGAATAGGAAGCCAGAGTTTGAAAACAATGTATTCTTTTTAGGTGCAAGGTCAGCGTCAATTGGACCTCAGGGTGACTGCTAGCCCCCCACCCATGGGAGAAGGTTCCAAAGGCTGGCCAAGGTGCTTCCTGGGCGGAGGGAAGTCACTTAGCCAGTGACAATGGAGGAAAGATGGTACCCTGGTCATCCTACAGGGAGCTCCATGCACACAGACTTCCCTGTGCCTGCTGGAGCAGAGCCTGCAGAGAGAGCACACCTGGTGACATGGGGCAGTGAGGCCCCTGGTCTGATACGGAAGGAGGGGAGGGCCCTGCTGACCCTGACACACTGCTTCCCTCACCACTGGGCAACTGAGGACTGCCTTCAACAGACACCTTCCCAGAGCTGCTCCAGTCTCCTCCTGGGTCCTCAGAACCAGAGCAGGTGGAGTATAGAAGAATTCAGAAGTACTTCTTCTAAAACTTGTTCTCAGTGGAAAAGAAAATCCGGGTGGTTGCCAGCCAACCCTGAGTTTAAGAATATAGACTCCACCACTGGAGTGACCTGAGTGACCTTATACAAGAGATTTAACCTCACACAAAAGTCTTCCATTTACTCACATGCAAAAGGGGAATGTTAATAATACCTACCACACAGGGCCAGTACCTTGGTTAAATGGGATTGTGGAAGTGATGCACTTTGCAGACCGGCACGTGACCAGCACCTATGGAAGGGCCTTTGCACTTGCTTTTCCCTCTGCTAAGAACATTCTCCTTTTAAAAGGCTTCTTCCCTTATCTCCTAATGGTTCCTTCTGTAGTGCTTACCCCTTTCTCATATATGATGCCTTTCACTTCTTTTATCTTATTTATTGTCTGTCTCTCCCAAATAAAAGGAAAGCTCTGTGAGAACAGAGATGTGTGTGCTTTGTTTACTTCTGAATCCCAGAACCTAGAATAGGACCTCACATATAATAGTTGCTTGATAAACATTACCCAAAGGATAGATGATGATGATGAGGTTAATCTCCTGATTTCAAATTTCACAGGGTTAGCACTCCTACTAGATCATAAGCAAATACATGTAGGAACTGTGTCTTGTATAACTGGATTCTCCATAGCTAAGTTTGTTAGATTTAGTACATAAAAATAAAGAATCTTCAGTTAAATTAAAATATTTCTTTGGTATAAGTACATCTCAAATGTTGCATGAGACATACTTCTTGGAAACCATACTTCTTTGTTTATCTGAAATTAATATTTAACTGGGTGTCCTGTATTTTATCTGGCAACCCTATCCACAGTCCTTATGCAGAGTAAGCTCAAAATAAGTCACGGCCACATGAATGGATAATATGCTCAAAATCAGAGAAAGCAGAATAAGCCTAAATAAAATAGGAAGGTCAGGTCCTGCGGTGTGCAGGTGATGTTCATAACTGATTCATCAAGGAAAAAAATTCTTGATTTACAACATCTGGCAATTCCAGTGGTATGAAAACTTCCACCATGGCAGATTTCAAACTACCAGTGAATAAATGCAGAGTTGGGAAGAGATGAGGACAATCAGCTATGGCAAATCAGCATGAGCCAGCTTTCACACAGACCCCCAGAAGTCACAGGATTGATGAACAAGACCACAAGCAAGCAACAAAAATAGAAAAGAAAGAGCCCACCTTCCACTATACCATACCAAGACTTCGCTGGCCGCTTCCTCATGCACAGTATCTCAACCTCACAATAATTCTAGGAGGTAGAAATTGTTAGTCTGATTTTTATAACAAGTGGGGAAATGGGGTCACATAGGGTTTAAAAATTGTCTAGTAATATAGCTATTAAATCAGCCCAAAGCTGTCTTTTTTTCCAAACCAGTTAGCCTCTGCAGTCAGTGGATATGCAAGTCAAAGGGGCCTCAGGGGTCAGAAATCACCAAGTCAACCTGTCCATTCATCAGGAGAGAAAACTGAGGCAAGAAGTAAAAAGGTTAGCAAGCTCTTGGCAGAGCTGGGATTAAGACCTTTACCTCTTGACTCCTACCCAGTGTGTGAGTGTGGGTGTATTGTGGAGAACTTCTGACAGTGTGTTCAACATGAAGAGCCTAAGAAACAAGCACGGGCACCCCTAAAGGTGTCAATATCAGTCAGGTATGCATCGGCTGAGTCTCATATTTTCAAATGTGTTGTGAATCTGGACTCAGGTGCAGAGGTGGATTTAACGGCGGGTGCACCTGGCGTGCGCCCTGGGCCCCGACTTCTGAAGGGCCCCGCAAAACACCAACTTTATACTTTTTTTCTAATGACACCAAGTTTGGTTTCATATGAACAATTTTAACATTAATAGTGCATAATATTTATTTTAAAATATGGTTAACATGTATTTTTATTTTCCTGTCTCTCTCTCTCTTTTTTTCAAGGGGCCCATGTTTTCTTCTGTGACCAGGGCCTCAACCGACCTTAATCCACCTCTGCTCGGGTGTCTGCTTTCCTGATCTCATCCAGGTGATGTGAAAGCTTCTACCAGAACAGAGAGCCCTGGTGACGAAGTGGTGGCCAGAGCAGTGGCGGCGGTGGTGGCCGTCATTGTCATGGGAGGGGAGGGAGGGGGGCACATTTTTCTTTCGGGAAAATGAACAGCGTAGACCCATGAGTTGGAGTGAAGCACAAAGTTCACAAAAGCCCCCCGTATATGTCTGTCTGCTCTTTTCCTCCTGGAGGTACCACAGGGGACAGAGCCAGGACAGAACCTTGGCTCTGCTAGTGATCCTGTGGCCATGGGCAAGTCCCTGCCTCTCTCTTGCCCATTTTGCTCCAGCTTTAAATCAAAACCATGATGATTTCTGGGGTCTTTTCCAGCATAACATCAAAGATATTCTCTCTTAATTCCCACCTTCCCCTCCCTCTGCCTTCTCACCTTCTTCTTGCTTATTATCTGCCTTTCTATTCTGGGTTTTTTTTTTAATCCTCCTTCCCTGCCCTCTCCTCCTCCCCTCTTTCCACCACCTCCTTCACCAGTCTCTCTTCTTTCTCTGTCTCTCTCTACTTCTCACTCTCTCTACCCCTGTACTCCTGCTCCCCCCATATACAGATATACTGCTAAAACCAACACTAATTGGCCGTTAATTAGACAAAACTCTCCTAATAAAACAAAGAAAGAAAATAGGAAAGCCAGAAGCAGACACAGCCTCGATGGAGAGGCCGATCCTCAGAGCCGCGACCCCCAGCGTGACTCCTCTGTTCACACACACCCTGTATTAACTGCCCTCCTCTTTTATCTGGAGAGCACTTTGCTGGCTACGCAAACAAAAGATTATGCAGATGATTGTAAGTATGCAGGGGGGAAAAAATCATCTTAACTAAACATCCCCAAATGGCCAGAGCGCCCTCCCCCCAGATGAGATGAGCACCGGCCGCTGCCTGGTCCCTGGTCCCTGGTCCCTGGTCCCTGGTCCCCGCGAGGCGTGCAGCAGAACTCCAAGAGGCACGTGTGTTCTGAGACTTCCCAGCTTGCTGCAAACTCAGAAAGCAAATGAGAGCCCTCCAGGCTCATTAGACCTATTTATACAGTTCTTCATTGGGAAAAATTAAATCTTCCAAACACACGAAAATACATCCCTGTGACAGATGAACTACCTAGTCACGTTTTTTAAACCCCAGCTTCGAGGCTGACGGATGTACCAGCTGAGCCCCCCCAGGCAAAATGAATATATTTCTTTATCTTGAATTCTCTTTAGCTGAGAGACAGGAAAGACAGGGCTACCCCAGGTGTGTTGGGGTGCAATGCTTGGTGTGGAGAGAGGGGTGGGAGGGGACAATGTTCGCTTGAAGGTAGGAAAAGCTCGTGAAGGAGAAGGTCACCTTCGCAGTCAGGTAACCAAACCACCACACCACTCCCAGACCAGCGGGACCCAGGCCTCCTGCTAACCTTGAGGATTTCCCAACTCAGCTGTGCTGGCCACTGGCTATCTCCTACCAACACGCAGTATCCTTGGAGACTCCAGAGACACAGGGCGCCCTCTGAATGGCTTACTGCCTGCCCCCCTGTGTTTCTCAACAGGCCCTATCTTTTCCAGGAAACACTCCTTTTCTGGGAAAGGTTGGCAGCATCCGAGACTGATCCTGGCAGGAAATGGTCAGCCACATACAAGGGCCTCGGAGAAGAGACAGCGATAAGACAGCAGGGAAGGAAGAGGAGGCTTGGCTGCCCCTTGGAATCTCCGTCCCAGAATTGGCAGCCTCAGGGTCTGGGACCACATGGTCCCAGCCAGTGGCCACCAGGCACGGGGAGTGTTGAACCCTTGATAGGTGGCAAGGCTGAATTGAAATGTCTTGTAAGCATAAAACACACACTGAATGTTGAAGGCTTAATACAAAAAAAAAAAGTTAACCATCTCATTAATAATCTTTGCAAAATGATGTTCTAGACATACTGGGTTAAGTAAAATTTATTCTTAAAATTAATATCACCTGCTTTTTTCTTTTCTTTTATGTGACTACTAAAAATTTTTAGTTGCTTTGGGCTCATATCATATTAACTCTATTTCTGTTGGACAGCACACCTCAAGAGACTATTTATACTCTTTTATGGATTCTTGCTGTATTGGCCAAGAGCTTGCTTAAAGGCTTTAATCACTGTACAAAAAAAAATAGAAGACTGGATAAAGAAGATGTGGCACATATACCAATGGTTTACTATTCAGCCATAAGAAATGATGACATCAGATCACTTACAACAAAATGGTGGGAGCTTGATAACATTATACGGAGTGAAATAAGTAAATCAGAAAAAAAACAAGAACTGCAGGATTCCATACATTGGTGGGACATAAAAACGAGACTAAGATACATGGACAAGAGTGTGGTGGTTATGGGGGGTGCGGGGAGGGAAGGAGAGAGAGGGGGAAGGGGTGCGGGAGGGGCACAAAGAAAACTAGATAGAAGGTGACAGAGGACAATCTGACTTTGGATGATGGGTATGCAACAGCATTGAATGATAAGATAACCTGGACATGTTTTCTTTGAATATATGTACCCTGATTTATTGATGTCACCCCATTAAAATAAATTTTTATTTATTTTAAAAAAAAAAGAGAGAGAGAGACTATTTAGCTGCCAGACATTTTTTTTTTTCCGAAGTTAGAAGCAGGGAGGCAGTCAGACTCCCGCATGTGCCCGACCGGATCCACCCGGCATGCCCACCAGGGGGCGATGCTCTGCCCATCTGGGGCGTTGCTCCGTTGTGGCCGGAGCCATTCTAGCGCCTGAGGTGGAGGCCATGGAGCCATCCTCAGCATCTGGGCCAACTTTGCTCCAGTGGAGCCTTGGCTGCGGGAGGGGAAGAGAGAGATAGAGAGAAAGAAGAGGGGGAGGGGTGGAGAAGCAGATGTGTGCTTCTCCTGTGTGTCCTGACCGAGAATTGAACCCGGGACTTCCACATGCCAGGACGACACTCTACTGCTGAGCCAACTGGCAGGGCCTAGCTGCCACACATTTTAATCCAAATTCTCTCGCGAGAACTCATCTTCAGGCTTTGCCACTCTATGAATGCTTTATGTGACTAAACCAAAGTGGAACTGATGTGTGTTTATTTATTTTTTCCCCAGCACAGGATGCCTAAAGTTAAACTTACCCCAAGCCATGAAGGGAAAGCTCACTGGGAGTTCCTCACTTTGGCATCTAAACGTCTTTAGTTTTCTAAGCTTTTTGCCTCTCCCACTCCTGCCCTCCTCCCCACCCTCAGAACCCGGCTCTTACAGGCTCGCCTTTGCTTTAGAAACAGCAGAATAAAAGGCTGGTAAGAACCTGAGGAAACCAACAAACCCATTCAAATCAGTCCACTTGACCCAACCCCAGCCAAACACAGCTGCATTGATCAATTCTTTTTTTAAAATAAAAAGCAACAATTCTCATCTGTTTTCATATAGCAAATAATAGTTATTCATTGTAGTAAAATGGGAAAATAGGAGCCAAAAGAAGAAAATAAAAATCATCCACGATCCCAAACCTCGGGCAGGCCATTGTTGAGGTTTTAGGATGTATCCGGCCAAAATTTTATTTTGTACAACAGAAATAATCATTGTAACATTAATTGAGCACTTACTGTGTCTAGGTGGTGTGCTAAACATTTCTGACATATTTTCTATATAACCATCCTAAAGTAAATTCTATTATTATTCCCATATTACAGCTGAGAGAAACTGAGACTTGGCAAGGTGACATGACTTGGCCAAAGATAAACAACTAGTAAGTGGTTGAACCAGTTAAACACAAGTCCAAAGGGGTCTGGACAGCAGAAAGTTCTCCAAGGAGAGAGACATTATGACTTCTTCATGAACTTGTTCGCTACAGATTGGGGGGGCGGGGTTGTTTTGTTTTTTTGTGACAGAGACAGAGAGATAGAGATAGGGACAGATAAGGACAGACAGACAGGAAGGGAGAAAGATGAGAAGCATCAATTCTTCCTTGCAGCATCTTAGTTGTTCATTGATTGCTTTCTCATATGTGCCTTGATGGGGAGGGGGGGACTACAGCAGAGCAAATGACCGTTTACTCAAGCCAGTGACCTTGGGCTCAAGCCAGTGACCTTGGGCTTCAAGCCAGTGAGCGACCTTTGGGTTCAAGCCAGCAACCATGGGGTCATGTCTATGATCCCACGCTCAAGCCAGATGAGCCGGCGCTCAAGCTGGAGACCTCCTTGGCGTTTCAAACCTGGGTCCTCTGCGTCCCAGTCCAATGCTCTATCCACTGCATCACAGCCTGGCCAGGAGAATTTGCTCTCTTAAAGGCATACAGCTCCATCTAATTTCCCAAATTCACAGTGCCTGAATGAGAGCACTCAGGCTGATAGAACAGAATACCACAGACTGAGCGGGTTATAAATAACAGTGTTGGCATCTGGGAAGTCCAAGATCAAGATGCTGGCAGATTCAGTGTGTGGTGAGGACCGGCTTTCTGGTCCGTAGATGGCCACCTTTCCTCTGTGTCCTCACATGGCAGAAGGAACAACGGAGCTCTCTGGGGTCTCTTTAATAATGGCAATAATCCCACCCCAAACCCTCTGCCTTCAGGACCTAATCATCTCCCAAAGGCGCCATGCCCAAATACCATCACAGGGACGATTAGGCTTTATGAGTTTTGGAGAGACACAAATATTCATTGTATAGCAGTGCCATGTTTTATGCATGTCCTAGCCTACAACTAACTGCTTTTTATTTATATGTGTATTCATTCAACAGGTATTCACTGGACACATACTTTGTGCCGGGGATATTCTAGGCAACTGGAATGCAGCAGAGAACACAGTTGACAACGTTCCTTTGCTCTTCTAGAGCTTGTATTTCAGTTAAGGAAACAGACAATAAATAAGCAAGCAAATAGATATTGTGTCAGATAGTAAGTGAGACAAACCAGTAAGAGGAGAAAACTGAGTCCGGCGAGGGGGACACAAAGTGAATGGAAGGGGATGGTGGCAAGATTCAGGTGGTAGGTTCTACTACGATTTGCGATTATTCACACCTGACACAGAAATACCTGGCTAAGACAGATGGTTGTTGGGGGCTGGGGGGTAGTCAGGGAAGATCTCACAGATAAGGTGACATTAGAAAAGGGACCTTGAGAGGATTAGAGCAGAGACATTGAAAGTGACATCTGAGCAGAGACCTGGACAGACCAGCAGGTAGGTTATTTGGGAGAACTGTTCAGGGCTGTGCACAGGGAAAGCAAAGGCCCTGCCATTGGAGTGGGACCGGTGTGTCTAAGGAGTGTCACGGGGCCAGGCTGGCGAGAACAAGAGGAGTGACGTGGACAGCGGACGGAGATGGCGTCCGAGAGACTTCCGGGGTGAAGAGAGCCCCGCAGGGCCTTTCTGGCCACCACAAACTCTGCTGCCCTGCATGAGAGGGAAAGCCACTGGCAGAGAAGATGCAACTTCTCTGTTAAAGGGATCGCTTCAGCTACTGTCTTGAGACTATCTGGAGGGCAAGTGATCTATTTTGAAGGTAGAAATAATAGGGTCAGATGTGAGTATGAGAGTAAGCATCTATGTATATACTCCACGCTTTTCATCTGTGAGCAACTACAAAGAGGGGCTTACCATTAAACAAGTTGGAAAAACTACAAGAAGGTTTTTTTGGTTTTTGTTTTTGAGGGAGTGTAGAAGTCAGAGACTTGTTTGTGAGTGCATCAAGTTTGAGGTTTCTATCAGTAAAAAGCTGCACATTAGCTGAGCTCAGGGAACGGTCCAGGCTTGAGGTATACATTTGGAAGTCTGAGAAGATAGATGATACCTAAAAACATGACCTTGACTGATGTTATCTTGGCAGTGATGACCCACAACAGAGATAGGATCTTTGGACTAAATCCTTGGGCCTCCAGCGGGTAGATCTTACAGAGGAGGAGACAGCCAGGGGGACTGGGGAGGACATAAAGGAAGAACCAGACAGGAGGGGGGTCCAGTCAGGGGAAGGAAGCTTTTCAAGCTGAAGGGACTGATCAGTCCTGTCAAATGTTGCTGAGAGAGTATGATATGGACTGAGAATTGGCCACTTGGCAATCTGGAGAACACATACATTGCCAATATAAACAAGTGAGACAAATCGAGGGCTCTGGATCAAGGAAGGCAGTGAACGTACACCCTGTCATCCTTCCTATATCACGGTTCTTAGGGACTCTAGACCAATGGTCCCCAACCCCCTGGCCGCGGACCGGTACTGGTCCATGGGCCATTTGGTACCGGTCCGCAGAGAAAGAATAAATAACTTACATTATTTCCGTTTTATGTATATTTAAGTCTGTATGATGTTTTATTTTTTTTTAAACGACCAGATTCCCTCTGTTACATCCATCTAAGACTCACTCTTGACGCTTATCTCGGTCACGTGATACATTTATCTGTCCCACCCTAAAGGCCAGTCCATGAAAATATTTTCTGACATTAAACCAGTCCATGTCCCAAAAAAGTTTGGGGACCACTGCTCTAGAGGATTAGTTAGCCTCATTAAACTGTTCTTACTAGTCTAATTTGGCTTCCTCTCTGATGAACAATCTCATTACCACCCTAGAGATAAATCTCATTACCACCCTAGATGATAGAGTCCTGATCAAGCAATAGTTTTTTTAAAAAGTTCGTGATCATTGGCAGAGAGTTTCCCATCTGCACTTCTCAGGACCCAGTGCACCTGTGAAAGTTTTGATGTATTGACAACTCTTGAAAGAGGGAATGCATTTTCCAGCCTTACATGAATTTACAAAGCAGGATACATTCAGTCTC
This sequence comes from Saccopteryx bilineata, assembly GCF_036850765.1. Lineage (NCBI taxonomy): Eukaryota > Metazoa > Chordata > Mammalia > Chiroptera > Emballonuridae > Saccopteryx > Saccopteryx bilineata. Next base: position 295,131,915 of record NC_089491.1, on the reverse strand, counting down.
TCATGCCTCTACTCAGGGGAGGATTTATCTCAACAGCAGAATATTACAACATGTATGGGTTGATACCCTGTCAGCAAGTGTTACTATTAGGTGAGGTACTCACACTAGAATTAAATGATTAAATTAGATTCCATAAAAAGACCCAATAACTCCCCTCATGGCAAGTTAACTCTAATTGTTTCTTTTTTTCTCTCTCTCTCTGTCTTCTCATAATAACAAGATTTGACCTTTTCTGTCCCATTCCATTTTAAAAATACATCAAAAGTCTTATAGATTGGCCCTGGCTGGGTAGCTCAGTTAATTAGAACATTGTCCCAATATACCAAAGTTGCAGATTCGATCCCTGGCCAGGGCACATACAGAAACCAACTAGAGAATGCATGGATAAGTGGAACAACAAATAGTTGTTTCTCTCTCTCCTCCCCCCTTCGCTCTCTGTCAATAAATAAAAACTTTAAAAAGTCTTAGAGACTGTTAGCCCTCCAGTCACCCGTGTCTGTGGTGTGCTGAGCCTCTTCTCTTGCCTCTAACCCATTCTGCAGAATCCCACTTGAATCTCAGGATTCAAGTCTGTCTTCCTTTGCCCTCACCTTAAATAATCCTTCCAGAAGCTCTTAAATGTCCTTGGCTAAATCAGGTCCAAATCACGTGCAACGGGGATATGACTCACTCGGCAAGGCCACACTTGGAATTCACTCAGTCCTTCAGTGTTAAGAGCAGGCTGGAGAGGTTTGATCCGGATGGCGATGGAGGACAAGTTCCAGAGCCTGAAGGAAGTGCCAATCAAAGGCATGCTTCCTTCCTCCCAGCACGAGAAATGCTGGCTCTGGGAAGAACTAGGCCTGCTTTATTTGTATCTGCAGCCTTAGCTTCTCCACGCAAAGGCCTCTAGGAACTTTCCAGATGCAACATGACCAAGAACATAGACTTTTCTCAAAAATAGTCATTTCCAGTAATTACAACCTCACCTCTCTAAAACTCCATGTGCTTTTTCAATGAACTGGGCAGCTTTCCTACTCCTCTAACAAGGCACAGACGCATTCTCTTTGTCCATTGCATCCACACTACTCTAGAAGGCTCACTTTTCATGAAGGGCAGCTCCTTTAAAAGGCCTATGTTAGTATTTAAATACGGGAAGCCTTTGAAGTGTTTGAGAATGGTCGTGCTCCTCAGCTGCCCATTAGTTCAACTTCCCAACCTACATAGTCCATAAAGAAGTTTCTCAAAGTATAGTCTGCATTCACGCATTCAACAAATATTCACTGAGCACCTATTGCCCGGGGCACCGTTCAAGGCCCGGGGGAGAACAGCAGCAAACAAAACAGAAATATCTTTTTCCTCATGGAGTTGACATTCCAGTGGGGCAAGACTGAAAACAAGCTGCTTAAATAAGAAGCTATAATTGGTTAGATGGCATTAAGTGCTTTGAAGAAAAACCACCAGAGAAGGAGGAGAGGAGGAGAGGGCAGTGCCCTGGGTGAAGGGGTGGAAAGAGGGTTATATTTGAAAATGGATGGTCTGGGAAGAGTTTATCAAACAGGTGTCGTTTGAGCCAAGACTAGAAGGTGTGAGGGTGTGAGCTGTGCAGGAACCTGGAAGAAGAGTCTTGTCAGGAAGAAGGAACTGCACTAGAACAGGTCCTGAGGCTGGAGCATGCCAGGAATGGTCAAGGTACCACAAAAGGCCAGTGTGGCCCGGATAGAGAGAACAGGGTCAGATTGGCCCAGGGAAGGTAGTGGGGGCCCAATCATGCAAGTCCCCATAGGGACCTGAGCTTTTCCTCTAGTGAGATGGGAACACACTGGAGGATTTTCAGCAGCTGAAGCACATGGTCTAATTTATGCTTTAATAGGATCACTTGGCTGTGGTGTGAAAAATAGTAAGAAACTATTGCAATAATCCAAGTGAATGTTGATCACCTATCAAAATTACCTGCAGCTACTGTGCAAACTACAAATTCCAGATCCCATCTTAAACCCAGCTATTGGTTACGTATGCTAGAGTTTCAAAGCTATTCTTTTACAGTGTGCCATTATCAATGTGTTACTTCTCAGTCTCAAATTCACCCTTCACTGCCTGCTCTGCTAAAATAGAGCTGAGCCCTTTAAATGTTTTCCCTTTGCTGATTGACACACTGTTAAGCTCTGTCAGTGGAGAGCATTGGAGAATCATTGCAGGGGGGGAGCTTTTGTGCTGGTTCTGGTGTCCTGGTTCTGTAGGCTCCAGCATGAACAGCTTCTCCACTGTCCCAGCCACTCTAAGCAGGGTTTCCTCAGCTCACGGCTCCCACAGTGCAGACGCCTTCTCCAGGTGCCAGGGGGCCTCTGTGGCACCCAGCAGCACGCCACACCAGCAGCCTCCCCTAGCACCTCAGGGACTTTCATAGTAAGGTCCTGCAGAGAGAAACCACCTCCTGAACAACTTTCCCTGCACTCTAGGGAGCTGATAAACAGTAAGTTTCAGAAAGCCAATCTCCAGCAAATTCCATGAACATAGTTATTTCTCTTCCATCCACTGGGCCACAAGCCTTGCTCTCTCCAACAACATCTGGATGTCAGTCTGGGGTGAAGGAGGGGAGGGATCTTCCTGGGGCCTTGGTCTCAGCCCTGGATGCAGTAGCTGTTCCTTGTACCTGTTATTACTGTGTCATTAGAACTCTGTACTTATTTCTAGTCAACCCATCAAAATCCCCTGTTCTAGTTAGTAATTTTTACATTCACTTTTCCATGTTCAAATTACTGTGTAGGTCCTCTTTACTGATTGGACCCTGACTGATACACACAACATCACACATCTGGAAGTACCAATATCCTTCCCACAAACTAGATACATTTTTTTTTAATTTTTCAATGGGAGAAACTGTGGTCACTTGAATTAGGTAGTATTACCTAAAGATTGTAACTACAAGCTTTTAAGTCAGACACACTTATCACTAACTAGCTCTATATCTTAGGCAAGTTAACCTAAACTTTCTTGAGCCTCTGTTTTGTCAGCTGTGAAGCCCAACTTACTTATGGAAGCCCAACTTACTTCTATAGGGCTATTGTGAGGATTAAGTAAAATTACACATCTGGTAAAGAATTATGCATGTGGTAAAGAATTTCACCTGCCATCTGTGAGTGCGATGGTGGCTATGCTTGCTCAAAAGTGCAAAACCATGGCCCTGGCCTGTTGGCTCAGCGGTGGAGCGTCGGCCTGGCGTGCGGGTGACCCGGGTTCGATTCCCGGCCAGGGCACACGGGAGAGGCGCCCATTTGCTTCTCCACCCCCCCCCCTTCCTCTCTGTCTCTCTCTTCCCCTCCCGCAGCCAGGGCTCCATTGGAGCGAGGATGGCCCGGGGGCTGGGGATGGCTCCTTGGCCTCTGCCCCAGGTGCTGGAGTGGCTCTGGTCGCGGCAGAGCGACGCCCCGAGGGGCAGAGCATCGCCCCCCCTGGTGGGCGGAGCATCGCCCCTGGTGGGCGTGCCGGGTGGGTCCCCGTCGGGGGCATGCGGAGGGGGGGGTCTGTCTGACTGTCTCTCCCCGTTTCCAGCTTCAGAAAAAAAAAAAAAGTGCAAAACCACATCCTTACCTGCTTGTTCAACCAGTGTGCTCACAAATCTACTTGTAACCAAGCGGCGGGACCAGATTGGGTCCCAATAGTCAGGGTTCGTGCCGTTTTCATGGGCAGCTATAGTGTCTGTGCTTTCCTCCTCACTCCAGTTCCTCCTCTCATCACCAGCTCCAGACCTGAGCTTGTCCATTCCTGAGACACCTGACCTCTACACACAATTTATCAGAAAAGTCTAGAAAGTACTGTCCAAGACCTCCCCCCCAAAAAATGTGTGTATCATATGCATAATTTTAAATGTTCTACTAGACACATTTTAAGAAGTAAAAATAAAGAGGTAAAAATAATTTTAATAATATAGTTTCTTTAACCAATTATATATGTAATATATAAATTATCTTTTTTTAAAAATGCTCAACAGTAAGGTGACTAACGTTTTTACAATGAAAAAGAGGACAAAAGTAAATTGAAGAAAAAAATATCGTAAATAAAAGAAACTTTCATTGCAACAATAATACACTGTAATATGATAAATGCATAATAAAAACATTTTTAATATTTTATATTGTAATTATGCTTACATGCCTATTAATTTTAAATAATAATTGTAAGAAAAAAAGTACTCATTTAGATATAAATACGTCACATCACACGCAGTGGATCAACTCTGCATTGACCAAATACGGACATTTACAGATTAGTCTTCCAATATCGAAAAAGGGACATGTAGGAGGACACTTTTCAAGGGAGGACAGAACTTACAAAAGAAGGACTGTCCTCCCTAAAGGAGGACGATTGGTCACCTTATCAACAGCCACATGTGGTAAGAGATCAATCACTCTATTAAACAGAAGAGATCTAGATCATTTAGAGTGGCCCCCTGATTTTAAGAAAAAGACACAGAGGCTCAAAGAAGTTTTACAAATTGTCTTTTCTAAGTGATATCGCTAGATAGTGGCAAAATCAGGACCAGAATTGAAGGCACCTGACAGTTGAGTTTAAAACTCAATCCAGCTTTTTATTAGCTGTGCAACTCTGGGCAACTTTCCTGACTTCTCTGAGCTTAACTTCCTTTTATATAAAATAGAAATGGCCATTCCCAGCACTTGTGCTAAGGATATAAAGCACAGGCCATAGCGAGCACTGGCCACCTGGAGTAATGATATCCTAGTCAACTCCACCAACCACACTGCCTTCATCCAACCTGAGCCACATTTAGCAGGTGGAAGAGGAGAGGCCGCTTCCCATTGTACACCGCTGGCTTTGGACTTGGCCTTGGTCTAACCCTCCTAGTGTTCTGAGGCTATACCTGCCCATCAAAGGTTTAGCACAGCTTTTCCTCTACTTCCAAGGCAGAAAACAAAAGGTAAGTTTCCTTTCAATATTCTCTTCGTAAAAGAACAATGACGAATTTTAAAAATTTCAGCAAGAACAAAGTTATGGGAAGAGAATCACTCAGTGCCCCACCCACACCCACCCCAGTCCCTGGTGACTTGAAGGTTCCCTGACTCACCTGGCTTCCCTATTGACCCTGCTCACCCAGCCAGAAGCACAGTGCTTGCTCAAAGGGAGATAATGTTATTTGTTGACATTTCCCAGGTGACAACAAAGTCAAGTTCTCTTTTAAGGATCTGAGTCTTTGCATATAATTAGCAGATCGAATTACCCTCAGGGAATTGAGGCTTGGCATTCCTCATTGTCAAGAGGAACCACAGTCTTTGAGAAAAGGAAGAGACCAAACGCCTCTGTTTCTCCCGGCCTTTCTTCATGTAAGGATCATTTAGGGTTCCAAGGGAGCAGCGGGGGAGGGAGGATCAGGGGATTCCTGGCTCTAGTCCTCATTTATCTTAGAAACTGACTTCCGTGGCTGTACTCTGCAGGTTAGGGAGTCAACTGAGGTGAGAAATAGAACACTGGCACTTTCAATTAACAAGTGTCTCTCAAGTATCATCCATCCATTTATAAAATACTAAGCTAAAAACTATTTTTAAATTTTAAAAAGTTTACAATCTATTTGGGAAGAAAATGTGGAAGAAGTAGGTTGTTAACATAATATAGATGACAATATGACAGAGGTTATACCTTATATTAATTATCGATATACAATTATTCATAGAATGGGAGGTTGTTAATTGAAAGAACGAAAGGTGTGCTAGGCAAGTCCTTAGGAACGAAGAGGAAGGAAGCAACCTCCGGCTGGAATGATAAGTGAGGTCTCAGAGAGGAGGTAGGGTATGGAACATCAGCTGAATTTAAATGAGATGGAAGGAGATGACAGAGCGGAGTGTGGAGTGGTGGCCAGCGGTGAGACGGAGGAAGGAAAGTCATGGCATGTCTCGGGGACTGAACAGATGGGTGAGGCCAATGAGAAGGGGAAGCAGACTGGAGAGGTGTGTCATGCCCTGTTTCACCAGTGGGAAGTTTTAGCATCCACTCCATGCCAAGCCCTACGCTGGGCCTTAGAGAAGGCATTGTTTGTGAAGTCCCCAGAAAGCCCCTGCAGCAGCCTGAATGCCAGACTTTGGGTGTGTGGCCACATTCTTTAATTCTCTGGTAACCAGCCTTCCCACAGGGCCACTGGCAGGCAGGGAGCCCTCCCCCTTCCCCATGCGCCCCTCACGACCCAGAGACTTGCCCACATTGGAGGGAGTGAAGCAGATATGACCTTGAAATACAGAATCAATAACAGGAACAAGAAGCATAAAAGTGAAAAGTAGGAGAAGATACACTGGAGTGTGGCTAAGAAAAGACTGTACGCTGCTTGGATAGCTCAGTCATCCCGGAGTACAGAGGATGCCAGTTTGATCCCCAGTCAAGGCATATACAGTGGTACCTTGAGATACAAGCAGACCAACATACGATTTCTTGAGATACGAGCTGCGACTCAGTCTGTATTTTTGTTTGAGGTCCGAGCAAAATTCCAAGATACGAGTCGTGATTTGGGAAGTTGCCGCTAGTTGGCATGTTGGCGCACGGGTCCAGTATCAGTAGCACAACACTAGCATTTTGTTCTTCCTCACGTGTTACCCACAGAATCAAGTCGAATCTCGTGCACTGTACTCGTTCTTGCATCATTTTTGCATTTTTTACTAACTTTTTTTGTGTGCTATCATGGGACTGAAGAAAGTGAGTGTAAAGGACAGTGGTGAGAAGAAGAAGAGAATGATGTTGATAGAAGTAAAGCAAGAAATAATAGGAAAACATGAGTATGGTGTACGAATGATTGAACTGGTAAGGCTATACGACCAGAATACATCTACAATTTGTACCATCTTTAAACAAAAGGATGCCATCAAAAGCACAAATCCAGTGAAAGGAACTACAATTCTATCCCAATTAAGGACAAATATCCATGAAGAAATGAAGAAGCTTCTGCTGATGTGGGTGAAAGAGAAAGAGCTGGCAGGACATACAGGAGATACAGTGACGGACACTGTAATATGAGAAAAGGCACGTATTATTTACAGCTACTTGAAGAAGAAAGAATCATCAACCTCAAAAGAGGCAGCAGAAGATACGTTTAAAGCAAGTCACGGCTGGTTTGAAAATTTCAAGAAGAGATCTGGCATCCACTCGGTGGTGAGGCATGGTGAAGCTGCAAGTGCTAACATTAAGGCAGCTGAGGAGTACTTCGCATGTTTTACTGCGCTTATCGCAAAGGAAGGCTACTTCCCCCAACGTGTGCAGCTGTGATGAAACAGGATTGTTTTGGAAAAAAATGTTCCGGAGGTCTTTCATCACAGCAGAGGAGAAGCTGCCAGGCCATAAACCCATTAAGGACCATCTGACCCTTGCATTGTGTGCAAATGCTAGCGGTGACTGTAAAGTAAAGCCACTGCTAGTGTATCATTCTGAAAATCCTAGAGCCTTTAAGACTCACAAGATTCTTAAAGAAAAACTGCAGATTATGTGGCATGTCAATGCTAGGGCATGGATTACGCGGTAGTTTTTATTGAATGGGTAAATCTCGTCTTTGGTCCTGCAGTAAAGAAATATCTTCAAGAAAATGAACTCCTGATGAAAGCATTACTAATTCTTAAAAATGCTCCAGCCCACCCACCTGGTCCTAAAGATGACATTCTCAATGAGTTCAAATTCGTGAAAGTCCTTTACCTCCCACCCAACATGACTTCAATCTTGCAACCTATGGATCAGCAGGTCATTTCCAACTTTAAAAAGCTTTACACAAAGCACTTGTTCCGCCACTGCTTTGAGGTGACTGAAAATACAATTCTAACTCTTCGAGAGGTTTGGAAAGATCACTACAACATCGTGATATGTTTATGGATTATTCACTTGGCATGGCAAGAACTTACAAGAAGAACCTTGAACTCAGTATGGAAAAAGTTATGGCCTGATGTTGCAGACAGGGACTTCAAAGGATTTGAACCAGAGACCAATACCGAGGTAGAAGCATTGGAGGAGATTGTGTCTCTTGGAAAGTCAATGGGTCTAGAGGTAGATGAGGGTGACGTAAATGAGCTTGTTGAGGAACATGAGGAGGAATTCTCAACTGAGGAGTTGAAGGAGCTACAGATGCTGCAACATACGGAGCTTCTACAAGAGATTAGTAGTGAGGAGGAGGTAGAGTCAGAGGAAATGATTTCTTCAAGTGAAATTAAAGACATGCTGGCAATGTGGGAGAGGCTTTCAAGTTTCGTTGAAAAGAAACACCCAGGAATAGTTTCAACTGGTCGTGCTTCAGCACTTTTAATGACACTTGTTTGTCACATTTCCATAACATTTTAAAAAGAAGGCAAAAGAAAACGTCTTTGGATAGATTTTTATTCAAAAGTCTTGCAAGTGAAAGTGCTGAAAGTGCAGCCAAAAAGGCAAAAACAGGTGATGATTAAATGAAAAACACATAATGTTAAGCTTAGGTTAAGTTTAAAGTTGAGAAAGTACATTTTTTTACAATTAAGTTTTTGTGGTTTCATTTTAAGTAAAGAAAGTGCAGTTTTAGTTTTGTTTAAAGTAAAAAAAATGCAGTTTTAGTTTACATTTAGTGTTAAGAAAGTGCAGTTTTAGTTTACATGTCTACAGTGCCTGCATCCCTCCCTCCCTCCCTCCCTCCTCCTCCACCATTCACCTCCGTTAGCCGCACTCGTCTGTCTCCAAGGTGAGAACACAGTACTAAATAACACTTTTCTCTTTTATTTCATATATTTTGTTATGCATTGGTAAAGTATACATGTGTGTTTCTTAATTAAAAACATGTCTTTTTTAATAATTTAGGATGGTTTGGGAATGTTTCACAGGGTTGGAACAGATTAAATCTACTTCAGTTATTTTATATTTATTTATTTATTTATTTATTTATTTATTTATTTTGTATTTTTCTGAAGCTGGAAACGGGGCAAGACAGTCAGACAGACTCCCGCATGCACCCAACCGGGATCCACCCGGCACGCCCACCAGGGGCGATGCTCTGCCCCTTTGGGGCGTCACTCTGTCGCCTGGGGCAGAGGCTAAGGAGCCATCCCCAGCACCCGGTCCATCTTTGCTCCAATGGAGCCTTGCTCCGGGAAGGGAAGAGAGAGACAGAGAGGAAGGAGAGGGGGAGGGGTGGAGAAGCAGATGGGCGCCTCTCCTGTGTGCCTTGGCTGGGAATCGAACCCGGGACCCCTGCACGCCAAACTGACGCTCTACCACTGAGCCAACCGGCCAGGGCCTTTCAGTTATTTTAAATGGGAGAAATTTGTTTGATATACGAGTTGACTGACTTACAAGCTCGGTTACAGAACGAATTAAACTTATATCTCAAGGTACCACTGTATAGGAAGAGATGGATGTTCCTGTCGTGTGCTATCTCTCCCTTCCTCTCTCTTGAAAATAAATTTAAAACTATTTTAAAAATTAAAGAAAAAAAAACAAAGAATGCATGGGGACTTACTGCCACCAGGGTTCTTGGGAATCGGACCATTTTAATACCTGTGATCTTGTGGCACGTGCTCCGAGCCTGGCTTCCTGAAGAGTGCATTATAATAGGTCTGTGAAGCCCACAGACTCATGACGAGGCCTCCTCCACAAAACTAGAGGCAATTTTAGCTATACTGATGTTTAATTCACCAAAAGCGTGATGTCTCACATTTTATGACATTGACAGCTGCTTACCCTGACTTTGCAAAATAAACAACCAAGAGTAGATCCTAATGACCTCACAGGAGTTGATCCTAATTACCTCCTGCCCTTTGGATACCTTATTTCTGCCCCCTCTTTTAAATAATGTTTGTACTTTTTATACTTCTCTTTCCCTTCCTATAGTGTCTTTCTTAAAAGTCTAGCAGCATCTAAAAAAAAAGAAAAAAGAAAAAAAAACTTGAAAGCCAGTATGTCCATTTAGTTGCCTCCAGCATTTAAATCCCTTGGTTATCCGTAAATACTTCTGACAAAAATCAAATTAAAGTGCTAGTTCAAGAATTCCATCACGAGAATGTGTTCAAGTGGCTTTCTCATCCTCAGACACAAATCCTGCTTGAGCCATGAGCATTTTTCCTAACAGTAGACAACTTCCTGAAGTCCCACCTGAAATTTAAGAAAAGCTGGTATCGGCCAAAGGCTGACATTCCCTTCCTGGTGGGTTTTCTTTCCCTTTCCCTGCTGGGGAACCGAAACCAGATGAGTTGCTGACATCTGCTGGTTGCTACGCAGAGTGTAAACTCACATTTAGAAGGATTTACACCCCAGATTACAATCAACTCCCCAGGCTCCAATGCCGCAGGCCTCCTCTTAAACTAAGAAGATTTTTTGTATCCAAAGGGAAAGCAAGGATTCAAATTAAGGAGGAAGGGGAACAATTCTACCATGGCACTTAGAAGAGGCGAGTTGATCAGAATGAAAAAACAGCTTCCCTGGAGGCATCCAAGACTCCTTGGAATGGACACAAATTAGACTGGGTCCCAACAAACCTGATGAGTCACAAAAGGTGAGTAACACATGGGAGTTTCTTTTGGTTAAAGGTAACATTTTGGTTGCAGCTGGAAATAATTCTCCTCTGTTCAGCTGCTCTTTGTCACTCTGGTATTTTAGAAAGCTCGGCATGTGTGGGGCGCCATAGAGTAAAAGTGGTTTCTGAAGCATCTCTCAGATTCCTCCACGCTTCGGCCTCCCCACACACTGAGTGAGGCCAGGGGCTCTGGAAGTGTAGTGGACCCCAGATCTTCGCTCACAAAAGTTTGTTGAACTCCATCTTGTGAGAGAAACGTGGAGTTTTTGCTCTGGCTGGGTCAAAGGCATCCATCAATGCCACGAGGTATGTCACAAAGTCAAAGGCTTCACAAAGTCGCAAGTAAAAAGGAAACAGTCACTATTCTGGAGTGCTATTTGATTTCTTCATAGCTCTGACCACTAAATAAATGGATTGTTTTCTGCCTGTCTTCTTTAGCCTTCTCTGCTCAACACCCTCGCCCCCCAAACTAAACAGTAAACTTGAGAGCATGGACTTTGCCTGCCTCACTCACCATCTATATCCCCAGCACCTGAAACATTATTTTGTGCATGGTGATGTTTTCAAATATTTATTCAATGAGAAAAAATGACAACATAGTCCCATGGTTCCTCCTAAAACCAGCAGGAGTCCCTGCTCTACCTCCCTTTGCCCTAGAAAACCTGCAGGAGGGTCCCGTCCAGGGGCGCCATGGCAGGGCCACAATGCATGCACATTTGCCTCCCTGGTTGGCAGTCTAGAACAAAGGTCAGACCCCTACAGGCCAGTCGGACCATCTACAAGGGTTCCTGGTGAGGGGGCTAGTGTTAGGGATGCAGGCTGCCCTCACCATGGGGCCTTCCGAACCACCGTACACTCCGAGGAGCCGCAGCCAGGAACCTTTGTGGACAAGGCTGAGTCTATCACATATCACAACATATATTCTTGGTGCTACGTTGCTTTCTGGGTGTGCATGAGTCCGCGGGGGTGGGGGTAGTGTGGTGGAAAACTTTCCCTCTGTCTCTAACTAAATGGTTTCCTGAGGAAATGAGAAATGGAGGTGGGGTGGGGAGGAAGGAATGAAAAAATTCCAGTAAGGAAAAAAAAATGACTTTTTTTCTTTGGAAAAAGGAGAGTTATTGGCAGACCTGACATTCCAGGATCTCTGTGTATTAAAGACACAAAAATCTTTTTTAAAATTAAAAATATATATATATATATATACTGAGGTTTGAGACACTACAATAGCACTTATAGGGAACACTTTTAAATGGAGGGGTTTGGAGAAGCTGGGACCCAGTGGTCAGAAGCCAGGGTTCATGGCCTCCCCCACTCAGCCCAGCGGAGCAGGTACTTTCTGACATCCATTAACATAGTTTATAGTTAAATCGCTGGACCCCATGTGGCCTGAAAGGGCCTCTTTATCTTTAAACAAACAGATGAGGAAGGAGGCTCTCTCCTCCCCTGCACAGCCTAGACCTGGACCTGTGAGACCACACCGTGGGGTTTTTCCATCCGTTATCAATCCTCCCTTGTTTGCGGTTCGGGAGAAAACAGAGAAGTACTGGAGAGAAGAGGTCAAGTCAGCCAGGTAACCAGCTCTGCTTCTGCAGACCTTCATATAAGTAACCTGGTCTGACTTTTCTTAAAAATTGGATAGAAATTTGGGAGACCCAGGATTCATGTTGGGCTCTCTGAGTGTCCCCCCTACCCAAAACACCACGGACACCTTGATCCAGCTTTCTATAACACACAGGCCCCTGTGTGCAGGGTCCCCACTTAGAAGGTCATGGGCATTCGCAGTCAAGGGCAGAACAGAGCCTTTATGAAGGGTCCTTTGCACACAGCACCATGGGAGGCAGTATAGAAAAATATCACAGCCACAAATCTGCCCCACTAGAATTTACAGCCCAAGAATTACCTAAGAGCCTTCTCGGGGAACATCAAATATGCTGATAACAGGTTATGTTTGCTGTGTTGTGTTTTGTTTTTAGCACAGGGCTGTGCGGTGCTGAAGATCACAGGTTCCTGTGTCAGACACATCCTGCTGGAATCCCAGTTTCTCACCCATTTCTTGAATGTGTGGCCTTGAGAAAATTGTGAAACTTCTCTGCGCCTCACTTTTCTCACCCATGAAATGGCAACAAAAAGAGCTACCACATAGAGCTGTTGTACGGGGAGAATGAAGTGCTATCCATGACCACTCTGCCACGGTGCCTACCACAGGGCAGATTCTCCCTGACTGGCTGCTACTGGTGTGGGGTCTGGAGACACCGGGCATCTGGTGAGGACCAGCTGTGAGCAAGACACTCTTTTCAGCTTTTTGAATTTATTACCCGTTTCACTTCTTAAGATCCCTATGGGGTGGGTACTGCTCTTATTCTCATGTCATATATGTGAGGAAACTGAGGCAGACTTGCCCGTGATCCCATAGTAAATGGTGAAGCCAGGCTGTCTGGCTTCAGAGACTTTCTCAGAAAGAAAGGTCTCTACTCTTTGGTCTAAATAGTTGAGATGCCATTTTTGCCTAAAAGAGCTGAGAGGAGGATTTCATCACCACCTCTCTCTTCTGCTGACACCAGGTAGTGAGCGTCCAACATCAGCTGGACTCTGTCTTTTTGGACAGACCCCAAGCTCAGTCTGGATGGATGACCTCTACAAACAGTTACCCTGGCCCTGGCCTCCCAATTGAAAACAGAAAGGAGGAAGTTACATAAAGTAATACTGACTTATGTTCTTGACACTAAATTGCTTCTGGATCCCCGGAGTCAACACTGAGATCCGTCAGGGAAGCACAGACTGATGGCTGATTTGCTCTGACCCACCTCACGACTTGCCATTAGCTTACCTGTCCAAGAAATTAATGGCTATGAACAGGTTTGGTTTTGCTGCTCGCGTCCCCTTAAGGGAAGACCAGCTCTTTAAACACCAACCCAAAACAAACCACACAGGCTAGACAAAAGCTTATAATTTCAGATTTTTATGAAAAAAAAGGAAGTTTGCACAAGGCTGGTTAGAATTACAGAAGAGTTTTATTTTAAAGAAATTGCTTAATTTTCAAATACACGCCATCAAATAAGAGAGCATAATTAAATGAGGTTCAGAAGAATAGATTTAATGAACAAGTGACAAAATCTTGTAATTACTCTATTGAATACATACAATATTTGCATAAATAAAGTTTAGCTCTTCAAGTTCTTAAACATTGTCTCCTAAAAACTTGATTTGCTAATTGCCCTAGGAGACATTGTCTCAAAATTAAAAACAAAGTCTGACTTTTACATCTCAATTATCCAAATTAACCGGCATCTCATTACTGAAGTTTTATGGTCATTAGTTTAAAAGTTGCTTGCTTTTTTTTTTTTTAAAGGAAAGACTATTTTAAAAGTCTCCTCTGGAATCCTTAGCATCAAAAGCAGTGACTGAGATCTATTCTTTACAATGTTTTCAAACCACTCTTCTGCAATTCCCTGAGAGGAAGGAGTCTTAAGCTCAAGTTCAAATATAAGACAATCACGAAATTGTTTTGGGGACACCCTAAATATCACTTAACTTATTCAGGCCTCAGTTTCCTCCTTCCTGTAGGTGACTGAACCATCTCTACAGGTTCCTCAGTGATGATGATGATGATGATGGTGATGATGATAATGATCATGTTGATGGCAATGATGGTGATGATGATAATAGCTGTTGTTTATTTAGTTTTATATGGCAAAGCACTATTCTAAACCTTTGACTTAAATTCATTCACAATATCCTCACAAAAACCCTAGACCAAGGGTCTCTTGCCAAACCCTGTCTACTGTGTACTTTTGAGCCAAAGACTTGTACCAGACTGCATTTCAAAAACTGGCCCCAATAATCTTTTTCATCCTACAGGCCCTTCCTACAATGTCTTTTTGATACTTTTCCCATCAATAGGATGTATTTCCCCCACCTGAAGCTGGATGGGTTGATAACTATGGCAGAAGTGATGCTATATGATTTCCAAGACCAGGTCATCGAATGTAATGACAGCTCCTGCCTGGTTCTTTTCAAGATGCTTACTCTGAACCCATCCACACAGCTGCCAGGAAGCTCAGGGCACAAGGAGAGAGACCCTGTGAAAACGCTGCAGCCAACAGCCAGCATCAGTTACCAGATGTGTGAGTGAGGGTGTTCTCAGTGCATCTGATGCCCAGCTACTATGTTACCAACAGCCTTCAATTCTTACCAATAGAGCTTCCATACATCATGGCTCTGTCCCTGCTGTAGGCACATTCTGAATCCTTGATTCACAGAAGTGGTGAGCATATGATAGCTGTGGTTTTAGGTCTCGAAGTTTGGGGTGTTTTGTTACGCAGCCTGACAGGCTCTATGCTCTACCTTAGAGCCTGGACAAGAACCAGACCTAGGACCTCCTTGTTCCTGTTCCTAACATTGTATGGCCTATGGCAAGAATACAGAGAGAGGCCCACATACCATATGTCTGATTTTTTAAAAGCTACAAACCAAGCTAACAGACTATTAAGTGAAATTGGCTTGTCATCTTACACAGATAAAAAAAAAATTCCTTTATAACAACCTAAAAGGTTCTCATTTAAAATTCCCATACATGCGAGAGTTCTGTACTGGAACATGACTTCTGGGAAAACTGTTCATTGGCCCGTGGTCTGCCCCGGTGCCCCATCTCTCTCCTCCCCCTCCACTCCATACCTCAACATTACACCTCCATCACACCCCAGACCCCCTCCTCCCCTGCATATATCCGCCCCTCAGCCATCTCTCCAGCTCACAGTCCTACACACAAGTGACATGACCCAACCGCAGGGCAGCAGCACAAGCAGATGGGACAACAGCTGCCAGCCTACCAACATAGAAGTCACACTCATTCTGGGGTTGGTTGGGGACCATTTCAGCATGATATTCTCAAAAAGGGTGTAGTCTGTGATGAGACCCTCATCCAGTCCCATGGGGAAGGGCACTGCCAGAGGAGGGCCAAGCAGGGCCCTCCAGAGCACAGGTTCTAGGGCTGGGGCATAAGACAGTAATGCTCCTAGGCCTTCCCTGGACCCCAGCTCAGAACTGAAGAGGGTGTAGAAGATGCAGCCCGCCTCTCGGACTTGCCTGGCTTTAGCAGAACACTCACTTTCTACTGTGTTCTCCAACCCAACTTTGCCATCGACAAAGCCAGAAAATACACCTTGACTCCCATTTGCCTCCATATGTATAATATATATAATTATCAGTTGGTTAAAACTAAAGAGGGGAAGCCCTGAACACTAATTAGCACCCCCTAACCTTCCACATCAAACAGCTTTCAAGATTTCATGTCTTTAAATCCCTGACCCTTGTTCCCTTCTGAATTACGCATTTCAGAGCCCCAAGGAGACAAGCCAACTGGTCAATCCTTCCAGAAATTATTGCATCAGGTGGGGAATGGAAAAGAAACAAAATCAAGATTTGGATTTTTTAAACTATACCTCAGCCATATATTCTAAAATATAATAGCATTAAGATGATGAAAAACTAGTAACCGGTAAAAATGAATAACAAGACTTACAAAGGGGAAAATTGAAATGGAAATGCATAGTATTTCAGGGACGGGAGCAGGATTAGGGATAGAGAAGAAGACTATCCCAGCATGCCCTGTGACCACCCCCAGCAGCATGCCTACTCACTACTCATAAAATCAGGAGGCAACGGGGTGTCCACTACCCTGGTCTGTTCTATCGGCAAGTCCCAGGGAAGCACAACAAAACCTCACTAAGTATGGAATCGTCTCACTGTGACAGTTTCTGCCACCACTCCCATCACCACCAGCCTCTTCCTCCCAAAGCAAATTCCTATTGACTAGTTAACCCCTATAACTAAGCATAATAAGTTACCATAAGCAGACATCAATGAACATGTGCATTACCCAGCATGAGCAATTTAGGTGGAAGTTCAACTGCATTACACTTATTAAATTGCCTGTCAGCCTGCAGAATTGTGTAGGCTTGAACTACACTATTAAGTTACAATAACAATAAGGTCAAATGAATGGGATGATATTAAAGGAAGGACTTATTTCTAATTAGTAAAACGATGTCCCCAGTATGTAGGCACATGTATAAATACACGTTTCCCATGAGTGTGCATATCTATAAGAGAGCTGGGCTGTATATGAGTTTTGGAACCCAGACAGAAGGCAGTGGAGGAATTAAGTTTACAAAGAGGTTGCCATTATTCCCCACTGTTTTCAATGACTTGTCTGAAAATACCTTTTATTTAGAGAAATGTGACCTGGCAGTGGATTTTGCTTAAAGATTATTTTGGTTTTCTGAGAAATGTGTTAATCGATTTAGATTTTGGAGGAGTGAGGAAACTGTCAACTTAAAACCAATTAAATGCTGAGCTATTGAGAATCCCTGACTCCCTAAGCTAGACAAAGACAGACCAGTGGGCAGAGTGGAATACAGTCAAATTCTCTGCCCTCAAGTGGGGGTAATTAATGGAAAGAACTCCAGAATGGGGACCAGAAGAGAAGACTCCTGGTGTGGGCTCTGCCACTGACCAGCCAGGTGACCCTGGGCAAGCTACCTTCCTTCTCTGAGCTGCCCTTTCCTCCTCCACAAAATCGTGATAATAAATCTGCCTTCTGTAGGTACATCGACAAATAGTAGAAAAAAAGGGGTGAAATGGATGAAAAACTTCCTTCTTAAATATCAAATGTACAGTGTTAGGCTCCTTGCATAATTTACTTGACTTGTAATTTAATTTTCCATGTGTGTTGTGTCTGATAGTCTTCACCAGCTTGTGAATTCCATTCGTACAGGAAACAGGTGTATCATAGCACTGGATTTGCCCACACTAGTTAGGAACTCTATCAATATGAGCACTGGTGTTACAGAATACATATGAATAAATACTAGTGAAGGACTAGAAAATCTTTTCACCCTTGAAACGTAAACACTGTCAGGGCACGAAGAATGTGTGCTACTACTTCATAGAGGGCAAAACAAGCAATATTATTGAAATAAACATTGGGGAGCTCTGGAACAGTTACTGGTGACTTCCTCTTTCCCTTACTGGAAATTCCGGTTCTGTGTTGTTGTGGTTGTTTTTTTGTTTTGTTTTGTTTTTATCTTTTCTCCTTCTGTTTTCCCTTCACTCTTCTCCCCTTATCTACACTGTTATATTTTCCATCTGCCTCTTGCTGGCCCCATGCACAGCCTCCTGCGTTAGTGAGGCACTGCTTGGTGCTCAGCCCTGATACTCAAACCAGCGGCCATGGTGTCAGGTGCATGCTGTCGACAATGTGTGATAAGGGACCCAATTTGAAACCCCTTTTGCATCGTAAGCTACCCAAGACTGACTTGTACCTCTAATCTATAATGAAATAAGACTCCTTAGCCGCAGCATTTTACTATTTTTGTCCATTTTAGGGAAGTACCTGTGCAGGTTCAACAGTCTGCAAAAATGCAGATGTTAGGATGCCTGCAACTGACTATTTAGAAATTTAGACACCACACCCAAGATTATTCTAAAGATAGATAACCTTAGCTTAACGAGCCTGTTTTGCTTCTGTAATCCCACTTGGCTAGGTGCCTGTATCCCACTCTTTTCACCCTGCCCAAAAGTATAGTTTTTGCCTTTAAAAGCAAACCCCTGAGCTTGTTTGGGGTGGCATGATTTGGGATCCTAGGCCCCATGCCGTCACTGGCTCAATAAACTCCTCTTGAAATTTTCCTGTAACTCTGGTGTCTCTTTGGAACTCTCTGGTCACTTTACAACAAATGCAGACTCTTCTTGACTACCGCTCACCCACCACTCAGCCTCAGCGGTTGGTGGGCACATTAAAGTTTGAGAAGCACTGCTCTAAAATGCAGACACATACATACGCATGCAGAACAGATCAAACCTTTTGCTAACTCACAGATCAAACTTTATTATTGTGAGTTGATCATCAATTTATCCTGTTCCTCACACCATTTGGTTCGCTCTGCCTTGGTGTAACTCCACTCTTGAGTTGGCTGGTTTTGTTCCCCTCGAAGCACCTCCTCTCAAAGGCTAGGAATAACAAATTAAGTCAAAATAGTGTAAAAACTTCTTTTTAGCAAGTTGGGTAAAAAGTTTAGTGAAAAAGGATTTTCACCAAGCACAGTCTTAAAAGGATTTTGGATTCTCTGAGCACAACGCAGCTGTCACAGCAGTTACTGCCATCCCATGATGTTTAGGTTCAATCAGCTCAGCTGCCTCTGTGATGTCCTGCAGAAAGTCAAATGCCCTCCTCAGGATCACTGCACCTTCTGGGGGCATCCTTCTCAGGGCCACTGTGGCCCTAAGCCTGTGTTCAATACTCCCTTCTTCTTTACCCAGCGCCTCTCCTCTGCATGCCTCACCACTTGGCCTCAGAAGGCGGCTCTGTTCTGACCCCACTGCTCCCAACAGTGTGCACCATAGGCACTGATGCTCAGAAGCCATAACCAAAGGACAGGAGATGCTTTACACCCCAAGTGACGTAAAAGTGGCCACTGGGCATTTTTGTTCTTAAAGTCCTCCACAGGGTTCCGCTCTGCAGTCTCACATCCCCACCCTGATGCCTCTTACCCCCTTCTTCTCCACCTCTCCCCCCTTCTCTGACCTTCCCTCCCCTCATTCCTGTTCTAGTTCTTCTAGATGATGATTGGGTAATCTGATTTGTTTAGCAGGTGTCTTCTAGCCCATACCCTCACAAGTTTTCAAATTGCTTCCCTGAAAAAGTTTCTTCCCTACACAGCCCCCTGGTGACAGCTGTGTAAGTTAGAATCTTCTCATCCCACTGTATGAGGAAATCACCAAGGCCATGAGGATGTTGTGGTGTGGCCAGACTTCGCTCAAGAAGTCTGGGTGGTCCTGGGTTAGTGCAATGAAGTGCTCAAACTCGGGAGGTTAGAATGAGAGAGCCAAGAGACTCAGGGAAAAACTCCAAAGAGAACTTCCTTCTCACCGACTTTCTAATCCCCCGCCAGCACTACATGGAACCAATGCCCCTATACTCTCTAGGAACGCACTGACTTAACCAAAATTCCACATAATTACACTCCCTCTCTTCCTCCCAGATACCACAGCCCACAACCCTTGAAATCCACATACCAGTGTAGAACTATGGGCCATCGCACAAATCCCTTATCCCATTGAACCTCAGGATCTATAACTCTAAGATGGGAATAGTGTTATTTAACAGGGTGTTAAATGCGACCTTCCCAGTTCATTCTGCATTTTGGCTGAGAACAATGGGTGTTAAGCAGCAAGACATTCTAAAGCAAGAAGTCCAACCACCCACGCAGCACTAACTAACAGGGGCAAAGCTGGAGATGCTTCCTGCCATTCACCCCCTCCCGCCTCTATGTAACAGGAGACCAGGAAAATTAATCAGTTTTAATGAGATTAGAGAGGATGGATTTTTACCCCTTTCTGTTCACCCACACAGAGAGGGAAAGGGGTTTTTCTCCTCCAATCAAGTGACGGACCCTGCAGGCATGAGTACAAAGCAAAGCGAGTTCTCAGGAGCAAATGGCCTGTGTTGCCTGACTCTGGCCGGAAAACACCTTAGACCCTGGTCAGCAAACTGCAGCTCGGGAGCCACATGCGGCTCCCTGGCTCTTCCACAAAATACCACGTGCGGGCGCTACCTCCATAAGGAATGTACCTACCTATATAGTTTACGTTTAAAAAATTTGGATCTCAAAAGAAATTTCAATCGCTGTACTGTTGATATCTGGCTCTGCTGACTAATGAGTTTGCCAACCACTGACCTAAGGGAAGAGTCTAGTTTAAACTAACTCTCTTGGCAAAGCAAGTGCAGAGGGCTGTGGGGGGTGGGGTGGGGGTAGCAGCCTGCACTTCCCAGTTTTGGTGGAGCAAAGACACAGTTTTCCTGTAAATCATGCTTGAGTCATCTCAGAGGACCTTTTGCCAAGAGAACTCACCATAACTGTCTTGTCTGGCAGGATGAGATGACCTCAATAGAAAAAATCTCGGGTGTGCCTTTTGATGCATAAGTCACATACAGTCGGCTGAAAGGTGACTCAGAGTGCCAAAAAATGGTAGTGTGAGAGGTTCCAGCTGATGGAGCAGTGTCTCTAGACAACCCACTAAGATGCCTAAGAAGGAAAAGAGCTTCATCTGGGCCCTGTGTGGAGCCAAGCCCAGATTACAACATCCATGTGTGCTGTTCCTGAGTGTGCAAGAAGACTGTATCTCCTGATTCACCTACAGTTAAGCTGAGTTCCAATGCCTGGGTTCCGGGCAATGGAAAGTAGGTGAGAAGCCCTGGCTGGTTGGCTCAGCGGTAGAGCATCGGCCTGGCGTGTGGGGGACCCGGGTTCGATTCCCAGCCAAGGCACACAGGAGAAGCGCCCATTTGCTTTTCCACCCCCTCCCCCTCCTTCCTCTCTGTCTCTCTCTTCCCCTCCCACAGCCAAGGCTCCATTGGAGCAAAGATGGCCCGGGCGCTGGGGATGGCTCCTTGGCCTCTGCCCCAGGCGCTCCAGTGGCTCTGGTCGTGGCAGAGCGACACCCTGGAGGGGCAGAGCATCGCCCCCTGGTGGGCAGAGGGTCCGCCCCTGGTGGGCGTGCCGGGTGGATCCCGGTCGGGCTCATGCGGGAGTCTGTCTGACTGTCTCTGCCCGTTTCCAGCTTCAGAAAAATACAAAAAAAAAAAAAAAAAAAAAAAAAAGAAAGTAGGTGAGAGATCCTCCCAGGGTGATCAAGGAGGCCACAGGCTGCAGACAGTAGAGCCACAAAATGAAAGGAGCCTGGATCTCTGAGTCACTGCTCAGAAAAGAGCTGCCCTATGGACATAAGTGACAAAATTTTATTGTGCCAAAATACCTAAATTTCAGGAATTTTTGTTTTGTTGTGTTTTTATTATGACAGCACGACTTGGTCTGCCTTAATCACCCTGCAGACTTTCGTGCCTGGAGCAGTTCTGAACTGGCCGTGCTAGGGAGAAAAGAAGCTTTAATGGGATGAGATATCAAAGTTTTTCTATTACACCAAAAAAACAGTGTTTCACATGCATTCTTTGGTTTTACTTTGTATTTTGAAATTTTGAAATAATTATCAATTCCCAGGAAGCTGTACAGATAGTACAGAGAGCTCTCAGGATCTCCTCATCTGGGTTCCCCCGGTGGTCACATCTCCCATAACTAGAACACCAAAACTAGGTAACTGGCGTTGGGGCATTGTGTTTGTATCATTTTGTATCATATATAAATTCACGTAAATCCCAGTTACCAGGGAAACCAAGGTACGGAACAGTTCCATCACCCCAAAGTTCCATCAATCACTCATTTGTTCTCCATTTCTATAATTCTGTCATTTCAAGACTGTTATAGAAATAGAAAGATGCATCTTTTGACCTTTTGAGACTGGCTTTTAAAAATAATCAGCCTAATGCTCTTGAGAGCCATCCAAGTCATTGCATGTATCCATAGCCCACTCCCTTTTATTGTAGAGTAGTATTTCCTGGGAGGTACCCAGGACACAAGGATGCTCCCCATATTGTTTAACCACTCACTTAATAAATACAGGACATTTTGGTCATTTCCGCTTTGGGAATAAAAATAAATTTTAAAAAAGTGGGCATGAACAGTCATGTACAGGTATTAGGATGATGGCTTTCATTTTTCTGGAGTAAATGCCCAGGCATATGATTGCTGAATTGTATAGTAAGTCTATGTTTTGTTTTGCTTTGCTTGTTTGTTTTTTAAGGAACTGCCAAACTATTTTCCAGAGTGGCTGTCAGCATTTCAAATTCCCACCAGCCATGTATGAGAGATCCAGGTTTTCTGCAGCCTCACTAGCATTTCATACTCCAACTATTTTTTAATTTAACCGTTTTTATAGGTGTGCAGTGAGATCTCAGAATAATCTTAATTTTCGCTCCCTGATGACTGGTGATGGTAACCATCTTTCCATATTCTCATATGTCATTGTATATCTTCTTCGATAAAATTTTTCTTCATAAAAAAATAAAAATTTTTCTTCATGCTGTTCATCCATTTTATAATTGAATTATTTGTTTGCTTTTATTTCACACTGCTGAGGTCTGAGTGCTCTTTAGATCTTCTACATTTGAGTCCATTTTCAGATAGGAGTTTAGCAAATATCTCCTCCCAGTCTGTAGTTTGTCTTTCATCCAATTGGTCAATTAGTTTTCTTTTATGGATCATGCTTTGATATCATGTCTAAAAACAAGCCCTTTATTTCCTATGCTTTTATCTAAAAGTTTTATACTTTTTTATTTCAGGTTTAAATATATGTTCCACTATAGAATCATACACTTGAAACGGATATAATCCTATTAACCAATGTCACCCAGATAAAGTTAATAAAGTAAATTTTTTTTAGTTGAGAAGAGGGGAGATAGTGAGGCTAACTCCCATATGCACTTCAACCAGGACCCAACCAGCAAACCCATCTGGGGACGATGCTCAAGTACCAAGCTATTTTTAGCACCTGAGGTTGATGTGCTCGGACCAACCGAGCTATCCTCAGTGCCTGTGACTATGCTCGAAGGAATTGAGCCACTGGCTATGGGAGAGGAGGAGGGAGAGAAGTTGGGGGGGGAGCAGATGGTCACTTATCCTTTGTGCCCTGACTGGAAATCAAACCTGGATGTCCATACTCCAGGCTGATACTCTATCCACTAGGCCATAGGCCAGAGTCAATAAAATAAAATTTTTTAAAAATAAAAATAGATATATGATCCACTGTGAGTTCATTTTTGTACAAAATGTGTTAAGTTTAGGTTGGCTCATTCTTTTGCACATGGCTGTCTAGTTGTTCCAGCACCATTTGTTGAAAAAGCCTTCCTCCCAGTGAATGGCTTTTGCACCTTTGTCAAAAATTAGTTGTTGTCTTCTGCAGGGCTATCTCCGGGTTAACTATATTGCTTCATTGGTCTAGATGCCTATCGTTCTGCTACTATTGCACGGTCTTGGTGGATATTATTTTTAATATGTAACAGTGGCTAGTCCGGACTATGGTTCTGCCTGACTTCTCATTCAGCAGAAAGGAAAGTGACCCAACAGGGTTTGGAGAGAGTAGTAAAAGAAACATAAATTTCCGACCTTCTAAAATTTTATTAAGTCCAGTTTGTTCAATAGGCAATTATAGTTATTCACTTCTTAAAGGGTTTTTTTTTTGGGGGGGGGGTTGGTGGGTTTAATGTATCACACATACGAAGCATTTAACAATTATTGTGGTACATTGTGAGCCCTCAATTTTATTATTTGTCATTAATATTTAACCTATCATCATCTTCATCACCCCTGCTTCTCTCTGAACCCCTCCTAGAGGTTACACAGAGAGGCCAGCATGTCTGTTTCTCGAGTACATCTATTCCCTACACTTAGAAGTTAGAAATTGCCTTAAGGAAATTCTTGCTTAGCATCTGTTCACCTTCCTCAGCCACCTTGAAGGAATGGAAAATTTAGACAGATAGTAGACCCAGAGGTGAGAAGGCATTCCCTCCTGACCTTCACACCTACCTACCCAGCTGCCTTGCATTTTCTCAGGTACGGAAAGCAAGTTGGGCACCTGGATACTGCGTCCCGGGCCTGGCCTCGTGTGCCTGTGCATGGTGGGTTCAGGGGAACCCATGAAGCCAAGGCGGAGGGCTGGAGGGGAAAGAAAGAGCAAAGAAGAGAAGTCACTCATGCCCTTCAAGCCCCCCCCCCCCAACAACCTCGAGCACAGGCCTCTGGGATCTAAATCGGGACTCCTTGAAGCTTAGCCAAACTCACAATGGCCTGGCTTTGCTCCCCCAGCTGAGGACCGGCCGGGAGACCACACCAATCAATGGGTTAATAAAGATTTCTAGGGCTGGGGCTGTGAGGGTGGCAGCAGCTGGGCCGAGCCAAGGGAGAATCATTATTTTTAATTTCAGCAAGTCAATACGTTAATAAAGGCGTTGGATGAAATGTGAGGGTGGCAGTGGTTGAGGGTAGGGGGAGCGAGAGAAAAGTCCATCACTTTCTAAACGTTTTCCTGCAAAGGACAGCCTGATCTTTGATATCCGAGTGGAGGATTCTTCAAGTCTGGTAATAGCAAACACTCTTCCCCATGCCCTGCAGTGGCTGCCCACTGCAGACCGCTTTTTTCCCTTCAACAATAGAGGAGAAGGGAAAGAAAAGGCAAGCTTTTGGCCTCAGGGTTTTCTTTTTTTTTTTTTTTTTCCTTTTTTTTTTTTTTTTTTTTTACCAGCTCTTTCCGCTCCAACCTACATCTAAGAGGGAGGGAAACTATCTTTTGTTATCACTCAATCTCCCTTAAATTTAAGAACAGCTGGGGATATTTTTCATGATTCATTAAATTCACATCATTCCAAAGAACTCTTCCTGCCGATTTATCTTTGCCTCAGCAGTTGCGGCTCCAGGTGCGCACAGGTTCCTGAATGCCGTCAACCTGGGTTCACTGTTTTGGGCTGAATCTGTGATCTTTCATGCTGGAATATCTTTTTTTTTTTTTTTTTTTTTTTAGGGTGAAAGAGAAGTGGGAAAGGAATCAAGGTATTGAAATGAATCTTTCCAGTCAGTTTTGTGTGTGTGGGGGGGGGGGGTTCCCCCTTTCTGGAGATAAAGAGAAAGTCATATGGCTGTCACAGCTCAAGACTAAACCCCGGCTAATGTCCTCAGCAGGGAAGAATAATTGGTAAATTCTCTAATTAGAGTCCTGTTTACATTTCTCTTTTCATAGAGGTTAATCCTGGTGTTTAAAGAAGATATTCCGCCTTGATTAAAGCCATTGGTTTTAATCGGTGTCACAGTAGAATCCATGGGAAATGCGGCGTGCTTGCGTTCAGTAAGTGTTCATTCATTTAGTCCTTCGTTCATTGAAGACAACCCTATACCGAGCACTAAATACAAATACGAGGTGACCGCTGCCCCTGGGGGCTGGGGCAGGCGTAGCTAACAGGCTTCCTTCTCTGTGCCCACTGCCATCCATGGGAGGTGGCGCTCTAGGGCACTCGGAGGCCATTTGCTGGGTGTGGGGGAAGAAGGGGGTCTCTGAATTATCGGCACCCACCCAGGAAGCAGGACGGTGGGGTCTCCTCGGGGTAGAGACCACCACTCCTCCTCCAGGCTATCTGTTGAACACCCAGGGAGTACAGAGCACTGCGAAGGGCTTTCAAGTCCTCTCCTGTCACCCTCCCAGGGGCACACAAAGGCAAGGGTGAGCATGATCAAAGAGATGGTTGGTGAGGGCCTGTGAGAGCCCATGGCCTCCTAAGTCCTCGCCTTCCCTTCTCATGGTCTTTACCCAAGGGATGCTTGATTCAAAGGGCAGGCTCAGTCAACATGTTCACATGCCCGTGCCTGTAATTAAAAAGTCTTTATTGCCCTAAGTCACTGCCGTGCGTGAGCAGCACAACTCAGAGACGATAAGTTCACGTTCTGGCACCGACTGTCCAAGTCACACACTGGCTCTGCCCTTTTGTAGCTGAAAACAACAGGGCATACGGCCCTACCCTGTCTGTGCAACAGTTTTCTTATCTGTCAAGTGGGGAGAAGTGCACCTACATATTGGATTGCTAGGATGCTAAAAGAATTCCCATCATGCCTGGCGCCCAGTAAGTACCCCTGTGTGTGATCGTTAGTGCTATTGTGGTTGTAGTGGGTTCTGCTGAGGACCTAGCCTGTCAGACACCTTGGCTCAACAGTTACACTCTCCCTCATTTGATTTCGCTTCTCTAATAGAATGAGGTGCAAATAGAAAAAAAAAGAAACAAAAGAGTGGCCTGTCTCTATTTTAGAGTGAATGAGACCCCCCTACATCCTGAGGGATTCGCTGAGGACTCTTCTATAAAAATCAAGTGTAACCACATCTGTGTCTTCTGGGACGAAGAACAGCAAGTTTGTATTTCAACAAGCTTGCAGGAACTCGATAATGGTGACACATTAACTGATAAATAAGAATCCAAGGGTACAGTCACTATCCCTGAATAAGCATAAAATGGAAAGCTTAAGGAATTCTGGCGAATTATTGTTTCACTAACATTAATGGTGGGAAAACACTCCACATTCTGTGCACCTTTTCTGCCTGGTGGCCAACGGATACTACCTTTGTGACTTTCCCTTCCACATACAGACCCTTGTAGTGGACACCATAGAAATATTAAAAAATGTTTCAGTCTTGGCTTCTGCCCCAAAGGAGCCCAGCTTGGGGAGGCTCCTTTTCACCCATCAAAAAGAGTACACCATTCACAAAGCCAGATGTTCACACAGGGTCTCTGGTTGCTGCACAGACAGAAGAGAAGAGGGTCTGGGTCAGGGGAGTTCAAGAGGACAGACGGTTGGATTTGAGAGAAATGTTAGATCAGCAAGTCACCTGAATGGAGGTCTCAGTGGGAAGGAAGAAAAAGAAACCAAGAGGTAACCTACAAGACACCAAGTCCTCTCAACTTCTTTGTCTCATTTCCTCTCCCACAAACCTTGTGGGTGATAACTTACCATTTTTATAATGGGGAAATGAAGACTAAGAGTCCTGAGGTGGAAGCAGACCGGCCAGACCCCAAAGCACTTTCTACTTGATCGTGCTATCTCTCTGGAAGCCCAGAAGATGAAAACGTCAGATACATAAGTTCTCAGAAATGAAAAGACAATGGCTTCTGGGAAAAAAAAAAGGGGGGTGATGGGGTAGATGGAAGGAGACTCCCTCATGGATGTTTGGGAAAAAAATTCCCAAGAGAAAACTCCCTGTGTTGGAAGCAGAAGGCCAAGAGGGGTGAGATTATTAGTCATCCATCTTTCGTAGCAAGAGCATCCTGGTGTCCTGACCCCAGCAAGCTGAGTTGGGTGTGCTTGTATGGTGTCCCCATGGCACCTCAAATACCCTATGCCCTTTCCCACGTGACTATAGCAAATGATCTCCCTGCTGGAGGTATGTTCTGTGAAGGCTTACTTAGTACGATGTCCCCAGCATCTAGCTCAGTGCCTGGCATATAGTCAGCCCTTGGTAAGTATTTGTAAATGAGCCATTGTCCACAATGTCACTGTGGAATAGAGATGGTACCAAATACACCCTTCTAGGAGCCCCTGCAATGGTGGATGTTTCCCAAATCCCTCAGCCCTGGTGAGTCACAGCCATGGGGAATCCGGTCCTTCCGTGAGCCTCACAACTCTTTAACCTCTCTCTCTCCGAGTCCCCGGCAGAGACCACACCGGAGAGCAAAGAGCAGTTTACCTTTAAAGGCTACACCAGGACCAGCAAGCCCCTTGTTTAAAAATTATTATAAAGAATTTCACCCTGGCTGTATAGCTCAGTTGGTTAGAGCATTGTCCCGATACACAAGGGTTGCCGGTTCGATCTCCGGTCAGGGCACATACAGGAACAGATTGATATTTCTCTCTCTCTCTCTCCCTTCCTCCTAAAATTCAACAATAAATTAAAAGAAGAAGAAGAAGAAGAAGAAGAAGAAGAAGAAGAAGAAGAAGAAGGAGGAGGAGGAGGAGGAGGAGGGGGAGGAGGAGGAGGGGGAGGAGGAGGAGGAGGAAGAAGAAGAAGAAAAGATTTTAAAATGATAAAAAGCAGCATGGTAAGCCAAGCCCAGGGTCCTTCAAAGCACAGTGTCTGTTCTACCCTAGGTCGCACTCCCCTGAAGTCATTCACTCTGGCCACAAGATTCTCCACGACACTGTATCTGGGAGAATCTGACACATTCTTTCCTGATAGGCTATTAGGAACTAGTGCTATCCAGTGCCATTTCTTCAGGAATCAAATGACTTTCAAAGATTCCCAACTGGAGTGACAAGACTAAAACTAAGAAAAGAATCAGTAATGGTGGAATTTCTGGTCCCTGTGGCAGAGATCATTTTAGATGGGCTTAAAGGGGCAGGCAGGAACCTTAAATTCCATTGTTTTGCTACTATCTCATTACACATGAGGTTTTTGCTTCAGCATATATGAATGTATTTATACACACACATATCTCGAGAAGACCCTTTTTCTAATCTCATATCCAACAGTAAAATGAATACTAAAATATTAATTTGGGGGATTCAAATCGATGCTCTAAGGCTTCATATCAGTAAAGAGATTAGAAATCTTCTATCAGAATACCTCTAGGTAAGCAAGTATAACAATGGACTCCAGACTGCAAATGTTGGATGGCTGCAATAGATGCTTTATAATCATAGAATTCCACATGGTCTCAGAATACATTACACTTCACTGGTTCTCAGCCCCGTCTGTTCATTAGAATCACTCTGGCACCCAAGCTTCTGAAACGCTCTGAGACGGGAGGCTTCGGAGCAAACAATTCACCGCTTCCAGAAACAGGGCTGAAGCAGCAGAACCGAGTACAGGTTCAGTAACAGGCTCCGGCGTTCCTGAAATGCAAATTAAAGCGCTGTGGCTCAAACCTCCACCAGGAGCCTGTTGATTTAAACCCAGATCCGATGAGGAGAGCCAGCTCATTTCAACCGTCATTACTATATATTTGAAAGCAGCAAAATCCCTTTACAAAAAGAAAAAAAAGTGAGGCTCTAACTTATGCCTATGATCATCAATAAACTATAATATCAATTCCATTCAATGGTACCAATCCCAATTTCTATCGAAAACTGTCTGATCCTAAAATATAGCAGGAGCTTGTTCTAATCACAGGGGATGAATTCTGAATACGTCCCCTTTCTCGGGACGACTAAGTCTGTAAGTCACACTGTTTTTACTGTAGCTGAAAAAATTAATTCCTTTTCAGAAATATTCTCATCTTCTCCTGAAAGGAAAAAAAAAAAAAAGAAAAAAAGGGCTTTTTTGATGTCGAGTGACAGGATTATGAAGTGACCCTCTGGGTCAGAAAAAGACTTTTCTTTTTCTCATCAAGGAAATCAATTTCTAAGTCCAAGTCTCTTAAAATAATATATTCCTGTGGCACGCACACAGCTTTTTTGATCTGCTATGAAAAGAATAAGAGGTAAAGAGGATCAGGGGTGGCGATGGAATATTATAATCTGCCACACTCACACATCAGCCTTTCACTAAGTAAGTCCAGATAAATTGAGGATTTACATATTTAAGATTAAGTGGGAGGAAGAGTGGTTGATGCATGAATTCGGGGATGGGAAGACAGAACGGGCAGGAAGTTAACTCTTCCCCCTTAAAGTTCCTTGGTGTTTATTTTATTGCTCCGCTTGGAAGTTTTATGTTTATTAGGGACTAACCAAGATAATCTCTTTCAGATCAATTGAACTGACAACCCACCCCCGGGGAATTTCTTTTCCCTGTCCTCAGTGAAATCCCAATTACACCCACAAGCAACAGCTAAACGCGCACGGAGACGCGTACACGCGGCAGATGGAAAACGGGAGGAAGCAGCTGCAACCGTGTTTCCCTCAGAACTGTTTTTTAACAGCCTGCGCACAAATAATGCCTCTCTAATACGGAGATAAAAATACAGCGTACATATCGAAGAGGTGACTGGTCACTGCAACAAGAGGACACGAGGCGCTGCTGTCGTCCCTGGTTCTATTACCCTCCTTGGATTGATTGTTCTAGATACGCTCCCGCTCTGGGTCTTCTGAGAAATCCTGAAAATTGGATTTGGCCTCAGGATCCCGACTTTGCCAGAAGCACAGTTAGTGCCGGAACATTTCCCTGCCTGCCACTGTTCCCAAGAGCCAGGTGTCTGCTGTGTGGTTCTTGTTAAGCCCCTGTTAGAACCCCCCAAGGGGAGCCGCCATCTCTTACTTCCTGACAGCTCCAAATACAACCTAACCAAGCTCTGTCTTCCCTTGCTCAGGACTTGAGCCTGTGGTGCAGAGCTCCTCACCCTGTAGATAGGTGCTCTTTAAATGACCTCTCTGTCCGCTGGACACGCATCTTTCACATCGAAACAGAATTCTGACCCAGTCCGGGCTGAATGGCGTTTGGGCTCCTTTTCCAGAGATGAGACTGAATCCAATGGTTGCGTCCTCGGGCTGCACTGACCTCAGTGCCTCCTTGTTTAGCATGCGAGCCTTCCCGGCTGCTTGCTGGGCTCGCGCTTCCGAGGCAGGGATTAACAAGGAGAGGAAAGTGAACATGGTGGAGAAAGAGAAGGGGCACAGGGGGCAACGGTGGTGCTCCTGAGGGACTGGCATTGTGTTCCCTCCTGGCCTGGGTGCTGGTTACTTGCTATCCTCTTTGTGATAATGTGTTAAATAGTAGAGGTTGTGTACACTTTCATTGTCATCGGCTACTTTTCACAATACAAAAAGTGGAAGAAAAAAAATAAAGAGAGACAAATATGAATGGCCCAGTCAAAGATTTTTCAGTCTAGTAGAAAGATACTACAAGGTACTAAAAACATGAAATTATCTTGTTTATAATGCAAGCAGGGGCGTGATGAATGTCCTATTTTTTTTTCTTACGGAGATCATAATTACAGCTAAATATAGATAGATGATCACAAAAATTATATAACCATTTATCCATATTATATCATTATGTAACTACAAATTACTATAGGGATATATATAAATTACTATGGGAATTGGAAGACCCATCAGGATAGATCAAGGTTATCAGATGAGGCATCATAGATAAAGCAACAGTGGAAATAGGCCTTGAAAGACAAGGATTTCACAGCCTAGTGGGAGCTCCTGGGAGGTAGAAATTGATCAGGACTGAGGATCAGAAGCAAAACAGAGTCCAGGGAAGACCCCGCAATCAAAGGAGAGCAGCAGCTTAACTAAAGCACAGAAAAGAGTGTAGAGCTAGGAAAGTATTTAACTCAGGAAACAAGGAGGGCCCTAGAAGAATCGTGAGCAAGAAAACATTATGTATTTGAACTGTATTTAGAAGAATTAATTGGGACTAATCTACTGGGTGAACTGAAGGGAAGGGAGTGTGTGACAAGAAGGCCATTAGGTTTTGTAGATCATCTTTGGTCACAGAATACCAAGGCTGCGGAAGGGGCAGGTGCAGGCTCCTGGGAACTCAGGGCTCTAAGTCCCTATTGGCCTGGTCCCTTTCTTCTTTTGACATCCCCTCTACCCCTTTCAAAATCAATGCCTTCCTCATATTGTAATTCCCTCCACTGGTGTATCTTTCTTATACTCATTCTTTGTATCCTATAAAAGCTTTTAATGGGGGAAACATATATACTTCCCTCAACAAAAAAAAAAAAAAAAGTAAATTGACTGAGGGAAGTTACAAATGTGATCAGCCGATTTGAATAACACAAGACCAGAATCTTACTGTTTTTCTTTGTGGTCCTGGGTTTCATTTTTCCCTTCTCTCTCCTCTGTCCACACAGTTGCTGTGGGTGGGAGGGTGCACCTGCGGGCCTACTACACCTCTTTCTGAGTTCTTAGAGCTTCTTTATCAAAGTTTCATTTGGTCTTACCAGAGCGTTCAGGAATTCAAAACTCTGGGCTACCTTACGTCTCCGCACTGGAATGGGGGCAGCTGTTAGCGTGGTAAGTAATCGCTGAATCACCACTAACTTAGCCGCCAGTTTCCTTTCCCAGGACGCATCGGAAGCGTGAGCAACGCCTGAAGGTCTACTTGGTGTGTTCACTCTTTTGACTTATGGACAAACTGGAACATTCAAGAGTGTATCAAAGAAGGTGAAGGCATCATTTCCACCGTTTGTCTACCCGCCTTTGACAGTCTCAGGGGACGCGGACATGGGGCGTTTTCTGAATGCCATGTCTGTCCTGACGGCTGCTCTTGCAGTGGCGCTGTCCTTCCCTATCTCACTCCGCGCTCTGTTGTTTTCCATGGCTGATGCGCAGGCATTTGCCCCAGATTCTTTTCAGCTTCTGATATCCTGCACTTACCGAATGAAGACAGTTTGAGGAAGGTCAAGGTTCGAAAGGACTCGATGCCAGGAGGAAGCAAAGCTCCCTCCCTTTACACAGGTTTGCTCACACCTCATAGCCAGGTCAGCTTTATGGCCAAACAGGAAGCTTATCGTTGTTGGCTGGCTGGGTAACCAACCGTCGATTTGCACATATAGCTGTCACCATTCCCCACTGTGTTTCCCCTGTGACTCATTTATTTCAGGCGCTATAGCAACTGGTCTGGGATGTGCACATGATGAACTCAAGTTCCTCTCCAGACTGAGTTCAAAGTACCTTTTGCCCTTGAACACATCAGAAGAAATGTTCTTTATAAATATCTGCCAACAGCCCCAGAGCTGGCCAAAACAAGAGGGAATTTTCCACCAGGACTTGGTAGGATTTGGAGGGATTCTTTTAGTGTGTTTGGTTGGAAAAAGCTTTCTCGTGAGTCAGAAGCTTGGACTGTAGCTCTAGATCTACCAGAACCTACAGAACGGGCTAGAGCGCCGACTCTGAGGTTAGACCAGCTCAGTGACTCCGAGCGCTGGTCCAGGTTGCAATGAAGTTGCCATAAAAGGTGAAAAAATGGGAAGAATGTGGTCAAGTTTTCATTCTGCTAAATTATTTCATCAGAAGTGCCAAACTTTATTTATTTTTTACTTTTGTGACGTCAAAAAAAATCATTCAAGGCTGAGTTCAACTCTTAGCTTCTCTCAGAAACCTGTCCTGTTCTCAGTCTGTCTCCACGACTCTTTTAGTTTCCGCAGCACTTGATATTTATCTTATCCAATGACGTTAAAAAGGCCTTTTTTTGGTAAATGATAGTGATGGTTTTTCAGCCCACACATAGGTTCAGGAAAAGGTAGGTGGGCTGGAAAAAATGCTTTTTTAACTTTTTAGTTTTTCAGCCCGCCCACCTCTTCTTTATGCATTTGTGAAATCCAGAGGTCTGGAAACCACTGGGCCTGGTAGATCTGAAGGACCATTCCAGGCCAATGGTGTTCAAAGTCTCAGGGAGTATTTGCACCTGTTGTCTCATGTTATCCCCACAAAATTGCACTGATGGAGCTCGTGCAGAAATAGTCCGTGTACAGTCATTTCTCACTCATCCCATCAACATAAATGCCTACCTTGTGCTAACTTTTGCTCTCAGGGGCTTATTATCTAGAGCAGTGCTAGTCAACCTGGTCCCTACCGCCCACTAGTAGGCGTTCCAGCTTTCATGGTGGGCGGTAGCGGAGCAACCAAAGTATAAATAAAAAGATAGATTTAACTATCGTAAGTTGTTTTATAAAGATTTATTCTGCCAAACTTAGCAAAAATCTGACATAAAGTCCTTGGTAAGTAATTAGTATTACATGCTTTAACTTGCTGTAACTCTGCTTTATAAATTTTATAAAGTAAAGTTACTTTCCCTACTTTATAAATCACCATTACCATGGAACCAGTGGGTGGTTAGAAAATTTTACTATTATCAGAGATACAAAAGTGGGCGGTAGGTATAAAAAGATTCACTACCCCTGGTCTAGAGTGATGTTTATGCAAACATAATAAAAATATATGTGCGTTCCGATGTATATGTGCAAATACATATGTAACACATGGTCATTAGAGAGCCATGCAAGGCCCTTCTCTGGTTGCATTTGTTAGGTTTGTAACCCCCTGTATTTCTGTACCCCCCTCACATTCCCCTGTCCCTCCAGGCAACATCTTTAGTCTATCCATTTATTTGAATATGTGCTTGAAAAATGTACACTGCTCACAAAAATTAGGGGATATCTTATCACTTCCTATTCATTTTTAAATATCCCCTAGTATATATTGCTGGTTTAAGTGAATAGGTTTTACAAATGACATTGTTACATTATCCTATTGTTTTCTACTTACTTCCCACTTCCCAGATCCATCCACGTTGCTGGCATACATCTAATTTATTTCATTTCTTTTATTTTTCGGCCTTAAGTTTTGTGTTTTAACATTTGTTTAAGACCTTTCTCACCTCTTATCACAAAGATATTCTCCTAAATTCTCTTCTATAAATTTATACTTTAGCTTTCTTCATTTAGGAATTTAATCCATCCAGTGACCGTATGTGCGGGTCCAGTTTGATTCTCCTCCATATAGTGATCCAGTTTTCCTACTATAGCCACATCCAGTGCACATTTCTCCTTGCTATCTGCACTGCCTCCTTATCACATCAGCGTCCCCATATACACACATGTGTGTCTCCAAGGTGGGTATTTTTAAAGTGACTTTTCTGAGGTCACTTAGTCTGAAGGCAGCTTAACTGAGATTAGGTGCTCTCCAGCCCATCTGATCACAGCCCTCTCCTTAGATAAATAAATCTCACTCATAAGCTACAGGATGTTAAAGCTGGAAAGGAATCTAGAGATCCTACGCTAACTCTTTCATTATCGATTGATAACGTAGGCCCGGAAAGGTTGAGTGACATGAGTCAGAGCAAGAAAGTTAAGGCTCAAATAAATGCATTTCAAGTCAACTGCCCCTTCCACTGTGCTTAGAGTGGTACAAATATAATTTGAAGGCTTGAGTACAGAGCCACAGGGACAAACAAGCATCTCATATGCATTTGGTGTTCATATTTAAAACATAGGTTTGACCTGACCTATTCAGTACTGTTGTCCAACTAGAGCCCATCAGAAAAAGAGGGATAAGGGGGGAAAAGGAAAGAAGACTTTTCTACATACTTTAAAAATCGATGCTACAAGGGCCATTTCATTTACTGGAGTGAACCTCAGATCTAACTCAATAACTCTTTGCTTTTACTTTAGGGACAGGTTGACCAAACTTGATTGTCTGATTACTAACAGGTAGCAGATTACAAAGAATAAATTAGAAGGAAGAAGAGAGGCTTATTAAAGACCCCAACAGGAAAAATAGTTAGAAAGGTTACCAAAGCTAGGACAGATTCCAATAGCACAACAGCATGACACCACAGTGTGTAAATACAGTCTTCCAAAGTTTGATGGGCACTGAAGGCAATCACTGTCTTGCATGGTAAAATAACCAGCATTCAAGACAATACCCCAGTTGCTAAGACCAGAATAAATTACATTGATTACATTTTGTTCCAGTTGTAGGAAAGTTTGTAAAATATTTTACCGATATTTTTATCCAAAAATAGTAATCAATATTGAGGGCCTATTTATACTCATCTGAGTGGGCTTAGCACCAAGATCTTCATTTATAATACCATTTGGCAATAACAGAAACCAAGAATCCTTGGAGAAATGGCTGATTCTACGCCTGGGGCAGAAAATATACAAGGTGAGCCTGGAGGAGATCAATGGAACAGAATAGAGCCCAGAAATAAACCCACACCTTTCTAGTCAATTAATACTTGACAAAGAAAGCCAGAGCATACAATGGGGCAAAGATAGTCTACTCAATAAATGATGTTAGAAATATTGGACAGATACATGTATAAAAAAATAAAACTAGACCACCTTCTTATATCATACATAAGAATAAACTCAAAATGAATTGAAGACTTAAATGTAAGACACAAAACCATAAACATCCTAGAAGAAGACATTGGCAGTAAAATCTAGGATGTTTCTCAGAGCAATATTTTCTTCTAATATTTCATCTCGGGCAAGGGACACAAAACAAAAAGAAATGAGACTACATCAAACTAAAATGTTTTGCACTGCAAAGGAAACAATCAACAAAATGAAAAGACAACCCACTAAATGGGAGAGCATATTTGCCAATGATACATCTGATAAGGGGTTAATATTTAATATTTATAAAAAAACATAAAACTCAACACTAAAAAACAAACAATACAATTAAAAAACTGAGTATTTGATCCCTAGTCAGGACACACATGAAAAATGACCATCTACTTCTCTTCCCCTCCCACTTCCCCTTCTCTCTCTCTCTCTCTCCCTCTTGCAGCCAGTGGCTCGACTGATTTGAGCATTGGTCCCAAGCACTGAGGATAACTTGGGTTGATTCAAGCATACGCCCCAGACTGGGATTGCCAGGGGTATCCCGGTTGGGGCACATGTGGGATTCTGTCTCACTATCTCCCCTCCTCTCACTTGAAAAAAAAAATTGAGTAAAGAACCTGAATACACACTTCTCCAAAGAGGACATACAGATGGCCAACAGACGTATGAAAAGATGCTCAACATCACTAATCATCAGAAGTGCAAATTAAAACCACAATGAGCTATCACCTCACACCTGTCAGAATGGCCATCATCAATAAATCAACAAACAAAAGTGTTGGCGAAGATGTGAGAAAAGGGAACACTAATTCACTGTTGGTGGGAATGCAGACTGGTGCAGCCACTGTGGAAAGCAGTATAGAGTTACCACAAAAACTTAAAAACTGCTTAATGACCCAGTGATTCCATTTCTGGGAATATCTCCAAAAAGACCTGAAACACTAATTCATAATAATATGTGCACCCTATGTTCATTGCAGCATTATTTACAATAGCCAAGATTTGGAAGGTGCCCAAGTGTCCATCAGTAGATGAGTGGATAAAAAAGTTGTGGCACATTTACACAATGGACTATTACTAGGTTATAAAAAAGAAGGAAATTTTACCCTTTGTGACAACATGGATGGACCTGGAGAGCATTGTACTAATGAAATAAGCCAGCCAGGGAAAAATAAGTACCATATGATTTTTTCATATGTAGAATCTATTGAACAAAATGAACTCACAAGCAAACTGGAGACAGATTCACAGATAGGGAGCAGGCTGA
Organism: Saccopteryx bilineata; assembly: GCF_036850765.1. Taxonomy (NCBI): domain Eukaryota; kingdom Metazoa; phylum Chordata; class Mammalia; order Chiroptera; family Emballonuridae; genus Saccopteryx; species Saccopteryx bilineata. The sequence continues at coordinate 295,094,922 of NC_089491.1, read as the reverse complement.
CAGCTATGGGGGAGCAGGTTGTTGGGGGTGGTGGAGGGATTGAGCAAAAAAGAAAAAAAAAGAGAGAGAAAACTCATGGGCAGACAACAGTGTGGTGAATGCCAGGGGGAAGAGGTGGGGGACGTGGGAAAGGGTCTAGGGGGATAAATTTTACTCAGGGTGGTGACCACACAACACAGTGTACAGAAGGTGTGCTGTGCAACTGTGCATCTGAAACCTGAATCATTTTGCTAACCCCAAAACATATTGGTCAATAAAAGGGAAAAGAAAAAAGACATGCATCATGGATAAAGAACATAACCACTTAGTCACTAAGCAGCTATTATACCATTAAAAGGAGAAAATTTAAGAAAAAAAAATGTAAAGTTGATTTAAAACAAAACAAAAAACAAAGACCCACAGAGTCAAGCCCTCATGCATCCAGAAAACTTGTATCTCCAGAAATAAAAATTTCAGGGTTCTGGGTAATTAAGCTTTTGTCATATATAATTTAAATAATGGTATCTTCAAATGTAGTGATAAATAGGATAATTTATACCTTTGGATAACAAACCACCATAATTATGTGCTTTATGACCAAACTCAACCTTGAATTCCTAGAGAGCTGTGATGGTCCCTCTCATTGGGGTTTTCCAGCACCTAGGACAGTAAGCTGGCAGAGGCTGAGCCATTTATTTGAAGGCTGAATAAATAAAGACATGAAGAAATTCAAGATGACAGAATCAACTCGACTTTATGTGGCACAGCTTGCTTTTTGAACTTGAATAATAATTCAGAGATGTGGAAGACAAACAAGTAAAACTAATCACTCAAAACATCTAGAGAAACCCACTTCATACCCACTGGAATGGCATCATTAAAAAGAAAATTGAAAAACAGATAACAACAACAGTTGGTAAGAATGTGAAGAAACTGGAATCCTTATTCACTGCTGGTAGGGATATAAAATGGTTCAACTGCTATGGGAAGCAATCTGATGGTTCCTCAAAAACTTAAAAATAGAATTACCACATGATCCAACAATTCTACTTCTAGCTAAATACCCAAAAGAATTGAAACAGGGACTGGAACCTACTTGCATAGCCATGTTCATAGCAGCATCAAAGTGGAAGCAACCCAAGTGTCCAATGACAGATAAATTGGTAAACAAAATGTAGTCAATACATACGATGGAATATTACTCAGCCCTAAAAAGGAAAGAAATCCTGGCACATGCTACAACCTGGATAATTCTTGAAGACACTAAGCAAAGTGAAATAAGCCAGCCACAAAAGAATAAATACTGTGTGATTCCACTTATATGAGGTCCCTAGAATAGTTGCATTAACACAAACACAAAGTAAAATGCTGGTTGCCAGGTGCTGGGGGGAGTTTCCATTCTGGAAGAGGAGAAAAATCTCTGGATATGGATGGTGGTGGCGGCTACATAACAACGTGGCTATACTTAATGAACTCAGAATGCTAAACTTTCTGTTATTTTCCCATAATTTTTAAAAATAAATGAAATATAAGGTTAAAAAAAAAAGGACTTCAGAATGAAGTTGAAATACAGTTGCCCAAATATCATTAACCCAAAAGTATAGCAGGGAGTCAAGGAAGAATTGTAGAAGTCTGCAAGCTATTTTATGAGCATTTTACCAAACTGTCCAAAAACAGATGGTGAATATTGTTATAGATGCTTCTTTAGCTATGTTCTAGACATTTCTACTCTCATTATCATTAAAAATATTTCATTGTAATAACTTCGAAGTGCTTAGAGCTTTTTCATTTACAAAGCACCCTCCCATTCATTTCTGCTTACTTCTCAGAACAACCCTTTCAGGTTCGGAAGGCAGAGGGCTGACTCCTCAATTTGCACACTTCTCCAATATTTCCTGCGTTACTCCAGTGGGCCGAGCATTGCACAGCCCGAGAGGCATGGACACGGGATAGTAAGGCTGGAGCCCATTACCCGAGTTCAAATCCTGACCAACCCGTTCTCAGCAGTATGACTTTGGATGCCTTGATTTAAGCCTCTGTCCCTCAGCTATCTCATCTGTAAAATGGGTTGTTTGAGGTTGAAATGACTTAATTACTGTAAAACATTCAGAACAGTGTCTGCCATGGAATGGGTCTTCCCTGAACGTTAGCTGAGTTGTGAGTGCTGCAAATTCAGAGAGGGATACGACACAGATGGGATAGCAGGCCAGGCTGGAATGAGGCCATGGTTAGGGGACCAAGAAGAGTTCCACCTGGGACGATCAGGGCACACTTCCTAGAGAAGGGGACGCGTGAGCTTTGAGTACAGAAGAGGAGAATGTGGAAAGCGAGGCTTAAATATAATGAAGTAGTCTCAGGCCTGTCCCCACTGATCGCAACACCCAGAACTCAGCATGGTTTTCAAAGCACTACAAAGTCCATCTTTCTGCTGTGCTGCAGGCCAAATGAGGTTGCATCAGTCCCCATTTTAGGGAGTTGGATCTGTTGGCTCAGAGAGTTTAAACAGCTGGTCAAAGGTCTTAAATGCACAGTGGCTTCAGTGTGGCCAACAAGCACAAACCTCCTTCTCCCTGCTTCCAGTCTAAGACCTTTGCATTGTGCCACCGAGAAACTCAGCCTCCCTTACCCAGGTGTGTTCATTTATTCAGCAAGTGTTTACTGACCACCAGCCAGGGGCGCTGTTCTAAACATTCTGTGCGCAAAGATCCACTGTGGTGCTTCCCATGGAGTGCAGGGGGTGGAAATTAAGCAGTAAACAAATTACCATAATGAGTGAAGCACCTGGCAGGCTAAAAGATGCAAAGTGCAATGGGAAGGAAGATAACAGAGGTGTGAGGGGAGGGGTGGGGCAGCTGGAAGCATGAATTAGGGGGCCAGAGTGAGGAGGTGAGCTACAGCTAGACAATCCTGTTGGCTTCACTGAGTTGGGAAACCTGTGCTTTAACCTACCAACTGCCTTCCTGCGCGCCATTGCCAGCACCCACGTGGGGTGGGTCCCTCCTCCTCCAAAGAAGGGACTCAGTGGGCAGTGTCTTTTCCCACCGGGAGTCTGTAGGGTGCAGAGTGGCCCACAGTCTCTCCTCAATTCTTGACCTTTAAAATCAGCATTTCATCCTCCAAATCCTAACAATGTCCTTCTCTCTCTTAAACCCCTACTGTCTTCCCCTGCCCTAGAAATCTTTAGGAAGAATAAAACGAGTGATGGGTTGTTGGGTTTTGTGTTTGGGTTTTTTTTTTTTTTGGGGGGGGGGGGTCTTTTTATTTTATTTTTTATCAGCAATAGGACCAAGAAAAGATCATGTTAGGTAAGTTTGGACCAGGAAATTGCCTGGTTCTTTCTCTGTCTTGACCCGAACACAAAGCCTTCCTTTGCACCAGGACATGGGTCGACACAGCCAGACTGAGGAAGGGGGGGGGTACGCAAAGGCATTCCTGGAGGTCAGAGGGGACGGTTCAGTGGGTGTGCTCACCCCAGTGTGGCCCTGAAAGGGGCAGGAGTCCAGGAACCGCGCAACCAGCCTCCCATGAACTTCGGTCGGCCCCAGCAGGGCCCTTCTCTCTTTCACCTCTACACAGTGCCTCTGAGAACAGGAAGTGGTGATGTTAGGAAGCCACGACGTGTCCACAGCTGGGTGCAGCCAAGTGGACAGAGAAAGGCTCAGCACAGGCCCCGGCTCTGGGCCCTCTGAGTGGCCCCAAGCACAGGCAGAGCCACAGAAATGCAGAAACCAAGGCAAATCCCTCAACCACTAGCCCGCAGCACGACCTCCCAGACTCGCAGCTTCAATAAAACCCACTTCCTCACAGCTCACAAAGGAAGCCCAGCATTTTGGGGTGAAAGAGGCTTTTCTTTGGTATATCTGCTTTCATTTCTGGGGGTCTGGGATTCGAGCTGAATGAACAATGCCATGCTGGCTGGGGTGGGCATTTTAAAAGACTTGGTTAGGGTGCAAGGTACCAGATGTGCCCGAGCGGAACAGCGGAACCAGCAGCTACATTTTTTAAATCCCTACTCTGCAGTCCAGTTTCTCAGAACTGTTCTATGGAAGTGGAAACTAAAGAGAACTTCCATCTTCCCTGACCCCGCTGCCCTTCGCAGCTGGAATGTGCCAGGATCACTTCTGGCACTGAAAAGGTTAATTGTCTCCTGCTGTGAAGTAGAAGCTGAGAAAGGGGTCCTGGGCAGGGGAGGAATTATGGTAAATGGGGTTTTCTTTATAGTCCCGCTCATTCTCAACACGCTAAAAGGGCATTAGTTCACAGTCACTTTCTCTGGAATTACCAAATCTGCTCAGAAGGCTTCATTAGGATATTAAACAAGACTTAATAAGTGAAAGTGATTTGCATCACTGATAATCGTGGGCATTAATCAAGACAGCTTCTGTCTCTCTCCCTGCAATATGTTTCATGTTCCATTGTAAAGCCCCTTTAATTCTGGAGGGCTTCTTAAAAGGGAAATATTACATTTAGAAAGCCATTTTTTTAAAATGATTTACTTAGCAAAGATCACGATAAATAATGGTCTACTCCCTCCTCAGCTCTAACTATCAGAGTAATTAACACTGTGAGGTCTGCGTCCATCGTACAGCCAGATGTGTTCACATTTATCAGACACGGGTTGCACACGTTCTCATAAATGCTTCAGCCTTTCCAAATTGCTTGAAGTAGGACCCGAAACCCAACGGCCCAGCGTGCACGTCAACCTGAAGGCATGGGTTGTGGCCGTCTAGGTCACTCCAGGGGCAGGTGTCTTCGGCTCGCGTTTGCTTCTGTGCTTTACAAAAACCTTCGATTGTCAATAAAATAAGACAACCTGCTGGGGGTGGTCTGTAAAATCAGAAGCAAATAAAAGCGAAGCTATTCAAGAGTGCCACCGCTCTCTTTACAAGGCAGCTGTCTCTCGTTAAAACCAGTGGCCCCAGAGTAGAGGGACTCCCATCCAGAGGAGGCTTGGTTTACGACCATCAGACAGAAGAGAAACAAGGGTTAATACTTCGCCAGTGAAACACCTAGGATTGTTTTCTTTTTCTCTTTTTCTTTTCTTTTCTTTCTTTCTTTTTTTTTTTTTTTTCCTTTTTAATTCCTGGTTTCCAGCTTCACAAATGGATTATTTTTCAAGGCTTCCTGAACAAAAGATCAAGGCAATCTTGTTACTTTCCATGGTTTCAGACCGGGTGGGAGACATGGGTTTTCTGCAGCTACCGCAACATAAGTCAAGGGCAGGAGGAACAGCAGGGACGGCAGGGTGGAAGCCTGTATCCCTGACTGGTGCCTACAGTTCAGATCCACACAGGCTCACCACGCCCTCCGTCCTGACTCAGTCCTCAGTCTCTCCTAGGGACAGCCCTGTTACAGCTGCCTGCGGCAGAGCTGCGTGTGTCTACGTGTGCTTAACACACACACACACACACACACACACACACAGTGTGTATGCTGCAGATGCACACCACCCCCCAAAGTTGTGCCACTGAGAGGTTTCAAATCTCTCGGCACATCTGATGGCTGCTTTCTGCCCTACTTAATGTCATCCTTGCATGTTCCCTCTCCCTTCTCCAGGCAGCCCCATTTGTTATGTCTCTGCTAAAATTAACTCCACGTTCATTTCTGGAGGCTTTAGAGTTTAATGCTGGAAGGAAAAAAAATAAAGGTTATTTGCTGGCTGTGACTAGGGACACAATCGTTCGCCTGCACGAGGGCTCGGCACACTGTTTCAATGGAGCTCGGGAGACTGGCGTCTGTGGGGCAGGGGAGTGATCCATCCTAACGGACTGCAACATGAATTATCTGCCCTACTTCAGCTCCGCGCTCCACTAATCTGGGATCGTTCACACGGAGCCACTGATCCAGAAGGGAGAAGAGTCATTCCCCACTCAGGGCTCTCTCACACTGTGGTTTGTCTGGTTTGTTTGTTTGATTTTTCCTTTCCTTCTTTTTCTTCTTGTTTGTGTCCCTACACCTCCCATCCCCACGCTAGTCTAGTCTATTTCTTTCATCCAGCAGGGAAATCTACTTCTATCTCTTGAGACATCTCCATGTTTTTGCCCACTGCTGGAATAATACAAAGAGGACCTCTTCTTGGACACTTAGTAAGTGTCACACATGGTGCTGGGAGATTTAAAACATTGTCTCTAACCCTTCAAAGAAGATGTTATCAGCCTTAAATTACAGATGAGCCATTGAGCTCGGAGTTGCTATGCTGCTGGTACGAGTTCATTGCAGCTTTTAAATGATGAAGCCAGGACTCGAATCAAGGCCCTCTCACTCTGTTTGAGGCCAAATCTCACCTTTTAAAGCCAAGTCCATCCCCTGCAGCTGCTCTAGGCTAGAAAGAATGATTAGGGCATGTGAAGGGACAATATCATTATATCATTTCCTTGGGACACTTCAGTGTGAGTGTAAATACTGAAAATTTGGGTGCCACTTAGTCAAACAGTTTTGGTATTATTGTCACAATCTGAAGTGTCCTGTCCCTCTTCTGATTAAAGAGAAAGAAGCCACACATCCATGGACATGTTTTCTGTCAGGCCCAGGAACTATATACATGGCAACTTCCATTCATATATTTTCAGAACCAATAAGCAGTCACCTTAAAATGCAGAGTTTTCAAGTTTTCGCCCCCTACCTATTTTTATAATGCCAGCAAAATAAAGAAAGCTGTGCAGGCTATAGAAATGTCAATATTCAGGTCATTTTTACTCATTCATCCTCCAAAATGTTAGATACCATCACCTTTCCATATCTCCAGAGATGATAATTCAGTTTGAGGATTAACTCGTTCCCATTCATTTTCTCCCTCTTCTCCTCTACTATTCACAAATTGGCTGTTAAAGTTCAAAGCATTTCTACCAGTTCAAAGATAACGTTGTAGAAGTAACAGGAAGAAAGATAATGTTGTAGAAGTAACATGTCAATTAGACAAACCGTACTACTTTATTTTAATTGATTGATTTTAGAGCGAGGGAGAAGGGATAGAGAGAGACAGACAGACAGAAACATTGATTTGTTGTTCCTCTTATTTATGCATTCATTGGTTCATTCTTATATGCGCCCTGAAAAGATTGAACCAACAACCTTGGTGTATCTGGATGACACTCTAACCAACCGAGCTATCCGGCCAGGGCCAACTGTACTTAAATTCTTAATAATTTTTGAAGGATTGTGGAGAGTAAAAGTGAAAAAAAAGGGTTAAAGCTATTTGCTTAAAGTAATTAGTGAGGCCTAAAGTATAGCAATTATACATAGCAACTGGACACAGGCATTGAATTTTTGCTCCCTCCAGAATGTCCACTAACGTACAAAAAGTAAAGTTTCGTTTTTCTTTTAAAATAAATATACCCAGAAGGAAAAATAAAATGGGAGGTAAGACAAAATATTATTTTGGAATCTGTAAAGCAGATGTTCAAATAATAACTGACAGCAGGTTCAAAAAACCACATTTCTGCCCCAAAATAAGGAATGCCAAAGATTTAAACCAAGACTTGGGAGTACCAGGTACCTCTGAAAGCAGAGTTGAAGGTCCACTTATTTGTTCATTCATTGGTTGATTCTTATATGTGCCCTACTGAAGATGGTACACACAACCTTGGGATACCAGGACAATGCTATAACCAACTGAGCTACTTGGCCAGGGCATCAAGTCAACATTCTTTATCATTGGTAAGTATAAGAATAACCAGAAAGACTATAGGCCCATTAGGTTACAAGTTGGGGAGGAAAGAGATGCAAAGAAAGCTAGGGGGGCATGGCTCATCTTTACTTGGCTATTATTTGAATAAAAATCCTCTTACTCTGATTTGGAAGAGGAAGCAAAAACAAAAGGTTACTGCCTCAAGGGTAAGTGGAAACCCATGCTGGGTAGGAGTAACCTGGGCTGGGCAACATCACAGTGATGATCAATATATTCTTTATCTAGACCAGTGATTCTCAAACTTTTGGCACTGAGAAGCAGGATAGCTTATATCAGTGAAGTCTTACTCAGTACCCTGAATACATAAAACAATAAAAGAGGGTTTTAATGGTTAAAGAAGTGATGGGGGTCCCCAACCATTCAACCATCTCAAACATCTTTTCTGAAACCCTGGCGTCTGAGGAACCCAATTTTAAAACATGTCATTTAAATCAGTGTTTTTCAAATACTTTTTGCCATGAAACATAGAATCATACCTTCTCCCCTGTACATAAACACGTGCACACATATACACACCCCTAAAACACAGTTTGCAAGACAATTTTACGTTTTGTAGTCTATTTCATTCTGTTCTATTTCTTTTCATATCAACCATGATTCACTTAATTGATTTACCACTCACTAATAATATGTTGCAATTCAACATATTAGATTAGAAAAATGTCAACCTAGATTAAGAAAAATATGTATATAAATTGGCTTAAAATAGTGTTGTGTCTTCATTATAAATGTGATTAATTAGAACAGGTAATCATGGGTGATTATTAACTTGTCACCTTTGAAATCTTAAGAACAGAAGAAACTCAATGTCAGGAATAACTTGGGAGGGGAGGGGTTGAATGTTTAGCTGTGCCTTCTACCACCGGAACTCTCTATGTGGCCATGGGGGTGGGGTGGCTTGTAGGTGTGGATAATGGAGACGGGGTTGGACGGTGAATCCTACTTCTTAAACAGTGTTGATGAGAGAAATATTACACAGAAGCCTCGTTTGATTTGTTGTATAATATACAATGCAAGAAAACAAAACTGAGGACACTGAAACTATCAATAAATCAGTATAAATTAGGTTTGTTTTTTTTAATGTTCCTTTCAACAATCCTTCTTTATTCATCAAAAAGCCATTCGGAAAAAATTTTAAAGTCAATAAAAATCAGGCATTTGGAATCTGGGGAAGAAAGGCAGAATAAATCTTGCAAGTCATTCATAAATATCTTATCTCATAATTCATAAGAAAGAAAAAAATGAATCAAGTGACTATTGAAAGGGAGCCATGGGTTCTGATAGAATTTTAGTTGACATACAAACAAATCAAAACATTGAAAGTATTACAATGCTTTTTAAAGTAGAATTTAAAATTGAACCTCATTCCCCATATTTAAGGGAGAAACAATGTGTGCAAGAAATTGTAATAATAACAGCTCATTTTTGTGCTTATGATCAAGGCCACTCTCTACTGAGTCTCAAGTATTATTTGCAATTTTATGTATTCATACAACGGTCTTGTTTAAGTTGCTTTTTGTAACTTCAACTTGGTCCATTTCATTGTAGTACTTGTCCTAAAATAGTTCTTTAATTTCTTTATAAAGTTTCAAACTAATATAACCCCCTAGAATACTTGGTGCTCAATAAATGGTAATTCCATTTCTTTTTCCCTTACAAAGTGATATTCCAGGAAAGGAAGGTAGGTGGGATTCTGGGAAAATGGTTTTACCTGGAAACCTACACTAGTACTGAGGAGGAAAAGGTGAACCTTTGGTTGGCACATGCGAAAATTGAGCAGTCACAAATAATGGGAAGTTGACATAAAAATGAGCTCATTTGTACCCCCATTTGCAGCCTTCCACTGCCTTACTCTGGACCACTTAGCGGCTAAGTCTTAGCCGAATCCTCTGATGGAATCTGACATAGCCTCCACAATCTGGAGGTTTCTGGGGTTTATTATTATTATTATTATCATCCCAAGATGCATTACAGCCTAGCCAGGTGGTGGCGCAGTGGATAGAGCGTCGGACTGGGATGTGGAGGACCCAGGTTCAAAACCCCAAGGTCTCCAGCTTGGGCGTGGACTCATCTGGTTTGAGCAAAGCTCAGCAGCTTGAGCCCAGGGTTGCTGGTTCGAGCAAGGGGTTACTTGGTCTGCTGAAGGCCCATGGTCAAGGCACATATGAGAAAGCAATCAATGAACAACTAAGGTGTCGCAACGAAAAACTGATGATTGATGCTTCTCATCTCTCTTGGTTCCTGTCTGTCTGTCCCTGTCTATCCCTCTCTCTGACTCTCTGACTCTCTCTGTGTCTCTGTAAAAAAAAAAAAAAAAAAAAAAAAGGATTCATTACAATATTATAATTCATCATTTCTGCCATATCTGTCCTTGGAAAGAAATTAAACAAAGATGGGGAACAGGCAGAGAACTGAACTTTGGAACAAACATTAATACTCAAAAACGGAAAAACATCCTCAGTTCAAAATCATTAGGTAAGAAGATCAATCTGAATTAGAGGAAATTTTCTGTAGAAAAGTTATCTTACAAAAACCATCTCAGATCTTTCTTGAAATAAAATGAGGTATGAAAATTTTAAATATTAATGGTTGCAGGAAACTAGGTATCAAATCATTTTCAAGTAGAGAACCTGCTTTAATGAATCTCGCTAAGATTACATCATTTGTATGCAGATCATGACTAAGCACCAAGTTCTTAGCTCAGTTCTTCATAAACAATCTAAAGCAATAGCAACAATATTTTTGTAGTGGTTCTTAGCCAGAACTGTTCACCAGAAGTATCGGAGGTTTTTTCATACTAGTACAGATGCACAGTCTCACTCCAAACAGCCTTTAAACACACCTGTGGTAGGACAGGAAAAGGATAAATTTGCCTGTTTTGAGAAAAAGCTCCCAAATGGGTTCTTAGGCACACCAGGAACCAAAAACATGAATTTATTGGACATTCACTATCTCATAAACACTTTGCTTACAGATGGGGGTAACCTCACAGACAGAATTTGGAATTCAGTGCTCTCTCCTTAGCCCCACGTGCTTATATGATAAAATCAAGTAAGCCCGAATGTACCTGTTAGTTAATAAGGTTTAACTGGAAGTTAAGAAGTGGATGCTGATCCCCAATAAAAACGTGCTAATCCCTGATAGCCCGGAACGCTGAGCGTGCACGGCGCCTCCTGGGATGTGCAGCATGGAAGAGCATATTGTTCCCATAGGAAGAAAAGGCAGCAGCAACGTTAACCAGCTTGCAAGTCTCTCTTCCTACACATGTGGTAGAAATTGTCACCTCCTCTAGAGCTATATTTTATACCTGAACAAGCCTTTGTGCAAACATGTAGTGGTTCCTTGCTAGGACACATCTGGCCTGCTCCTTGAACTGGAGCGCTGAGATTAGCTGGCCAAGTTCCAACTGAGAAGGCTTTTTATCTTTCTCATGGTGACAAGCAGCATTTGGAAGCCCCAGCGAGGAGGCACAGGAAGGAGGCTGATGTGATTGTGGGTGGCGTTGCTGCTGTTATCTGAGAGAATCATCTTCCTCGAGTGCCACCGCGTCCATCACACTGTCAAGGCCCCCACAGCAATCTCTGTCGCCTGTCACGTCGTGTCTCAACATCTCAGCTGTTCTCAAGAGCCCTCCACCAATTTGCTACTCCACTGTTGCCCGCCTCTTCTATCATTTCTTTAACTGGGGTCGTCTTCTCCAGAAGCAGGGGCCGAGTTCTTAGCCCGACCCTTGTTCACAGTGAACTTCACTCAGGCAAAGCCCTGTCATAGCATGCCACAGTCACCTCACACACACACCCCGTCACACAGCGGCCCCATTTGCAAGAAGAGGCGACACACAAATTTGGGAGGCAGATTTGTCAGGTTTGGAGGAGGCGTTAACATGTCAGATGTTCCATTTCCTTATCTGCAAGTAGACACCATAACACCTGTGCTGCCTGCCACCTCATCTCAGGGGCCAGTTGTGAGGATTCAAAGACCACGGGTGTGATAGGACTCGAAAGCAAGAGCAGTGGGTTCTGCGGCAGGAAACGGATTCAGGCGAGACTGTTGACTGAGACTGTGATTCGTGGGCTGGAGGTCCCATCTATTTTATTTTCCCTGCATTTACACTAAGTACAAGGGAGATGGTGATGCGTTATCAAGGTAGTTGGTTATTCACTCTTCTCACTTTGACTCCACCTAACGGTAGCAGATGGCTAGAGAATGAATCCCTATCCCTTCCCAGAAGACCGTTCCTAAGCGAGTATTTCTTCATAATTAACCTAACTCTCCCCCAAAACTTTGGTTTAAGCTCCTTTTTCATCTTCTTTTCTTAAAAAAGGGAATGTGTAGATGGTCACTTCTACGGTGAAGGACAAGTTCTTGGAACTGAAGTGACCAAGTGTCTATACTCACGTCACCCCCCATTGTGTGATGGTGTGGAAGGGCTACCAGTTCGGGAAGCACGTTGGCCTTGAAGCAACCCAGAAGGCATGGCAAAGAGAGAGACCCCCGAACCAGGAACCAGGACCCCTGACAGCCACCCTGACTGCCACTCACTGGACCTTCCTCACACCAGTCGCTCTCTTTGCTGGTCCTCACGTGTGGCCTCTACAATGTGATGAGGTTGACTGGATCATCAAGGCAGATTTTGTGATCTAGAGAAATGTTTATGAGTAATCACAGTGTTGCCCACTGTCTTTATGAAATTGTTCCTATCTGTGACATCTGTTTTATATATTGCATATCTTATTTGTAAGAGAGAAAACAATGACAATGCTCTGATCAGTGGAAGGAAGGCTTGAGGAATATATCCACACCAAAAAAATCATCTTCGGGCTTACAGAGTGACTGAGTCAAGGTCCTAATTATGAAAGACTAGCTCCATCTCAGAACAGCATGCTTTCTTCATATATACACAATAATACAATGCTGCTTTGGGTGCCCACACACTTACCTATCTTTTATCTATCTGTCTGTCTATCTATCTATCTATCTATCTATCTATCTATCAAACCTCTCCCTCCTCTAACTTTCTCTCTCTCCCATTTTCTGTCTCTGCCAGAGAAGAGAGAAACCTTAGGGGTTTAGCTATTTTGAACTTGAAGAATCCTCATCTATGATTCTTCCACATACCACCACCAATAAATAGAGCAATACTGAGCCTAGACCTGACATTCATTAAAAAAAAAAAAAAAGAATGTTCAATGTTCTTCAAAGTGACTTTTCTTTCAAAAATGTATTTTCAACTGGTCATTCTCACCACCTCCTTGTGCACCCCTCAATTTTCTGTGGGACAGATTTATACTCTCCAGATGCTGAGCCAGAGCTGCTCTAATTCCACCTGCCACATCTGGCTCTTCGGCACGCCAGGCCAGGAGCTTCAAAGTTGCCTCTCTGCACTGTACGTGGTTCGACTGCTGGCTGCTGCTTTATCTCTTCGGATGTAATTTTCCTTTGATTCACCTATAATTCTGAAGAATTGATGCATTTGTATCCATTTTGAATAAGGTTCCATACAAATGCTTCATGTGATCTCTGAGCAGGCCCTTTTATTTCCTCTTATGTGGCCTCGCCTTTAATTCAGGCATAAGCCTTGGAGCCACCCGGAACCACTGTGCCTGATTCTTTGCACAAGCGGTTTTGTTTGTTCCAAGTGCCCTGTTTCTTGTTCTTGGAGGGGGAGAAAGAAAAGAGAAGGGCAGGAGGAGGGGTACTGTTCATGCTCCTGCCTTTGAGAAGGGGACAGGGACAGACAGGGGGGCTCAGTGATTTCCGCTTTATCCCTTTTGCATTCAGGTGCCGCCTTACATGTACACCCCCAATTTTCGCAAACAAATGGGTTCGTTTAGGTGGCGCTCACTGATTCTGAAGGATGAAGTATTACAAGGCACCCTTCCTCAGAGTGTGCTCCACACACGTTCGTCAGCTACCTGCTCTGAATAAGCCCGCGCCGAGATCACAGTGCACATTAACATGCTAAATGTCCTGAGGAGTCCCGCGTCATAGAAAAATCTACATGTTCGGTTTTCTTAAGCAGTTTCCCAAATTTGTTTGAATATAAACGCTTTTTTCATGTAACACCCATTAGCCTCCACCAGAACCCAGCCCGTGGGCAGTGCTGTGAAGGAACGTTCTTGATTCCCCTTAATGAGTACCCAGGACTGACGGCCCCATGGCTGGGGGAGCCAGGCGGTGACAGTGCCATTTTTCACAACAACTGTGGTCAAAAAAGAGAATGTGGCTGAAACAGTAACCAATTTTCCTTGAGTTTCTCAAGGAAACAAAACAAAACACAAGAACACAAAACAAAACACCCAAGACCGGGCTCCAATACCAGGAGAATTCCATAATAATCCCCCTTGAAGAAACATTATTTAAATAAAGTTAGGGAAGGAATAAGCGGATATAGTATGCTAAGACAACTATTTAGGAGGGAATTTTATTTGAATGCATAACTTCTGGTTAATTTACCTAAAAGCTTGCACCATTTTTTTTTCTTATATATTCCATGGTCAATATGTAAATATGGTTACTTGGGTCCCCAACTTTCCCAGATTTGAGATGAGCAAATTCAGCTATTCACAAGGGACCCCCAAGGTCCATGACATGTAGTACTTTTCCAACCTGCCGAGAGCCACTGATAACCGAGCTGCAGTCTCCGATGCAGTGAGTGAGCCCAAGGGGCCGCCAGCAGCCATGCATCTATGCAGTCGGGTCCTCTTCCTTCCACAGTTAGAAATTCTATGGAAATTTTAAACTTTTCAGATAAAGATGAATTTATATTTAGGTTCACTACTATAACAATATAATGTAATATAGAGTTGTCAAGAGACTTTTAGAATAAATATAAATTACTTGTCTTTCTTTTTTTATTGAATTTTAAAGAGAGAGAGAAACATTGATTTGTTGGTCCATTTATTCATGCACTCACTGGTTGATTCTTGTATGTGCCCTGACTAGGGATTGAACCCATAACCTTGGCATATAGGAATGATGTTCTAACCGACGGAGCTACCCAGCCAGGGGTTTGTCTATTTCTAAAGTCATTGAGAGTTTCAGGGGGACTTAACTATTTCAATTATCCATTACCTTTTTTACTAGAAAAAGTATACACTATATTTTGTGAAGTTGGGGTTTCTTTTGGGTTTTTTTGGGTTTTTCCCAAAGTTAGAAGCAGGGAGGCAGTCAGACAGACTCCCGCATGCGTCTGACTGGGATCCACCCAGCATGCCCACCAGGGGGCGATGCTCCATTGTAGCCAAAGCCATTCTAGTGCCTGAGGCAGAAGTCATGGAGCCGTCTTCAGCACCTGGGCCAACGTCACTCCAATGGAGCCTTGACTGCAGGAAGGGAAGAAAGAGATACAGAGGAAGGAGAGGAGGAAGAGCAGAGAAGCAGATGGGCACTTCTCCTGAGTGCCCTGACTGGGAATTGAACCCCAGACCTCCACATATCAGGCCAACGCTCTACCGCTAAGCCAACCAGCCAGGGCCCTGAAGTTGGGAGTTTTTAAAGGATTACATATCTCTATCCCCCACAATTTTTGAGCTATTTATCTGTTGATATCTATCTGGTTTTTCATTGGTTTTTTTCTCTTATCATTTTTCTATTTCTTCTACAAATCAAATCAAATTAGTAAACCTTGAGATAACTTGAAGAACCAGGAATATTTTTAAAGGGGTCACTGCATTGTTCTACATTACAAATGATACTTGTTTCAACACATAGATTATATCAGTCCCCAGCCAAACCTTCCAATCATTTTTATAAAGTGATAATAATTAAAATTTTTAAGAAGAATTTTCTGTTTACAACATGAACCCCAGCAGGAAAGTCTGGGCACCATAAATCACAACCCCCTAGCCCCTATATAAGGAGTTGAAAGGCAAGAAATGTACCATCAAACTAATAATGTAGGTAGTATGTGAGCTATTATTACAACCCTTCGAGTTAATATATTCACAGACTGTCACTAATAATGATAATACCTCCTACGTACTTTATGGTTTACAAAATACAAATCAGACTACCTGGGATCAAATCACATCTCCACCATTTACTAGCTGTGTGGCATTGGACCAGTTACTTAATCATTCTGTGCCTCAGGTCTCTCATCGATAAAATGGGGACAATAATAGTACTCTCTCATAAGGTTATCATAACGAATAAATGGCACACAATATTTGCTTTGCTGAACTGCTTCTGCTATCATCATCATATCAGCTTATTTTCCAAAGAACCCTAGAATCTAAGAGACAAGATTTATCATAAACTTATGTCTGAGGGAAATAAGATTCAGAGAAGTTAGTGATTTGTTGAAGGTAACACGTAAGTAAGAGGCAAAGTAATTTCTCAGAAATGGTTCTTCTGACCAAGATTACTTGTAGGGTCCAGGACAAGGGTACAAGTGAAAGTCCACATAACATAAGTGTTAAAAGTTATAAATCAAGCTAACAACCTCTTAAATTCAGTATGTTATAGCCGCCTATTTGGACAAACATTTCTTCATAATGACAAAATGAAAAAATATGTGTTAAGCTAAAATTTATTTCTACACACATACACCTAGGTTAAATATTAGACAGCAAATTACTATTTAGCATATCTAAATTGAAGGGTTAGAAATATTGGGGCTAGTACTAAAGATACATATATTGTAAGCATAGTCATTCCTAAGATTTCTTTTATCTTGCATTCATTTCAACAAAATCACTAATTGTGTTATTATAATCAAGATTTTCACATAATCTATATTGTGTTCTTAGCAATACCAAATTAGGCAACCTTTCTTAAGCCATGGTCATTCTCAAATAATATTTTAATTAATTTTAATTTGGGGCCCTGGCCAGTTGGCTCAGTGGTAGAGCGTTGGCCCAGAATAAGATTGTCCCAGGTTCAATTCCTGGCCAGAGTACAAAGGAGAAGGGCCCATTTGCTTTTCCACTCCTCCACCTCCCGCCTCTCTCTCTCTCTGTCTCTCTGTCTCTCTCTCTCTCTCTTCTCCTCTCCTCCTGCAGCCATAGCTCGATTGGAGCTAGCTGGCCCCAGGTGCTGAACATGGCTCCATGGCCTCTGCCTCCAATGCTAAAAAATGTCTCCAGTTGCAACGAAGCTATGCCCCCAGATGGGCAGAGCATCGCCCCCTAGTGGGCTTGCCAGGTGGATCCAGTTGGGGTGCATACAGGATTCTGACTCTCAGCCTCTCCTCCTCTCACTAAAATAAACAAATAAACAAATAAACAAACAAACAAATAAATAAATAAAATTTTTAATTTGGAAAAATTTTGTAGCAGAAAGTGAAATTGTCAGTAAAAATGCTTAATACAGCCTGACCAGGCAGTGGTGCAGTCGATAGAGCATCGAACTAGGATGCAGAGGACCCAGGTTTAAAACCCGAGGTTGTCGGCTTGAGTGTGGGCTCATCAGCTTGAGCACAGGGTTGCTGGCTTGAGCATGGGATCATAGACATGACCCCATGGTCACTTGCTTCAGCCCAAGGTCGCTGGCTCGAGCAAGGGGTCACTCTTTCTGCTGTAGCCCCCTGGTCAAGGAGGTATATATGAGAAAGCGATCAATGAACAACTAAGAAATCACAGCAAAGAACTGATGCTTCTCATCTCTCTCCCTTCCTGTCTGTCTGTCCCTATCTGTCCCTCTCTCTGTCTTTGTCACACACACAAAAATGCTTGACACAATACTTAGATTCAGAAATATATCATAAATTTTATGTAGTATTATAATGAAGTCATATGTGGAAATTATCTTCATTGCAGAAAATATTGTGAAGAGTTTACAATTTGCTTTTTATTTGAAAATTTTCTATCATGTTGCCTAACTATCCTAGTGAGTCTCTTATCCTGTCTAAATTAAAGCTAATTATTTTAACAGCATTTAGTTAGCATTCCCTTTGTAAGTCTGAGTAAATTATCTTTTTTTTTTCCTTGTTATTGAATGTATTGGGGTGACACTGGTTAACAAAATTATGCAGGTTTCAGGTGTACAATTCTACAACACATCATCTGTAGACTGTATTGTATGTTTACCACCCCAAAGTTTACCACCCCACATATGACATGTGTTTGAGTAGATCTAAGGTCAAGTTTTGTATTTTCTATCAAAATATGTCATCTTTGGACAGATCTAGAAAATATAACACATAATCTTTCAAGTACGCCAAAGACTGTTATCAGTTGATGTCATGTCTCCTAGTAACAAATTCAAACTATGCATGCAACATGACACAAAGAAAGTGTCTGGATTTTCAGAAATAGTGGCTTGTACACCTTTCTCTAACCACTCATGCCAGCTCCATTCTCACAGGCTTCCCTTCGACAGTCTTTTAAGTCAGTGCTTAATGTTGAAAGATGTTTTCTCTAGTTCTTCAACTAACCCTGTATCTCAGATGTAAAACAGGTAAAATTCTCATTTTGATTTTTATTTTCTTCCATGGTAGTTCAGCAATTACAGGTGATAAAGGTTAGATTCAACACGATTTTGATTTCTTGCACAATTTAGTTGATTTGCATAGTATTTCCTTTTTGTGTTTCGTGAATAATTTCTTCTCTCATTTTATAATACTTTGTAGTAGTTAGCTTTTGCTGTAGTGACAAACAGCCCCCAGATTTCAGTGCCTTCCCAGAATAAACACTCACTTTTGCTCAAGGACGTTTGCGATAGGGCTGGGACCACATGAGGCCTATTCAAATCACTTCTGCAGACCCAAACATAACATAGCACTAGTATGTGATCTGATGGGGTGGGGGGGGACAGCCAGTATGACTCAGTGAACAGTCTTCATGAAAGAATATTTTAAACAAATGATACTTTGCTTGTTTTCTCTCAAGCAAATTGTCAAATATAAGTAATTGGAGTAATGTTTTTAATGACTACATAAGTATCATTTCAAATTAGCTGAGGAAATGGGTGTTTCTACTTGCTCAACAAATCCTTTAATAGAACAAAATTTAACTAGAACACATTTTTGCTATTGTCAGAATTTTCCAGTTTGGGGTACTTGACTTATCTAGTTACTACTATTTTAGTTGGCCAGTCGAAAACAGTATTGGTTCCTAGTGTAATCTGCATGTTGTCAATAACAACCAAAAAGTCATCAATGTCTTAAACTCTTTGAAAAGAAGTAGCTCAGGATGCAAATATTTGATCTACCTAGAAAAATACCTACAGCATTATTTTTATCAACCTGCCACCTTAATATACCTGTGTTGTCTATTAGTTGAGGTTGGAAGCTCTGAATTTACCATATTAAAGGGCAATCTGGTAGCCTGGATATTTCCATTCTTTCCCACTATTATCTTTTTCCTAAGTGCTTATCTATAAATTCAATTCTTTCATCTGCTTTGACCAAAGAGCCCTTGATAATTTGCACAGTCACTTTATTCAGATTACAAGGCATTTCATTCATGTGGCCTCTGAGTCTTGCAGTCTAGAAGACCAACATGCAGTACCCTGTGATGTGGTTAGGGAAGGGAGCATGGGCTCTGGATACACAGCCCTTGGCTTGACCGTATGCTCTGCTTATGCCAAATGTGTGATCTTGAGTTTTTGAAAAAATAATCTCAGATAACTGCCTAGAGTAATTTTCTGGACTGTGAGGCAAGGAGACAGTTCCAAGGGAAAGCACAGCAATCACACTGAATGGAAGAGGCAGAAATAAAAGTTCAGGGAAACTGAAACAAGTAGCATGTATAGAGCACAGTACCAGAGAAGAGGGAACAATTCAGAAAAGAAGTAAAGGAATCTTCATAAGAGGTCCTTTGAATCTGCTTCTGAGGAATAGAATGTTTATAAATCGTGTAAAAATGCACAAGGGAAGACAAGGGAAAAGTGGAAACTGTCCCTTGAATAATTTTTTTGATTTCACACAGTGTTGGAAGAAGTTCAACTTATGACCAGCTAAAGTAGAGCAACCTTGCTGAAGACTTAGTCCATTTACTACAGATTCCAGAAATGTCTCACCTAAATAGTACAGCTAAAATAGCCTTAGAGTAAAAACTACTCTAGACCAGCCCTTTAAAAGTTTACAAATAAACTCCAAAAAAAAAAAACCCAACAAAAAAAACTCACAAAATTATCTTCACTTAGATTACTAATTGCTGGACCAGATGCTATACTACTTAAAGGAAAAATGAAAAAAAAAAACAACTCACCAATGTAAGATTCACAATGGCTAGCATTTGATCGAAAGATATAAGACATACTGAGAAACAGCAAAAAAAGTGATAACAAGAAGAAAATAAGTCAAAAGAAACAGATGCAGAAATGGCAGGGGTAACAAATTAGCGTAAAAAACGACATTAAAACAGCTATTATAAAACTTCCCAAGAAATTTTTTAAAAAGATATATAATAAAGAGCTAAATGGAAGATTTTATTTTAACTAAATAAAACTTCTCTCACTGAAATAGACATTTGAAGTGGAAAATTCACTGGATAGAGTTATCAGCAGATCAGACATTGCAGAATAAAGTCAGTGAGCTTGAGGACAGATCAATATATAAGCTATCCAAAATGAAACATGGAAAAAAAGACAAAAAGAAAAGGTAAACAGAGTTTTAGGTAACTGTGACACTAAAACAAGTAGTGTAATATATATGTAACTTAAGTGCCATGGAAGTGAAGAAAAATATTTGAAAAAATAATGATTAGAAATTTTCAAAGTTGATGAAAGCACTAAACCCAATAATCTAAGAACCTCAATAAACCTCAAGCATGATAAACAAAAAGAAAATCATATCATAACATAGTCAAATGGTTAAAAACCAGTAAATTAATAAAGCAGAGAAAAATCTTAAACAGGGTAGTGCAAAAAGACATGCCATAAACAGAGAAGCAAAGATAAAAATGACTGCATGCTTCATAATAAAAGCAATGAAAGTTAGAAGATAATGTAATGATATCTTTAGAATTCAGAAAGAGAAAAGCTGTCAATGTATAATTCTGTATCCAGTGAAAATAACCATCAGAAACTAAGGTGAAATGAAGACTTTACAAAAAAATGATTTCAGAATAAAAGAATAAAAAGCATTGAAAATTATAAGTATGTGGGTATATATTAAATACTTTTTATCATAGTTTAATTTTCCAGAACATAATTGACTGCTTATAACAAAAATAAAAAATGTATTGGGGGATTTATAACATATGTAGAAATAAAATGTTATGTCAAAAATACTACAGATGCTGTTCCAAGGTTTTTATATTGTGCATGAAATGGTAAGATATTTAAAGGGAGACTGTGACACAGTAAACCTGGGAAACCCTGACAGTGTAAAACAAGACATTTTCAGACAAAGTAAACATACAGAAATATCCAAGAAAATTCTTCAAGTAAAGAATAACTAAGCGTGACTAATACTGCCAAATATAAAATAGCAACTAGAATACTAGGTATTGGCACAGATTAAGCATACACATAAATAGAGCAGAATACAGTGCCAGAAGTGCATAGAGGAATGTCATTTCTAATTAAGTTAGCCATGACAGTCAGTGGTTCAAAGGTAGATTATTTGATAAAATTGTCAAGACAATGTGATAGAAAAGGAATTAAGTTGTGGGAGTGACATAATCAAGAGGGTGAGATAGGAGGCCCCTGACTTTCTCTCCCCCATAAATGCACAAACATCATTGGGTCATTTTTATTATTGTTATAAGCTGTCAATTATGTTCTAGAGATTTAAAACATGAACATACAGCTATAATTGAATAATTCCTTCTTACAGAAATCCAGAAGTTAATTGGACAACCCCTACACTATCAGGTGTATGAGAGAATACCCACATCATAATAGGAAGGAAAGACTGAGACACATCCTTGCCATAAACCCCACCTTAAAAGTGGGAGGGGCCTGACCTGTGGCGGCACAGTGGATAAAACGTTGACCTGAAATGCTGAGGTCACCAGTTTGAAACCCTGGGCTTGTTCAGTCAAGGCACATAACAAGTAGCAACTACTATGAGTTGATGCTTCCTGTCCCCACTTCAATGAAATCTAAAGAAAATAAATAAATAAGTAAATAAGTAAATAAATAAATAAATAAAAAGTGGGAGGGAACCCCCAACTCCCAACTTCTCCTTGAGGAGCAAAGGGCTTGGACTACCAAACTAAAGCCCTAACTTTTAAGGATGCCACACAAGGTAAGCCCCCAAATCACACTGCTCTGAGAGCCAATGGAGATTTCATTCGCAAGTCCCACAGGACTATAGTAAACAAAGAAGCAATTTATAAATGAGAAAGTGACAGCTACTCCCCTGGGGCTCTGCACAAAAGGAGAAAACAAAAGTGCCCATCTCCAACTCTGCCCTGGAAGGGGTTTCACTGAATATTTTCCCAGCTGCTGCCTGAAGATCCAGCTTCTAATCAGCCTGCATCTACCGGACTGCTGACTGGGATCCTCCTGGGAGCCGTATAGAGCCAGAGGACACTTCTTTTGCCTTTTCTCTCCTACTTGCTTCAAAATAAAACCAAGTCACCAGCTTCTCCTGGAAGGAGGTTGTCCACACATTTAGTGCCCTGAGTATTGTTGCTGCCACCCAAGGGACAGGCCTTCCATCACCTAGCTCTGATAGCCAAAGGGGCTGGGCATTCATGAGTCCCATAAGACCACATTAAACAAAGAAGCAGCTGTTAAATAGATACTTTCTGCAGCTATTACCCCACCTCCAGGCTCAGTACAGAGAAAATAGGCAAAAACTCCCATCACCCAATTATTCCCTGGAAAAGGTTGGACTGAATCCTTTCCCAGATGCTGCCTGAGGATCCAGCTTCTAATCAGCCTGCCTCTGAAAGCTACTGGCATCCTCCTGGGAGCATGAAAATACTGGTGGGCATGTTGCCCACCTCCTCCCTCTGGCTCACCCCGATTGTAAAATCGTCTCTAGTTTCTCGTTGGAAGGAGCTTGTCCACACATCTACCAACCCAACTCATGGCTGCCACTTGAGGGACTGGCTCCCATATCATCTAGCTCTGGTAGCTGACAAGGTTCAACATCCATGAATCCCCCAGATCATACAAAACCAGGAGGCAGTTCGATTTGGGTGCACAAGAACTCACAGTGACTGTGCCCTCTGGCTCAGTACAGAATGAGTAAGCAAGAACGCCCAGTTGCTGGTTTCTCCCTACACTGCATATCTAATGTCCTGGCTTCCCCAGCTGCTGTGTGAAGGTCTAGCTCTCAGCTAGCCTACATCAGGGAACTGAAGAGTCAGAAATTAGTAGTCCTCTTGGAGCCTACATAAGTGTGGAAAATTCCCCACATTTTTGGGACACTAACATGTCCTGACACACCTTACTCTAAAGGGAGCCACTAAGAACAAAGATGGTTGCTTGAACAATTACAAAGGTTTGAGAGGCAACCAGGAGCTCGTTCAGCTGATTGACAAGGCTCATCTCTTATAGGAAGCCAGTTGGTCAAGACTGGAAGACATGTCTGTATGTCTAATATGCAGACACCAACAGAGTAAAAAAATTTTGAAGAAATAAGGGAATATGTTTTAAACAGAAAAAAAGGTAAATCCCCAGCAACTAACTTTAATAAAACAAGTCACTCAACAGAGAGTTCAAAATAGCAGTTACAAATATGTACACCAAAGTTAGAACAATATATGAACAGGTAAAAATTTCAACAAAAGGATAAAAAATATTGAAATAATACCAAACAAAAATCAAAGCACAGAAGAATACAATAATTGAGCTAAAAATTCCAATAGAGGGGTCCAACAGTGTGCTAGATCAAGTGGAAGAGAGTATCACTGAATGGAAAGGCAGGGCAGTAGAAATCACCTAGTCAGAAAAGCAAAAGAAAAAGAATGAAAAAGAGTGAAGATAGCTTAAGGCACTTATGGGTACTATTCAGTGGACCAATATACACATTATAGGTGTCCCACAGGAGAAAAGAAATACAACAAGGCAGAAAGCTTATTCAAAGAAATAATGGCTCAAGACTTTCCAAACATGAGGAAAGAAATAAATGGCTAGATTTTAAAAGCCCAGAGAATTCCAAAGAGACTCATATTGAAATAATTGTCAAAAGTTAAAGACAAAGAGGAGTTCAAAATAATGAGAGGTGCAACGTAATGGTAGAAAATATTTGCAAACCACATAGTCTATAAGAGGTCAATATTCAAAATATACAAGGAACTCATACAACACAATAGCAAAATAATAAGAACCCAATTTTTTAAATGAATAGACACTTTTTCCAGAAAAGACATGCAATGGCCAAAAAAGGTTCTCCATGTCACTAATCATCAGGGAAATGCAAATCAAAACCACAATGAGATGTCACTTCACACTTGTCACATCTCTTTTCTATTATCAAAAAGATAAGAGATAAATGCTGGTGAGGATGTGGAGAAAAAGGAACCCTTATATACTGTTGGTAGGAATGTAAACTGGTACAGCCATTATGGAAAACAGAGTGGAGTTTCCATATATATATCTATATATATCTATATATATCTATCTATCTATCTACATATATATATATATATCTGTCTACCATATGATCCAATAATTCTACTTCTGAGTATATATCCAAAGGAAATAAAATCACTATCTCAAATACATATCTGTAGTCCCATTATTCTTGATAGCCAAAATAATAGAAACAACCTAAATGTCCATCAACAGATGAATAAGTAAAAAAAGTGCTGTATATTTACAATGAAATATTATTCAGGCTTTAAAATAAACAAAATCTTGCCTGACCTGTGGTGGCGCAGTGGATAAAAGCGTCGACCTGGAAATGCTGAGGTCGCCAGTTCGAAACCCTGGGCTTGCCTGGTCAAGGCACATATGGGAGTTGATGCTTCCAGCTCCTCCCCCCTTCTCTCTCTCTCTCTGTCTCTCCTCTCTCTCTCTCTCTCTCTCTGTCTCTCCCTCTCCTCTCTAAAATGAATAAATAAAATAAACAAAATCTTGCCATTTACAACAACATGGATAAATCCAATGGTGGGATTCAGTCAGTTCGCACCGTTTTGGCAGAACCAATATCTAATTTTTTGTTGAATTTGGTAAACCGGTTGTTAAAATGGCACTTGTAATCAGGGTTCTCTCTAAGATGGGTGCCTGGGCAGCTGCACAATGTGGAAATCACAAATTTACATTCCTTACTCTTTTTTAACGTTCATCTTCGCAACAGTATATTCTAAGTGCTTATAGTAATGTTCATTCCATCCATAGGTGAAAAAAATTGCAAGTGAGGATGCCAATCAAGAAGCAATATGGAAATATCTTGTTTCCCTTTTACATATGGATTGACCCTTAGCTTGATATTCTTAGGCCAGCTTCTTCTTGTTTGTACCTTGGCTCAAATGCGATCTCCTCACAGAGACTCTTACCTCAATGCCTAATTAAAAATTAGCCACTCCTCCCCACCACAATGAGCACAATTACTAATTGCCTTATTTACTTCTTTACTTATTCACTGAACTATTATGTTGTGCTTATTTTCCTCCATTAAAACATAGATCTGTCTGTTCATCATTATACCCTCAGAACAGTACTTGGCACATAGTAAGTGCTCAATAAGTATTCACTGAATAAATGGGGGAGGGTCACTGACATGAACAGAGCTTGTGTTCATTTCATAGACGGGTCTACAGTTTGGGGGCTTTAGAAAAAAGTTCCAAAAGGATGTGAAAGGGTAAATTTTAAGTGGGGACTTGACAAATGAATAGTTATTAACTATAGTCTCCTTTGACTCAAACTGAAAAGAAAAGGGGTGAAAGATCTTTCCAAGATTTCGACTAAAAGTCCATTTTGGGAAGAAAAATCTAAGTAAGAAAACTAGCTCTAAACAGAGAAAGGGCTAGTAAATAGTCTTAACTACCCAGGAATCAGATTGACAGATGAAAAGGGGCTGGAAATATAATTAGAGGACAAGACCATAAAGGGGTTTTGTGCCAAACTAAGGAACTGAGACTTTTCTTTCTTGAGGACAAGAGGAAACCATTAAAAGAATTGAGCTTGAAAGTAAGTGATCAGAATTATGTTTTGAAAAGGTCTTGTGTCCCTAACACCTAACAGAGTCTGTGGCCAGGTTATTTCCTTAAAACACCAGTGAGTGAACGCTATGTGGAGGCAGGAGGACCAGCAGGGAGGCGGCTGCAGTCCCCTTGGGTGAGAAGCAATGGAGGCCTCACCAAGAGCCAGGCAGCACGGAGAACAGCTTGGACATATTGCTGCTTCTGCGCACAGCCCTACTGCTCAACCCAATGGCCCTGACAGTGCAGTCTCCACGCTGCAGGTATTTTACCCCCTTTGCAGGAGAGCAGGAGACATCATCGTGATTCTCCACTCCCCAAATTCCCAAGGATTATTCCCGCTCACTTGAGGATACCACAAAACCAAAGCAGCCTCCTCTTTTAGAGAAGAAGGGCTTTGGGGAGACGGACTGGGGTTGGAGTGCGGGGAAGTGGGGTGGGGGAATCTCTCACCAGGTGGTACTGTGGGAGCCAGGCCAGGCATCCTGTTGTCCAAGTGCCCAAGTGCCCTAAACTCAAGGGGAGGGAAGTCAAACAAGTTTCTTCTGAGTATTCCTTCCTCTTCCTTCATCTCAGAATCATCTGGGGTCTTCTTTTCTTTTTCTTTTTTCTTTTTTTTTTTTTTTTTTTTTTGCATCTTACCATTAGTCTTAGTCAACCTAGGAGCACATCCCTGTCTTTCAAACAAAGGCCTGAAAAAGAAATGGCAAGAACCATTCAACTGAATCCTTTAGCGAGTGGATACAGTCTCATTTTCCTCATGGAGAAGGGCTCATTAAGGAAGACCCAGCATTCAGCCCAGGCCCGTGTTTACTAAAAACTAAAGAGGGAAAACTCTACAAAGCCAGCTGCTGAAAGAGGCTAGTCCATTCGATGTCAAACCACCATCCTGGAAATTGAATGTTTAATTCATAAAGTAAATTAGAAGAGATTACTTGTACAAGTAGCTGCAATGTCCTTAAAATTATTCTTTAACTGAGAAAAAGTTTTTTGACCTTTGGAGAAAATGCTTGCTTCTAGCTATAACTAAAAAGAGATTTCCTTCTTTCTCTGTTGTGTTAAGAATCTTTTCTTCTTATAAAGAAGGCACCACAGTGATTTATAACTGTCATAAAAGCCTGGAATCCTTTTGAGGTTAAGCTACTCAGCTATTCAACTTTTACTACAGAAACTTTGAAATTCAAAAAGAAAAAATAATGTAAGTTTTTGAAGGACATGTGTTGCTGTAGGTGATCCTGTTAATTAAAAGTGATTGCCTGCTAGGAAATCATACTTTAAAAAGTTTCATGAATTTATTAGAACCCTGAAGGTATCTTTGTATGCACAGAGCTTTACATGCCATTTATGCAATTTTGTTTCAGATCTGCTTAAAGTCTTGCTGACACTCCCAGGGCAGGGAACAGCACTGCTTGCATGCCTGTGTTTTTGGCTAATTGAATTATGTGAAAATACATACTAATGAAGTGTTAGAGGAGGTGTTTGCTGTGTAGACGCTGTCATTAATTTCTGCTAAATTAGGAGCGTCTTTTTGGAACAGATTAATGTTTTAGGAAAGCCTGCCTTCTCATAAAAAAAAATAGCTCACTGTATAATATTGTGATTCTTTCTTTCGCATGCTAAAAAGCTCTCTGCACACCTGATGTGCCCATCGGAAGGGAGAAACCTAAAAGGCATTTTAAATTTTAAAAAATGCGCTACTCTGGAAAGACCAATGATGTGTAATTATCCAATAAAATTAATGAGCATATTATTAATCTCTTAAAACATTTTGGGTTTTTTTTGTCCCCCTTTGGTACCCTTTTAAGAATGACTGGGCTTGCTTTGTTTTTAATGAGAACGTGTATTTAACGGTCTTATTTGGACTACCTACTTTCTGCACCGTCTATTTAGAAATAGTGCCTCGTCACAATTGTTGCCGTAATTCTGCGATCCCCTGAGGCTGGTAGTTGAGAGATCCGCTCTGGAAACACCGTGGTTGTTTTGCAAGGGAACCCAGGGAGCCATCAAAGCTGGAGAAGGCGCCTGTGTTTGCGGTGGAGGTGGGCAAGAGCGGAGCCCCCATGCGCCGCGAGCTGCGGGCGCCTGCGATCAGCTCCTTCGTCTAGGAGCGAGGGGCCGGTTCCCGCGCCCCGCGGCCGCCTTCGGGTCACAGGCGCCAGAAAGCGGCTTGTTTGCTGTCTGTCCCGTGGTCGCCCTGCACTGTGTGGGCTGATGCAGGAGAGGGGCCGAGCTGGAAGGGTAGGCAGTGGGCACGCGGCACTCCCTAAAGAAATCAGCCTTGGATGCCAGAGGCGAGCCCTACAGAAGGCGAACCCTTCTGGAGGAGAGAGGCCCTGAGAAAACTTGGGCTTGCTGTTCTGTGCTCCGATGTGCAGCGATACAGCACACCGATAAACCTTAGAAATAAACGGGAGGAGACGACGCTGGAAACCGTCCGCAGGGCTAGGACACTGGAGGCTTGGAAAGCTGTGTGAGGGGTATAACGCGTGGACGAGGGGAATCACGTGTGTACGGTTTCCAATCCCATATGTATATAAAATATAAAGTTATATGTGTGGGATTTGTGTGACTACAGATCTTTACTATCAAAGAATTAACATCTCGACAGAAAAGGTGTGATTCATGTAGGACTGAAATCCTGCACCAAAAAACGCTGCTTTTCAGTTTGGGGCTGGAGCTACAAATCCCAGAAAGTGTCACCAGGTCACTAATTTTTTACTTTTCACCTCAGAGAGAAGGGAGCATCCTTCACAGTCCACCCCCACCTCTCCCATCCCTGAGAGGTCCCCCTCCTCAACTGACAGCAGCATTGTTGCAATTCTTTAGTAGATCCTTACAGCAGTTCTCCTGCCTCCCTGCTTGTGATGTCTCCATAAATCCCCCCCCCTTTTTTTTTTTAGGACAGTCCCATTTCCATATATTTTATAAGGGTAGTAAACTAGAGATCAAAAGATCAAGAGATCAAAGTCCCTATTCTGCTACTTACCAGTCTTGTTCATGTCGTAACGCTCAGTCAGCCTTTGGTTTCCAAATCGGTAAAATGGGCCAACCCCCCCCCCAAAAAAAAAACAAACTTGTCCTGCCTCTCAACAGGTGGTTGGGATGATCAAAGCCTTGTGGGAAAGGCTTTGAAAATTTATTTATTCTTTTTGCTTTCAAATTTTTTATTATTAATTTTAAAACACAAAAACTCTTAAAGTTAGTTATCTCTCCCCTTAACACAAAAACCAAAAGAATCATTTCATTAGTAAATTTTTTTAAATTTTTAAAATTTTATTTAGAAAATTAACTTTAATGCGGTGACATTGATCAATAAGAGTACAAAGGTTTCAGGTAAACTGTTCTATAGCATTTGAACTACTGATTATATTGTATACCCATCACCCAAAGTCAAATCATTTTCCATCACCTTATCTTTGTCCCTCTTTACACACTTCCTCCCAACCCCTCCCCCACCCCTTGCCCACATTTCTTTCCCCCTAGTAACCTTTTATCTATGTCAAAGAATCTCAGTTTTATATTATCCCACCTGTATGTGAAATCATACAGTTCTTAGCTTTTTATGATTAACTTATTTCACTCAGTATAAGGTTCTCAAGGTCCATCCATATTGTCATAAATGGCACTATGTCATCATTTCTTATGGCTGAGTAGTATTCCGGTGTTTAGATGTACCACATCTTCTTTATTCAGTCCTCTATTGAGGGACACTTAGGTTATTTCCATGTCTTGGTCACTGTGAATAATGCTACGACAAACATGGAGGTGTATGTGTCTTTATGTACCAATATTTTTTAGTTTTGGGGGGTAGATACTCAGTAAAGGGATTGCTGGGTCATATGTTAATCCTTTTTCTCATTTTTTGAGGAACCATCATACTTTCTACCATAATGGTTATACTAATGTGCATTTCTACCAGCAATGAATGAGGGTTATTCGACCAGATACAAAGAACAAAACAAGTCAGATCTACAAGTAAAAGCTCCAACAAGGTCACAATAAAAACAAGAATAATCTGTGCCAACAATAACATAAAAGGGGAGAGGACAAAGATCTGCAGTAACAAAGGACGATGGAGTGCAGAAGCACTCATAAGACAGAGGACTCTTGTACATATGAACATGTTTCTCTTAATAACCTTATGGTAACCACCCACAAAAAAGTTACCACTGAAACACACAGCTTAAAAAAAGAAGAAACAGGGGAAAGAAGTATGGAATACCACCAAACAAAAACAACTGACAGAAACAAAAAAGAGAAGAACTGAACAAGAAACAGAGCTACCAGAAAACAAAACATAGAATGGCTGTAGGAAATCCTCAAGTGTCAATAAATGTAAATGGACTGAACTCACCAATAAAGAGGCACAGAGTAGCAGATTAGGTCAAAAAGCAAAACCCAACCTTATATGCTGCCTTCAAGAGACACATCTAAGCTGCAAGGACAAAAGTAGATTCAAAGTGAAAGGTTGGGAAAACGATTCTCCAAGCAAATAATATCCAAAGAAAAGCAGGTGTAGCCATACTCATATCTGACATTGTTGGCTTCAAGACAACAAAGGCAACCAGAGACAAAGATAGACATTTCATAATGATAAAGGGGCTTTGAAAATTTAAAGTCAGCTGACAGTATTATCAGAGCAAAGTGCTTGTCTACGAGGACATTACCTGGACTTCGCACCTCTTTAGACCTTGACATAGACTTCACACTATGCTGTCTCCTCATTTTCCCTGTATCTGAGGCTTCATCCTTTGGATCACCAGTGCTGTGACTCAGAATTCACAATCAGTCTGTAGTTACTTCTCTCCACTCACCCACCCACTCTGGGCTCCTGAACTCCAGCCCCAATTCTAGCCTAGGTCCCCGACGTCACCATTAGGGCACGTCAGACACTGCTAATCTGCTGTGTTGCCTTAAGCTGTCACTCATCGACTCTTCAACTGTAAAAAAAATAAAGTTTTTTCTTTCCAAATTTACTTCAGAATTGTTAGTTTTCATAGTCAACCCAGACAGTGGGAATATATGTTGTGTGTATGTGTTCACATGTGTTCGTTTTATAGACAGGTACTTGCTGGATGAATAGATGGATAGGTGTGTGTCCCATAGCTTGAATAAATTCTACAAAAATGCCTTTGGTCTGTACCCCCCAATCATCTGTGTCTTTTGAGAACACAGTCATTGTCATGCAATTGCTGATAGAATATTTTACCAAGGATTTTTTTGTTTTGTTTTGTTTTTGTATTTTTCTGAAGTTGGAAACAGGGAGGCAGTCAGACAGACTCCCACATGCTCCCGACCAGGATCCACCCGGCATGCCCACCAGGGGATGATGCTCTGCCCATCTGGGGTGTTGCTTTGTTGCAACCAGGGCCTCTGAGGCAGAGGCCATGGAGCCATCCTCAGTGCCCAGGCCAACTTTGCTCCAATGGAGCCTTGGCTGCGGGAGGGGAAGAGAGAGACAGAGAGGAAGGAGAGGGGGAGGGGTGGAGAAGCAGATGGGTGCATCTCCTGTGTGCCCAGGCTGGAATTGAACCCGGGACTTCCGCACGCCAGACCGATGCTCCACCAGTGAGCCAACCGGCCAAGGCCTTACCAAGGATTTTTTATAAATATCATAGCATATGGAGCTGACGCCACCCTGGCACCCTAACCAGTACGCAGTGATTTCTCTGATAGATGTCAGTAACCAACTACATTACCTCTTAAACATCTAAAAACCATATGTACCATCACTTTTCATTCACACAATGAGTAGTGAATGCTTACTATGTGCCAGAAACCCTGACACAGGCACCAGAGATTGAACTACGACTCATGCGCAGTCCTTGCCCCAAGCAACAACCAGATGCCTTAATGCAAATTCAAACATGATCTTAAGAAGATGAACCTAGGCTGTATACAGAATAACCGCCATCTTTTGAATAATGTGTGCTCTTAGTGGTCTGTCTTTTCAAAGATGATCAATTTTTTCTTATAAGTTCATGTAAATATATATCAACAAGGGAAGTTTCTCCTCCATACTGCCAAACATAATTGTCGCCTGCTTCAGTCCATATGGAAAACCGATTCTGAATCAGTGAATCTTAATTCACTTTCCAATCCATTTTATAGAATTGTTGTATAGTAAAAGCCCCTAGGTAATAACATCTTTACACTGCATTTTTAATTTTTGAAGTGTTTTCCATACCTGTTAACAAGTTAAAGCCTTAGAAAAACCTTAGTACATAACCGGAAAGGATTAAACCCATGACATTGAACAGGACCCCAAGGCACAGAGAAAGTTGAGTAATTGTCCGAGACCACCCAGCCAATCAGTTAAAACAAAACACAGAAACAAAAACAAAACTAAATCAAGTACCCTGATCTCTTTCTATTGAGAAATTTGTATATTTAAAGTTTTTCATAGTAAGCGAATTTTTATAACCTCTGTCACACGGGCTGTTTCCACTCCAACAATATAGTAGCGATCTCTCAGCTTGTCTGCAGCCTGTGTGATTATTCAATAAAATAAATAAAAGTTAGTGATATGTATGAATTTATATGAATCACTGATTAAAGAGAATGACTATGAACCCAGGGTCTCAATTTGTCAAACCGAGGATACAACTCAAACTCTCTGGAATCTCTTCTACTTGCTACATGTTACTAATCGCTTGAAATTATTTTATATTTCATGGAATATTTTTGAATTCTCTTGTGTGTCTTGAAACAAAATATCAGAAGTGGCAGGTAAGTACTTGCCATCCAGTGTCCTCTCCTCTTGCCTTCAGTACCAACAAAGGCATCATCAATACCTTACAACCTGCCGAGAGGACATTGCAGTCAGCAACAAGAAGCAGAAAGCATGATTCTCGACAGCTGGGCCGCCCACTTCACTACAACCCTCAGAATTCCCCCTTGACTTTCGCCTGTGGGAGACATTGAACTTGGCCTGCCACCTGCAATGCCTCAGAGGCCAGAGCTGCCAGGAAGGTAGCAAACAGGCTAGTGGTAGATGAGACAGCTGTAGGCTGCACTCTCCTGACCCCCCCTAACCTTCACATTTACCTCCTCCAGGAAGTTCTCCCTGATAAGTTCAATTCCTTTCGTTACCATATATCACTCTGACCTTTTCCTGGGAACTGACTGCAAGATACCTGTACTACAATGTTTGATTAAAAATAAAAATCAGGCAACAAATTTGTATGCATAGGTTTTTCTCATAAGAAAATTCAAAAAATAATCCTAAAGGAAAAGGTAGGTATTGATACCTTTGATATAATTTTCTCTTTATAAATTTAAATATTAATGATATATGCATATCTAATTACACATATATGTGTATTTGCATGGAAAAAGACTGGAAAGGTAGACAGTAAAATTTAACATTTCTTACTATTAAGATAATGAGTATTTTTTTTAAGTTTTCTGTACTGAACATGGATTATTCACGATACTAGAACAAAACGTTATTTATAAAAATAAGTTTAGCGGCCCTGGCCGGTTGGCTCAGTGGTAGAGCGTCGGCCTGGCATGCGGGGGACCTGGGTTCGATTCCCGGCCAGGGCACATAGGAAAAGCGCCCATTTGCTTTTCCACTCCCCCCTCCTTTCTCTCTGTCTCTCTCTTCCCCTCCCGCAGCCAAGGCTCCATTGGGCAAAGATGGCCCGGGCGCTGGGGATGGCTCCTTGGCCTCTGCCCCAGGTGCTAGAGTGGCTCTGGTCGCGGCAGAGCGACACCCCAGAGGGGCAGAGCATCGCCCCCTGGTGGGCAGAGCTTCGCCCCTGGTGGGTGTGCCGGGTGGATCCCAGTCGGGCGCATGCGGGAGTCTATCTGACTGTCTCTCCCTGTTTCCAGCTTCAGAAAAATAAGAAATTAAAAAATAATAATAATAAGTTTAGCCCTGGCCGCTGGTGCAGTGGATAGAGCATCATCCTGGAGTGCCAAGGTCATGGGTTGGCTTCCAGGGTCGCAGGCTCAACCCCAAGGCCGCCAGGTTGCACTCCAGTCAAGGCACGTATGAGAAGCAATCAATGGATGCATGACTAAATGAGACAACGAATTGATGCTTCTCTCTCTTTTTCCCTTCTCCACTCTCAAATCAGTGGGAAAAAAAATAATTTTAATTAAAAAACCTATCATATGTATGTATACATGTCTTGTCAAAACTATCAGAATTGGTTGGACAACAGTGTAAATCAGGGGTCCCCAAACTTTTTACACAGGGGGCCAGTTCACTGTCCCTCAGACCGTTGGAGGGACGGACTATAAAAAAGAACTATGAACAAATCCCTATGCACATTGCACATATCTTATTTTAAGTAAAAAAACAAAACGGGAACAAATACAATATTTAAAATAAAGAACAAGTAAATTTAAATCAACAAACTGACCAGTATTTCAATGGGAACCATGGGCCTGCTTTTGGCTAATGAGATGGTCAATGTCCGGTTCCATATTTGTCACTGCTAGCTGTAACAAATGATATGACGTGCTTCCAGAGCTGTGATGTGTGCGTCCCGTGTCACCGGAAGTAGGATGCATCCTTATCCTGTGCTCCTCTCACTGACCACCAAAGAAAGAGATGCCCCTTCCGGAAGTGTGGCAGGGGCCGGATAAATGGCCTCAGGGGGCCGCATGCAGCCCGCGGGCCGTAGTTTGGGGACCCCTGTTGTAAATGTATCTCACACTACTGCACATTTTTTAAAGAACAGTAAGTAGAGTATGGGTGATGTGCTCCTCTATAAATAAACTCTATGAGCTTTAAATTTTAAAAAAGTACATTAAATTGTTAAGCAATCAACACGCTTTTCTCTTTCTGGCTTGCAGTTAATAGTTATTTTTATCTGTACTAGCATAAGTATTTTCTACATTTTTAATTAATAGTCCTCCTAAAATAAAAGTTAATTTTATGATTTCAAAAATACTAAAGAAAAACAGTGACTGTGTTTATCAGTTTTTCCTTTTCGACGTGATTTTTATTTATTTTCACATTGTTTCATGCGCATATTTTGTTTCTTCAAGGGTGGTACAGATTCCTAGCGGGTCTTCTCGTTGCCTTGCTGCCTTCGGAACATTAAAATTTGCATGTTCATCCACGACCCCCTTATCTACCCCAGAAAAAGGTAGAGAAGCCTGCTCTGACCGAATCTTGACTACCACCACTGCAATTTTCTGCAGATATAAATATCTGATCTTAAGACTACCCGGAACATTTTAAATTGGTCAAAAACAAGACAGACCCCTGAGTCACCCTTACGGGCACTGTGCTCATTGTGAACACTCATGAAAGTCCATCTATGTTCATTTTAACCAGTGTTCCCATCCTCCATCTCTAAGCACAGCTACACACTGAGCTGGCATCCTTGCAGTGGGGAGAACAAAGCAATTTCTCGTTATTGGCAAGTTGGCCAATTTCATTATTAATCGATCATTTGCTTTTTCCAGTGTGGTCCTGAGGCGTTCCCCTAGGGAGCGGAGCGGGAGAGCAGGATTTGCTCAGTCGGGCGTGGCAGCAACAGACTGTGAAAGAAATGTGCAAGGTATTGCATCAATAAGTGAAGGTCACTTGCCTTCCCAACAGCATGCATTGCCAACCAAAGGAAAATCAGGCCCAGGATTTCCATCAATGTGAGCTTTTCGGGGAAAGTTTTTGTTTTTAATGCCTATATAGGCTGCAAATGCTTCGCCCAGCAGCCTCATTTTCAAACTACAGGAAAGGGAATGAGCAGAGCACGAGTGGCCGGTCCCCACGGCTGCCTTGCCCTCACTGCAGACTCGGTCCTGAGCTGTCCCTCCACCTGGAGGCAGCCGGCTGGAGAAGGAGGCAGCCTGGCACCCCAGGTCTGGAATGCCAAGGACCTCATTGACATGCAGACAATATCTCTTTGTCCCTTTCTGTTGCTGCAAGCCCCAAACCCTGGAGTATTGATTAGGGGCCAGCACAGACAGGAAGTCAAGGCCCCTGGAGGAACAGGGCTTTGAGCCTCAGTTGCTGTTCAATTTACAGATAACTCAAGCGAACCTGGTAGTTAAAGACGAAGAGAAGAAATGAGAGTTTGGTCCATCTTGGACATACAATGCCTCTCAGGAGAAAAGCTCTTCTGAACAGCCATGCTTCCCATCAGGGCCCATCAGTCATCATTCTAGCGAACGCCCCGCGGAGGGGGTTGCCACATGGCCTGCGCTCCTGATCCTCACACGACATCAGAGAAGCAGGTGGCCGGTCCCCTTGCATCTGTGGCCAGATCACCGCCTTACTTTGCATCTTGTGTTCTAACAAACCACAATAGTGCAATAAGTATAATGTGTTTTCTAATCGCTCATATACAGGGCTTAAGACAGAAGGGAAACATGCTTTCCTTCTCCTAAAAAGCACAAAACTAGAACAAAAGTCACAGTATCTTCCCTATCTTCTCTT
Source organism: Saccopteryx bilineata (assembly GCF_036850765.1). Taxonomy (NCBI): domain Eukaryota; kingdom Metazoa; phylum Chordata; class Mammalia; order Chiroptera; family Emballonuridae; genus Saccopteryx; species Saccopteryx bilineata. Next base: position 295,058,870 of record NC_089491.1, on the reverse strand, counting down.
GTTTCACTTTTAATTCCTTATATCATCATTTCGATTAATTGCCAGAATCTTAAGGGTAGAAAACATGTCTTCTACATATTTTTCTCCCTGTAGCACCTAATCCAGTGCTCTGTGCTCCAAGTACAATCCATGCTTATGAAATCCACAGAAACTAGCATATGCATAGCATGATTTTTTAATTAATTGGTTTTAGAAAGACAGAGAGGGAAAGGGAGAGAGAAAGAAGCATTCATTTGTTGTTCCACTTAGTTGTGCATTCTTTGGCTGCTTCTCATATGTACCCTGAGGGGTATCAAATCTGCAACCTTGGTGTTTTGGGACGGTGTGCTAACCCACTGAGCTAACCAGCCAGGGTCTATGCATAGCATGCTTTAATATTCACAGCAGTCTTCCATCTGGGCCCATTTCATTGCGTCCTGCTGAACCTCAAGCAGGCAATCGAAGCCCCAAGGGGTTGACTTGTCCTGTATCACAGAGGAAGTATAACAGAGTTGGAACCAGAACTGGGGTTTGGCTTTTGCTCAGATATTTACTGGGCCCTGAGATTATGAGTTCCCACTTTGAATATACAAAAGAGGTGGGAAGGCAGTGCTGAGAGGCTGATTGCTCTAAGAAGTTATGTCAAGACTTGGGGCAGTGATTGGTTTTGAAAGTGTCCAAATCATCGTATCAAAATCAAAACAGAGAAAGAAAGATGTGTTCGTGTATTTGAAATGACCTATCTGATCCACTGAGTCAGGAGAGCTCAGACCTTCTGAATGCCAAGGTGAAAAGTAAACTACTCAGACATCTTGATCAACTTTTTGAGGACAATTATCAAACATGTCAAAACAGGATGATCTCATTTACATAACACACTTGACTCAGTGTAGTTCTTGCATGAATATCCTAAGTTTATTAAGCTCATAAAAATTAACAGGTTGACTCATTACTAATCTTCCTAGGAAAATCTCAAGTACAGACCAAGCTTTCTTAACATAAGGTTATATTAAAGCATTTAATTAAAGTGTTATTCTCTAGTTTCCTGATAGAATGTTCCTACAAGGGAAGTGACAGAAATTCTCTTCTTGAACATTATAGCCAGACATCTGAGAGCCCTCTTCTGACTAGACCTCAACCTTGGCCTATAATGACTTGAACAAGCACTCACATATTTTCTAAAAGCTCAAGGCCACATCCTTGAGATGACTCCAGCTCCCTTAAAGTACCTGCCCAAGAAAACTCAAGTTACCAAAAGAATTTTGTTTGTTCTAGCTAACATCTATAGAAAGGGCCCCTGTCTCCCAGGCTCTGTGAGAGAGAGGGTAGGAGCCTAACTTCGATAAACAGCAGTTCGTAAACCCAGATGGGATTCACGTGGACCAACCTCCTGCATTCTGTCAGTTTTTACTTCCCTAACTCGACTCAGTCCCATCTTCCTCCCCTCTCTACCCCCTCATGCTCCTTTTAAACATCCAGTCCCTCTTTACAGAGTGAAGCTGATTTCAGGTCTGGCTGGACACTCTTCTCCATGGCAGTAGTTCCTGCCAATTAAAATCAGTCCTTCCCACTTTAATTAGTGTCCAACTTTGTTTGGCTGTGACAGAAGGGACACTTCTGCCCAGCCGTCTCTGTATTTCCAGTGTTTGTGCCACGATTGCTCACAGCACCTGCTCAATGGGTATGTGTCACAGGAATGAATGAACACGTAAAGTGAGTTTTCACCGTGGGGCATCCGCAACACCCGTCCACCTCATCCATAGCCCCTGAGGCTTCTGTCCTTCCCACTGGCGCCTGGGCACACGACTTCGGAATTCCACTTCTCAGCCTTCCCAGAATGCCACTACCTGGGCTGCCTTCTGCCCGTGATCCGACCCTGGGACGTGTCTGGACTGGCCTAACAGTTCTTTCTCTCCCAGAACACATCTTTCCTAAGATGCCCCTCCACCCCAGGCGTGACCTCTGAGTGAGCTTGCTGGGAGAATGGATTTTACTGGCGTTCTAAGTCCCTCAAGGTTGTGGGTTCCAAATTTGAAGCTGAGTTGAGCTTCTCTCGGTTCAAGTTGCAGCGAGCACTGGCAAAAATGTGACCTCCTGGTTCAAGAATAAAGGACCTGGGGCTTTCTTAGCTATCAAGTTGCTCTTACAAAAGATTCTGTTGAGTCAAGTGTAAAAGAATCAGAGTCTGAAGGATTTAATTTCTCTTGAAATATCTGATCGCTTCTTGGTGGAGGGGGCATTAATTTAGCGATGGGTATGCAGAGCCTCACTCATCTCAAAATGTTTGAGAAAGAGATGAAGGTATTTCCCCACTATCACAACCTTGCTAGACCCTCTCCTCCTTTTTCTCCCTGAATAGATTCTGAAAGTTGCATTAAATACCCTAGTCCAATTCCTAGGCTTATAAAAAGCTGCACTAAATATTCCTAGAAACCAACATTATCTGAGATAAAATTTATTCAGGACATATCTATGAATCAGAACTTAAATTCAAACTTAATTACTAAAAAAAAAGAAAAGAAAAGGCAACAAGAAAAATTTAAATTGCCCAAATTCATCAGTTGTGTTAGAATTTAGCACTCCTCAAACATGGGCTTGGTTAGAACTTAGAGAAAGTATAGTTTCTTTTTAATGCTATTTGTTGAAAAAGGTTTTGCCTATAGCTATAAATACTTCTTACTACCATCTCAAAAAGTTCCAGAGGCCCCTGGCCATTCTCACCAAATACGGGATTCTTCTGGGTTCAGAACTATCATTTACCATTGCATTTTTACTACCTGGCATGTTTCAGGGAAATGTTATGAGTCACCATGAGCTCTCCAGGCGCTACCATATCACCTTCATCCCTACAATTAAATAAAAAATTATTAGATGTTTTTTCTATACTTGAGGTTGAGCTATAGGAAAAATAGAAGGAAGAGAAACAGTCTCTACCCAACAGGAAGTTTGTAATTGGGATTGGAGACAAGATTTACACAGATGAGGGAATTTGTAAGCAAGACAATAATAATACTAATGCTATCAATAGCTAATATTTATCATGTATTCACTAATAAAAGGAATTATCATATTTCTCCATGTATAAGATGCACATTTTTTCTAAAAATTTGGGGTCTAAAAACTGGGTGCATCTCACACAGTAGTTGCAGATTTTTTTACTTGGTATTTCCACTTTTTTGCACTTGTTCTTGTGTTCATTGTTGAAGACAGAGATTTGTCATCAGACATAGATGGGGACAAGCTAATGGACGGGAGTTTTGACAGTGATGAGGAGTTGTCTAATATTATGATGCATAAAACCTGAGTTCAATAACTTTATGTAATACATTTTTTTTTCAAATTTTGGGCCCAAAATTAAGGTATGTCTTATTCATGGAGCATTTTATACATGGGGAAATATGGTATTCTAAGTGTTTTACATTATGATATAACTTTATTCTGAAAACTGTCTTACAAGACAGATGCTAGTATCATGCCCAGCGACACAAGAGAATACTTAAGTAGTGTAGTTTTAAGACCTTGCCCAACATCACACAGCTGGAGGGAGATAAGCCCCTATCTATCCAAAGTCTGAATGCCAAACCTCGCCTCACCACTGCCTTCAAACAAGTGTGTGGCCATGTGAAGGCTAACGCAGGGGTGTGTGCACGTGGAAACGTCTATGTGATCACCACAAACTGAGAGCCATTTGCTCATTCATTCCAACTAGAACCATTACTTCAATATCTTCCCTGCATTTTAATCTGTATTTGATGCAAAAACGCGTATTAGGCACTTGTTATAGGTGCGTGGAGAAGAGGTAAGGCCTGGTCTCTGTCCACAAGGGCAATAAGAAAGGCTGCACATGCTCTTATAGTGAAAGGAAAGAGATGGTCACACACTGCTGGGGACATGGGAAAGTGTTCCGGAAAGACTGAGTCATTGATCTGGGCTGGAATTTCACAGAGATGGGAATCTGGGAGAATAAAATGGCATTATCTGTATATGTTTGTCTATAATTTGAGAGAAACCAGCATCGTATCACAATTTTGTTACTTTTTTCCTTTCTCTTACTTTTCTGCGTGCCATCTCAACATACTACCACACCTGACCCATACCTCCTTCGCCACCATGGAAAAGGCAGTGAGTCAGGGCAAAAGAGAAAGAAAGACTTTCACCTGAAACCGATGCCGGACCAGTTGAGAGAACACCCAGAGGGCCAGATATGAGCAAATTCAGGGCAGCAGCTTCCACAGAATCAGTAGCAGGTTCATCATCATTTCAGAACGTTGCACAGCTTCTCCCGTTCCACCTCTCTGTTCCTGCCTCCCAGCCTCCTCTCCCTCTGCATATGCTGCAAGCTAGAATGGTCCCCTTATTCGAGCAGTTCCTGAAAACTCATTCCTTCCAAATAATCCTATCTTAACGTGAGAACATTGGCAAATTCCCCCTTGCCTCTCCCTCTCTGACCATGAAGCTTTCAAAACAACTTCCTATCAGGTCATCCACTTTTTAAAACCATTTCCCCCCACCCCCACCATCCAAATGCCTTCTAACATAATATCAGAACAACAGAGCAGGCTTCTAAAGAGATAAAAGCAAAAAAAAAAAAAATAGAAATAATAATAGATTTTAATAAAAGCCAAATCCAGACAAGCCAGGAGAACTCATTCGAGACTTGAAAAGCCGGTGTTTGTATGGCTCTCAACGCTAAGTCCTTCAGACAAACTGCAGCATTTAGGTTTTAGCTCTTAGGTCCTTCCTCTGTCTCCTTCTCCCTCGTTTACAAAAACACACATTCCTCCTGAGGCACAGCCTCTTCACCCCCACCACTCACCTTCATTACTGTTCCAGCTAGCCTGATTCCTCCTCCTTTCTAACTGCACGACCCTCCATATTAAATTTTGCTTCCAGCACTGTGTGTCTCTACGCTACATTGGGGGGACCCTGTAGGTTAAAGGCCCCTTCCTGCTTTGATGGGGCCAGGTCAGCTTGGGTAATAAAAGAGGAAGGCTATTAGAAACATCATAAAAGCAGAAAAGGTAATTGAAAATGTTCATTCACTAAGTAGACATACCCCCAAAACATACACAGGAAAGATAAATAAGTGTGTGGCTCTAGAAGAGGAAATGAAACAAATATGGAGATTGCGGGACATCAAAGGGAAACTCGCTGTCCTGTGGAGGATGGGAAGGTTGTGCATAAATGACTTAAACGGCAGAAGAACGTGGCGGGGGGAGGGACTCATTAGGTATTCCTCTCAAATCAGAATCTTATACCTCTGGACACCTGATGCATGACGAGGATATTTGCATTTCAACAACGGGTAAGTACATCATATCTGGCTTATTTTAACACACGAAGACCACATCGAAGTCAACATTTATTGAGCGATGCCAGCTGTTCTGCAAGACCTGGATTACTGGGGAAAGGAAATATCTAATAACCAGTGGAGGCAAAACCATGTTTTGAATATACTCTGATTTTTCTAATGTCTCCAATAAGAAATCACTTAATAAATAACAGAGAGTGATCTCTAGGTAAGAACATTATTCAGTAGCAAGTTTTGAAGAAGGGATTTTGTCAGTCTTCCTCTTAAGATGGAAAAGTAGAGACAGTAAGCAGGACATTCCTATTTCCTCAGCCATGACAGGCAGGAAGTAAGAAATTAATGGTCACAGCTAAGGAAATTATTGACAATTTTTATCTCAATAGTGCTGATAACTGTCATCAGAAGAGACTGAAGCAAGCTATAGATGAAAGTAAGATAATGATCTTCCTCTGAAGTCCAGGAGGAAAGCGAAGGTTACATAAACCCCACTCCGGGTAGTAACAAGTGTGTGTGTGTGTGTGTGTGTGTGTGTGTGTGTGTGTGTGTGTGTATATATATATATATATTTTTTTTTTTTTTCTGAAGCTGGAAACGGGGAGAGACAGTTAGACAGACTCCCGCATGCGCCCGACAGACCGGGATCCACCCGGCATGCCCACCAGGGGCGACGCTCTGCCCACCAGGGGCAATGCTCTGCCCCTCCGGGGTGTCGCTCTGCCGAGACCAGAGCCACTCTAGCGCCTGGGGCAGAGGCCAAGGAGCCATCCCCAGCGCCCGGGCCATCTTTGCTCCAATGGAGCCTTGGCTGCGGGAGGGGAAGAGAGAAACAGAGAGGAAGGAGGGGGGGGTGGAGAAGCAAATGGGCGCCTCTCCTATGTGCCCTGGCCGGGAATCGAACCCAGGTCCCCCGCACGCCAGGCCGACGCTCTACCACTGAGCCAACCCGCCAGGGCCAGTAGCAAGTACATAAAGTAAATACGTTAGTTATCCTGAAGAGTTTAATTTTCTCTCTTTATCGGGTGATGTTATCATCTATTAGTGCAAAAAATGCTGAAATTAATTATACAAACTGGTTACTATAAACAAATAGGGAGAAATAGGGAGAGGTTAGCAAGAAAAAAATACTGATTATTCAGTAGAGAATTGTATTTTTGTAGATCCAATACTAGTGAATGTTTTAAATTGTGTTAAGTTCTAGTCCCCTAAATAATGCTGAAGGAAAGCTGAAGAGCTCAGCAGGAACAACCATTGAATGGATGATGATGGCAACCCCTCAAAACGGAAGGCAACCACAGCCAACCAGCGCTCCATTCCTTCAGGCTAACCTTCCCCTCCCCTACTATCTTGTTAACTGAACTCTTCACTGATATATTCAATTAATATATTGTCTTATCATGTCACTAGGAAGCAAGAATATTTCATGGTATAGCCTGGTTTCTGAAGAGACTGGATTCTAATGAGAGAGATCTGCTATTTTCTTACCTGACAACTTTGAGCAATTGTTATGACTTCACCATTCCCCATATGCAAAATAGAGGGTACTAAGATGGTGAGAGGGTGTTTGCAGGTTTCAGCAGGTGCACATGCAGCCATGGCAGAGGAAGGGGAGACCTACTTAACCACCCAGACAAGCTGAATCAACCCTGGAGGTCAATGGGATGACACATCATTTAAGCGTACAAACGTACAGCTCATAGATAAAGAAGTCCTTGAGTTCAAACTTACAGCATAGTGATCATAGTCAACAATATTGTATTATAAACTTCCAAGCTGCTGAGAGACTAGAATCTTAATTGTTCTTACCACAAAATAAAATTACAAGTGTCATGATAGAAGTGTTAGTTAATGCTCTGATGCTAATCAGATTGTAATATATAAATGTCTATATCAAATCAACATGTTATTTACCCCAAACTTATAAAATATTATATATTAGTTACATCTCAATAAAATTTAAAATAATTTAGTAGTTCATATTTTTCAATATCTTTGCATGCTAAGTACTATGCTCTAAATATGTATCTAATTTCAGCTTAAGAGGAAATTAGGTAAATGCCTAATTTGTACCCAGTAGGATGAGATACCCATACCATGGCCACGTAGCCTCAGAATTCAGTTCAATTACTAAAATGTTTGTAGTACTCTTTTTTATGTTTTGATTTCAAGAAATTAGCCAAAGTGATAAATGTGACCACCATATATACAAAAGCAAACTATACACTAAATAGTCACTAAAATGAAAACAGAACATTAAACCAGCTTCAGAGGGGAAAGACCTGTTTATTTGAGAAATTAAAAGTATGCAGGCAGTGTATGCATAAGAGCTGAAGAAGTCATTCTTTTTAATGGGTTACTTATAAAATGACTTGATTGGATCATCTAACTTTTATAACAAGGTGTCTCTGAGACATTTCACATGACTGTTGTAATGGTAACACAATCATAAGCTCCAAGTCCTAATTTCCAATAGTGACTTCTTTCAATCCCGGCGGGCCTCAGACTGTACCCTGTCTTTTAGGATGAAGATCTCACCTCTCTGATGTACCCTGGTCATTCCTGCGGCCTGGGAAGTGTCAGTTCTAATGAGCAGGAGGAGAAGGGCTGAGATTCTTCAATGAGCATAAAAGAATGGAGGGACGCCTGTTAAATGCCATTCACAGCTCTAAATAGCCATTCAGATTAGTGGCCGTGGTTCCTAAAGGACGGGTCCCACACTGATGTGTGTGCCGGCCTCTTTCAAGGTCAGTGATCCATGCAACTCAAGTGGTAATGGGATCCGACCCTTACTGTCAAAACCTGCACCTGTTAGGCTCAGAACAATGGGTCATTCTGAAGTCAGCCACTGCAACTTGCTCTTTTCCAGACCAATGAAAAGAATATCCCATTTCTCTTGGAACTTGGTGGCTACCACGCAAACTGCTTCGACGCTATTTGCAAAATAGCATACAAGCTGTGAAATGATGCTATTACAGATGGAACACCACAGACCTGCTAGCCTCACATTCTGGAAGTGATGCACGTTAATCACGTCTTCCTTCCACTTCAGTGGACTATAAGTTAGACACACATGAATGGCTCGGAAGAGGAGCATAAATGTATATATACATGTATACATGGCAGGGGAAGGGAAATTACTAATTAAATACATATGAAGAGCAGATTAACTCATAATTTGAAGCACTGGGTCCCAGTCTCACAGTCGCTGTGTGACTTTCAGTAAGTCAAGTCTTTATACTCCCCCATGTAATGGAGTGAGTTTGACATTGTTAAAGCTCAAAAAAGGGATTTCCCACCCTGGCCAGATAACTTGGTTGGTTAGAGTGTCGTCCCAAAATACAGAGGTTGCCAGTTCAATCCCTGGTCAGGGCTGGAATGGATTGATGTTCCTGTCTCTCTCACTCTCTCTCTCCCCTCCTCTCTCACTAAAATCAATAAAAAAAAACCGGAAGGAAGGATGGAAGGAAGGAAGGAAGGAAGGAAGGAAGGAAGGAAGGAAGGAAGGAAGAGAGGGAGGGAGGGAGGGAGGGAGGGAGGGAGGAAGAAAGGAAGGGAAGAGAGAGAGAAAGGAAAAGGAAAAAGAAAGAAAGAAATGGACTTTTCTCTGCTTTGCTTTCTGTTTCATCTATTTGGGGCTTTGAATTAAATAATTTCTAAGTTTTCTTTTAGTTCTCAAATTGTATTATTCTATTTAATTTGTTGCTTTAAATTATTCTGTGATTCAATATACTCTTAATAGATCAAGCCACATACTTCTTACTATTAGGCAGAATTATACCAATATGGTACGCCATTGACTAAAATGTATATCAAGTATTTCCTGAATCTGTATTTCTTAATTTTCCTAAAATGAGTATTGATTTTTTATGTCACTTTTAATTAGCTTAAGAAGTCTTCCGCTTCAACCATCTCTCCGCAAGGTATATAAATGGAATCATCTTGCAATAGTAATTTTGAGGAATGAAGATTACACACCTTCCCTTCATAGTTGGCAATAATTTATAGTCACATCCCACCCAGCACAGGCTGGGTGATTCTTTACAATCCTTTTTCATCTTGTTCACACTGCTAGACTACATTTCCCAACCTCCCTTACACTTGGGCCCAGCCATGTGACTTCAGTTTGACCAATAGAATGTGGGTGAGAGTAACGTACTCCACTTCTAGCACTGGCATATAAAATCCTCCCACTTGTAATCCTCTACTCTCTCCATCTGCCTGTTCACTGGAGAGGATTCTAACGTTTTCAAGGAATGGCAGCCACAAGATAAAAGGTTCCCATGTCCGTAGCTCAGAGCTTTGAGGAGAGCTACCAGGAAAGATGTCTGATGAGAAATAACCATCTTGGATTGTTGTTGGGCATTATGACCAGAGGTAAATAACCCGATTAGTGCTGCCATGTGGAGAATTTCTTGGATGCAATGGTAGCCTCCGTGCATATTCCCAGGCAAACCGCCTCATGGTCAGAGAACAGAAGGCTTACAGAGCAAGCTACAATGCTCCAATCACATGGTTTGTTGAAATGACTTAAAAGACACAAAGAGAAGGAAAAAAATAGACACAAGGAAAAGCAAAGAGAAGGGGGGGTCAATGAGCGATTGAGACCATACTGACTAATCCTGGGGGGCACAAAGTTTGTGTGCTGGCCGCTCCCTCTGCTTCAGCAAGTCCCGGTTCTGATGTGGTTCTGAGGACCAGAGTGGGGGTTCAGACAACACAGAGTCTCAAGGACCTCATGAAGCCTCTCCTGACCCCATAGTCTGCCTGAAGGGAGCCCTTTGCTCCCTGCTCCTCTGGAACTACTAGATGCACCAGAGCCACCCACAGGGAACACTGGGCCCAACCCCTGCCACCCAGAAACTGGGAAATTAAAGGAGCCAAGGAACTATGAGGGTCCCTAAGTCATTTCAAACATTCCTCTCATTTCTCCCAGTCATGAAGACGGGTCCCAGAGGACACGCATGACACACAGTCCTTATGCTAATAGCTAATGTCCCACCAAATAACAAGGAGGCAGACCCTTCCTGTCATGAAATATGAGGCATTATTTTCTTCCCCGTTATTAGCATTGCAAAACCCTTCTGAAACTTCTGTCCTCGGCAGCCACTTTCCTCACGACAAACCAAACTAAAATAAATGGTGTTTGGTGTATTGAGAGGACAATGGCAATTGTCAAAAAGTTCCTCTTCTAAACAATTCTAAGTTAAACTAATTATATTCCTTTACTAAGAAGAAGCGGTGAAGCTTATAAGAAATCAGCACTCCACTGTAAGAGTTTGCTTAGGAACTAAAACTTATATCATTGGGCTGGGGCTGCATGAAGAAAAACTGTAATTTTAAATTAACAAAAATATGTGGACACATTAGCAGGTCCCTGCCCCAGACCTCAAAAGCAGCCTGTAAAAGTGAGAAGCCTGAAGATTTATCTGAATTCAATCCTGGGAAATCCACCTCTGATGGAGGGTATGCTTAAGTTGCAGATTTATTCTAGAAGTATTTGGGGTCTGCCTATTTCTACAAAGAAAGCTGAAGAGAAAGTGCCAGGAAAAGAGAGAGTCTAGAAATTTAAAAACTGCATTTCCACAGGTCCAGGCGATTCAAATCACAGCTGAAAGTGGATGTTTCAACAACATTCTGTTCACAACTAGTCTTTATTCCTCAGAAATATCCAAATGACCAGATGAGGCAAATAACCAATTTCTTTTGCCCTAAGCAAAAAACTTGTTGAGAGGAGTAGGGGTGGGAAGGACAATGGATCCCCAACTACTAGCAAACAGCCTTTGTGTTCTGCTTTATGACACTGAGATATCTCTCTCTCTCTCTCTCTCTCTCTCTCTCTCTCTCTCTCTCACACACACACACACACACACACACACATCCATTATGTTAATGAATCAGCCTGAGACGAAAATGTCAGGCCTGCAAAAACATCCACATTTCTCAGCATAACTTCTTTGCAAGCCCGCCTTCCCTCACCCCAGGTCCGCCACTCACAAACAGCAGGTATATGGGAAGGAGGCCAGGCACAAGTGGACCAGGTCATTTTCCTGGTGTTTTGTCCCTGGCTTTTATTTTCTGGGAATCCCACCGAGTTGGCACAGTGGGGTTAAGCTGTTCTCAGAGCGGACAAAGAGCCGACTTAGTGCCCGCGCAGGGCTCTCCCCTTCAGTCTGAGCCCTGGCTGGGGTTGGTGGGGGAAGCAGGTGACAAGCATTAGAGAGACAAACTTGGGTGCCTTTGCCTTTCGGTTTATATCAGTTCTTCACATCAAAAAGCAAACAGGATACTTTCTCCAGAACAATCAGATGGTGAGTGCAACCTTCAGTCAAGAGATCGCTTTGTCTTCCCCTTGGCAAACTTGTACACACATGGAAACATCTGGAGAGCTGACTGAACTCAATTTTGAACCAGATGTTGGACATCGTGTAGACATGGCCTCTACTGCTGTCCTTCATTTCCGCCTCCAACTGTGGACCTGATCCTTCTGAGACTTTGTCCAACAGTCTTTGCTAACTGTGCAGCGTGAGGGGGTGACACGCACGTGGTGGCCATGCCTGACTCCGAGAGCCCGGCCCTGGGGCTGCCCTGTACGGCAGTGTCTTTTCTTCCAAAGGGCCATCTAAAAACCACAGTGTTTTCTCTCCCAGCAAAGCATCGGGCCTCCACGGAGGGAACCTGCTGTCAGGACAACTCAGACACTTCAAAGGCCGCCGGGTTCTGTCCAAAATGCGGCTTCGTCCCTGTGAACACGAGGTCACACCGGCGTGGCCAGCACAGCCAGCCCTCGCTGACTGCCCGCCCCTGACGCAGGGAAGCCAGTCTCTGCTTTCCAGCCAGAGGAGCACAATGACCTCTTTATCCATTTTTAAACAGCCTCTTCCCTTGCAAATCTCTGCTAATAAGCACAGCTTATCTTTATTTACCAGGTAGCTCCTTTCTCTTCGGAGAGACCAGGAGGCCTCACAAAGGGAAGAGGAGGGAAAAGCATTTTCTACAAAAATGACAAGGAGACAGCACTTTTCTGTCTAAAAATACACAGATGCCCTTCTCCTGTGGATGCTGACTTGTTAGAGATAGTCAGGGACTGGCTTTGAAAAAAATCCTTAAAGAACTCTGTGTGGCCTGTAATGAGGGGAGTTCCCATGTAACTGTTCCAGGTTCTATTCCACCTCCCACTGTAATGCAAAATAAACTTAAGGCCAACTGGTCGACCCCTGTCTCTAAGCAGAGTGATACTTTACCTTTCAAAATTTTTAGATTAAAAGAGCTTAATAAACACTTCTGGTTCTTCCCCCCTTTCCCATAAACCAGAAGTAAAAGTCCTTATTCAGATCCTAGGGATTCCTTTCTCTGGAGCTCATGTCGCTAAGAATGTTTTTTCCTAGTTGGGTGGTTGCTATGTAGTATTCTAATAGCTCAGTCTTATTTTATTTTACAGAACTTTAGAATACCGTAGGATACACAAAACTGCAGTTGTGCATAAATGTATGTTAAAAGATACATAAATTGGGACACCTAATTGCTCAATCTGGCCATTTGCATAATTATGAAGACTGAAAAGGTAAGGTCAGTAGGCCCAGTAAAGACTCTAATCCAGAAGGCGGGAAACTTTTTGGCTGAGAGAGCCATGAACACCACATATTTTAAAATGTAAATTCTGTGAGAGCCATACAACAACCCGTGTACGTTACTCATTATCCAATAAAAATTTGGTGTTGTCTCAAAGGACAGCTGTGATTGGCTCCAGCCACCTGCAACCATGAATATGAGCAGTAGGAAATAAATGGATTGTAATACATGAGAATGTTTTATATTTTTAAACGTTATTTTTTTTTAATTAAAGATTTGTCTGCGAGCCAGATGCAGCCATCAAAAGAGCCACATCTGGCTCACGAGCCCTAGGTTCCCGACCCCTGCTCTAATCTCCATCCCCACCCCATGGGGAGCTGGAGGGAAGCACACTGCCAAAGAGGGCACAGTCACGTGAAAGTAAACACTCTCCTCTAGGTCCTTCCCTTTTCGGAGAAGTAGATCATATTCTGCCTGGACACCTATCAAACGCTTCAAAAACCAGAAATGGTCCCAGGATCTACTGAATTGTGAGGGGCTTGAAGGTAGAAAATGTATCATTTTATAAAAAGCAACCCCTGATCTAAAGGATAGGGACTGCTGGTGGTAGCGATGATGATGATGATGATGATGACTATGACTATGATGATGACAATGATGATGACGATGGCGACAATGACAGCAGCAACCATAACTTTTTCAGCACTTGCAATGTGCCAGGGACTTTGCTACATTCTTTATGTACATCAATTAATTTACTTCTCACGGCAATCTATGAGGCAGGTATTATTAAAAACCTTATTCTGTAAATGAGGAAACTCAGTTACAAACTCAGAGTGCTTATTAGGTGACTGCCCAAAGTCACACCTCTAGTAAGTGGCAGAGATGGGATTGAAGACCAGGTCTTTCTGATGCCAGAACCTGTGAGTGAAACCACTATGATAATACAGCCTGGTGCATGGTTGGGGCTTAATAAATTTATGCTGAACAAACTGAGATCTAATAGAATTTGATGCGGTGCTTCTCTCCCTGCCTCAAACTTCTGTGTAACTCACAAAGACATTGTTTTGTTGTCACAGAACATAAGTGTGAGTATTGTTAGGACAGTCTTAGCACTCCAAACTAGACTACAAGCGCCTCGAGGGTAAGGCAACATATTCTCCATAATATCTATAGGTACTGTACTACGCTTTCTGCTTTACACACATTTTTGAATTCTTATAATCCTTCTAACAGGAACATATTATTATCCCCATCCTTGAGATGAGGAAACAAATGCAGAGGTGAACAAAGACCACAAAGCTAGCAATAAAATATTCAAACACGTTCTGTCTGCCTCCAGAGCCAGCGCAGTCTCCCTTCTGACCCGGGGCCACCTTCTCCACCTGTGTCCTTAAGGTGGCAAAGAAAACAACACCAGCAGCAAACATGAATCATGCATTCACCTTCAGATATACGCACAATAAGAAGCACTTTCCTTTTTTATTTGCTTTGCTGAGAGCAGGCTGTTTGCATTGTCCAGGTCTCGCAGCTCATCCTGACCCAGGAAATGTGGGCATTATTGTCTTGGTTCCTCTTCCTTCACAGCTCTGTCTCCTTGCTGGCCTCGGGAAAACCAGGGAATGCTTGTAGAAAGTGGCAGAGAGAGAGTAGGGATATCACACTCCTTGTCTTTTCTGGTTCTCCATCCGATCTCATTTATTTGGACAGGCTCTAGAAAGTCAGCAGTGGGGACCAGGGTGACTGGAGGTCAGGGTCTGCTTATGTGAGAGGGCTAGACATAGGTGGCCACCCTCCACCTCTTCTGTCCCATCTACCCCACATCCCAGGACCGGCACCGCATCCCTGCTAACATTTACAATACCTGTTGGCTGGGCCTATAGTGTTCCCTGTAGCAACTATGGCTATGACATCCTAGGGAGAGCCAGGCCAATTTCTCTGGCAACCCCAGCTTCCAGAGGGACTATAGTATCTCCCCAGGTCTTAACCCTGTCATGTGCTACCTCCACTTCTGGGGCTGGAGAATTCCAACAAAATCCAATACATCTCCTGGCTGTCGAGTTCCACTTCTTTACAAGCCTGAGGATGGTGTCTGGCAAAAGGGAAGGATGTTTGAACTTAGATTGTAAAGATGCATCATTTTTATTCTCAGATGGGGTCTTCTCCTTAGGGTAATGACCAAGTAGTGACTGGGATTATAGGATAGGGTTACCTTTCCTTGATACTTGGGCACATTTTATGAAAGAATGCAAGAAAGACCTGAAAGAGGATGGCTTCACTGGGGGAAAGGGAGAGGCATTCAGCTCATGTCTGAAAATCACCTAAAGATCTACCTGAAAAAAAAATAGTTGAGTTCTCCAGGGACTTCCATGAAGTGCATTTAAATAACAAACCAGGTTTAAATCAACCCCCCCCCCAAAAGACTATTATATATGTATGTGCCATTGGCTTTCCACTTACTGGTAAGCCAGAGGTCAGGGACTATATCCTCCCTGTGTTCCTAGCACAGTGTGTGGCCCAGAGTAGGTGCTCAGTACGCATTTGCTGAATGAATATTGAAAGCCACCACAGAGACTCATTTGGCCTGTAGGAGTAAAGCATAAAAGAATAATGGAGAATCACAGAATAGGGATGCAACGTGGCTCTTGGCTTTCAGTGGAGCTGGGATCTTTGCATCAATACAAAGTAGCACGGCTGTTCTGATGGGACTCCTGGGCCCTTTGACAATTACGAGGGAATTTAGAAACTAAATGTTTTCACATCTAGACCCAAAGCACTAATCATCTGAGCACAAGTGAGACTGTCAATCCATGACAGGACAGCAGAAATAAGGGATAAGAATGCAGTTCAGTGGAAACTGGATGAGGCAGGAGGTCAGAAGATCAGCTTCGGAAATGAACCTCTCTCCCCAGTCCCACCAAAAAGAGTCTTCAGCATGTGGCTCCATCACATGGGGGCTGAGGGGGAGACTGTGTCCTCTGTTTCGCTCCCTTTATTCTCCTGCATGTTCACTCTTGGCACTGCGAAGTCCCCAGCTCTACCGTTCCATTCCGTTTAGGGAAGGTCTCTCAGTTCTTCATCTATAGAATGGGTACAGTTCTTATCTGTTCTACCTGACTCGGGATTTCTGGGGGGAATAAAATGGGATTAATCACTCTTCTTTTCAACAAATATTTATGGAGTCATTGTTAAATAACATCATACCATGGGAAAGACGGTAAGAGACACGATGGTGAATAAGACTGGTTCTTTCTCTCCAGTATCTGGGCAGTGGCATGGCAAAACAGGTCTATGTCTCAAGGTCCAAAGAGGCCTATCCACGGTGCTGAAGGAAGATGAATTATTTTAGAAGGCTCTAGAAAGCTGCTGCCTGTGAGCTGAGTCTTGAGGGTTAAAATGGAAGCAGTTTGGGAACAAAATTATATACCAACTATACCAACATGAGGCATAGGTTATACATAATAACTAGTTTATGGAATGAACTGTGTTCCAAACTAATACCTGCCTAAACTCTTAGACACACTTCAAGCAAGTACTAGACAACCTTTATCAAGTGCTTGGAAAGTGTCTGATACCGTATGCTTTATATTGAGGATTTCTGCTATCAGAGCCAAAACCCAATGAGACAAGGTCCTGTCTGACTCCCCCTGTTACAAATGAGAAGCTTAGACTTCAAGATGTTAAATGTCTTGCCCATCGTCCCACAGAAAATCGTAGAGCCAAGATTTGAACTCAGGTGGTCAGAATTCAAATTCTGCTTCTCAAAGAAACAAGAGTAATAAAGTGATCTCTCCAATAATTCAATCTCCTCAGAACTGTGATTTTGAGGGAAATAAATTTTAGATCTTGGTGAATCAGGGCACCACCTATCTGGGAAATTGTATTTCATTTTGGGAAGATACAGGAATCCTTCCTCCTGGGTAATATCTCAAGTAACCCTGAAGTAATTCGCACTGTGGCCGGCAGATGGCAGAAAGTGACAAGAAAAGAACTGAAAACCACAGCAGGGCACCCATCTTGCTCCCCAGTTTGCAAGATTTTGCATTTTGTGTACAATACGGTTTGTTTAAAGTATCAAGTCTTGCCTCAAAGGGAGCTAGCTTCAAGTAGAAACTGCCATTGATAGAAATTCTCTAGTCACCAAGTCCTAGTACCGTGAGGAGGAACAGCCCCGGTGGCATTCACAAGGCGCTTCCTCTATAAAACTGTCATCAGCATTGATGTTTCCGTCTCCCTCTCTCCCTTCCTCCTTCTCACTAAAATCAATAAATAATTTTTGTTAAAAAAAAACTGTCACCAGGCTCTGGCCAGTGCTGACCAAGCCACCACCCCCCCTCGCCCCAACCCCTCTTTCTTACTGCAGGAAATCTTGGAGCTGTGCAAGTGATAACGTCTGGAAAGTACTTGGCAATGTTGGAAGACCTCTACCCCTGCTGAGTTAAGACCAAAGCCAGCAGCGTATTCTTTCAACAAAGGTGTGTTAAGTACTGGTTGTGTGCCAGGCTGGGCTCCACCAGAAACTTATTGTCTGCATTTATTTCCTCCCGGTTCCCAGCAGCTCACTGTTCCAAAATGAGCTAGGAAAGCAGTTCGTTCTGTAGAGTCATTGTCTTAGCACCTCCGCCAGAAAACAGGAGAAGCCAAAGGTACGCTGGATATTTTTAAAGTACAAAATAAATAAAACCTCGAGAGAATCTGACTGTCATCCTAAGAGTATAAAAGATCTTTCTTGTATTAAAGAAAACTCAGAACCTATAAAGAACAAACTGCAAAACATATGACAAGCTGCAAAACATATGACAAGCTGCAAAAAACTACAAAACATATGACAGGGGACTAATATTCTTAAATACAAATATGCTAAGAACTCTTATGATTCAGTAACATTGATATTTCAACAAGTCTTCTAAAACCAGTAAGATGGGCAAGTGACATGAACAGGCAGTTCCTAGGATCGGGCAGCCTGATTATTCAGATAGCATGGGTACCTTCAATGCTCTATTTCTTTTTTTCTATAATTAAACATATACAGTGATACAAACACAATGATTATCTTTAAGTTTGGAAAACTAATCAGTATCACAAGCACTTTCTTGAGTAAGAAAATGGCATGAGAAATGGTCCTTATCCAGTAGTATTCCAGAAGGGTAATGCGGATGAAATAACACACCTCACAAGTCAGCAGTTTCTTTGCCTTGCTCCATAGCAGAGAGGGTAACTCTAAGGGTTCTCAGGGGAAAGTCCACAGTTTTGATGCAAAGCAACCTATTACCTAAGGAGGGGTTTCTCCACCAGCAAAATAAATACTCATGTCAGTACACTCGTGGACAAAAGTCTAGGTTCCATTTGCTTGAAGTAGTTACTTGAAGAGAAATATGCACCCCAAGCAGAGCCAAGGGAGGAGCCTAAACTGAGGAAGGCAGACTGGGATACAATTTCAGCGTAACCTTCCTCCCTAAGCAGCTTGCCAGGTCCAAGCCCAGAGGACTCTCCCGTAAGAGCTCCAACCATACAGAAATTGTACACGTCTGTCACTGTGCACTTACCTGGGTTTGTTGTGTTGGCCTTCCATCCATTCATTTCACAGAATTTTCTCTAGATCACTGCCATTCACTTCTTTTCCTCTTCTCACAGGGAGCAATCCAGTGCTGTGCCCAGAGTGGATGCCCCCAAAGCCATCTGTACATAATGGGAACAAAATAAGTGGGCTTGAAAAAATACCTATTCAACTCCCTTGAATGACCAAATTCTCGCTCTCTGTTCCATCCTTCCTCTACACTACGTTGTGCTCAAGAAAGACAACGAATGGAGACACGGTGACAACAAAGCTGGCCGTATTACTACTATTTTTGGAAGGAGATTGAGTAAAACCAAGAAGACCATTCAGACCCATGATTCTGGGATGGCTTCTGTGGGAGCAGGAGACAGGAAAAAGTTGGTACTGGGCTGCCCATTGTTGATGACTCTCCAGGACTAACTTAATCCCATCAGTAGTTGTTCCTTGGGGTTATCCTTTCTACCTCTGGTCTAAGTCAATCAAGTCTCATAAAATGTTGGTTTTGTTTTAAAACCTCTCCCTCTGGGGTTGGCTTTAGCTCAGCAGTTCCTTCGAGTCAAGTTCACTTGTTAATCCTTACCCTCCTTTTTAGGGTCTGAATCTAAGTAATTGATCTAAGTCCATATAATTTTGTATAAGGAATTGCCTCCAAAAGACACTGGGTAAAGAGTTTAAAAGTCAACTATAAGAAAATAAACAATCTGATTAAAAGACAGACATTGATTTTGTGTTTACCTTCACCAAAGAAGATATACAGGTAGCAAATAAGCATAGGAAATAATGTTCCACATCATGTAATCAGGAAATGTAAATTTAAAAAACATTGAGATACCACTACATACCAATTAGAATGGCCAAAATCCAGAACACTGCCACTACCAAATGCTGACTAGTATGTGGAGCAACAGTAACTCTTATTTATTGCCACTTTGGAGATCAGCTTGACAGTTTTCAGCAAATCTAAACTACCCTTATTATATGACCCAGAAATGGTACTCCTTGGGGTTTACCCAAAGGAGGCAAAAATGTATGTCCACACAAATATCTGTATATGGATGTTTATGGAAACTTTATTTATAATTGCCAAAACCTGGAAGCAACTAAGTTGTCCCTCAGTAGGTGAGTGAATAAATCATATTGCATTCGCACAATGAAATTTTACTAGACACTAAAAAGAAAAAAGCTATCAAGCCATGGAAAGACATAGAGGAAACTTAAATGCATATTACTAAGAGAAAGAAGTCAATGTTAAAAAGCTACATGCTATATGATTCCAACACAATGATATTCTGGAAAAGGCAAAATTTATAGAGACAATAAAAGGATCAGTGTTTCTCGGGCATTACAGGGGGAGGGAGAGATGCTAGGTGGAGCACAGAGGATGTCTAGAGCAGTGAAACTACTCCATTTGATACTATAATGATGGACACATGTCATTATACAATTGTCCAAACCCACGTTCAACACCAAGAGTGAACCCTATTGTAAACCATGGACTTTGGGTAATAATGACATGTCAACATAGGCTCAATAACTCGAACACGTGCGCCACTCTGGTAAGCGATGTTGACAATAGGGGACGTATGCATGTGTGAGGGCAGGAAGTATATGGGAAATCTCTGTAGCCCCCATTTCAGTTTGCTGTAAACCTAAAGCTATGTTAAAGAAATTTCGTTTTCTTTAAGTTTGTGGTTAGTAAAGGTCACTCAAGGAGAAGAGAATGGCAGACAAGTCCATAGCTGTCTCTTCAGACCAGGGGTCCCCAAACTACGGCCGCAGGCCGCATGTGGCCCCCTGAGGCCATTTATCCATCCCCCACCGCACTTCCGGAAGGGGCACCTCTTTCATTGGTGGTCAGTAGGAGGAGCATAGTTCCCATTGAAATACTGGTCAGTTTGTTGATTAAAATTTACTTGTTCTTTATTTTAAATATTGTATTTGTTGCTGTTTTGTTTTTTTACTTTAAAATAAGATATGTGCAGTGTGCATAGGGATTTGTTCATAGTTTTTTTTTTATAGTCCAGCCCTCCAACGGTCTGAGGGACAGTGAACTGGCCCCCTGTGTAAAAAGTTTGGAGACCCCTGCTTTAGACCGTAGAAAATGCTTTTCCAAAAGGGCCTGCTGTTTATTCACAGAAAAGTATGCTCATCTCCCAAATTTCTTCAGAAACACTTCTGTTTATTTCCATCCAGATGTTTTACTAACTCTAGTGCAGAGCTTCGGGGATAAGAATGACATTTCTGTTCATTTTTTAAAGAAGATTATTTTAATATTCTTCTCCTCTATAACCATAAATGTTTCCAACTTAAATTTTGAGTTAAAAGATAAACTACCCACAAAAAAAGCATCCTACAGGATTTCCACTTAAATTCAGCAAGCCCTGCACATAACCTTCATTCCTTTGGATTTTTACGACAGGTTTGCACATCTTTTCCGGCCCGACCCTCAGCTCCAGTCTCTCTCAGCCATCAATATATGCCTTAGCAGGCAGTTCTTTCTAAGGGCAGGTCAGGCAGGAAAAGTTTCCATCAGCTAAGCAGGAAACCAACAGACTCGTGTCCCACCTCCTTCCTTGACCACCCCTCTCCCCCACCCCCAGCGTGGAAAATCCAGCATAGCTGTGGGAAGAGATAAGGGTGAGTTAGCTGAGTAACACTTCAAGAGAAGGTGATGTGAGGTTTGAGAGCATTCATATTAACAGGTAGCCAGTCTGAAATCTGCTTGATTGAACCCTCAGAAGGAAAGAAGTGTCATCAGCAGAGCCAGTTAGTATTCTCATTGGTCTCTGCTGAGAAATATGAGAAGTACAGTCATAAATTTAAATTCTAACACTTAAACCTTGCAAGAAGCTTATCTAAATTATGTTCAGTGACTAACAATTGTTGAGTGCTCTAAACCAAATGTCCAGTGCTATTATTAAGGGGCTGGCAATGCAAAGATGAATTTAAACTAAAAGAAATTATTTTTGCCCTATGGTAACTAAGAGACTCCAGCTCACTGTCTGAGAAACATTCTCTCGCAGGAGAAATTATTATAAAAATAATTTAGAAAATTTCCCACAGTTGAAGGACATGAGTTTTCGTGATGGAGAACCCATAAGATACTTAGTACCGTGGAAGGAATTAAACCAACACAATGCACATCCTGGTAAAATTTAAAATACTGGGTCTAAGAGGAGATCCTAAAAGCTTCTAGAGGTAAAAAAAAAAAAAAAAATTAGAGTATGTACCTATTTCAAAAAATCAAGAATCAGTTTAATATTGTAGGACAACAGAATCAAATGATTCAAAATTTGGGGGGTAAAATATTTCTAATGCAAAATTCTCTACCCAGGGAGATTATCAAACAGACATGAGGGCAAAATAAAGACATATTTAGACTTTCAAGGTCTCAAAATTTTTCTTCCATGCACTCTTTCTCAGGAAAGTTCTAGATCAAGGAAGAGGAAGACAATGAAAAGGGAAACTCCAAGAGAGACAAAGAGAATCCCCACGATGTTGGTGAAAAGAAATCCAGATGACAGCTAGGCCCGGCCCACAATGGAGCAGGTTGGAAGGCCCTCAGAGCTAATCTTGAAATAAATGGAATCCTGTTGTGGTTGAAGGAGCACTAAACAGGCCAGATCTTGATATTTGACCAAAGAAGCCAAAAATCTAAATTTTTATTTATGGTATTTTTTGCTCCATAAAACACACTTCCCCCCCCCAAAAAAAGTGGAGGGGAAAATGCCCATGAATCTTATGGAGCAAAAAATACAGTATTTTATTAAATATTTTAACATACCATTTGGTTCAGATTTTTTTTTCTCTTATTTTCCTCCTTAAACCCTAGATGTGTCTTATGGTTAGGTGCGCCTTATGGAGCGAAAAATACGGTAACTCTCCAAATGTTTAAAGTAAATGATAGCTTGGCCTGATCTGTGGTGGCGCAGTGGATAAAGCATTGACCTGGAAATGCTAAGGTCGCTGGTTCAAAACCCTGGGCTTGCCTGATGAAGGCACATATGGGAGTTGATGCTTCCAGCTCCTCCCCCATCTCTCTCTCCTCTCTCTGTCTCTCTCTCCCTCTCTCTCTCCTCTCTAAAATGAATAAATAAAAATAAAAAATAAAAAATTACAACCTTACCTAAAAAAAAAAAAAAAAAAAAGTAAATGATAGCTTAATTTTAAAAATATATTGTTTAAGGCCCTGGCCGGTTTGCTCAGTGGTGGAGCATCGGCCTGGCGTGCAGAAGTCCCAAGTTCGATTCCCAGCCAGGGCACACAGGAGAAGCGCCTATCTGCTTCTCCACCTCTCCATCTCTCCTTCCTCTCTGTCTCTCTCTTCCCCTCCCGCAGTGAGGCTCCATTGGATCAAAGATGGCCTGGGCACTGGGGATGGCTCCTCGGCCTCTGTCCCAGGCGCTAGAGTGGCACTGGTCGCAACAGAGCAACGCCCCAGAGGGGCAGAGCTTTGCCCCCTGGTGGGCAGAGCGTCGCCCCCTGGTGGGCGTGCTGGGTGGATGCCGGTCGGGCGCATGCGGGTTTCCAGCTTCAGAAAAATACAAAAAATATACATATATATTTTTTCTTAATATATATTAAGTCCATCAAAACTGTTTTGCTGACCAGATTTGAATCATTAATCATGAGGTTTAGTCTTATTCTAGATCAGGGTAGTCAACCTTTTTATACCTACCACCCACTTTTGTATCTCTATTAGTAGTAAAATTTTCTAACCGCCCACTGGTTCCACAGTAATGATGATTTATAAAGTAGGAAATAACTTTACTTTATAACATTTATAAAGCAGAGTTACAGCAAGTTAAAGCATATAATACTAATTACTTACCAAGTACTTTATGTCAAATTTTTGCTAAGTTTGGCAGAATAAATCTTTATAAAACAACTTACTATAGTTAAATCTATCTTTTTATTTATACTTTGGTTGCTCTGCTACCACCCACCATGAAAGCTGGAACACCCACTAGTGGGCGGTAGGGGCCAGGTTGACTACCACTGTTCTAGATACTTCTGAACTAGAAAGTAACATGAGAAGAGAAAAAAAGAAAATACTTATTGTTTTAAGTATTGAACATGATTTATTTTAATTAAGCCTCACAATTCTAAGAGGGTATTATTACCCCTTCGCATAATGGGTGAGAAAATGGGTTTAGATAGTGAGGAGCACACCCAGGGTTACTTGCCAATCAATGGCAGAACCAGATTCAACACCCATGCATATGCACACCACCATTCCTTCTTCTGTGTCAGCCGTTCTCAACCCTGGATGGCAATGGAAATCACCTGGGGGGGGGGGGGCTTTTAAAACTCTCCATACCCAGGTCACATGCAGGCCACTTACATCAGAATCTCTGGTGCTGAGACCCAGATGTCAATGTTCTTTTAGACCTCTCCAGGTGATACAAGGGGAACCATGATCCAAAAGTGGCACTGGCATTACTTCCAACGGGATCTCACTGGAAATGCGGAATCTAGGGCCACACCCCAAACCTCCGACATCAGAATCTGCATTAAACAAGATCATGCAATTCAAATGCACATTAAAATTGAGGAAGCATTCATTGATCCAGAAGAGAAGTGATGAAGGCTTAATCTAGGCTTCAAAGCTCTGGCTTCATCTTCACAATTTTACATTTATTAATGGTCCAAAGTTGGGGGCTCAGAAGGAGAGAGAGGATGACTAGGGGGAGAAGAGGAAAGAGACAAGAGGCATTTATAGTGCCGCAGAGTCAAGCACACCGTTGGCTCCGAACACTACACTTACAGGGATTTCTTGAGGGCCTCGTTTCAATTCCTTTACTTTTGCTCTTTCCTCAGATTATCAGAAAATAACTGACCCTCTCTTCTGTCAAAGAAAAAATAATTCATGACACTTATTAAAACAGTTGGGCAGACTTCATCAGGGAACAAGTAAGGTAGATATTAGGATTTTGTAGTAGGAGATTGCATTGCAATCATGGAAAAGTGAGGATTTCATAGCCAGTGAGAAAGGGGTGTGCATGCGTGTGTGTGTGTGTGCATGTGCACGTGTGTGCACACTGAGGGGTGGGGGCTTATGGCCTGCAGACAGAAAATGACTAAGAGGAATCACCAGAGATAAAGGGGATTCTGGCTAAATCAACCTAACAAGATTCTATGGAAGGCAGACCAGGGTGATCAGACATCCCCTGGGGTGTGGTGGGGAATGAAGAATTGGGTCCAATATTGAGGGTGATCAGATAGCAAGGATGGGGGAATTCTGAACCAACGGGACAGAATTCTTGCTAAGACTGGGTGATGCAAGGACAGACCTGAAGTCCAACAGTTGAGGCCTCATTGGGAAGAGAAGTCAGGGGAGGTTGACTAAGGTTCGGTCCAGGAGAGGCTGACTTCCCAACTCCAGGCTCTGTCTTGAGAATAAGGAAGCAGAGAAATCACAATCGGTGAAGGCTCCACTATATGGAGACCTATCCTCATACAAACCCCTGGCACCCACAAACTTTCACCCCTCTCTCCGGGCCAGACAGGCATCTGGGAGGCAAGAGAAAAAAGAGTGGGAAAGTGGCCTGGTGCAGGGCAGGCGGTGTGGCCCCACTGTGTGAGGCCCCCACCCCTTCAATCTCCCCGAGTCTCCCATGTCAACACAGAATAAAGGAACTCCACAAACCAACGCAAGCTCTCAGACAGGGCCCTCCGCGGGCCCCTCATCTGTCCCCACCTCCCTCCAGCTCAGCCTCCTCCTCACCGTCCCAGTTACTCTGGGCTCTGGAGAGGCACTGTGAGTTTTATGGCTCTTTAATTCTGTCTTATTATCCTCTGTTCTCACGACCCAGGTCTTTGCTACTTTCACTGCATTGTCAGGTTTCCCTTTGATGCCCTAATTAATACTAATGGGAAAGCCTCTCTCTCGGCTGTTTGCTAACTTTTCTTTCTGCTCAGTGTCTCCCAGTTGAACGTTCCTCCCTCTGAGCTGTGCGCTCCTCTGGAAGCCTGTTCTTGGGTTCATGTTAAAGAACCCGAGCACCTTACACAGGGTTTATCACTCTAGAACTGGGTGAGAGCAGGAATAGGAAAGGACATTGCACCAGAATCTGCCCGAATAGCCATGTGGACATGAAACCTAGGGTCTTTCTGACTTTGATTACATGTAGCTTTAACTCCTAGCTGTAGAAATCACCTCTCTCTTTCTCTCTGCACCCCTAAGAGATCTACTCTTTTCCCTAGATAATCAGCAACCCCGGGAGGCAGCAGAGACAGTAGCCCAGACCTGTCTAATGATCACAAGGTCCAGACCTCTGGCAGGCTAAAGGTAACATAATGACCTAAGTTATGTTTCAGCTCCTGAGCCCTAAGGTGGAATGACCCCTATCTACTCTCCCATGAGACCAGACAGAGGGACACCGAAACAGACCTCAGTGCTATCTTCAAGGCCTGAAGAAATGGTTTATTACAATCAGCTTCCCGCATGACCCTGAACCCCTAACTCACAGGTGTCCTGTGATTCTGCCCTAGGTCAGCAGTCGGCAAACTGCAGCTCGCAAGCCACACGTGGCTCTTTGGCCCCTTGAGTGTAGCTCTTCCACAAATACCAGGTGTGGGTGCTACCTCAATAAGGAATGTACCTACCTATATAGTTGAAGTTTAAAAAATTTGGCTCTCGGCCCTGGCCGATTGGCTCAGTGGTAGAGCGTCAGCCTGGCGTGCAGGAGTCCCGGGTTCGATTCCCGGCCAGGGCACACAGAAGAAGCGCCCATCTACTTCTCCACCCCTCCCCCTCTCCTTCCTCTCTGTCTCTCTCTTCCCCTCCCACAGCCAAAGCTCCATTGGAGCAAAGTTGACCCCGGCGCTAAGGATGGCTCCATGGCCTCTGCCTCAGGTGCTAGAATGGCTCTGGTTGCAACAGAGCAACACCCCAGATGGGCAGAGCATCGCCCCCTGGTGGGCATGCTGGGTGGATCCCGGTCGGGCACATGCAGGAGTCTGACTGCCTCCCTGTTTCCAACTTTGGAAAATTACCCCCCCAAAAAAAATTTGGCTTTCAAAAGAAATTTCAGTCATTGTACTGTTGATATTTGGCTCTGTTGACTAATGAGTTTGCTGACCACTGCTCTAAGTAATCTGTAATTTACATGCCATCAGGAAGTTCAGGCTTTTGAGCAATAGCTTCCTATTCTCCTGGGTGGCACCATTCATAGTAAGATAGCCAATCTTTCTCCACTGTAGTTCTGGGTATCTAGTGTTTGGCTCTGCCAGCCCCTGGCAGATGAACTCTTTTTGTTTGATAATAGATACCACCCAAACTGCAGAAGGTGGGCTCAGCCCCTTTGTCACCTCAGCTGAATGAGTCTGCCTTTCCAACTTGCTAGTGTCTCTTATTTAATAATTCTTCTAGGGGCCAATCCCTGTCACTTAAGGAGCTCGTGAGAGGCTCCGATGACCCCCAAATACTTTCTTTCATAGACTAATAATTTCTGAAATTTCTCTTTAGAAGTAGTTTCTTTAAGTTTTATTTTTATTTTATTTATCCAGATCTGAGCCAAAGGAATGAGCACAAACAGCTTTGGGAGGGTTTACATCTGAAAGCAGTGCTTGGTGCCCATTTGGATTGAGGGGCTCTGCAGACAGAAAGAGCAAGGTGAAGAAAAAGCTTCTGCTTCCTGAGCTGGGGCGGGAACCAAGGACCACTTCACAACCTTGCCGGAGGCAGCTGAGCTGTGGTTTTTAAGGGAAAATGTCAGCCCCTCCCACATCCCAAGGTCGTTTCTCATAGCTTCCTTTCCTCCCCAAGCAGCCCATAGTCAACAAATATTTAGACTTACAATAGCCAAGATCTGGAAACAGCCCAAGTGCCCATCAGTAGACGAATGGATTAAAAAGGTGTGGTACATATACACAATAGAATACTACGTGGCCGTGAAAAAGAAGGAAATCTTACCCTTTGCGACAACATAGATGAACCTGGAGTCTATTATGCTAAGCAAAATAAGCCAGGCAGGGAAAGAAAAATATCATATGACCTCACTCACATGAGGAATCCAATGAACAATGTGAACTGAGGAGCGGAAGAGAGACAGAGAAGGGGTCAAAGAGTCCAGAGGGAAAGTGGGCAGAGGCAAAGGGGATGAGAGGAGGGGATCAAAGAAAGGAAAGACATTAGTGAAAGTACAGTGTGTCCGTAAAGTCATGGTGCACTTTTGACCCGTCACAGGAAAGTAACAAAAGATGACAGAAATGTAAAATCTGCACCAAATAAAAGGAAAACCCTCCCAGTTTCTGTAGGATGAGGTGGCAGCATGTGCGCATGCGCAGATGATGACCTAACACCATGTATACAGTGGAGCAGCCCACGGCCATGCCAGTCAAGATGTGGACAGTACAGAGAGAAGTTCAGTGTGTTCTGTGGCTCGCTAAATTTGAATCCGTGACCAAGGTGCAACATGATTATCAGCGCGTTTATAACGAAGTGCCACCACATAGGAATAACATTACTTGGTGGGATAAGCAGTTAAAGGAAACCGGCAGTTTGGTGGAGAAACCCCGTTCTGGTAAGCCATCAGTCAGTGACAAGTCTGTAGAGGCAATACGGGATAGCTACCTAAGGAGCCCTAAAAAGTCTGTGCGTGAGCCCACATCGAACTGCACTGAATAGGTATGAAACTGGGAGAGTTTTCCTATTATTTGGTGCAGATTTCACATTTCTATCGTCTTTTGTTGCTTTCCTGCGACCGGTCAAAAGTGCACCATGACTTTACGGACACACTGTACATATTATCTTTTTTTCCTTGCTCTTTGGGGCCTCTCCCAGTTGTTGGAATTCCCATAAAGCCTGAGGCTTTAATTGCTCTGAGTCGCCTGGCAGCCCAGTTACTTGGGTCAGGACTGACAACCAGGTTTAGAGTTGGGATTGTGGGGAAGTGGGTTGAAGTCAGGTTGCCACTGGCCCCAAATTCCCTAGAAAACTCTGGGAGCTGAGTATTGAAATCACACTCCTCTGTATTTCTTTTTAATTTAATTAATTGTGCTTACATAGATTCTAGGGTCACACCAAATGCATCCGCCCCTCCCCGATATTCCTCTCAACATTTCCCTTGCCCCCTTCCTGACAGCGTCCTCCCCGCTTCTCTTCAGGTTTATCCCATCCTATCACTCCTCTGTATTTTTAAGAATCCCAAACTTTGGGTCAATGATCTGGGTTTGAGTATGGTGTTTTCTCCACTGTCTGGGTGATCTTGAGCACGTCCTTTCGGACACAGGCCCTTTAGTCTCCTTCCTTGTGTATAAACTGAGGGTCAGCCATACGGCCCCACTTGCCTCCCAGGGTAGGTTGTGAGGATCAAGCACAACAGCAACTCACAACTGTAGATAAGGAGAGGCCTTTGCGGTTGCTATTATTCTCAGTCTTGGTTCTTTTCCTTTCATTAAAGCAATAGGGGATGGAAGAGGAAAGCACTTGAAAATTAATTACAATATATGATCAGCTTCTATAATGCTACAAACAGAACAATTAGAAAATATTTTTCAGAAAACTACTAATTTATCTGCTCAGCACAAACTGTGGACAGGGAGAAGGCAGGAGAAGTGCAACTGACAAACACACAAAGCCTGGCCCCTCCCTGTGTGCACACAGGGAGGGGAGCTGGGGGATAGGAGAGGACAACCATTGAGGAGATCGGAGAGAGGACAGCTCACCAGTTACCATTTACTTGACCTTGGGCAAGCTATTTTATCTCTCTGAACCTATTTTCTCATCTCTAAAACAGGCCAATCACGTACTAGCTTTGTCATGAGGGTTTAATGAAGATCAAGTGGGATAATAACATATCCTCCACAAAATTTGTGGCACATTCCTGACCAGGCGGTGGTGCACTGAATAGAGTGTCAGCCTGGGATGCAGAAGACCCAGGTTCAAAACCCAAAGTCGCTGGCTTGAGCACAGGGGTCTCTGGTTTGAGCATGGAATCATAGACATGACCTCATCATGGTTGCTGGCTTGAGCCCAAGGGTCACTGGCTCAGCTGGAGCCCCCTCCCTCCCATCAAAGCACATATGAGAAAGAAATGAACAACTATGGTGCCGCAACGAAGAACTGATGCTTCTCATCCCTCTCCGTTCCTGTTTGCCCCTATCTGTCCCTTGCGCACGCAAAAAAATAAAAAAATAAAAATTATGGCACAAAATAAATAATAGATGAGATTAAGGTATATATGTATTTCTCATGTCAGACTATTTACACTACATTTGTTTGATTTTTACAAATAGACTGGGCTTTTTTCAGTTTTCTGATTACTCTCCCCCCAATCCATTACTTTCAGTCTAAGGGAGAAATAATCCCTTTCTTGAATTATCAAATATAAAGTGAAAGCCCTTCTTCCATGGGCTTGAATCATGAGTTTTTCCTCTGTCAAGAATAAAAATAAAGTAAAATTAATATTCCCATTAGCTGAACAGGGGCCCAGAGAGATGAGCAACTGTGACGACGTCACGGTGCGGACACAGTGACAAGCGGGGACACGGAGTGCCGGGTGCAGCACTGTTGGGCTAATTATGGAATCTTTAATTCATGCTCCTCTTTTGGCAGGAAAGGCCCCCAGCACAGATTGGTGCAGACAAATAAAGCTTCTGCATCTTAGCACTTGGCTTGACGGCCAACGGGGCTTACTGAACACCTGCTCAGCGCTAAGCACCAAGTATTAGAGGAATCAAAAGAAATTAAAGAGGTGGTCCCTGCCCTTGAAGAGCGTATGGTGTGCACCATCAAGTGGCTTCTACATTCTTGCCTTAAAAAGATATAGATAGATAGATAGATAGATAGATAGATAGATAGATAGATACACACAATTTAGAGTTTGCATATCCTTATTTTTAAAACTTTAAGTTAATCACCCTCTTCATTTCAAAGTTTAGGTAACTATGAGGCCTGGAGATTTTGTGTGACTTGCTCATGCAAAAGTCATACTTTTATAAGGGAGAAGAATAACTAAAGGATTGTTTGCAAGTACAGATCTGATGAAGTTCTTAAAAATCATATTAACTTTCTTTGAGTGCTTTGGGCATGCTGAATGGGATGCGTGACCCAGTTTGGAATCACATCCTTTTCTCCCTTTTCACAGTGTGTGAGCTGGCGGCCAGCCGCCGTGGCGGGGAATGAATGGGCCTCTGGGGTCTCCACCAGCAGAAGCCTGGAGGCCCCGGTCTTCCCCACGTGCAGGAACCTCGTGGAGCTGCTGCCACTGAAACCCTGCACAGGACTGTCCCCAAAAGAGCAGAGTGAGGGAGGGCAAGGTGCTAAAGTGGGCTCTATTGAGGAACTCTTTAGGCTAAGGAATTAAAAAAAGATCATTTTCTTGCAGAAACTCATCCAGAACCTTCAACAAGTTTTATCTCATTTAATCCAAATTCCCAGACCCACATTAATTGTGGCCCTTAGAACTCTCCACACCACACACCTTGGGCTACAGTGAAGTACACAAAGCAACGAACGACACCTGCCATCGGTCAGACCTGGGTTCCCATCCCTGTTTCCACACTAATTGGGTCTGTTCATCTAGACAGGTGGCCGAGCCACCCCCAGCAATGTTTCCTTGTCTGTACAGTCAGGGTCACAGTTCCTCCTCAGGGGACGGGACACTGCCAGGCAGGGGTAAAGGAGGAGACAGTTGGGGAAGGGCATCCCACCTCTGGGACTGGTTTCCCAAGTGATCTTCCCTATATGACCTCGTTTGAAAGAGGTCTTCTTTCAAGGGGCTCCTTAATAAAAGTGTGCAAAGAAGCTATAAAACCTCTCCTTTCCCTGACGCTGAATGTGAAAATACTAACCCACATATCCACATAGCATGGAGGGGGAGCCATGAAATGTTTTTTCATTCCTTTTCCTGCCACATGGAGAATGTTTAAAACCATTTGCATTAGCAAAATGGGGGGAGGGGGGAAACAATACTGCAAGGTCTTGCAATTTTTGTGTAAAGAAAGAAGTACAACTGAGTTATCTATTTCTTTTTCAACTAATTTAAATGACAAATGAACAGTCCGTTTTGACATTCAGAGGTAAAAAATAAATTGTTCTTTTTTTTTCTCTCTCTATATTTCCTCCTGTATTTCCAGTTAGGATGTAAAATCTTGGAAATAACATTTTGGTTTTCCCAAGTGTCCACCTCATTCAAAGCAAATTAGTCAGAGAATCACAATGTGCATAAATCCATCATCGTCAGGGTCCCGGGATCTCGGGACACTCCTGTGCTGAATCCTGAGATAAATCTTCCTGCCAGAAATCCTATTATTTAGAAGTACAGCAAAAATAACAATCGGAGATGACATCAGGATGGTGAGAACATCACACTCTTCTTCCTCATGTATCAGAAGAAGCTGACATCCGCTCATCACCGGCGAAAGGACAGGACCGGAGCCTGGGAAATGTCTGGTTGGCTCCGACACACATAATCTTCTGTCCTCTGGGAGCAGAAAGACCATTGGCACGGGCACACAAACACCTCCTGGAGATGGTGTGGAAATATCAGTCAGTGAGTAGAGAACAGAGGAGGATGTGTTTTTACACTTGTGGATAAGTAGATACTGCTTGGAGTGTAGGGAACCCTTCTGTCAACAGGTCCTTCTCCATTCGTAGCCTTTGGCTTATTCAAAGACATCACAGAGAGTATTGGTCAGGGTTGGGGGAGTGGGTGGTTGGGTAGAAGGAATTGGCATGAGTGCAGGACAGATAACACTGAAGAGATGAGGCAAGGCGAGAGGAAACATCTGGAGCATCTGGCAGGGGTCCTTTTAGGCTCTTCGCCTGAAGTAGCTCCCTACTGACCCTTCTTCATTGTTGGCCAGAATCAGGTTTTCCTGCTATTGCAGATTTCTCCAAAAACAAGTGGGATAACAGCAAACATTGCCATTTGCTTTTGAGACTGACAAGATGTCCTCTCAAATCTCACCTGCAGAGCCCACTTCCACAATTCACATCTAGTGGGGGGTTTTACATAAACTGCGCCTCCACAGATGAAGGGAACTAGGCAGGATCTTTCTGGGTGACTCGTACCTGGTGAGAAATCTCACAGAAAACCCTGCCACTGTGGGCTCAGGGCTGACACTAAGCTGCGTGTGTGCCTTTGAATGTTCAGAGAAAGGAGCAGTTTAAAGAACTTATTTATTTTGTGGTGGTAAGAACACTTTTCCCTCTTAATAAATGTTTAAGTGCAGAATACCTCTCATTAACTACAGTTACAGTGTTTTACAGATTTCTGGGATGTACGCTTCTTGCTTACCTGAAATTTTATGCCCACGAATTAGCAACTCTCCAATGCCCCCACTCCAGCCCCAACTATCCTCATTCCCCTCTTTGATTCTATGAATGTGACCATTTTAGAGATCTCATATTAAGTGGATTCCTGTAGCATTTCTCCATCTGTGATTGGCATATTACACTTAACAAAATGTTCCCATCCAAGGTTCATCCATGTGTCTTGGGATATGGATGTTTCGATCAGTAGAATCAAGTGAGATTCATTCAATACCGAAGCCTTCCAAATACAGGCAGACCACTCACACTCATCTGGCTGGTGTTCCTAGGAGTGTGAGGCTCCAACGCTAACCCTTGGTTTCCATGGAGGGAGTCCATAGAAGTGAGAAGTTTAGTTGACACACTACAGACATTTTTGTGGCGAAAAAGTTTCAAATGTCTTTTGACTTGTCTTTTTTGTTTTTTCTCTGTAAGGCCAGTGGCTGTGCCAGGCAGGTTCACACTGAATTCGGGCAGACGGTAAAGAAACTGTGGAGCCAGAAAATGGTGGGCAATTACGTTTATTAGAGTCTTGTAAAAGGGATGAACAAAGGCAGGAAAGACTGCTTCCCTTTCTTCCTAGGCTCCCAAGCCCCTCAGCACTCCAGACTCACTGGACTCACAGGCCTCCACCAGCCTCAGCATTCCCCAGGCGAACAGGCCAGGCCGAAAATACCCCTTCTCGGGACAAACAATCGCTCCTCCCCATGGAGGCAGGCAATCTGCAATTTGCAGTCTGCTCCCTGAGGGCAAGCACCCGCAGCCTTCCACAGACTACACACACGTGGTGCTGCCCCGTGCCAATGCAAAGTACAAACGAGTAAACCTAAACGGACTTTACAAACTTGTTTGACCAACATTCTCAAAGAAGAAAAACATCAATAGATACTTTTGTGACTCTAGTCTCTTCCCTCCAATTCAGTTTCAGTGGGCATTTCAGTTCTGTGGGCATGTCAATCTTCATATATATAAGCATAGCTCTTTGGTGACCAAATTAATAAAGTAGACATCTTATTAACAGCAGGAAGAAGACAAAGGAGTTCATGGGGATTTCAACTGCAAACATTATCCCATTATGCTTAAAGACACATACAGACAAGATAAATTTTATACGTACATATCTCTTCTATTTATTTCAAGGCATTTTCCTTGAAATAAATAGAAGAGATATGTAGGTATAAAATATACCCTACACCTCAAACAATGGCTAGTCATAAATTATCAAACTAAATCCGGTCTCAGCAAGTCTCAACTCTCCATTCCATTGGAATGTTAGCAGGTAAAAGAGGCCTGAAGTGAGTTACATTGGCTTACACTTGAAAATTTGTTTTGGAGATCATCAGAGATACTAACTTGAGTCATATTTGTTGTCATAGCTTCTGAGCTGAATTTTTCCTTTGTACAAATGCCATCTTGATAGAATAGATCATTCTGGGAAAATGTATCTTATTGTTTAATGGAAATTGAGTGATGTCAATAAAGTATGTCAGTCTTCCACTTTAATCAATCAAAAGGGTCTATGGTCATACCACCCTGAACATTCCCAATCTTGTCTAATTAATCAAAATGTTCAGAAATTACAAAAGTATTAAATAATATTGTGTTATCTTCTTTCTCTGCTCAGTCACAGTCATTTTAAGAAGCTGGCATTTTTATTAAAATAATATTACTTTACTCAGAAATAGGTGGAAATTGTGGAGAGGACAGAACAGTCTAGATAGGACTCAATTAGGACGGATAACACCCTCTGGGTACAGATAATCACTTCACTACAGAATTATGCTAGTGAGCTAGGACTTCTCAGTCAGATACAAAACCCACTTAATAACAGCTACCAGTATTGAGTGTTTGCCTGGAACTATGCAATGGTATTGATATATGTTATTTCATTGAATACTAACACTAAACCTACAAGACAGACACTTGTATATATTTCAAGATGAGAAAACAGAATCCTAGGGATTCTGAGCGACTTGGCTAATTAGTAAGTGACAGAGCCAGAATTTGTACCATGTAGCAGTGGTTCTCATTAGAGCATGTGGGCATCTCCAAGGCCAAGACTATCTTCCTAATACTAAGACTTGTTTTTTTACATTCATTCTCTCATTAGCATACAGTGGAGTTTTCCAGAAGCTGCATAATGTGTGTTGATGCCAACACTAAAGCTAATAGTATGTAGGTTTGTATCTAAAATAGTATTCTTGTATCTAAGAAGCTTAACAATTTTAATTTATTAACTTTTGTTCATAGAAATATCCACATAAACAAAAGCCCTTTGAGGTCCTTCACAGTTTCTCAGAGTGTGTAAATTAGTTCTGAGGCCAGAGTTTGAGAAACAAAGCATCTTATTACACCATCTTTCACAGAAAACTTCAGATTTCCATTCAGCCCAGTAAAAAAGAACACAGTTATCAAGCTAAAGAAACTTATCAATAAAGCATCATAAAAAAAACCCCACAAGAGTTTTTGTTGTATTTTATGGGCGTAGGAATTTTTCACTTCAAGATTGAAGAGAAATGGTGATTTGGGTCCCACATACAGTTTTAAGGCAGAGTTTTTCATTGAGTCCTAGAGATATCTACATGAGCTGCCTTCATGGGCGCTGCTACCTGGGACTTCTCCTTGATGTCAAGCGGTAAATTTCCCTCCTCTATGGGACATACAATAAAGCTTAAAAGCCTGCCAAAGGATCCAAATCTGACTATCTGGTTTCAAATTCTGGCTTACCAGCCATGAAACCATAGGTAAGTGATACGTAACCTGTCTGAACCCATTTCCTTATCTACAACATATTGTTATAATAATATGTTATAAGATATTGGGAGGATTAAATGAGGTCATGCTTCTTGAAAGTAAATGAAATAAAAATTGTTTAAGCCCTGGCCGGTTGGCTCAGCGGTAGAGCGTCGGCCTAGCGTGCGGAGGACCCAGGTTCGATGTCCGGCCAGGGCACACAGGAGAAGCGCCCATTTGCTTCTCCACCCCTCCGCCGCGCCTTCCTCTCTGTCTCTCTCTTCCCCTCCCGCAGCCAAGGCTCCATTGGAGCAAAGATGGCCCGGGCGCTGGGGATGGCTCCTTGGCCTCTGCCCCAGGCGCTAGAGCGGCTCTGGTCGCAACATGGCGACGCCCAGGATAGGCAGAGCATCGGCCCCTGGTGGGCAGAGCGTCACCCCATGGTGGGCGTGCCGGGTGGATCCCAGTCGGGCGCATGCGGGAGTCTGTCTGACTGTCTCTCCCTGTTTCCAGCTTCAGAAAAATAAATAAATAAATAAATAAATAAATAAATGTTTAAAAGGCTTGACACATAGCTCTTAGCACACAGTAAACAGTAAGCATTTTAGTGATCATCATTATTACTTGGGGGTCCATCGGTAGCTATACAGAACCCTGGATTTGGTCTTATTCCTCCCACCAAACTCCACTCTGGCTTCAATGAACAGTTGGGGTTTCTTCTACGTAATGGAATGAATTCTTTCTCTTCTATCACATCTTTAGCAACAAGGTGATTTAAAATAATCAGAAAAATTTTCAAGAGGCAATTTAGCTGGTTGCTCCCCCTTTTGAAGGCCATCTGTCCAAGACGGTGATTGTGAAGAAGAAATTAATTATGGACCTTGCACTCAGACCACCTCTGCTGAAAACCATGGCTATGTCTTGAGTAGATTCCATCTCCCTCTGAGCCTCGTTTTCCCCTACTAGAAGGGAAGGGTGTCTTTACAAAGTTTGATAAAGATCCTTGTAACTTTGTTATTCTATGATTAAATATTTTCAGATGTAAGCATTACTTCTCCCCTGAAAAAGCAATAGACTATCCAATGTATTTTGGCATTATATGTTCATAGTATTCTATGATACCATATTTAAATAAAATTGAGTAAATTTTGCAAACAAGAGTTACAAATAAAATATCAACATAAATGTATCATTCTTTATATTTTCCAGATAAAACACAAGATGTTATAAAAAGTGCATGGTGTTTGATTCATTTTCTTAAGATGTTCTGATTTATCATAGGAACATAATCTAATCCCTAGACTGATTTCCCAAAGGGATTAGTCAACATTTATTTTAATGCCTTTTAAATCTTTGGGTTCATAAAATCTTACATCTCTCAATTTGAATCAAATCTTGATTTCCTGGAAATCCTAGTTAATGTCAACAATCCCTTGAATCCTCAATGAGTAGCTGATAACTTGTGGAAATTGGAAGCAGATTAATTTTTAGAGATCACTTTCCCACATGGAGAGCAATATATTTTGAGCTTTGTTTATTCACACATTTTAATGAGGAAAACAAAAACAAACTTTTCAATTAGTCATCAAATATTTATTGAGCACTTTCTATTTCATGATGCTATAATATTAATAGGCTAATTTATTCAATTCAGCTAATCCCTTGAATCTAAATGCTGTAAATTATTCCTTTGTTTCTTCCGCCAGACCATCATTGTTTACAGAGATTGCATTTATACTCATTCATTCATTAATATTCCTCAGTGCAGTTCTATTCCAGCTTTCTATCAAGCTGTCCAAAATATAAGAGTGAATGAGATATACATAAATATATTCATATATATAGTACTTGGTATGTGTAGTATTATTAAATATAGAGTAAAATATATGTATTTTATGTATATATTCTATTTTGTAAACTCAGATACACTACATATTCAGATATATAATTACCTACCAGTTGTACCATAAGTTCAAAATCAACAAGGACTATACTGTCTTACATTCATTGTACCACTTCCTTCCATCTCTAATAAAATGGTGCTCCGTACATTGAGAGAGGAATAACTGTCACTGACTTACTGCAGCTCTTCTGGGTAGTATAGCACCAGTGCCAAAGAACTGAACCCAATCTATGACATTTAAAGGGAAGCTCTTGTGGCATTAGCCACAAGTAAATGCTTTCCATTGCCACCATCATCAACATTATCAACAAGCGAGTACAGTGACCTTGGGACTCCTTGAATGGACTATTCTAAGGTGACATTTAGGTCGGTCTCATTCATTTGCGTTCCTCTATGTGGGGAGGAAGGAGAGAGAGAAGATCACGGAAAGCAAGACAACCTCACGGTCAGGCTTCTTCTCCGTAGTTTTTAGAAATATCCACTAAAGCTCCTCCTTTGAGGATTGGTAAAATCTGGGAGATGAGGGGATAGTAAAAATGGCAAATGAGAATGCAGATCATTTAAACAAGAGACTTTTAAGAGAGGACCTGGGGGTGACGGGCCAGGGAAGAAAACTCGACAAAGACGCTGCCCGGAATGCTGACCAGCGGCTTCCTGGGAGTGGACAAATGCACGACGTCAGTTACAGAGGTGACCTTCCCGGGTCTGAGTGCCGTGCGGATCAGCTGTATTCAAAATGAGAATTCTGCGGTGTCCTTCTAACACCATACCTTCAGAAATCTCATTGCACACCTCAAAAACTCTCTTATATAGACTTTTAAATAATTGTAAATAGAAACCAGTCTAAAATCAACTCTTCCAGGTGATTTTGATGCAGGCGGTCTGAACGCTTGGAGAAACATTGCAGACATAGCCCCAGCATATTTTTAAACGTCATGCCATGTCTTCATGTTTGCCAGAGTCTATAAAACCTACCCCTGGAAATCAAAATCTTTACCACAGACACTAAAGTCAGTTTCCAGGAAAGTGTGGGCCCTGGCCGGTTGGCTCAGTGGTAGAGCGTCGGCCTGGCGTGCAGAAGTCCCGGGTTCGATTCCCGGCCAGGGCACACAGGAGAAGCGCCCATTTGCTTCTCCACCCCTCCCCCTCTCCTTCCTCTCTGTCTCTCTCTTCCCCTCCCGCAGCCGAGGCTCCATTGGAGCAAAGATGGCCCAGGCGCTGGGGATGGCTCCTTGGCCTCTTCCCCAGGCGTTAGAGTGGCTCTGGTCACGACAGAGCGACGCCCCGGAGGGGTAGAGCATCACCCGTGGTGGGCAGAGCGTCGCCCCTGGTGGGCGTGCAGGGTGGATCCCGGTCGGGCGCATGCGGGAGTCTGTCTGACTGTCTCTCCCCGTTTCCAGCTTCAGAAAAATACAAAAAAAAAAAAAAAAGAAAGAAAAAAAAAGAAAGTGTGGGTGGGTGGGTGGGTAGAGGAGATATTGCTGCAGAAAATGAACTACTCAAAGTCCCTTCAACTTTGTGTCTCATGTGAGTTCTTATTTGGATGGATCTCTACCTGCCTCTGACTTTATGGGAGGAAAAATACACATCCCAAGTGATACTTTTTTGTGAGGGAAATTAGAGCATAAATGCCCAGGGATGTAACCCAATAGTATTCCAAATAATGTCCTAGGGGGAAGATTATGACTATTTTTATTTCATAAAGGTAAACAAGCAAATAATTTACATTCAAAAGGATGAGTTTTTCTGAGGACAGCCTGGGGGGAAAGTATCTATAGAAACAACTTCCATCCTTCAGTTCATCCAGACCCCACTCCTGTACCCATGGAGGAACGATGTGGGAAGTGGGCTGTGGGCATTTCTTGGGGCCTCAGTTCTGTGGCAGCAGCATGCGTGTCAAGGGTCCCTGTGGTCAAGGTTGAGGACTCACTGGGAGAAGCAGCCCAGATGGACGAAAACAAGTGAGCTTTCCCCCTGGCGTACAGTATGTTCTCAACTGATATTTACTAAATTTGTTAAATAAGTTAATTCCTGACACATTGGCTGTTAATGTTCTTTTTTAAAGAATTCAAGATGTTTAACCCTATACACACACACAAAGGAAATCTGAGAGGTTTATGCCATCCTGTTTCCCCCATTTTGTTAGTATAGATGTCGGTATTTTCATATGGTTGTAACTAAGTGTGTGTTAATTACAACTCAAAAGTTGACCCATGCATCCGAGTTTCTTCTTCAAAACTATTCTTTCTGGGCTCTGTGAGGCCTTTCATTCCTTTCCCGCATTCATGGCTGCCCCTCCTACCTCCAAGAGGCTCCTGTCTACCTGCTAGAGCCTATGGCTTTCTTTTGGAAATCTTCTCAATTAAAATTCTATCTCCAGAGAATAAATAGAAAAGAGATGATTTCAGTTGCCTGAGGGCTGTCTGGCTGAGACTTTTTCTTGGGTGTAATTAGCCAAAATGATTTTATAGCCCTTTCCTCCTTTGAAACTAAGCAAGTTCTAAGAGTGTGATCACACACTCTTCTCGATTCACCTCCTGCCCCCAAACACACACACACACACACACACACACACTACACACACTATTGTTCTCTAAGACAAGGTTCAACTACTTGCCTCTGGGAATATCCCCTCAAATCTTCATCTTTCCCTCTGGAACAGTCCCACCTTACTTTGCCATCACTAAGGCAAATTTCCTGTCTTCTTGGCTGTGACTCCTTTCTAGTCTTTATTTTTTTGTTTAATGTGGTCTTAAATCCAAAATGGTCCTCATGATATTCATTAAAAAAAGAAAGGAACCACCACCGTTTCCATATTCTTTTAAATTCTTCATTAGTTGTTTTGTCACCCCAAGTGGCTTTCCCAGGTCCTGTCCTGAATCTTGCCCTACGGCAGTCACAACCACCCAGAAGGCTCAGCAGTGTTCCTGTGGTGAAAATAGTTTCATGTGACTCCAGATTTGCCTGTGTAAGAAGGACAGAAGTCATCATCTAATTATCAACCATGGCAAGAAAGAAACTGTGCAAGCGAGGTTCATCCAGGTAAGACCGATACCTCCAGCTTTCTAAGCTGCAATTAGCTCGCTGACTAACAAGCAAAAATCCCAGAATGACCAGAAGGGTCAGACATGCTAGCTCCCATTGTTCTCTGTTCTTGGTGTTTTCAGCCCCTCTTTTTGCTCCTCTCTGACCTGTCAGCCTGGGTCTCAGAAGACAAACATAATGGTGGTGGGGGGATTATTGTTGAAAATCACACACAAGATAATGAGATGAAGTCATTGACACCACATTACATAAATGCAAGGATTTACAACACTAGTCATAGCTTCTTCTGGAAAGTGTATAAAACAGTATTGTAAACCTAGCATGTTGTTTTTGGTGTTTTGTTTTGTTTTTTGCCTTACATAATCATTTCAAGATGCATTGCCTTCACTTCTTACAGGAAAAATATGGAAACCCTCCCTCTTTTTAACTATTTGTCAGAGAGTTAATGATAAATAAACACTTAAAATACCGCCTGACCAGGTGGTGGCACAGTGGATAGAGTGTCGGACTGGGATGCAGAGGACCCAGGTTTGAGACCCCGAGGTCATCAGCTTGAGCACGGGTTCATCTGGTTTGAGCAAAAGCTCACCAGCTTCAGCCTAAGGTCACTGGCTCGAGCAAGGGAGTTACTCGGTCTGCTGAAGGCCTGCAGTCAAGGCACATGTGAGAAAGCAATCAATGAACAACTAAAGAGTCACAATGAAAACTGATGATTGATGCTTCTCATCTCTCTCTGTTCCTGTCTGTCCCTGTCTATTCCTCTCTCTGACTCTCTGTTTCTGTTAAAAAAATAATAATAAAATTTAAAAAATAAAATAAATAAAATAAAATAAAATACGAAAGGAGCCTTTTTCCCAGAGAATCTTAAAGATGGAAGAGTCTTCAGAGCTTATCTAGTTTATTCTTTCTCAACTCGCTTTTGCTGGACCCACGACTCAAGATTCTGATTATGTGGACTGGGCTGAAGCCTGGAAATGTGTTCATTTAAAAGGCCCAGAGTTGTTCTGATACCCAGCTAACGTGGACAAACCTAGTCCAAACATTTTATTTTTTATATGAGAAACACGGAAACTAAATGAATTATTAATGAGACATTTAAATCTCTTTTGAAATTAAATAAATATTTTTTCATTATTCAACAAACATTTGTCACGGGGCTCTGCCCTGTATTAGACAATAATTGAAGACAAACAAGACATAAACCTTGCCCTCAATCACCTTACCTAGTCAAAACAAATAATCATTCCCTGATTATTAAATGTGAACGCATATTAAAAGCATTGGAAAACTATGAATGTTATAAAGATATAACATGTAACTAAGGGTGTCTCTGCATTTGGACCTTGGAATTCTAGGTAAATTAAATACCCCTGCACTAGTTTTTCTTCTCAGGAAATTGTGGGAACTGTTTTAACATGTGACATAGAAAC
The DNA here is from genome assembly GCF_036850765.1 of Saccopteryx bilineata. Classification (NCBI taxonomy): domain Eukaryota; kingdom Metazoa; phylum Chordata; class Mammalia; order Chiroptera; family Emballonuridae; genus Saccopteryx; species Saccopteryx bilineata. The sequence continues at coordinate 295,017,086 of NC_089491.1, read as the reverse complement.
CTAAGGATGCTATACAACCAGTGTGAGAAGACCGAGACATAATCTGTACATTGGCTGACCTAACCACCCATGCGTTGTCTTATCTCAGTTGACCTTTATCAATATACCTGCTCGTTGAGGTACAGGAGACAAATGAAGAGACTGTGGGCTTCTGCTTCTCCAGACTGCCCTGCCACCCATCTGCAGAAGATGTAAGGTAATAACAACCTTTGTGTGTTGAGATTCTAAACCTGCATTTCTTTTCCAATAAGTCAGTGCTTTGGCTGAGTGTTGTCATCTTAACTGCCCCATTTCTACTAATGTCAAATTCTGCCAGTGATCCAGGCTCCGCCATGGAAACTACACTGCCTTGGGTGTTGAACTGGACCGCACCAAGTTCCTTTTCCATTCCTGTGGCAGTGCAGGTGCATTAAATCCATGACGATCAGGAAGGGCACTCACTTCCCATTAACTATACACAAACACTGCCAGCCAACACACGGGCAGGGAATTCTGTTTCCAAATTTGCTTCTCAGTCTTCCATTTTCTTGTGCCATTCGACATAGTGTTTCAACTCAGTAGGAAACCAACTTTTGAGTTTTTAAATTTACATTTAGATCCTCTTGTTTTCCATTTGGGGCCGAATTTTTACTAATAAAAGCTTAAAGAGCAACTTTACAGTTGTGATTTTTCATTGCTGGAATAAACACTGTCCACAAGTTTTACAAGTAGATCCTTGATGGACTTGGGAAAAGTTCATTTTTTTTGTTAAGAATGAATGATAGAAGGAAAACACCACACTGGGCAAGCCATAATGCTCAATAAGGAAGCGTCAGGGACACTATATTTGGGGTGTTATCACTAATATTTTTAGCACAGCCTAGCATCCTAAAGGACAATGATCATCCTCTTCTACAAATTATTTTTCTCTCTTAATTTCTGGGAAGATTCCTAAGACTGATGGACCATAAATTTCACTTTACATTGCCTCTAATGTGTTTGCTTATATGAAAGAACATAGATACAAATACAAATGTGAGGACACACACACACCCCCGCAGGTGAATTACTTATGGGTTCTAAGGTCCTGTTACCCTACAGCTGACCTTGCTCATTCCTCCATTCTTGTTTATATCCAAGATGAATTAAATATAAATGAAATAAGCCCAGACTAGGATGTGGTGGAAACTTTAGTCTCATGACAAAGAATCCCTTTCACAGCATCTAAATCTTGCATTTCCTCTTGGAGTCTGATCGTGGAGAGAGATGCTCTTCCTCAGTGACCATGACTCCATTCCACCAGCCTCTCAGAGCCAAAGTCTTATCTCAGAGTCACCCTCAAACACGACGGAGCAAGCATCCGTGGCCATTTTTCAAGCTCTTTTCCTGTTTATTGCCTTAAACCTGGGAAATGGCTCACTGAACAAAGGCAGCTCCCCAAGGCCAAGCAGCATGCAACACGCTAATAAATATTCAAACCAATGTCTTTCAAATGTTATTGTGAATCATCTTTCCCTCCTTCCTTCCCATGGTTCAGTCATCTTGCTGGCTCTGAACTTGCGCCTTTTGTCTCCGGCCTCAGCTGCCTCCAGTTTACTGCCCATGACTGCAATTGTCTTTGTCTCCTTCATCCGCTTCGCTGTGTCTCATTTTCCTAATGTAGCCGGCCCCCACTTTTCCACAACATTGTTCCTTTGTTCCAGGGGAAAAAATAGTTTTGGGGAGGCAGCAAAAACACAGCTCCAAAGGCCACAGGGTGACATCCTCTCACACCTGATCTTTATTCATATCTGAGTTTTAATTGCCTTTTTTTCCCCCATTTCTCAAGCACCGTACACCTCCCTTCCTCCCTGACAGGAAGGAGCATTTTATTTCTCATTCAAAATGCTTTCCTACTGATCTCTATTCTTCAGAAGCTTCGGAGGCCCCTTGTTACCTGTTGGTTTTTCTCGCGTTGGTTGATCTGTTGGCCTTGCTGTCGTTTATTACCTTTCCAACCTTTTTTCCCCTTCTTTCCAAACTTGGGCCAGAACTTACAACCTGCTGTCTTTTCTCATCTTCACTATCATTATCTTCAGACCAAGTCTTCCTAAAATGGATTTTTTTTTTTTTTTTTTTACCAACCCTGTGCTCTTTAAAGAGACAAAGAGGAGAATTATGTGATGGTTTCCACCGTCGGAGCGTCTGTGGCTTTGTTGGAGCGAGAGCTTCACATCCAAAGCTAAAACCTTGACTTAACACACAAACTCAATTGACGAGAGGAGTACCGTGTTCAAGCCCACCAATTGGCCGAGGACACAATCAGAGGGTTATTGGCAGGTATCTTCTTATCTCCCTGGTGCACTGACAAAACTCAATTCATTAAAATAATAAAAAAAGATCTTGGTCCCTCATGTGAGCGGCATGTGATTTTCCATGAACGTTCGGCTCAGAAGGCATCGTGCCTATTATACATTCCATTTATAAATCAAACACCCCTCGTCCTGCGGCTGCACGCTGACATGTCAGCGAGGTTTGGGTCAGCCGCACACTCTTCCACGTGAACAGCAGATTAAGGCAAAGAGACAGGGAAGCGGCTCTTTCTTCCCCCCCCTTTTCCACCAGTAATAGGCAGCTTGAACGTTCAAATTGGGCTGAGACTCCAAAACCAAAGTCCCATGAACCATAGAAGCAAAGAGACTTGACATAAAAGACAGGATCTGTCTGGTCTTTTGGAGCCTTCACCTTTCTTTCTCTCCCCTTCATCATGCTCATTGCAAAGTAAAGTATGTGCGTGCGTGTGTGAATTAAAGAATATGTCTAAGAAAGGATGGGATAAAATCAAACCCAAGAAAGACTTTGGTTTCTAAAGCCTGGTGACCGTGGGTTTGGGGCCTGGGAGCCCGGAGCTCTGCACCGGCCGGGAAGGGGAAGCAGAAAGAAAACTTTCAGGTTGTCAATCAAAGGTCCATGGAGGGCCCCACTGAGTAGCTCCACCATGAAGGCAGCATGTTCCCAGTCAGCCGGGCCACGTTTCAAAGTCACTCTGCAGTTCTCGCTGCATGTGGAACTAGTCTCATGCTGTAGCCTCCCATCTATGTCAAAAACATGTCACTCCCCAGCACCCACTCGGGTGGAAATTTTGTTAAGAAAATTTCCCTCCAAACACGGTATGTCAAAACTTGCCGATTTTTGCCCCCCAGCCCACTCCCATCATTTGTACCATTATTATCTTATGTCAATAAGAATAGGAGAGAAAGGAGAAGAAATCTACTTGGAACTGTATTTCCTTTGGATTTTTTTTACCTACTGTACTAGACAAGAACCAGGAAAGAAATGACTTGAGGGGATCCAGAAATAGAGTTTTACCTTTGATCTATAAGAAACTGTGAGGTTCTGAAATTGTACACTCTATTTGAGAAATGGCCATGTATTATGGGTATTGATCCTACTAATGAAGGAAACTCAGAGGGGGAAATGAGATATTAAAAAGTGATGGTAACATAATTTATTACCTTTTTTCCCCAAATGTTATGTTTTAAGATTTACAGATCTCTCTGCTCCCCATACTTTGAGGAATATGAAATAAATAATTCGGTAAAACCTCCTTAGAAAGAAAAAGGATAAGATGATCAAAGTCGACTACACTAGTTATTTTCCTTGCATGAGATATAGTAGAAACAAGTAGACCCCGGCATGCTCAGTTAGCGGGGCACCTCACTAAGAGTTTCCTCCCAAAGACCATCAAATAATGGTCTGAAATTCAGGTAGGTTTTAAGATAATAGATTGTGTCAGAATGGTTCATTAAAAGATATTATTATCACCATAATAGGGTTTTTAAATAATCTTTGATATTAGAACTAGCATTTAGTGTTGTTTTTAAGAAAAATATAGATTATAGACAGATTGAGCCAAATTTCAAAGGGTGGGGTCCAGACACATGAATTTGGGGAGAAAATATCCTCAAATAGTTGTAAACCATTGAGGTAGTGACTTGGCCTATATACAATTTAAAGCATTTGGCAGAGATAATAGAACTGAAAAAGGGAAAGCCTAGCTGTCCTCTAACGATAGGTCCGCTCTCCAGTAGTAGCACAATGATCATACTGCCTGGAACTAACAAACAAAATGAGTAGTGTACCATGTCTTATCATTTAATGCCTCGAGAGCTGACATAACTCATTATTATTTAAGGCAGGGGCCCCCAAACTTTTTACACAGGGGGCCAGTTCACTGTCCCTCAGACCGTTGGAGGGCCGGACTATAAAAAAACTATGAAGAAATCCCTATGCACACTGCACATATCTTATTTTAAAGTAAAAAACCAAAACGAGAACAAATACAATATTTAAACTAAAGAACAAGTAAATTTAAATCAACAAACTGACCAGTATTTCAATGAGAACTATGGGCCTGCTTTTGGCTAATGAGATGGTCAATGTCCGGTTCCATATTTGTCACTGCTAGCCATAACAACTGATATGACACGCTTCTGGAGCCGTGAGGCATGCATCCTGCGTCACTGGAAGTAGTACTATACGTGAGCGACCCCATGCTTTGTGGCGCCACCACGTACAGTACTCCAGGAGCACAGGATGCGGATGCATCTGACCACCAATGAAAGAGGTGCCCCTTCTGGAAGTGCGGCGGGGGCCGGATAAATGGCTGCATGCAGCCCGTGGGCTGTAGTTTGGGGACCCTTGACTTAAGGCAATGTTTATTGCTGCTTTCATTAAGTACAGACACTGAACTAAGTATATTTTTCTTAGATAGTACATAATGTATATCCACTAAGCACCTTCTTTTGTTATAATCTGATATTGTTTTCAGGATAGTCTCTAGTGTTTCAATTCATTTTCTGTAGATGATATGTATTCAAGGTAGTTATCCATCTGATTTTGCTAAGTCAGCCTCTGCTTTAACTGGTGACATCACAGGGTACATAAAACAAGTAGTGTCCAAGTTATAACAGGACAAAATCCAATGGATTAATATTTAAAGTAGTTAATCTGCTTAGAAGAAATATTTAGAAAAATAGAATAAAACTCTTTCACTCACAAGTGTGCATCAACTAGTTAAGAAGCATTTATCCCTAGAATATCATCATTACCAGTATAAAATGCAACATTAATACTGGTTTCCACTTTAAAAAGTTGTGTGTGCTCTTTATCCAGTTAATTTCTTTGTCCAGTAACTTAAGCCTATCTCTTTCTTTAAAGTTCTTATTTGCCAACCTATTGCACACACTGATATTTAGAACTTTATCAAAAAATCACAATTAGTTTATACTGTGATTTAACCTAGTAATAAAGCACTTAGAAAAATGCTTATGCCCGAATCATACAATATTATAAGAGTAAGATGCCTTAGAGATCTCCTATTCTAAACCTTTCCATTAACAAATGGGAAAATTAATATAAGAGGTGAGACACTCGGAGAGCCCAGAGTGGATAAGAATCAGGTCTCTTGACTCCTGCTTCAGGCCTCTTCACATTAACTCACGCTAACCTGATAGACTAACTAAGAGGGCTCAGATTAATGAAGAAATAGAAGATACTCCCTCTTGATTAAGAAATTGTATTCACCAGCTTACAACCAACCTCATATGTGAGTAGAGGAAGGGGGACCCACAGAAGTAATAAAGTGCAGGGGATGGAGATTGATCTACAAACTACATGAAGGAGATCACTTCGGGGATGGCTAAAAGCTCAGCCAGTCATGATGGCTAACTTGCAGAGAGGTGGAAAGAATTCTAGCTATAAATGCCAACATTTATGAGATTTTAGAGTGAGAAAGTTTTTCATGTCTACATATTTTGGGTAAGATTACATCTGAACCAAAATATTAAAATTCACTTTCAGTAATAACACAGAACTCTTTCTTAATTCAGTATAACTAATTACTCTATAAGAGCCATAGATCTATAATGTATTTTATATCACATCTGGTGTATTATGTCTCCTGTTAGAAAATTACTCTTAAGATTTTTAAAATGTCAACTAAGGCCTATAAACTTTAACATAGTTTACTAAGAATAGATAATTATGTGAGTACTCTTTGTGTTGTCACTGACATTTCAAATTTAAATTCTATATTTATCAAAGTTTTGTATGCATAGCCTAAAATTTCAAAGAGCTCAAAGCTTTATTTAAAAAAAAAGTCTCCTGGCCCCAAAACTGCTATCCACAGACAACCTCTCTCAATTATTTTAGTTATTTAATATATGTTAATATTATCTTTCAATAACATGTTTACTTACACATCACAAATTTTCAAGGTTAGGTATTAAAAATTGTCCTCTCACCATAAAAATTAGAGACTTAGCTTTTCTTCAATACTGCTTCACCCAACACCTTCATATATACTATCATATATATATATATATATATATACACACACACACACACTTTCCCTCTCAATTCCTCTAATGTATTTATATCTATCTTAACTTTTGATTAGTTCATAATGTGTTTATAGTATAATTACTATGCTTATTTTTTGTGTGTGTGGGCTAGATGAGCTATTTTATTAATTCTTTTTTTTCTCTCATTTTAACCTCTCTTAAATCTGGATGCGTTTTTCATTTGTGGTTAGCTAGACAGCTACTGTAATATAGTTGTCATTGTATGTGCACGTTTGGTCAAAGCTATTGATAATATAACCACTTTGGTTGAGTTCATACATGATAAGCACTGCGCATGTTGAGTGTAACTGCCATATAAAATGTCTCCAGAAAGATTACACTATAAATTGGCATTAAAACAAATAGTTATTGTGTACATAGAAAGACAAAAAAAATAGAGTAGTGAAGCATAAATGTATTACTATTAAAGCAAACATCTGTCATTGGAGGAATGACAGCAATACAATATTTTCTTGCAAAGCATAACCAAGTGCTTTGTGTGAGATCTAAGAAAAAAGATACCTATAAGTAGAGAAACTATGCCATGTTGGTTAATGAAACTATGGAAAAGATTCTTTATCACAGCAATACAACCGAGGACCAAAAAATATGTCAAATCACTCAGTATAAAAGAAAATTTCAAAGCAACAAAAGACTGATGTGATGCATTCATACATCACACAGGACTAACATTAAGTAATTATGTCATTTAATTGCATAGATTTTTCTTTCTTAGTTGTATATAAAATAATGGCCTATTTTGTCATTGATAGCGTCTTAAAGTTAACAAATATGGAATGTAATATGTTATGCTTATATTTACTCATTATATCCTACAATCTTCCTTCACTAGCATTCTAGAAAATTTTTTTTCTCCCCATGTAATTGTCCTAGATACCATATCATTCCCCTTGATTTATTTCCTTGTTTTGGCATACCACATCCCTAGTGAGTTCTGGAAAGTGTTCAGAAGAGTCATATTTTTTGATACTTTGTATGTCAGAAAACATCTTTACTCTGAAAGATAGTTTGGCAGGATATAAAATTCCAGTTTGGAAACCATTTACCCTCAGAATTTTTAAGACATTATTCCATTCTCATCTAACTTACAGTGTTGTTATTGCTAACTCAAAAACCATTCTTACATTCTATGTATGTGACATGGTCTCAACTCTTCTTCCCCTAGAGGTTTTATAATTTTCTCTTTGTCTCTATTGTGCTAAAATTTTATGGTGAACTCTCATAGATCTATTTTCATCTATTATGCTATGCTGATAGTGGGTTCATTCAATTTGAAATGAAGAAATTTTCATGAATTGTTTTTCTGGCAATTCCTATTCCTTGTGTTTGTCTATTTTCTTTCTGGAACTCCTGTTATTTAAATATGTAAATTTCTAGACTGATTCTCTAAATTTTTAAAATCAATGTACTCTATTTTAAACTAATATATATTCTATCTTGTCCAAATTATTCTATTTTATTGACATTTTCACTATTTTATCATTTGCTTTTATTTTTTTCCATTTTAAATTATATTTTCATTTCAAGAGTTCTTTTATAATCTCTGCATGTTTTTTTTATAGCCTCATGTTCTTATTTCATAGATATAATGACTTTTCTTAAATTTCTGAGGCTAGTATTTTCCTCACAGTTTTCTTCTCTGCACACAGCTCCTATTTTTCCAAATTTCTTATTCGTTGTTTGGTCTTTCTTATCAGAGGTTTTTCCTCAAATGTCCAGTAATCTGCTCATACTTCAAAATGGAGAACTAAAAAGCTGACTGGAAGTTGTTGAGTGGGCAAGGTTTCACAAGTGATGGACTTCATTAAATGGTGATTTCACTCAGCCATTTCATTACTGGATCTTTGGCTGTCAGTACTTCCAGGTCTACGGTCTTAGACTTGTCAGATTTCTCAGAGAAGACATCCAATCCTTGCCTGGCTTCTGGCATTTTAGGAGCCTGATAAGGAATTAAAGGTGAGGTGTTCTTTTATTATCATCCTGTCTTTAAGAGATTACCCCTGCCCTTGGCTATGCCAGTGTCTTCCAATCCAGAGACCTTCTGATTCACTTCTCCAGAAAAGAAATCTCCTCTCTTAAAATTATGGTGTGGAGAAATAGAAAAGGGGGCAACTGTCCACCCACACAGCATGCAAATACTGATCTGGGGCTTAACTTATCCTTCGCTTGCCTAGCAAACAATTCTGTTCTCTACCCCATCTACACCTTCACTTCGAAAGAGACCCCGTATACCAGTTCCAGAGCCTTTGGAGGGTTAGAGGTTCAAATTAGATTTCTTCTGTGCTTTTCCAGGTGCTGGCCCTTTGCCTTTCCAACTCCCAAAATTTTATTTTTATCTTCTCTTATATTAGTTCTGTCCCTACATTTTTTTTTTTTCCTGAAGCTGTAAACGGGGAGAGACAGTCAGACAGACTCCCGCATGCGCCCGACTGGGATCCACCCGGCCCGCCCACCAGGGGCAACGTTCTGCCCGCCAGGGGGCGATGCTCTGCCCCTCCGGGGCATCGCTCTGCTGTGACCAGAGCCACTCTAGCGCCTGGGGCAGAGGCCAAGGAGCCATCCCCAGCGCCTGGGCCATCTTTGCTCCAATGGAGCCTTGGCTGTGGGAGGGGAAGAGAGAGACAGAGAGGAAGGAGGGGGTGGGGGTGGAGAAGCAAATGGGCGCTTCTCCTATGTGCCCTGGCCGGGAATCGAACCCGGGTCCCCCACACGCCAGGCCGATGCTCTACCGCTGAGCCAACCGGCCAGGGCCTGTCCCTGCAGATTTATGCTTTTCAAAACACTTTTGCTTTCACTTTAGTACGATTTTAGGGAGAAGCTGTGGAAATCAAAAGTGTTTGATTCATCCATTAGTTGAAACCCTCCCCCATTAAACTATGATGTAAATATAATGTCTTTCCTATAATTATGCATATACCGGAACTTGAAACTGTTAGAAACAAGCTTCTACAATATTATAAAATTTTGTTCAAACAACATCAGTGACCGAGAAGTGCTCATATAAAAATGGTGTTTATGTATATGTTGTTCTGTATCATCTCTGGTCAAGAAACATTCTCTATAGATGCAACAAGGCATTATTTTTTATATTAGCTACTAGTTTAAAAAAGTGAATGTTTCTTCTCTTGTCCATGTCTCCTGACTTTCAGTTAACAACATTTTTTTTTATACCTAGAAATAGGTGGTTTTCTGTCACTACCATATGAAGAATGGCCCTTTGAGAAAACTATAGTCAAGGTTAGGAAGCTGAATCTCAACAACAAATTGGAATGTCAATGAGTTAGATCATCTGGATGACTCAGCCCATGGAGTACCTGTGATAACCATCACCCTGACAACCATGGCGCTCCACACCTGCTATGGAGCAGCTGTGTGCCTCAAAGGGCACTGACCCCATTGACATCTCCAAAGATGTACCAAGTCAAGGGAGTTCCATCCCCTTTGTCACAGGGATCAGTAACTGAAGCCATGAGACTATCAGCACATGGCATTCTACTGGCCACAAGGATTAGATCACTTGCCTGATAACTGAGGAAGGCATTCCTTCTCCTTGGTCATTTTCAAGAAAGCAAATAGCTCAGTTACTTTGGACAGTCCCCCTAGGCCCACAAAGAAAGCCAACTTTGGGTTGAAGACAACACATTGGATGGAAGAGCAGAGAGGTAGGAAAAATAGCACTAGATTCCTGATAAACAAGCCCAGAAGCCTAACTACCTCTGTATTTTCCATTATATGGGTCAATGAACTCCTTTAACTTTATTTATATTTGCTTTTTAAATTTTTTTTAGATGAGAGGAGGGGCAATAGTGAGGCAGACTCCCGCATGCACCCTGATTGGGATCCATCCAGCAACCCCATCTGGGGCCGATGTTAGAATCAATAGAGTTATTTTTAGCACCTGAGGCTGATACATTCGAACCAACGCAGCCATCCTCAGTGCCCGGGGCCACACTTGAACCAACCGAGCCACTGGCTGCAGTAGGGGAAGTAGGGGAGGGAGGGGTAGAGAAGCAGATGGTCGCTTCTCCTGTGTGCCCTGACAGGGAATTGAACCCAGGCTGTCCATATGTCAACGTTCTATACACTGGACCACCAGCCAGGGCCTCCTTTAATTTATTTATTTATTTTATTTTATTTTTTTTGTATTTTTCTGAAGCTGGAAACGGGGAGACAGTCATACAGACTCCTGCATGCGCCTGACCAGGATCCACCCGGCAAGCCCACCAGGGAGCGACGCTCTGCCCACCAGGGGGTGATGCTCTGCCCATCCGGGGTGTCGCTCTGCAACAGAGCCACTCTAGCGCCTGAGGCAGAGACCATAAAGCCATCCCCAGCGCCTGGGCCATCTTTGCTCCAATGGAGCCTCGGCTGCGGGAAGGGAAGAGAGAGACAGAGAGGCAGGAGAGGGGGAGGGGTGGAGAAGCAGATGGGCGCCTCTCCTGTGTGCCCTGGCTGGGAATCGAACCCGGGACTTCTGCACGCCAGGCCGATGCTCTACCACTGAGCCAACCGGCCAGGGCCTCCTTTATTTTTAAAGTTGAATTAAATTGGGTTTTTCTTTACTGATAAATCTTATCACGTGCCTGTATTAACTAGATTGTCTACTAAAATTACGTAATTCAATAAATAAAAGCTTGCTCCTGAGCTTGCACACACTTATCCAATTAACTATAAAAGAATGTTAAAATGGATCTGATATTAACATTCAAATCTTATCGATAAAATGCATTTATGACATAGACTTATTTGCAGTTGAGTGGACCCCTTATCTTCACTGTTTGTCTTTATTAGGTAAAACAACAAATATATTTACACATCTTTGCCTAGAGGCAGCATTTTCTCCTCCCTCTCCTTGATTTGGGTATAACTTTTCAAAGCCACTTACTATCTCACCAAAGTGAGAATTGTCAAGTCATGAGCATTAGAAAAAGAGAAAAGAATAATCACACTCCAACAGAACACCTCACTTAAAATTAGAAAATAAATACAGAGGAGGATTGTCCCACCTAGAGAATTACTTGAAAGCATTTTTGAACTTTACTGTCCTAAAGTTTAACATATTATTGATTAAATAACATCAGGATAAAGCAGCTAAAATTGTAGCTGTTCTAGTGTCTAAATAATGTAGACATTTGTAGAAAAAAATCAAACCAGGTAATTGAGGAAAATTAATATACTTTGCAAATTTATTTGATAACCTTCAGCAATTTAGATAAATGTCAAATTTTCTCTTATTTTGTGCATGTGATAATTTTCAAAACAGAATGAGAAACATAACAAGTATAAGAAACATAAAACAGAACAATGCCAAGGGCACAGTCCTTGATGTTCTGTTCTTCTTATTCATACTCACTGTCTTGGTGATTCGACCCAGGTTCGTGGTTTTAAATACCATCTGTACACCAATTATCACCAGTGTTAAATCTCCACACCTGACCTCTCTTCAATCTCAACTTCTATGTCAAGCTATTTTTATGATATCTCCATCTGGATGCTGAACAGAAAGTTCAAACTCAGCATGCCCAAAACTCAGCTCTTGGTGTTCCTCCTCAAAACCTGTTTTACTTGATTTTCCCTATCTGAGTGGAAGACAACTTCAATTTTCCAGCAAAACATGGAGACATCCTTGATGCATCTCTTTTTCTCGAACACAACTAATTGATCAGTAAATCCTTCCTGGTGGCTCTACTATCAAAACATATCCAGAATATGATCACATCTCTCCACCATTAATTCTACTGACCTATGCTGAGTCACTGCCATCTTCTTGCTTGGATTATTGCAATAGCTTAACTGGGGATCTTGCTCCCAGCTTTGTCTCCCTGAAAGATTGATCCTTTTAAATATTAAGTCAGATCATGTCACTCTTCTACTCAGAATCATCCAATGGCTTCCTATTTTCACTCAACATAAAAAGCAACACCACCTACATAGTAACCTCTACAAACTAGTCTTCTATGTCCTCTCTGACTTCACGTCCTCTACTCTTCCCCCCTTAACCAATCAGGTCTAGCCACCCTGGGCCTGCCCTTACCTTGCGGACCTTCTTCACTATTCTCTTCCCTTCCCTTCCAGATGTAAGGAGGGCAGATTTGAGTAAAACCTATGGGGATCCTATTTAAAATTGCAAACCCTTTTCTTCACAACCACCTCTCCTCATCCAATTTCCTGCCATGCTGCTCTATTTTACTACTTTTCACCGGCAAGGGTCACTTTCTAACATTCTCTGCACATGTCACGTTGTCCCCTCTCCCGCCAGAACATAAGCACCATGCATTCAGGGATCTTGGTTTGTTCACTTGTGCACAAACACCTTGATCCATGCCAGGGACATTTATTTCCTGAATAAATAAATAGAAAAAGTAGACTACTCTGTATGTCTGATTTGTTGATGACAACAATAGAATAACTCTAAGATTCAAATTAGACTTGTTCAGTTTTATAAAGAGCTTTGCAATTTGCTTTACTTATTTTCTATCATATGGAAATGTGAATATTTTTTTGAAAGGACACACTGATGTGTGTAGTGCCTATTACTAATGAAAAAAACCTTAAAACATACATCTTAACATCTCCTACATCCACACAGAACACATGCCTGCAGATTCCAACCCTTCTCTATGGATTGCAACCCCAGCACACGTCCCTCATTTGTATGCTGGGGCAGTGCAGGCAGAGATATTGGCTATATCTTTGACTGGCTCTTACTTTGAGATGAAGTTTATTTCGCCTCTAATTTTTACTCTAAAAATTACAACCTTACAAAAAAGTTTTAAAAATAGTATAATGAACATCATATAACCTTATACCTTATGCTGCCAATTTTTAACATTTTGCCATACTTCCTTTCTCATGTATATATTTTGTTTTTTCCTGGACTTTTAGAGACTATATTGCTAATATCATGACATTTCACCCCTAAATACTCCATCAATTATTACTTAAGAACAACAACATACTCCTATATCACAATAAAAGGCTCATACTCAAGAAATTTAACATTAATATGTTATTAGCCAATAGAGTCCATATTTGAATTTTCTCAATTTCCCAATAATGTTGTTTATACTTTTGTTTCTTATATTTAGGATATAAACCATGGACCATGCATCATACTTCCTTGCCACATCTCTGAAATAGTCCTTCTTCCTCTCTCCATCCTGTTCTGTCTCCTCCTCCTTCTCCTTTTTCTCTTCCTCTTTTTTTTTTTTTTTTTTTTTTTTTTTTGTCTACCATGTCATTGAAAGTATCCAGACCAATCATTTCCTCTAGGCTCAGGTTTAAATTTTTTTAGCAAAACTTTGATCTTAAAATTAGACCTTTGGTCCTGGATGGTTGGCTCAGTGGTAGAGCATTGGCCTGGTGTGTGGAAGTCCTGGGTTCAATTCCCGGCCAGGGCACACAGGAGAAACATCCATGTGCTTCTCAACCCTTCCCCCTCTTCTTCCTCTCTGTCTCTCTCTTCCCCTCCTGCAGTCAAGGCTCCATTGGAGTCAAGTTGGTCTGGGTGCTGAAGATTGCTCCATGGCCTCCGTCTCAGGCGTTAGAATGGCCCAGATTGCAGTGGAGCAATGCCCCCTGGTGGGCATGCCGGGTGGATCCCGGTTGGGCTCATGCGGGAGTCTGTCTCTCTGCCTCTCCCCAGCTTCTCGTTTCGGGGGGGGGAAAAAATTAGACCTTTGGTGCATGCTTCAATAGCTATAAAAGAGGCAGTGCAGTGAAGTGGTTACAAGTCTAGTCCATGAAGCCACATACACCTGGGTTCAAATCCAGCTCTGTCACTCATGTTTCTGTGAGAAATATTTCATTGTTTTTCGCCTCAGCTTCCCCATTTGTAAGATGGAGATGATCATCTCACAGGATTGTTATGTAGATTAAATAGGTTAGTATACAGGAAGCACTTAGAGTAGTCCCTGGCACAGGGCAAGTGCTTTGTTAGCTCTAATTATAGTTTTAAAACAATCTAGACTAATTTCTACCTACTGAGATGGGGGGTTAGTGAGGAGGGAAAAACATAGGACAGAAGCTTTATGTTTTCCCTAAGTACAGAGTAATTATCAGTGGCCTGGCTTAGAATTTTAGTTAAGTCCCATGATTGGTTTTGGAAGTTCAGAATGTTTCACTTCAGTGCCTTTTGACAAATGGCATTTACTGGAAATTCAAAAGAGAAAGTAAGGGTGGCATCTCCAGCACTCCACAGGGAAGGTTCAGAGAAGAGCTGTCTTTGTCTGACACGCCTCTAGGGGGCAGCAGAGGAACGAGTGGCTCCCTGCCCCTTTCCGGTGAATGAAACCTGGTCTCCCCAGTGAGTCCTGTCCACACACCATAAATCGGGTAGGAGGTTAGCTTTACTGAACAGAATAAATAGGTGTATGATTGTTTATTTGGGGACATGAAGCAAATAACCACAAGTAATACCGACATACATTTATTTTTTAGTAAGAAAGCTCATCTTAAATTTAACTGTTTCTGAAAACTAAATATATCCCAGTAATTGCACACCTCCTCCAAACCATGGTAACATGAAGCTCACTAGATCTGGTTCCAGCAGTTTAATTCTTAGCAAGCGGCTGAGTGTTGACAGTGACTTTGCGATATCACTGTGGCGGGTGGCAGCTCCCCATGGGAGGGAACACCTTCTTCTCCAAACAGAAGGGAGCACTCATCTGCCAGGCTGCCACCTCCACTTAAAGTTTCCTAACATATATAATTATATATGGATTTTTCTAGTTCGTGTCAACTTTAAGACCTTTTGGTAAATGTTTCTAACTTTCAGAAGTCAAGTTTTCTCTGACAGCTCAGTTATTACCCAGTGTTGAAATAGAGGTTTCAAAAAATTTGCAAAGCATTCAGAAATAGATTAAACTACAAATAAATAATTCTTATAAGCACCTTGTCTGCATTTTCGATGCAGGGGTGGGGTGGGGGGGTACCGGAAATGGTAGGAGTATGGAACCTGAAAGCAGTGCCCCGGACTGGAATCCCCGCTCCACAACTACCTGCTGTGTGCTGGTGAACAAGTCATTTTTATCTCCCTGTGCCTCAGTTTCCTCTTCTGTAAAATGGAGGTAATACAATACAAGTACTTGCCTCATAGGGTTGTTAGGGCAATTTAAGAAGTTAATATATATAAAATTTTTAGAACAGTCTCTTGCATTTAATAAGCACCATGGAAGTACTGTATTAAGTTTTTTAGAATCTCGGAATCTTTTGCAAGCAGTCCAGCCTTCCCCTCCCCCCCGTCCCCTCCTCTTCCTCAACAGTCACGATGGCAGAGCAGAGAGTAGGATTCAACACACCTACAGAGCAGCACCTCGCCAAGTATCTGAAAAAAAAGAAAAGCATTTTCCCCTTTCTCCAAAACATATAAAAGACACCTTCATGACTCCTGCACTTACTAAGTGCTCTTGCTCTCTCTAACCTTTTCTCTACCTCTATGTCATCTCTGGACTAGCAAGGTTCTTAGCTGACTTTGTTGACACAGGGTGGGATACCACTTCTTTCTCTCCCGGTTATCCACCTCAGCACAGCTGTTCTTGCAACCCTGAGGTCACTTCATTGGTCACTCGCCATTATGCACAAACATTTTCTCTTTTTATTAAGTGGATAGGGATAGGTAAAGATTATTTATACTCCCCATTTTAAGACAGAAAAAGAAAGAGGGATCATTTAGAAAAAAAATAAAGTGAATTCCTTTAATATTTGAAACTAATTTTTAAACACATAGTATTACACCAAAACCAAACCAAGGAAATCGTGAAAATAAATTCTATTTGAAAAATAGGATTTGGCCTGAGAGTCACCCTTGCGAGGCCTGCTTCCCCTTCTCCATACTGGTCTCTCTCCTAGGACCACCTCAGGGATAAACCCCTTGTATTTGAACCTCATTTCAATATCTTCTTGTGGGGACCTACGAATTCACATTGAACACCCACGGAATTTTGAAAAGATAGACAAAGATGATGTATCTGAAGCACCTAAAACAGTGTCTGGCATAGAGGAAGTGCTATGCAAGCGTCAGTTACTGGTCTCCTCTGGGGTTGGATCTACAGAGCCCAGGAGAACCATGGGAATTATAAAGGGACGTCAAACAAACATAAAGCCACAAACATACAAACTCTTGAGAAATGCTAAGGGAACTGAATAATCCACCTAACTGTTTCCATTTGTATCACTGGTTGTACCCTTGGCCTTAATGACAAGGGAAGAAATGCTTCTGGCTGAGTTGTAATACAAAGAGGCTGCTATCATGTGCCCCTATGAGACCCGCTGCAGGCATTCGATTTAGGTAATAACTATGGACACTGGAAGACTTCAATGTTCTCTCCCGTGCGTGTGTTTTCTAATATATATATATATATAAGAGAAAACTCTTTGGTCTGTCCTTTCTCTGGGTTTCATGGAGTAGTTCCAAGGTTGCTTGCTTGAAGGTAAGCAGCAGGAGTCTTAACTTAATTTTAAGAAATTCAAAGAGCAAAAAATGCACTTTGTTCTTTGAGTTCCTTAAACTTGTATTTTGTATGTATCCTTTCATAATGATTTGTCTTTTATAGATAAAATATATACAAATCACTGAGGAAAAAAGGCATGTGAAATGACCCTAGGTGACCAAGTTCTCCTGTTTTTAAACAGGACACACAGAGTATATTATTAAGATTTCTATATGGTAGCATTTCTAGCACAGCTCAGAAAGAGAATTGACCATTTCTTTATTATTCAGTTCAAATATAAGGGCAAAGAAACTTACTCACAGGATCTCTTTTTTTAAGGTTTTCATTTATCAGCTCCTGGAAAAAAAAAAAGATACAGTATAGGTAAAAACCCTACATGATAAAACCTGAACTAAAGTAATGGGGGGGGGGGGGGTGAGGACCTCTAAGTGAATTATTATGCTCCTAGGTCCTAAAAAAAAATTATTCTTCTCCGGTTCTCTCATCTGACCCCACTACAGACTGGCTTTTGTCCACTTCACAGCACTTGAGCCATTAATGATCTCTTCCAGGACAAATGGAATGGTCTCTCTTCTACCCTGATTCACTTTAATCTATGTGTTGCCTTTGTTCCACTCAACCACTATCCTCCTCCTCCTCCGTAAGCCTTTCTACTCCTAATTTTGTCTGATTCTTTAGTGTTTCTTTTCAATTTTATTATATATTTAAAAATTTTTTTAAAAATGAAAATCACAATTAGAGATGGGGGGAAAGGCACCCAAACTCAAACACTATTATTTTATTGGATTGCCCCACCCACCCAATTTTTTTTTCTTCCTGGTTTTTACATAGTATAAATAGGATTTTGTCTTCTTCTTTTTCTACTGAGTATTTTATTCTCATTATTTCACGTGTTACTATATAATCTTCATAACCTCTATCCTTAATTCCTTTTAATAATCTCATCTCTCTCTGATTTTCTACTCCTGTCTGTTCTATTTTCCCGTGTAAATTCACTCCTCTTCCCCAACAAATCCACTGACAACTAAATACTCTATCCCACATTCTCCTTTTACAAGTATTCCTTTTGTTCTAATGATATGAATATTATTTTTTTAATTAACAGAGCAAAATAAAATTCCAGCATCCCATCAAAATGGTCATACCAAAACACTACTTAGTCTGGATGCTAATCTGGCAATTTAGATCAAAGATGTACTCTTCTGAAAAGTCTAAAACATATCTTTCCTCTAAATAATTCCCAATATTTTTTCAGACTTCCCATAAAAGTAACAGGTAGACACAGGCCCTTAATTAGTAGTTTTCAGTAAGACTACTTCTACATTAGCATATTCTAAATTGCATTGCAAGACAAGTGAAATGCTAGTAGATATTCCATTTCAAAGAAGGGGAAGGGAGATTTCCATGACCAAAAATAAAAATAGAGTAAAGGTTTGGGAAACTTTAAATTTAAAATATTTAAAAAGATTTCTCTAAGTATTTCCAGAGCCTTTAATATGTTAACCCCAACACCTAGCACAGTTGGGATTTGTTCAGTAATTATGTGCTTAATACATGAATATGCATTGTGAATCTTCAGGAAATAGTATTACATGTAACATTTCCCAAAAGAAAGGCAGTTTATTTATTAGAGATATTTAACTAACAATTTAAAGGATTGTTTATTCGAACATCATCTAGACTAATTAAAAACTCCAACTGGTCCTGAATGGTGGGTTGGTTATATGAGTTATGGTGCCTTAGGAGACCATAGAGTCATTACAAACAATGATATAAGTCCATGTTTAATGATATAAAAGATGTCAATGGCATGTGGGAAAAAATAGGTTATGAAACAGTATGAAATTTTATATGCTATCTTTCTAAATAGATATGTAGATACATCACATAAAGTATATACAGGGTGGGGCAAAAGTAGGTTTACAGTTTTTCATATAGAAAATAATAATTAATAAATAATAATACAAGAACAAACTCTGTATTTCATGTACTCACAACTGTAAACCTACTTTAGCCCCTGTATATTTGAATAAAAGGATATTTACTGATAAGTGTAGGGTAACTCTCTTTTGTTGGTGCGATTGTATATGACTTTCACTTTGTGCTTTGTATTTTTATTAGTTATATTAATGAATCATTCAACAATGTATATAAAGATTTAATTTGACAAAGATGCTCATTTCAATATTATAAAAGAAAAAAGCAAACCTCAATAGTATCTAACAATAAAGAATTAGTTAAATAGACTATAGGATATCAAAATAGTAAGTCATTAAAGGAATATAGAAAAATATTTAATGTCATAGAAAGAGATTTGCAACATATTTTTAAGTTTAAAAAGCAAGTTATAAAACAGCATGTATAATATAATTATTTTACTTGTAAAATATTTATATGTTTTTAATAGTATAGAAGGATCTATAACAAAAACTTTATACCGGCAATCATTGGATTTATATGTGTTTTCTAAACTTTATCAAGTTAATATACATTGCTTATCGAACAATAAAATCAGTGGACTTACCAATTTTTTCCATAGTTAGTTTTATTAGCAATATGGGTAACATAAATAAATCACTTATAGTCAAAGAAAAATTGGATTCAATAAAAGTACAAGAATAAATGCTTGTTTAACATGGTAATGTTAATAACATGGTCATCAAAGACACCTAATCTCTTTTCCAAAACTAATAAAATTGTAATAAAAACATAAATGAATTTTTTAGATGCCCTGAAAGAAATAGTCGCTTCAGTTGCATGTGGCCTTCTATTTCTTGACCACTAGTGGTCTGGTGTACTAAATGGTGTAGAGTAGGCAAGCACTGGTGTCTATGACCAAGAACTAAAAAAAATCCAGGTGCCGTGATTTTGAACATTTAGCATAAATCCATCTGAAGACTCAACAATCTGAACTAAGGAATAATCCCATGTAGTCTCTGTTACGACATTGTACTGCCTTTCTTAACATTCATGGGTCTAAATTTCAGAAAATAGTATAATTTATTTAAAAGGTGGTGGGAGCCACAGAGGAGTGACAATTTTATTTATTTATTTATTTATTTATTGCCTAGAACATTAAAAAGAGTTCCATCGACAGCCTCCATCATTTAAAAAGAAAAGACAGACTAACCTTGGAAAGGTCTTTATCTCAATTTTTTTTTAAAAATTCCCTTTAAGGTTAGCCCGTTTACAATGTTTTTTGCATTTGTTTCCCACTTTGCTGCAGGCCGGTACCCCTAGGTACACTAGCACCACGTTTCTAAGGGTCCCCGTTACCTACTAAAGAGCTCACTGTAAGAAAACAGCCCAAGACAGACAGACACTACGTACATTGAGTCAACTACTCAAGAGGATTTTAAAACAATTCGGAGGATTTTAAAGTGGACCAAGCTTAACATTATGGAGGTTGGGCAAACGCAGATGTTTTGGTTGACGTCAGTTTAAATAATAAAACAGTAAAACTAAAATCACCTCGGTGATCTTTCTTCCTGTTTCCCATACCTCAGTCAGCTGTAAATATCAGGCTTCTCTTCCTTTTACGAAATTCTGCTGCTTTCACTCAAACCGGGAGAGGATTTTAGAGGGAGCAGAAAGCACCAGAACTCCACCTCCCAATGAGTTGCTCAAGGTCAAGAGCCTTTGGTGACACAGTCAAATTCTATGCCCGTCTCCCCTCCAGCAGCCACTAGAAAACGCTGCCTCCCCCAAGTAAGAAAGTTGTTAACAGTTCTCAACAAAATAGAAACATGCACGCCTTCTAAACTTTGCTACATTTAGTACCGTTTTTAAAATGAGGGAATATAGTAAGACTTTTCCGAGATTTTTAAAAAACCCAAACCTTATAGGTCTTCATGAGAATCAGAAATGTCAGTAATGGGGCCTGGCGTTTTTTGATGCTTTTTCAATTCAATTTTTAGTATCTAGTTAGAACTATTAGATTTCCTGAATGATGAGGACAAACCCAGCTTAAGCTTTGTTTCTTAATCACTCTCTTTTCCCCCTCTAAATACAAGAGAATAGAATCAGTTTAAGAACTGATCAAATAGCTATTTATGTACTTTTCTTGAGCTTTTGTAGCCCTCCCATTGATATAAATAGTTTCTTTTTCTATGGTAACTCTGCCTCTGGTGAAATGCTGCAGTGCGGCTGAGAGGCTGGTTGGTATTAGGTCTCTAAATTATGCGCTAGGGATGCTCTGGAGGCACTTCAGCCTAAAAGCAGAGGTTTATTTCTGCTCAAGTCACACCTTTGCTTACGATGAGACAGCAGAGCATTAGCTGGGCGCCTTCGGCTATCTGGAGTCATCAGCATTGTAAACCAATACCCATAATTCTACGATCAGAAAAATAGCGAGTTACCCCCCTCCAAACAAAAAAAACCTCTCACCCCTTTTATAATAGTTTTTAACTATTTCAGAAGAGAGATGCTGATCTTAAACTCTTCATAGATTCACCACTGGAACTGTTTATGCGTTCTTGGGATATGGCATAAGAAAGTCTAGGAGCTAGGTCAAACATTACCAGTATAAAGTACTCTTAACATCCAAGTGTCATCACCCATCAAAACTTTTTCAGTCCTTTCAGAACTTCAGTCACTCAGAAAATGTTTGAGAACCGCAACACACAAACATTGTTTCTTCTTGAGTCAGTGCCACTGAATGGGAGGTTAACGGCAAAGGGTATAAAAGGAAACGGGCTCAGCCCAGTGAATGACCCTTGGCTATCTTAAAATATTGAATATTACTGCTATTGCAGTAATCCAGAAGTGCAGCCTAAGGGCAGAGGGGCAGAGGAATGGAAACGAAGACAGATTAAACCAGAGACACAGAGATCAAAGGAATAACAAGATCTTGTTTGCGAAATAAAGGTACTGACAGGATGAAAGGTAGGAGGGAATGAACTTGAGGGATTGGATGGAGGTGATGTCAGCTGTCATCGGCCATATTTTCATGGCTCACATTCCCCTTCTCCTTTCTCTTCATGCGCTCTAATCCCTGGGTCCCATAAATTAAAATTTCTCAAGTCCATATCCCTCCTTTTTGTCACCACTGTCACTGCCCTTGTTCATGCCAGCAACATCCCTCTTCTGTTACATTAGACTTCTTATTTCTCTCTCCCTGCACTCACCCACCTGGAATTTATCCTACATCCAGACATGAAAATGACCCTTCTAAAGCAACAATTAGCTCACACCTGCCAAATCTCTCCTCTGGCTCCGGAGTGCCCACACAGTGCACCTAAGCCTATGCACACAGCCTTACAGAACCCTTCGTCATGGGGCCACTCTTGAGATCCCAGCCTCCTGGAGATCCCCCACATAGGGCTGTAGCTCAGGCCAAATAGTAGGCAGCAAGTTGCAGGGGTCAGGGCACGGACTCAGCCACACCAGCTGCCTCAAGTCTCTCTCCACTGTTCACTTGGACAAGTTATTTAACTGTAGGGATTCGGTGTCCTCATCTTTAAAACATTGTTAGAACAAAGTGAGGATACATTTTAAGAGTGCACCTGGTACATAGTAAAAGCTGTGGACATGTTTTTTAAATAAAAAATAATAATTCTCTGGATTGTCAAGCTCTCTCCTACCCCAGTGAATTTACACCTTCAGGTTCTTAAACCCATTCTGGGGGGCCCTCTTTCCCTCATTCAATCCTTAATCTTCCTTCTAGAAGGAGTGAAAATGTTAGGTCCTCTGTGAAGGCTTTCCACTACACTTTGCTCATTCTTCTATTAAACATTTATTGTGGCCCTGGTCAGTTGGCTCAGTGGTAGAGCATCAGCCCAGCATATGGATGTCCCGGGTTTGATTCCAGTCAGGGCACACAGGAAAAGCGAGCAACTGCTTCTCTACCCCTCTCCCTCCTCTCTTTCTCTCTCTTCCTCTCACGCAACCATGGCTCTATTGGTTTGATGGCATCAGCTATGGGCACTGAGGATGGCTCCATGGAGCCTCCACAGCAACGGCTCAAAACAGCTTGGTTGCAACCATGGCCCCCGGGGAACAGAGCTTAGGCCCTAGACAGGGTTGCCAGGTGGATCCTGGTGGGGTGCATGTGGGAATCTGTCTGTCTCCCTCCTTTCACTTGGAAATGAAAGAAGAAAAAAATCAAAAAAAAATTTTCTATTGTGTTATCATTTATATTAGCTTCCTTCCTGTGGCTGCTGTGACCAATTACAGCAGACTGAGTGCCTTTTTTAAAAAAAATATTTTTATTTATTTATTCATTTTAGAGATGAGAGAGAGAGAGAGAGAGAGAAAGAGAGCAAGAGAAGAGGGGGAGGAGCAGGAAGCATCAACTTCCATATGTGCCTTGACCATGCAAGCCCAGGGTTTTGAACCAGCGATCTCAGCATTCCAGGTCGATGTTTGATCCACTGCGCCACCACCAGTCAGCACAGATTTATTCTCTCATGGAGCTGGAGGCTAGAAGTACAAACTCAGTATCACTGGGCTGGAATCTAGGTGTCTGCGCGACAATTGCTCCAGAGGCCCTTAGGGGAAAATCCATTCCCTGCCTCTTCTGGCTTCTGGTGGCCTTCCACATTCCAGGGTTTGTGGCAACACCACTCTAATCTCCGCCTGTGGTAACACTGCTGCCCCCTGGTCTCTGTGTCAACTCTTTTGTAAAGACACTTGTGATTGCCTCGAGGGCTCAAGTTGATAATCCAGGGTAATCAAGCCATCTCAAGATCCTCAATTTAACACATCTCAGAGACCCTTGTGAACCATTAAGGTAACAAGTGCCGGGGACTGGGACCCAATATTTTTGGGTGCCATGATTCAGCTACTACACAGCTGTTTGCATGTAAGTTGGTCTTTCCACCTTTGCATGGCAAAAGTCTGCACCTCAGTGTAAGCACATACTGTCTAATCAATAACTGAAATACACATAGAGGTAGACCAGCATAGGGTACAGGTCCACAGCCCACGTTCCTTGGAATTCCATCTTTGCTAAGGCTTCATTTCCTCAGGCAGGAGCTATTTCTTTCACGTGCTAATTTGTGGTTGGAGGGAAATTTAACTCATGACTTAGATCAATTTCTAGGTTAGAGATATTAAGCAAAGGGGGCCTTCATCATTGTATCGCTTCCTCTGAGCTACAGGGAGGCAAAGTTACCAAAAGCTCCATTCCTTCCAAACCGTGAGGCAGAGGAAGAGGAAAAGATGGAGGGGCCCTGGCAGCTGGAAGGTGACTTTCACGGAATGTGAGAATGCCGAGTGGCGGAGTGACAAGTGTTATTGCATTAAGAGTGCTGTCATCGGTTTGTCGCGCGCTGGTTTGTTGCCATTCCTTGACCATTTCTTTTAAATAGTTTTCTTTGTAATTTAAGTTCCTAAATTTCACAGCTGTTGCTTAGCTATGTTCCCATCCTGAGTTAGTGTGTTCAGCACAGCCATTTTTCTGAAGGGAGGCTGCTTCTTTTCCAGTGTTCTGAAATCACAGTCACCTTCACCCACAAGAATAAGTCTGCTCCGGCCACCGCTTACCTCCAAAGACAACTCAGTAGCTAGGCTATTGTTTTTCTCAGCTATGGAACCCTTTCTCAGTGAGAGAGCCAAAAATTGCATTCTTGCAATGAGAAACTAAACAAGTAGGTTACTTTGCATGATTAATCCTTGAAACAGTCAGTTGTTTACTGTTATAACTGGTTACTTCTACATCATCTTTTATCCTTTGTGCCGGTTAGAGCCCACAAGAATCAGAGCTACAAAAAACTATACAGTCCCAAAATTCATCCAAGGTTTGCCCACATAGACATGTATTTAGAAACTCCCAGAATTAGAGAAAATTAATGAAATTTCTTTCATTAACATATAATATCCATCTGTAATAAACTGCAATTGTCAGAATCAGTTTAGGTAGTGTGACTGTCATAAAGCTCATCTAAGATAATAGTCTGGCACCTTGTCACATTGTATCTCCAGCCCTTATCACGGCTGCTGGAACACAGCCTGTAATGAATGTTTAACTGTTAAATGTATTTGTGGTGGAATCTCATGCTAGCTCTGCCTGCCACTGGGTTACTAGGCAAGTTATGTAACTTCACAGGTCCTCACTTTCCCCATTAGTAAGAAAATGCTTCTTCCAGTTCCCATCTTCAGCCTATAAGATTGATCAGGCTACAGCTAGACGGCGGACACTGTCTGTTATCTGCTTGCCATGGATCTCTCCATGTGGAGAAACCCTAAGGCCAATCAAGAAACTGGAATTACCTTTCCTCTTTCCCTAATGCCACTGCCTCTTCTGGCTTTCTCACCTCTCATTTAAAACACTGCAAATGTTCCCTTCATTGGTGGTCCCCTTCAGTACTTCCCTATTCTAGCCTATCTGCAAAGCTGCCAGTTTCTACTTGTCTACTCGTCTACAACACTGGACTCATTATGGCATTCCTCTGCTTAAATACTTTCAGGGACTCCCACACCATATCAGGGACAAAACTCACCTCTTGAGAAGATGCCCTGCCCCATGGCCTGCCCCTTTCCCGAGAGTTGACACTCCACTCAGAACCACTCAGGGGGCCCAACTACAGACACACTGTTCTTTCAAGTCCCTGTGTCTTTGCATGTAGTTCTCTCTGCCTGGAAAACTGTTCCCCTCTCCTGTACTTGCAAAGTCCCATCCATCCTTTAGGCTCAGCTCAAACATCAGTTGAATGTGGCACCTGCATTGATCAAACCCTCACTCTGCCAGCCAAGTTTGTCATTCACTGTCTATATTCCTACAGAACACTTTGTCCAAGCCATTGTTGTCAGTCGTAACAACACTGAGGTGTATTTGTTTGCACAGGGATACTTGGGTTAGGAGCGTGGGCCTCAATTTCAGATTGACCTGAGGTTGAAACCAAATTCTGAAACATCCTGTGTGGCCTTAGAAATTAATCTGAGTCTTAGTTGCCTAATTTTGGAAATGGGAACTATAACACCTAACTCACTGGGCTACTGTAATTATGGATTAAATGAGATATTGGCATTAATACACTCAGTACAATGCCTAGCTCATAATACTAAATAACTAATGGTAATTATTATTGGATTGTGAACACAATGAATGCAAAGACTCAGACCTACACTTTGTCTTTCTTTCTAACTTGGTGTGTGGCACATGGTGGGTGCTCTCAGTGAATGTTTCTTAAAATGCACAAGTAAAATAGCATTTCGTGTTTGTGTGTGTGTGTGTGTGTGTGTGTGTGTGTGTGTGTTTACAGGAAGGCGGAAGGCTAGCAGCTTATCCATTTTGGGAATTTCACTGAAGTCTCAAATTCTACTGACCTCATGACATACTCTAAATCACATTCATCTTTCCCTTTGCTAACCTGGCCTTGGACTTATATGGGTAACATAATTTGAGAACAAACTTGATTTTATGTATAAGTGTTTTTCTGCTAAATCTTCTCTTTGCTCTTTTAGTCCTTACTGTATGCACATCAGTTTCAGGTTTTGCATAATCCTGTGTGCACAGAAGACATCCTTTTTAGCAAGCATGTGTACAGGGCTAACGCTCAACAGTATTCTATGTACTTTAGGTGTTTCAAATCCTCTAGGCCAGTGGTCCCCAACCTTTTTTGGGCCACGGACCGGTTTAATGTCAGAAAATATTTTCACTGACCGGCCTTTAGGGTGGGACGGATAAATGTATCACGTGACCAAGACAAGCGTCAAGAGTGAGTCTTAGACGGATGTAACAGAGGGAATCTGGTCATTTTTAAAAAATAAAACATCGTTCAGACTTAAATATAAATAAAACGGAAATAATGTAAGTTACTTATTCTTTCTCTGAGGACCAGTATCGGTCCGCAGCCCCGGGGGTTGGGGACCACTGCTCTAGGTGACTCATAACCAGACTTTTCTAAGATGTCTGTTAAAATCACTGCAGATTCCAGCTTAGGGCTCTGGCCACAGCATGGCACTGCCCCCAACAAGAGCCCAAGTTCCTTTGAAGGCGAAGTTATGTCCTGCTTCCTCTGCATCACTCCGGGTCTGCAGTCTCCCTGAGCTCTGCGGACCAGTGCACTTCCCCTTTCGTCCAAGCACTTAACTCCCCCGAGGGGAGCACTAAGTTCACACCCAACACTTCTAGGGACAGACTCCCTAGAAGTCTAAAGCCTCATCGGGTTAAAAACCTTTAACCCTCAGCACATCAAACTTTGCTACTGTAATTTCTCTTCCGTGTTTCCCCATGACTCCTTCTAAGGGCTTAAGAACATAGCGTTGAGAATCATCTTCGCCCCCCTCGAGTGACCAAGGGCGGGTCACACTATGAGCCAAGCTGACTGTCTAGGGGAGGTCTTGCATACTTGTCCCCGTAGGCGACCGCATCCCGCCCACAGGACAGGGGACAGCGTCCCGCTCTCTCCACGGAGACGCTGTGGAGGCGCAGACGTCTCACGCCCTCCTTCCAGGAGCCGCCAGGGCTGCAGCTCCTTGTGGCGGCCACACCGGAAGCGGCCCCGAGAGCGCACAGGCGGTGGCCGAGGGTCCCACGATCCGGGCGGGCGCGGAGCCTGCCCTCTCCCCCTCCCGCTCGGGCCCCTCGAGGACCGGGCGGGGCCGTCGTCCCTTCCGGGGAGAGGTGGCCTCCGCGGCCTCTGCCGGGTGGCTTCCCACCCCGCCCCCCGCAGCTCTGGGTGACGCTTCTCCAATAACAGCTCGCGGGGAGCCGCAGCCCGGGCTCAGCCGGTGCCGGCGCCCTCCGTGCCAGCCGTCCGCCCCGCCGCCAGCATGACGGCCGAAGGGGACGGCGGCCTGGAGCGCTTCTGCAGCCCAGGCAAAGGCCGGGGGCTGCGGGCCCTGCGGCCCTTCCAGGTGGGGGACTTGCTCTTCTCGTGCCCGGCCTACGCCTATGTGCTCACAGTCAACGAGAGGGGAAACCACTGCGAGCACTGCTTCACCAGGTAGGTGGCTGGCAGGCGGCGGGAGCCGGGGGCGCGCACGGCGGCCGGGACCGCGGCGGGAGGAAGTGCGCGCGGCGCGCGGGGTCCTAGCACCGGCCGCTCGGGCGGTGGCCTACGCAGCGGGCGGGTCGTTTTAACCCCACTCCAGGCAGAGCCACGTGCCGGAGGAAACTGGAGCCAAGTTTCCGCTACACCCCTTGCACCGCACGTTTTTAGAGTTGCTCATTCGGGATGTGCCAACCTGGGAGGACTCAAACGTGGGCTCAGAGCCAGCCTTGTTCCACGCATGGCCATGACCTGCCCATTCGGTGCATTGCCTGCAGGGCCCCAGGTTCCGGCAGCCATAACCTGTCACCTATAACTTGTGCTTCCTGCAGTGTATTCTGTTTCTCACAGCCCAGGTCTGCTGCAGACTTGCTGTTTCCTCCAAGGAACTTAATGACACTTAATATTTCATGTAACCTGCATGACCCTTCTCACTATCTACACTTGATGTTTGGAGAGAAGCCAGAGGGGTTCCGAGGCACTGCACTGACGGGACGACTCTAACCCTGGTTTGGGAGTGGGAAAGACTTGCTCACTGGGGATATTAGGCAAAATGTCTGGTTGAAAATGGCATTTAATTGTAGCATATCACATGCATATATGTCTGTTTGCATATATTCATATATATTCACATATACCAACACATAATTATATCCTCAAGCCTTATGATAATTTCAGACTTGAAAGGCATATTAGCAATCACCAACACAACACCCTCTCTCACCATTTTACATGTGAGAAAACTAATGGCCAGAGAGGAAGTGTGACTGTGTGTAGTCACACCTATAGTTAAGAGAATGAAATCGGTCCTCTTCAGTTCTGTCCATTTTCCACCTAGATAGGTGCTCAGTAAAATTAGCAAGGCAGGGACCTTGATGTTGGAATTAAGTCTGTACCTGGCCTTACACAGTTCTCTGAGAAGTAGACCCTGCTGTACCTTCTTTGAACCTGTACCTTCATCTTTGAATTAGTGATTCCTGGGCTAGATTAAGTGAACCTGAGTTCCTGCAGGTACCTTTTGAGTATAGGTCTCAAGTCCAGCATACACTGACATACTCAGTCTCTGAGACCTATGCACCTTATTCTACATTAAGACATAGTGAAAGAAGAGACAAAAGCTAAATACTGTAGTAATCTTGCCCAGACTCCCTACCAGAACTGTCTTCCGCTCGGGGGAACCTGGAGAGGAACTAGACACAGAATCATGCCGTGGGCAGCTTCGGGGCTGTATGTGATGTGGCTCTTTGAATTGGTGAGCCAAGAGCTAAAGGGTCATGGCACCACTTTGCGATGTTTGAGTGAAGTGAGCATTGGGTTTTCCCAAAGTTAAAAAGGCTGCTGTGACTGGTCCTCTTGATCTTCTGAGCCTCGCTGTGGCTCAGAGTCTGAGGCACTGTGGGTGTCTGGAGTGACAGGAGCAAAGCAGGGTCACCCACCACGGAAGGTGCCTCCCTCCCTTTATCAGGGATCCTGCTGGTCCTTCGTGTGACAGAAGACTGGTGCTTGGCACATAGTAGGTCCTCAGCTGGTTAACAGTCTGTTCCTCAACTAAATTAAAGAACAAATCTCTCTGGGCTCAGAAGGGAGAAGCTAAGCTGATATGCTTTCCTTTAGCTGTGAGTTTCCTAACTATATCTACTCCACACACCACCAATCTTGGAACATGAATGTACAGTCCGATGCAACTTTGCATATGTGACCAAGTTTGCTCCCCCCTACCCTATTTTCTAAATGACACTTATCAGTGTCACTAATTGACACATATTGCTGCCTTAGACCCCTCACCAGGGCTGCCACATGCATTGGGGTGGTTCTACAGCATTTCCCCCACTTTCTCTGTTGGCTTAGGTCAGTGGTCGGCAAACCGTGGCTCGCGAGCCACATGCGGCTCTTTGGCTCTTCCACAAAATACCACGTGCAGGCGCTACCTCGATAAGGAATGTACCTACCTATATAGTTTAAGTTTAAAAACTTTGGCTCTCTTGCCTGACCAGGCGGTGGCGCAGTGGATAGAGCGTCAGTCTGGGATGCGGAGGACCCAGGTTCGAGACCCCGAGGTCGCCAGCTTGAGCGCGGGCTCATCTGGTTTGAGCAAAAAGGCTCACCAGCTTGGGCCCAAGGTCGCTGGCTCCAGCAAGGGGTTACTCAGGCTGCTGGAGGTCCGCGGTCAAGGCACATATGAGAAAGCAATCAATGAACAACTAAGGTGTCGCAACGAGGAACTAATGATTGATGCTTCTCATCTCTCCATTCCTGCCTGTCCCTATCTATCCCTCTCTCTGACTCTCTCTGTCCCTGTAAAAAAAAAAAAAAAAAATTTGGCTCTCGCCCTGGCCGGTTGTCTCAGTGGTAGAGCATCGGCCTGGCATGAGGAAGTTCCAGGTTCGATTCCCGGCCAGGGCACACAGGAGAGGTGCCCATTTGCTTCTCCACCCCTCCCCCTCTCCTTCCTCTCTGTCTCTCTCTTCCCCTCTCACAGCCAAGGCTCCATTGGAGCAAAAGATGGCCCGGGCGCTGGGGATGGCTCCTTGGCCTCTGCCCCAGGCGCTGGAGTGGCCATGGTTGCGACAGAGCGACACCCTGGATGGGCAGAGCATCGCCCCCTGGTGGGCATGCCGGGTGGATCCTGGTCGGGCGCATGCGGGGGAGTCTGTCTGACTGCCTCCCCGTTTCCAGCTTCAGAAAAATTAAAAAAAAAAAAAAAAATTGGCTCTCAAAAGAAATTTCAATCGTTGTACTGTTGATATTTGGCTCTGCTGACTAATGAGTTTGCCGACCACTGGCTTAGGTGAACTGTGAACACCCATATTTCACTTCCTCTCATTTGAAGGCAACTAAATAATACACAAGGAATCACGACACCATGATACTGACAACATTAAAAATATCTTCATACTCTATCCTACGAGTTTTGTTAAATCTGATTAGTTTAGAATGAGAGGTTAGCTTATTCTTGTAAATATAACACCATTTCCTCTGTCCTCTGTATATGACCAAAGACAAATCCGTCTGTCCAGCTGTCCTAGAGGAACACAAATCTCCATGGTGACTCCGGGGAGTAGGAACAGAATCTTCAACTATTGAAGCATACAGGACAACACCCCCCCTCCCAGAAAACTACTCCTTATTCTTCCTTGTGCCAAAAGTTCAAGTAACATAAACAATTGCTCAGATAAATGAGCCACTAGAGATTTTCCCTGCCATTAATTGAATGAGGGTTTAACTTATTTTGAAAGAAAATAAGTGATTTCTTCAGGAATAATTATGTCTTATAAGTTGAATAAAAGGTATGGGGAGGAGTTCTTAGGTCACCATGGAATGGAATTGTTACTGTCAGGACAATTCAGACTAAGGTTTGTTCCTAGGAATTTTAAGTTTGTGTCCTATTTTTTCAGTTTTGGTAGATGACACTTGGGAAGATGTGTATCTTGCCTCAGCTGCTAGAAGGCAGCTTCTAAAAATATAAAAGTCTTCCAATGGGGAGCTGTCCTTATCAGACCTCTTAGACACATTTTCTGTACACACTCATGGGCAAACACATGTTTTTCGCCTCTGGCCAACTTTTTTTGTGGCAGTTTTTTTCACATTATATTTTGAACTTAGTATTGGACACATTTTAACACTTGACACTGTTTGTCTTAGAAAGGGAAAAATTCCCTGTAACCAAGTGTTCCTTCCATCTGAATATTTGTGCTGTGTGCAGGTCCTCAGCTGGGCCGATGTCTCCCTCTTGATCTTTCCCTCTCTTGGCTCCTGGGTCATTGAAGGGCAAGACTATTGAAGTTTTGTTAGTTTGTTCAGAGTACGGGGAGAAGGCAGGAAGGCCCATTTAGCCTCCTTGGAACAGAGCACTGTTGGAACTCAGTTTCAAGGAATTTATATTATGTCTGGCTCACTCAGAGTGGTGGTTTTAAGACTTGACATGTTTTGCATGAGCAAAACATTCTGATAGAGATGTCTTATTCCCGCAGTTACAAAGAGGTACCCAGATTTATTCCGTAACCAGGTTCATCTCCTTTTTCAATTGTTCTTCCAAACAATTGAGTTGTCAGAGTAATCAGTTGCTCTGCCGGGAGGAAGGGGTATTGTCCCCAGGGCTGCTGGGATGCTGCTTATTCCCAGAACAATTCCTGACAACTGGGGAGCCTCAAAGGGGAGAAATGGCTTTGCATGTTCTCAGATTATCTTGCTTTCTGAGTGAAAAATTGGACACAGGCTCTAATGGAGATTCCCCCCCTTATTCTCCCGTGTGTGTGTGTGTGTGTGTGTGTGTGTGTGTGTGTGTGTGTTCTTTAATGGGTAGTAAGTTGGAAAATACAGAAAACAGATTTCCTCTAAAAAGTTGCATGAAAGAATACGAAATTCAGCCATCTGTATGTCAGATGAGATACTGTGTCATCAGTTTCAAGAATTTCGATATGTCAAGTCTTTCTTTTGTTTAGAGACTGCAGAGGAGGGACTTCGGATTGAATTCTGGCTTCCCCCCCTTCCTGGTGGTTTGCCTTTAGGCAAATTATTTAACCTCTCTGAACTCCCCAGTTTCTTTATTTGTAAAATATGCACATTAATACTCACCTACTGAGCTAGACCTGAGATCGTGGATGTCAGGAGCTCAGCACAGGCCTACCGCACAGTAAGCTGTCAGAATTGGCCAGGTGTCTGGCTTGTACTTGTTTGATACGCTCTGCTGGCTAGATGTTAACTAGTGTGATAAAACATTGTCATGTCAGGGGCTTTTTTATGGCGGTGGGGTTGGGGTGGGGTATACTGGGAAGGAAATCCTAGACATGGTTGACCAGTGGAGTCATCATTTGGATGGCACGTTGACCGGAGCTAAAAACAACAGCTTTCAACCTTGGGTCCCCCAGAATAATCATGGGTGTCTGGGCCCACTTTTCAGTATTTTTCAAAACCTAATGGAAACGATATAATAAAACTATACATAGGTTAAGCGTTTTCAAAAAACAAAGCCTCTTCTAGCTCCAAAGTGCTTAGACACTTTAACACTCTTTTACGATGACATTAAACAAATATTTGAGGGGGAAAAAAAACGAAGGACAACAGAATTCCCCCCACAGCAAGGACACCAAGGCTCTCCCCTCTAAGACCTTAGAAGTACTAAGCACTGTAACACGCGTCTGTCTTATGGGGGGAACAGCATTTCTGTTATAGCTTAGAGGAGTTCGTGACCAAGCTGCCCGTTGGGAAACGCTTTCAGATGAAAGAGACAGAACAGCAGCGGGATATCCTGAAATGAAATTCAGACCCCGGTGAGCTGAAGCCGCCATCTAACACCTTTCCCTCCCGATAGCAATTGCACAAAATCCTCTCCATCAGAAAAAAAAATCTGAAGATACATATAAAATGACATTCCTTTAAATCACATTGCTCTTTGTGGCTCATAAATCGTTTCTAGACAGTCTTTGACCCTCCCAAGGATGGCTGGTACAAAGAGCGCCTTATCTCATTTGATGTAGGAAGAAACTGGAAGTTGGGCAGATTAAGTTGCTTCCTTGAATTTCACTTTTTTTTTTGGGGGGGGGGTGAGGGTCATGTATTTATTGAGTGCTTTTTGAGGGCCAGCCCCTGTGCTCTTCATGGGTGGAGCCCCGTCTTCCCATTCCGGATGCGAGCTTCCTCCGTCTGCCCCTTGTGGCCTGAATGTATCATGTAGTTCAAAACTGGACACCAGGACTTAACTCATCTCTGGTTCCTCCTTGAGTGAATGCAATTTTTATCACCGCTTTTCTTTTGCTTTTTGCTCCCTCAATAGGTAGTGCAACAAACTAATGCATTATTGTTAAAAGTTTAACACATTAATCGATTCAGCTGTCTTGTACCTGTATTTAATGCTGTTAGGAGTTCAGAGATGTTTTTATTACAATGCTTCAAAATTGGCATAAGAGCTACATCTCTTCTTTTGTATGCGTCAATGATTACATAATAAAATGTAAAAAGAACACTAGGATTTGGTCCTTTTGTGGGTTTGGAATATTTTTAAATGTTATGCTAAACTAAGAGAGGTTTGTCACCTTAGTCTTCAGACCTCCATATAGAGTTTGTTTCTGTGCCCTCTGGTAGGGCAGCATCAGACTTAAACCCCTTCTTTCTAAAACATATCCATTCTCCAGAATTTTGCTCCATGCAAAGTTAAGTAAGTGAGGTTTGAAATAGAATTTATAATGCAGCTATTCTCGGAGGCCCCTGGATGGTGTTTTTGTAGGATATGCAAACTGTCATAAAATTCTTTTAAAAAATGCTTAAAAAAAAAAAAGTCTTAAATTTTTTTGGAAAGATCTGGGGCCCAGTGCAATAGTTTGTCAGCAACTGGTCTTCAGGAGAACTCAGAATTGGGGAGAACTTGGGACAGGAAAGTTGTCTGTATTAGAATTTGAACTAAAGAATTACAAAGCACATTTCTATTTATGTTGGTGTTTTAGGCTCACCTCTTTTGCCTTAGGTTAATATCCCCCTTTTTCTTGTTGATATAGAGAAAATGTGAAATAATCACCATTTTATGCCACTTTATTTCTGCTTCCCAAAGAGGCAATTAGTAATTAGAAATATCCTTTCTATTCCTGGAGTCATTAGTAATTAAAGTCACTTTCCACCACCACCACCACCCCCACACACCCCTTTTCTGTGGACCTCAGGTGTAGACTGCGGTATTCATATTTCTTCTCAGTTCAAGGCATGCTTTCATCTGGTCTGCACAAAGCCAATTTGATGGAAGAGCATGCCCCATTATTGATTCCTTAATGCCACTTCCTGCTCCTCTCACAGACGGCCTCTCTCTGGCTTTGCCTGCACGTTTCTCAATGTGTGCCTATGTCCTGACCATCACCAGG
Source organism: Saccopteryx bilineata (assembly GCF_036850765.1). Lineage (NCBI taxonomy): Eukaryota > Metazoa > Chordata > Mammalia > Chiroptera > Emballonuridae > Saccopteryx > Saccopteryx bilineata. Next base: position 294,982,470 of record NC_089491.1, on the reverse strand, counting down.
GAGCTAGGCTGACCTAGAACAAGGCACCCTGCTTGGACTTAACAAGATTCAGACTTTGAGCCCTCCTCTGGTCAGCCTGGTGGCTCTGCAGCTTTCTGTTACAGTTCCTCGAAGGGAGGCCACCCAGCTCCTGCCCCTGACCCCTGGAGAGTGACCAGTTCTGGGATCAGAGGTCTCTGTCCTCTCTCAAAGGTCCTGCATTATCAGTGTGTATGCATCACCATCACCTTTTCCACCCACATTCCCAGCCCTCTCATCTTTGGATTTCTAGCAAATCTGCGGCAGTTTAGGGGTACAGGCCTCCAGCAGGGAATTGACTGAAGTAACTGCCTTTTCCGAGGTTGAACCCACGACCTTGGCCTCATTAGCACAGGCGCGCTAACCAGTCACAAAGCCACACACCTCACTTTGTGTAACTTCTGCTGACTCTGTTCCTACCACCCTCCGTGGCCTCCTTTTCAATTGCAAAGGCGTTCACACCAACACAATAGAACAGAAGGAAATCAGATCTCTTCAAGACTTCTCTGAAGGACAGAAATATGCAATTTAGCAGGAAAATAATACCAAAAAGTCTTGAGGGCTCAGGAAACAACTTATCTTTCTAGTTCATGCATTTGAGGAGAATCCAGCTGTGTCCCTCGGTTTTCTTCAATCATCAACTTAAAAATAGTATGGAGCTCCTGGTGCCAATTTACTAACATAAAATCTGGTGACACTTGTACACAAAGTGGAAGGTTTAGATGATTAAGGGGGAATATTGCATGTATATTATTAGAATGGATTAGGTTAGCTTTTACAGGAAGGAGCAGATCTGAGAATTTATAAATGCTTATCTTTGATAAATTTCTAGTCCCTAGAAACCAAAATGAATGCTTGCCATTCTGGCTGAGACACGGGTGTGTAGCCATGCTTGCTACTAGGACGTACAAGGTGTGTCAGTGCCCACAAGATTCGTAATGTCCCCCACCCCCCAGGAGAGAGGATATAAGGACAACTCACCCAAGAAGCGCATGTCACACCTGGGCGTGAAGACATAGGTGTATCCTCGGGGAGGGAGATGGGGAGAAAAATCTGGCTGACCGACAAGATACAGTTTTTCATCTGAACCAAATAAAAATTTCAAGGATTTGATGTCCTGGCTCTGGAGAGGAGTGATGTGGCCATCTGTGACAAAATGAAGAAGCCCAGGACTTTTTTCACTTCCGTCTGTGAGTACCAGGAAGCACTCTCCAGGGAAGAAGAAGAAGGGCCTGGGTTCGTGTTCTGCCGACTCTCCTCACCCTGGTGATGTCTGGACTGGAAACGCGTGCCCGTGCACACCTGCAAAACCTCGTCTCCATCAGCCACACAAATATGCAATAGAGTTGTGACCACGGCACCAGCTCAAAATGGCGTTCTCCCGTTTGAGGGGATATTGAGTTGCTTTTCAGAGAGCAGCAGATAAAAACTGTTAAGTCATGCCGCGGAAGCATGTGCAGAGGAGGGAACTTTGACCGGCTGCATGCAGCCAGAGCCAAAAGCTACTCCTCGCTCCGCTAAGGAGCCGGACGTAACCGGAACTTGAACACTGGAACACTCTCAGAAGCCAAAGGTCTCCGGTCCAGGTAGATCTAGTGTTGACGCCAAGTTCCAGGGTCCTCCAGTGAAGACTTGCCTACCAGCGCTTGTACATACCTGTCCCCCAGCCCCTTAAATACCTAAACTTAGTCCAGTGAGCAAGATGGACCCGAGGCACCGTTGTGTCTCCCATCTTCTCAGTTGGCACCTTCTCAGTCAATAAACCTTTCCTTACTCCAAACCCTGACGTTTTCAGTTTTGGCCTTTCAAAGCATCAGACATGTGAACTTTGATTCATTTAACAGAGTGACAACTGCTGTTGACAGTGATGGCCTCAGATATTTCCAGAACCTCAAAACAGTAAGAGTTTTAACTATGAGCAGATGGTAAACTTCCTGAGAGTAGGGATTCTGTTTTTGTTTTTGTTCAGGTATGCAACCAGTGTTTGTGTTTATGGAGCCCTTGCTGGGTTCTAAATCCCTGGGAGACAACTGTGAAAAAAAAGGGACAAAAATCTGGAACGCTAGTATCTTAGTAGGTTTTTTTCCATTTTTATTTCACCCATAGTGCCTTGAACTTTGTATGGTTTCAGCAGATGTTGTGTTGAAGGCAGTAAGGTTTGGAGTTGAGTATTTTATTTCATTGAAAACTAGTAATCCCTGACCTGTGCTAGCACAGTGGATAAAGAGTGGACCTGGAATGCTGAGGTCGCCAGTTCAAAACCCTGGCCTTGCCGGGTCAAGTCACATATGGGGGATGCTGCTTCCTGGTCCTCCCCTGCTTCTCTCCCTGCCCCTTCTACTCTCTAAAATGAATAAATTTTTTTAAAAAATCTTAGCCCTGGCCAGTTGGCTCATCAGAAGAGCGTCGGCCTGGCGTGTGGAAGTCTCGGGTTCAATTCCTGTCCAGGGCACACAGGAGAAGCACACATCTGCTTCTCCCCCCTCCCCCCTCTCCTTCCTCTCTTCCTCTCTCTTCCTCTCCTGCAGCCAAGGCTCCATTGGAGTAAAGTTGGTCAGGGCACTGAGGATGGCTCCATGGCCTCCACCTCAGGCACTGGAATGGCTCCCGCTGCAGAGGAGCAACGCCCCAGATGGGCAGAGCATCGCCCCCTGGTGGGCATGCTGGGTGGATCCCAGTTGGGCACATGTGGGAGTCTGTCTGTCTGCCCCCCCATGCTTCTAACTTTGAAAAAATTAAAATAAAATAAAATAAAAATCTTATAAAGAAAAAAAGAAGAAAACTGGTAATTCATGCATTCGTAAAGAAAATTCTGTCAACCAAAATATTTCGCCATACACTCTCATTCATGGCTTACTCAGACTAAGGGAGAATTTTGATCAGATAATATTTAATTCTCATAAAATTGTAATATTCCCACATTGTGTTAAAAGACCAACAGCTTTGGGCAGACATTTTTGGAAGTTAATAGAATTCAGTCTACTCATACACCTGAAAAAATATTTCTAAATGTTGCTTTTGAAAACCTTTAGGGCTTTTTTTCACTTTGGAAACTTTCAGGTTTGCAAAGTAATAGGGATTTAGAAACAATCTACTTATTTCACTTAGTGTTTTATTGATGTGGGCACATGTTCAGGCTTTCCAAGACACCCAGCTGTTAAATATGTTCTAGGTTCAGAGAGGGGAGAGAGAAGCTCACATCTACCTTCTTTTTCCCTGACTCTCCAGAGAAGGGCCCGATGGCGCTGCACTGTGGGGTCAGGGCTGCCTGACGGGCGCTTCCGGGACTGGGCATCAGGAGTGATGTTTGAGTCCAGCTTGCTCTGCAGTGTTAGTTTCACTCTAGATGTCCCCAGCTGCACGCGCACACACGTACACATACGCACACACCCGTATGCACATGCATGTGTCTTGCTAATTCTGTCCCTCTTTGCCTGGATGGCTCTCAGGTTTGGAGACGTCTGTCCCGGTTTCTAGAGGCTGGATCAGTTTCCTCAGCCTTGGATCCCTCAGCACCTTGTATATACTTCCTTCATCACACTGGCTCCTTGAGGACAGGAACTAGTCTTAACTCATCGTTGTAGCCCCTGCACTTAGCGTGAGGCCTAGCACTCTCTTACCTCGGTAAATACTGATTTAACAAATCGTCTCATTTCTGTAACTTATTTTACTAGTGGCTCTATGGACAGACCTCATCACCTCCCTAAATCTACAACTCTGTTCATTCTTAGAAGTGAGTCCTTATAAATACTAGCAGAACCCTCACTGCTTCCTGTCTTCTTTAGGACAAAATCTTGACTGCTCGAGTCCTCCGCATTCAGCGCCATCCACATCCTGTCCCGCCTCACCCCTCCCTGCTTTTCACTTAAACCCTAAACACAGTCTGGGTGGCCTCTCAGTATCCCACAAAGCTCCTATGTCATTCTTCATTCTTCCTTTGTCCATTTGTAACCTAAAAGGCTTTTCTCTGCATTATTCCTTCCCTTATCCTCAGCCCCATCCCAGGTAAGGCCTTATCCCGTAAGTCTGTTCATCCTCAAGAGAGATCCATCTGAACTTACATCTCTGTGATGAAGCCTCCTCTTAGATATTTCAGCCCACATCACTCGTCGTTTTATTTAGTTACTACTCTATAGCTATATATTTTTTACAATAATTTACTATTTTATTTATATTTCTTGAACACCCTACTGTCCCAGGCATTGTGCTCTAACCCTGGGGATTTAAAGATGAGTAAGGCAGCATTTTCTGGAAGTGCCCTCTCTTCTGTGTCTTTGATGAACTCAGTCCTAGCGTAGTTTCCTGCTCGTAATTCAGTGTCATCTGGAAGCTGAATCATCTTTCTAATATTTATATTCATCACTGTCATGAAGGAGGGGCTGTTTCCCCCCAAAAGCTCAATTTTTATAAAAATATCATTTCTACAGAGACTGACACAATACTTTACACATAGAAAAAAATCACTTTTTGAATAGGAATTACTTGGCTAAGATAGATTGACATACTTCTTCCCTGAGTCACATACAATGTTTTATAGTATAAAAACGTATCCTTTACTCCAAAATACAAAGAAAATCAATAAGGATTGAAAGAAAAATGTCTGATACATCTGTTTAAACAACATCTGGTAAAGTTTGAGTTCTCAAGATAAAATTCACAGCGTAATTCACCTAAACAAAGTGGCAACACTATTTTTTATTGTTTGTTTAAAAGAAAATAAAACCAGGAAGATGAAAGGGTGACACTTCTTTAAATTCTTCTGAAAGCAATTTTTTAAAAAGTGCATTTTCTTGTAAGTAGGATTCAGGTCAAGTCACTTGTTTGTTGGGCAAGGAGGTCCAGACTGTATTCTAGAATTCACACGTAGCACTGGGTTATAAAGGTATTTTTACATGCTTTTGCCTCCTCTGTGGCCAGAATGTTGAAGTGAGGAATATTGTTGGGAAGCATTTTTAGTTTTTAAGTAGTTAAGTTTCTGTAACCTTGGTTTTGTCCTTTTCCTCGATATTTCATCACCTGGGTGTTGCAGAATGTTGGGCAACAGCGGTCATAGGGGAATCTAATATTATGGGTATTCGTTACAAGTGCCGCCGTGTATGGCACCACTGGAAGAAATGGCGGATGTTACTTATTTTTGGTTCCCTTATGTATGTATGAGACCACCGAGTTAAAGAGAAAGACATTCTTTGTTTCCTTTTGACTTCCCAGCCAGTAGAGGATAAAATAGCAAGGCAGTGTCATTCTGATCTCTCACAAACATTAAGGAAGAAAGTGTTTCCCTAGGCAAAGGTTACATTTTAAAGTGCACACGTCTGATCTTTGGGCAGGCTTGAGGTGGTGGGGTTTTTACGGGGCCTGCAAGGTGGGGTTTGGGTGGAGGTGTCATCTGTTGGCTGAAAAGAGTAATTGAATGTTCACTGTAGTGTAGGCTGAACATTTTCCTACTCTGCCCGTAAGCTTTGTGAATTATTATTCTAAGGCAAAGGTAAATTCCATGTCGACCAGAGCCTGCTTTAAAACAAACCCTAAATTAGTGTCATCATTTTTTCTTTTATAGCTGAGCTTGATTCATCAGTGAGGCATAGAGTCATATTTACAATATCTGTTAGCTTGACTGAGGAATAAGTAACAAATATCATTGTACCTATTTAGAGTGTACAACATGATTTGATATAATACATATTCATTGTGAAATGATGACTAAGATCAAGATAATTAACACATCACCACACAGTTAACTTTTTTGTATGTGTGGTGGGAATGCCTAAGATCTACCTTCAGTACCTTTGAAGCTCACAATACTTTATTATTAACTATAGTCACCATGCTGTGCATTAAATCCTCAGAATTTATAACTGAAAATGCGTACCCTTTGACCTACCTCACCCTATCCTCCCTTCCCCTGCCCCCTGTCCCCATGTCATTGTTTTATAGCCAGGACAACCATTCTTGCTCTGACCACCAGGCCAGCCTTCTCCTTGTAAATCTACCTTCTATTCTAGTTAGTTGGGAAAACCTATTATTTGCTCCCTCTCTGTCCTAAATATTTCCTGCCTCCCCTAGAGGCCCTGGGCTCTAACTTTTAACAAGCCTCAGAACAAAGCTGGTGCAAAGGGGGCAGGTTCAGCAGGGCTCTGGGAAGAAGCTCCCCCCTGCCCGTGGGTCCTGGTTCACTGCTGAATTGTGGATTAAAGTGATATGAAGCATCTTTCACTATGACACAAAAACCCAGAGCCTTCATATTATCCTTGTCCCTTGACTAGGGTTATAATAGGGTTCCGCCACAATTCCTCCAATTTTTATTTCTCTCAAGTAAAAATTTGCTGGTGCAACCACTCTCTCTGGGTGGGAGGCTAACTTTGTTTCTGATTGTCTTATTTCAACCCACAGTGAAGTTATATTGCGCCGCTGGGCTTTTTTTTTTTTTTTTTCTTTTCTCTTTTTCGTTTGGCCAGGGCTGTCTCTGTTCAACAGAGCACCCTTGTCACTTCTAATGTCACCGTTAGTTAAAAGTAATTGTTATTGCAAACCCCACCATGCCAGGATCGTTCTCTTTCATGGTGAAACCCACCACGCATTCATTTCAGTCGCTGAAAGTAGGGAGCTTACAGGATCAAATCCGTTTTATCTAGACCAACGGCACCCGCGGCAACCCGTTAACTAGCAGGAGTTGTTAATTACATCTCTAACTTGTTGATCTTTGTGGCTTCCGAATTCTAAAAGCAAGAAAATTAATCACTGCATGCGTCTCCTCCAGTGGAAAAAAAAAAATGACAGGAGCGTGTCTTCTAAGTTTTGTTCCCATCACTAATAATCAAATCCTTACATTTTCATGTTGCATTTCTTTCCTCCCTTTGTAGATGGAACCATTTCTTATGTTCAAAGAGCCCTTCCATCGGCAGCAGGGTAAATATTTGCCCATAAAACAAAGGCTTTAGAAACGTAACTCCTCTAAATATGAATCTGGGTGAGATCGTAATGAAGATCATATCAGTAGTTGACATCACTTAAAACAAAAAGAGTGAAGACTAAATAAAAGTATAGTCCTAGTACATGTCAACTTGTATTGTCTCATTTCATTTTCATTACACACCTATGAGGCAGAAACTATATCTTTACAAGGATTGGTAATTTTCCCAAGATCACATAGCCCTTTAAAGCACCAAAAAAGAAAAAAGGATTTGTGATGGGGAGGTGGGTAAAGTAACTCACCATGGTCATCAGATTGTGAAATGGGTATCAGGAAGGGTGGGCAGAAAGCTGAGGCTGTCTCTTTAAAAACTCACTCCTAGCTTCTAGAGTACATCCTTGCCCAGTGTGTGTCATTCGTGGTTAAGACAGGTTGCACTGTACAACATCTGCATTGCAGAGAATAGTGCTTCAATACTTGAGCAAATTGTGCCCTCAGAAAAACACTCAACCCCATTGGATTACCATCAGCCTAGGCATTCTGGAAGCACATTAGAACCTCCCAGGGGGTTTTCTAAAGACCCCAACACAGACCAATCAAATGAGAATTGCTGGGCCCTAGCCCAGACCCAGAAGGGCAGGGCGTGTGCTGCCAGGGTTGAGACCCTCAGAGGTTATTCGAGATTCACCCTTCACTTTCTGTGAGCTTCATTCCTTTGGGGTTATTTTCAGTTCATTCCTCCAGGTGATCTTTATGACTCTCTCTGATGAGAATTTTGTTTTCTTTGTTTTGCAGTCTTCCCCCAAACCTCCTGGACAATTCTGATCAGGTTACGTGGCAAATAAAAGATTTACAGCTGTGTCTTCTGTAGGAATAGAGTTTATTCCAAATGCCTTGTATACTCCTCCAGTGAAAATGGATAGCCCATATGAAGTTTCTCTCTGGCTAAACTTGTCAGTCAGCAGTAGTTAAACACAGGATCTCTTTCTCTGTCCTTTCTCTCCCCAGCACACGCACACGAAATGCAGGGACCAGCACAGCTCTCCCTAGCTATGGGAAGAGCTGAAGCATGCATCTAGATAATTTCACCAGGGCTCCCTCTCCAGCCCCACCCCACTTCATCTAGAACTGCTCCTACCAAAGCAGATTCTTTTTACTATCCACCATCTGCAACTGGTTACTTTCTCTCCTTCTGTGCTCTGTAGGCAGCCTGGCTCAGGAGGCTCTCTGTTAATAACATTCACATAGAACCAGGTAGTTGACTCCATAAGCATACATACAGTGAAGTCAGCCAGACATCTGTGTTGTTCCATCACCCAATTGGATTGGCAGAGGACATGATTCAGCATGGATGCACCCAGTAACTGACCGAGGAACACCTCCTAGATGGTCCCCACTGACAGACAGGGAGGGACCGCCTTGGCACAGACTAAATACAAAATCAGTCCTTACTGTATTCCAGCTCACGTCAAGTGAAATCAATTCCTGTGTCACAGTGGTTGAGGGGCCCTCCTTTTCGCTATGGCAGTGTTCCCTCCCCAAGTCTCATTCTGGAAAACAATCCTGGATCCTTCCTTCCCTTTGCACCTTTGCAGGCGCATTAATGGGATCCCCTTGGAGCTGAGACATAGCACAGACCAGAATGAAGAGTGCCTTTGCTTATGCTTTGTTACTACTCCTGTATTAGCTTATCCAAACACACAGATTGCTTTGGCTTCGTGTAGCACATGCTCCTGGGTAATTGTCACAATATTCAAGGAAGGATGTTCGTGCATGATGAAGACAAAATGTGAATTCTGATTCGGCTGCCTACTTGTGAGTGACCGCGTTGGGTTGGATATTTCATCCCTGGGATCCTGATTGTCTTCATTTGAAAAATAAGAATCTCCTTCAGGGAGCTGATGGGGTTATTAAGATAGATCAGCTTTTGGTCTTAGATCGTGCTGTACTCTTAGAAATTGAGAGCACTGAAGAGTTTTTGTTTACATGGGTTGTATTAATCAATGTTCACCATGTTTGAAATTAAAACCCAAGAGAATTATAGCTATTCATTTAGACAACAGCCATTACTGTTAACATTTTTAAAAAATGAGAACTACTTTCCAAAGCAAAAGAATTAGTGAGAATAGTGGTATTGTTTTTATAGTTTTGCAAATCTCTTTAATATCTGGATTTCCAGATGATGGCTGGATTCATAAATATGCTTCTGAGTTCAGTCTGGAGTATTGTGTAGTTAGGGTTAAAGTATAAGGAGAAAATCCAGCCGCAATTAGATATGTAATTGAAAGGGAGGGGTACTTTCATGGTCTTATCAGCTAATTGTAGATAGTCTTTGATTCAACACTCAAACTCAACAAGTGGTATTGTCTTAAAGGTTAGTCTGAAACCATATTCGTAAACTTTATACACTCTGTTACATTAAAATCTCTTGGTCTGTCTTGTATATTGACTCCTTTAGCCATGTATAATTTTAAAAAACATTATATGCTGGTCATTTAGAAACTATCGGTTCACTAAATTAAACCTTCTAAAAGTTGACTCATTTCCTAAAACCATATCAAAACAATCACAGTTGTTAATATTACCACCCGTCTCATCCAATGAGAGACTGTCACACTCAGGATAGTAGATATATGTTTTCCAAACTTCCAGTTTTTGCTTGAAAGGCCCTGTTTTCATCATTGGCAACAAATATTGCCAATTGTTTTCCTCAAAGTGATAGGCACACTTCATTCATTTCCATAACATATCTGCCAGATACTCAAGTTTGAGTAACCACCGTTGGTCTAACATTGTTCTTTCAAGTAAAAATGGTTTTCAAAGAAAAAGTGGCCACGTCAGTTTCCAACCGCAGCGGTCCCCACGTGCCTTCCCTCGAGGCGGCCCTCACAGGGGGTTGTGCTGCAGAAAGATACATTCTTCTCACTTCATCAGAGTGTCCCAAAGCCACAGACTGAAAAGTCGAGATTTAATAAAGCTAGTGTTGTTACTGCTTCGTCAGGGGCATCCTTAAGTGAAGCTGGCTTTCCCCCCTTTACTGTGAGTGTGTGGAAGTGGACAGTACAATGACCACTGGGCAGTTTGGTGGCTCTGACTTGATTTGTACTAAGACACCTGAAGTTTTACCCACCAGGCACCTTCACACCTCACACCTTTCTGCAGTGCAAATGGCAAGACAGTGGTGTTCTTCTGAAAACAGTTTGGACCTCACCAACTCCCCAAAAAGGTTTTCAGGACCAAAACTGGAGAACCATTGGGATCCCTCATAGAAATGATGTAATATTGCCAACACTTAAAAGTTTTCTTTTGCTTTGTTGTTTGTGGCTTATGTACTTGGTGACTGGCTGGGCTGAGAAGTCTGGCTGCTGGGAGATGGATAGTTTTGCTGAAATCCACTGGAGTTCCACCCTAGCTCGCCAGAGCCCTGCTGGCTTTTGTCTTTCTGGGATGGTACCTTGATGCTGAAACAAGCCTTCCATGTCAGCTTTATTGCTGCTGCTATGGGAAACCTGTGTACCGTATTTCCCCATTTATAAGACACACCTTAATTTTGAGGACTGAAATTTGAAAAAAAAATGTATTACATAAACTTATTGAACTCAAGTTTTATTCATCATAAAATTCATACAATTCCTCAACAAGTACGAAAAAGCGGGAAATGCAAGTAAAAGAATAAAATCTACAACCACTGTATAAGACGCACCCAGTTTTTAGACCTCAGAACTTTCAGATAAGGGTGTGTCTTATACATGGGGAAATATGATAATCCTTGCTTTTTTTTTTTTTAATATAGTGTAGAGCTAATAAGGATATTTTTGTGATAATTTCCTACTTCAGAGGCTCTTCAGTGATCTGTGTTTGGGCTTTGGACTCGTGAGCCCTTGAAATGTTGCATCATTTTCTGTTGTTTTCTGGAGGTGAGAGGGTAGGGGGTAGGCAGAACGTGGGTGTGGGAAGAGTGGGTAGCTTCAGTCAGACTCTTAGGGAGATTCTGGGACCTCGCCCTCGCAAAAAGAAACATTAAAAAATGACAGTTGCAGGCATTTGAATCGGGTAGCACCTACCCACCCATTATCCATCTGCAAACACATTTCTGCTTGGAAAGAATTTTGTAAGTTTCCTCCCGGGCTTTGCCCATCATTACTTTCCATCGCCTTGGCATTTCTTCAGGGTCCACATCACTGTGCCCTTGCTTATGTGCCACTTTATGGCTGTTGCTAAGGGCACCTTCTGTCCTTTTTCCCTGCTTAGAAAATGCAAGAGAGCAGAGACCGTGCATCGCATTTCTTCAATATTCTAAAATGAAAGGTCAAAGTTTGGAGCCCTTGAGATGCAACCTCAGGCTAGAGAAAACACTCAGCTAAACCCGTGGGCTCCCTTGTGAACTACTGAGATATGCCAACTTGGAATATTTATTTATGCCGCCACGGCAAGATGTGATTTTCTCCCACCCGTTCTTCAGGCAGCTCCTTGGGATCCAAGTGCCGTCATGAAAACGGCAAGGCAGCCGGTTTCATTCCAACAGCCGCATAGTTGGCACGCATTCTGGATGCCGTGGGAGTCGTGTGGTGACTGCCGCTGGCTGACAAGGAGCAGAGGAGGCTTCTGCAGCGTGATTCTATGCATATTCTAAAACACCAGCTCCTCCAGGCACTGCAGAGGGGGTGGCAATGAGGTGACTCAGCTTAGGGCAGCAGAATGCCCCTTGTGGTGTTGGCATTGCTGCAGCTCAGAAAACGGGCTTCAGTGCCGTGCGTGAGAATCCATACACTTCACAGATAGTGGTCTGATTAAAACGATGTGGTTGTTCCTCACTTCCAAATAATCCCTTAAGAGATCTATTGTGTGTGGTTTAATTCAATAGCTTCACAGTTTTTTAAAAAGCGTTGGCTTATCTAATGCAACAAACACACTGACATGGAGCAGTTGCAACTTCACTATCCCTGTCCTTTATGGGAAGCAAATAACATGGCAAGGCACAGGGAGTGTTGAGCTAATTAGAAAGAGGCGGAAGACTCATTCGCTCAGCAACATGCTGACAAGGTGAGTCTATGGACCAGTCACAGTCAATCATATTGTATTCAAGGATATGTCCCCATTTGCTGGGTTGCCTTGTTTTCAAAGTTAGCTTTCTGGATATTTGAATTACTGACATACATGTGAATCAGGCCCTAAGAGCCTTTGACTTGCCCAAAACTACCGAGTAAATAGCACAGGAGATGTTAGCAGCTGTGGTGTCCCAAGCCAGGCGCATGAGTCAAAGAGCACACCATTCGTCTCTCTGGAAAGCGCCCTTCACGCTGTCAGGGTCCGTAAATGTCGGCACGTGGACTGTTTGACTAGCTCACTCCTCCTCAAGGACTGAATCTGGTCAAAGTCTCCGTTGGGAAAATGCCACTGATCAGTGGGCGCGTAAGGTAAGGTGACTCTTGGCTCTGCTTTCCGACCAGATGGCTCGGATCATTGCATGATAAAATGTGCAGCCTCACGTTTCTGTGCCTCTCGCCACTACAGCGCCCTTTCTGTTTTTTAAGGAAAGAAGGATTGTCCAAATGTGGAAGATGCAAGCAGGCATTTTACTGCAATGTGGAGTGTCAGGTAGGTGCTGGGCCACCTGGCAGGGATGGGGAGGGGGCTCGTTTCCTGTGAAAATTGGGACCCCAACGTCCTTCTCTTCCTTGTCACGGCTGCCCCCAGCACCCTCCTAAGCCAGAGCTGGAAATTTAGTTGTGGTGTGGGATGTGGCTGGATGCCCCTGTGTGCTGGCCCAGGACCAGGGCAGGAACATTTGGGGGACTCATATAGGACCAAGAAAAGCAGCCAAAGGTGAAGTGGGCAAGACCCTGGGAGAGCATGCTGGGCACAGGCAGGCGTCTTACCCAGGCTGACAGTTTGCCCCCACGACCACCCGCCACAGATGGAACGTGCAGAGAGGGCAGATGAGAAATATTAAAATGCTACTTTTAAATTTTTTTAAAGTTTACCTCGTATAAATCTCTCCAGCGGGCCTCGTATCACCCTCGGGCTGTCTGAACCCAGGCTGATTCTGGCTAGACTTAGGGGAGCCTTGTTCTCAAAGTCAGCTTTCTGGATATTTGAATTACTGACATACATGCGAATGAGGCCCTAAGAGCCTTTGAGTCAGCCGGGCTGAGTGGGTTCAGGAGGCTGGCTGCATGGAGACCACGGGCCATCTCCTTTTATGGATAAACTTCGTGGGACTCCTGTAACCTGGGAATGGGAAGTGTAAGGCGGAGTTTGGAGGAAGACTCGTAGGTTCCTAGAGGGACTGGGCCTGGTGTCTTCAAGACTTTTCTACTAGATACTAGTTTCCCAAAATGTTCATAGGTATGCCACAGAAGAGGTAGGTGTTCCAAGTTCTGACAATCTGAATTTGGGGAGAATATGACCTTTGACCTCTGTATAGTCTTCTACCCAATCTATTTTTTTTTTTTTGTAATGAAACCCTATGAATACCCCTTGGGGAAATGCTGATGCTATTAAAAGTGACTGCAACTGACAGGGAATGACTTGGTGTCATTCACTCCCTCCCCTTGCCCCATCTACTTCTGATTGCCCGCTATTCCGTTTGTTTCCTCCTCTCCTCCCTGTGCGGTTAGCCTCCGAAGGCCCCCATAGAGCACTATGTAGCAATGGGAGAGCTTGCTAAGCCCTTCTGTCTTCTGACCGTGGCGCTCCAGTTGCAGCGGGCCCTTGCCAGAATGAGGCACAGGCCGTGCCATTGGCAAGGGAGTGTGTCCCTTGGCACCGAGGGCCATGGGCACAGTTCACCTCCCTGTCTCCCACGGCAGGCTTCCAGAGGTTGTCAGCCTGTGTGACAGTGAGAATATAAATGGGCTTGTCATGGAGTTTTCGGGGAGTGTGACTTCTTTTGAAGAGGAGCGATCGTACTTTGCTCCCACCAGTTGCAGGTAGAATATTGTGTGGTTACATCGCTGCGGTGTGGGGGATGTCAGCGAGCCCTGGGACTTCTATGATGTGATTCCAGGCCTGATAAGTTAGCTGTTTCTATATTTAAGTTAAACTCCTCTTGAAAAATTAACTCATTCCATTCTGGTTCTTTAGAGAAGCAAGGGAGTAAATCACATACAGTTCAGATGATATAACACAGACCAGCAGAAGGACGTGCACGCAGCTCTGCAGTTTACTAACTCTGTGAACTTGGCAACTCAAAGGACATCCTCCCATCTCCGTTCTGCAGACATAAACAAGGATAGTCATGCCCATCATAATGAAATGTAAGGACCAAGTGCTATGGTCCTTACTGAAAGATCTGTATGAACTGACACTGTGTCTAGCTGTGAGGGCTTATGAAAAATAATGTTACAATAGTTCAGGCAGGACTGAAGCTTAGGTTTATGTGAAGAATAATGTATACACAGCCTACTTTAGATTTAAGGAGCTTGTTTCTTTAACCTAAGAGAATGGGTGGGATCTGAGACCCAGAGAACACTAATGGTGTGCACTGTGTGAGTGATGCTTGTTACAAAATAAGCCTTCCCTTCTCTGATTAACTGGGAGCTCCGCATGAATAGAGAATGTCGGGACACATGAGATGCTCAGTTACCTCTGCATCTTCCTTCAGGCCTCACTAGGTGGCATTATTTTAATGAATCATTATGGCCATGTTGGGTTTTTGAGGTGGTCGTGCGGTGCCCCCCCCCCCCGGGAGCCACAGACTCTGAACTTCTAGGAATGCCCTCTGTCGGAGGTTTACATTAACCAGACGCGCCCACCTGTGTGCCCCTGTATAACTTCACAACAGGTGGTTTGACAGTCTAGACGTTCTTTTTCTGTAGTCAACTCATACAGGTGGTCAAATCATAATGAGATGGATTGGGGAGCAAGGAACCCCAGGAGGCAGGATACAGTCCTGTGATTCTAAGTCATGTTCAAAGACCTTAAGACCAAAACATCTTGCGATGTTCAGCCTCATGCTGAGTGGAGTCTTCCCTGCTACTCACCACATTCCTGGGCCAGAGCACCCCCTCCCCCAGCTCTGGAGAGCACTCTACAATTCCATTTTTCTGTGCTTCTGTAAAGTATCTAGTGACCAAGGGACCCTCCTAGATGGCAAGTGATAACACAGCTCCTGAAGCCCCTTGTTTCTAGAGGCGACAGGCTGGATTTGACCTGTAAGCTTCATTTTTGTTTCTTCTGGTTAAAGGAGGAGGCCGATGGCCAATAAGGTCTTCCATCTTTAGTACAGAAGGACTAAGTGCCAGGCAGTGGATTATAGTGACACAGAGCCGTCATCATAAGGGTGTAGTGCAGGGGTCTCAAACTTGTGGCCTGCGGGCCGCATGCGGCCCGCCGAACAATTTTGTGCGGCCCGCAGACTAATCCACGAAGTTCAAAATATTTTGGATAAAATTAAGTAAGCCTAGGGGCCTACTTGTATTTTTCATTTCTCTAGCATCCTAGCTAGATATTAGCTTAGTTAACAGCAGTTGTGATGCGAACTACAGTTTCTGGTCATTTTGTGACACTGAGTAAACTGCATGTACGATTGTGCTTGTTGTACTGATTTTTTTGTTTGTTTGTTTTCAACTGCAGTGAGAAAAGTGTTGCGTAACAGTTGCCTTTTGTAGACCTAGTGCGGCCCGCTGAACGGCTGTGATCTTGCTCTGCGGCCCACATGCTGAGTTGAGTTTGAGACCCCTGGTGTAGTGGAGTAAGTGCCTAGGAATAAATGGCATGCAAGATTGGCCTAACCTGTGGTGGCGCAGTGGATAAAGCGTCAGAAATGCTGAGGTCGCCGGTTCGAAACCCTGGGCTTGCCTGGTCAAGGCACATATGGGAGTTGATGCTTCCAGCTCCTCCCCCCTGTCTCTCTCTCTCTTCTCTCCCTTCTCTCTAAAAATGAATAAACTAAAAAATAAAAATAAAAAAAAAAATAAAGTCAAGTCGTGAGGGGGGAATCTGAGGCATATGCTCCAAATAAAAACGTCAGGGCTCCGCCCGAGGGAACGGGGTGGACGGGATCCAAGCAGAGGCTGTGCTGCAGGATAAGCCGTGGCACAAGCCAGAGCAGCGACAAGGAAGGTCCCTGCGGGATTTCTCCACCAAGAAAGCATAGTCCACAGGGCTAGTCCTGATTACCTGGGCCTTCTTTACAGGCAGACCCCACCCGCCTGGAGTCCTCAGGTGGTGACGCCACACAGAACACAGAAGAGGGCGGGGTTGGAATGAAGGTTATCAGGTTCAACCAGTCAGTAGATAAGAAAACAGTGTCCGCTCTGACTGGGTGAGCTGCCTAAGGTCACAGCGGGAGAACTGGAACTAGACAGTGGGGCTAGAGGGGGGGCTGTCACCGCTCTCCAACACTGTGTCTGAGAATCCTGAAGGCCCCCTAGGAGAGAGGCACTGCGGGAGTGTGTCAAAGAAAGAGAAGTGGCTGGCCCTGACCTGTTGGCTCAGTGGTAGAGTGTCGGCCTGGTGTGCAGGAGTCCCAGGTTCGATTCCCGGCCAGGGCACACAGGAGAAGCGCCCATCTGCTTCTCCACCCCTCCCCCTCTCCTTCCTCTCTGTCTCTCTCTCTTCCCCTCCTGCAGCGAGGCTCCATTGGAGCAAAGATGGCCCGGGCGCTGGGGATGGCTCCTTGGCTTCTGCCCCAGGCGCTGGAGTGGCTCTGGTCACAACAGTGCGATGCCCCGGAGGGGCAGAGCATCGCCCCCTGGTAGGCATGCCGGGTGGATCCCGGTTGGGCGCATGCGAGAGTCTGTCTCTCCCCATTTCCAGCTTCAGAAAAATACAAAAAAATAATAATAATAAGAAAGAGAAGTGGCCCCTAATGGTCCTGAAAGGGAAGAGCCCCTTGTGGTGTTGTCTCTGCCAGAAATCTCAGCGTGCTCTGCACGGGCTCCTCCCCGGGTTTCCTCTTTCCGGGGAGCACGTGTCTGAGGAGATACCAGCCCCCCCTCGCCACCCCCCCCCCCGTTCCTCCTCCCCACGCCCTTCTCTGGAACCTCAGTGCGCCAGGACTGTGCTGTGTTTTTTACAGTGTGGCTCTGCCTTGTCCCGTGTAGTTTCTCCTCTTCCTTCACTTGACTCAGCGTGATCCCGCCAGAGGAGAGATTTTAATTGACGACGAATGAAAGGGTAAATGGGAGGAAATATCAATACAAAAGAAACAGGAATTCCTTTTTAGTTAGGCTTATTTGGTAACCTGTGTATTTTAATGAACTATATTTATTTTTATAAATATGCCTAGAAAGCTGAGTGTATTTTCACTCACTTAAACTTCCATTTGAATCGCACCGTGGCACGTTTTAAGAGAAGAGTTTTAGGAAGTCAGTAGTTTTAGAGGAATCACCAGGGAGTAGAACTTTCTAGGGTTTTATTTCTTAACATTAACAAATGGGGGAAAAAATATTTATTGTTTTATAAATGGAGGTATCGATGGGGTTATAAGTGCTTTTGACAGTAGGAAGGGGTCTGCCCGGGCACGGATTAAAAACAAACAAACAAACAAACAAGCAACACGTATGAGGAGCACGTGGCTAAAGATGTGAGAAAGTCCTTGACCTTTATCAACTAGAAAAAAACTGAAGTGCAGCAAATGTCTCAGAAATGCTCACAGGACCCTTTCGTGGTCATGGGTGATTTAGTGAACGGGGCCAGAGTCCTAGGTTCAATCTTGGTTAA
This sequence comes from Saccopteryx bilineata, assembly GCF_036850765.1. Classification (NCBI taxonomy): domain Eukaryota; kingdom Metazoa; phylum Chordata; class Mammalia; order Chiroptera; family Emballonuridae; genus Saccopteryx; species Saccopteryx bilineata. The sequence goes on along the minus strand of NC_089491.1, from coordinate 294,964,874 downwards.
ATTCACTTTTAACCATAGACACAGGAAGCCTCTTAGACTGGGCCACTCATTTTTATCATGTTTAGAAACACTTTTTGCATGTCTTACGGTAGGAAAAAATAAGCATGACTGGCCGAGTGCCTCCTGTCACTCTTACGCGGAATAAGAAACAAAGCGTATGCCCTCGTGCAGGGGCTTCCGCAGCGTTAGCCGTCTTCCTGTGAGATGGTCACATGCCTCTGCTCCATGTGCACTCTTCCTCTCGAAGGTAACAACAGGGGAAGGCAGGGATTGTGGTGTTTTCTTACTAGTCCACACTTTAGGAAAGCACATACACACGTGTGCAAATGGGCTGTGTCTGTTTTGAAGGCGCCATGAGAAGTAAGGAGACGCCAAATGCAAGAGTTAGTGAAGGGGACTCAGCCATAGGAATCCACTCTCCTGCGTCAGGAAGACAGTGTATCCTTTGCTCTGCAGAAAACTGGATGACTTAACAATCACCCTTTTCTTCCAGTGCTGGGAATGCTGGTGCATCGTGAGGCCATTTTGCAACTCTTTAGGCATCTTCAAGGACTTTTGTCTATGCACAAAAAAGAAAGTCACGCAGAGCCGTTAGTACGTTGGCTGAAAAACGAATTAGAAGTTTAAAAGGTACAAGAGGAGTCCATATCTTACTTTTACATAGATTTACTTGTTCAAGTTTATTGCACAAATGATCTGTACTTATTATAGAAAACTCAGAAAGTACAGACTGAAAGAATAGAAAGAGGCCCTGGCTGGCCTGACCAGGCAGTGGCGCAGTGGATAGAACATCGGATTGGGACACGGAGGATCCAGGTTCAAAACCCCGAGGTCGCCAGCTTGAGCATGGGCTCATCTGGTTTGAGCAAGGCTCACCAGCTTGTGCCCAAGGTTGCTGGCTTGAGCAAGGGGTCACTCACTCTGCTGTAGCCCCCCGGTCAAGGCACATATGAAAAAGCAATCAAAGAACAACTAAGGTGCTGCAACGAAGAATTGGTGCTTCTCATCTCTCTCTCTTTCTCTCCCTTGCTGTCTGTCTGTCCCTAACTGTCTCTCTCTCTGAAAAAAAAAAGAAAAAAAAAGAGAAGAAAGAGGCCCTGGCTGGGTGGTTCAGTAGATAAAGTGGGAACCTGGCATGCCAGAGGTTGCAATTTCAACCCCTTATCAGGGCAAGTACAAGAAGCAATCAGTGAGTACACAACTAAATGAAACAACGAGTTGATGCTTCTCTCTCTCTCTCTCTCTCTCTCTCTCTCTCTCTATGGGGGGAAGAAAAGAACAGAAAGCATATCATAATCTTACTTTTCCAGAGAAAATCATTACTAACACTTTGCTATATACATCTTTCTTAATCCTTCCTGTGCATTTTTGTTTGTATACTATTTTTCTGGAAAATGGGATCCGAGTTTACATAAAATTTTATAACGATTGCAATCAGGGCTTGAATTTAAAAAAAAATAAGAGAAAAAGTTTCAGAAAAACTGACAAAAAATGTTTTAAAAGGCATAAAGGGTTGCAAAACCACTCTGTGTACAAAGAAATTGCTAACACTAAAAAAATAAAGCTGTAGTCTCATTATTTTCCAATTTGTCTCATCTGATTGTTTGTATCTTAAGCACAACACTAGGGCACATTGCCTGTCAGTTTCTTTAAGATATAGTAGACCATCACTTACCAGCAGAAAGTGAAAACTTACTGTTCTGATAAATTTCACTTGATGAAACTTACGTTATTCTTCACTTCCCTGAAGTTACCCAGCTCTCCGTTTCTCTGCCGTGTGGGATGTATCACATTTTGGTGCTCATGCTTTTACCTTACGTTCTTATAAAGGCGAAGACCACATAAAGTCAAATACTTCATCTCCCATTCCTGCCTAGGGTCACTTACAGAGTTTATTGAATGAATGAATAAATGAACAATTAGCACTGTCTGCCGGTGGGGACACTGTGTCAGGCACTGTCCTGAGTGCTTCTCGCCAGCGAGCTGATTGGATCCTCACACGTCCCTTTGTGGTGACATGAATGTCTGATTACCCTTTGAAGGTCCTGTGTTTCATGGTAGTCTTCAAGCTTTGGATCTGATGATCCCTATTGGAAGGTGTAAAATCATAGACTCACAATTCTGGACCTGCTAAGTAATAAAAGCCAAGGCTCATGCTATTTACAGCCAAGGATACGGGCACAGTGGGATTAAGGGGTTTGTCTAGTGTCACGTTGCTGCGTCCCTGCAGAGCGGGCATCAAATGCAGGCTTCCTGACCCACAGATCAGGGCCCTGCCTTTCAGCGCTCAGCTCTCCCCTTCTAGTGTTCCTTCTAGTTAGGTTTCCTTCCCTTCCCTCTGAGGACATTTACCGCATTTTTTGCTCCATAAGACACACCTAGGGTTTTAAGGAGGAAAATAAGAAAAAAAAAATACTCTGAACCAAATGGTGTGTTAAAATATTTAATAAAATACCGTAGGCCCTGGCCGGTTGGCTCAGCGGTAGAGCGTTGGCCTGGCGTGTGGGGGACCCGGGTTCGATTCCCGGCCAGGGCACATAGGAGAAGCGCCCATTTGCTTCTCCAACCCCCCCCTCCTTCCTCTCTGTCTCTCTCTTCCCCTCCCGCAGCCAAGGCTCCATTGGAGCAAAGATGGCCCGGGCGCTGGGGATGGCTCCTTGGCCTCTGCCCCAGGTGCTACAGTGGCTCTGGTCGCGACAGAGTGACGCCCCGGAGGGGCAGAGCATCGCCCCCTGGTGGGCAGAGCGTCGCCCCCTGGTGGGCGTGCCGGGTGGATCCCCGTCGGGCACATGCGGGAGTCTGTCTGACTGTCTCTCCCCGTTTCCAGCTTCAGAAAAGTAAAAAAAAAAAAAAAAATACCGTATTTTTTGCTCCATAAGATGCACAAGCATTTTCCCCTCCACTTTGAGGGGGGGGGAGAGTGCATCTTATGGAGTGAAAAATAAGGTACATCCATAAATATCAACATCGTGTGTTTATATTAACATTAATTTTGTATTAGGTGTATTAATAGATAATGAATAATATTAAACTTTTTTCTCCCAGGAGTCCATTGTGGTTTTTTTGGGTTTTTTTGCTTTTTGTTTTGTTTTTTGACAGAGACAGAGAGAGAATCAGAGAGAGGGACAGACAGGAAGGGAGAGAGATGAGAAGCATCAATTCTTTGTTGCAGCACCTTAGTTGTTCAGCGATTGCTTTCTCATATGTGCCTTGACCGGGGTGCTCCAGCAGAGCGAGTGACCCCTTACTCAAGGTAGCAGTCTTGGGCTTCAAACCAGCAACCTTTGGGCTCAAGCCAGCGACCATAGGGTCATTTCTATGATCCCACATTCAAGCCAGCTACCCCAGGCTCAAGCTGGTAAGACCACACTCAAGCCAGATAAGTCCATGCTCAAGTCGGTAACCTTGGGGTTTCGAACCTGGGTCCTCCATGTCCTAGTCCGACGCTCTATCCACTGCGCCACTGCCTCGTCAGGCCCAGGAGTCCATTATGTTAAAAAACAGAGACACCATGTACAATTCAGAAAACCAACATCTTAAAGGCCTTTTCTTAGAGCTCCTGGGGTCATAAAGGACACTTGTTCACAGTTACTAATTACGCATCTGTCCCCAGCTGGCGTTCCCCCTTTTCCTCAGTATCCCAAGGCCTGAAGTCCTCTTTGTCTTTCTTTTTTTGCTCTCAATCTGGGGAGGGAGCTGGCTCACCCACAGGGAGCTGGACCTACTACCTGTTCCTACCTCTTGGCCTTATCCCTGTGCTCTTATTTTTGGCTCTGGCTAAAAACAGATCCTCTCCTCCCTTGTGCATATCTTGTCATTTCTCCCTCTACCTGCTCTTAGTTAAATTTGACACGGCGTTACTGAGTTCTACAGAACATTTTGGCACAGAACTTGAGCCAAGGGTCTGTGTCACCTACTGCATTAGATCATTAAGTGACATTGTGTCCTTCCTTCTGGGGGGTGGAGGGAAGGGCATGGGGAGACATCTTCATTCATTCAGCAACTTTATTGAGTTCCTAGCGAAAGTCAGGCCCTGTTCTCGGTTCTGCAGTTATAGGTGTAAGCAAAACAGCTTAAGTGTCTTTATTATAATGGGGGAGGGGGTTGATACTAAGCCAAACAACTAGTAAATATGTACTATATCAGGTGGTGAGAGGTACTAAGAAGAAACGTAAAGCAAGGGAAGGGAGTGATGGGGAAAGAACTGTTTTTGGTAGGGTATTCATGGCGGGTATCTTGACAAGGTGATGGGGGGCAGAGACATGGGAGGGTGAGGGAGGGTCTAATCAGGTACCTAGGAGAGGAAGGTTCCAACAAGGAAATATGGCTCATGCAAAAGGCCTTGAGGCAGGAGCACAGTTGGTTTGTTCAAGGGACAACGAGGAGAGTCTGTGGCCGACATGGTCAGGAGCCAGCAGAGGTGGGGACGACTCTGTCACACGTGGCCTCACGGGTATTCTAAGACTTTGCCTTTTGCGCTGAGTTGAGAAGCCATTAGAAGGTTCTGAGCGGCGAGACGGCATGATCTGAGCTTTGTGTAACAGGTTGATGACTGGGGCTGCCCTGTTGGTCACAGTTGGTAGGGGGTGGGTGGTAGGGGTCAGGGCAGAAGCAGGCGTCCCGGTTGAAGGCAAGGGCAGTCATCACGGTGAGAGGTGTCAGGGCTGCAGCAGGCCGGAGAGGTGGGTAGTAAGAAGCCATCAGATTCCGGATATATTCTGAAGGCAGAGATGATGGCTTTGACGGGCAGTTGAATGTGGAGTGTGGGGGAGACAGAGGTGGCAAGATGGGCACCAGGTTTCTGGCCCAAGCTCCTGAGAGAGCGGTCGTGCCATCTGGTGAGGGAGATAGGCAGAGGGAAGAGTGGACAGTACCCAACTCCTTCATGAGGAGGTGTGTCTGAAGACTCCCATCAGTTCTGAAACGTGCTCTGATGTTTCCCAAATAAAAAATGATCCCCCTCCATCCTCACCCCTCCAAGCCTTCACCCCATTCCTCCCAGTTCCTATGTCTTCTTCTCTCTCTCCCTTTCTCTCTCTCATTCTCTCAACTTCACTGCCAGCAGCCTGTCACCCCCTCACACGGCCACCCCAGCTTTATCGGAGTTAGTAGTAGTCTCCGTGGTATCCTCTCCGTTCTCCTTCTTCCCACACAAATCCTGTCACCAGCGCTGTCAGGACCACTTCCTCTCTACTCCTGACTTTCTCCCATAGTCTCCACAGCACCTCGTTTCCTTGTCCTTCCTGAGCCTTCCCGGGCTCCGTGGCATCTCCATCCTTCCCCTACCGAGACATTAGTAAATACTAAATTCTTTGCCCTCAGCCTGGGGCATAAAAGCTTCAAGATGTGTGAGAGGAAGGAATATAGTTTTCCTGTTTTATCAGCTGAGTCTCCAGGAAACCTGGATGCCTAACGATCTCCAGGAGGTGCTCCTACCAGACTCCCCGAGGACCCTTGACGAAGCCCTCACTTGTGTCTTGTTATTGTCACCTACCGGAGGCGACTAGCTGCTGTGCATGTCAGCCTCTTACGTGCCCCGCCGTGAGGCCAGAGCCAGCGGGGAGCCGCACGGCAGCAGCGCCAGCTCAGCGGCTCTGACCCCGAGCGCCCAGCCCTGCGCTCCGACGACCTCACCGCTAACGGAAGGGTGGCTGCGCCATCCGGAATGCTGAGAGGCTGCAGAAAGACGCGAGATGCTTTGTGAACAAACACGAAGCGGATTGTCTCATCCTGGCGACCTTGGCCGGGCCCGAGTCGAGCTTTGTGCAACCGTGCCTACCTTAAAGGATGTTTTTATCTCTAGCTATTGTGAGTGAGCATCATCGTGTTTTCCAAAAGGAAACATATTTCACTTGACCTTAGCTAGGAGGACTTATTGCATCCTCTCTTCTTGGACTTCATTCCCGTATGTGTGTGTTTCATACATTTTTTTTTCCCTAAACTTCCCAGAAGGAAGATTGGCCCATGCACAAGCTGGAATGTTCTCCCATGGTTGTTTTTGGGGAAAACTGGAATCCCTCAGAGACTGTAAGGCTTACTGCAAGGATTCTGGCCAAACAGGTGAGGAAATGGGATCATGTTCAAGTGCATTTTATTGTTATTTTCTTTTTCCTTAAAGGTCGGAAGGATGAGTGACTGGCCTGTGGTGATCATCTCTCTGTTAATTGTTCCTGGTCTCCATTCCCTGTCACAGCCATGGGGACGGGTGGGAACAGAGCTCCAGGTGTGGCCTGCTTTGTCACTGCCCTATGAAACTGGGATGTCGCTCACCCCAGGCCAGGAACACAGCCGCAGCTATTAAATTCTCAGCTTTTTCTTTTTTTTTTAAGAGATAGGATTGCATAGAAATATATGGTTTCTGAAGGCACGAACACCTGATTGAAAATAATTAGCGCATCCTGATCAGCAAAGCGTTGAGATTTACCGTTTACTTTCTGATTGGAAGAGGACGCCCCACACCCCCATCCTAGGCAATTTCTGCTCTTCTTGTCCCTTATACGTGTCCATGTCTAGGCAGGTCAGGGGTGGGATGGAACAGCCAGGAAGGTGTAGGCAAAGGAGAAGGGAAGGAGGAGTGGAAACCTTGAAACCGCGACAAAGGGAGACGGGAAGAGGGTCAGAGAAGGAAATGTTCCTGCAGGAACGTGGCAGCCATCAGCAGTCCCCGCCAACGATGATCCCAGGACTGGCTGTCCTCTCCTTGTTTACTCACTCCTCACTGATGGCACGTTAGTGAGACGCCTGATCTCCAAAGGACCAAACTAAAAAGAGGGGACAAAACCGCCACGGACTTGGAACTTGGGACACAATGCAACAGGGCCGCGTGGCGCTCACACAGCACGTGCGTCCACGGGGGTGCTCGCGAACACTCAGCGGGTGGCGGAGCCCCTGCGCTCTAGGTCTCTTCAAGCTGAGATTTCATCCACCTCTTCTCTATGCACCAACTCCCTTCGAAAACTTTGTGTATTTTTTTTTTTTTTGGTTTTCTTTTTATCCAAGCCAAGTGTGATCGTAATGGTTAGTACATGCCTGCCCCCAGACTAAGCTGAGCTCCTGGGCCGCATAAACAGAAGGAGAACATTTCGGAGCTCTGAGCTCACCGACCTGTTATGTTCAGCTGGGTCAGGTGCTTGCGTAAATGCCACTGTGCCAGCTCGGGGTCAGCAGAGGTGTTCAGGGTGCCTGCAGGGGGAGACAGAGAAGTCAGGATTGTTTTCCCTGGAGGAAGTTAACATTCGGATCCTTACTAACAATTATCTTTAAGTTATATGCAGAGTGCTTGGTCAGAAGGCAAGGAGAGGGGAAAAGAGTGTGATGGGGTGAAGTGTCAGGGGAAATAAACCATTGAATTAGATCTGTTGGCTTCCTGGGAGGATTGGGTGACCATGTGCTGGTCCCTGCCCCTCTCCACACACACACACACACCACATGCACTCATTGATGTTATTTATAGTGTTGTGATGAAGAATTCTGAAGAAGCTAGTGTACTTTCCTGAATGAAAAGCTTCCCCAGGCAAGATGAACTGCTAATCTTATAGAAATGCGTCCTGTGAATGGAAGACTTCCGCTCTCAGAAAGGACTATTGAAATGTTTTGGCACCAGGAGAGTCTTCAGAATGCTACGCTGAGTGTGTACTAGTTTCATTCAAACTTTTATTATAATTACTACAACTACTAATAGTCCATTAAATGAAAAGTTACCTGGCCACCTTTTCATCTCTACAGGACCTAATGATTAAAAAAACAGACCATTTGTATTCTAGTAGTTTGCAAAGCATTCGGGGAGACGGGCTACCCACCTACCAGGAGGAAGCTTAACATGTTAACTAGGGAGGTGAGCGCGCCCTGCTAGACCACCTGTATACCCAAATTGAATAGCCCGATTACAAAGACACGCCTCAGGGCCAGCTCTTGAGCTCTGCTTTTGAACTCTTGTCAACACCAAGTTTATTCATGTTCTCAAAGCCTAGCAGGTTTACTATTGTTAGCTCCTCTTGGGATGTCTAGAACAAAGCCAGCAACACGTTTAAAGCGAATCTGGGCTCACAGACACAACCCAAAGTGTTCCTTTTGAAACACAGAATTTGAGACCATTTTAGCGTATGCTTAAAGAAAGTGTAAAATGGATGGGGGGTTTGATTTTTTTTTCCTTTTCAGAAGGAGAAATAATAAATAGGACGACTCATCCATAGACTCAGTCCTTTTAAGTCAGAGCCCTAAAAAAGTTGTTTTCCAGCCACTGTTCTTTCCCCGTAACAAGCATTTTTGAGCCTACTGTGTGCCCAGCATTATTGGGGTGTTAGGAACGCGGCAGACACTTTAAAAAGCTTTTCAAAGGCGTCTTTTGGATTTGGACGTTGGGCACTCAGAGCCCCAGTGGTGGATTCTTGGGTAGCTTTCTGTACCTTCATCAAGAATTGTTGCTTTTCCTTCATGTGGATGTGAACGTGAAAGCTCATTTGGCCCTGGTTGTTAAAAATCTATCTCTGTGTGATTTCTTCCCCAATTACTAGAAAAGCCACCCAGAGAGAACACCCTCAGAGAAACTGTTAGCCGTGAAGGAGTTTGAATCACGTAAGTCTCTCTGTGGCGGGCGGACTAGTTATTATTGTATCTCTGCATTGAATGGGGGTAGACAGAGTTGGAGATGGGAAGGGATGGTCCGCTCATCTTAGTGCTGGTGATGATTTTATAATCAATAGTTTTTATTCTGACTTACGTGCTATTTTGAAAAATGGCTGTAACTTTTTATTTCTGAGTAGACAGGATTACTAGGAAATAATTAAGGGGAAGTAGGAACTTGCAGGGTGAATGAATTACTACGCCCTGAGCCACCGCCCGCGGGCTCTCCTGGCACACGGAATATTTTTGGATCTTTGCTGAATTGCAGTCCTTTAAACAGCTGATATCCTTACAGAAAGACTTTAAAATCCGGGGCTCTTCGGCTTCTTGACCGTGACACAGATTCCAGGGCCGAGTTGGGGGCGGAGGGGCTTGACTGGACTGAGGCTGGGTATCAGACATTGTCACTCATCCCCGACTCCTTGCTAGTGGTCAGTTGACATGTCATGTCCTGAGTGACCTCCAGCTGTCAGGGGAAGAGAAGAAAGAGACGGCATGCTTTTCTAACCCCTGGGCTCATCCGTTAGAACAGACGACGAGGAAGAATGTTTTCTGGGGGCCCTATGTATTTTTCCCTTCTCCATGCCGGGTGGAGGAAGACAGGGGCATGGCTAGGAACCCAGAGTCTTCCAGCTGGTGAATAAAGATGTGTTCATCTCCAGATCTGGATAAACTAGACAATGAGAAGAAGGATTTGATTCAAAGTGACATTTCTGCTCTCCGTCACTTCTACTCCAAGCACCTCGAATTCCCCGACAATGAGAGCCTGGTAGCACTCTTTGCACAGGTAAGGACGCTGCATCGGGCAACACTGCCCGTCACCTTTCCCTACCCGAGCCCCTGACCCCAGCACACCCTCAGTGGAGATGAGCAGAAATAGAATGATGGCATCTATGAGGACCAGGTTCTTGACCTGCTGGGCCCTGTTTTGCATGGCCTTGCTAGATGGCCTTGAGCAGGCCAGGGTCCAGCCGTGCGGGCTCTCCAGTTGCTGAGTGGAGCACAAGACATCCTCCCTCCCTCTGCCTCTTGTGGCACAAAGACCTTCTGAAAGCAGTGGCGTTGCTCGTGACCTGTCCCATGGTGTACGAGGAGCTCTTTGAAAAGACCACTGGAGGTTCCTACATAAACTTTACTTCCCTTCTTATAAACCTTCCATTCTGACAGCTCTACTGATATATCCCTACTAACACTGTGTTGATAAAGCAGAGGCAAATACAGATGTCCCTAGAGAGAGGCCCCCTCTGATGGCCTGGGGAAGAAGAGTCACCAGAGCGAGGAGTCCCAGTGGGTGTAGGCGCAGGAAGGCTTGTCCGAAATCTTCAGAGAAGCCTGGGTTTGCCAAAGCCCAATACAACAAGAAATTCGAGAAGTTTCTAAACAAGGGAGACTGGAAAGCAGCTATGTGGAACGGCTGAGGCAGGGCTCTGTTAGAACAGGGGAGAAAGTGCAGCCGGCACCCTCGCTTCCTGTGGTCGTGAGGGTGCCCTTCCTGGCCCACGGGCTACATGGGATTTCCCTCCCTAATATACTCGCATCCCCCCACCCGCCCCCACAAACTGAACGTGTCATTGAAGGTGACCCTCCAGGGAGAGAAATACTGGAGTAATGCCCCATGGCACAAGCAGCTACATTCCCCTGCCAGAACCTTCAGTCTCTAAATGCATAAAAGAGCTTGGGCGGAAACTCACACGTTGTTCTTAGAACAGGACAAGCATCACCTGTGTACCCTTTACCCACGTCATTACATTTCCAGGAATGTTTCCTAAGGAAGCAATCAGAGATTATGGGCAGATAGGCATGCAATCTTTTACTGTAGGGTTCTTGTTGAAACAAAAGAAAAAGGAAAGGGAGGGAGGAAGGAAGGGAAGGAGGGAGGGAGGGAGGGAGGGGAAGGGGAAGGAGGGAGGGAGGGAGGGAGAGAGGGAGGAAGGAAGGAAGGAAGGAAGGAAGGAAGGAAGGAAGGAAGGAAGGAAGGAAGGAAGGAAGATTACAAATGGCCACCAGTAAGAGTCAGATAAATATATATATATATATATATATATATATATATATATATATATATATATATATTTGTATTTTTCTGAAGCTGGAAATGGGGAGGCAGTCAGACAGACTCCCCCAACCGGGATCCACCCGGCACGCCCACCAGGGGGCGATGCTCTGCCCATCTGGTGCATTGCTCTGTTGCGACCAGAGCCACTCTAGCACCTGGGGCAGAGGCCAAGGAGCCATCCCCAGCGCCCGGGCCATCTTTTGCTCCAATGGAGCCTCGGCTGCGGGAGGGGAAGAGAGAGACAGAGAGGAAGGAGAGGGGGAGGGGTGGAGAAGCAGATAGATGGGTGCCTCTCCTGTGTACCCTGGCCGGGAATCGAACCTGGGACTTCCACACACCAGGCCGATGCTCTACCACTGAGCCAACCGGCCAGGGCCAGAGTCTGATAAATAAATTATGGCAGATGTTATTATATAAGTCATATTTCAAGAAATGTCTAAAGACATGGAAAAAAATGGATGATATAACATTAAGTGTAAAAGCAGGATAAAAATGTGCATCATGAAAATACACATACATGTGTGAAAAACAAATGCAAGTTCACAGTTTGTCATCCAAGTTTTGGGACATTTTTGCTTTTTCACTACATGATTTTTCTAGATTTTCTACAATGAGCATATATAATTTGAGAAAATTCCAAAAAAGAAGAAAATGATTTAAGAAGCACCCACAATTCTCCCACTTTAAAAATTGCACACATAAAGAAAGAAGTAAGTCTCCATCACTTCTCCAACCCACTCTAACACCCCAGGAGCATGACTGTTAACAGTTTGATGAATGAATTCCTTGATAGGTATTTTCTATTGTGTAATTGTCAATTAGAAAACAAAGCTGCTCTTTGTAAAGAAAAAAATGGGTTCAAGCTATTTGTATTAAAGCAGTAATAATGAAAGCCTTCCTGTTTTTCATACTATGCTGATTTTCAACATACTTTCCTAAGCATTCTAAAATAGTGGATTTGGGTTACAATGGAAAGTTGAGGTACTGATGTCTCATACATTTAAAAAAAAACTAGATAAGTGAATTCTGGGGGGAGGGTTAGGTGAGGCATGTTATGTGAGACAGCAGAGGAGGGGTCATAAATACAGTATCTTCTCCACTTATAGCTGAAGAAAAGGTAACTTCTACTCCAAGACAGTAAAGCATGCTGGTAGGACTTCTCAATAGTGACATTGTAGATTTGGGACCGCATTTTCGTGAACAAAAGTCAAGGCACTTGATCTCATAAGCAGAAGTATATTTGTGGTGAAAATGACAAGAGTCTTTGAATTTTGAACTGACTTAGAAAATCAGAAGCTAGATACAAATATATGTATGTATGTGTGTGTGTATATATATACACACACACACAGATATGCACACACATATATACACTCACACATATAAAACCATAGATAATTAATTCTATTCATCAAATCATAATATCCATTCTGAGATTGTGTGTGTACACAGAAATACACATATACAAGCACACACGCATATGTATCTTTTTTCATGCATAAATTTGAAGAAGAAACATTCGGCTTTCCCAAAGAAAACTCTGAAACAAAAATGAAGAGTGCTGGTGGGCTCTGGCCCTGCCCCTCCGCCCCCAGCCGCAAGTCCGCTGTCCCCGCCCCTGAGCCCGCCCCTCTCTGGTTTGTGGGAGGTGATGTGGGTAGCGTGTGGCCTCCACAGCTGGCAGCAGGAGGTGACTGCCCCCCTTCTACTGCACTGCCCCTTCCCCCGCACTGCCCCTTCCCCTGCACTGCCTTTTCCCCTGCACTGCCCCTTCCACTGCACTGCCCCTTCCCCTGCACTGCCCCTTCCACTGCACTGGGGTGCATTTGAATCACTGGGAACATGTGCACGGTCAGGAAATGTATTTTTGGTGTGCAGCCTACATCTAGTCTAAATGCTAATTATGGAATAGCTTTAGCAAGGCACTTAACGCCTGATTTGACTTGGAAAAAAACAAAAAGGACTGTGGCCCATGCATCTTGCTTAACACCCAAGTTCACTCTTCTTCTCCAGGGATATAGCAGAAGGGAGGGAGAGCTGACAGGCAAGTATGCAGTTTGGCGTCAACACTGTCACCACCTCCGAAAAAGGAATGAGGATGACATGGTGTGTAGGGGAGCCGTTGCTCATGAAGAAACACACTCACTGTCGCACAGAAGAGGAGGATGGCAGAGGGGCTAAAGTGAAGGTGGTCAGAGCACATGTGAGCGGGAAAGTATCTGCAGTCCTAGACTGGTCCAGTGAGCTGTGTGCAGAGGGAGAGACGAGGAAGCAAAGGAGCAAGTGTCCCATCCCCACAGTTAGCCTGAACCTAGATCAGTTCTGAAAATCGTTGCTAAATTCTCTCATTCATTCTGCTAACATTTACTGTCCTCTCGTGGGGACCAGACACTGCCAAAGCACATTAGGACCCAGTCTGAGACTAGATCTGTTCGTTCAGTACTTCCTAAGGTCCAGGACACATCGTTCATGCTCCGTGAAGTTTGTTGAATGAATGACTGTCCTACTTCAACTCTTAACCTAATGTTGATTGATGATCATTGCTGAGTGGTATTTGGTTAATGTCCTGATGACAATAAGTTAGGACACCTGACGCTGGCACAAAAGAAAAAGGTGTGCTAAGTCTGCTACATAGAAGTGCCCAACATTTCAGGATTTCAAAGATTGTGTATTGTTCTACTGACACTCAGTAATCTCTTTTTATGTTGAAAATTGTAGACACTGATTGTAAATATGTTGAATTGTAAAAACTGTAAGTCAGAACCATCATAGTCTTTACTTCTCTGTGTACCAAGATTCCTATGCCTTTGACACATTGGCCCTTTAATTTTAAGAAAATCACCACATAACATTCATAGACCAGAATGATTTTTTTAAGAAACTTGGTATAGTGTAATGGAACACTTTTGTGTCTGACAACTTTGCTGTCAAGACGTCCAGTTTGAATTCTGTGTCCTTATTTTCTTACTTGCTACTTATGTGGCCTTGAACAAGTTACTTAATCATTGACCTCTCTGAGCCTCAGTTTCCACATCTGTAAAATGGGTTATGCCAGAGTAGTATTGCAGATGTAAGAGAGGGTAAATAGGCGGCCCCTAGCACTGTGCCTGCCCCAGAGTATGTACTCTGCAGATGCTAGTTTCCAGAGGCCCGTTCATTGGCCTGAAATGTACCAGTGTGGGAGGGCGTGGTCCCAGCCCACAGGGCAGAATCCCTCAGTCTGCACGCCTCACAGACGGCCTCCCCAGTCGCTTGGGAGGAGCACGGCTCTCTGTCTTTGCTGCTGGCTTTGGACAAGTCAGTGCTCTTCTCTGACCTCAGTTTCATCATTTGTCAAGTAAAGAGACTGAGTCCCCTTCCAGCTCTGAACTTCAGATACAGATGAAAGCAGCCACTGAACTGTCTCCCAACAGACTGGGTGCCTCTGGAGGGCACAGATTTTGCCATGTTCACCCTGTGTGCACAATGCTCCTGAGAGTTCTCAGTGAATGTCTGTGAAAAGAATGAATTTAGGGAACATAAAATTGGGGATGCATATTCCTCATTTTTATCCTGCTAGTGCTAAGCTAGACTTCCAGAATGGTGACAGTTGCCCTTGGTACTTCGTAAATGTAACATCTCATTTCAAGGATGAGAGAGTGGCCAGGGGTTGATTTGGCTGGCCACGAAACGAAGGTCTCAGCTCCTTAGCGTCAGGCCCTTCTCCCAGTCAAGGGGTGGACCACTGTTAGATCAGCTCTATGAAGTGCTAGTGCTAAGCTAGACTTCCAGAATGGTGACAGTTGCCCTTGGTACTTTGTAAATGTAACATCTCGTTTCAAGGATGAGAGAGTGGCCAGGGGTTGATTTGGCTGGCCACTAAAGGAAGTTCTCAGCTCCTTAGCGTCAGGCCCTTCTTCCGGTCAAGGGGTGGACCGCTGTTAGATCAGCTCTATGAAGTGCTAGTGCTAAGCTAGACTTCCAGAATGGTGACAGTTGCCCTTGGTACTTTGTAAATGTAACATCTCGTTTCAAGGATGAGAGAGTGGCCAGGGGTTGATTTGGCTGGCCACGAAACGAAGGTCTCAGCTCCTTAGCGTCAGGCCCTTCTCCCGGTCAAGGGGTGGACCGCTGTTAGATCAGCTCTATGAAGGCTTTCCTATTTACCACCTCCTCTTACGTGATGGGTACCAGATCAAGTGACTTCTGTTTTAATGAGAGAAAATCGAAGTCATGGGACCCAGAGACGGTCTCAGGATCGCACTACAGATCTGTGGCATAATAGGATTGGACTCCTGAAATACTAACTTCCCTTCAAACGTGCAAATTGTAGTCCTTGAACGTCAGTGATCTGTGCCATTGATTGGCCAGCATGGGTAAGTGGGTAGGTAGGCTGGGCTAAGAGTGCTTCCTCCCGGCTATTCTGCCTTTATTTCTTTGCACACGGGGCTGATGGGTAAATTTTGTTTGAACAAAGGACGCCTTGGCCAAAGGAAAGGTTTTAAAATCACTAAGCGAGGGCATCTGCCTAGTTAATATAGTAAAGGTCAGAATTAAAGAAGTGCTTTTTATTCAGAAAGCAGGTTTAGCTTGTTTTTTCCCCCCCCTTTCTGCCCCCTTCTCCCGCAGGTCAACTGTAACGGCTTCACGGTTGAAGATGAAGAACTTTCTCATTTGGGATCAGCAATATTTCCTGAGTAGGCTGAGTTTGACTTCTTTTCTTTTTACTTACTTAACGATAATTTGACTTAAAAAAAAAGAAAATAACCTACCTAACTGCATGTAGTCGACGTGAAACTCCAAGCGAATTAAGATACCTTTTCATTCTACCAGATTTCAAAAATATTGCCCCTACGTTTAAGGATCCGGAGGTAGTAGTTAAAGAGAACAGTTACTTATTAAGTCCTGCTAGGTCGAGAGCTGTTATTAAAGGATATTTTATAGTGTGCCCTGCTGAGAAAATGTACTTTTTTTGCATATCTTTGGTTATGGAAATCTCTGGGTTTCTTGCACTCAAAGTGAAACATTAATTGCCAACCAAGTTGGCATTAGGCTTATGTGGAGAATATATCAGCTCTTCTCCATCTGTCCTGTTTGAAAGATACCGGTATAGAAATAGCACAATTTGGAGAAAGAGTATACTAAAGCAGTGAACTAAGGGGAAATTTCTACAGAACTACGGGAGTTTTCCTTACTACAGGAATACTCAAGTAATTTTTAAAAGGTTAGCCCAGTGGTCGGCAAACCGCCGCTCGCAAGCCACATGCGGCTCTTTGGCCCCTTGAGTACGGGAGCAAAGGCCAGTTTAGGAGTACCCTAATTAAGTTAATAACAATGTACCTACCTATATAGTTTAAGTTTAAAAAATTTGGCTCTCAAATGAAATTTCAATCGTTGTACTGTTGATATTTGGCTCTGCTGACTAATGAGTTTGCCGACCACTGGGTTAGCCCATTGACCAAAGGAGAGTTTCATGGCTCAGACTTCCATGGATTGCCATCGTCTTTCTGAGGGGATGAGTAATTTTCACAATGCATCATGCCCTGCAGTCAAGCCCTGGCTTCACAGATGGAGCAAAGGATACTTCCTGCCTCCCCTGTCTGAGTTAATCCACACTGTAGATGATTCTGTCGAAAGTGATGCTGCTTAATATTTACTACAGGGGCCTTTGGTTTTGGGTTGAAGCAATTGTAGGAAACCTTAACACCCACGCATGTGCGTGGATGGCATGTGAGCTCCTGCTGCCTGCCTGGCGTCACCCAGCTCTGTGCATCCCACGGGTCCGAAGGAGAAAGAATCTGTGCAGGGCCACGTCTCCCGAGCCACCCCCACAGGCTTCCCTGAACCACAAAAGCAAAACCTTTATTCCCGTAATAATATTGCCCCTGCGGCCAAAATGGTGTCCTCTGACGTTTGAATTCCAATAGTATTGGGGGGAGAGGGTTTAGAAAGAAGCTCCTTTGGAATTTTTCCCTTGGGAAAAGAACGGAGAAAAAGAGAACCATCAGGAGACCCTGTTCAGGGGGCAGGTATTGACGCCTTCGGACGGGCAGTGAACTTGAATGGGTCTGCTGTCAGCATCTGAAAATAAGACGAGAGGCAGGTTCAGAGGGGTGTGGTCTGAGGTCTCACCCTTTTCCCTGAGTTCCAAGGAAATAATGATGCTAAGCAGAGCTGTTTTAGGTGCTTTGCCTTTAGTGCATTTCCTCCACTTACATTAAAAAGACATCGAGGAAGTCTGTCTTGAAATGGAACACAATACTTCTTCAAGATGGCTCTAGAAATCGGCTTTTCCATTACCAAGGACTTCAGGTGCATTTGTTTATCAGGTGTCCTGGACCCGATTCCCTGTGCGCCACTGGCCAGTAACTCGTATGGGCTGTGGCACATGGTGGAGTGACCCGCCCCAAGGTCGGAACAGGAAAGCGGCTGCATGCTGGTCCAGGCTCAAGGCCAGCCGCAAACTTCAGTCAGACCTCTGAGCACCTGGGCGGTGGGGGAGGGCGGCTCCCCGGGTCCACGGCAAACCCAGGGCAGCTCATCCTTGTCGGGCTTCCAAACCGCTTTGCCTTTATTTTTGTTCTTGGGGCAAATGGGAGAGGGGTTTTGGTTGCTGAGGGTTTAGGCCAGCGACAGTGACGACCAGAGCAATGATAACATATAGATGTGAGTGTCCGCATGAGCCCCAGTTTCCAGGCAGTTTTAATTGGGGGGAAAAATCCCTTTGGACTGAAATCAATTCGGCATTGTGATTTCAAAGGCAGCATTTTCAGAGATCAAGCATTCTCCCCCTGTAGTTTAGAAATTTCTGTTCTCAGAACTTTGACCTTGATATAATCAGAAAGCTCAAAGCCCCTCGCGCAGGCGACTCGCTGTCCTCGCCATCCCTGAAAAGCAGGCCGTGAGCAGCAGGTGCAGCGGTGTCCCAATTTTCCAGATGAGGAAATTGAGGCGCGGAGACTCAAACGGGCTTGGCTTCTCCGGGTCTCTCGGGGGATCACAGCCCTCACTTAGGAAGCTGGCACCTCCCCCTGCGGCGGTTTCTCAACATCTGAAGAAAACACATTAGACATAATCCACTGACATAGAAAGCAGCTTGGAAACGACAACCTGTTTGTCTTGAACGGCGGCGTACAGTGAGTAGCGGTTCGCTGTCGGCGTTGGGTTTTGAGCCCTGCATCTCACAGGAAGGAATTTTTGTGAGATATTTTGTTGTTGCCATTCTGATTGTATGTATGCGGTTGTTGTTGTTTTTTAATTGATTTTAGAGAGAGGGGAAGAGAGAGAGAAACATCGATTTGTTGTTCTACTTATTTATGCATTTTATAGTTCTACTAGTTGTTTCCTGTCTCTGCCCTGACTGGGGATCAAACCCGCAGCCTTGGCAGATTGGGATGACGCTTTGACCAACTGAGCTACCCGGCCCAGGCTATTGTTGTGTGTTTTTTGTTTTGGGCTTAGATATTACTGTTTTGGATGGCACATTTCACTTTTCAATATTGTGGAAGTTTAAGATGATCAATGCATGCAGGAAACCTCTTAGAACATAATGGCCAACCATTAGATTTTTGTTTTGTTCTTGTCGTGCAAATGTCAGGTCGCTGTGACTTAGCAAGTCAGCGGCCAAGGGGTTACCTGAACTGTCCACCTTATTGAGAAAACTGGGTTTTCTTTTCTATTAACAGCGTTGCATTGATGAATCATAGTTGTTGCCCCAATGTCATTGTGACCTACAAGGGGACCCTGGCGGAAGTCAGAGCCGTGCAGGAAATCAACCCAGGAGAGGAGGTGAGTCGTGGCCGTGGGTGGCTGGGACAGCATGCTGTGGGCAGCTGTTTTGAAAGGCAGTGTAGGGAGCACTGTTCGTGACCTGTTCACCTGGCTGTGGCTGATGGGTTCCATTCCAGTGCTACAGCACTTCCACTGACACATGACTGACTGACTGGTGGCTCTCAGTTTCAGGTCTTGGAGACAAGCCCCTGCGGGCCATGGGTGGGTGGGTGGGGGGGAGGCAGTGTAGGAAAAAAATCACTGGACCAGATGGGCTGTGTGTGACCTCGGATACAGTTACACTGTATCTATCCTCGGGCCTCCCAGGGTTATGTTCAAGATTTGTGACCTATGACTTGGAGCCCCATACTTTTGGCTTCTGTCTGGTGCTTGCCATTTCCAACTAATAAAAAAAGCAGGAATGTAGAGATTTTTAAAGAAAGGGGACTGCCAAAATGACCAGGATGGAATTTGGGATTGCCTGTAGAGTCTGTGTGTTCCTACCGCCCAACAGGGGAGTTTGAGCTTTTTTACTTTAACTAGTGAATGTTGGCCTATCCCCCCCCCCAAAAAAAAGCAACCCAGCAGTAGCTAAAGAGTGAAACTCCAAGTGACACGTCAGCACTTTGCAGCCTCTGAAGTCTGCATCTGGGTTTGGGAGATGCTCTTTCGGGGAGCAGCTCGGGGGCCAGTCGCACACTGGCAGGGCCAGCAGAGGCGGCCAGGGGCCAGGGGTCGCCACTCGCTCCCTCCTTAACACAGGGACACGGGGAGAGCCAGGTGCTAGCACCTGCTCAGTGGTCCCCTGTCCCTTCCCACCCTGGGATTCTGTGACTACCTGCTAAGACGTCTCACCTTAAACAGGCTGGCCTAGCGCATCGCTGGATATAGGCTAATATTGTCTTACTTAAATAATAATAATAATAAAACCCAATAGATGAGTTTTTAGGAATTGTAATTTCAGTTTTCATCATCTTTAATACTATTTTAGGGCATGTCTCTGGATTTTCAATGTGAAATAGAATGGTCAGTGTGGCTTTGGTTTCTCAGAAGTTGTCACCTAACCCACAGCCGAACTGAGATTTTCTATCCTTTGCTAAATTCATCATGACAAGGGTGTCATGCTTAGGGTCGCAGTGTCTCGGTTTCCGAACCTCCTGAGGAGACCACCCTGCTGCCCGGCAGTGAGAATGTGAGTCACCAGGCCCCAGTGCTCCTGGGGGTTGACAGGGACAGGAGCATTGTGTCACCTGCACTGTCCCTGTCTGGGCCCGGAGCAGGGACACTGAGCGGCCTTTGTCGCCATCTTCTGGGCTCTTCTGTTTGTTGCACTGTCTGCCCGTAGGTCATTTCAAAAAAACGAGGCCGGAGGCTGTTGCCGCTGCGGCCGGCCCACAGAACTTGTTTCTGTTGGTTTGCCCTCGTGCTCTCTCACAAACCTGAAATGCAGTCACCTGATTCTGGGGAAGCTCTGCTTTGGGGGTGCCTTGCCCTTCAAAGAGGAAGAAGCCCCTTTCCCAGGGCACCAATGGGCTGTGAGGTCTCTGTTGCTGCCCTTTGGGGTGGAGAGAGCCAGGCGGCCCCTGTGTGAGTGCCCTCTGCCCGCCTGCCGGGACCTGAGGTTCATGGTGCATGGCAGCTTTGTGCCATCCATCTGTGCAGTCAGACATTTGCCTGATGGTGTGGGATGAGCAGCAGGTGCCGTCCCAGTGAGTAGATAATGGACAGTTAAAGGCCGGTTTCCTCCATATGCTCCAAGTCTCAGTTACAGACCCCATTAGAAAAAGCAAGGATGGAGACCCCAATGAGCCCAAAGGTAAGACTTTTCCAAGTTCCCTGGCCCCGCTGGGTAAGGCAGCCACATGCCCATGTCCTACAAGCTCTGTCCTCCGTCTGTGGACTGGTCCCAGCCTGCTGGGTGGAGCTTCTTGCTCCATTGCCAGCAGATGGAAGGAGATGGGGGAAACATACCAGTAATGCATCTGAGCCACCCCAGCTTGCAAAATACAAGGCCAGGCAGAGATAGCCAAGGCCAGTCCCACGGATGAGCAGAGCCTATGCACAGTGCACTTTGCTTCTGTCCACGAGACAAGCATCTCCTGCCGGGACAAATCCCAGCTTTCTCTTAGGAGAAAAGAGAGAGAGAGAGAGAGAGAGAGAGAGAAGGTGCGGATGCTTTCAACCCTCCAGTTTCCTGTTTTAGGGTCTCCTGGACTCTGTAGAAGGTGGGATGAGAAGCCCTTTCTCTCCCCACAAGGAGGTGGACGACACTAGAGGATTGTCGTGTGTAACTGTGTTCATGCTGAAGTGTGGCTGCCCTCTACGTCTGTCCCCACAAGGACACCACCGCAAATGCTGGCGGGGCCACGGGAAGGAGAGGGAACCAGCTGACCTGTAGCAGACTGCAACGTCAGCCTTTTGAATCCCCTTAGGTTTTTACCAGCTACATTGACCTCCTGTATCCCACAGAAGATAGGAATGACCGGTTAAGAGATTCTTACTTCTTCACGTGCGAGTGCCGGGAGTGCACCACCAAAGACAAGGTAAGCTCCCCGGCAGCACTCACAGCAGAGGTGCCGGCCGTACTCTGTGTCTCAGGGCCTGTCTGCCCAGTCAGCGTCCCTGACTCAGGGTGTCTCCACCTATGGTGTTGCTGACCTTTTAAACCCACCTCACAGTGGGAGACAGTCCAAGGGAACCCAGTTAGACCAGGTCAGTGTTCACACTTGGTGAAAATGTACCATCCATTACACGGTACGAATAAGAGAAGCATTTGTCCAGCTGCTATTTCTTGAAAAGAAGTGACTGCTCAAAATATGGAAGGGAAGAAGCACACGGGCATCACCTTTAGGCTTCCCAGCCTGTTCAAAAGATGCAGATTTTCCCTGGCATTGCCCAGATTACTCGTCAGTGCCACCCCTCCTTATTCTAGTCTCTGGATTTGTAGATGTCTGAACACATGTATCTGCCCGTATTCTAGGTGTCCTGCCTGGATAAGGATTGTCAAGAACATATTTTGGGAGGGGGGTTATAAAAAGGTAATGGTGTTTGAGGACACAGCTGTAAGCTAGAGCCTGGAGCGCCTGTGCAGTAGTTACGTTAAAGGACATGGCCCGAAAGTGGGAGGGCGTGCGCAGTTGTTTTTACAGTTATATAACCTGCTGTCTTATTTATAGTTTACTTCAACAAAAGGGGGGGCACGCATGCGTGAATTTTTCCGCACTGTATAAAACTGGCCTTGAAAAATAAAATGCACAACAGCTTCTGTAACCTTCTCTCCCCCACGTTGGCTACGCGCTCATTCTTTTCACCTCGGTATCTCACCTCCCAAGGGGCCCCGGGACCCCAATATGGTGTATTGAATTTCTCTTAGATCCGTTGCCTGCTTTCCTTTCATTTTTTGTAACTTGAGCACGGGCGGGCCTGCCCCTCTGCCTGGGGGGGAATGTACTATTTGAGAGGTTTCCCTGTCGCCTGGGTTCCGTGGAAGGTAAACCCTTGCGTTTGTGGACATTTCCCTCAGGATAAGGCCAAGGTGAAAATCCGGAAGCTCAACGATCCCCCAAAGGCAGAAGCCATCCGTGACATGGTCAGATACGCACGCAACGTCATCGAGGAGTTCCGGAGGGCCAAGCACTACAAATATATCCTTTACAGCTGTCCGGAAGTTTACCTCCACGGGGCGTGGGAGAGTCGGGAAGAGGGAGCAGCAGGACAAGTTTAAGGGGGCTGGACATTGAAGGAAGAGTGTCTCCCGGTAAATGGGCGAAGATTTACTGGCCACCCATGACATGGAGTCAGCCACATCAGTTTATGGTGTCCATCCTCTCTTGTTTCTCCTTATTTGGCTAGCGGTAGAAGAGATTTATTGTTTAAAACTATGGAGAACAGTTCCTGGCAGGTGCCCATTTGGAGGGCATTTTACTGTGGGCACAGTGCCAAGGGCTTGGCTTGTATTGTCTCACCCGATCCTCACAGGGACACTCACCAGGTCATCGCCCTGGGGTACATACAGACAGTCTTAGATACTAGACAGTTTGCCCAGGGGACACCGCTCACCAGGGCAGATCCGGGATTTTTGCCCCACTCGTCTGCGGGCCACCACAACCCATAGTCTCAACAACTATCCTGAAGCATCTTGTTGGGTGTTGCAAAGGTATTCGATGTATATACCAAGGGAAGAACTGTAACTCGTGAAAGGGGATTGGAGAGAGGCACGCGGATTTCTCAGTGTCAGAAAGAACTTCCCCACGGTGGGGATGTCTTCCTTAAATACTTCAGCTCAGCTTAGGAGTGTTGAAATTCTAATCACCATTGTTTACTTTCTCAGAGGGTGAGAGCACGGGTGGTGTGGGCGCAGTAACTCCTTGACCCCCAACCTGCCTAGAGAAGTCTCCAGGCCACGGTGGGGGCCGGTCATTTCCTTGACACCAGAGCACCCCCTAGCGAGCTGCTGGAGATCTGCGAGCTCAGCCAGGAGAAGATGGGCTCCGTGTTTGAGGACAGCAACGTGTACATGCTGCACATGATGTACCAGGCCATGGGCGTCTGCTTGTACATGCAGGACTGGGAAGGGGCCCTGCGATGCGGACAGAAAATCATTAAGCCCTACAGGTGATTGCAGCGGCCGTTCCGACCGTCCTAGCGCGTGGAATGGGAATCTGGTGATTTGGAATGCGTCCCTGGGCTGCTCGGTCTTCTCGCTGTCCCGTGTGGGGACATGCCTAGACCAGCTCTCTCTTCTCGACACCCGCATCTTGGAGGAACAGGTGCCGGGTGCTGCTCCACTGGGTCCTGCCTTCCCCTCCACCACCTGGAAGAGACACCGAGGATGGCTGGTTGAGCTTATGCAGGGGTTGCTGGGGCAAGATCCGTCCCAGGGCCTGTCCAGGTGCTATATCCATTGTAGGGAATTCAGTCCAGTGTTAAAAAGCCACCTGTTTGTTTCTTTTCCATCATTATCTACACTCTCCCCTCATGATTTTCTAAATTGCAGCCCAACTGGCCAACAAGGAAACTCTGGGACCTCTGGGTTGAATAAAACAAGTTGGGTTTTAACATATAATGATAATGACTACCAGCTATTGACTGCCAGCCGTGGGGAAATTTCCCACTGAGAGGGTTATTAACCAACCCTCAAAGTGGGTTACGGAGACAGGTTGTGGCGCTGTCCTCTGGCTCTGACTAGCCACGTCAGGGCTGGGATGGCCTAGAGCAGATCCCTGGCGTACAATTGACAGGACCTCCTCAAGACCAAGTGGGTCAGGATCTGGGCATTGGGCCTGAAGGGCCTGAAATACTCGTGTTCCAGAAGCACGGCAGGTGTTTCTCAGGGATTTGAGAAGCCCTCGGTTCACGGTCTGAGATTAGGGACTCTTATATTGGTGTCTGGTCTGAATTTCCACTGCCAAGGGGGCCCTCTACTTACCCCACACTGCCCTGATTAGCCAGCAGGGGGAGCCCAAGAGGACACAGCGCCTAAAATCTGCTCTTAGAAACAGAATTGACGCCATTGTGGACAGTCTCAAAGCCTGTTGTTCTTCTTCCCAGGGTGGGTGAGAAAGCCCTGTGTTCTCATGCACACCTTGTGAGAGACCAAGGAGGAAGGGAGAGAGGGAGAGTGAGAACGAATGAGATCATCTCAGCTTTGTGGTTCCTCTCCCAGCAGGAACTTGCTGTGCTGGACCCTTCCTGAGCTTAGTGAGCCCCAGCTCTGGCCTTCAGGGGGCAGGGGGCACTGTCCCCAGGGCTTGGCCCCTACTGGGGAACACAGCCAGAATGTGTCTCTTTTGGCTGGATTTTGAGGGCACAGCAATACAAACCAGCCCGTAAACGACCACCTCGTACACATGCGCACCAACGCCCATCCTCTGGCCCGTGTGCTGCCTCCTGGCCCCTGCTCCCGGGACAAGGGCTCTTTCCTGGGAAGCCCCGTCCATCCATCAGCGTCAGTTAAAGCCAGAACAACAAATACCGTCTGTGTGTAAAGCTCTCTACCAGACAATAAAGAAAGAATATCGACAAGAAATAGGAGGTAGAATAAGGTGCCGTAATGAAGAATTGGTGCTTCTCATCTCCCTTCCTGTCTGTCCCTCTCTCTGTCTCTTTCTCTGTCTCTGTCACAAAAGAAAAAAAGAAATAGGAGGCGTTCTCCTGACTTCAGAGAGCTTATAGTTTTGCTAAACCTGGTATCATAATGGGATGGAAAGCTGGGGCCTTGAGACCCGGTGTGCGCATTTGTAAGTATACCAGCTCCTTAACACGAGGGGGTAGGCCTAATGTCCTCCTGGTGGGGAATTTACCTGAGAGGATGGTTTCCCAGGGCCCTGCTCTGGGTGCATCTAAACAAAAACCTGAGACTCCGGCTGAACATAGAGCTTATAAATGTTTTTGTATAGGGTTTCTCTTGCAGTTTTTATGTAGCTTTTCAGAAACAAACTGCATAAAATGAAGTGTGCCCACGGTGGATCGGCAGGGCTGACCCATCCGCACTCTGCACCCACACCCACACCTGCTGGCTGCCCTGGAGCCGCAGCCACGAGCTCAGCAGCGGGGGGCTTCCCAGCCCCTGGGCCGCTGGGCAGCCCGTGACGAGGCGGCCTGTTGTCTGTTCTCCTCTTCCAGTGAGCACTATCCACGCTACTCCCTCAACGTGGCTTCCATGTGGCTGAAGCTGGGCAGACTGTACATGGGCCTGGAGAACAGAGCCGCCGGGGAGAGAGCCCTGAAGAAGGTACGTCTGCGATGGGAGGCTGGGCCCCGCAGAGCCTGGACAGCCTCCTCAGCATCCTTCCTTCATCCATCCCCGGGCCAGTGGACAGAGGCTGCTGGGTGGGTCCGGCGGCCGTGCGGGGGGAGTTTGCCACTTGTCTGCCCTTTAGACTTTATGGGTTCGTGATGCTCTACTGTGGTGAATGCAAGGCCGTTAGGATATGGAGAATTTCAAAAGTGTACTTAATAATCACCATCACTTGTTCATAGAGAGCCAGTTACATGCCAGGACCCTGATGATGGCTTTTCTTTTTATTCTCACAAAAATGAGATTTTCCCAATGCTGTGGCTAACTCACAGGGGAAACAGGACCCTGGGCATCATGTGCCCCCACCCCAGAGTTTGACAGCTGCCCTGTGCCGCCCGTGGGCGAGGGGCGGGGCCCTGACCCTCACTTTACAGCTGCTTGATTGTACCAATAGATTCTCATTGTCCTTAACTGGGAAGTTAACAGGTTATTAAAATGTAATCTTTGGGACAGTCTGTTTACTCTTCCTGTAAGAGAGTGTTTGTGAAAGTTGGGGCCACCGACTAGCCTGCATGCCTAATGCTCCAGATTCCCCAAATCTTCCCAGTTGACCATTCGGGAAGATGGGAATAAGGCCCCACATCCCACATGGAAGGGTCAGGGTCCCTCCAGGCCAGGAGTATGAGTTAAGCATAAAATTTTCCATTTTTAAACCAGTGAATTTAAACTAGTCTTATAAAATAATCTGTATTAGCCCTGGCCGGTTGGCTCAGTGGTAGAGCATCGACCTGGCGTGTAGAAGTCCCGGGTTCAGGTCGATGCTTTATCCACTGTTCCAAAGTCCGGGTTCGATTCCCGGCAGGGCACACAGGAGAGGTGCCCATCTGCTTCTCCACCCCTCCCCCTCTCCTTCCTCTCTGTCTCTCTCTTCCCCTCCCGCAGCTGAGGCTCCATTGGAGCAAAGATGGCCCGGGCGCTGGGGATGGCTCCTTGGCCTCTGCCCCAGGTGCTAGAGTGGCTCTGGTTGCGGCAGAGTGACGCCCCGGAGGGGCAGAGCATCGCCCCCTGGTGGGCGTGCCGGGTGGATCCCGGTAGGGCACATGCGGGAGTCTGTCTTGACTGTCTCTCCCAGTTTCTAGCTTCAGAAAAATACAAAAAAAGAAAGAAAAGATAATCTGTATTGCCTTAGTGAGCTAGGGGGAAGGAACCAGTTGGGTCACAATTGCAAAGCGCTGGTGGGTAGTTACCTACAAGGTCAAAGAGCGGTGGAGTCGATCTGAGCGAGGAACGTGAGTCATGAAACAAATGCAGAGGGTGAAGGAGGCATTTAACAGGTGATTCCTGAAGACTTGTACTGTTCCTTGGCCTGCGTCCTATTGGTTTGAGATCTTGGAAGAGAATGGTATAATAGAAAGTACGTCTGTCATAGTGACAGGCCATCATAAATTCCTTGTTTGGGCCAATGGGAGTAATTTGAGTTTTTCTATCTGTAATAGTTGAATACAAAGGAGCAAAATAAGTTCTTATGGATAACATTCGATATATGCTTTCTATGTGCCAGGCACTATTCTAAACACTTTATGTGTATGAACAACTCTGAGAGGTAGGTATCATTCCTATTTTTCAGATGAGGAAATAGAGACAGAGTGGTTAAGTAAATTGCCTGAGGTCACACAGCTAGGAACCAATGGAGCTACTGGTAACTTTCACTTTATATCCCCTCACTCTAAAAAAACTTTATTAGGCTCTGGCTAGATATAGCTCAGTTGGTTAGAGCATCATCCTGATACACCAAAGTTGTGGGTTCCATCCCCGGTCAGAGCACTTATAAGAGTCAATCTATGAATGCATAAATCGATGTTTCTCTCTTAAAAACTAAAACTAGAAACCTTACTAAATACGTTTTCTCTAGCTTCCTTAAATGAAACCTGCAACTGTTTTTGTTTTTTAAAGAACATGTATCAGAGGAAAACATGCCCTTATTGTAAGAATGGTTTAGTTACGTCTTACAGATTAGTAATGTAACCTGAACATCAAAACAAGTGTGATATAAAGTTCACTGCAGACTTTTCTGTTCCAGCATCACTTGTTTCCTGCATTGAGAGAAGCCAAACACTTCTGTCCCTAAACCATTTTTTTTTTTTATGGCAACTTCTACAATATCGGGGCAAAAACATGTCATGTAATCAATTTCTCTATATCATCTCTTCAGCTATTGCGGAATGTTTTACTCGGCAGTAGAAACTGGGTGACTCTTACTAGATAGTCTTGTCCTTTTTTGTTTGTTTGTTTTGAAGCCAGAGTCTGGAGGAGAACACAGGCTCTGAATGCCAGTTCGCATCCCGTGCCTTAAAGCAGAGAAGTCCAACGTGACTGGAAGTTAGCCCAGGGAGGTGTGAGGGGCTCGGCTTCGGTTCTCACCCCCTTATCTGTCTCTCTGTCTCCTAGGCCATTGCCATCATGGAAGTGGCTCACGGCAAGGATCATCCGTACATTTCTGAGATCAAACAGGAAATCGAAAGCCACTGAAACGATGCCAACGGGGCAGTTTTTAAATGCTCACGCAGAACCCTCCAAGGATTTGAGTATTTCAAATCATCTCCATCACGCCAGCATTTCTATCCAATTGCTGC
This sequence comes from Saccopteryx bilineata, assembly GCF_036850765.1. Classification (NCBI taxonomy): domain Eukaryota; kingdom Metazoa; phylum Chordata; class Mammalia; order Chiroptera; family Emballonuridae; genus Saccopteryx; species Saccopteryx bilineata. Next base: position 294,937,075 of record NC_089491.1, on the reverse strand, counting down.
AATGAAAACACTGTTGGCACTTAAACCTTACACATGGCTTACTTGGAATTGGTCTGAACCTTTCACCTCAAGATCACATTCATTTTTGAATGCTCCCCCCCCCAAGAGATAATGGCATGGTTTCATATATTATACTTTGGACAGGTTGAGTTTTAAAAAATGTTACTGTTTTTCCCTTCATGCCTATTATTGTAATGTTCTGAACACACACCTGAATGATGAAAGAGAATAAAAAAGGTAATAGTATTTGAAGTTTGTGTTTCCTTTTGTGTGTGGAGAGGAGTTCAAAGAGGTGGTGGGAGCCCCATCATGGAGGGGAGCTCACACCTGCTGTGTGTTAGTCAGTGAACCCAGCCCTCCCCAGGAGGGGGTCAGGTGGCTTTGTTGGCCTGAAGTTGCTTTCAGGGTATAGTGCCTATGGAGGAAGAATAAGGAAAGAGGCAAGAAGGGAAAAATAGTATATACTGCTGGTGGCTGAGGCCAGGCAGGTCCACATTGGATTTGGCAGACAGTAGAAAAACTGAAGAACATTGGGCCATTACCATTCAGTAGAGTCTCGCTACGGCAGACAAGCAAACAGGAAGGTCGCTTCTCAGGACCCTCGCTGTTGCCATCCACAATCCACTCTCACTCAAGCACCCATAGCCTTACCTAGACCATCCACAATCCACCCTCACTCAACCACCCATAGCCTTACCTAGACCATCCACAATCCACCCTCACTTAAGCACCCATAGCCTTACCTAGACCATCCACAATCCACCCTCACTCAACCACCCATAGCCTTACCTAGACCATCCACAATCCACCCTCACTCAAGCACCCATAGCCTTACCTAGACCATCCACAATCCACCCTCACTCAACCACCCATAGCCTTACCTAGACCATCCACAATCCTCCCTCACTCAAGCACCCATAGCCTTACCTAGACCATCCACAATCCACCCTCACTCAACCACCCATAGCCTTACCTAGACCATCCACAATCCACCCTCACTCAAGCACCCATAGCCTTACCTAGACCATCCACAATCCACCCTCACTCAACCACCCATAGCCTTACCTAGACCATCCACACGCAGCGCTGCCACGTGCTCATGCACTAATCAAGGAAAGTGCTCGCAGCCGGTAAACCAGCCAGCAAGCCTAACAGCTGTTTTCCCAACAAGGTACCTGTGAGGAAGGTGAAGGGATTGAGAAGTACAAACAAGCAGTTACACAACAGTCACAGGAATGTCGAGTTCCTCCCTTTGCTGCTGTGTTCTCTTTCCTTCCTCGTGTCCATACACCCACACCACCCCACACACACAGGTCACGGCACACACAGTGAGGTCTAGCAGGTAGGATGCATTCTCTTGTCCAGTGATGTGCAATAGACATTTATTGAACACCTACAATATGCAAAGCACTCTGCATAACTCTCTGAGTACAGCACAGGGAATATAGTCAGTAATACTGCAATAACTATGTATGTTGCCAGGTAGATGTCTAACCACTATGCTGTACATCTGAAACTAATATGATATGAATGTCAACTGTAATTTTAAAAAATCTTTTTAAACAAAATTAATTTAAAAGTAGGTGGGCAGTGCCTGCTGGGAGAAACAATTAAGTTCCCTGGGCGCCCCGCCCTGGCAGGACATGTGTCCATTTCCATTCATCCGTCTGGTGCAGGCGTCCCCAAACTACGGCCCGCAGGCCGCATGTGGCCCCGAGGCCATTTATCCGCCCCCCCCCCCCCGCCGCACTCCCGGAAGGGGCACCTCTTTCATTGGTGGTCAGTGAGAGGAGCACTGTATGTGGCGGCCCTCCAACGGTCTGAGGGACAGTGAACTGGCCCCCTGTGTAAAAAGTTTGGGGACCTCTGCTGGTGCCTGATCCCCAAATGCACGCAGGTGCTTCACGCATGCTCCATTCCCTTGGCGGTGTCCTCATCTGAGAGCAGACTTCCCATCTCTCATTCTATTAATTGGTCTGTGCAGCCCTCTCCTTGTTGGGAAACACTCCAGGGTAAGTGTGAGAAGGAAAAATTTTTTTCCTTACCAACTCTGTGTTGTTGAGCAAACACTGGCTTCTCCTGCGTGGCCAGCAGGAATCCAGCTTCCCCACAGCCAGGAAGGTAGCAACCCACAGACTGTTTGTTAGCAACAGCTGCAGGGACGCACGGGCCCATAACCAGTCCTGCTCCAGGGCACAGGGATGTTTCTCGCAATCCAAAGAGAGGAACTTCCCCATTTGGTAATAATTAAAGCCTGATGGAGTTGACACTTCAGCTTTTTTATATTCATGATATGTAAACAGCCATAACTTGGCTATGTTATCTTTCCTTCCTCATCTCCAGACACCCACACGCATCCCGCACACAGGTCACGGCACCCAGTGACACCCAGCAGGTAGGATGCATTCTCTTGTCCACTCAACTGCAATAACATGTTTATTGAACACCTATTATCTGCATGGTATATAGATCTCTCAGTGCAGAGAGCTGAGTAAGGCATGGTCCTGGCTCTGGGAGCTTAGTGTTTTAGGAAAGCTAATTTATTCTGTATCTAAGCTTCAAGTAAGCTTAGCCCACCATCTCCATGCATTTTATAAAAGTAATAATCTTTCAGTAAATTTAAAATAAGGCAAATATATCCAAAACAACTGAGCTGTCCCTTCTTCCTCGCCAGTCCCACTCCCCCGGGAAACCACTGTGAACAGTTGGCATATATGTTCCCATTTTGTCCATTTCTATATAAGTAGGGTTGGAGAAACAAAGCCAGAATGGTACTGACATATTTTGCAATCTTCTCTGACTCAACAATAAGGTCCTTTTCCCGTTCTAGCGTTTAAAGCTTTGCTTCAATCGTTTTAGAGGCAGATACTGCGTTGAATGTGCATGTTCTAATTCACGCGGCTGTTCTCTCTGCTGTGGGCCTGTGGTTTTGTTTGTTTGTTTTGAATATTTTTTATTTATTCATTTTAGAGAGGAGAGACAGACAGACAGACAGACAGAAAGGAGGAGCAGGAAGCATCAACTCCCATATGTGCCTTGACCAAGCAAGTCCAGGATTTTGAACCGGCGACCTCAGTGTTTCCAGGTCGACACTTTATCCACTGCGCCACCACAGGTCAGGCGGACCTGTGGTTTTTACAGTCTACTGCTATTATAAACAATGCCACACTGAACAATCTCAGACAAATATCTTTGCTGACATGTGATAGCGTGTTTGGGGATAGATTCCCAGAAAGTGGAAGTTCAGGAGCAAATAGTGGAAACATTTTTTTTAATATGAATAAATATGGCCATATTTCCTTTTTTAAAAAAAATCCTGTATCAGGTACCAGTAGGAAATAATATTTGTAGTATTTGTTTTCCTCCACTCTCCTTATATAGTACTATTTAAAACTTTTTTTTTTGGGGGGGGGCCAGTGTATAGTATGAAAATACTTTATATTATATGCACTATTAATGAGATTGGGTGCTTTTTCTTACACCTAGGAGTTCTGTTTCTTCTCTGAGTTGTTATTCATGGCAGTTGCCTGTTTTGCTTTTCATGTCTTTTATAATTATTTGTAAGAGCTCAATGTGGATAGGGATATTAGCTATTGGCCCTGTACTGAAATTATATTTCCCTTGGTTGTCCGTTAGGTTTATTTTTCATGACACTTCCTGTAGCCAAGCAGATTGTTTTCATCTTTAAATGAAGAAATAAAACCATTTTTTATGTAAGTCTTTGATCTATCTGGAATTGTTTTTTATTTAATAGAAAGAGATGTGATTGTACTCTTTAAAATTTTTAATTTTCACAATTGCTAGCCACTTAATGCCAGCATCATTTACTGAATGATTTCTTTCCCCCTACTGATTTGAAATGTTCTCATTACTATTCCTGTAAGACTTGGGTTTATTTCTGCACTATTCTATTCCATTTATTTGCCAGTAAAATGCTCTTTTAATTATTGTCGCACCGCAAAAACTTTTAGTACGTACTAGTGCTAATCTGCAGTGTTCTCTTGAATTTTGACCATTCTCCCATGCTTAACCCTCCAATGTCCTTGAGTCCTTTGGCCATTCCCCACCCCCCCACAAGTGCTGTTGTGATCTTTTGCATTGGAGCCAGGGATACACAGAGAACAGCTTCATAATACAAGTCTTTGTATCCAAGAATGTGATGTTTATCAATTTGTCTGTGTTTTGTTTCAAAGGGTTTAGTTCTGTTTATACAGGTTCTATACATTCACTTTAACGCCTAAATTTGATGTTTCTATAGCTACTATGATTGTGCTTTCTTCCATTATGTTTCTTAACCAGTTAAGTATGACAAGTTCTCCCCATTTATTTTTATTAAAAGAAAATAAAATCACAAAATAGACATGTTTGACCCTGTCTTTTTAAATTTTCATCATTTTACCGCATATTTGTGTGCATTGTTTATCTTGATCTTTTCTTACATTAAAAAAACAACTTTCTTTCCCAGCTCTGTTTGGAGATAAACAAGTCTACAAGTGGTTAGTGTTATTCTCTCAAAATTATATAAAATCACTTTTTCTGTTTATCAACCAAAGAAAATAAAGCTGAGTCTATGCATTTAGTCCATGCAAGACAAAACAAATTAGTGTATGTACGGTTCCTGTTCTCCTGCCATTCTATTGGACTTCTCTTCATTTTCATTGGTGTTTTTGTCTACTGCCTTTTAAAAATACTATGTGGCTTTTCTTTCAAAAACTCTGTCTTGTTGTCAGAGTCAAGATCTACACGGAATGATTTGTATGTTTAAGGAGACATTTGCCATCTCCTTCACGCTGGCTTACAGCATTCTCGTTTTCATGACCCAAAACACACTGGGACCGATGGTAGGGGAATGACACTTTGTCAAGTGACTGGGTTGTAAAGGAGTCACTTGCAGAAGTGGTGCTGTTGCCCTGTTCCTTATCCAAGGAACCCGAGTGTCCACGCTTATCAGCAGGGGTTCGCTGTGCATGGCTATGGCAGCTGAGCAGAAAACAGAATGGGTGGGGCAGCCACCTTTAAAGCTAGAGATGAGCTGTGCAGTTAGTAAAATTGAAAGACAAAAACTAAAATTGGGGTCTTCTCTAGCGGGCTGGTGCCTCTCTTTTCCAGGTCCACAGTCCAGGCTCTGAGTAAAGGACAGTGCAGGGAAGGGGCCTGGCGCTGAATAGGGGTCCTCCTGGCACCTGTGAGAAGGATCTGTTTCTCTGTCGCCTCCGCTCCACCTGCCTAGCGACCATCCCTTTCAGTTGTTTTCTTTTTTATTCTAACAATGACAACTTTGGAAATGTCAAACTGATTATTTAGTGTGATCAAGTTATACAGGAATAATAAGTGGGTAGAAACAAAATAAGAGAGCTTTTAAAAGCTGAAAAGCAGACGTTCCCAGGCCCTTGTGCCTATGAAGATAATCCTAAAAGAAAGAAATGCTTTCAACGAATGCAAATATACACAGTAGAGAAGAGAGACAACAATTCGACTGTTTTCTCTGAAAAAAAAAAAAGGTTTATTGCATATGTAAATCAATAGATATTTTTTATAAAAAAAAAGTCGGCATAAAGATGTCACATTTGTAAAGGCACATATGAAACATTCCACAGCCATGACGAGGGCAGTGAGCGCATTAACAATATGCAGCTAGGACCAGTATCGAAATAAGACACTATAAAAACAGATAGGAAACAGTGCAAAAAATACTGTCAAAAGTCAGTTTTATACACCTCATAACTGTGTATAAAACTGTCAAGCATAAGCTTATTTACTGATATAAAAAAGCACATAGAATAGCATGCATAGTTTTATTTATTTAAGGCTTTTAATATTATTACATTGAGAGGGAGTCTAGAACAAAATAGAGTTGGCATGAATATTGAGAAATCACTTCCCAAGTTGGGGGATGTCCTATAAACTTCTCGCTCCCTCTCTCCCCTTTCAAGTTGGTGGTAAAGAGGTCGGACTTCCAATTGCAAAAGAGCAGCTCAGGGTCCCAGGTCCCAACCTGGAATGCCTTGCTCACAGCAATGACCTCACAGGTGGTTACATTGCCAGGTCAGCCCACAATAACCAGCTCACCAGTTCTGGCGGACACAACCCAAAATTTCAGCTGTGCTGGAAGCCAGAAGGTTCTGACCCAAGAACCTTCAGAACAAATTGGTTTCTAAGCTGGGGACCTGTCTATACATTGTTTGGATATAAAACCTCCTAGGTGTCAATTATTTTGAATAATACCACAATTCTCAACATCTTATGAAACACAGACCAAGGAAAGCATCAGTATCAACATACTGAGTAGAGTAAGAACAGTCCACTGAAACAAACTAGATACGCCTGTTATTTGATGTTACCAGTATATGTAACATAAGGTTATATATTTAATAGTCATCTGCATATGTAAACCTTTCTCTTTTTTTCCCATGCAGGGCTCCTCAAACAAGTCAGTTGACTTTTAAAGGAGCAAAGGACATACACCCACAGGGAACCATCTCTGAGGAAGGGGAACCTCACTGCTGAAAGAATAAGGCCCGAAGATTTTTCAGATTCCAAACAGTGGCAAGAGAGTTCGGTGAAAGGGAACTGCAATAACCTTTTACAATGTTCAAGTTGGGAAAGAAAAAAAATAGGTGGAAGGTTATTGATTAGCTAACACTGCAGCTGAGGGAGGTGGCAGGCCCCTGAGAAATGCTGGGAACGCCAGACACCGCAGCTCTGAGCGCCACCCTCGCTGAACTCAAAGCAGGATTCCTGAGATGTCGGAAACCAGTTCTGCCCCTGGGCACAGACCCCAACCTAGTCTTTGCAGCCTTTTCCTTGAAACCTTTTGCCAGGTGAGAAGGTATCTCTCTTTCCCTGGAGGAAGTTGGGGAAGAGAGAACAGGGTAAACTTGAGAGTGGACAAACAGCTCATCCTGTCTCTGATCACAATCTGACTTGTAAAGTTCCTGGGGTGCCCAGAGTTGTCCCTGTTTCACCAGATTGGCTGTGATGAAGGGATGATGGTTCAGCAGGAAGCCAGAAACAAATTAATCTGAATGCACACACCACTCTGCAAATGCCGCCTCTGGGAATCCGTGTAAGTTCACCTTGAAAGAAACGAACAGGTACGGCTGCGATCGTCATTGTAAACGGGACTGACAACTGAATCCATCTCTGCCTTCAGCTGGTCTAGTACTGATGATTAGCTATCACCAGGTGAGGGTGGGTGAGCAAGGGCTGCTTCCTGGTTGCGACAGCTTTCTAGCTGTTTTCATTCTGGTTATTTCCCTTTGCGAAACTTACTCCTTGAAAGTACCTAACTTTTAAAAATGGAAATCGGCTCTCCTAATTACATACTATAGTTTGGAGAGGCGGAAGAGTGATTCTCTATGACCAGATTACACCATTTTGCAGCTTTGCCCTAACAGGGTAGGGAGAGACAAGGACCAGCTGAGGAGGGCTGGTGCCTCCAGCAAACTGAGAACATGGAAAGGCCAGCCTAGCCCTTGGTGACAGAAGTGCTCTGGGAGTGAAGAGGGTGACAAGAGGGTGACATCACAAAGTAGTCTCACCCCACACCCCCCCACCCCCACCCCCAACCAGACAAGGAACAACTGCAGTCACTGTCCCGACGTCCTCCTGGTTCCCTGACTATAAACACAACTTGCCATGAAGGGGACTGTGCTCTGGAGGCCCCCAGGGGAGGGGGCAGGAAAGAGGAGCCAAGGTGCAGGGCAGCTGTGACAGACTGCGGGAGCCACCAGGATGAGCAGAACCCTCTGCTCCGAAGGCTGCTGGGAAAGGAAGGGCCGCCAGCCAGCCAGGGGAGATGGGACCCCCGAGTGGCAAGTCCGGGCAGCCCCCAGAACCCACGATGCCATCACAGTCCAGGCCAGCAGTGAGGACACGGTTTAAAACCATGAGCAAGGGTGAAGCAGAGCCCCGTGTGGCAGCCCGGTCTTCCCAAAGGGTGCCACCACGCAGTTTCTGGCCTCACAGGAAGGGACAGTACGGAGCAGGAGAGACATTCCAGGGTCCAGAAAATTATCTGTGAATTTATGACCGTTTTTATAGCAACTTCAGGGCTGATCTGAAAGCCCTCTTCCTCCTCTACCCACTCAGAGCTCCTCTCTGGGCAAGCTTATGGCACTTTCTGGAAAGAATGATCTTGATGGCCCAAAGTGTGGCAGAAGGAACAGAGACCTTCAGTGCGGATGCCTATCATATTTGGGCTGCACATCAGCTCCAGCCCTCCTGCTTTACAGTGAAATGTCCTTGAATTTGTTGTTAAAATTGGAAGGCTGTCCGAAGCTCTGAACAGTAGGAACTGATACACATCTTGCCCTTTAAGGCACCAAACCATCATAAACCATCCATCCGGTCCTATGAAATCAAGTGATGCCAGATACTCAATGCCAGGCTCAGGGACATTTAACAGAGAAACTATCCCTCGGGCCTTGGGGAAAAAAAGATGCAGCTGTATTAAGCTAGAAAAAATAAGGAATGGTCATCTTCTCTGGATGAAAATGCTCACCCACCCGAGTTTAGGGGCAGGGTGAATTTGATTGGCTACGCCTCACATTTCTCCCAGGCACATTGCCGCGACTTGCAACAGAGGCATCACCGAAGTCTTTTGTCCCCTCCCAAAGTTTTAGAAACTGAGGCAAAGACAAGAACCATCCTGCTCTCTCGCTCAGAGTTCAAGGGAAGTATCAAACACAACTGAGCATCTTACAGATGTCCACCCTCCAGGGCCGACTAGTTTGTCACCGTAAAGCTGTGGGCCACTGGAAAATTTGTGCAGTGTCCATGGTAACCCCAAATTTCTCCATTTGGAAGTAGTGCTGGATGGGACGTTGTTTTGCTCAAAAAAAGAAATCGCTATGAAGGAGGGGGAGGAAGAGGAGCCTGGGGGGGTTAAATGGTGAGAAACAAAGGCTTGATTTGGGGGGGGTGAACACACAATGCAGTGTACAGAATCGAGCACCTGAAACCTGTATAATTATGTTAACCAGTGTTGACCCAATAAAATTCAATGACAGAAGGAAAGAAACAGAGAGAGAGAGAGAGAGAGAGAGAGAGAGAACATAAGTGTTTGACAAAAACCATAGGCAATAACATAAAACAGCAACAGAAGAATCTTTGGTAAAACAAGAGAAAGACGAATCCCTTCAAAGGGTCATCTTAAGAGACCAACCATGATTACTTGTGCTTCTGGAAACTTCTCACACTAGGAGCCCAACTGTTCCTAATACAGAGGCGGGATGAAGGATAGATTCACATTTACATGGGCCTGACCCAGTCCCATCCCTTGAGTCTAAGCTCTCTGGCATACATCTAAGCATGACCCTCCAACTGCCACCCCACCCCGAGTGACTGACATATCTCCCTCAAGAGAAGATCAGTGATCATACCTACTTTCCCCATCACACACACACTGGACAGTGGAATGAGATTAGAGGGCACCTTGTCCTCTGACAGGACCCCTTGGGGACCCAAACATCACATCCCCTAACCACTGGGCTGCGGTTGGCGAATAGAGATTGCACATTCTGAAAGGACAGTCGCTGAAAAACCCCAGAGTGATGCGCCCGGTGGCCAACCCCACCTCTCAGAACCAGCGGTGGACTGACATCTCTGCAGAGGGATGTCCAAGCCCCACGAGAGGGCCCACTCCTCAAGTGGGCAGGACTCCCTGGAGCACGCAGCACGTTCGCAGGCAGAGCCGCCCCGCCCACAGCACAGGATTTCACGTTCTTTCACACTTCTTTGAAGAAATGACGTACAGTCTGTTGGGGGAAGAAACACACTTGTACGTATTAGGTTGACCCAGGTGGGTGTTCTGTTATTTTAAATAAAATATGGTCTGACTTTTAGAAATGTCATATGGGTCAACCTATATTAAGCTGGGAAAGACAGAAAAGTAGGCAGCCGCATAGCAACGCTGCCCTACTGGACCCACTGAGGTTTATAACTGGCTCACGAAAGCCGAGAGCAGACAGGATAAAGGTTAAGTGAGCACGGGGCAAGCCAGTGGGCAGACCCCACGGCCCACAAAGACGTTCCATCCAGGCTGATGGAGGAAGGGGTCGAGATGGCCAAGCGACTCCTAGGCCAACCATGACATTCATTACAGTGACAATATTAGCTCCTCTTCTCCATCTAGGACCACAGGGATCATAGAAGTGAAATTTTCTGTGTTTGGGCTCCTGGGAAGCACAGTCCTCCAAGGATTCCACGTGGAGAAGTTTTCACTGTCCCTGTTCTCACTGTTCCTTGCCAACCAAGCAGAGGAGCTCGTTCCTCTGTATCCTCCTGTAAAGAAATCAATGTGTGACGTCCCTCTCTAATGCTGCCAAACCGCCCTGTACTTCCTGTCCTTGGAAAGAGGTTTCTATAAATGGAAATGCTACCAGCGCCTCTGACTAAAAGGTGGAGTCTCCTAAGAGCCCAAGGAAACCAGCAAAGCTCGCCAGCTCAGCTCCCGGATGGAGACATCAAACTGCCCCCGCGATCCACTGACCACACCAAACAAGGATGAACACGGGGCCAGTGCCCCTGAATGAGTGTGGATGAAAGAAACAGAGCATCTCATCTGGAGAACTGCAAACCCAGAAGCCTGAAAGTGTCTGCTGGCTTTGTCGTGGGATGGGCCCCCCCACCTCCATTTTTAATTTTCTCCTTTCAAACCCAAATGACAGCAACAGACTCCAACAGCTCCAGTTTCAGACTGGATACTGCATCAGGAACTCATTCCAAAAGCTCTAACTAGATAACTAATTTAATACACTTTGCTTCAAGGTTTTTTCCTTGGCCGGCTTCCCAGATATAAAGCATCTCTGGGCAATTATTATGCAGATGCCACCGAAAGAACTTTAAATGGCTACTGCTGATTGAACAGGAGAGAGGCTGGCATTGTTGCTGGAGCTGTGAAAAGGAATGCGAAATGTGCCCAAGGACCCAAAGCCTTTGTTTATCAAAAGGAAAGATGCGGGTTAACTTTTAAATGTTTTCCTTTGGGTTTCCATAGACACTCTGGCTATGAAATTGGACATTAAACCCACTTCGTTCCTGCATTTTGTGCGTTAATGAATACTCCTGTAACACAGTGTGGCAACAGTGGACAGGTTGAAGGGGGTGATGAGCTCAAAGAGACGGCAGATCTACACGCTGCCCGTGTGAGACATGTCAACAGCGCCCACGCCAGGGCCAACGCGACAAAAGAGGAACCCTGACACTGTTCATCAAACAATAAAGCAAAAAACGGCACACCAACTGTTTAGACATCCCACACAGCAGAGTCGTCCAAGGATGGGCCGTCTCTAAGGAAAGGGGACAAACACCACTCTGCCTGCTGGTGATCCAAGCTCTCAGTGCCTCGCAGTGAGAGCTGTGAGCTCCGCTCCACTGAAACATCGTGTCATGCTGATGGTGCTCTTTTCCAGAATATACACCAAAATTCCGGAATCTACAGAGGTCAGCTGAAGCTCTTAGCCTCCCTGAGTGATTCTCTAGACGCTGGAGTAGGAGACAGAAGGCCCTCCGTCACCAGGTACTCTGAGTCTAAAGAAGAGAAAAGTCACCATACCATCTGGCCAGATGTGAAACTGAGTTGATTTGTCTGCCAAAGTAGTTGATAGGGAACTGCGCCCACAACCATCTGCTGGCCTGCGGTGACCAGAAGTCACAAAGGCACACTCTTCCTTCTGCTTGATCGGATGCCATTCTTCCTTTGTCTTTTCAGCTCAGGAGAAGAAAAAGGACAAAAAAAAAAAAAAAAAAAAAAAAAGCAACCGTAGAAGAAGGCATGTTGGAATACCACAGTGATCGATTCTAAGGACAAAAACAAAATTTAAAAGCTCCATTCAAGGAAAACTAAAGAAGAGAGGAAAATGCCCCCAAATTCAGCCAGACAAAAACTGAATGGATACTTGTGTACAAGCCTAGGAAATTCGGAAAGACAGTGACCAATGAAGGCCCAGGAGAGACGAGTGAGAACAGAACTTCAGTGGAGGCGGCACTAACACCACAAGTGACCCGAGAGGGCTGTGTGGGAAACAGAGCCCACCACGGGGCTTCGTGCAAGAGGGACTGCACCGCGTGGGCCAAGATTGCGACTCCCGGGCCTCGAGTGGGCTTCGTTCTGCTCTCACAGACTGGAGATGGTACAAGCACGGTGGGTCACACATGGGTGGTTCCCGGCCAGGGCCCCTGTTGAGCGGCCAAAAGCCACCATCAATCAGCTCTCCCACTGTTTCCAATGACACAGTGACTGATGGACAGACAGAACACCCCCAGCACTTGACCTTCAGGTCCCCGTCCAATACACACACCATAGGCATACAGTATCAGGGGTCTTCCTGTCTCCTTCCTCTTCTCAATCAGGCAACAGGCCTCCCTGTACAGACAGCCTGTCCCAGGGCCTCAGAGGCCGCCGACCTGGAGCTCACGGAGCAAAGGAGAAACCACAATCACCGAGGCTGCAGCCCCTGGCAAGAGGACACAGGCTCCCAGGCCCAGGTACGAGGTGGTTGCTAAAGATGCCAACAGAGCTCCTCACTCAGCCGGGGCCACGGTGACTCCTGTCCTACAAAGCAAGCTCTTCTTCTAGCTGCTCATCTTTAATCGGGTAGGGGGTGGGGATGGAGGGGTGAGGGGATATACCACTGAGGATGAGGACAGAAAGGGAGAAGGGGGAACCTGGACCTCACAAGCCCAAAGTACAAGAGAAGAGTGCTTTTTCCTTCAGAAGAGGGGCTTGACCCTGATCTTTATATTTTAGGGCAGTGGTCAGCAAACTCATTAGTCAACAGAGTCAAATATCAACAGTACAACGATTAAAGTTTCTTTTTTGAGAGCCAAATTTTTTAAACTTAAACTATATAGGTAGGTACATTGTTATTAACTTAATTAGGGTACTCCTAAGCTGGCCTTTGCGCCCGCACTCAAGGGGCCAAAGAGCCGCATGTGGCTCGCGGGCTGCGGTTTGCCGACCAGAGTTTTAGGGTAAATGTATTTTTCTTGCCGCCTCTGATTTGGACACGAGCAATTAAGCCGATGAATTTCAGGGTCACCCACCTGACTATGACTTCATCAGAGATGTGTTCCCTCTGTCCCCCAAATGACCCACCAGGCAACCTTCCCAAACAACAACATGTTACAATGCAGATCAGTCAAAATGTGGTTCAAATGAGAAGTACTACGTTACTGTGAAAACTGCATTACAAAGATTCACAAAAGTTATTCCAAAGGGGGGAAAATAAATTATCTCATATAAAATAATACACGGTGTTTATGAATAATCTCGGCTCCCGCCATCAGGGAGCCCGTGTCCAGGCCCGCGGCTGCGGCCCGCTGGGGGAGCCGATGCTGTCGGGAGGTACCCCCACCGGCGAGACGGAGCTGGTTCCCTCCTCAGGAGCTGGCTCCGGGGCTCAAATGAGTCTGGAGTTCTGGAGGAACTGAATGAGCACTTGGTAGACAAACTTGTACTGAGCGATGGTCTGTATCATGAACATCCTTTGCTCCCTGAGGACCCTCAGCATCATGGGCACTTCCACCTTCTGCAAGAAAAGAGACAAGTCATAAGGGCCTGTGATGGGAGCTTCCCTTGGGTCAGTCCCCACGCCTTCATCCGAGAAGCACTCGCTCACTGTCCACGTGCAGGCAGACAGCAAAGGACTGAGCCCCCTCCCACTCACCCCGAAGACGTCACACCAGCAGCTGGAGAACCCGTTGGCCTGCCCCCTCGAGGTGCTATTTTAAATACAGACCAGCGTGTTGGAGAACACAGAGAGGCTGGAGTTAAACCCAACTGGTACTCTCAACTCTACCACACTGGTACTCTATGGAGGAACCGGTGACCTCTCTTAGTCTCGGTTTCTTCCCTGTAAGAAAGGATAGGGCTGCTTTCCTTCAGTGACAGTGTGGCCCTGCCCACGTTTGCGACATTTTCTCAGAGATAACGTGGGGTGCGAACAGCGCCCACCTCACAGGATCACATAAAGAAATGTGGGTAGAACACTTACACCGTGTCTGGCACGTGGTGAGCTCATAATAAAGACCACTCATTGTCCTTTTATTAATGGTAATGAAGCGAGACCACCCACCCCCACACCCCCATCCCATCCTCCCACTTCCTGGGCGTGGGGTGTGGGCACGTCCCTTCATCTGCCTGTGCCGCTGTGTCCCCGTGTTAGACAAGGGTTCTCGGGAGATCCTTGTCGTAGAGTTAACTGTGAGGCACTCACAACAGTGCTGGCACATGGAAACACCGAATGCAGCTAAGCTGTTGTTACGGGTGTGCAGGTTGGAGACGAGACAAGGAAGGTTCCCCTGGTCCTCAGTGAAAGCATCTCAAGGTGCCTTGAAGATTACTGCCATAGGCTCTGATGGCCATTGTCCCTAAGTCAAGGGCTCATGAGGCAGTTGATGCTTGCTAATCTCCCATACAAGGCACTTTCTCCTCCCTACTCTAGGAAGGGCGAATAACTGACTCAGAAAATAAGCAAGATCAAGACACCTTGCTATCTGGCCAGTGTGAACCCGGACTTTGGTAATAAGCTCATCTGGGACAAAAAACTAAATTCAGGGGGCCACGAGAGAGTGTTGCAAACCATAAATTGTGCGGGCATTAAAATGCTACAGGTAATATTCAGTGACTAAAAGCAACAGACCACAAAGAGGCTTCTCAGAACAGCTTGGGTGAGTCCCCTCCCGTCCCCACTCACAGTCACCTGGCCTCACGCATCTTTGTCTCAAGAAAAGGAAAAGGCATCTCACTGACAACATTAAAACTGAACGAAATAAAATGTAAAGTAGGTTAATCAGGTGGCCGTGGAAAGATGGCAGGAAAGTTTAGTCAGGAGGAAAACGGGACACACAGTTCCTATTTATCTGTCAAAATCTTTGCTGAAGAAAACAAATGAACAAACTAAATGCGTTCCCCTCTTCTCCCGAAGTGAGGGGGTGACGCTTCTCGCCAGGCCTGAGGCAGAACAAAGAGCCCTTCCTCCCCTCTCCCCATCAACCAGGGGCGAGTATGGGAAACGGGACAGATAAGGCTGGCTATATTTGTGCTGGGGAAGGGAAGTGAGCCCTGTGAGTCATCTCGCTATCTTTGAATATCAATGGGAACAGAAGTCCTTTTTGGACTGACTGGTTCCGGCAAAGAATGTTCTGGCAGGCAATGGGGCATTGAGGAAATGTGCTATGTTGGGACCCGGCAGAGAGAATGCAATCATCCTGAGCCCTCGTCAAGCCCACGTGGGGCCCCGGTGGCCGAATCCCTGATTCCGCGCCGCGCTGCCTCCAACATGTGTTGTTTACGTTCTGCTGGCCCAGTAACATCTGGTGATCAATGAGCCTGCGTGTCATCGCGTCACGGAGGCTTGGCCTTTGATGCGTCTCCAAAGAGCTCAGAACAGAACAGTCCTTCATGTCAGACAAGACAGACCGAACAGCTTCTCAAGTTGAAAAGGAAGAAGGGGGAGCAGAGGAGTGCGGAGGAATGGAGGCAAGAAGGGGCATTGGACGAAGAAAGTCAGGGGTCCCCAAACTACGGCCCACGGGCCACATGCGGCCCCCTGAGGCCATTTATCCGGCCCCCGCCGCACTTCCAGAAGGGGCACCTCTTTCATTGGTGGTCAGTGAGAGGAGCATAGTTCCCATTGAAATACTGGTCAGTTTGTTGATTTAAATTTACTTGTTCTTTATTTTAAATATTGTATTTGTTCCCGTTTTTTTTTTTTTTTACTTTAAAATAAGATATGTGCAGTGTGCATAGGGATTTGTTCATAGTTTTTTTATAGTCTGGCCCTCCAATGGTCTGAGGGACAGTGAACTGGCTCCCTGTGTAAAAAGTTTGGGGACCCCTGAAGAAAGTGATACGAGGGGGGAGGAAAAGACATGTGCGTGGGGAGAGCAGGATGGGCCCTTCTTCCTCCCCGGAGCCCATGGGCACCCCCAGGGGAGCCCACGGTATGCTCAAGCCATGGGTCCCTGGTGCTACTTCATCCTCTCCCCTCTGCCAGCACCGAGTGGGTTTGGGACCTAGTGGCAGGCTATTCACTCCAGAGACTTCTAACAGTGACAGCGAAGCAGATGATCAAAAAATCTCATGTGAGGCAAAAGGGTAAAACCTCACAGAAGATGGTGAAACCTCTGTTATGATGTCTCAGCTGATTCCATTTTGTTCACCGACAGAAAGTCTATTTTTTCATCAACAGGCCATATTGTACCAAACTCCTCCTCCTCTCAGCAGCACAAACATTCATTTGTACTGACCAAAGGTTCCAAATTTAATTTTTTACAGGCAGGGTGTTTAAAACCCCCATGACCATGTTTAACCTGAGCATTTATTGTTTTCCTAGAAGTTACGCTATAACAAATTTCATGGGGTGGTAGTTAATCTGTTTTTCAACCCACTGATGCTCTTGAGTAAATATGCAGATTATTATACACATTCCTCCACAGAACATGCATTGTGACATAATGTCACTACCACACAACTTCAGAAGCTTCCTCGGATTCTCTAAGCCAGGGGTCCCCAAACTTTTTATGCAGGGGGCCAGTTCACCATCCCTCAGACCATTGGAGGGCTGCCACTTACAGTGCTCCTCTCACTGACCACCAATGAAAGAGGTGCCCCTTCCAGAAGTGCGGCAGAGGGCCGGATAAATGGCCTCAAGGGGCCGCATGCGGCCCGTGGGCCATAGTGTGGGGACGCCTGCTCTAAGCTATATAATTTGGAAAACAAACAAGAACCAAATGACACTAGAGTTTGGAGGCAGAGTGGGAGATAGGAAATAGAAGATCTCACTTCTCACTGGGGCACCTCTGCTGGGAGCCACATGGCACGAGACAAGTCACTAAACAGTTTCTGGGCCTCAGTTTCTTCACTGGTAAAGTTAGGGGACTGACATGTGCCCAGCTCCCCTACATGGCTGCTATGAGGACCTCAACTAAGAACACAAAGTGAAAGCCATTCTACAATCTCTTATAAATAAAAGGCAGGTGTTTCTTAGCCTGGACTGCTGTTTGTTTCACCCTGATGCAATCAAAAGTCCCTCACAGTAGCTCCCTGATCCCCAGCCGTACGGGGCTGCCATGTGCCGCGTGGGCACCGATTCTGCCACGGCCCCTTCTTTGGGGAGAAGAGTGGGCGTGTACCTTGGCTCAGCGCTCAGACGGTCTACCCCACGCCGCTGCCAGACTAGACAAGAGCAAACACCAACTCCCTTTAAAGACAACCTCCTCTGTAGAATGAAAAACATGTTACACGACACACATTTTCACATAGGATCGAGGCCAAAACGCATCCCAGGCACGCCAGGCGCAGCTCCACGACATGTGACCACATAACCCCCTGTGGGAAATTACCCACAACAAAACCAGACTGTCGACAAAACCCTGCAGACTGCTGGAAGCGGCAGAGGTCGACCAAGATCAGACTTCCGAGGCAGTTCCTAGCCCACACTCTGACCTCTTCTTCCATACTATCTGGATATCTGTCTACGCGGGACCACGGGAGACAGGAGATAAGGAAGGCTATGAATGGCAGAGTCCGAGAAGGAATCACAAATCAGGACAGAGCAGATCAGGCCCTGGGAAGCAAGGGCAGGGGCAAAGGTTTGCCCACGGTGTAGATTTGTCCCCAAGGTGGCGGGTGCAGGAAGCCCAGAGTGACTCACTTCATTGTGCTCCAGGCAGTAGATCATCAGCTCGGAGAGGATGACCACGCCGGTCCTCCCCACCCCAGCACTGCAGTGCACGACGATCGGGGGCTGCCAGCTCCTGGGGCCCTCCAGCATGCTGTTGGTATGCCGGCGGACTGACTGGATCTCCTCCAAGTAGGCTGCAAGACAAAATGCAGATCCCGTCACCAACATCCTGCACAGCTTCGCACACGAGGGAGGGGAAGAAAGAAAATGGATGATGAATCTTTTTCCTACGTGACAACAATTTACAGTTCTTACAAGACACTAATTATTTGGCTGGTACCCACTGTGCAGTCCTGGAAGCCAGGAAGGACCAGCTGGGAGTCAATTAGTCCATAGGAGAATTTGTTCTTTAAATTAAATAGTTCTTTTTTAAAAATTAAATTCTGTTTTCCCCTCTGCAAATCCCAAAGTCCCCCAAGCAGATGATTCTCGACATTACTTACAGCAATTCCTTCTATTAACAGACTGGGATCAGAACCCCAGCGAGGTCCCCTTGAAACGCCCGCCTGTCGGAGCCAGTTTCTGGTGGGAAGAGCATCCATCTGCCCTTCTTCCTCCCCCTCACCGAGCGAGTGAATGTCAACTGAGGCTTGACGTCACTTTTAGATTTTAAAATAGGCTTTAGGAGGCCTGCTTTGCAGCTTGAATTCCAAATGATTAAGTCAGTGGCTCAAGATAAGCCACCCCAACCCCATTTCTGGAGGTAAGATGTTGGGGATGGGGGTCATGCCACCTCCACCATCCCTTCCAACATCTGTCCGGCTCAGCAGAGCTGCGCAGCGGCCTGTTCCCTGCTCCATTTGGGCACAAGTGAGAAATTACAGCAACGCTGGCCTTTGTGATCGTTTCAAAAATATAAGACTATAACTAATTCTCAGACAGTCCAGGAACTGGAAAAAGTCCATTACTAATTGAGATTCAGTAGTAGCTGGCTCAGGAGAGAAACAGATTGGAAGGTTCTCAGTACTTAGAAAAATCTCATCCTAAGGCAGCAATGTACACAAGACCAGGGCAGATGCTCAAATCGGGGAAGAGAAATGAGTGTGTGCAAACCAGTCTAGTTCATTTCAAAGCATCTGTTCCGACACAGTGAGTAAGAACTCCTATTTTCCTTTATACGCTTAACTCGCTACAAAGTGAAGTGAGGTGGTTTACCAAAATAAACAGCTATTATACCAGCACCACCAAGATAGAACAATACCCAAAAAGGAGGGAGGACAACCTGAGATGATGGAGCTGTGGCTATTCAAGACTGGACATGGAGTTCTCTTCCCAAATTTTCTGTAAGGGGGAAAAGATACTGACTGATTGAGCATCTTGTCTGACAAAAGGCAATGTTCCCAGACAAGAGGCAAGGTCTGTCTTGCGCTAGATTTAAAAGTAATACTGATCCATAGAAACTCAGAGGAACTGGGTTTTAGTGGCTGCTTTCTCTGGCAATCAGATTAATAAAGCTGTAACTCCGTGAAGACCTCTGGAGGCTGGGAAACGATTTGGCCTCGGTCGCCCCGCATCCAGGCAATCTCATCTGAACCTGGGCAAAAAACTCACATTCTCAAAAACCTAGAGAGCCAACATTTGTAAGGCACGACTCAGTGCTCTTGTTCTGAGTTTCTTAGGAATGTAAATTAACAAGTGTATACTGTTTAAAAATAGTTTCTATATTTTTTTTCAGTAATTTAGATAGGCCTTCCTTCAATTGGTTCTGACTTAAAAGATTTGGCTATCATTTTAACCACTTTACAGACTCAATCTTTTCACAGAGTTGTTAGTTAATCATCACACTAATCTACCTTTAAGGTTTTCATGTTCTGTGTCTTGGTTGGTGAAAATTCTGATCAGTCGATTTGAGAAAGATTACCAGAAAGGTATAAAAAGAAGAGTATTATGAGAAAAGAGAGTTCTGCAGATGTCGATGCCCTCATTATAGCTGAGCTACAGGTAACAGGTGACCGGCTTAGGCAGATCACTGACTCTCTCTAGACCCTGCTCTCAGTTCTTTTGATGCTGGTCATCTTTCTTTTCCCTACTTTCAGTGTCCAACTCCTCCAGTACCCTTATCCCTTCAATTGGAAACTAAAGACCTTTATCTACAAATAAGTGTGCATTGAAATTCTTCTGTTTGGATTTGTGAAGTGTTACTTTAAAGCCCTCTCTCCTCTCTCTTTCCCGCCTCCCTCCCCTGGGTCCCATTCTAAAGAATATCGAACTACTCTCAAGATGGTAATGTTACTCAACATCCAGATGCTGGTTCTTTTGCAACTGTCACAGGTATTCCACCAGCTGGAGAGTCAACAACAGAGCATGTATATATAATAATGAACCTGCAGAGGGCCCCAGGGCCTCCTTCCTAGCTGAGTCAGGAGAGAATGGGGTTTCCCCTCAGGGACAGGACATTTAGGCAAAGAAGGAAGGAAGAGCTCTGTGGCTGTCATCAAAAAGCAGATGACAGTATCAGTCTCACCTCTGGGCTATAATCACTGGCCTCCCTGTCTCATGAGACCTGGAAGTACCTGTAACATAAGCACTGCTACATCCCGGCATTCTAAGAGCCTGGTCCAGTGCCTGACACATGGTAGAGACGCACCCAGCTTCCGGCCTTTCAAATAACATACTGAGTATAGTCTGGGTAAATTTCGCTTCGAAGATAAACATATCCTGAAAAACCTTATAAATGAATGAATCCAAAAATGACAATTTCAAAACTACAAGGTGATTTCAATAATTCTTAGTATCTTAATCACATGTCCTGGCATTTACTGATATAGAGAAATATGGGGCTTGTAAGCACAAAACATAAAATATATATATATATATATATCTTTTTTTTTTCCACAGAGAGAGAGAGGGATAGACAGGGACAGACAGACAGGAATGGAGAGAGATGAGAAGCATCAATCATTAGTTTTTCATTGCGTGTTGCAACACCTTAGTTGTTCATTGATTGCTTTCTCATATATGCCTTGACCGCGGGCCTTCAGCAGACCGAGTAACCCCTTGCTGGAGCCAGCGACCTTGGGTTCAAGCTGGTGGGCTTTTTACTCAAACCAGATGAGCCCGCGCTCAATCTGGCGACCTCGGGGTCTCGAACCTGGGTCCTCTGCATCCCAGTCCAATGCTCTATCCACTGCGCCACCGCCTGGTCAGGCTATATATATATATATCTTTTAAAAATTTTATCATTCTGTGTTTTTTTTTCCTATTGTAAAATATACATAACATAAAATTTACCATTTTAATCATTTCTTCTTTTTCTCTTTTCTTTCCTCCCATTTTAATGATTTCAAAGTGTATAATCCATTGGCATTAACAATATCCACAAGTTGTGCAAGCTTCATCACTATCTCTATCCTAGAACTTTTTTGTCATCCCAAACAAACTTTGTACCAGTCAAATAATAACTTCCTATTCCCCTTCCCCTTGACCCTTGGTAATCTCTATGAAGCTGCTCGTTCTGGGAACCTCATACAAGTGGAGTCCTACAATATTTGTTCTTTTGTGTCTGGTTTATTTTACTTTGCATAATGTTTTCAAGGTTTGGGCATTAGCATGTATCAGAATAATTCTTTATTAATGAGTAGCTAAAGTTTTAAATATAGGTAGAATCAATTAGTTTATACAGATTTAGCTTATTTGCATCAAAGGTGAAGAGAATATGGTAAGTGATATGAATTTGTCTTCTCTGTTCTACATACATTATATGAAGGGACAAGTATTACATCCACGTCGCAATACTTTTGCCACTTAATAGAAAGCGTCCTCTCTTCCATTTCATCTCCAACAGGTAAGACTGCTAATACAGTTGGTAAAACTACAACTGGGAAGAGGAAACTTACACAAAAATCCTTGGACATCCTCTGGGCAGCCGTGATCTGGCCAGTCAGTATACTGCAAATGCCACACCGTCCTTTCCTGCCCAGACAAAAGGTGCTTGACCTTCAAGCCTGTGGTTGCATAGCAACCAGAATCTGTTCGGAACTTTGTGGTGACCTTGAACTTGCCATACGTGGCTGAGCTGTGCTTGGAACCCAGTTTGGGCCAGTATCGGTGGCTCTTGGTTCGTCCGCCCTCCTGAATCACACACAAAAGCAAAATTGGAAATAAGTCAAGGGAAGGAAGCTCTTATCCTCTTAATCTTAAAATCTGAGGACAGAGGAAACCTGAATAGCTTCTAAGTCCCTAACTCAGTAGCACCGCGCAGCATCTATCACAGATTAGATCCTATAAATCTTAGCTAAGACCCATAATAAGATATACAATGGTAGTTACATCAATGGAAAATGTAAAAGATTCACAACTGAGCTGCAGTTGAATGTCAGAGAGAGAGGAGCCAGTGCAAAGTCTTGAGGCGGGAACAAGCTTGGGGTGTTAAAGAAACAGGAGGTCTTCAGTGTGGCGAGCAGAGGAGAAGGTGGTAGAGAGGAGGTCAGAAAGGCCTCCTGGTCCATGGTAGGAAGTTTGGATTTCACTCCACGGACAGTGGGAAGTCATCCAAAGGTGATGGAGTGACCTTAAGCAGGGTTAAGATTCTAGTAGTCATTCTAGGTCACGCTCTGCATTTCTGATGTTCAGTCCAGAACACTCTCTATTAGACCACACTGACTACAGACACTGTCTCTATCATCCAGTGTCAATCTCGCCTTCTCTTCAGCCTGACCCCTTTGTATTAGTTCAATCGACCACTAAAAGAGAGAACAATGGGGTATACCACCTTTCTCTCGCCATTCATTTTATAATCCTTCCTGAGACTATGCATTCTCAACTGTTTACACATGGGTCTACTTTTACATTTCTCCCGGGTTCGATTCCCGGCCAGGGCACACAGGAGAAGCGCCCATTTGCTTCTCCACCCCTCCGCCGTGCCTTCCTCTCTGTCTCTCTCTTCCCCTCCCACAGCCAAGGCTCCATTGGAGCAGAGATGGCCCGGGCGCTGGGGATGGCTCTGTGGCCTCTGCCCCAGGCGCTAGAGTGGCTCTGGTCGCAACATGGCGACGCCCAGGATGGGCAGAGCATCGCCCCCTGGTGGGCAGAGCGTCGCCACTGGTGGGCGTGCCGGGTGGATCCCGGTCGGGCGCATGCGAGTCTGTCTGACTGTCTCTCCCTGTTTCCAGCTTAAAAAAATAGAAAAACAAAGAAAAGAAAAAAAAAATAAATTTCTGCACAGTTTTGAAATCATTGGAGTAGGGGTAGAGGAGAGAGGGCTTAGAAGGGGACCCAGGGCAGGGCGCAGGGGAGACAGAGAAGAAACGCTGAGCTGTGGCAGGGAGCAGCCCACACTGGGGGGCTTGCTCCTTAGAGAAGCCATGATGGTTAGCCACTTGCAAAGTAGCACATCTTTGGATGATACAAATAATCTCTCTCTGATTTATTTGGCTGATTCGAGTCTCCGTGTGTTTGAAGCAGCCTGTCTCTTTTATTTACCAATCTTAAGAAGGAAGGTTTACTCAAGGCCTTGAATTTACATTACTGCCGAATATCTAAGTCCATTATAAACTTCAGCTGGCTGCAGCCTCTGGCTGCCTCACAGATCACTAGACTTTGTGTTGGTAAGGCTGACCCTCTTCTGTTACTCAGGCTTCAGCTCAAATGCCGCCTTCTCAGAGGGCCCTGGGCTATCCATTGAAAGTAGCCCGCTCGTCACTCTCTATCCCACCACCTGTTTATCTGTTCATGTACCATCCCTGTCTCTAGGATGGAAGCTCTGGGGCAGGGACCGTGCCTGTCTTGTCCAGCACCATGGCTCTCGGGTCAGCACAGATGGTACACTGCATTAAGTAGAACAAATTCCTCCCAATATTATCTATTGCAATTCCAATAGACTCAACTGTTCTAGAAAGTTTCATAGAATGTACTCTTTGTGGGAGGGTCAAATAGAAGGTCAGAGAAGTACAAAGGACGGTAAAGAGGTGAAGTCTTTTTCACCACTATCTTCCAATGGGCCATTCTGGAAGGCAACTGCTCGAAACAGTCTGTGAAGAAAATGTGACTTTTTTCACCCCCAATTCTTGCAGTTAAAAATTGTTAGCGGCCCTGGCCAGTTGGCTCAGTGGTAGAGCATCGGCCTGGCGTGTGTAAGTCCCAGGTTCAATTCCCGGTCAGGGCACACAGGAGAAGCTCCCATCTGTTTCTCCATCCTTCCGCCTCCCCTTTCTCTCTGTCTCTCTCTTTCCCTCCCACAGCCAAGGCTCAATTGGAGCAAAGTTGGCCTGGCTGCTGAGGATGGTTCCATGGCCTCCACCTCAGGCATTAGAATGGTTCCGGCCACAACGGAGCAACGCCCCAGATGGGCAGAGCATCGCCCCCTGGTGGGCATGCCAGGTGGATCCCGGTCGGGCGCATGCGAGAGACTTTCTGACTGCCTCCCTGCTTCTAACTTTAAAAAAATACAAAAAAAAAAAAAATTGTTAGCAAAGGAGTATAGAGTACCATAGGTGTTGGTAAAAAAACAAACAAAAAAACCCCACATAATGTTGGTCCCTTAAATGACTTCAAATCATACATTAAAATTTAAGGAAAGGAACAAAAGGAAGTGATCGGAATTTTTTTAAAAAAATTGAGTATGCCACAAAAAAAGGAAACACAAAACATCTTCCCCCAAAGACAGCAAGCTCCAAGCGAACTGCTAGGTGGAGCGTGCCCGTTTCCTAACACTCCGTAGGGTGCTCTGGTTACAACAGAAAAACTATGTTTGACTTGGCAAAGGAAGAAAAAAAAATTTTTTTTTCTCTCCCCAAAGAATAAAGACCTCGACAGGAACAACAGCTTCTGGTCTCTCTTCCGCTGATAAGCACGGTGGCAGAGGGGCCCGTTCCCCCGAGCAGCCCACGTTCTCGAATTCTGCTGGAAAGGCACCGGCTTTGTTTGGCACACAAACACGAGCTGGCTCGTTCTGTCTGACTGACTTTAGTTTATGGCCGTGCGGGGAAGAGGGTTCAAGGCTGATGAAAGGGAGATGCAACACGTTACCTTTGGGAAAGGAAACAAATCTCCATGGAAGTGGGAAGGGAACACAGGGGCATGCCAAAGAGAAAAGGGTTTGCAGAGAAATGGTGCCGCAGGAAGAAGTAGGGAGCAGCAAGGTCCCCGACACAAAGCCTGTCTTCTGGCCACCCCTCCCCCGGGAACAGGCGGCTGTCCGGCCATTCCCCTTACCTCTTCCGCGGTGACCATGGCGATCACGTTGGCTCCCTGCTCCCACACCATCTGCCAGAAGTCGTGGCACGTGTGTGGCAGGGGCCCCTGAGTGGCTATGTAATGCCATTCTGTCCCGCCAACCACCACCTGGAAACCAAGGAACGCATCGGTGAAGCAATCCCAAATCTAGGACAGAACCACCTGCTGACCACAGGTAGGCCACACGGGTTAGTGCCATTATCAAAAACCCCTGAGACCACAGAGGCGGGGGATATATTCTTACTGGAAAATACTATTGAAATACACCTAATTTTTCTTTTGTCTGAAACCCACAGTAACTATGTACAAAGCAGTGCATTTTATTTTACTTTATTTTGAAAGCGAGGAAGGGGGAGAGAAGCATCAACTACCGTAGTTGTTCCACTTAGCTGTGCCACTGATTGCTTCTCATATGTGCCCTGACCGGGGCTCGAACTGGCAACCTCAGGGGTAGAGCCAGTGCCCTCAGGATTGAGCCAGCAATCCCTGGGATCTAGCTGGTGACCTCAGGCTCATACCTGTGACTTCAGCACTCCAGTATGATGCTCCTTCCACTGTGTCACTGACTAGGGCCAAACCAGTACATTTTAAAAACACAGACATATATAATATAAACATACGTATACATGTACATATGAACACACACATTTGATAAATATGTGTATATCTAGAATGTTACAGAAACAATAATTATACTTACTATACACAATGCACTTGATAATTTCCATCCATTTCACTATCCTAGTCTATTTAAAAATGACAAATAGGCCCTGGCCAGTTGGCTCAGCAGTAGAGCATTAGCCCAGCTTGTGGAAGTCCCAGGTTCGATTCCTGGCCAGGGCACACAGGAAAAGCGCCCATCTGCTTCTCCATCCTTCCCCTCTACTTCCTCTCTGTCTCTCTCTTCCCTTCCCGCAGCCAAGGCTCCATTGGAGCAAAGTTGGCCCAAGCACTGAGGAGGGCTCCATGGCCTCCGCCTCAGGTGCTAGAATGGCTCCAGCCACAATGGAACAAAAGCCCAGATGGGCACAGCATTGCCCCCTAGTGGGCATGCCAAGTGGATCCTGGTTGGGCACATGTGAGAGTCTTTCTGATTGCCTCCCTGCTTCTAACTTCTGAAAAATACAAAAATTAAAACAAAAAAACCACAAACAACACTCTAACTGGTCCTGACCACGAAATTGATGCTATACCTTACTACTGTATTGTGACCCACAGTTTGAGAAACAGCGTTCCCTGGCATCCTTTAAACAATAAAGAAGTCTACCACAAAATAAGATCCTCCAAGAGCAATGTCTACTGCTGACGTGATATGAAGTGTGTCATTAACCTTGGCTGCACCCGCCAGTCCGCTGTGCCACACAGAGTAGAGGTGTCATGAAGGCACTTAAGTCAACAACAACACACAGAACTTCATCATGTACTTCCCCTTGTGCCATACCACAGCACCCTATGGAACTTTGGGGCCATGAGATGGGTTTGGAAAATGAAATTATTACCCCATGCAGCTCAGAGAGATCTTGGGAGGAGCATTCCTCCCAAGGAGCTATAAATTCAGCAGCAGAAAATCATCAATAAGAGCTTGTGCCCCGAGTGTTCCAGGCCATGCTAGCCTGCTGAATGATGACCTTTGCAAGGATTGGCCCTGTGCCCCTTCCACTCCTGTACCTTAATATTGCAAAGTCGGACCCCTCACACATCCACCCGTGCAATCTCTAGATAGTTCAGGGAGCAATAAAGTGCTCATCGTCTGAAACTCTTTTCCCTCATTTGTTTTTATGAAACTATATACTAACTTGATTCAAATGAAAACACCACCAGTTATTGTCTCATTATCCAAGGCATGTTTAGGTCAACGCTGGCAGGCAAAATCCATTTTCCAGCTACTGGTGGGAGATAACAAACATAGAGTTGCTGGCTGGCTAGCAGCTGGGTTATCTGTGAAGCTGTGATTTTAAACATTAGCCTCTCTGGCACCCAACATATAGGAACCATAAATACTTCCAGAATAGGCCGCTGCCTGGGGCTTTCCAGCAAATCCCAAGTATTGACAAGAGGGTATTAAAAACTGCATTAAAAACACAACAACTAAGGCTACCAAGGTAGATTTCACAGATGTGATTCTACCTCTGGAGCAAACAAATCTCTCTTCCGTGTTAACAGCTGCTTGGAACCGAGGGAGAAAACATTGGCAAGATATACAACTCTATTCCAAAAACACAGACAAGTTCTTGCAAGCTCTACGGGTCTATTAAACGCACCCATGTCTAACTCGGATCCACAAGATGAAATGTGGGCCTCCGGGAACACTGAAGAAGGGCATGCCTCTGTTCAGTGCACCCAGTGGGCACCCCTGATGCTGACTGACAGCTTTTCCCAGACAGCAGATGGAAAATGGGAGCGGAAATGCAGCCAAAAGAAGAAGAGAGCGTAACATTGCCACGTAAGATTTTCATAGACATTCTATCAAAAAGCAGCCGTGCGAGTGGCATTTTTGTTTGACTTCCTTATTTTGGCTACTTTTTCGTATTCTATCCTCATCCCCCAAAACACACAGTTTACTTAAGAGTTTCCCGGGTTCATTTTTTTATTGTAAAAGTATGGTTATCTATATTCTATGTGCAAAAACACTACACCCCGCCTCAGTAGCCTTTTCATATTTTCTATCAAGACTGTCACAGCACATACATGAGCCAACATTTGGCTGTGTTCTGGAGACTCAAAGGAATCGAGCAATGATTTGACTACAGTTGAACAGTCCAATGAAGAAAGAAAATAGCTCTGGACAAAGCCAGAAACAGGTGTCTAAGGTTACTGATCAGACCAGACTACTAAAGTGAACCTTAAACTGTTGAAAAACAGCCTAAAAGAATTGCTATACCATTAGTACATGAATAAATTCTTCTACTTCAGAGGGCAGAGCAAATGGTGACGTTCTAAACGAGTATGTTCTGTTACTGGGGACACTGAGGAAGGTAAGCTATTTAGGAGACATAGAACTTTATGCACACAAATATCCAGATCTCTGAATTCTAACTGGAGTCACACAAAGCTGACTAATTTTAAAGTCTATGAAAGACGGAGATAAAAAGGTTGGAAGCATCCGAAATAGTAACAAGAATTTAATAACACAAATGCACTGAATAATGCGGCCAATCTTGCAAGACCCTATCTTGCACTATTGAGCAGCCCCTCACGGTTTATGTTTAAAAGAGTCCACTCTTCTAAATATCATGCGACTTTGGGATGTCAGCTGCTAAATGCATCACCAGGGAGAACGGGTAAGTTTTGTTGCTCTTGAACATGACAGAAAACTTCAGTGACAGCAAGACAATGACTGTGACTTCCAAAGTCTCTCAACAGCTGCTAGTTACAAACTGAAAAAGACAATCCCTAGTTTTTCTTGCGAGTGAGTGGGAGAGTTGTAATCCAGAAAAAGTGCTATCCTTGGTCAAGAGCAAGCTTCAGAAATAGCCGACCTGAGATTCTCCCCAAAGGCCCTGGGGTTCCTTCTGTCTGCAGTGATAGGTGTGTCCTTCTGTGGAGTAAGAAAAGCCCCCAAATTCAAAAGCATTCCCTCGGGTCTGGGGACAAGCCAAGATGCATAGTAGCAGTCAGTCCTACATTTTTTCCTCCCTGCGTTTTTGCCTTTGACCCAGCCACGTTCTGTTGACGCCCCCACCCCCCCGCCTGCACCCTCCTATCCCAGGCTCACCTTGATGTGGGAGGCATTGATGTAACCTGTGTTGTTTTCTTTGGTCGGTATCAGCTCTACTCGATTCTCCTCATAGGGGACAACTTCACGGATCCGGCTGCGCTCGGCATTTTCCGGCAGAGCCGCCGTGCTGAAAATGCCGTTGGCCTTCTTCTTTGGGATTTGCTCATACTCGGTGAACACCAAACCCTCTTCCAGCTTCTTCTTCAGGGTTCTGAACTGCAACAGAACTTAAACCTTCAGCTCGCTGAATCAGCTTCTCCCAAGACCCCAACAAAACAACCCGATTTCTTCAAATATTGATAGGGGCGGTGTTAATACGTAGTTTCAAGATACCCAACTAATGCTTGATCATCTGGTCTTGTTATTAATCATACTGCTAGTTTCTCTTGACCAATAACCAATTTCCTTCTCACTCACACCTTCAACAGGACAAATCTGCAAGACCATGCAAGAGCTAAAATACAAAATTGGTATTTTTTGTTATTAACACACCTACCTCTATTTAAAGCCTGAATGGAAGGGGATTATTAATCTTAATTATCCAAACACCCTCTTCTCCACATCCACAGCTCATTTCACTGAGCTGGATTTCGGGATGATAGTGGGGCACAGTCCTAGACTTCTGAGGGTTAAAACCCCCTCTCCTTTTATTTCTCCCGTATCCAAACTACTAACTATAATAACAGGTATTAACTGGGTTAAATAATCCTTTCTAAAGTCTCCTCTGGCTTTGAAAACATCCTAACTTACGATCGTAATTTCAGAAACTAAAGGAACACCTTCCGTCACCTCTAAAACACTAACATGCAATTTAAACAGCATTATTAAGAGAATTCTACAAACGCTTGGGTAAAATACTCACTTCCTAATAAACGGTCATCGTTCATTCTATTCATCATAGAAATTGTGAGCAACAGCAATTGATTTAACTTTCTTGTTTTGCTCCAAGGGCGAGAGGCTTAGAGAAATCAAATCACTTGACCAAGGCCACATGCTTGTGAGGGGCTGGTCATTACTGTACCAACTTGACAAAGAAACTTGAGATACTTGGAAGGGACCAATTTAATAAAACCCAGTTAGACCAAGTCTTGCTAATCTCAAACTGGAGAATTAATTCATCCAATAAACCTCAGTGCTGGCATGTTTGGGCAAGGAGAGAGCTTTGGAACCCTAAGAGCCCAGGGAATGAATCACAGGCTGGCCAAGCCCAGTGCTTACCCTCTCGTCCATGGGAAGCCGGGTGCCGTCGGCCCGGCCATCTTCCCGCCCCGCGACCCGAGCGACCGAGAGTCCGTTCAGCGCTGCCAGCATCAGCGGCCTCTTCTGCGCCTCCAGGCCTGCCATCTTCTGCTTCTCTAGATTCTTGCAGCAAGAAAAGGCATGTTCTCATTGTGCACAGTGCCAGCAGAATTCTGGAATGTGTTTTAATCTCCCCAAATCTGTAACTCCCCAGCCAAGGAATGCAGACAATCACCATTAGTGGGGCAAATTCAAACACAGCCTACCCATTAATTCCCACCGAGCCCGAGGAAGCCCGTTCCTACAGGACTCCTGAGCTTTTATTTGAAAATAAGACGAATACATGAACAAACAACAAACAAATGAGAGCAAAGACTTCGTACAAATACACCCTCAACGGGGAGCTCACCAAAATTCTTTTTTTAAAAAAAGCAACACACAAGCACAGTACTTTAGGAAGGTAAGGGCTACAGGAAGACAGGACAGGGAAAAGAGAAACAGGTCGTGAGTAATGTAATACAATCACAATGGTGGACCTTTCCCCTTAAATGGTAAAGAAATACAAACAAGGTTGGATGCATTGTGAAGAGATGCAGATACATAAATTGTGAGGAAAAACCTGCTCAAGTTTCCACTCTGACGGGCTAAATAGGAAGATGTCCATCCTACACTGAACCTCTAGTCCCTGAAATGTCACCCCAGAATGACAGCTGATGTGGTTTAGCCAACTCCCTAACACCAGAGCCTGGGGCCATCACAGGTGACCCACCAGGCGCTGCCTTCGAGCCTCATCCCGAGGACGGATGGAAGGGACCCCACGCCCCCAGTGACCATGGAGGGACCCTACGGAAGAACCTGAGCTGTGGGAGGACGTGCATTTGGGGGCTGTGCAGACCGCACAGGGAAAGGTTGGGTGCTGACACCTGGCTCTTGGGTGGCCTCTCTGTCTCCCCTGCACTACACTCCGGACCCGGGCTGTTTGGGCCCCGGGCGGTTAGATCAGCTACAGTGCTTCCTCAGGGCGCTGCAGCTGCATTTCCCCCCAAATAACCCTGAGTCAGACGGCCGAAGAACAGAGGGACTTCACAGAACATACACGCAGCCGAGTTTCACAGAATCTGTGATTTTCATCCTAACAGAAGTGAAACCGATTTGTGGACTCCTGTGGCTGCCACAGATGAAGGGGTCATCTGGTCCCCGGTTTCTTTTTCAGACCTTTAGGTAGGTTTTCCCCTTAGTCTATCATTTCTAAATTGCCTCCCTGGAGAGAGGGGTCTTGATAGAACCCTGGTGTGGGCACACAGCACTGAGTGAGAGGACTATTCTGACTGCGGGGGGTGGGGTGGCATCATCCCCTGGTGCCACCTGAGTCAGGACGAGCCCTAGCACTTGGGAGGGACGCTGCCCTCAGGGACAGGGACGAGCCATCAGACAAACAAAAGGAAGCTTCTCAGAGGAGGATGAACTGTGACCCAGTAAGAAAAGTACAGAGGGACAATCAGCCAAAAGATGCTACGCTCTTAAAAATAGTGACCCTGGTTTCTCTATCCCAGGCAGATTGTGAATTAAATTTTTTTTTAGGGTGGTTTTGTTTGTTGCCTTGTAAGTTGGTTTTTGGTGAGAGAGAATTTTTTCCCCCTGTTATCTCTTAGTTGGGAATTTGTTTCCCAACACTGCAAGGTTCTAAGAGCGATAATTTTCGGGAAATGGGCCTGAGGGCCTCCCAACAGTCCTGTCCCACTTGCCCCGCAAGGTGACTAACTGGGCCTAAGGCCAGAAGCCATGAGCTCACCTAGTGAGAAAGAAGAGCCCAGTGCTAAACTGTTTCTCTAAGCTCCTTCTCGCTTATCAGCGTATTACCAGAGAGAGAAAAACCAAACTATAACTCAAAGATCTGACTTGGCCTTTTCTCTTTCCTGCAGCTGACCTCGGGTTAGGAGGCTGCAATGTGAAATGTCTTCCCGGGGCTATAGGAGCAAGAAAGAGGGGCTATCAAGACAGCAGGCCGGAATTATCCATTAAACAGACAAGCAGCTCCTGAATTAGGGAGAGGCAGCCACAGGGCAAATTCTCCTCATACTTGTCCCCTCCAGTTTCCTTGGGGTTCCATTTTCTCATTGTTCTCTGACCCCAGGGAGGCCCAACAGCCCTCTCTCCTTATCTCTTCCTTACAAGCCCCTGAGGAGGGGGGGCGGGGGTGGGGGCAGAGAGGATCCTCTGAGATGTGGGGAGGAGGTTGGGGTGAGTTTCTTCACAAAAACACCAGCTGGAGAACCGCCCGGCACTGTGCCCATCGTGCCTGGCCCAGTGGCTCGCTGAAAAGCCTCCTTCACCTGCTCTGAGGTGGGGACACCACTCAGGGTAGCCCTCCTGGCCGCCCACATGCACAGGATTTGGGAAACTCTTCAACGGAGAGAATGAAGGAAGGCTGGGGTAACCCTGTTCCTGAACTGCAAGTTCAGGGGTAAAATCTGCACGGATGGGACGGGACAAACAGCGGCAAACCCCCTGCTCCTTCGGGATAATGCATGAAGCTCTCCCTGCGTTCGGCCACAGGCTTCTGTTTAACACAGATAACAAAAGAAGTGGCGTGATTTGACCAAAAGGAGGCTACGAGAGTCACAGGCATCAATCAATACCAAGGCAGCGCAGATGAGACTGCCATGCTGAGTCGTGCTAAAGGAGACTGGGGCCCAGAAGTGCTGGAAGTTCCTTCCTACCAATAAATTCCTTTTTCCAAGCGGGAAAAGCTCCCCACCCAGGCGCCCACTCTCACATTTCATTTCACACACCCCCCCCAACAGGTTTTATTGCCACAGGTCCAAGCACATCGCTCACAGTTTCCCTCTAGGCTTGCAAAAAGTGGGGAAAGTTGTATTTGTACCAAATTCTTAGCACTACTCCATCGATGACTAAAACCATGAGGCTGAGAACATTCTCAAGGTTCGTTTAGACAGTTGTTCTGGCTTAGATTCCTGATCCCAGAAACTTGCCTCCCTTAGAACACTGGCCCTTGAGTGTTCTTTCCAGGCTGATTGCCGCTGGAGAACCAGGGAGATCTCGTAATGAAGGAATTCTCAGGAAGCCGTCAAAGCAAAGTCTGAGTTCCAGCTGTTCTGAAGTTTCTAAAATAAGCCAGGCCACCTGAGAGTACAGAGGTGGTGCCTGCAGAGGAGAAGTCAACCTGGGTTTGAATAGGTGTGATGAAGCAAAAAAAATTTTTTCACTATTTTTTAAAAGAGTGAAAATTTCCAGCCCTGGCCGGTTGGCTCAGCGGTAGAGTGTCGGCCTGGCGTGCGGAGGTCCCGGGTGCGATTCCCGGCCAGGGCACACAGGAGAAGCGCCCATCTGCTTCTCCACCCCTCCCTCTCTCCTTCCTCTCTGTCTCTCTCTTCCCCTCCCGCAGCGAGGCTCCAATGGAGCAAAGATGGCCCAGGCACTGGGGATGGCTCCTTGGCCTCTGCCCCAGGTGCTAGAGTGGCTCTGGTCGCGGCAGAGCGACGCCCCGGAGGGGCAGAGCATTGCCCCCTGGTGAGCAGAGCATCGCCCCCTGGTGGGCAGAGCGTTGCCCCCTGGTGGGCGTGCCGGGTGGATCCCGGTCAGGCGCATGCGGGAGTCAGTCTGACCGTCTCTCCCCGTTTCCAGCTTCAGAAAAATACAAAAAAAAAAAAAAGAAAAAGAGTGAAAATTTCCAAGACAAGCAGTAATGGTGCTCTGAAATGTTACTTAAAGTAGCAGCAACAATCTAGCAATTCTCTCATTTACAAGAGGTAATTCGCTTTGCTGTTCGATGGGCTCACCTGGTACTGCCCTTGCTCTGACATGATGGGCCTTCCAGATGGTACATATTCTGAAGGAGGGTTACTTATATCTAGGATCAGGCACATTCAAATGCATGTTTGTGCACGTATGTATGTATATGTGTATATTCACATACATGTATCTTAATTCTTGATAGACTAAGCCTAACGGGGAGTGAAGTTCAATGGGAAACTTCCAAGTTTATTGTAATTTTCTTGGCTTTGTGTTAAACATCTATTGAAAAAAAAATCTGACACTCAAGCTGGACACATCAGGGTCCAGTCAATCCTGGGAGCCATCCTGACAGCCAGATCAACACAGAAAGCTATACTCTCAACAGATGTTGCTACTTTAATATTTAACTGGTGGGCGGGGGTGGGGTGGGGATGCTCTCCTCTAGAAAAAAGAAAAAAAAAACCCAAAATGGCAACAGGTGGGCTCCTTGCACACAGTAAATCTGATTCTGAATAAACAGCAAAATGCTGGCCCAGACCCCGATCTTCCACCAACCACCTGTAATATCCTAACTCCATTGCTGCACTTTGTAGCAAGTACACCTATTAGAATACACATATGAGAATGGAAGATTTACGGGAAGAAGCAAAAACAAAGTTCTGTGAAATAAAATACTACCTGTTTCAATGCCCAGGGACTCTTTAAATCC
The DNA here is from genome assembly GCF_036850765.1 of Saccopteryx bilineata. NCBI lineage: Eukaryota > Metazoa > Chordata > Mammalia > Chiroptera > Emballonuridae > Saccopteryx > Saccopteryx bilineata. The sequence continues at coordinate 294,902,790 of NC_089491.1, read as the reverse complement.
CTACCACCTTCTCTGAGTAAGCCTCGCACCTTCTTCAGCGCCTCCAGTAGGGTGACTTTCACTCTGAACTTCCTCACGGACAAGAGTAGAGGAGGCTGCGGGGGGAGGCCAGCATGTGTAACCGTCCCCCCAAACGCCCTGGGAGGGGAGGCACTCACCCTGATCATCATCTCTCTTTCTATAATGCTGTCCTCCAGGGAGAACATCTCGGACACAGGCCTCTCCTTCACGGGCTCTTTCCTGACCCGCTCCTTCACACTCGTCAGGTCGGGCTCTGAGATGGATGGACCGAGGGAGGACCCGTTGACGGCCAGCTGGTCGGCTCGGGAGACGCTGATGGCCTTGGCCGGCCCGTGCCTCAGCACCCGGGCTCTGGCGATGGCGGGAGGAAGGCTAACCTGCTCTTGTCTCAGCGCCCCGTTGCTGACACTCTTCCTGGGGCCGGGGTACTCGGGAGGGGGCTTGTTGGGAATTCGGGCCAAGGCCGCCTGCAGCTGGGCGCTATACTCCATGTTCTCACGGAGCCCGGGGATCCGGGACACCGACTCCGCAGTCTCCTCCTCCTCCTCGCTCTCGCTGCTGTGGATCAGCATTGTAGCATCTGAGAAAGTCTTCTTGTGGTGATACTGGGGCAGCTGGGGGACCTCGTGGCCCCCCGGCACCTCCTTGGGTGGCCCCTGCTCCCGCAGCGTGTTGCGGCGAGCCATGGGGATGTTGAGCGACTTGAGCGTCATGGCCTCCATGCCCCGCACCATGCTGCTCATCACCTCCAGGCTGTGGCGCTTGTTCACCGTGCCATGGTGCTTGGTGGCCGTGAGGGGCTCGCTCACTTCCTGCAGAGACTGGTGCACCACCGGAGCGCTGTCCTCTTGGAAGGTCTTCACTGACAGCTGCACTTTGCGGGTCACCAGGTCGGGGCTGCTGCCGCTGACGTACTTGTGACGGTGGCTGGCCAGGTCCGGAGTGCTGGTGGCAGGGCGGGGCCGTGGGTAGGGAGGTGGTGGTCTGAAGAGATAGTTTTTGAGCATATGGGCCGTGTTGTAGTGATGGGTGCCCTGGAGCTGCATGTTGGCCAGTTCTGGGGTGCTCACTGTGTGGGATATGGCGCTTGCCCCTGGCTTGCTGGGCACCAAGTTCTTCTTTGGGTTTATCTGGTCAGATGGACCAACCAGTTTGTTACTGTAACCCCCCTGTGGCCCATAAGGAACCGTGTAGGGGTGCCTCTCCCTCATCTCGGGCTGGCTGTACACCAGATCCTCGGGCTGGTTGTAGGCGTGGGTGTTGATGATATTGAGATTTCGCAGGGACTGGCTCTGGCTGTCTGTGTGCATGACCCCCCTCTTCATCTGGCGCATGACTGTATCATAATCGGGGGTCGGCCGGTAGGACGGCACAATGATGGCGCTGTGCCGGTGGCTAGGGATGTAGTCAGCCCGCATGATGTCACTCCCGGGGATGCTGAGGTTGGAAGAGACAGGAGACGCCTGAATGAAACTCTGGGAGCAGTTCAGGGAGTTGACGCTGTGAACACTGCACACGCTGCCATTGGTGATGGTGCCGTTTAAATAATTTAAGTCCAGGCTGTTGTGAGAGTTGTAATAGAAGGCGTCTTCGTTCCCATGGAAAATGCTGTCTGCAAGAGATCAAACACAGGCACATGAACCTCCATGCCAATCTGCTTCAATTAAGTTCATCCTTACACTCATGGAGATGACTTTTAACCTAAAAAAGTCATAAAAAGTGCAAACCCATGGCCTCAACCCATGTATTCCCTAGAAAAACTAAACATTTCTTGGATGAGATGTCAATATGCCAAAGGAACATTTTAAAGCATACTGAAAAGGAAAAGTAAATTTAAACGAAGAAAGCAATAAACATTTGGGAGAGGTGCCTCCTTGGTTAAGTTCTCAGTTTTGCCATGAGTTTTGAAATCATGCAGCAAATATGGCCTCCATGTTGGGTAGACCAGTTCTCTTATTTAGGGCTCAGCAACAGGCTGGATAGCTTGGCCAAGAACTTTAACAGGGCAATAGATTTGAAATTGTTACTTGGAGCTTAACTATAATGAAAAAGGTCCCTTTTCCAGAGGAACTGCTAAGCAATCAGAAAGACACTAGACAAACAATGTAGCCAGGATGTCAGCATGCACGGCTAACTCCTTCCAACTGGCAATCAATGGAAGGCCAAATGAGAACCAAGAATCCTTTTAGCCACTGCCTAAAACACTCCTAGAACTGATTTCCTCACTGGGCCACGCCACATAAAAATTAATCATAATTTAAAGAGGTACCTAATGAGGTAAAAAACAGATTTGTAAAGACAGGCCCCCCCCCCCCCGAGGGGTCCACTGTTCCCCCCACACACACACACACACAAATATTCATACATACATACGTTAGGGAGGCAACCTCTTACCAAAACACTTCTGTGTGAACAAACTACATGCATTTTTCACTCTACAGATTTAAGCATGAGCAAAGTAGAGAGAGACAAAGGTAGAAAAAAGGTGACTGCTCAACTGCCTGAAGAGGAGGGTGTGGTCATGAGATCGTCAAGATAAAACAGGTGACCACAGAGACAAAGGTTGCATTTATCTCCCTCTGATGTTTGGTGGGGGTTGGTACCTTCCCACACAAGCAGGGTAACTTCGCTAGTCTGCTTATAAACAGTAGTGGCTTATTAAGTTAAATATTCTTAATTACCTTTTCATGCTCACACTGACAGTGCAGAGCAATTCAAAACAGCCAGCATATGATAACATTAGACAGAAATTTTCCACTTAATATTGTCAATACTCAACACTTAATAGCATTCCTTCTTTCAGATGCAGGTAGTGTCATGACTAAGAGCCCTAACTCAATGGTCAAGACAATGATTTTCGTATCTGAGCTCCTTCAATAACCTTTCTATATCTGTATCCCAATTATATATTTGTAAGTTGGAAACAATAGTAGCACCTAGCTTATAGGTTTGTTTTGAGAATTAAGTGAGACAATACATTGCAGGTGCTGAGAACAGTGCTTATGAAGAGGAATTTCTCTATAAATGTTCACTATTACAATAATTACTATTGGAATAATTTTTTCACACATTTTGCAGTGGAGTTAAAAAAGAGAACTAGAACAGATTTCCTTTACAAGTACTCGGTGACAGGGGCTGGTGGGAAAGGTAGGAAGCAATGGCTAATGTGAAGGGTTGAAATTGTATATTTCTGTCCATTACTCTAGATGCCTGTATTCTCTGTCAGCATTAAAAGCTGACTGGCTGTTACAAGCTCTGTGATACTGGCAATGAGGGTGAAGGGTACCTCACTGGGCTCTGCGGCCACTCTCCCTTCTGTAAGCCCACTGATGAGAGGAAAGAGAAAAGAACCTTGCTCACTGCCTTCTGCCAACCCCCTCTGCAGCCAGTTCTGGGACATATGTATTTCTCTCGGGGATAAACAATAGTCTATGCTTTTCATAAATCAAAGCTGCTGCTCGCTGCCAATCAGAGAAGGACATGATGAAAAAATGAAAGCTTCACCGTTATCAGAAAAAAAAAGTCTTCTTTTCTGCTGACCTGTACTCAACGTTGCGTCTTAAGAGGAAAAAGGCAAGCCAGCCTTACCTTGCGAAGTGTGCGTTTCCGAGTAGTGTTCGCCACACTGGACGTGCATGGGAGGCAAGATGTACGGCTGCTGCCGCGGCTGGAACAGAGAACACAGCGCAGGAGGGTCAACCTCGGCACACCTGGCCGTCAGCCATCGCGGAGAGCCAGCCGAGAGCACACGGCGTCCCCTCTGCTCGCCCACATCTACAGGGGAGCACGCGGGGGCTGCTCTGCCGGCTCCCCTGGACCCACCCTCCTTCTCATCTGCACCTGCACCTCATCACTAAGTCAGAGCTGGAGAAACCAGACAGGAGACCTAAGGAGGCTGGTTCAAGGTGAGAAACACAAAGAGGCTACAGGCAATATGACTGTATCTACTGATAACCTATTTTCTAATACACTTGCAAAGCTCCTTATACCTTTTTTTTTTAACAGAACAAAAACATTTATGTGAGTAAAATATATTAACAATGGCTAGGAAATGTTGGATTGTTCAGAGAAGTTTTAGTGTGAGCAGAGAAACTCACTATCTGCAAGAAACAAATAGCTTTCTTTCGCTAAGTACACAATACCGATCTGAAGCTGACATTGTCGTTGTCCTTTTGTAATTCTATTTTTCCATTATGACTTACGTGTATTATTATTTTGTATTCGTTTCAAGCATACAGCACAGTAGGTAGACAATCATATGGGGGAGAACACTTTATAAAGTATATGATTGTCTAACCAGTGCCCTTTTTAAAGGAGTAACACAGAACCCCTGTATTACTATGTCCCAAGTAAGAAATAATGAACATAAGGGGGCACCCAGTTTCATTATATCCAAAATGGGCTCCCTTCTAGAGCTACAGGCTCGCACACATCATCACAGCTGCCCTATGACCCCGTTCACAGCGCCACATCAACCTCAAGCAGAGACGGGGAGTGTTAGGCTGGGCCCACTTGAAAGTTTACATTAAAAAAATTGAAAATGTAACCCACAACAATGAGCATCTAGTTCTCCAGACCACATACTGGGCCTCCCATTGCAGAACAAAAGTGGAAAGGCCTTGTAGGGATTCCAATTCAACCACCTACCCCTTCAGCAAAGAATCTTTGCTATAAGGCTCTTAAAAAATGGCTATTTAGACTTCATATGAAAAACTTCCTGCTGCAGAGGAAGGTCAGCTCTTAAAGAACAAACAATGCTTAGATGAGTTCAATATCTGGTGAGCCAACATAGGAAATATGATTAGCTGCTAATGGGATCCGGAGTTTAACCTCTGTAGGTCTCAGCTTCCTGTCAATCAAATCAAGCCTCCTCCTTCCCCTTCCTCAAACACGATCCACTTTACTTACATAGTGGGGTTCCAGGTGAGAGCTTGTTTAAAGAAAGAGTTTTAATGCTAAAATTTTTTTTAATTTTATTTATTGATTTTAGAGAGAAAGGAAGGGTGGGAAGGAGAGGGGAAAAGAAAGAGAAAGAGAGAGAGATTGAAATCAATTTGTTGTTCTGCTTATTTATGCATTCATGGGTTGATTCTTGTAATGTACCCTGGCCAGGGATCAAACTCGCAACCTTGATGTATCAAGATTACATTCTAACCAACTGAGCATCAAGGCCAGGGCCAGTGCTAAAAAATTTTAAAATTGTAAACCACCAAAAAGGACAATCTCTTATATTTTGATTATTTTTAAATTAGCTTTATAGATATTTGTTAAAATGTGACTACTTTAGGAGAAAAGCTGAGATCAAGCAAAAAAAAAAAAGAAAAAAGCCAGCAGGGGTCACACTTTCTCAGTATCTCTCCACAGATGAGCACTCCTCAATGTCTGAAATGTCTGAAGCAGGGTCAATAACTCATCTGTCATTTCCTCTGCTACAAATCATGCTTCAGCATCAAAATGGCCAGTAAAAGGTAATAAAGACTAGGGACCTCAATATTAAAAAGGATCGGGGGTGGGGGGTGGGGTGGGGAATAATTGAAAATCATGTAAGAAAGTTCAGGGTACCAAAGCAAAAGTGCTGGTATATCAGCTCTCCTAAATATTTCTAAATCACCCTCTGGCTGGTTGAGTTGCCACTTAAAAATATTTTTCTTTTTAGTAATACGTAATTCAACTCAATTTTTCCAGGGAAGGACAACCAGATTTGAGGCTTAAAAAAAAAAAACAGTGGAGAGGGACTTATACAGGGAATGGAAGTACATGGCCAGAAATGCTGGCTTGCTGCCTTGTCTTGCTCTTATTAAAAAGAAAAAGAAAGAAAAAGCACTAAGTAAGGGACTGTTTATGAACTGGCATAACTATACAGACAAAGTATAACAGTAAGTAATCCTTCCGACATCATTTCAGGGTTATATTATTTATTCCATCTCTTATATATTCTAATACATAATTCTCTGTCTTTCCAGGCCTGCTAAAACAAAAACCAATTAGATGCCGTAATATAGGCAGCAGAGGGCAAGAGGAAAAGAGTAATCAGGCATCCTGGTTATCAGCAGGAAGCCAAAGGAGACAATGTTATCTGGTTTTACTCTTACTTGTCCCAAGGAACTCGATTAGTAAAATGGTTTAATCCTTAAGGGCAGAGGAAAGAGAAGCCATGAATTTGGCTTCCTGAGGACTGGCTTCATCCAAATAAAATAGGAATGCTTCTGTATCTTCTCTAGATAACTAGAGTGAGATTAGATCACAAGACAGCCTTGAAACACTTTGCCTCCCATGTGTTCTGTGGACATAAAGGAAAAACTATCTTACTAATAAAGACATGTGGAATCTACTGATGGGAAAAGAAAAATAATATTAACAAAAGAAACCAGGACCGCAAACAAATCCGCTGGTACTCCAGGGAAAAAGCTCCAAGTGACCCCCTAGATCTTCAAAGCAAGGGGCCACTTGTGAGTTATTGTGCATAATGTCAAGATTTATAACATTCACATGGATACTCCAGAGTTATTATGTGATGATATAATAGCCCAACTCGAGAATTTTAGGAGTTCATGTCTATGAATTCCCCCCTACACACACAAAAGAATTCCTCAAAACTTTCCTTTTAAAAAACCAGTTAAAGTAAACTACAATTCTTGTATACCCTATATACATTGTGTATAAAGAAAAATTCAATCTTATTCTTCTATCAACTCCAAGAAACTATCCATCTAGAAAAAATTAAAAGGTCACATGTTTAATTATGTCAAAAAATCATAACCTAAAATAAAGACTTAAAGCAAGTAGAAAACTTTAAAGGAGATCAATTCTTCAACACCTTTCTATTATATTACCCTTAAGTAATCCTCAAAATAAAACACAGCCTAAGACAAAACACATATATTGAAATTAGAGTTATGTTTATTTACATGCGAGCAATAAAAAAAAAAAAGAGCTAATTAATGTTAGCTAGAAAAGTAGATCAATTCAAATTCTGTTGACCTTGAAATCAGAAAATGTGCAAGGAATCCTCCCCGAGTACTTGACTTGAGAACATCAACTAGGTTTCTTCGATTTCTGCTCATTTAAAAAGCATTTTCAAATTAGTTTATTAAGCCCTATCTAAGGCAGTGAATACAAAAGAAGTTGGGGAGCTTGTATCTAAAGACATGTCTACAGCTATCAACCAGAAACAGGGATACACAACAACAGATGAGAACAGGTGGATAAAAACAGTAGACAACACCCTGAAGGAATGTGGCCTCATCATCCTGAGATAAGACTTACTCACAGGGGTAAACCTTGAGCCACACTTAGAGAACTGATGGATGTGATGGGCACAGTGGGACAAAATAGATTCGCATCACACCTACTTGGCAGATTGATGCCCTTCTGTGTTCTCAGCTGGTCATGATGCCCTGGTCACCTCTCCTCTCCAATTAGCAACAAAAGGACACTCCATCCCCAAGAGACAAACTACTTGGTCACTGAACATGTTATACATACCAGAGATGATCGGCTCCAGGTAGGCTGGCGTCTGATAGGGGGTGGAGAATTCGATTGTCTACATGAAAAGTTGAAAAATAAGAATGGTTATTATTTACTAGACACAAGACAGACAGGAGGGAAAAGGGGGAAACAGACAAGATGCTAAGTCTAACAGCAAAACATAAACATTATTTTTGCCCCTCCCTGACCAGTGTTCTACTGACTTGCAAACTTTGCCGGCAGACCTGATCCTATCCAATACACTTCCAAACTCGTACAGCGGCCAAGTGCAGCGACTGCTTTGAAAAAGCCTCCATCCTGTAGAGAAAAGTCTGCCAGGCCCCGCGACATACTTCTAAACGCACTGTGCAGCAGGTGCTGCTTCGGGACCACATCTGCACACTGTTGGATGTGTCCACTGGGGGAGTGCAAAGGCAGTCCTTCCCTTGCATTTACATCCCCGAAGTTCTTTGAAACGAAATTACCCACTTTGGGCGCCCCCATCGCTGATACACTCTGCCGAGGAACGTCTTTTGAAGGCAATCAAGGTAAAGGCAACAGCAGCATGAGCCCCAGCACGCTGTATCCAAGGTCAGGTCACATTTAAGTTCCCTCATCAGACTCACTTTATCATCTTTATTTCCAAATTAAATGTAAAACACACACACGGATTTGTGACATCCATTAGTGTCTTCCAAGTCTTCCTCTAATTACCCTGGCCTCTCATTTACAGGGAGATGACATGACCCAGAAGCACTCGCCGGGTTAGCCAACTGTGTGTAAGCGAGACGGGGCTGAGGATGACAGGAGCTTCTTCTCTTTCAAGCTGGCGTGTCCCTGTGCCGCACGCTTCTGAACATCCTCCACATCTGACGCGAAGGGGCACCCAGGCACACTGGGGACGCTCAGCGCCTCCAAACCCATCACAAGGTTGGAGAGGCACTAATAGTAATGGTGGGCCGAGCCATCCAGGCAGTTAAACATTCACAGTCAATTTGTGAATTATTTTCTCTCTAGGCATAGGTACTAACTACGCGACATAGTCTCCATCATTAAAACTCTCTGGCTCCTGCCCAGCTTTAACTTACTCCTTTAGCTTCTACAAGCGAGGGAGAAGAGTGAATGGAAAAAAAGCAATCCACAACCTCCCTGAAGCCCATGAATTTAACCTGACCAGACCATCCATTGAGAGGGTTTACTCACTCAGTGCAGATTTTGTTCTGTTTGTAAAACTTGTGCCGTGTAGCAAACAACCGAGAGATATACTTGGCATTTTCGATATCATCCTTGGAAAAGAGAGGAGGGAAAAAAAAAAACATTTCTTTGATTATATATGCCTTTGATGAGGATACCTCTAAACAGGGACACACCCCTTCCTCCCTTCCTGTCAATCACAAAATAACACCTTGAACCACACAACTCAATGTCTCGAAATTCAGTGACAGCAATGTGTACGAAGCCCAACAACAACAAGATGATACTGCCTGCTGAAGAATCCATCATGCCCAAGGCATTGGGGGTTACACTGATGAACTGGCATGTCTTTCCATAAACCCAAACCAAGTGCTTTAAAAATAAACGAATGAATCAAGGCAGAGCATAGGGTGAACACCAAGCATCATTTAATGGGAGGCAGTGAGATACATGAAGAGCCTCAGCTCTCGAGGAGGCCCCCAGAAGGGCAGTCGCTCAGTTAGCTTCAGATGAGGCTTGAGCTATGACAGACAAGCACATCCAGCAAAAGGGAATGCCACAGCATAGAATCAGGGGTGACAGGATGAGGGCCGAAACTGGAGTGTGGAGGCACGTGGCCTGCCAGGCAATGCAATCCATCACAAATAAGGCTGGTGGAGTCACCCACATCAGAGAGGCAAAACTCAGCTTGGGAAGCAGGCGTGTTGAACAGGAAGTCACTACCACTCTCCCAAAATGAGTAATGACAGCACTGCGCAAGTATCAGAAACTTTGGTTCAATAAAGTATTTATTCTCTCAAGGTTCAAAGCATGAGGAGAGGGTATTATGAGTTGAGAAGTCCAGGAGCGAGCCACCTGCCGTACCCAGCCTTTGTTCACTTTGCTTACCGTGTGGAAGAGCACGGTCTCTTCTTTGTTGATGAGCTCCACCAGAATCGTGGACTTGTTGTGAGTGATATTCCCCATGTCATTCCACCTGGCCAAAAGAAAGGCAACCGCGTTTGCCCCAGGACGGTCCATGCGCCTATGAATCCGCACAGGGGGGGTCACTGGCTACAGCTGCCTCTCATTTTACAAATGGTGAGATAGCTGTGTTTTTAAAAGCAAAATGTCCCCCCTCTTAGGGCAGAAAAGTACAGAGAATGGAACATGCATCTATTTAAATAGCTAAAAATCCTATGTAAACGCTGTCTAGATGCTGTTGTTCATACACTGTCGAGCCTTTTAGGACTAGCACGAGGGAGGTTGGCACGGGACTGCTGCTGCTTTGTTCCTCACATTTCCCCGCCTTGGAAGGGGTATCACGGTAAGTACTGAAGGAGGAGGTGTAGAAGCAGTTCCCAAGGAAACTGAACAAATCCTGTGAGTGACTTATTTTTAGCAAACTTTCAGATTGCTATCTTCTTCTATTTAATCTCAACAGCTATAACACAAGACTTGTCCACTTCTCAGGGCTCAAGAAAAAGGTGGAGCAATGATTTAGCTATGGAGAAATCAGCACCACTATCTTGAAATCAGCACTGGGCAAGTACTAGAAAGTTAACAGTTCAACAAAATACTTGTTCTCTCATGCAGTGGAGAACTGTGTGAACAAATTGCCTGGCTAGCTTCAAATGGGCATAAAATTTTATAGTTACAACTCTGCACATATATTTCTTTTTACTCGTTTAATGTATAACTTCTTGTAGATAGATGAAGTTGACTGAATACATCCGAAAGTCAAGTTTATTCAGTAGCCCAAATGATCTCTCTCCCCACTCCTGTTTCAATAATGTCTCTATTCAAAGGGCAAGAGGCAACAATGGCAGGGTGGGGACCTGGGGGGACAAAAAAGCCTATCAGGAAGCTCTTGGTAGGAAAAGTTTTGCAAAATGACCTGCAGCAACTGCTGACCCGGAGAGTAGCTGGCTGGCAAGGTTCACTTCCAGACAATGGATTGTGCTTTACCTCTAAGACCCATCTTTGATTGTCTGCCCTAAGGCACAGCCCTGCCTGTCAGATGTACACATAGGAAAGCTGTTCTTCCCAAAGCTAACAGGCCATATTCCCTTGTAAACAAAAGAAGCATGTACTTCTTTTAGATCATTGACACTACAGGAAATCTATGGGTACCACACAAAGCAAGCTCATTGTCATATAATTGAGGGGACACTCTGACATAATCCCTATACTGGTTCTACTCATGTTGTTAAATGGAAAAAGTGGGTTAAAGGGTCAAAATAGCAAAAAAGGGGTGCAAGTCCTTTAATTTATAACAAATTGATTGCTTTTTTAAACCATGCCTTCACAATGAATGCTCTTCTGTGAATATAAAAACTTATAGTAGTTGGCAGTCTTCTAGCACCTGTGGTTAGGCAGAGGGTTCAAGCCAAGGGGAAGAAGCCAGTCTGAATTTAATGACTGGTCATGCATACCCCAGCCAAGGTAATCAGCCAGAGACAACAGAAGAGCCTGTTTCCAACCAGACTCATAAAAGTTAGTTCCCATTCTTCTGGCTCAGCAGGGTTCAACAATACACTTCCTGGAATCAGGTGGGAGGAAGCTTTTCCCCACCCCCACTCCCAAACAGGCCTCCAGGAAAAGTGAGATATATTTCTCCATAACTGCTTAAATCCCACAGTGGGCTGATCTTAGCTGAGAAAAGCTCAATTCTGATTGATCAACTGTCTGACTCAACTCATTTGTGTAACTTTGATACTCAGTGGGTTTTTCTAGAGCCCAAGGAGAAAAAGGAAAAAAGAAAAAGAAAAAGCACATAAGACTACCTGTGTATCACTGCTTGTCTTCCAATTCTGTTTCTCACAAAAATCCCCATGAAGAAAATGCCCAGGTGCACCCCGTTTCCGTGATTGTCCTGCAGAAGAGCAGCAGAAGAGAGTGTTGATGAAGCAGAGCAGCGGCGTCCGGTACACCGGGCACTCGGGCTGCACACCCGGGGTCACACCGTTTCTTGCCCATAAATAGAACAAATCACAGGTATCTAGATCCTGAAGGGATGCACCCCACTGCACATCCTAATGTATTATGTATGGGCTCCCCCCCCCCCATTTTCAATTTGTCACAACACATTTCCTGTTTAAAGGAATTTTGGATTTTCTCAGATTTGTTGGCAGTTCAGATTTTCTTTTTCACGAACATCTATTAATACCTTCTTTTACCTTAGTTTTTATTTGTTAGGATTGTACATGCACAGGCCCTGGCTGGTTGGTTCAATGGATAGTGTGTCAACCTGGTGTATGGACGTTCCGGGTTCAATTCGCAGTCAGGGCACACAAGAGAAGAGACCATCTGCTTCTCTCCCCCTCCCTCACCTCTTCCCTTCCCACAGTCAGTGGCTTGATTGGGTCTAGTGTGGCCCCAGGTGCTGGACCCAGTGTCAGCCTCAGGCACTAAAAATAGCTTGGTTCATTTGAGCACTGGACTCAGGTTGGGGTTGCTGGGGGGGATCTGGTTGGCATACATGTGGGAATCTATCTTTCTATCTATCCTCTTTGCACTTAAAAAAAAAGATTATAAGCTCTGGCCTGTTGGCTCAGTGGTAGAGCGTCGGCCTGGCGTGCAGAAGTCCTGGGTTTGATTCCCAGCCAGGGCACACAGGAGAGGCACCCATCTGCTTCTCCACCCCTCCCGCAGCCGAGGCTCCATTGGAGCAAAGATGGCCCGGGCGCTGGGGATGGCTCTGTGGCCTCTGCCTCAGGCACTAGAATGGCTCTGGTTGCAACAGAGCGACGCCCCAGATGAGCAGAGCATCGCCCCCTGGTGGGCATGCCGGGTGGATCCCGGTTGGGCGCATGCAGGAGTCTGTCTGACTGCCTCCCTGTTTCCAGCTTCGGAAAAATGAAAAAAAAAAAAAACCAAAAAAAAAAAAAAAGATTATACATGCACATAGCTTGATTAGATATGCACATTACATACATGCAATTACATATGCACATAGTTTGAAGAACTGAATTTTTTCAAAGCTTGTTTAAAAGCTCTTAGTCAACAGCAGATCTGGTCCCACAATTTCCTTTCCCATGAAGGCACCAACTTCCACCACTTAAAGTGCTAGTGTACGTCTTATATGTACCCACTAAGCTTGGCTTTTTCATATGTTCATCAAGTCTGGGATATTTTCTCAACTTACTACCTCCTGTTTCCTCTGTTTATTCAGATCTCCTATTATTCAGATGTGGGCATTCTAAGCTGGCTCTCGAATTTTATCTTCTACCTCCCATGTTCTATTACTTTGTTCTTTGATGAGATTTTCTTAATTTTATCTTCTAACCTATTAAGTTTTCCATTTCTGTTATCATACTTTTAATTTATGAGAGCTGTTTTATTTTCTGAATGTTCCTTTTAAAAAGCAATCTATCCCTTAAAGGAGGTTTTATATTTATATATATTTAACTCTGACACTCACAGAATGGCATTTTGGGCAGTGGGTTCTTCATCTTACAGAATCTGTCTTCTAGGCTTTGCTCTCATTGTGTTGGTCTCTGCCGTTCCTATTAGGGTGATGCTTGGCTATCTATTCACAGTCCAGAGTGGGATACTAAATGCTGGTTGAGAGCACGTGGGCTTCAGGCTTCACTGTCCACAGTCTGTCTGGCCCAGTGCTGGTGAGATCAGATGCCTCACCCTCAGTCAGGTGCTTCCAACCTTCTGCCTGGGAGAACACAACCTATCGGTGTTCTTGACAGTGGAATGGGGAACCAGGCTCCCTGTCCAGTGAAGACACTGTTACTCGCCCCACCCCCACCCCCGCTTTCACTGAGGAATGTTCTCTTTGTGAAGTGAGAGGAAGGCCACACACAACTAGACCCAGGATGGAAAAAAAGGACCTCTACAGTCCTCAGAATCCTGACCCACAAAGACGACAGACAGTATTCCTTCTCAGGGGTCTCTTCTCAACCCACCCACCAACCCTAACAGTGAAAGAGGGGGCTTCCAACAGGGATGGAGAAGGGCGCGACCCTACTGGTGGCCAAAGCAGAGAGTCAGGAGAGAAAGAACCGAGAAGGAAAAAGGGTGCCTTGTCACCCTGAGAGAAGAAGAGGTAAGTTATACGACAAATACACTGCTCACAAAAACGAGGGGATCAGGGACCGTGCAGACACTCCAGTACTTTCAGCCTTTTGTGTAGTGCATTTTCACCAAGGAAATACAAGCTGGTTTTGCCTCTCACTTGCATAATCAAACAACTTTCTTTGACTTGTCATTTGCTTTTCTGATGTTCTTGTTTAGTAATAATTAAAAAAAATCAAATGCTTCTTTTTTTATCACTTCATAAATATCCCCTAATTTTTGTGAGCAGTATATATGTGGGAAAAGAAGACAGGTGAAGTGGAGATGGGAAGAGAAAGGAAAATTCTGTGGAAAGCCCTCCTGGGCACACTGCCAGCAGATCAAGGCAGAAGTCAGTGGTGACGGAGGCACAGGAAGAGCAGAGCCCCAGGGCGGGACAGTGGAAAAATCTGAGAACGGATGCCCGGGGCGCTACACCGGTCAAAACGGACAGGCTCAGCGCTCCACTTAGCCAAGGACCGAGGCTCCAACCCCGTCTGACTCATTCCGGAGCAGCCTCCCGTGTCCGTGTGCTCTGATGACACAGGAGCCACTGCGGCAGTGGCCACACCTGTGTCTATGGAATAGGAGGGCAGGACTGCCGGGAAATGGACGCATGCTCCTCTAGCCTTGAGAATTTTTGAGGTTCCACTCATGGACGAGCCCCCACTAAAGGGAAATGTTCTTCCCGAGGACATATCCACTAACATGCTTTACACTTGACTTGGTCAGTGAGGACCGGTACTCACCCAAAGGGAGTGAATCACCACAGTCCGCCCCTGCATACTACCCTGCCTGCTTTTCCACTGTCTCGGAGCTGGTCACATCACTGCCCCCACTGGCCCTGCTGACCCGCCCACCATCCTGGGGTGGCCAGGAATCATGTGGTCAGTAGGAGGTCACCTTAGTCATGAACAGTTATGGGGGGAGGGAGAAGCCCAGCTAATTTACGCCCACGGACAGATGAGTCAGCAATGCCTGTCTGCCCCCTCAGAGTTAAGGTGCAGTGTCCCCTTTGAACTTTTCCCACTAAAGAGCATACTAGAAAGTGCAACAGGACCAAGCACAGTGCAGTTCAACACTGGCTCCACTGCCTCGACTTCCCACAATTCCGATGCACTAAAAACAAAACAAACCGACGACCACCACAGCCCGACCCCGAACTTCCAGGGAGTGGACGTCCGTTCTCTAGAAGTAGAGAAGAGTTTAGTCTATCTCCGTGACACAAAATACCGTGACTATATACGGGCTGCTGAAATGTTAAGTGGGATGCAGATGGCTTCCAAGGCATTATTGCAAGGAAAATGGATTACAACCCTACGAAGGGCAGCCGTTAGAGGAGCAGAAGAAAATTAAACAAATCTAAAAAAGAGCCATTTAGACCCTTTCCACAAGCTGCGGACACCCCGCTTGATTCTACTTGATGCACACGGGCAGTTCTCATTACGGCAAATTGCAAACGCACAGCCAAGGGGGAACAGAACGCGTATAAAACAGCCAGCGGAGCCAGGCTGGAGTGGAATGTTTGTGCTGAAATTGCAGGCGTCTCCCAAATTGCTGAAATGTGCCAGTTGCTTTACATTCCTGACAAAAACTCCATCTTTTGTAAAGTTGGTCAGCAGAGAGAGAGGAATGAGTCTGGCTTATGGGCTCAGCTCTATAAACGCCCATGCACCATGACCCTCCCCAACCACACCTACTTCAGGAGGTGGGCTTTTTTGCAAAGGAAGTGACATACTGTTAATAGTTTTCTGGGCATCGTTTCCAGAAAGCATCCAAGGGACTGGAAACCCACAGCAGAGGCTCAACAGGACAGGATGCAATGCAGTGTGGTTGCATAAAGGAAATGCATCAGTCTAAGTCAGAAACAATCTATATCAGCTCAAAGGAGAAGAGAAAATTAAGTATGAGGAAGAAATCGAGGGGTCAGGGTCTTTATGAAGACACACATGACCTTGGCTCCCTGTCCCTGGTGAGACGGGACAGGATGGATGTGTGCCTCGACCCTTTCACTGCGCAGGCGGGGCTGGTGTCCGGCACTCACTCAGACCGGTGGTCTACAGAGAGAGTCTTCTGCTGAAGTCCATGGAAAACTTCACAATCTCTTAGTGATGAAGAAATGTTTGCTTTACTAAAGCAAACTAGACCTGCCAACTAATACCACGTGGCAGTGAACGCCCAGCCATTCCAGCCTGCGGCCATCAGCACGGCTTTTCCATGTGCCGGTGCCTTTCTCAGAAGGCAGAAGCAAGGACCGGCCGGGGGCTGCTACCTTCACGGGGAAGATTTCCTGTCCAAATCCATCCAAACGTTCCACTTCGTTGATGTACATAAGCTCCGCTTCAGCTGGCAGGATCCCACTGAAATCAAAAAGCCCCAAAGAAGGAAATGGTTAAGGGCAAAGCAAGTCAGTGAACAGCCGACCCTGCTGATGGCACATTCCAGAGACAGGGCTTAGGTGCGGTTCTAGGAAGAGCCCTGACCACCCAACTGGGAGGGTACAGGTGCATCATTAAGTAATTCATTAACATGTGCCCCAGTAGCCTTTTATTTAACAGGGAATAATAAGAGGAAGGTGAAGTATTTAAGAGCCACAGCCCTATAAAGACTAAACAATTATTCCAGACTTCCTTAACAGTAACGCTGCCTGCTTTAAAAAAAAAAGTTTCTCTCCCACTTGGGGGGGGGGGGGGTGTCACAACTATTAAAAAAGGGGGACAAAAAAGGAAAACACAATATAAATTTTATAAGAATGATATTTTGGGAGCCAAGTGGCCCAGACGAGAGCCTGGGACCACTGCAGGGGTCCTCCAAGGTCGGAACGGAAGGATGTTTGTTTTCCATTGGTCCCAGAGAGCTGCAGGCAGCCCGGGCACCGAGCGCTCAGTGCTTCCTGAAGCTAAAGTCCCCCCTTTACCCTTGTAATCTTGACTTTTCACCCAGAGGAGCTCTTTTCCGTCTTCTCTCTTAGCACAAGCAGCCCCAGGCTTCCCAGACCTGGCAACAGCTTTTAGAAAGGTCCCAGAGAGGAATTCTCCTGGCTACCAACTCCACATCTGTGTGGGTGTGCCGGTGTGCCAGAAGAAAAGGGAGGAAAGAAAAAGAAAGGGAGAGAGAAAGAGAAAACAAGAGACAGAAGGGAGGACAAGGAGCACAAGCCTACACACACCTGGCAGAGCAGAGCTGAGCCACAGGCTGGAAGGAATAAAACTGCTGACTCAAACCAGGGGCTGGGGGTCAGGGCCAAAAGCCTCCAGCCATGGAGGGGACAGCGGCTGCGTGCGGGGCCTGGCAGCCCTGCCACAGCCTGCCTTACCTGTGGGTTTTGTGTTCCTGGGCTACCTTCTGGGTCAGCTCCTCCAGAACAGCCTCTTCCAGGGCCAAATCCTGTCAAAACAGACAGTGGTCAAGCTCAGCCCTACTCTGCTGGTACTTTTTTTTTGTGTGTGGCAGAGAGAGAGAGGGACAGACAGACAGGAAGGGAGAGAGATGAGAAGCATTCATTCTTCATTGAGGCACCTTAGTTGTTCATTGATTGCTTTCTCATATGTGCCTTGACTGGGGGGGGGGGGGGTGAGCTCCAGCAGACCGAGTGACCCCTTGCTCAAGCCAGCAACCTTGGGCTCAAGCTGGTGAGCCTTGCTCAAACCAGATGAGCCCGCACTCAAGCTGGCGACCTCGGGGTTTCAAACCTGGGTCCTCCACATCCCAGTCTGACACTCTATCCACTGCTTCACCGCTGGCATCTTCTACAGACGTCCTCAGTCGCCTCACTCCCTCAACCTCCCCTTCACTCCTTTCAATTAAAGGCTGTGCTTTTTAGGACAGGGGCTTTATTTTCCCGTTTCTAGCATGGCTTTCTACCATAACTTAAACCTAGTTCAGTGCATATTTGGGGCTGCCACCTACACTATGTAGGGTCTGGGAAGAACTCTTTTTCATTCACTTCCTTCTTCTCCATCTGCCTGCCATGCTGACTCACTTTTATTTAAAATGCTAAGTATCATACATACATGTTTTTAACGACCGGGGATAAGGCAGATGAGTTTCCAGACCATCATCCCTTCAAAAGCTGAGCCCAGTAAGCAACTGTGCCCGGCCTTTTTGTCCCCATTGTAATACCAGCAAACCAAGTCAGAGCCACCTGCTCAGTCAGACGTATGGGCCCAGCACGCCTCCACTGCACAACTCTGCTAGCAGCCCTGTTCAGTCAGATGTATTTTGTGATGGAGTCCTGGAGCCAGAGGCCAGGGAGGCTCCCGTGCCTCAGGGGAACTCTGTAAGGGAACAGCTAGCTGTAGAGCTAACCAACTAGCATCCCGACCAACTGAATCTCAGGCCTCTGGGATGGGTGTGTGTGTGTGTGTGTGTGTGTGTGTGCGCGCGCGCACACACACGTGCTCACAGACGTGACTGCACCAGCTCCTATGGGGTTAAAACCAGTTGCACACATCTCTTCCCAATACCCCTTCAATGATGGAGAGTGTACTTACAGGACTCGATAAACATTTCCCAGCAAAGCTCTGTCTGCAATGGAGAGAGATGGAGTCTGGAGGAATAAATCCCAGATGGAGACACCAGAGCAATCGGTTCCCGAGACACTGACTGACATGATTCCAGAGCTTTGGTGGCCTGGGAGGCTCAAGCCATGGGGCCAGCTGCCTCCACCCCTCCCTCCTCCCATACCGAGGAAAGCGGAGATGTGCACCATTTTCCTCTGAGCTCCAGAGGGGGTGTCAGAAGAGGCCCTGTGGTGTTCGTCTCAGTGAGGCCGTCTGGGGCTCATCCAAACATTGGGGGTCGGGGTATGTGGGCAATGTGTGGGCAGAAAACATCCAAAAATACCTCATTCCCTAGATTCTAAAATACCATTTATAGAAAGACCACCTCTCATTTAACCACTTCTCATCAATGAAACACTACACCCAAAAAGGTATACTTCAAAACTACAACTATCGCATCTCAAATTATGAAAGTGTGACGAATCAGTACTTTTTAAGAGCTGAAACATAGGAATGTAACTGGATACAGGAAATTCTTTAGCTCTGTGGACAGTCATGAGAAACCAGGGAGATGGAGGGAATTTCTAGCAGTTCTTACTTTTCACGTGTTCACTGATTAACTCGCCTGTTTCCTGCTTAGCCGTCCACTGAAATGACTCAAGGCCATGACCGGAAATAAGCAAAGATGCCACATGGCTTAGATTATCTGTGTGCATCTAGGCATTGAGTAGTAGTAATGACCAAATACGACCTTTGAAAAGCTAATCAAAGGCAAGTAGCCATAAAAGAAAAAAATAAAAGATTAAGTGAAAATCAAAAAGTGCTCCTTTAAACCTGTTTTTCTCTTTGAAAGAACACGTCCACTGGTACCTTTCTGCCGTTGTCCTCACTCAACAGCCTCGGTGGGCGTCCAGGGCCTCCCTGAGGTATGTGCCCCGCCACGGAGACAGTGAGAGCGGCCTGCGCGAATAAAAATGGCAGCAGCGTGCATGCCTGTACACAGCCGCACACCTGCGGGGCGCCCTGTGTGTTTGACTTTGTTCTTTTCTCTGCTGCAGAAATGCCATTTGACAAATTCGGTTGCTTTCTAAGATCAAACACAGCCATTCATCCCGTCTTCCCTCCCCCAGCCAAGGAATGCATTCTTCTCTTTGAAAGCCTAGTGGAACCAAGCAGGATGTTACAACCTGCCATGGCTCCCCACCGCCTCCTCAATTCTCAATTAGGATGGCACCTGGGCCTGGTATTCAGACCACTGCGCTGTGACCCCACCCTCCCTTCCGGACCCCCTCTCCCAGGGGCTCAGGACTCTTTCCGAGACAGACAGCTTCCATCACTCGCACTTAACGCCGACGTCTCTGGGGAGAACCACCCCGACCCATCATATCACATCATGTGAAATGTCACCTGCCCGTTAGGAGCCCTCCCAGCTATCGTCCCCCGAGCAGATTCCACATTCCCCCAAGCTGGAAGTAAACAGGTCCTCCTCTGGGCCCCCCACACCTGCTCGGCGCCTCTTCTGGAGCCCTTACCTAGTGTGCCTACAGCTTTCTTACAGTTATTTATACATTCACGGTACCCTCTGTCCTTGTCTCCCTCCCTCTAGGGGATTCGAGGCACTCAAGGTCATCTGTTCTTTTCCATATCATTTCCGGGGCTATATATCATAGGACTTTCATCCAAGGCGAGAGTATAAGCTCTGAACATACAATAATCGTTCCACAAATGTTTATTAAACTCCACTCAATATACAACGTGTAAGTTTCTTGTCAGACAGGAGCCTACAGTCATGCAGAGCTGGTTCATGATCGTGCGTACCATTTGCCTGCCCTCTGTCTGCTGACATTTGAAGATGCACACCTTACTGTAACCGGGGAAGGCCACTCTTCAGCATCCCTGTCCCCGCACAATAGATGATGCTAGCTGTCACCATGATGATGCTGATAATAATGTGACGCAGATGACGACTACTAAACACTTACTGTGAATTCATGTGCCAACTTAAGTGCTTCACACACGTTCTCTCCTTTCATCCGCACAATCAAATCAGGTTGGCGATCCTCACTTTTCAGTGAAAAATGGTTAAATAACTTGCCCAAATTCATACAGCCAGTAAGTGGCACAGGCCGGATATGGGCACAGACAGAATGCTTGACTCCTCTGTTCAGAACCTCCTGACCACAGGCCACAATGTGTCCAGGGGGTGGGGTGGGGAGTGTTGATGATACACGACAGATGGTAAAAGCCTACGAACATTCGCGACTCAGACACAGACACTGACAGGTCCTGCCACATCACCGTGGGCGCAGCCCAGCTGCACGACCCACGCTGATGGCAATGCCCTGTACCCACGCTGTCCACCACAGCAGCCATGGTCACACAAGGCTCCTGGGTGCCTTTTAGATGCAGCTAATGCAACTGAGGAACTGGATTTTAAATTTATTTAACTGTTAATTAATTTAAATTTGAATGTAAAATAGCCATGGGTCACTAGGAGCTACTATCCCGATGAGGGAAGTTTTAGATCCAAGAATAACATCATCAATATTTGTCCATGCTGAGATTTAGTAAAACCTAGGCTGTAGAAAGATCTAATTTGCTCAGAGCCCAGAGGAGACAGTCTCGGCTGGTTAGATGGCAAGTTCTGCCCATTTTACTTCTAGAACATCTCTTGCTTTGCTTCCCTGTTTTTATCTTCACTGCTAACACCTAATTCATGTCTCTTGCCAAGAACCCCACAACAGATTCTCGTCTGACCCACTCCCACAAATGGTCTCATTGCTCTACTCCAGCATTTCTCAAAGTGTAGGGTTGGCAGCCCCCTTGATGGAGCCCACACCATCTAATTCTTCAGATTTTTCATCTGCCACCGTCAGGTCCCCTCTTGCACGCCTTAGTGACAGTCAGACTGGCTAGCTGACTCTTACCCAATCACTGATGCCACCTTGCTTCCTTGTCTTTCTCTATGTCATCCTGTTCCCTTCCTCTCTGCAGTCCTGCCCATCCGTTAAGACACAGCTCACATACCACTAGCCTTTAACCCAGGGGTCAGGAAACTTTTTGGCTGAGAGAGCCATGAACACCACATATTTTAAAATGTAATTCCGTGAGAGCCATACAACGACCCGTGTATATTATGCATTATCCAATATAAATTTGGTGTTGTCCCAGAGGACAGTTGTGATTGGCTCTAGCCACCCGCAACCATGAACATGAGCGGTAGGAAATGAATGGATTATAATACATGAGAATCTTTTATATTTTTAATGTTATTATTATTTTTATTAAGGATTTGTCTGTGAGCCAGATGCAGCCATCAAAAGAGCCATATCTGGCTCGCAAGCCATAGGTCCCCAACCTCTGCCTTAACCCTTCAGTAATCCCCCAAACACATAAACCCTCTCCCCACATAAAATCCCTATGTACTTGAATACACTTGGATTCTGCCAACTTCTGATTGACTCAACCACTCCATTGTCTGCCTGAGAACAAGTACTGTTTCTTGGATAACTTCATCCCTCGGGGGTTCATTACCCAAGTCAGTGCTTTGGGCCAAACAGTTGATCACAACAATAGGTTGAATAATGATGATTTCCAAAATCAGAGCCAGAACTTTGGGCTGGGCAGAGCTCTTCCCTAACCGGGCTTTGCAACTATTTTAATCCTTCCTTGTTAAAACTCTTCACATTTATCCCAAAGCTACCAAAACCTAAACAAATCAAATTCCTCAGGGATTAAAACCCAGCCTCATCCCTATTTTAACCCAGGAACAGACATTTTACTTCATGACTCATTCAATGAACTTTTATGAGCACAGGCCAAATGCCAGCCAACAGTGGACAAGACAGGGAGCATGAAGTGGACAAGACAGCTTAGGAGCATGAAGCGGACATTCTAGCTCAGGGGTCCCCAAACTTTTTACACAGGGGGCCAGTTCACTGTCCCTCAGACCATTGGAGGGCCGGACTATAAAAAAAACTATGAACAAATCCCTATGCACACTGCACATATCTTATTTTAAAGTAAAAAAAAAAAACAGGAACAAATATAACATTTAAAATAAAGAACAAGTAAATTTAAATCAACAAACTGACCAGTATTTCAATGGGACCTATGCTCCTCTCACTGACCACCAATAAAAGAGGTGCCCCTTCCGGAAGTGTGGTGGGGGCCGGATAAATGGCCTCAGGGGGCCGCATGTGGCCCGCGGGCCGTAGTTTGGGGACCCCTTTCTAGCTGGAGAGGGCGGGGGGAGCGAGAAAGAGCAAGCCAGTTCAGATACGGAGCACTCTGAAGTACACACAGCAAAGGTGATTTAGCAGGACATGGTTGATGGCCGGAGTGCATCTCATAGGTGGTCAAGGAAAAGAGAAGTCCCATCTAAAGAGGTGGCAGTTCAATGAAGATCCAAATGACACGTCATAGGAGGACCTAGGGCACAGCACTCCAGGCAGAGGGAACCCAAGTACAACGGCTCTGTTCTGGGAATAAGTTTGATGTACACAGAACGGAGGAGAGCCCTGGCACTGGAGGGCTGTGGTGGTGGCGCCACTGGTTGTGGTGGCGGCGCCACTGGTTGTGGTGGTGGCGGCATTGGTATCTGTGTGTGTGTGTGGGGGGGGGCACCACTACTTTTTCAGTGTTTTACAAAACCTGTCCATTCTTTATAAATTCATGGACTTTCCTCCCCAGGAAATATGTGTGTGGAAAGTCTCTGACATTTCCAAAGGAAAGCATTAAGCATCCAGAGAAGGTAGGAAATTAATTAAGAAAAAGGAAATTATACTCACCATAGGAAACAAGACATATTCTCTGAGGAAATCTTGAGAATCAAACTGGTTATAGTCTCCAAAATCAGCTGAAAAGAAGAGAAGGGGTGAGGGGGAATACTTTCATTTTTTTATATGAAAATAAAGATAGAACAAACAGGGTGTACTTATCACCACATTAGTTCTTCCCACGTCATCCTATTTCGGCCCTATCACGAAATACGACAGTGCCAAGATGTGTTTGATATCGTTAGCATGTTTACTTAGCAATACTGCAAATACCAGCGTGTGAGCACTGCTACACGATTTTCTAGAAAGGGGGAAATCTGAAAGTGACTCCTAAGCTATTTTTAAAATTTAAACCTAACCTATACTCATCTTGTTAAATATGCATCAACACAGACCTTACGAATATCTGCCAAGGGGACTTTCTAATTCCAGGTTCACTCAGAGAACTGTAGCGCCAAACTCATCTTCTGGCTCTTCACATATTCGCAGCTGGAAATTCCCACTGTAAATCACCATTGGCAAGCAACCCTGCACATCTTTACACCTTCTACTAAACACCTTCACCGGGTACAAGATGCCAGAAATTCTGTTTTGTCCTGTTCTCATCTCATGTGCTATGGGTGAGCCCATGACAAATGAACACAGTGAGCTTGTATCATCAATCTATAAAGCTCTTGCTTCTAATCCCACTTACTCTCAAAAAAGAAAAGAAAAGAAATAAAGCAGCATGATATTTCATTTCATGCAGAAGATTTAGCACCAGATAGACATGGATTCAGGTAACTAGGATAACGAGAGAGAGGATGCCAGGAGCCACACAGAAGGCCCGTGGAGGGAAATCGTCAGGAAGGAAAGATACACAGGACGAACTACCAACGAGGTGAGGCCTTCAGGAAGGGCAAGGACCACGCGCTCTGCCTCTTTTCAAGTTTGGTCATCAGTTGTCACATCTCAACCTGACTTAGATCTTTGTTGATGTGACTTTTTAACTGCCCAATAAGGCTCTCGGGAAAACGATTTGACAGATATTACAGCTAGAGCAGGCTTCCTCAGGCTGAAGAGCTAGCTTCAAGGACCCAATGAGAAGGGAGTTCAAAGTTCACCAACTTCCTTTATCCTCAAAGCTATCACAGTGTCTTCCCGAACCCAGGATGCCTGCAAGAAGCCCCATGACTAAAGAAGGGTGGGAGGGAGAAAAAGAGAGTGAAGAAAAGGAACAGAAAAGAAAGCTTTTTAAAAGGTGAAAGCTCTCATCTGCAGATGAGGGACATATTGGATCTTCTCTCTCTTCTCCCTGCTGAGGGTGCCTTTTCCCATTATTTTAATGATTTTCTGTTATAACCACAGATTGTTCTGTTACATTGTTCTGGGCACTATTCCTTCCTTTTCTGGTCTTTAAGTAGACAGATGGGGTACAACATGTTTTCTGCTCTTCCATCCACTGGGTAACAATAGAAGTGAACTAGGAATTGTATAGCCAGCGAAAATCGCTAACTTGCTAAGAACCTGGAATGAAAGGGGTCAAATGTCTGCCTCTACAGACATTTCCAAATCCGAAAGATTCACCTGCAGTTCAGAGTTTGGGATGGGAAGTTCAGTTCACAGCTTCTAAAATAACAGCTCACATGACAGGACTAACAGGCTTACATTTGGACATTAGCTGACTTTAATAGAAATACTGAATGAAAGGAAAGCAGGTTTCTTTTTAAAAAGTTTCTTTCTTGTTTTGAATATGACTAAAGACAATAAAGCTATCACTCAATAAAGAGCAGCGTGGAAATAACATATAAAAGATTATGTAACATGTTATATAAATATATGCAGAAATATATGTAACAATTTAGAGAAGATAAAAAATATCTGTCTGATATATCTAAGTAGGATAGATCAAAAGATAAATGTAATCCAATACACAGTTTGTTGTTTCACATTACAACTGTGCCTCTTAAATTTCTCTCCCTAACGGTATAAGAATGAATTATACTACGACGTTTAAAGCGATCACACTTGAAACTGATGTGAAAATCACACATTTTGTAGCATAAAACCACAAAATATGGCCACATTGGGCAGTGGGATAATGCTGGGAGAACATTCCACAAACCCTGAAATGTTGCTCTAACTAAAGGCAGGATGAAAGTTGCAATTTTTTTTTTCAAATAAAGCTAAGATTATACAAGCATGAGCAATGTGCAAACAGCTTTGAGAACGCCACTAAGCTGCCACCAAAGTCGCTGACTCGGGAGTTTTCACGTGGGATAACTCAAAATGAAAAGGGAGAGTTATTAAGGGACCTTTATGTAAATTTCACTTTCTCCCCCTGGGAGGCCAGCAACGCCAGTATCAAACAGAACATGGGAGTTCCCCCTCCGGTCATCGCTGCATCTTACCTTGCACAGCGAGGCCGGCCAGCCGGACCACCTGCTCCAAGGTGCACCGCAAACGCCCTTCCAGCACGTCTTTTTTGACTTGTAGGTAATACTGATACCTGGTTCATGGGGACAGAGCAACAAAGAACCTTCAAAAACACATATTTGGAATATATTCCCACCACACTGCTGTCTCTAGATGTCAACCCTAGTGTCCCCAGCAGGATCCACAGGTGATGTTGATAAAGGTCAGCTCTCTGAAAGATGGGAAGTGACCTCTGCCTGTGTTTACTCCCGTTTGATGTGGCAGGTGCCACATCCCGTTCATTCTGAGTTTGAGAGCATTCTCGCCAAACCGTGTCATTGTGGGCCAGCAGGATGACCACTGATAAGCGCTAGTTCTTCACAACAGAGAGCAAGAATGAAAATGCTCCCCCAAGCCTGGGCAACCCCAACAACACAGCTGCTGGGGCCACAGTCAACAGTGTGCTTCCTGAAAAGAAAGTCTGGGAGCACAACACTATTTTTTTTAACTCAAAAGTTTGGTAGAGTTGACCACACATAGGCTAAAGAGTTGGAGTTCTGCTCACCCAACAAGGTCCGTGACTCAGAAAAACCAATTTGAATGCAATCCTGAGCCTTCCAACCCCAAGTGCATTCTCAAACCAACCAGCTGCAGACAGACAGAATGTGTCCATGCATAACATCAAACCTCAGACTAGACCACTGCTTTAGCAGCTAACACACTGTATTGTTTCCTTGCCAATAAAACTGCACTCTTGGAATGACCTAAACACTTAGAAATCTCCTTGCTCCAAACTTTGATTTCCCAGGACTTCCCTTCCTTTGACCATACTCTTAAAACAGTCACCCTTACAACAGCCAGACTCTTCCAAGCACTAATGTCTGACAAACACTAACAACCCTTTTGCTCCTGGTGACCATAACTCTCTCGTCATCTTAACTTCGGCATGTCAGTCAAGGGCACGCTCGAGTGACCCAAAGCCCAATTCCTTCGAATAGAAGCAATCAGCCCTGAGAACTAATTATCGCTGGCTCGTGCTTGATACAGATATCCTGACACAGTGACCTAATGCCTATTTGAGGGAATAATCAAGTTTTCTGCTCCCTCCAGTATAATCTCTACTGCTTCCCTCTTGAGTCTCTTGGACAGGGCAGAGACCGCCATGTCAGTCTCTGATGGGAAAAACCTACTCTCAAGTCAGGAGGACCAACACCAGGAGTCATTTAAAAATCCTTTTTAGTCCAACTTAACATAGAATAGAAAAACCGGCCCTGGCCGGTTTGCTCAGTGGTAGAGCGTCGGCCTGGTGTGCATAAGTCCCAGGTTCGATTACCGGCCAGGGCACACAGGAGAAGCGCCCATCTGCTTCTTCACCCCTCCCCTCTCCTTCCTCTCTGTCTCTCTCTTCCCCTCCCGCAGCCGAGGCTCCATTGGAGCAAAGATGGCCTGGGTGCTGGGGATGGCTCCTTGGCCTCTGCCCCAGGCGCTAGAGTGGCTCTGGTCGCAACAGAGAGACGCCCCAGAGGGGCAGAGCGTTGCCCCTGGTGGGCGTGCCGGATGGATCCCGTTCGGGCGCATGCGGGAGTCTGTCTGTCTCTCCCCGTTTCTAGCTTCAGAAAAATACAAAAAAAAAAGAATAGAAAAACCACCTATTTTTCCTACTCCTAGCCTCTTTCAACTAAAATGTTCACGATCGTTTTACTGGGTTCACTACTGGACAGACACTGTTACTTCCAGTACACATCCTTTGACTACATAAATTAATGTATATGACATACTTACAAAGCACTGCCTGTCCGTATACATCAGCCAGAAGCCTAGAGACCGGCTGGAAAGGTCTGGGACGGTCTGCCTTGCGAGGGTGTGCACCATCTCCTGACCACTGCTGTCATCTGTCTCTCTCTAGCACTGTTAAGGGTCCCGTTTGTAAGAACCAATGAGTAAAACATTTTTTAAAGGTGTTATCCTGACATTATCTGCCATAGCTAGAGCCCTTTTTACATGTCACCCTGGAGGTAAAAATGATCAGCTGATACCTTTGGGAACAGATCATCAACGAAATTAATCCACAGGATCCAGTAAAAACAAAAATTCTAGAGTTCTCGCCCTGTGGATCTCAACTTCCCTTGGCAACTGTCACTTCCATAAAGCACAAGCACATCCTGTCACAGATCCATCCCATCCTCAGCAACAGTGAATGCCTCCCGATTCGGAAGGAACACCAGGATTGCTCCTGACCACTTAGTCTGGATGTAGGTTTGTGCTGGGACACAGACCGAGAAGCTCAGGAATGCACTGTCCTTCCCTGGGGGCCGCCCAGACAACGAGAGAATCCAAGCAGCATTAATGACACGGTGTGATTACCACTTGAGCTTGGGAATCTGACTACACCAGGCTGCAGAAATGAGAACAAAATCTGGACCACTCTGGAAACTATCTGCTACATTTTTTTCTCAAAAGGCACTTTCAAAAAATAAAACAATGCTACCCTAGATGAAGACTACAATGAGCTGAAATTCTATTTCTGGCATGCTTGGGTTTTGCTCTATGTTTGATTAGCAATTCGATTCTAACAGCGGTGAAATGTAAGAGCGGACCTATTTTGGAAACATGCAATTTCATGGAAGTACACTCCACCCTGTCACAGCACTGGGCGGAGGGGAAAAGAAAAAACCTAATCTTCGTGCCAGGAAAGTAAACATCTGCCAACTTTCCAAAGGGATCCTCTTTGAAACACTCAAGTTCACAAGGAAAACATTTAACATAAAGACCCAGAAATCATCTGACTGCTGAGATCCAATGAGTGGTGTGAGGTTAGAAGTCCGCTCTCCCTCTAAGAATTCGTGAACACAACTATGCCCTTGAATAAAGATAAAATTTCTATTTTCAAAGTTATTTGTTTTGTTTCTGAAGCTATAGAGAGGATGAATTTGTGGACTAAATGCAGGTTTCTAGGGGTGAAACAGAAAAGCCTTCCTGATAATTAGGGCTATCAAGCATTACAACTGGACTCTGACAGTCACATCTATCTGAAGTATTTCTACCCAATCTCAAAAAATATAAGTGACTTTTCCATGTTCCTCCCTGTAAAGCCAGAAGCCACAGCCAGGGCCAGCATCAGAGCAGCCCGGCCAGTGCAGGTTCGCATTGGATTCGGACAGTCGGTAAAGAAACAGCGGAGCCAAAAACTGATGGGCTATAGTCTTTAATTCTAGCTTGCACCCAGCGGGCAAGTAAAAACATACACTCTGGGCTCCAAAACCCAGTCACATTCAGTGCTCACAAAGCTACTGATTTATCCGAGTTTCCTAGAATCAAAGGTTTCTAGCTCACCAGCCTTATTCTCCTCAGTTCCCCATCTTCTTTCTTATCCCAGATACAGACTCTACACAAACTGGCATCTCACTCAGCACTCCGCCATCTTGGCTGCTTCTCCTGGCCTCCTCCACGTGGCCTTTCTCTGCTCTCCTCTGCTCTCTCTTCTAATGATAATCTCAGGAACGAAGAGCGGCAAACTCCCGCTCCGTTTCCATTTTATAGTGTAGAAATCCAAACCCTTAATCCAATATACATAATAGGGAAGTCTCTAATACAAAGTCACTTCTCTGAGGCATGATAGGATTGTACCACCTCACTCCAAAAAGGGTGGGACAGGCTTAATCCCAAAACCAAGCCTCAGGCTACAACAATTCTCAACACACATTAATATCACCTGGGCAACGGCCTCTTTAACAAAGTGAGCATAATACATCTTATCCACCCAACACTCCCTCTCCCCCCCCCCCAATGATTTGAAAAAGGACGCTTTAAAAAAAGGTCATACCAGGTGGTACTAAAAACTCCCCAAATTCTTCTCCATACCATGACCTTTAATGTTTACAGGTGCACTGCTAAGACCTATAATAAGACCTATAATCTCTCTTCACTTCACATGGGAGGAATTCATCTAAGCACTTTCGCAACTCCATTTTACAAGCAGGCCTGTTAATCCTTCTTGGACTGAGGCATTACACGTGGTGTTCTGAAAGGTATATAGACTGTGCAACCACAGAACCCCCAGTGAAACGTGAGGAACTCGGAGGCTGGGTACATACTGCCCTTAAAATATTTCTTCTACCCTTCTCACGAGCAAAATGCTATATTTCTCCATGTATAAGACGATCCCATGTATAAGACACACCTTAATTTGGGGGCCTGAAATTTGAAAAAAAAAATGTATTACATAAAGTTATTGAACTCAAGTTTTATTCATCATAAAATGCTGTTGGGCAGATAAAATGTATTATGCTCACTTTGTTAAAGGTGACGTTACCCACGTGAAGGCCATTGCCCAGGTGATATTAATGTGTGTTGAGAATCCTTGTAGCCTGGGGCTTGGTTTTGGGATTAAGCCTTTCCCACCCTTTTTGATGTGGGGCGGTACAATCCAATCATGCCTCGGAGAAGTGACTTTGTATTGGAGACTTCCCTATTTTGTATATTGGATTAGAGGTTGTGAAGCTACAATATAAAATGGGGGCGGAACGAGAGCTTGCCCTCTTGGTTCCTGAGGTTAGCATGAGAGAGCAGAGAAAGTAGAAAAGTAGAGCCAGCAGCGGAAGGAGGCCAGGAAAAGCAGCCAAGATGGCGGAGTGCTGAGTGAGATGCCAGTTTGTACAGAGTTTGTATCTGGGATAAGGAAGGAGATGGGGAACTGAGGAGAATAAGGCTGGTGAGCTAGAAACCTTTGATTCTAGGAAACTCGGATAAATCAGTAGCTTTGTGAGCACTGAATGTGATTGGGTTTTGGAGCCCAGTGTGTGTTTTTACTTGCCCGCCGGGTGCAAGCTAGGATTAAAGATGAAGGCCCATCAGTTCTTGGCTCCGTTGTTTCTTTACCGACTGTCCAAATCCAATGCGAACCTGCATAGGCCAGAAGGCTGCTCTGATGGTGGCCCTGGCCGTAGATACTGGCTTTACAAATGCATACAACTCCTCATCACTGTCAAAACTCCCATCCATTAGCTTGTCCTCATCTGTGTCTGATGACGAATCACTGTCTTCAGCAATGAGTGCAAAAACAAGTGCAAAAAAGCAGGAAACGCCAGTATAAAAATCGACAACCACTGTATAAGATGCACCCAGTTTTTAGACCCCAAATTTTTCAGAAAAAGGTACATCTTATACATGGGGAGATGGTTGTCATTTCAAGTCTACTTCGGTAGAAGTGCCTGGAACAGGGACTAGCCAGGAAAATATGAAAGACTTAAGATTAGACTGTGGTCATGCTTCTACCCAAGGAGTCAACATCCTGAGCAGAAGTCGGGACAGTGGAGACAGAAAGGTGGGAGGAGAATATTATTAGTTCCAAACATCTGCCGCTGTTCTCCATGGAGCCTCCCCTCCAACAGGGCCATGCCTGCCTACCTCATTAACTCTGACTAGCTTTGGGGTCCATGAAATGGGGGTGGAAGTGACATATGGCACTACCGGGCCGCAGCCTCCTGATTGAGCGCGTGCTTGGCACCCATCTACTTGCCCACCCACCCCCCACCCCGAGACTGGCTGTGGTGTCCGGGCAGGGACTTCAGCTCAGTGAGCTTGAGGCTCCGGGGACAGACGACAGTGGACACAGCAGACACGTGAGGAGGGCAAGAAATAAGCCTTTGTTTTTCAAAACACGAGAGGTCTGGAGTCATACATAGGATTGCAAAGAGTCCAACACTTTCATTTTTACAGAAGGAAACAGTGTTGAGGGAGAATGACTCACCCAAGATAACACTGCTCCTGGAAGGCAGGGCCAGACCAGACCTCGGTGCTCTTTTTCTGCAGGGAACCCCCTCCCCCCAAAGGTGATAAGAGTAGGATGTGACTTACAGGCCAGAGGCAAGTCAATAGTTTCAATGAAGTCTAAAAACAAAATGAAAAGAAAAACACCACTACCTGGTGATTTTTATGATCTAGTGCTTCAAAGGAAGGAATTCAATAACCAAGCTGCCCTTCCTCACCCCCATTTGGACGTCTGGGCCATTGCATTTGAAGTAAACATTGATAAGGGAAGCTAGGGCCCATGGATTATTCAGATCTGTTCTTCTTCCAGCAACAGCTTCTGGGATATTTCATTTTCCTCCCCCAAAGGAAGATGAAGGGAAAGAAAACTGAGCTATGTATTCTAACTTCTTGTTATCAGCTTTATAAGACGCAGAGAGGGATAGAGTAAAATCTAGACATTGGGGGCTCTGGCTGGAGGCTCCTCTCTAGAAGGAGAGGCTATGCCCAGAAGCAGGTACAGACTGGGCCCGTAAGTGCATGTATTTCCAAATGTAGATTTTTACAAATAAACAGCAAGTTCATCACTGTCTAACACAGTCTCGACCAACTCTGGCATTAAGTAAAGATATTTCCATATTACGGACCCCAAGAAAGCTAGCCAGACCTCCTTCTGTTGCTACCTTAACACCTGATGAAGTTGATCATCAGCTCATCACCCACGCATTCCCCTTTCTACCCCCACTGCCCAAAGAGATCTGGGACAGGAAGAAACGCCTCTTCATAGTTAAAAGGAGGCCAGTGAGGGCACCGTGCACGCTAACTATGGACCTGCAGCATCACTGTTACCACCAGACAGCTCAGTCTGCCTCGCCCTCCTCTGTACTTCAAGGTCAGCCAAACCAACGTATGTCTTCCCATGTGCATGGTCAGTAGGGATATAACAGTTAGAGAGAGGGGGCATATCACTATCACCCTTAGATATATATAGGTACCGGGGTGAGAGGGGGAGGGAGAGGGAGAGAGTGTTTTATCATTGTTGTTAAGAAAAGGGGAAGACTTTAAATGCCTGTTCTTCACTAGAAAACTTCCTTCCCCATCAGCAGTATTCAAAGGATTTTGCTAGAACATACTGGTACCCAGTTCCCCAGGCCAGTGAAGTACATATCAAAGCACTCACATTGCTTTCTGGTTGATATGATATTGGGGGGGGGGGATATATAAATGTACACATTTCTCTACCATGAAAGACAGAAAACAGGGGACCGAGAACATGCTGTTCTAGAATTCCCGGGCACAGGGCAGCAATGGATGTAACTTTAACTCTTAGATGGACAGAGATACCAACAGGAGAGAAACAGCACATTCCAGCCATTCCAGAGGGTGTTCACGGCTGTAAATGCAGATAATGGACAGAGCGGCCCACCCTGGGCTCTGTCTGCCAGGACCAGATAAACGGTGCGCACGCAGGCACGCAGCCAGATAAACCAACCGAACCACCCTCCCTCTCTCCGTCCCTCTAGCCTCAAAACCCCTGGGAAGATTCGCCATTTGTGATTATTCTGGTATAATAAGGTGTTTGGGATCTGGCCCATGCACTATCTACAAGCTTTTATAGTTAATGAATGTTCCAGTTGACAGTCAATAATAACAGCATTGTCAAGCAAACGACAAAGCCAGCCCTCCTGCAACTATGCAAAACTGAAATCACCCAACAGGGGAAGGGGGGGAGGGGGGAGAAAAGGCTAAAACTATAACTCGACAATGATCACCTTAAAAGGGAAAGTTTTTCTTCTGGCCCTTTTCACACAAGCCAGTACATGTGCATGTGTGAAAATATAAACACATGCACACACGTAACCACATACAGACAAGACTGTCTTGGCAGAAGTTCAATTCCAGAAGTTTTCAACATTCATCGATCGAGACCTTATCTTGCCAGGGACACCTAACTTCTCACTGAGACTCCTTGAGTTTCAATGAGTCAAAGGATTGCAATTCTTTCCTAAAAAGGATGATGTTTGTTTAAATACACGTAAACACACACGGGCCTTAACGACTAGTGAAAAAAGGCCAATGATAGCAAGGTGTTGCAAAAGAGAGAGAAGCATGCCACAACCTGATCCTGGCTTTCTGCTCTTGAACTCTTGCATTAATTATAACAAATTACAGGGAAGCCAGGTATAGTTTATAAGTACGATAAACTCCCTAATGACAGCCTATCATTTAATCAGGGTTCTCTCTAAAACAGAAAAATTCATTCTCTACAATACATCATAGAGGGAGAGAGGCTACCCTGACATCCCTTCTTTCTGTCCCTTCTTGTGGTTTGGAGTACAGATTCCTTTACAGCACTCCCAGCGACAAAAAAGACTCAACCGGTTTCACATCCGTGATGTCCTGAGCCAGAAAAACATGGCATCAAGAGCAGAAAGACTTAGCCTCAAAAGAAAACACTGTCCTCAAGATTATGATATTAAAAAATCAAAAATCTAAGTCAGTTTTGCTCTGTCTTAAAAATCTCCAGGGACTTGGAAAACAGTTTGGCAGTTCCTCAAAAAGTTAAATATGGAGTTACCACGTGATCCAGTCAGTCCACGCCCAGGTATATACTCACGAGAACTGAGAATGCATGTTCATGCAGGAACCTGTACACGAATAGCAACATTATTCATAACAGGGGGGAAAAAAAGGGTAAACAACTCCAAGTGTCTATCAACTTCTGAACAAAATGTGATCTGTCCACACAAAAAATATTAACTAGTCATAAAAAGGCATGAAGTATTAACACATGCTACAACGTGAAGGAACTCTGAAAATATGACGCTAAGTAAAAGAAGACACAAAAGGTCACACAGTGTCTGATCCCATTTCTATGAAATGTCTAAGACAGGCAAATCCATACGGACAAAAGTAGATTCGTGGCTGCCAGAGGCTGGGGTATAGTG
The DNA here is from genome assembly GCF_036850765.1 of Saccopteryx bilineata. NCBI lineage: Eukaryota > Metazoa > Chordata > Mammalia > Chiroptera > Emballonuridae > Saccopteryx > Saccopteryx bilineata. Next base: position 294,868,692 of record NC_089491.1, on the reverse strand, counting down.
GGGGATGGAGAATGATTGCTAACATTCTGAAATTAGGCAGTGGGGATGGTTACACAACTTAGTGAATATACTAAAAACCACTGAATCGGATACTTTAAAATGGTAAGTGTTACATAAATATTACTTCAAGGAAACAAAACTTCCAATAACCCTAATCGAGGAAAAGTTCAGACTCCTGATACAGCACACCACAGTCTTCATGGTCCACTCCAAACAACTTTCTAACTTCTTGCCTCGCCCCACGCCATATACTGAGTTGTGGCAAATACGCTCTGTGTCCCAACACCTACCACGCCCCTTCCACCTCCTCACCATTTCCTCTGTCTGACGCTCTTGCCCACCTTCTTCCGTTTGGAGGATCACCTACTCATCCCTCAAAGCTCAGCTGAAATTCATCTCCTTTCGTAACATTTCCCAAACCCACTCCACCAGTTAGTTGATAGACCCTCTTCTAAAAAGAAACGAGCTATTAAGTTATGAAACGACATAGAGGAACCTTAAATGCATATTATTAGGTGAAAGAAACCAATCTGAAAAGGTTACTTACTGTACGGTTCCAACTATATATATGATGTTTTGGGAAAGGCAAAAATATAGCGATAGTAAAAAGCTCAGTGGTTTCCAGGAATTGGGGTTCAGGGAAGAACAGGCAAAGCACAGAGGATTTTTAGGGCACTGAAAATACTCTGCATGATATCATAATGATGGCTGTATAACATACAGTTGTCTAAACCCATAGGATGTACAATACCAAGGCTTGTACATATTACTACTACAGTGTAAACTATGGACTTAGGGTAATCATGCTGTGTCGACGTAGGTCATCCCTGGAGAGAATTCTAGTGAAGGGTATTGATAACGGGGTAGGCTATGTGTGTGGGGGAGGGGAGGCCAAGAGTATATGGAAAATCTCTATAACTCTCCTTCAATTTTGTTGTAAACCTAAAACTGTTCTAAAAAAAATGGTCTTACCAAGAAGAAATAAATACTCCTTCAGTGTGGACCATTTGTTTACATGTGAATGATGTAAACTGCTTTCTGAGCTACCAGCAGGGAAGAAATAACTAGGGGATGAATCACAGCCAAAGATCAACAGCAGCACGAAATAAACCCGTGTGGTGGGCAAATGGGGCACAGATCAAGGAGGAACAGGCTCCATGTGGGTTCTCCTGGCCAAAGCCCCCTCCACTACGTTACCACGGCACAACATGGAGACGCTGCCTCTTACACTAGGACGATTCATCGGCTCAGACCACATACCTGCCTGCCCTGAACATTATGTGTTCTTAATAGTACCTACAACTCCACTGTGGGAAAGGGAGCTTAGATTACATCTGGAAGCTGGGTGAGTCAAAGCCTAACGATCTGTCTTCCTGGTAAGGAGCCAGGTTTGTGGCTAAGAAGTTTGCATAATAGCCTTCAAAATCTGGTGAGCTGGCAGATGGGAGAACAGTACTATTGTTAGCAATGTGCCCGGTCCAACGGAGAAAACCAGTAAAAATCAACAAATACAAGGCAAGAGGAGCATCTCCGTGGACAGGCATGAGTCCTTCCTTGTCATTCCTAATTAAAGGTAGCTCCTACCTTCTCACAAGAGAACAACTGCTGAAAGAAGCCACCTCTTCTGTAGATGAGGTCGTGTCCTAGAAATGAGCAGGAAATACCGACTGTGCGCTTAACAAATGTTTGACGAATGAATGATGGAATGAAAGTCACTCATCAATTATATATACTTAGACTCAGAGAAATAGAAGTTCCCAGACTACAGTAATCGGAAGGCTGGATATACAGGGTATCTGACCACTGTTGCTGACCAGAAAACTCAGTGTAGGTGCTGATGAAGGGAAAGCCCACTGGGGACTAGGATTCTATCTTCTTTAAGCCAGTTTCCTACCATCTGAGCAGGACAGCACAAAGCAGAGGCCTTCATCAGCTCTTACAAATGGGATGTGCTGGTCTACCCAATTCTTACACAGCTGCTGGACTTAAGAAGCAACCTACAATTCTCTGTTGGCCAAAAGGCAAGTGACAAGGCAGGCCAAAGGAATGTCTTCAAGCTGTGAGGACCTGCAGTCTAATATAAGTGTAGAAGAGAATGATCTGCCCTTGATTGTGATCGTTGTTTTATTCTGTTCACAGTGATAGGCTGAGACTCCTCCATCTGTGTTCCGTCTGTCCCGTCTTTGGACACTGACACTCAGTACCACCTGTGAGCAACCATCTACAACTTTCCCTCCAGCATCTCTGGCATGGAAACCAGGACCCCACCCAAAGTACATCCTGAACTAAGAGCGGCCCAAACCTGATTTTACACTCCGGCTGCTGGTTTTTACTTACTGACCAGTCTAAGTTTTAAATATTTTTCATCACTGGGCTGTAGGCTTTTTAGTGCTTAAATTCGGCAGGTGCCCACTTAGCCCATGCTCTCTTAGTCACCAAATGCATGTTTTCTCATAGTTATGGCTTAAAGTTGCCTGAGGAGTGAAAGAAGGACTGTATCAAAAGTATATTCTAAATCATCAACAGGAAAAAAACCCACATTAGCTGAATGGGCTGTTCATCAGAAATAACAAAACAGCTGCTATTGCTACCCTAACGTCAGAAATAGAGGACATACTGTAAGACCCGGCTGCATGACCTGTCAGTGTATGGACCTGTCGTGAAACAACTGTCCCTTTCCCACCCCACTGTCAACAGGCCAGTGAGATCCATATCCAACCTCTCCCAATCACAGCACTTCAACACTGGCGGTTGATGTATTTCTAGTGTAGGTCCACCCACCCCTATGAAGCCCATACGTAGCTTGAGGGCATGCACCATCCATTTTGTTCAATAATTCACAGACCCAGTAAATGACCCTAGACTTGGTATCTATGCAAAAAGCATTATGACCGTTTACTGACTCAGAGAAACCCAGTGGGTAAGAAGAATGCCTTTTTTTGGGGGGGGGGGGGATTTAGCTACCCAAATAGTTGGCATAGAACAATACTGGACTCATCAGGAAAAAAAAATCCCAAATCACCTAAACTCCAGGTAACACTTTTCTCCAGTCACTGAATTGGACTAATTCATTCCATCCTCCATGTTCCCAGTGCATTTTTGTAACTCTATCATTGTACTGATTAGGCAATTTGCTTAATTACATCTACCTCTTTTGCTTCCTTGGCTATGTTAAAAGCTCCTTTTGCTCTGAATTTCCCCTCAACCTCTAGCACACAGTAGGCCTTCACCATATATTTCCATTAGAGCATCATTACATTTACATCATGGCAGCCATATATGTGGCCTTATGTATAGCTGGGTAATTACAGACTAGCTGAAAGCAACCTTACGTTGCTCCTAGGGTACTCCAGAAGAAACAATAAAAATGTACCACTTGTCTATCAAAAGCTTAGAAGACTTGAATTCTCCACAGTTGAAATTTTAATCAGTTTCTTTCAATGTTAAGAAACCAGAAGAGGCCCTGGCCGGTTGGCTCAGTGGTAAAGTGTCGGCCTGGCGTGCAGGAGTCCGGGTTCGATTCCCGGCCAGGGCACGCAGGAGAAGCGCCCATCTGCTTCTCCACCCCTCCCCCTCTCCTTCCTCTCTGTCTCTCTCTTCCCCTCCCGCAGCCGATGCTCCATTGGAGCAAAGATGGCCCAGGCACTGGGGATGGCTCCTTGGCCTCTGCCCCAGGCACTAGAGTGGCTCTGGTCCTGACAGAGCGACGCCCCGGATGGGCAGAGCATCGTCCCCTCGTGGGCGTGCCAGATGGATCCCGGTCGGGCGCATGCGGGAGTCTGTCTGGCTGCCTCTCCGTTTCCAGCTTCAGAAAAATACAAAAAGAAATAAAGAAAGAAAGAAAGAAACCAGAAGATCCAATAATCCTCAATAATAAGAGTGCTTTCCATTCATAGACTTGTTTTCCAAGTGTTCTCCTGTGTCATAATCCATGTCGTTTCATACTCAGAACAACCCTCTGAGAGAGTCACTACAATTTCCCACTTACCCGTGAGGAAACAGAGGCTCAGAGAGGCAAGGTGACATGCCAACTTTTTTTATTTTATTCAAAGGATCTTTCATTACAACATTGTGCCTGTGTAGTCAATTGGTTCTGTCTTCTCTGTAGTTTCTATAAGTCTGGAGTATAAATCTCAAAGGAAAAACTGGAAGGAAGAAAAAGACTACAGATGGCTGTAAACATATTACAACATGAATCCACTGACCATTGACTGAATTTTCACGGCTAGAAATGACTACTTTTCTTTTGCAGAATCCTCAAAAACAGTTGAGACTATCAAGTATAGACACAACTGCCAAAGATAAAATACCAAACCAGCAAACATCTCACTGCCCAAGAATCCAGCATCTTCCTAGGCTGTGATTTCTGCCAAAATTGTGTTTGATCGTCTCAGGCATGGAAAATGTCTCTCCAGAATTCTTCCTTTCAAACCCCTTCTGGGGCTTGAGGACTACAGCCTCCTTTTGTTGAATGCAATTTTAAATAATTTTGGATGTCCTTTCATCTTTTAGAGTTGTACTTTGCTAACTGGCCCCCTCTCCACAAGGCAATCTTTTACCACCAGCAATCCATAGGAAACGTTAAGGTAGAAAGCGCAATTTCCCAGAGAGTGAAATGATGACCCCAGGTGACAACGGGCTACATACAGGTAAAAAGAAGCCCAAAAGGAAGGGGGACTGTCAAGCAGAGAACTGTAATCCCACATCAGAGAAATCCCTCGTTACCTCCGTTTTATAGAGAAGGCTGCTATAAACACAGTCTTCCTTTTTATTCTGTGTTTAAGAACTGAAAAAGATCTCATTAGAAACCAGAGTGGGAACACAGCACATGCCTCCCTAGGAACCAAGAACTCAACAGGCATAAAACCAAGAGAGGGTACCAGTGCTGGACATCTAAGTACTGCGCCGGGCATACAGCCATGCTCAAAGGACATGATTCCTACAGAAAAAGACTAAGTAAGTACTCAAATTCCCCCATAAACAAAAAGCCTAGTAGGCTTCTCCTAAAAATTAGGACTGCAGAGAATATATGGCCTCCTCTATTTTCATATGTTAATGAGACCAGCACAAAATCTATTGGTTAGAAATCATTATAAAAGCTATTAAATTCTATTACTGTGATGATTTCTTAACCTCTTAAAAATTAAACCACCTTAGATCCAATTTACTGGTAAAATATTAGAAAGATACTAGTACACATCTGCGACCGTGTATTATTCATCCATTCACCGAAACTTGGTGAGCACCCACAACACGCCAGCAGTTGCTCTCGGCACTAGGGAGGTAGCAGTGAACTGAAGAACCCCAGTCCCCAAGCTCGTTCAAGGGACCTCCGTTCCAGTGGGGACATGAAGCAATAACTCAGGAAGTAAACGGACTGAGATAAAATCAGCTGAGAGGTCTGGATGGAGAGTAACAAAGTGGGAGGCGGTCAAGCAAGGTCTCACTGATACCGAGAACTCCAAGATCTGATAGAAACAAGGACCGGGCCACGTGGGTATTTGGGGAAAGAATGGTCTAGTTCAGCAGATACAAGGGCCCGCAGGAAAGCGTGTGGTAGGGGTTGAAGAATGTCAAGAAAGCCTGCGTAGCAAAGAATGAGTAAGACGACAAAAGGCAGGGAGGGAGTGATGAGGGAAAGGCACGGAGTAGGACAGATCCCAGAGTCCCGCTAGGGTAAGGTACAGGGAGGTTGATGCTCCTGAGTAAGATGGCAAACCAGTGGAGGGTGCTGAGCAAAGCAGCCTCAGCACCCACATAAACTGACAAAGGTTTAAAAGGATACTGCTTGTTGCTGCAGACACAGGGACCGCATTCAGGAGAAATGGCTGGGACCGAGCTAGAGAAGCAGCAGTGGGTGCGGAAGGAAATCGAGTCCAGACAGACTTTGAAGGTTGGGCATGGGGCGTTTGAGAAAGGCAGAATTCCAGGGTGACTGCCAAATGTTTGGCTTGAGCAACCAAAATAAAATTTTCAGATAAAGACTTCATTTTGGAAAATTGGCAAACGGCTTCTTAACAAATAGATTGGAGGAAAATGAATTTAACTATTGGTTAAACATTTATAAGCAGATTATCTTTCACTAAAACTTATTGAGTTCATTAAATCACTTTAGTCAAACATTTGATCCAATCTTTTTAAAGAAGGGAGGGTGGTCTCTTTTATATAGCAATGCATTCCTTCTCTCATCATTATTCTTCTTTTTCTTTCTTGTCCCCCAAATCCTCTGCTTTGGATTTCTTTCTTTCTTTTTATTTATTTATTTAATTATTTATTTATTTTACAGGGACAGAGAGAGTGAGTCAGAGAGAGGGATAGATAGGAACAGACAGGAATGGAGAGAGATGAGAAGCATCAATCATCAGTTTTTCATTGCAATAAACACCTTAGTTGTTCATTGATTGCTTTCTCATATGTTCTTTGACCGTGGGCCCTCAGCAGACCAAGTGACCCCTTGTTCAAGCCAGTGACCTTTTTTTTTTTTTTTTTTGCTCAAGCCAGATGAGCCCATGCTCAAGCTGGCGACCTTGGGGGTCTCGAACCTGGGTCCTCCGCATCTCAGTCCGACACTCTATCCACTGTGCCACTGCCTGGTCAGGCTGCTTTGGATTTCTAATAAAGAAATGCCTTTACAGAATGAAGTTCATAGATATTTTTTCCCGTTTTCTATTATCTAAATTTTGACTTCAGATCAAGAATGGCCAGAGGATGGCCGTGGCTGGTTGGCTCAGTGGTAGAACATCGGCCTGGTGTGTGGCTGTCCTGGGTTCGATTCCTGGTCATAGCACACAGGAGAAGTGACCATCTGCTTCTCCAGCCCTCCTTCTCTCCCTTCTCTTTCTCCCTCCCCCCCCCAGACATGGCTTGATTAGTGTTAGCACACCTGCCCTGGGCACTGAGGATGGTTCCATGGAGCCTCTGCTTCAGGCACTAAAAAAAGAGCTTGGTTGCGAGCAAGGCCAAAGATGGGCAGAGCATCAGCCTCAGATGGGGGCTGCCAGGTGGATCCAGCTTGGGGAGCATGTGGGAGTCTCTTTCTATCTCCCCTCCTCTCACTTGGAAAAGAAGAAGACAAAAAAGAATGGACAGAGGGCCTGTGGAGCAAATGTGGAGTGAGCAAAAGAACAGGGGTGAGAAATGAAATATGAAACACTGCCCTCACCCAGTTTTTGGCAAAATCTCTGAAAAGCCCAGCTCATGAATACTTCCCACTTGATCCTCATTGTAAAACTGTCATACTTCTAAATATAGCACCATCAGCCTGACCAGGCAGTGGTGCAGTGGATGGAGTGTCGGACTGGGATGTGGAGGACCCAGGTTCGAGACCCCAAGGTCACCAGCTTGAGCGCGGGCTCATCTGGTTTGAGCAAGGCTCACCGCTTGAGCCCAAGGTTGCTGGCTCAAGCAAGGGGTACTCAGTCTGCTGAAGGCCCACGGTCAAGGCACATATGAGAAAGCAATTAATGAACCACTAAGGTGTTACAACAAAGAATTGATGTTTCTCATTTCTCTCTCTTCCTGTCTGTTTGTCCTTATCTGTCCTTCTCTCTGTCTGACATAAATAAATAAATAAATAAATAAATAAATAAATAAAAATAGCACCATCATCAAATTAAAAAATAATGGCTAGAAGTGGTCTTTGCAGCATCACTTGACCAAGATACATGCACTAAGAAGATCAGGGAGGAAAAACAAGTTTCTGTAATTAATAGTTACTAGTCCATGCATTTTCTGTCATTTGTATTTTACTGTTTATATGAAAATTCACCTAGAGCCCCATCATCTTTACACCAGCAACGAAGTCCTGTACATGTTCCACACAGAACTAAGTCACCACTTTCTCAAGTTAATATATTCTTTATAACTTTCAACAATTCTTATATAAAAGAATGTCAGTGCTTATAGACAGGCTGACTTCCTCATTTAAAGTCATGATCATAGATTTAAGCTAAGTCTAAAGGAGAAATTGATAAAAAGCATATAAAAAAACGATCAAACATAGTGGACTCTTCTACAGTTTATCATATGCATCTTTATATAGATAGCTATCGTCTTCTGATGTTTATCACCTTCTCTATGGAAGGAACCGGTAATAATTATTGCATAAAAATAAGCCATTATTTGGGGACTGAAGAACATCGCTTCACAACTTTTTTAGAGAATACAATTTGGAATCTGATTTTAATCACTCAGATAACTAAGGTACCGTATGCTCTTATAATTCCCAACCTGAATGTTATAGATATGAAAGAAGACATTTATAAACTACTACACTTCAAAAATGTGACCATGAGGGCAGGGATTTTGTCTGTTTTGTTCACAACTGTAACTCCAGTAACTGGAGGATTCCTAACATAAAGCAGATACTGTGACAAATACTAAACACATAGCACGTACATGAATACATGAATGAAGGAAATTTTCAATTAATTGGCACATTACCCATAATGGCTACTCAAGTTAACTAAAATATTAATTATGTAAAACTGTGCTAAGTTACATTAGTTATTCCATGCTGAGGATAAATAGGTTGTATTGTACGATAAAATATGTTTAGAAAGTAATAAAGGCAGATATATTTTTTTCAAAATCTAGGCTTTTATGATGAGAAGTAAATGTGAGTCCTTTGTAATGAAAATATTGGGCAATCCAGATTTAGAAGATAATATTTTTCCTTAAGGGTCACCAAAGTAAGCCCTGGCTGGGTAGCTCAGTTGAGAGCTACCCAGATAGAATATCATCCCGATATGCCAAGGTTGCAGGTTCAATCCCTGGTCAGGGCACATACAAGAATCAACCAATGAATACATAAATAAGTGGAACAACAAATCGGTGTTTCTCTCTTTCTCTCCTTTCCTCTCTTTCTAAAAATCAATCAATAATTTTATAATAAGGATTATCAAATTAAAATTACATAACTTAGTTCTAGGATATAGAATAAGATTTCATACCAGGAACCTGTGACCCAATAGTAACAAGAAAACCTTAAACTTCAAAAAATTATTTCTTCTAAGAAATCAAAATTATGCCAAAGGATTTCATTATACCTCTAAGATAGAAAATTTCAACCTGTGTGGTAAAGGAGAAAATTATTAAACAGATTAAGAAAGTATAACAGAGAAGCTAACTGGTTTCCCCAAGGTCATACAGCACGTTACCAGGAGTACCAGAAGCAATGCAGAGCTGCTGGTCCCTGGCCTTCTCAATTGAACCAGTAGTTATATCTGTGTTGCTGGATGGGAAGAATAAACTCCATCATCTCTGTTTTATAGAAGTGGAAACTGGCTTGTAGCAGGCAGGCAGCTTGTACAATTATGCCAGGAGTGAAGGAATGAGGCCAAAATATAACCCCATGGGTCTATCTGCTACAATTAGCTGCTCCCTACCACGTTCCAGAAAACCCTTGAGGAGTTTACACTACACTTTCCCTCTCCTCTAACTTCCTCGCTAGAATGTTCTGCTTCTACATCTTCCGCCTTCACCCCTAAAGTGAATTTCTGCTACTGATAGGAGTTACCTTACCTTTAAGGCATGTCGAAGAGAAACAGGCTTACAGCCCCTGGCCTAGCCTGCCTTCCCTTCCAACCGTCTTGATTCACTTATCAAAATCCAATGTCTTCTTGCCTGACCAGGTGGAGGCACAGTCGGACTCGGATGTGGAGGACCCAGGTTTGAGACCCTGAGGTCACCAGCTTGAGCGAGGGCTCATCTGGTTTGAGCAAGGCTCACAGCTTGAGCCCAAGATCACTGGCTTGAGCAAGGGGTCACTCAGTCTGCTGTAGCCCCTCTCCTCCCCACCCCCGTCAAGGCACATATGAGAAATCAATCAATGAACAACTAAGGAGCCGCAACGAAGAATTGATGTTTCTCATCTCTCTCCCTTCCTGTCTTTACTATCTGTCCCTCTCTCTAACTCTCTCTGCCTCTGCCCCCCCCAAAAACAACCAATGTCTTCTTCTAAGCCAGTGGTTCTCAACCTTTCTAATGCCGTGACCCCGCAATACAGTTCCTCATGTTGCGGTGACCCCAAACCAAAAAATAATTTTGGTGGCTACTTCATAACTGTAATTTTGCTACAGTTATGATTCGGAATGTAAATACCTGATATGCATTATGTATTTTCCGATGGCTTTAGGTGACCCCGCCGGAGTCGCGACCCACAGGTTGAGAACCGCTGTTCTAAGCCCAATTCCACTGACACTTCCTGTGAAGCTTCATTTTAGATGTCAACTTGGCCAGGCCTCTGTACACAGATATTTGGTCAAACATGATTCCAGGTGTTTCTGTGAAGGTCATCTTTACATACAATTAGCATTTCAATCAGTAGTCTTTGAGTAAAGCAGTCAACCCTCCATAATATGGGTGGGCCTCATGGAATCCATTGAAAACCTTAAGAGACAGACTGACCTCCCCCAAAGAAGAGGGAATTCTGCTGGGAGACCACTTTTGAATTCAAACAAAACAGCAACTCATCCCTGGGTCTCCAGTCTGCAGACGTATACTGCGGATGTTGGACTTGCCAGCCTCCATAATTGTTTGAGTTAATTCCTTAAAAATCAATCAATCGATCTTGATAGAGAGAGAGAGAGAGAGAGAGAGAGAGAGAGATCCTATTAGTTCTGTTTCTCTGTAAAATCCTAATACACCTTCCCAAAGTTCCCCCTCATTATTCCACCCATAAAGGGCATGCCCAGTAAGCATCTATCATACACTACCTTGAAGTTCAGATATTTGCAAGCAACCATCTACTCTTCCCAAATAGATTGAAAAACCCATTCAGGACAGGAGTGACGTCTTGTGCCACTCTGCATTTTACAGTGTGTCTTATACTTAGGAAATAATGTCTTGAATAAATGCCCAGAGATGAGTCTTAAAGGCAGAGGCAGCTTCCAATGCAGGAAGGAGAAAGGAAGAGGGAGATACTTTAGTACTGGCAAAAAACAGAGGAAGGGCGAGAAGCCCAGGGTGTCAAGCATCACTGAATAGACCAGTCAGACAGGTAAGAAGGGCTAGTGGAAGGAAACAGAAGGCAATAAGGAAGACATAGCCTTGCAATCCTTTATCTGCCTCTGAATGTTTGTCTTTACCTTCCAGGCAATGGTAAGCCACTGAGCCTTTTTGATAAAAGAAAAATGATGAAACAACAACCTTTAAGAAAGACGCTTAAGAGTTGGTACATACATCCTCATAAACAGATGGAGAGTACAGATACAAGTCAGGAGGCAGGATAATAATAGTGTTAGACACTATAAAGCATGCTTCTGCATTTACTAACCAGTTGAATCCTCAGAAGGTCCTTCTGTTCATGCAGAAACCGAGTCTCAAGGAAGATGAGTAACTCATCCAAGGGCACACAGAGAGCAAGAGGAGCAAGAGGTGCAGCTAGACCTCAAACCCAAGTCTGTCTGACCCGGAAGCTGTGCTCGTCGCCCCTCCCCAGTATTTCGGGCTGGGGTAAGAAAGCATATGCCAGGGGCAGAGCCGGCTGGAGCACAGTGGTCACGCGCAGACTCCGGAGTCACACTGTGTGAGCCCAGATCCCGGCTCTGCCACTTACGCACATGGGATCTTGGGTGAGTTACTCAGCCACTCTGTGCCTTAGTTTCTATTTGGTAAAATCAGAAAAATAATAGCACTAACTCTAAGAGATGTTGTAAGGACTAAATGATAAAACGCATACACAGAGCTTAGAATCATGCCTTTCCATAATGGAAATACTCAATAAATGTCAGTTATTGTTAATATTAGGAAATACCAATACTCTCAACTGAGCAAGTGCCACAGTGCTCCCTATTACGTTAGCGATGTGTCCTAAGGACCTCAAACATGAACAATCAATTCCATTGACCAAGTATCTAAGATATTTCAGCGTTAAAATTTGCTTTTTATTTTTCTGGGAGTAATAAAAATTTTGGAGGACTGTTGGGTCAAACTAATACATACATATTCAGCAGATATGAATATACTCATCACGGCCATGTGTAAGACTGTCCCCAGTATTCGTACTAGAATGTCCTTAATACATGTACTGGAAATGTGTACAGCAGCACGGTTCAATAGCTCCAAAATGGAAATAAGCTAAGTGACCTTCAACTATAGAACATGGTCGCTGTCGCATATTTGTGTACTGGACTACCGTGCAGCAGGGAAGGGGCAGGAGGGACGCAGTGGCTGGAATGTGTTCGTGGAAGGTATGGGCATGGGACACCACGCCAGAAGCGGACACATGGACTTTGTGGTTCTTGCTCTGGCCAAGCTGGTTTCTTCGAGGAGAAGTAAGAATTAATAACTTATAATGTCCTTTATCATTACAAAATTCCAAAAACCTAAGAGGAGGATCTGTACAATGTCCAACTGAGCCTCCTTCACAGTATTTAGCAAACATGACTCTAGACAATTAAATCCAGATTTATATTTCATCCTCCATGACCAAAACCTAGATTGATTGTCTCATTTATTCTAATGCTTTTTAATCTGATTACTTATATATTAGGTCACGGGTAAAATGTTTTAGTCCCCTGTGTGTGTGTGTGTGTGTGTGTGTGTGTGTGTGTGTGTGTGTTTCCAGGTAAAATGCAAATATCAAGGGTGGTGGGTAAGATTCTCTATAATTCAATTCAACATACTTCTCCTATAGGAGCTTCAAAGCTCTAAGTGGATTTCTAATTATATTGTGGTTATAATTATACAATGTTACAACTAACAAATAATCATATTAAAATAGAATGAAAAAATGCCTGCTTTACAATATAACAGTTAAATAATTTGAGACGTCCTTTTGAAAAACAACCAAGTGTAGAGAATACAGGTTTCCTATATCTGGTATTTTCCAAATTCCTGTGAATAACTATTTCTAAACCATTTTTTTTTAAAATAACAGTGGAATATGTTTTGTGAAAAATTATCAGAATATTAGCTCTTAGGATAATGCTTTCATACTCATAACAAGAGGGAAGCACATTAAATCATGGGGGGGTGCGTATATACATGCATTTGCAACACAAACATCTCTCAGTTTATCATAAGGTGGTCACAGAAGTTTGTTTGGAAAATTAAGATACCTGCTATCTAGAAATGAGTCTTTCTATCTTTTCATTTTCCTTAAAGATGTTGTACTTCTGGTCAGTACTTGGAACCAAGGATTCCATGAAGCAGTCTAAAACAAATTTTTTTTAAAAATACTGATTATAAAAAGAAATCTTAATGTTGTCACAATTTTGGAATTTTATTTGGCTGGACTTTTATTATTGTTTCTCAATTTACCTATTGTTTCACCACATGCAGTAGAAATTGAGAAGTCAGAGAATGGAAAGAGGATTACTAAAATCCAAATAAGAAATTTTCAGTTTTGCAAAATTCTGTTTTAAAATTAAAATTAAATCTATAATATTAAAGTCTGGGAGACTACCAGAAAATGTCTCATTGAAGATTTTATGGTCCTCGAGTAGTATAATTCAGTCAGTTGTAATTTCTTCTTCTTCTTCTTCCTCTTCTTTTTTTTACAGAGACAGAGAGAGAGTCAGAGAGAGGGATAAATAGGGACAGACAGACAGGAACGGAGAGAGATAAGAAGCATCAATCACCAGCTTTTCGTTGTGACATCTTAGTTGTTCATTGATTGCTTTCTCATATGTGTCTTGACCGTGGGGCTACAGCAGACCGAGTAATCCCTTGCTCGAGCTAGCGACCTTGGGTCCAAGCTGGTGAGCTTTGCTCAAACCAGATTAGCCTGTACTCAAGCTGACGATCTTGGGGTCTCGAACCTGGGTCCTCCGTGTCCCAGGCCAACGCTCTATCCACTGTGCCACTGCCTGGTCAGGCGTAATTACTTCTTTATTAAAATGCACACAATGCTAAATTCTTGTACAATATACACATACCCTAAATTTATATATATTATGTAAACAGACATTATATTACATATAGTCTAGTATGCATTATTAAAGTTTAACTAAAAGGCTTACTGTATTATGAAATAGAGGAAATACAACACAACCAAAATCCCTGCAGAACCTTGGGTTTTCCATGGTTCCGTCCAGGACCCCCAGGAATATGTCCACAGGTGTTCTACTTATTTTGAAATTCTTTAATTCCTTCCCAGTTCCTGGACGTCCACCCTGAGAGTCAATAACATCTGTTTACTAACATCAAACACCAACTGTAGCTGAGAAAACATCAGGATAGAGTTGCATTCCACTGAACCAAATTTACGAGTGAGAACCACCATGGCACTGATTGAAATAGATGTGATTCAGGAAGTCAGGAGTAGAGTACAAGAAACTGCATTTTAAAGAATGCCACAGGCAATTCTGAGACGTGCAGATTAAGGACCACACCTAAAGAATCAACAGCCCCCCAATTTCTTCTTATTTTTTTAATAATCATCATTTAGCAAGAATCCATCACCTCTTTCAATAATCCTTAACTGAAATCTGTTTGTCTTCCTCAGACTACACCCCCTTCAAGTTACAAGTCCTGCAAGATTAGTTAACATCCAGTCAGCCGGCCCCTCCTGCTGCAGCTACCCTTGGCTTCCAGACCCTGAGCAGCTGCTCTGACCATCTGTGAGGCTGGGTGGCCAGGCCTCCCTTATTCTGTTTCCTTGCACTCACCTGGTAACCTCAGCACAGTAAGCAGGACCAGCCTGGGCCCTCTGGACTGGATCTGCCCCCTTGCGTGGGGAATGAGGTGAGGGCAGGGAACCTCCTTGGGGAATACATGTTTATAATAACAGTAAATTACTTTTTGCAACTCCATCATTGGGAAGTACTGAAGAGCATAAGGGACAAATGTGAAGTCATCTTCAATATCAAATCCTTTGTCTTTTAAGGCTAATGTTGACTTCTGGAACTCATGAGTCAGTACCAAATTTGTACTCAATAAAGTTTCTACTAACCTAGGGTTTATAGTGATTTGGGCTCTGCTAATCATCAGTTAAGTAATAGACCCCTGGGTGGCAGTGTAATGTCTCCACTTGGCTAGGCTGAAGCACTTCCCAGAATGTTCTTCCACTGGACATTTTCAGTTAGCGACAGCCAGGATTGATTCTTCTACCAGGTGACTCATGCCTACCTGCACAGCTTCCAAAGAAACATAGCAATTTCCCCAACACTTTCTAGTATACCTTTTGTATGTAAAAGGCAAACATTTGAATACCTACTATGATAGGTGCTTTCTGAATGAATCCTCATAATAGCTATGCTACCATTTTCTCCTGATTATCTATAAACAGATGATGAGTTTTGGGAGTCCACAGAATCTGAGCAAAGAACAAGCACTAAGAGCCAGATCTTCTGACTTCAAGACTGTGCTCCGACTAGAGCAGAGTTTTGTTTTTTTTTTAACTACATTTTATTCCTAGCTATTCTTTTCCTTGAAGATTAGGCTGAACACCAGTTCTCTGCTGAGTCCATCAATCATCCAAAACAGACAACACAGTCTGGCAGATACATAACTGGCACTCAAATTTTTCCATCAGTATCTATTTTTCACAGTTGGTCATGGATTTTAAGGATCCGAATCACTGACCTCTTTGAGTTTTCCTTTGCTCTATGGGTTCCTCTCTTTAGTGATCATTGTAAGTGTCTTCTACCTTCTTCCAAACACATGTCCTGGCCAAAAACATTTGTGTCTAACATTGCACCATCTCTCACGGTTTGCTATTCAAGTATCATGTGTCCCACTTGCATTTTAGTTAAACCTACATAAAATTTGCTGGGCTTCTCTCTTGAAAAACAGTCCCACATTTTTATGCTGGTGAAACCTCTACTCACCCTCCCCAGCTGTAGGCACAAGACTGGCAGGCTGACCTTGAAGAGTTCGGCTAGAGCCGGTTGCAACACGTCCCCTCTGTGGTGGCTTCTCCACTTTCAGAAAGCAGGCTCATCATCCCATACTCACACCTGGTAAGCTGACACTTGCTGACATCTTTCTCCTGTGTGTTTCCAGTTTCTCCATTCCCCACAATTCTAAAGGGCTGTGTCATCTGAAAGCTTGGTGCTTCTGCTATGTGCCCAGGGCTGTGGATCACCGATAACATATTAACTAAAACCCATCTTCACATAATGCTCAACATTTAAATGACTCCATTCAAAGAAGTATCTGTTTTCTCCAACCGTGTGCGTGTGTGTGTGTGTGTGTGTGTGTGTGTGTGTTTGGTCTACCCAACTTCCTTCCCTTGGACAAAACCCATCTCTTCCAGTTCCCCAGCCCATCTCCTTTGGTGCTACAGGGGAAGGGAGGGGAGGACAGGGACAGGCAAAGGCTTCCTGGAAGTTTCAATGAATCGTCCCCATAGGCTCTCCCATGTCGCAGGCTTGGGTCACTTAAAACCATTCCAGTACTGGCTTAAGAGCCAGGCTTTTGTCACTATGCAGCTGTGTGGCTATGGGCAAAGTCCCTTTATCTCCCTGGTTACCAGTTTCTTCATCCATAAAATAAAGCAACTGGATTCTGTAATCTGGGGAGGTCCATATCTGGACAGAAAAAACTATGACTCCAGTAAAGCTTAATCTGTCTTGATCGATGGCAAACAACTTTCTCAAGTAGGTTGTGTTTGTCGAAGATTTGGGTGGTATTTTTTTTTCAGCCTAAGGGACATTTGGTACCTTTCTAATGAATAAAACATTTTATGGGTAATCAAACATGACGCAGATATTGAAAGAAATAGAGAGGTAAGCTGAAAAACTGGAGCCATATCTCCATCACATGAAGTCAAATGCAGGGTCATGGCATTTGGCGCTGTGGAGTGAGTTTACATAGAAACAAAGCTTTCAAACAAGGACTTTGGAGAAGTGATACATCCAGCTGAACCATCTACAGTGTCTTGTTGGTGGCTGAAGTGTGAAGACAGCTGGACATGGAGTGGCATAATCTAACTGAGCCAGTGAGGGGTGGGCTGACCCAGTACTGAGAAGCTAGTGTCAGCGGTCACAGTCTAGGGGCCAGGAGTACATGTTGCTGACTGTCACACTGTGGGGAGTTCTGGGACTGGGGCAAACTAAGCAGGGGATGCCTATCTACGAAGCATCCAAATCCAGTTCTATATAAAATGGTCCAGGTGAAACCAAACCCACCTACAGACCAGACTCAGCCCTCGCGGGACCAGTTTATAATCTCTGACTTGACAGGTCCTGCAGTCCCCTGAATTCCTCTGCAGACACTGCAATAGGATCAAACTTGCTACTCTGCTAAAGCTGGGGGGAGGGGACAGGAGGGGGATATGTTTCTCTGGCCAAGTAATATAAAAGAGTCAATTTATTTAACGATGGAACCTCTTGCTTGTGAGTAACAGAACGTCTATTAGAGGAAAAAAAAAAAAACATCCTTTTTTAAGACAATAAAAATAATGCCCATTTCATCAGGTCCGAGTGAGCACCGGAAATCGCTGGAGTGACTTAGTGCAGCCACTCACACAGCAGTGCCAGCACTCCCGTCACTGCTATCACTATATTGTATCAGGTGATGGGACATCAACGCCGTTCTTCCACGGATCCCCGGGGAGTCCCAACATCCTCAGGCCGGGGAGACTTAGGTCTTGCACTGAGTCAGCCAACAGCCACACCATAAAGCACAGAGAAGGGATTCTGTACATTCTAGCTCCTCCTGCTGCTCAGGCAAGGTGGGCCAAGTTCATGTGTGAATATACAGCATACCTGTCACTTTCTTCCTCCCTCCCACTCACTGGGCCCCAACCGAAGGTCCCAGCATGGAGATTCCAGAAATAACATGGAGCAGAGACTTCTAGCATATCTACTCCCTCTGCCTCCCTCTTCCCACAAGGTTTTTGTTTAAAAACAAAAATCCATTATTGAAATTAAAACACCATTCCCAATCCCACCCATTATAATGATACCCCTACAAACCCTAAGAATCACTTAGAAGGAAGTGAGTGTCTGTAAAAACCTCAGAAGACATAGCTGGCGTGCTCTGACATGACAGAACACCTCCTCCCCAGCTCCTGTTTGTTCCCCCCCTCCCCTGCCCTCCACCGAAGGTAAACACTGCCTGTGGGATCGTCATGTTCTACTCAGCTTCTGAATAAACAGAATAATCAGAAATTCTAATCCATGCTCTGCTATAAACCTTTAGCCTCTTATGGATCAAATGTTGAATCATTTGGAATCAATAAATGAGTGAATGAACAAATGAATGGATGTGTCTTTGAACATCAAGGGATACAGAAGGATAACATTAATACTCTGGCTTAAGAAATTTATGTAGTTCTTTTCAGAATGCCTCGACAGAAACACATGACTGCTCTTTGCTTTTGAGAAGTTCAGAATAGGTCATCAAATTTGAATTAACCATCTGATTAAAACGAGATCATTTTAACACTTTAAAGGCAAAGGGGCTTTTTGGAAGTGCTACTTCATCTATTTTTTTTTTAATAATTTTGCTTTACCAATTAAAACATACAAAAGTACATCTTGCTTTATAAAGGCTGAAAATTAAATGTCAGATACATTAAAGAACCCAAACATTCCATAAAAGCTCCCTTTAAAACATCAGTGATGCCTCTGGTGTATTTCCTTTTGAAATTCTGATTTTCCCCCTTCATTTACAAGGCGCGTACACGAATAATAATGTCAAATGATGTTACTAAAGAATACTGATTTATTTTACTATTTGATTTCTCTCCGCTAAAGAGAAAGAATACCAAAGAAACACCCAGGTTATGTGTAAAGATTAACTTCATTTTATTTATCTATACCTCATTGCTCCAGTACAGTGGGGTTGCCTCCATAGCTAACTACCTCCCCACGTATCTTGCAAACTATATCTTTCTCCTGAGGGGTAGGGGGTGGGGGAGGTGGGACAAGAAGCATCTCGATGAATTTGGAAGACTTGCACAATGACATAGGCACCAGGGTGTGCTCTTGATTTAATTAAAACAAGTACAAACTTTGCGCAGTCCTCTTCTTCACAGTAAGATATGAGGAAATCCTGGCTGGGGATTGAGGAAAGCTAATCAACTGGCTTCCCTACAGGAACTTAAATTAATTTTGTAACAGCTCCACAGACTCTGTAGGACTTTCCAGTGAGTCAGGTCCAAGAGCAGACATGGTTACCTGGACCACGTATCTATTTTCATATTTGCATAGATAGTGAAATTTTTATTTTTGTTCCCCTATAGGTCTTTTGTATTTACTTTTTCTCTTTGATCACACCCATCACAGTAGACTCAGATCTACCCAATTGAGAGCAACTCACAAGGTGACAAGACAAGCAGAGGTGGATGAACAGGTGGATGGAGGAGGCTGTAGGCAGGACGAACTCCATGATTGGCAGAGTCCAGTGAAAAATGAAAATGTAGGACCTGTTGTTAAAAAAAATTTATGAAAAACTTCAAAAGGGCAAGAGCAGGGCAGTAAGCCAAGCATAGGGCCCTTCTGAGCACGGGGCTCTGAATGAACCGCACAGGTCACCAGTCCATAAAGCTGGCCCTGGTCCTGGAGGAAACTTGCCAGGCTTCCTGGGTTCCAGCGAGCTTTCAGGACAAACTCAAACAAAGCTCCGATAAATCAAACACACGCCAATGAAATAACAGCTCCTTTGAGACACAGCTCTTTGGGGGAGTAGGGAGCATGCTGAGATCTGCTCACGCTCACCCTCCTACCAACTCAAAATATCTAACACATTGAATAAAGGTTGAAATAAAAATAATAATAAGGCAGCTAACATTTTCACCAACTAGCTTCTTTTTTGGGAAAGCAATTCTTCCTGCCTTCAAGATTGCTCAGCTGATTCAAGATAGCCCTTTTTCTCTATCATCTCATCACACATTACATTAACCACACGGAATAATGTCTGAGATTAAGTCCCAGTATCAACAGCGTCTTAAAATATCTAAACAAGCTGGCAGGAACAACTGCGTCCTCAACCATTGACAGAGAGGAGAACACATTCCCATTGAGCAGCGGGAGCCGGCCAGGGGAAGGGTGGGCGGGTCGCAGCACATTCTGTTATCCACAAGGCCTCGGACCTGGGGCCGGAAGGAAGTCCCTGTTTCCCAGCCCACGGGGAAACTTTCAATTGCCATTCAGATGGCACCACAGAAGAATAAAAGAACTCAAAAGAACCGGAGGAATGAAATAAATGGTGGTTGTAAAAGGAAATGGAAACCGTGCCACAATGAGAGCTTTTAAAAGAAGACCCTTGAAACACTGGTCAGACACCGACTTATGGAAAACGGCAATCAGGGCAGATGGCAAGAGCCAAAGTGGGGACGGCATGGGGATTCGTAAGAAGGGGAAGGTGAAGGAAGCTTTTGGAAGGTCATTAGAATTTCATCCTGAAATCTATTACAGTTTTTAAAAATTGTTTTTAAATCAAAACACCCTTTGGCCTATATGGGGATATTAGGCTTCACTTAATCTGGCTTTACCATCAATATGCCATTGGTCCAAAAACATGTCACTGGCAGAAACAGGGCCCCTAGCAAAGTCTAAAAACCTAAGGACCTAACTCCTTTGTTGTTCACCATCACAAAGAGATGCTGTCACCCTCCTTATGGTACCTAAACAACGCCCTGAGTGACACCTTACCCAGACAGGAACACATTTAACACTGAAGAATGTCCCCATACAATCCCATACAGAGGTTAAGCATTTTTTACATCTTTCCGGGAATAAGTGCAGGGCAGTGTCACCTCGCAGAAGAGCACAGAGGCTTACTTCCGGAGGCACTGGGAGCTGTACAGAAAACATGGAGGATGGAGGGAGCCTGGGACAGGTCTCCGGGACAGGGAGTGTCAGCCAGGTGTGTGAGAGTGTGCTGAAACTGTCCCTGGCGTGCGGAGTGACTAGGCTGGGCACAGCAATGGCCCCACTGCTTTGCTTCCATACAGAGCTCCCCGTCAGCACGGCAGACAGCCCCACCTGATCAATGGGCTACAAACCCATCCCAGATAAGAAGGAAAAGTTACCTGACCCCATCAGGACAATTCCAAGCCCCTTTGTAGAAGGCAAACATACCACTGCACGGTGAGGAATGCAAAGACAAACACATTTGGGCAAAAGAAAAATGTCCCAGAATTAATTTTTTGTAATAACATTTTTTTAAAAATCAGGCTGAAGCCTAAATTCCCTCCTCAAAAATCACTTTTTTTCTTGAACAGTTGTCTCTTTAGTATTGGAAAAAATAAATAAATAAGCTCAAGAGGGACTTCCTCACTGGAGAAAGACTTGGAAAAGCCCCAGACTTAAACTAAAAGCAGTGATCTTGGCCAGGAGTTCTCTGGCTTCCCCTTGCTATTATTAAGTATCCTTCTGTTTGACTAAGAATTTCTCCACCTTTCACAAGCCATCTTTTTTTTTTTCTTTCTGTGTCCAGAAAAATCTGAAAACCATGTGTTTATAATGAGCCTGTTGCTACGCGAGTGATTAAAACACATTACAAAAATCTTTCCTTCGAGTCAGGAAGACGAACTGCTAGCAAGAGCCCCTTCACCGAACAGACGAGCTGGCAGCAAAAAATACGAGAAGCAAAGCAAAATGGAAAAAAAAAATTATGGTGGCCTCATCCCGTGAGTCATTTTAACCAGAAGTTCTGGGAAAACTAACATTTTTCAAGCTCCAAGGTGATGTGCCTTACAGTTTGGACTGGGGTTAACAAACTTTTTTCTTAATCTTGGTTTCATGACTCACCCTCCATCTGTCTACTAGGGTGTCCTTTTCATCAATTTCTTCACAATTCTGTAAGAATGTCGAGAGATTTTTTTTTCCTTTTATGTATACTCCTGTGTGTATTCTCCTTTTGATATCTTTTGTCTTCAAAAGTGGGGCCTAAGTTAATCCATTTCTTCTCCAACTCAGTCATAGTATCTTGGCTGATTTTCCTGCACTTATCAAGAGATCTGTTCTTTTTTAAATTTTTTATTGATTTTAGTGAGAAAGGAAGGGTGAGAGAGAGAGAAAGAGACAGGAACTTCAATCTGTTCCTGTATGTGCCCTGATCAGGAATCAAATTGGCAACCTCTGCACTTTGGGATGATGCTCTAACCAACAGAGCTGTCAGGCCAAGGCAAGAGATTTGTTCTTCAAAAGTCATATGCAGGCGAGGAGACAAGACACAGAATGTCAAAGTTATTGTCAGAGAGAGAGAGAGAGAGAGAGAGAGAGAGAGCTTCTCAATCTTCTAATTTAAAAAAATCTGGACTTGATCATTTTAATAAAGTCCATTGCCTTCTTAAACGGTCTGTAACCAACAACATTCGCAAATTTGTGTTGTGTTGTATAATCTATTAGTCTGCAAGTTTTCAAGGGTGGAATTGTCTGGAGACAAGAAATGAGATACATGCCTTTTAAATATATTTTCTTTTCATCCCTATGTCTTTTAATATTTAGGGGTACACACACACATCAAATAAACAAGCAAACTAAAACCTAGAGTATTAATTCTAAACTATTTGTCTTTATTTAGAGAGAAGAAATAATTGGTCCTAACTACGGCTATAGAACCTGTTTCACTCAAACAGAAGTAGCCACACCATTGCAAACATGTGTTGGGTAAAAACAAGTTTGGTTGGCTCCAGACAAAGACTTATTTTTTAAGTACAGATGGTCGAATGGTTGCCTCCTCCTCCGAAGGGTTTGCCCACAATGAAAGACAGATTTCTACTTCTAATCTATGCAAATATCTTCTTCTGTGGGCATCATAATGACTGTTTTGTGTCAGACACAGCAGATCCCAGGTGCTCTCGGATGCCAGAGCCCATCTCCCACCTGAGCCGCCTGGTAAGTCAGAGAACGGCGGCTGGCTGGAGAATGAGTCACTTACCCTCCTCTTTCTGTGAAACACTCCTCTGGAATCCCGCCCCAACCCCCACCGCTTCTAGACTTTTCTGCCTGGAAGACATTTTCAACATTCACATGGGACCCCAGAAACGGCTCAGATTGCCCCCTTCCCCAAAAGGCTCCTAATGACTCTGAGTAGCGTTCTTCACCTTGAAATCTGCTCACCTGTTCGCCTCTAACGTCAAATCCAGAAACACTGAGCATTTAAAAATACAACTCTGTCCAAACCAAATCTCCTGGATACTCGAGTCTCTATGCTTATCACCCGTGGCAGGTCTCGCTGAATCACACCTGAGTCATTGTTGGTGGCCCTCAACCTGCCCAAGTGTTGTGTTACTCCTGTTTTCTTTCCTCTCTCCCTCTACAAATTTTTCCTTTCTTGGCTTAGACTACTTATCTTCCCTTTCTCCATCTCCCCAAGTTAAGTCTTTGATCTGCTCTGACACCCTTCGGCACATTCCAGTTGTAAGGTCTTCCTGGGGCAACAAAAATTCCTGCAATGCTGAAACACACACACACACACACACACACACACACGCACACACACACAGTGCGTGCACACACAGGACACTTCACGCAAACCCAGCTCCTAACTGTAAACATCCTTTGCCATAGAAAGGTAATATCTGAAATCTACATAGTTTAGTTCCAATGTTTAAGTCTGAAAAGGTCCTTCAAAGTATTAAATTATCTTTCTCAGTTTTTCTGAACAAATAACAGTAACATAGCTGGCTTTGGTATCTTGTGTTGCAAAACACTCATTAACCTCCTTATCAAACAACATCTTAAATAAACCAAGCTAACGGGGCAAAAATAAATTCTAAAGGAAATGGAAGTCCTCCCTAATCTCCAGCCTCAATAACCACCGCCCCCCAAATATTCTTACTCTTTACCTCAAATTTTAAGATCTAAACACTTTTTGCTTGGTTTCAGCTTCTGAATGCAAATATTGACAGTCAAATCATGCCGCCTTACTTTTACTTGCCTGGAAAAAAATCTAGACTGTAAAAAGCTTTAGAAGTTAACTAATTCATGATTCCCAAGTATGGGTGAATATCAGAACCACATGAGAGAAATTATTTATTTTAAACAACCCATCCTCCTGATCTCCAGCCTTAGACATTCCAGTGCAGACTTCTGGTACAGCCCTAGAATCCGTGTTTATAATAAATACTTCAGGTAATTGTGATATAGTAGGTCTTGGTCTATTCCAACATCCTACCCAACATGGCAGCCTCCTCCACAGGATACCACACGGGTTATCCACTCTGTGCCAAGTCCTTCCAGACACAGGGCATCTTGCCCTTCCATGTCTATTTCACTTTCATGTGGATTTAATTATTAGAAACTGTGTTCTTACGTTAAGCCAAGTAACCAACGTCTTTCAGTTCCTTGAACTTCACTCATTATCAGCCCTAATTTTGAGTTCCAGAGCGGACACAGAATTCCTTTCTAACAAGTCTTCAAATACCCTCAGGCACCGACGGCATCCTTACAAGACCCATTTTTCTAAGCTTAAGCAGCCTTATTCCTTCAAATTCATCAAGCACATTTCCTGAGTCCCTTGCCATTTCAATAGTTCTTCCTCAACAGCAGAACTTACAGAATAAGTCTAAAGTAACAACACTTCATTTTTTTTCTCACAGATGACATTTTTTTTTCAATATGCATTAATTTACAGTCTGCATTTCATTCTTGTTCCTCACTGCCTTGCATTTAGTGGTGCGAGAGCCACAGATCAACAAGTACTTACTGACCAAATACTGTGTTCTTAACTGTGTCAAGTACTCAGCAAGGATTCAAAAGCCAGCAGAAAATCGCCCAGTTTTGAAGCGTAAATAATTTCTTGCTAAGAACGGACTTAGATAAGTGAAATAACATGAAAACCATGGATGACAATATCCAACCAGGGGTTTCAAATGAATGGCACCAGAGCGGCGGAACACAGGCTTTCTGGGTTAGACTGTGAGCTGTCTCATGGTCTCTGTTTATAGACATACCACCGACTTATCAATAGTTTTTGATTAAAAAAGAAAAAGATGGAAGCTTTTTATTCCCTCAAAACGTATAAAAAAATTCAAGTACGTCCTTATTTCAGAGATTTAAAATCTAAGAAACCTCACATGCGGTCATCACGTTGAACTCTTTGTTCCCACATCTCGGCAGCTCACGAGCACGGCCACCCAAGCACTCTGAATGCCACGGCCCAGGTAAAAGGCGAAGATCAGAGAGTTTATGTAATTCCCTTTATTACTGAAAATTACCGTTTGATGAGAAGTCACCCCCCCCAGCACACGTTAATGGAAAACTCTTACCAATAAGTGAACTACACTAACTCCAACAAAAATGAATTTGTTTTCATTCACAGAATTGCAGATTATCAGAGCTGGAGGAATTTAACCCTACAGATACAGGGGAGCTATCATTTAAAGGACGGCAGGTGATTCTCTCCAAGAACAAGCAGTCAATGAGCGGGAGGATGGGACCAACCCTGGGGTGGGGGTGGGGGGTCTCCCATCTCCTGTTGGCATCCTGTCTCCTCTTATTTAATCTCAGACCATCAAAACTCTAGCCCTCCCAGCAAGCTCCTCAACTCTATTCCCATCTTCAGTTTGCTTCTCAATCCTCAAAACCAAAGTCTATTGCATTCTTAAACTCTCCTGGCAGCTGCGCCCCGTGCTGCCAGGATATGAGCGGATGCTACAGAATTGCAGGGCGTCCAAAGGGCTGTGCCTCCCTGCTGGCGCGGCCCCATTTCAGACCTGCGACATCACCCCCCGACATGCACAAGAGCAGATCGCGCCCCCAGAGCCACGCGCTCTGGATTTCCGAGGCAGACTCATTTGCAGCAATAGAAGAGCAAGTTTGTTGGAGGAGAAAATACTTTTAATTTACCTACGTTGCTCAGTTTCCGAAGTTAAAACTGAATCGCAATTGGGGCCCAGAAAGGATAAAGAAGTGATGTTCTATTTCCTACTATTTCTTTAAATTCTGTAAGACATTTTCTGTGCTCAGTATGCACATGTGGCCAGTGCCTGCCGCAGTTGACCGCGCCGGCCTCACAACATCCGAAATAGGACGTGGAATCCTACTCGCTTATGTTTTAGGAGGGCGGAGACAGAGGTAATTCACTTAGTGTTACATAGACTGATGGAAAGAATGCTAATTTGGGTTTGACACTGAGTTTCCATGTCCAGGTTAGTCACAGATTAGCAGCATTAATTTTGAGATTTCTGAATCTTAATTTTCTCAGTAAGATCAGGTAACACCACCGGCCTCTGGTTGGTTTTCTGAACATGAAGTAAGAAGTCTGCAGTGTCCACCACCACTCTTGGCATGAGGAAGGTTCCTCCATTAATGCTGGCCTTAAGTGTAATCACTGGAATTTAGATAAATTTCCTATAGTTTTAAAAGTAGTTGCAAATACATAGCTCTGTTAGAAATGTTTTAACCTTTTCTTCCTTTGGAAACGCTATAATTCTGTTGTAAGACCTTGAGAAAAATATTTTTTGGTTAAAGAAATAAAAGCTATCTTTCTAGAAAAACAAAACAAAACAAAAAAACACACCAAAGTCTGAAGGTACATTTTATGTGTGGACATTTTGAGGGAAGGAGTAGACTACGTTGTCAACAGGTGGTTCATTCTTTATTCAGTTCTAGCATATTTTTCCCACAGTCTCCAACTAACACCTCCATGCTGCTAGGCACAAAACTCTACCTAAGGATCACTGTGGTCTTCCCAGCATTGTAGGGAACCACCCAGGTTAGCTGCAAACAAAAATTCTAAAGCTGAAAAGCAACTGGTCAAGAATCCCACCTGTTGCACCCTTTCTCTTACCACACACAAACACACACACACACACCACACGCACACACGCATACACGTACACATACACACACCAGCCAGCTCATCTACCTCATTTGAAACCTCCCAGTTCATCCACACCCTTATTTGGAATGCGGGGGGGGGAAAAAATGCACCTACCTTGTGGCCTCTTGCTGAAGCCATGAAACATTTGGCACATAGAACATGACTCCGAAGAAAAGCAGAGGCTCATTAGCGAATTTGTCCAGATGTTTCTTCAGAGGTTTCTCCAGCTCCACCCACCGTGCTTGCTGGCTCTTGCTGAGAAACCAAAGGCCAAAGTAGTGTGTCTAGATAAAAGGGAAGAACAACATCAGCTCATGCTTACAAGGGCCTTCCCAAGACCACACAGGAAACAAGACTTCGGTGGCTCACATCAACTTTGGTTCCCCAGCCCATCCGCATGGATTCAGCTTTTACTTTCTAGCTCGGGAACAAGGTAAAAAGAAACCATATGTACATAATACTGTGATCCACACAGAGGATCCAGAGGCAGTCTCCACACCCACTGCTACTCTCTGGGTATGTGGGTACCGATGCACCCAGGTTAGGTCACAGGGGTGGTGCGGGGTAGGGACCACGCTGACTTGTCCTCCAGTCAAGGCTGACCTCCCTGTGGCTTCCGAGTACCTCGGGATGTCACCCACAGCCCTCTGACCAAGGCGAATGCGGTTCTCACACCTGCTGCAAAGGAACAAGGGACTGATCACTCAATTCCTCAGAAGCTTCTGCCAACTGAGAGCTTCCACAGTGTCGGATATTTTCATCCAGGACCAGATTTTAATTGAAAACTGATTCACTGCTTTTGACCTTTAATGGAGTCCTTTAAAAAAAAAACACATCACCTCGACCACTTCACTATGCACAGACTGCGGCAAACCTCTCCCCCAGATGGAGCTGTCAGAGTGGCAAGGTCTCCTCTGCGCAGCTGCCGCAGGGGCCCCCGGGCCCCCCTGGCTGATGAGGGTGGGATTTGACAGATGAAAGTGAGATTTTCACCCTTAGACTTGAAGCCTCACCCAGTTCAGTTTGGACAACGTGCTAAATGATTAAAACAGGTGCTTTTATGCATCTAACCCTGTCTCCGTATTAATTATGTGCAGATTTCAGGATTAGTACAACAATTGCCAACGAAATAGATCACTGCTTTTGAAGCATTCTTTTCTATTTCAATTATAGCCTAGAATGCTTTACAGCACACCTGGAAATCTGCCTTCAAAAGGATGTTTTTATTACAATGTTTCACTTCCAAAGGCATTCCTGTGCAGATGTTCCCCCTCCAGCTGGCTGCCCCCTCCACCTTGCTGTGGTCCAAACCTTCGTAAAGTTTTGACTCTGACTTTACTAGAAAACCAGACATGTCCTTGCCTTCATAAAGCTACAGACCCAAATACTCTGCAGGATGTTGTTAAAAGATACTTTCAGCCCTGGCCGGTTGGCTCAGCAGTTGAGCATCGGCCTGGCGTGCAGGGGACCCGGGTTCGATTCCCGGCCAGGGCACATAGAAGAAGCACCCATTTGCTTCTCCACCCCCCCCCCTCCTTCCTCTCTGTCTCTCTCTTCCCCTCCCGCAGCCAAGGCTCCATTGGAGCAAAGATGGCCCGGGCGCTGGGGATGGCTCCTTGGCCTCTGCCCCAGGCGCTAGAGTAGCTCTGGTCGCGGCAGAGCGACACCTCGGAGGGGCAGAGCATCGCCCCCTGGTGGGCAGAGCGTCGCACCTGGTGGGCCTGCCGGGTGGATCCCGGTCGGGCGCATGCGGGAGTCTGTCTGTCTCTCCCCGTTTCCAGCTTCAGAAAAATACAAACAAACAAACAAAAATACTTTCAGATGGGAGCAGTGATTGGATCCACTTTCCTCCACGATGTTCCAAAGGGCAAGTTCACCCCACAGGTCTATGCCTTTCTTGAACAAGAAAATGCCCACAGAGTCAAGGTCCTCTTTCTAGCAACTAAGGCAAACTTGCTTGAGCAAATTCGGACCCTGTTGTTTCTTTCCGAGCCTCAGTGAGTCCATGAGCTGTTCTAGGTGACTGATGATGCAGAAGAAGTGAAATGTGGCTGCATCCAAAGAAAAGACTTAGAAGTCAGTTCCTGGCTCTGGCAGGTTGGCTCAGCGGTAGAGTGCTGGCCCAGAGTGTGGAAGTCCTGTGTTCAACTCCCAGTCAGGGCACGCAGGAGAAGAGCTCATCTGCTTTTCTACCCCTCCCCCCTTTCTCTCTCTCTCTCTCTCTCTCTCTCTCTCTCCCCATCTCTCTTTCTCGCCCGTCCCCCCTCTCTTCTCCTCCAGCAGCCATGGCTCGAATAGTTCGAGTAAGTTGGCCTGGGTGCTGAGGATGGCTGCATGGCCTCTTCCTCAGGCATTTATGGCTCTGTTGCCAACCAACAGAACAGTGGCCCCAGATGGGCAGAGCATCACCCCCTAGTGGGCTTGCCAGGTGGATCCTGGTCAGGGTGCATGTGGGAGTCTGTCTCTTTGCCTCCCCTGCCTCTCACATAATAATAATTAAAAAAAAAAATAGAGTCAGTTCCCCTCCCAACTCTTGCACTCACTGCCTTAGTAATTGTGGCCAAGGTACAGAGCCTCCCCCAACCCGTCTGCCTAGTCATCTCAGAGCTTCTTCATCTGTAAAATGGGGGTGATGAGTACACTGATCACCCCCAGGCTCGTAGGGGTGTAAATGAGGTGACGCTGATCAGCTGTGCATTGGGGGGGGCACATGTTAAGTAACCACTTCCTGAATGGCGCCTTCTACTGCTGCTGCTGCTGCTGCCATCGTCCCCTCCCCATGGGAAATAAAGCAGGTAAGCCTCAGGAATCTTTTTCATCAGCACTACTGGCAACTATGAACCACAGAATTAGAAAACAGAGGTTTATCTGGAACTAAACGAAAAAAGGCAGAGAAACATCAATGCTGGAAAGCCCATCAATAACATATAAAACTAAAAGGTGTAAGAAAAGATGTAGTCGCGAAGCAGTATGTCCCAGGGATTTTCTTTAGAATCCGATGACAGGTGGTGGGACATGGGACATCAGTCTGATGCTGTCCTGGGGGGTCGATGATGTTGGCTCAGGCAAATCTTAAAATGAGGTAATCTGGATACTTAAGAAACTGTCTGGAAAGGAGCCACAGGGATTGGGCATTATGACTGAGTGCCTTGCAGGACTGTGGTGCCGTGGAAGGGTGTTTTGGATGGCTAGCAGTGAGTTTGCATATAATAAATGAGGTAATATATGTAAACAGTAATGCGCGATGTAATAATTATTTTAGTTGGAAAAGAGCCCCTTTATGAGCATGGGTGGAGAGAGGGAGGGCAAACCTGACAGTTACTTAACAGGCCAGCCATGATTTATTATCCTTCACTGGAAACAGTCTTGACATTTGGGGGGTATAATTTTATGGGCTGTACTTCATTCAAATTATAACATTCACTCAAATTAGTAACATTCAAATTATAATGGGTGCACAGTAAGTGCATAAACATTCTGCAGTTAATTTTTCAAAAGAAAATTTAAAAAAATAATTTTTTTTTACTGCTCCGATGTTTTCAAGGCACTATAGTATTTTAAGTTTCCTCTTCTCATTCCTGCCCCCCCATCATTCAACCAAACCTGATAGCTGCCCCCAAGAAAACCCGAGAACATTCCAGAGCGTTCACATACACACCCACATGTATACACAGATAAATGCACATGCAGGTGTGTACACTGAAAGGGGGGATGATGAAGTACAGAAGAAATAATGGTATGTCACAGACTTGAACCATCATAATACCAAGCTCTAAATAACAAGGCAAATCACTTATAATGCAAAAAACACCCCAAAATACAAAAAAAAAACTCATTTATGGCATAAGATCTTTTTTTCCTTGTTTCAACACAGCCTTTTCCATAGGACACATGTTTCAGGGTAACTCATTTTGCAATTTATCCGTTAAAATAATTATAGAACTACTTTAAAAATGGGGTTTCCAGTGCTGGTTAGAATTAGAGGAAGCAGGTAATATGGAGAACAGAGTTCCCACCTACTCCCAGCCAGAACAAACTAATTTTAGAAGTGCTGAGTTCAGTT
This sequence comes from Saccopteryx bilineata, assembly GCF_036850765.1. NCBI lineage: Eukaryota > Metazoa > Chordata > Mammalia > Chiroptera > Emballonuridae > Saccopteryx > Saccopteryx bilineata. The sequence continues at coordinate 294,837,962 of NC_089491.1, read as the reverse complement.
ATCAAGTAGGAAGCAAAGTCCATTCATAAGATTCCCCATCCCCACCCTGTTCTGTGAAGCTATGCCCAAAGTAACCTTTTCCTTTCCCACCCCACTCCCTCATTCTTATTCCAGCTCTGTCCCTCCTCTGGGGTATTCAGTAGAGGGGGGGGAAACCATCTCAAAGTTCTTCTTCTGCGCTATTCAAGTTTACCATGCAGCGCAAGTTCATTCTGCTGCACAAGAAATGGAATCAGAACCTAACAGCTCACTTGAACGAACACGTGCATCAACCAACTTCCTGGGTATTAGCCAAGGGACCATTATTCCCATCAGGCCCAGCGGGGACCAACCACACCAGGCCTATTCACAACTGACACTCCAGCTAAATATTGGAAGCTGAGCCTCACTGCTGAACATCGCCATGTGGGTGAGGAGAAGGTGGTGGATATTTCCCTTTTTACGTCTCCGGGTTTCTTTGCTCTGCTGCCATGAATTCTGCAATGCATGCGTTGCAATGATGAGAGAAGACAGAAGAATCAACTCCCAGGGAGAGAAACCGCATTGCTGAATCGGTTACCAAAAATGCTCCCCTAAGAAACACCGCAAGGGAGCCACATGGAATTGTCATTTTCAAGAGTAGTTTCCTAGTTGGCTTGGTTTGGAGTTCTGCATTTTAACAGAGGAAGCATATGTGTTTGCATGCGCTCAAAAAATATGCTTGTTTCTTCAGTGGTAAAGTGATGTGTGAATAATTTAGTGTCAAGGTAAGATCTCACTTTTGGTATCATGAAAAGACTGTAGGGAATGAGGCTCTTTAAAAACAGTCTGGAGCCTGACCAGGTGATGGCGCAGTGGATAGAGCATTGGACTAGGATGCAGAGGACCTAGGTTCAAAACCCCAAGGTCACCGGCTTAAGCACAGGCTTATTGGCTTGAGCATGGGCTCATCACCTTGAGCGTGGGGTAACTGGCTTGAGTGTGGGATCACAGGCATGGCCTCATGGTCACTGGCTTGAGCCCAAGGTTGCTGGCTTGAGCTAGGGGTCACTTGCTCTGCTGTAGCCCCCTGGTCAAGGCACTTATGAGAATGCAATCAGTGAACAATTAAGGAGCTACAATGAAGAATTGATGCTTCTCTTCTCTCTCCCTTCCTGTCTGTCTGTCCCTCTCTGTCCCTCTCTCTGTTTCTGTCACCAAAAAAATAAAAAACGTCTGGAGCATTCTTGATTCATTGTTCATTTATCTGTAGGGATGGTGTCATCCCCCACATTGGCAATTCATAGGAAAAGACTTCTTGAGGGTTTTCCCCCCAACTTTGCCACCAAAGGCACAGCTTTAATGCTATTGGTAAGGGTTACAGACACAGCCTTGGCAATTCCTAGGGATTTAATCCATGATCTTATCTCCAGTATTTTGAAGAGTTAATCATCCAGAAGCAAATATTTAAAATTTCTTGCATTAAGTTGGCATAGGTTGCCTGTAGTACCCAGGATTTCAGTTGTAAAGTTAGAAAACAGACAGGTGGTATGCCTACATATAAAACATACAGGAATTATATAAAGCACTAAAACTTCACTGAGGCATGGAAAATCATTCTAAAGATGACTATTGGTAGACGCGGACACTGCACTCCACACAATTACATTCCAATGGCTTTGGAAAATAAGCCACTGCACATCAGCTGGATAATGAAAAAAGAACTTGTGTGTAATCAACCTCTGCTCTGGGTAGGTCTGGGATTTCTACAGCTGACACATCTATAATCAACAACTGTACCATCTTCATTTTCCTTGCTAGTCTCTTCAGAAAAGTACAGGAAAAGAAACTGCACAGTAACATAGCCCCAAGAAGCAAATATCAGAACTGAGAAAAAGCATACCAAATATGCAAATAAAAAAGATGTACATGTTAAGACTCTAGAAATGATTTCACCTACAATCTCTATGAATTAAAAATAGACATTGGTTTCAATTTACCTTGCAGAATTGACATTAAACTAATAAGATTTCATATTATTGTACAAAAACAAAAAGCAATACAAATTCAAAGACCAGAAATCTTCTGAGTAGACTACTTTCAATCGATTCTGATTAAGTGTTGATTATTTCAGTCCACTGCACATACAAACATACTTGGATGTGGTTAAACAGGCTACAAAATCCAGCAAACGCCACTCTTATCTGACAGGGTCAGGAAATCAGGTGTTCCATTTAATCAAGCACTCCCATAGTCACATTTAAGTTACCAATTCCCAAAAGACTGGCACAAAAGCAAACCACAGGAATATCCTTAAGGTTAAGTTAGCTTCTCTTTGATGATAGGAAATACATGTTAAGATTTACAAAGTCGAGCCATTATGAAAGTAGTAAAATATGGGCATCTCTACCGTAGCTGATAGCTTTGGATAAATTAGCTTTTAGAAGAACATAAATCTACAGAAGAAAAAGGGAGATAAATAAGAAGATAATCACCTATGAAATGATTTTGGATTTTTTCTTTAGGTTCTTTTACTAACCAGGGTTCCTAGTTTGGCTTTGGAGAGACCCAGGAGTTATCGAATTCACATTCTCAAGAATGCTGGACTTCCTAAGAGAACAACAGTTCTCTATCTTCATAGGCTTTAGCTGCGACGAGTATCTTGGGTAACTCTGTTAAATTATTTAGCCCTCCTCCATGTATCATTGTTTAATTATAGTCAAGATCATCCCCAAAGGAAGTGATTCTAGCATGCTTTTACATTTTATTAGAATTCCTTGTATTATTTATTACTGTTTGCATGGCTTCCTTTGCCGTTCTTAGAACAGCACTGTTTGGTAAGAAATATAATGTAAGCCACGGATTTAATTTTAAATTTTCTAGTAGCTAGGATGAAAAAAGTACCAAGATGTAAAATTAATTTTAATAAATTTTCTTTAAAATTATATAATCAAAATAGGATGGTTTCAATAGGTAATTACATAAAAATGACTAATGAAATGTTTTAACTTTTTCCCCAAACTAGGTCTTTAAAATCCGATGTGTACTTTACACTTCCTGCACATCTCAGTTCAAACGGGCACACTTCAAGTGCTCAACAGCCACATGTGGACAGTGGCTGTCACATTGGCCAACACCATCTGAAATGAATAATCATTGTTCCAGTAACTGAAAGATTTTTGGTTCCATGTGAGATCACTGTTTGTAATCATGAGAAAGCCATTTAAAAATGAAGCAAGCGGCCTGACCTGTGGTGGTGCAGTGGATAAAGCGTCGACCTGGAAATGCTGAGGTCGCCAGTTTGAAACCCTGGGCTTGCCTGGTCAAGGCACATATGGGAGTTGATGCTTCCATCTCTCTCCCTCTCTCTCTCCTCTCTAAAAAAAAAAAAAAATGAAGCAAGCAGACTTATAAAAGGGGGAGAGACCACTCCCTGAAAATTTGGTAGCAGAGTCCAGATAGCGTGTGTGGAGTCCTGGAGAGGAGACCGCCATATTGAAATACAGACAGTTACCTAACCACCCTGTGCCAAGCACCATCCATACTCTGTCCACTGTGCAAAAACAAACTCGTTCATTCTCCCTAAGAATCACGGCAGTTGCTACTATGACCATCTCCATTCACAGAGAAGAAAACTGAGGTGATCCAGTACTTAGATAAGTATCCAAGATGGCACAGCCAAGAAGAGCAGCCAGGATTCCAACTCGGGTTGTTTATCCAAGCTCATGTGCCTAGCCACTAAACTCTGCTTTCTCTCTAGGTATTTATTTTTAAAACATGAGAACCAGCCATAGGGCCACATTGTTTTAACTATAATATTTCTCTTCACCTAGCTCAGTGATTTTTCAAACTGTGTCGGTGAGGCGGCGAAGGAAGAAAACCAGGAAATGGAACGTCCGACAGCCCTACCGGGTGCAAAGAGACTAGCTCCATGTGATACATTAAAGTTCCGCCGCAGATTTCATCTGGGGGAAAGAAAGGCGTGAGATCCATTGATGCAAATATGTTGTGACTGTATATTATTATAACTCTAATTTTCTGAGCTTCGACATCTCTTAAATCTCTTCCTTTAAAAGAATTCCTGGCCAAAAGCTAAAAATTAAAAATAATTATTTCCCCTAAGGAGTTCATTTTCTTTCCTCTTGCCAGGATTATTGTTATGCCTACCTAACTAGCACCTCTGCTCCTCCCCACCTCACAACCCCCATCCTTTCCTGCTATTCAGCTCTTTCCCTAACATGACAGGTGATCACGACAGGCTCCGCCTTGAAACCCTCTGATGGCTTTCCATCTCACGGCAGTGACTTATTCCCCAAAAGATGTAAAGTGTATTTAATAGAAAACTAAAATAACTGAAAGACTGAATTCAACACATTTTTTTTTAATCTCCAGAACTTACAAGGGTATTCCCCAAAGCGTTTATAGCACAGCCCCTTTTCTGCCTCCAAATCCCTGGGGATCCGAACGGTGGAGTCAGCCTGCCTGGGTTAACACCAGCCCAGTGAACGCAGCCAGGACACCCTGCACTGTGGTCCCATAGCCGTAAAACTCTGCCCTTCCCTGACGCTTCCACGTGCTTTCCTGTTTCTGTGCCTTGGCACGGGCTGTTCCCTTTGCCTTGTTGCTTGTTTTTCCTATTCTCTAAACTCGAGGGTTTCTGAGAGTAGGAACCCTATTATATTTAGCTTCCCTGGGCTTGACTGTATTTGCTGTCCCTAGAAACAACTTTGGGGAATAATGGTGTTAATGTGAGTTCATGGATTATAGCAAATGTCCTCCTGTGTTTGGGGATGCTGACAGTGGAGGAGGACCTGATGATGGTGGGTTGAGGCTGGAGGTACACAGAACTTTGCTTTCCTCCTAATTTTGTTGTAAACCAAAAACTGCTTAAAAAAAAATAAAAGTGCCCTGGCCGGTTGGCTCAGTGGTAGAGCGTCGGCCTGGCGTGCAGAGGTCCCAGGTTCGATTCCCGGCCAGGGCACACAGGAGAAGCGCCCATCTGCTTCTCCACCCCTCCCCCTCTCCTTCCTCTCTGTCTCTCTCTTCCCCTCCCGCAGCTGAGGCTCCATTGGAGCAAAGATGGCCCGGGCGCTGGGGATGGCTCCTTGGCCTCTGCCCCAGGCGCTGGAGTGGCTCTGGTCGCAACAGAGCGACGCCCCGGAGGGGCAGAGCATTGCCCCCTGGTGGGCAGAGCGTCGCCCCCTGGTGGGCGTGCCAGGTGGATCCCGGTCGGGCGCATGCGGGAGTCTGTCTGACTGTCTCTCCTGGTTTCCAGCTTCAGAAAAATACAAAAATAAATAAATAAATGTATCAAAAAATAAAATAAAACAAAATGATCTAACAAAACGAAGTGGTAAAACACAAATTGAAATTAAAGTAGGAGAAAAATCAAAATTAATTTTCCTATCCTAACATAAAGCTATCGTCAAGTTCAGGATTCACGTACACTATAGGGCACTTCCAATGGCAAGGACAAATATCCACCACAAGCTGGTTTCCAAACTTTGATCAGGACTCCACATGTTGTTATATTTTGGATGGATTGCCACTTTCTCCTCTAAAGCGCCATCAGCTCCCTCTGGAAACTGACCCCAATACAAAGCCACGTGAGTGGAGCAGACCTGCGTTGCCCCCTCCTGCTGCGGCTGCTGGGTGGAGAGTGCATTCCTCCCCGAGGTGTGGGTGCACAAAAGAACCAAGTATTAGACTGCTCTGTCTCACCCTGCAGCTCAGAAGTAGCTACAGGGTTGCTTCACAAAAGGCCATACCTTCCATGTCATCTGTCACAGAACAAAAGCGCACAATTAGAAAAGAAAGTGATGTGCTCTAATGTGGATGCGCCCGTTTGGGGCACGTCAAAATAAAGCCGGCATTACACGGCAACCACACCTCAGCATTAGGAGATCAGTCACACTGCCACACACACTTGACAGCAGAATGTGGACTTCACGGCTTTATCCTTTGTGACAACACAGTTGTAGGATAATCCGGGGTTGACCTTTGCCTTCTCACCACCAGCAACAATGGTCTGCTGAGAGTAATTATTACCATCCACGTCTCCAAGACACGCCTCACCTTGCACCTTACACAGCAGCTCTACCTGCTGATTTGCAGAGGTGGCTTTTCAGTCCCCAAGAAGGTACCTGCCCTTTCAGATTCTTGGATCTGCAAAAATCCAGTTCCCCTTGGCCTGGATCACCCTGCCTTCTTTTCCACCTGTGAACTCCTGTGTATCTTCAAGTCCCTGTTCAAAGAGCGAAGGTTCATTCATCTTTCACTGAGGCTCCCTCTCCCCCTGCCAGGGCTGCGGTGGTCAGTGGTGCGCGCCAGGCACGGCACATCTGCGAGGGAAGCGCGGCTGCCCCTCCACTGCATCGCGGCGTGGATCACGCTCAAGCTCAATTGTTAATTTAAACCAGAGGTAGTCGACCTTTTTATACCTACCGCCCACTTTTGTATCTCTGTTAGTAGTAAAATTTTCTAACCGGTTCCACAGTACTGGCGATTTATAAAGTAGGGAAGTAACTTTATTTTATAAAATTTATAAAGCAGAGTTACAGCAAGTTAAAGCATATAATAATAATTACTTACCAAGTACTTTATGTCAGATTTTCGCTCAGTTTGGCAGAATAAATCTTTATAAAACAACTTACTATAGTTAAATCTATCTTTTTATTTATGCTTTGGTTGCTCTGCTACCACCCACCATGAAAGCTGGAACACTCACTAGTGGGCAGTAGGGACCAGGTTGACTCTCACTGGTTTAAATGCTGGACTCCCCTACTCATCGGTGCATATCTGAACGACAACACTGCACCTTATTTTTATCTTCATGTCATCAAGTCCTAAAACAGCGCCTGACACCTTGCGGTTGATCAAGATTTTCTTCAATGAAAAGGACTCTCCAACTGGAACAAGCACATATTACCAGAGAGAGCGCTACGCATTTCCTACACTGCATTTCTTTTCATATTTACAACAGCCCTAAAAGGAAAGTAAAGTGAGTGCCGTTATTCCCATTTTCCAGGTGAGAAAACTGATGCCCAGAAGTGTAGTAACTTTTCTTACCTAACTAAAAAGTGACAGAACTATGACTTGAACTCAAGCCTAACGCTTCAAAACCTGCGCTGGTAACTACCCAACCACATGCTATATGCCTCCCAGGGTGTGTGAAGAATACTTATTTACTCTAATGTGAGTTACCGGGAATACTCAGAAGTAAAACCACTGTGTAAATTTTTAAATGATCTATAACTTAAAATTTTCCTGCCCAAATGATCTACACTATTAAGGTTCTTCCTTTAAAAGAAGAACACACCTATGTTTAAATATGTATACCCAAATGGGTTACTGATAAGCAAAAAAGAGCCTGCCATCAACGAGCAAGGTCAAAATGTGTTTCTTCTACTGTGTCAGCTACACATACCTATTGGGCAGGACGGGACGGTCTCCTACACAGGAAAAATAAATTTCAAAGGAAGACCTGACCTCTGAAAGCAAAGTATAAACATGAAGACCAGCAGGAGACAGAAGTGTTCAGGCAGAACAGCCCCCAGAGGATAAGAGTGAGCCTGTGGGCCTGACCTGTGGTGGCGCAGTGGGATAAAGCATCAACCTGGAAGTGCTGAGGTCGCCGGTTCAAAACCCTGGGCTTGCCTGGTCAAGGCACATATGGGAGTTGATGCTTCCAGCTCCTCCCCCCCTTCTCTCTCTCTATCTTTCATCTCTCTCTCTCTCTCTCTCTCTCTCTCTGTATCTCCCTCTCCTCTCTAAAATGAATAAATAAATTAAAAAAAAAGAGTGAGCCTGTGGAAGACGCCAAGGGGAGAAGAAGACCCTCTGTGACCCCAACTCCTATGTGCACATGGAGAGAAGGTGGATCACGAGGGGATCAAACACCACTAATCAATTACTTGCAACAGGTACCCCGCCCCTCTTCTCCATCACCTTAAGGCAGTGGTCCCCAACCTTTTTTGGGCCATGGACCGGTTTAATGTCAGAAAATATTTTCACGGACCGGCCTTTAGGGTAGGATAGATAAATGTATCACGTGACCGAGATAAGCGTCAAGAGTAAGTCTTAGGCAGATGTAACAGAGGGAATCTGGTCATTTTTAAAAAAATAAAACATCGTTCAGACTTAAATATAAATAAAACAGAAATAATGTAAGTTATTTATTCTGTCTCTGCAGACCAGTACAAAATGGCCCACGGACCAGTACCGGTCCGCGGCCCGGGGGTAGGGGACCACTGCCCTAAGATCTTAGGCAATGATGCCACAGGGCCGAGGACAATTACAGAGCTTTTTCTGTCCTCCGTAAGGCTTGAATCTCAGAGGGTTACAGTCATTTCAGCCCTGGCAACCATTCAACCATACCACCTTACCCACTGGCCAATATGACACATGGCTCTCAAGACACAAATGCTTGTGTGGGTTACTCACCACGTCTCTTCTCTGGAATGTCTGCAAGCCGGGAAAGTGCAGGGCTTGCCTGTTAGAAAGGACATACTGCCCCAAGGGACAGTCTCCTAAAGAGTGAGGACACTACTGTCTTGGTGGCCGGCCCTGGGTTTGTCTAAAGCCCAAAGCAGTCCCATAGACAATACAAAGCAAACAAGAGTCAGGAGGAATCTTAAAAAGGAACAAAACGCCTATGTCCCAAGCTCCCACAAAATGCCTCGCTGCTTAGACTCACTCTAAATGCTCATTTTCCTTTCCTTCCCTTTGAAAAAGGAAAACATGGAAACAACGAGCAAAAATAAAAGTAGCTGCCTCCACCCCTGGGTGAGAGTTCTCTCCTCGATGTGCAGCTGGAATGCCTCAGCTCCTGCGACCCACTCAGCTCTTTTCAAAGCTCTGGCGAGGAGAGTCTCTCATTTTCAACTCCCCCAAAACCTCCTCACCAGCGGGAGCAAAAGGGAGGTCGCCACCCTGGGAAAGCTCTAGGTGGTGTCCTTGCCTCTCTGCTCTGAAGGTTTTAAGAGGCAGGCTAAGTATAATACGATTCTTTCTCAACATGAGGCTGAGGCTAGAGAGCATGGCAGGCGTCAGGGAACAGGTGGCTGGTCCTTCGGGTGGGTTCTCGCTCACACACACACCACACAGCACCCCTGCCTTACCTCTCGCAGCTCCAGCCTCTGGGCCACAGCCTCCAAGCATTCCTGCCCCGTGCTTTCCACCGACAGTGTACACTCGATAACATTGCTGTCCAACAGGCGGATCCGGGTGACAAAGCAGTTCTTGCTCAGGACGTTGTAGCGCCGTGTCCGGCGAAGCTTTAGGCCAAAAGGCATGGCTCTGTGGCCCTGGGACGCCTCCCTCCTTTCCTGGCGCCCACGCCTCTGAGATGGCCTTAGCAGTTTCCGGACCGGGCGATGGCACTACCAGCCGTGCTCCTCCAGATGCGGGAAAAGGTGTCCATGCCCGGGTGTGGCACTCTGCAGGATCACTGCAAACAGAGAGGCAGCAGCAAGGTCATTAGTCGAAGGGAAGTTATAGGAGGCACAGCAAACGGAATCCACACTCATGGGCACCTGCCTCACCCATCCCCCAGGAGAACATTCAGATTCCAGAACCCAGAACCGGCAAGGCACTAGGGAGAGCCCAGGCACTTTATCTTATCTTGCAACGGTGATATGATAAAATCCACTTTATGGCTGAAGAAACAGAGATTCAGAGAGATTAAAACTCATCCAAGAATGCAGACTACAGGGCAAAGAATCCAAACCAATGTCTGTGCAACTTCAACCCCCGTGCTGTTTGCACTGAACCATCCTGCCCGCTCAGGAAAGCAACTGGACTGGAATTGGAACGGTGTTTCTTTTCCTTTCAATTTCTAAAGGTATATTATCCCGTTTCAACCTCATGAGCAACCCTACGGTGTCCGTTTTATCATCCCTGTCCTAAGGAGGGAAAAAAATGAGGGTCATCAATTCCAATGATTCCCCAAACCCAAAAGTACAATCTTATCTCGTGGCTCCCAACTCTTTGGAACAGTGCCTCTTCACTTTCGGCAGCATGGCCTGCCGTTATTTGGATTTTATTTATTTATTTGTTTTCCTTTCTTACTGACTTTATTGGGGTGGCACTGGTTCACAAAATCATACAGGCCTCAGGTGCTCAATGACAACACATCATCTCTGCACACTGTATTGTGTTCACCCCCCCATGCTTCTTCCACCCCATCTATCCCCCACCACCACCCCCACCCCCGCGGCAATCCCCACACCGTGATCCACCTCCGTGAGGCTTTTCTCTTTCCCTTTTAGCTCAGTCCCTCCACCTTCGCGGCCTTCCAGAAACTCCCTCCAGCTATTGTATTCATTTTACTACTTATTTCTTGTTTGGTTACTTAGAATGGATAATAGAAGATGGAGAAAATGCATATTTAACACAGTCAGCAACTTCCGGCTTTTAAAATATATTTTTAAATGCATGAATTCTTTAATGTGCTTAAAATGACAACTCTTCGTCTTTTTTTTTTTTTTTTACCAAATAGTTAAAATAGTAAGATGTGGGGACCCACCCTCCCATCATTTTGTTCTTTTACAAAATGCCTGATGCAAAAAGCCCTGTTACCAAATTACAGATAATTTCACCTATTTAATAACAAGATTTGCCAACACCCTGGTGTCCCACCAAATGCCAGTCATGACATCATTGCCACGGAGAACACAACAATAAAATAACAAGAACACAGTGGTTCTACCATGCCACCCTGAGCCAGCAATGCTCGCACGGGGAGGCTCGTACCTTCCAGAGAGGCCAGCAATGCCCAGAGAGCCCCTCTGCTCAACTTCCTGCTGGCCAGTGAGCTGCAAGGACCGTCTGCTGTGCACGTGACTGCTCTGCTCACTGGGTTCCCTAAGTTGGGCCGGTTCAGCCACTCTCCAAACCCTTCGTCCACAGAATTACCTCTGAGCCCCCTGACACTTGGATGGACAACTATGAATAACTTACTCACAAGAATTCTTGAATAAATTAAAGGGCGTCAATATTTAGCCACCACTCCCCTGTGGGTACCCCAGGCCTCACGAAGGTTGTCAGGGCACAACCCTACAACACAGCAAAACACACTCCCCACACTCCCTCGGCCGGTCTTTGATGCCTGCCTGCAGCACATTCCTGAGCGTGACAGGTGTGTGTTTTATGACGGCTTAAAATACACATGCTAGTAGAGACTTCGGCTAGGTAAAATATATTAACATTTCTAAATCACTTTATGTTGGCAGAGTGTCGTGTTTACCTCCAAGGGAGGCCAACCTAATGATCTCCTGATATCTACAGAAAGGACTATGGAGGGATCCACCCAAAACAGACAGAGAGGGAGCCAGAATTCAAATGCAGAGCCCTTAAAAGTTTACTACTCACACATTCCCACAACTTGTTGGAACACAGGGCACAAAACACCAAGCTTCAATTCCTATATGAACTAGGGAGCCTCAGACAGAGGAAAATATTTGCTCTGTGGGCACCAGCCACATAGCTAATCCCGGGCCGGGGACTTTACATTTGGGTGTGTCTCATCTTAAACACGGAGGAAAGAATGTGGCTGGCTTGGCATGCGTTTATCCCAGCCACGATAAAAAACAACCCTTGCCACCTCTTCTGTAGATCTCCATCCAGAAAGCACAGTTAGTGAAATAAAAAAGGAAGCTTTACTACAACGCATATAGATGATCACAGTTTTTCTAAGAAATGACATCACACACACACACACACACACACACACACACACACACACATGGGAAATAATATAAGTTCACCAAAATGACCCACTGTTATCTCAGGGCTACATACTGGTGAGATTAAATAGAACTCTCACTTTATATTTTATAGATCTCCAAATTGTTCTAACATTTTACAACTGCCATGTATTATTTTTGCAAATAAAGATGAAGGTACATTAACTACTGAAGATGGAATGTCAGGAAAAACACCTGACAACCTGGCAAGATCTCACCTACAAAACACCTGACCATTTTAAGTTTTTAAATCTTCAATCTGCAAGAAACTTCCCTTGGTAAAGTAGCAACAACAAACGCACAAGAAGCCCTGGCCAGGTCACTCAGTTGGTTAGACTACTGTCCCAACACACCAAGATGGTGGGTTTGATCCCCAGTCAGGGCACACACAAGAATCAACCAATGAGTGCATACATAAAGTGAAACAACATATACATGTTTCTCTCTTCCTCTCTCTCTAAAATCAATAAATAAAAAAATGTTTTTAAGTTATAAGAAAACTGGTCTGGTCCTTCTAAAGTTCAACATCATGAAACAAAAATTGAACAGGTGGGATTAGAAGGTGGCTGCCTTCTAATAAAAGAAATCTGGGAATTAGAAAACAAAATGCTACGTGTGACCCAGATTTGAAAAAAAAAACAGCTATGAAAGACACGGACAATTAGGGAGATTTGAAATAGAGAATTTGAATGAGACATTAATGTATTATTGTTAATTTTCTTCCATTTTTGGTAGTGGAATTATGGTTATGTAGGAGAATGGCTTTAGGAAATGCCAAAGGATATATTAAGGGGTGAAAATGTCATGATGCCTGTAACTTACTCACAAACAACTGAAATACAACTCACACATACGCACATAACTATATACGCAAATACAGAAACAAGTATGACATCACAATAACAGTTGTTGAATCTAGGTGATAGGTGTACAGGTATCCATGATATCATTCTTTTAGCTTTTCTGTATACCTAAAAATGTTCACAATCAAAAGGTAAAAACAAAAAAAAAACAAAAACGGCAACCCTCAATGCAGGTACTGAGCAGACTCGACCATATTACTCCTGATGGCTCAGGTTAAGAGTTACTGCCTCTTTCAATGGACTTCGCTGATTCTTCCCATCAGAGATCACGTTGTCTGAACTCCCACAGTCGTTCGTGCTTACTTTAGTATACCAAACTGACTTGTTCAAAGTATCAGTACATTCAGACTCTAAACTCCTCCAGAGCTAGAAGCTTGTTTCTTCCATCTTCTACCACACACATCATTTACCTAAATTAAGAGCTCATGGCATTCAAGGAGTTCTGCTTCTGGAAAGAACTTCCAGGTGCTCATTTAAGACATTCCTTACCTTTAGGAAGGGGGAACACCTGAATTATCCAGGTAAACAATCAGTTTGACACTAACCTGTAATGACAGGGTTGGAGAGGATCTCCTAGTCCCTGGGAATTACCCGCCATGTTTAAGCTCTTGAAGAATCCATAGCATGTGTCACTCATCCCCCCATTTACCTATCCGGAGAATACAGTTCTACCTTAAACACAGCCCAGCTCCCTGCTGTATTTTAAGCCCAATTCCTCTGCTTTGTCCTTGAACAACAGAAATCAAGGATTATGATATCCCACCATCTAACAGAATTGATGTGAACTCTACTAGCAAGCCCTCTGCTAAAAACCTGGCTCCTGGCATCTTTCTGGCCTTCTCCACGTGGTTCGCTGGGGCCTCGTCATAGTTTACCACATGAACATTAGAACACATAGAACGAAATGTCGTATTCCCAAAGACAAGTGACATGTTTATGACACTTTAGATTTTCCTGATGAAAACTGGTGTTTCAAAAGAGATCAAGTCAGGCAGTCACCATTCTATTTACTACCAGGTTTTGTTTTTCTTTTTAAGGAAAAGCTCCTTCAAAAATAAAATGTCACTTAAAATGTAGAATTTTCTTGATCTACTCTTTAAGAACATATCCAGTAAATCATATGAGCTGCAACTGTAGCTGACACCCATTCGTGTAGTTAAAATAAGTCATTTTTGTTACCACAGATGGTAAAAGTAACAATACTGACTCGTGATTTTAAGGCCGTCATTTTTATTTCCTAACGCCAAAATATAATCTGTTAATCCCTTTTTTCCTAGGTGCCTCTTAGAAAAGTAAGAGAGTGAGACCCTAGCCCTTCAGGGATGACAGTAACTGGAAATAAGAAGCAAGGGCAAAACGAGATGACAGTGTCACACACAGAACTCTCCCACTCCAGGGTCTCCGTCTCACTAAAATCAAAAGGGAAAGTGAGCGTTCAGGACTGTAGAGGAAACACACTTCACAGGAAGAAGCTGAACTGCGTGCTTCCAAGAACCACAGTCAACTCTCAAGGAAAAGAACACAGGTGAAGGTTTAGGTAAGAACTGGCATTGACCAGAGAGGCCGGGAGTGAATGTGAAGCCATCTCCCCTCTTGCAGCCTCAGTTTACTCATCTGTACACTGTTTGTGAGCCGTTTCGGGGCACCCATAGCTGTGGCCACGGTCCCTTCTCTTCCCCTTCACTGTAAGCCAGTAACTCAAAGGAGAGCAAAGCAGGGGTGAAAAGCAGGCTTTGAGCACCTTCCCAGCTACTGTGGGGAAAGTCTTTTAAAAAGAAAAGAAAAAGGCAAAGCAAAGAATATACAGTTTCACAGAAAGCCCCGTGAAGCTATGACAATCCCCTGGGCAAAGTGACCAGTGTAAAAAGGAAGCGTGCCCTCCCCCAGCCCTGCCACCTCTTAACTGCCAACCCCGCCACCTGGGCTAGAAAGGAGTAGATCATTCCACAAAAGGTCCCACAGAGCCCAGCCTGAGTGGGTAAGAAGACTAGCTTTCCTCTTACCTCAGTCAGTAACATGTACACGGTGTCGGGTGTTAGGAGCAGTCCTTCGTCGGTTGCGGAACATTGGTTCCACCTTGCCTTTGGTCTTAGAACCACGTGGCTGTGTCAACAGCTGATGCCACACCAGTCTCCCTCAACCTAGGGAACCCCCACCTTTGTCTTCGCTACCCCCTAACTCCCCAGGAATCCTGAAGGGGAAGATCTATGTCGGATTCAGCTCTGAGGTCTCCTATAAACCGACAGTGGAGCTTGACACATGGCCGGAAGCTAAATAAATATTTGTCCCTTCCGATGAAAGAAAGAAGGAATCCTGAAAGGGTTGAGTTCCTGCTGCAGCGGGAGGGCAGGCCTCCTGACGACCTCAGGGACACGTGAGGAATTTGGAGCCTGAGATAGGTGTGACTCTAGGAGGCTTAAGCTGTGGAGAACAGGCACAGAGAAGCTGTTTGCTCTTTAGTCCAAAAAACTGGACTGAGATTTTTAAAAGAACACTCCCGCTGCCCAAGTGTCTGTCCCTTTTCTAGACCCTGATGTGCCCAATACTGGGGGTGGTTTCAGAGGCCCAGAGAGGCCACATCCCATGGAAGCTCTTTGTGAAAACTACAGTGGAACTACCGATGTGATATAAACAGTGTTCTGGTGTGCCTATGACTGCCGAAAGCAATTTGTTGGGATGTTTGCTCTGTAAACACCACACTTGTAAAGGCCTTTTATCATATCAGCTACAGTGGGAGAGACACTCCTCCCTCCCCCCGCCCTCCGCCGCCTAGTCACTTCTAAAACCCACTCTTAACTAGTCACTCAGTTCCCGAAAAGCTCTCAGAAGATGGAAGTTTCATTTGGAACTCAGTTGTGGATTTCCCATATCTTGTACTCTCACTTCTTTCCCCCTAAACACATCATTGAAAAACTGCTAAGTTGAAAACACAAAGCAAAGACAGCTTTCTCATAACACGAAAAAAGTCACTTGGCTGATCTAATAAATCTTTGAGTATGATGGGTAAGAGGTGGAGGTATCTTTCCTGACATCAACCAAACACAGTCTAATCCTCTTTACTGAATCACTTACAAAGTCTTTAGCGAAGTGAAAGAGAAATTAAAATCCAAATCTTAAACATGCTCATCACACGTTGTTTTGATTTCCCATACTGTCTTATGGACACCTGCCTTTTTGTCCCCCCTAAAGTTTTAAACTCATTAAGGGAAGCTAACAGCAGTTAGCAGTTGTGTTCTCTATTTACCAACAGACTCTGGAATTTTTCCAGCATTCCATATTTTTACAACTCCCAAGCACACCTCACAAAACTATGTAACTCTCGTCTGGGTGTGAGAAAGGAAAAACTGATGTAACTTGTCCATCCTGTGTATAAACCCGTGTACGGCACAGCTCAGCTTTGAAAAAGTACTGTGTCATTTAGAATTTTTAAAAGGAATGGGGGCGGGAGAAGGTGGGAAAGAGAGGAGAAGTGAACATGTCTTCTCTGATTTCCGTCTTAAAGAGGAGCAGAAAAGAAGTTAGTGTTGTCTGGTGAAAAATACACTACCCATTTCTTCTATAAATGCTATGGATATAGAATACCCAAATTATTATCCATACATCAAATCATTTTTCGCCAACTGAAACTGTCATGCAAGGTTTAAGACGCAAGACCCTGACTTCTGGCTGCTAAGTAACAACAACAAAAGCGGAATGGTCACATTTTTTAATTCCTGCATTTCTCGCCTACTTAGTCACTTTCAAAGATTCAGTGGTGAGATGCACAGAGATCTGTTCCAAACCACATTTTCCAACTTTCCTGTGCGCTAGCCACGTACACGACCTTTCAAGATCTTCTTAAGCTATATTTGAAGTTAGAGGAAAGATTCCTGCTAAACGGTGCCCATTGGGGTGATAGGTCATCTACGTGAACGGTGGTGGCTATACACAATCTCATCTATGCAGAAGATCACCCAAAACCAGGAAAGGGAGCCAGAACATCCGCTGAGCAGTCAGACATTGCAAAGTTCTTAATTCCAACAACACACACTTTGCTCGGGACACAAAAATACCCTCACAGTTAGTGTACTCTAAGTTTACATGCAGTTCTGGACTTTGCTTTGTAACCGTTGGCAGATTTCAGGGAGACGAGAAAAAGCATGTTGGCAAAGGATAAAGATGGCAGTGAAAGAGGTGACAGGTAAACACTAAAATTAGGACTCCACAGCATGGAAGACTATGTAAAAAAAAAACCCCAAAAAACAACACTCTATAGTAAATAGAAACAGTGAAGTAATAGCCAGCACACTCTGGTTAAAAAAAGCAAAAAATTTATTTATTTTTAAAACAGCCCCATTCATGGTGGACAAAACTAACAAAAAAGGTTCTTGAGAGGTAAACCTCCTGTTCCCTGGAGTCGCTTTCACCCCAAGCAATGGCTCCCTATTCTTTACTCCTGCTCTAACACTCAGAATCAACCAGCTCCACCAAGTTCAAAGGCTGAGATCTTCAACAGAGGGGAACGGGTGGTCATTTCCAACCCCTGCTTTGAGGACGACTGCCCTGTCTAAAGAGACAAGATCCTCCCACAAGAAGGATCTTAAAATACAAAAGTTTTCATGTTTTACTTGACTGAAACTTCTAAGGCATTCAAAGCACATTGTGAATATTTGTGGATAAAATAATGTCACCTGGGTTTTTTTTAAACAATAGTGGGTGGGGGAATTGTGTGGGGCAGAGATGAAGCGATATTGGCCATGTTGACACTTGCTGAAGGCGAGAGACAGGTATGTCAGGGGTGATACCACTCTCTACAGTTTTGTACATGCTTGAAATTTTCTATATTGAAAAGTTGGAATTTTTAAACAAATAAGTATTTCTTAAATGGTAATTTTCAAAGTAACCTGGTAAAAGAGGTAACAGTGCCCCACACTGCCGACATGTTACAGAAAAAGGGGGAAAAAAAAGAATTTTTCCTCTTCAGCTAAATCCCTCTTACCCCTCCAAAATAAAAGTTGAGTTTAGATCAAATTAAGAGTAAGAGTTCTTAATTTCATTTTTAAAACATGGTAGGAAAGATTTGTTCTGTAGGGAAAGTGACAAGTTGGATAAAATGCAAAGGCCAGCCGATCAGGTATAAGATAAGGGAGTCTTCCCTGTCCAACTGGCATCACCTACTGGATCAAATACCTGACTCTGGCTTACTTCTCCAATGAGCCTGCTCTGTCTTTTCAGGCCAGGAATGCTTTGTCCTAAAAGGCTCCACCCTTCTTTGAGACCATGGAGTCTGCAACTCTCCAATTCCAGTTCTTTTTGCTGTCCGTGTCTACACCCAGGGTGATGTGCGCCCTTCAATGTCATGAGCTAATCCCAGCCAGGAACCAGAACGGAAGGTTCCCGCTAGTGTCAGACACTAAGAAGGCAACAATGGGCACCTCCATTTTTAGAGCCGATACAAACACACGCTGCTCAGTGTTATCTCCAACAGCCCTGTTGCCCTTAGGCTCTTCCTAACGCACTGAGGCTGGAGAGGTTAAGAACTTGCCCAAGAGCCCTGGCAGGGTAGCTCTGCTGGTTAGAGTGTCGTCCCCATATGCCCAAGGTTGAGGGTTCAATCCCCGGGCAGGGCACATACAAGACGCAACCAATGAATGCATAAATAAGTGAAATAACAAATCAATGTCTGTCTGTCTCTCTCTCTGTCTCCCTCCCTCCATTCTCTCTCTTTAAAGTAAATATATAATTATTTTTTAAAAAAGAACTTGCCCAAGATGATACAGACACTGACATTATCTTACTCAATGAACCATTCTAATAATATCCAGAAAGAGGGCTGAAACTACAACCTGGTAATATAAAAATAACCATGACAACAGCAAGCAACTGCACTCTATAAGGACGACCGTGAAACGCCATCGGCAGTCTCTCACAGCTCGCCCACAGTGGACTTCATTCAGACACGGCAGAGATGGACCCCCGGGCTAGTGACCAATTCCAGCCCCGGGACGTTCTATCTGGAGAGCCTGGCACAGAACCCGAGTCCTGCTCGCGCCCCGGCACCCCTCCCCCACCCGTCCTCTTACCTAGCCACTGTTCTTCCAGAACACCAGTCTGTGCTGCACAGTGAGACAATCCCAGCCTGTCGCCTACCGCGTCTCCAAAAACCAATTTCAAAAAAGCACAATCACAAGAGCAGCCGAAGAGGTTTTCCAGCCTGGTCATATGACTCACTCATCAAAACAGAAGAAACTCTCTGAGGGCAAACACACCTCTAACCTGCTTCTCCCTCCCCTGCGAGGTGCACCCGGAGGGACAGCTGATGAAGAGCCGGGCTCCCCGTGAGAGCCTGTGGCAAGCGACCTCCCCGAGCAAAGTTTTCCACACCTCCCTTTCCCCAGTTTCCTTCCTGCCCATGCCTGAGCTCCCCAACCTCCCTCCCAGGTCCAGGGCTTTCGGATGAGAGGGCTCATCTGTGTCACTTCCTATCCAAACAGAAGGGGCAGCCAAGCATCCTTGCCAAGTCTCTGCAACTGGGTCTGCACGTCCAGTGCTCAGCCTCACCCAGATGGGGAGGGATGTCCATGTGGGGGCCCCCATAAACTGTATAACTGGGGCGCACAGGGCGCCTACTTCTGCAGGTAGAACATGGGGGTGATAACAGTCCCCAGCACTGCATCTGTGGGGAGGATGACAGGAGTCAGGAGAACCCAGGCGCTGGCACAGTGCCCGTGCATGGCAAGCATGATTCACACACTTGTTATCACTGCCCTGCCTATTGGTGGCATACCACCCAACACTGCAGGAAGTCCTAGGAAAAACAGTGCCTGATCAGCAGCCCAAGAGTAAAACACTGTTCTCCGACAAGCCACGAATTAGAGAATTGTTGAAGTTCAGGCTGTTCCTTGTAAGGGGACAAAACAGGAATGCAAAACAAGCAAGGGCAGGCCCTACGTACTGGGAACTGTGACAAGGGGCCCAGTGGGTTTCAGATGTGTGGCCGCTCCAGTGAGTCAGGGGACAGACAACCAAGCGGGTTCTAAAGTGTTACAGGGCAACCGCTTCTCCAGAGCCAAGGCACTGAATGGGGGGGTTGGGGGGGGGGTGAGAACAGGTATGAACTAGTGTCAGCTGTTAGAGTTGCATAATCCCAACTGATGTAACCAAACGGTAATTACCAATGGGAGAAAACAAAGTCTAAACAGAGACGGTCATGCGATGTGTAGATGCCTTCATGTAGATAGACTGCATACACACGTGGATACACACACAGCAAAGCCATGACAAATGTCCTTTCCTTTCTCCATCCCCTGCCTAGTACATGTAGATACATATACACACATATACACTCTCTCTCTCTCTCTCTACGTAAGTGGGCACGTGGAAAAAACTTACATTGTTGTAAGTAGCTCTAAGTGACACTACGAAGAAATTACATTACCTGTCTACCTCTAGTGCAATAGCTTTACTGTTGTAAAAAAAACATTTGTTAGCATATGAGCACCCCTGTCACCATCAGTGACCTCAAGCTGAAGACGTGCTCAGCTGCCTGCCTTGGGCAGAACAAGCCTGGGCCTCCGGAGACAAGCTGTGGCGTGTGGGGTGTCTCTCCCCTGCTGTCCCGGAGTGGCAGATGCCTGCAGCCCTCCTGGGTGCACACACAGCAGAAACAAGAGGACCCACAAGGACGGCAGTTCCTAAGTGGGACTCTTAGCTCTTAAAAGCTAAGAAACTTGGAACACATACAATTTCTGACAAATTCATCTCTAAGAAATACAGCAAAGATTACACAGAGTAAACCTAACGCAAGAGGCTCCTGCTGCTCTTTTCGTTTAAACCTATGTTTCAAAATGTTAAGGATTTCAAGTTTTGATGAGAATTAAAAAAAAAATCACTAGCTACTGAAATCTTTGTACACAAGCATAATAAATAAATAAATAGATCAATAGATCCCTGGGAAAACCATGCATATCTGTGCTCCCACGAGATTGTAAGAGGGTAGGACCAACAAAGTTTTATACAGCACTTGTAACCCCCGATCCTTTGCACTATAATTAACACATACTCTGACTCAGCAATGCCACTTTGGGAAAAGTTACGTTGGAAATAAAAATAATAAATCTTAAGAGTTATGTATAAGGGTCGACAAAACACCTTGAATACCCACAGTAGAGTTACATTCAAAGATATCTTGGCATAGGACAGGAGTAGTCAACCATTTTATACCTATCACCCACTTTTGTATTTCTGTTAGTAGTAAAATTTTCTAGCCGTCCACCGGTTCCACAGTAATGGTGATTTATAAAGTAGGGAAGTAACTTAATAAAATTTATAAAGCGGAGTTATAGCAAGTTAAAGCATATAATAATAATTACTTACCAAGTATTTTATGTCGGATTTTTGCTAAGTTTGGCAGAATAAATCTTTATAAAACAACTTAGTATAGTTAAATCTATCTTTTTATTTATACTTTGGTTGCTCCACTACCACCCACCATGAAAGCTGGAATGCCCACTAGTGGGCAGTAGGGACCAGGATGACTACCATTGGCATAGGACATTATTTAGGCTACTAGATAGCTATTAAAAATTAGATCTGAATCTATTGACTCAGAGTGACACCCATGTGTACTGGTAAGAGAGGACAATCACAGAGTAATTGGTAAGGCAAAAATAAAAGTCATCTGGTGTGTGTGTCTGTGCTGATACAAGTTTGGAGAAAGGCATGGAACACTTCCGTCCTCAGAAGGAGAAAAGGGGGAAGCAGAAATAACTACTGTGTCCCTATGCACTCTTTGGCATATTAATGTTATATCTAACAAAAAATAACTATTTTAAACCACTTCATCTCTCTTTCCTCAATACTCTATGTAGGAAGATTTAGAAGTCTTCTTTCAAGAGCAGTATTACGTCGGTTTTCATTTCAGCTCTGTCATCTGAGTGATTTACACGCATTGTATCATTTGATCCTTATAATCCTTACAGATAAGAAAACTGAGACTATATAACCTGCTAGTCCTAAAGCTAACGGGTGGCAGAGGCTGGCTCCATCATTAGATTATACTGTAAGACGCACATTTAAATATAGGCCCCCATCATAAATAACAATATTTACAACACTAGCTCACTAAACACATGGTTTTCAGCATGACACAACCATGCTTTGACTAAAAGCAAAAGCAAAGAAAACCACTTGCAATCAAGCCTTCATCTTCAAATTGGAACTGATTAACACCACAAAAATCCTGAAACTTGTGTATTAGTTTTCATTCTTTTGAATCATTAGGGTGAAATATGTCATTCTTTTTCTACCTCAACTAAAAGTGTTAATAATCTTCTGACTAGAAATTAATTTTAAGAAAACTAGAAAATCATAAAAAACTAAAAGGAAAAAATAAAAACCACTCCTAATGTCACAAAACCCAGAGATGATTAATTTGAAACCTTTGCATATTTTATCCCACGCTTTTAATCAAGTATATTTTAAATCTGTTTACATTGTTGGGATTGCACTGTTTAGTATCTTTAATTTTCTTTCTGATTACTACTTATTACCTTCTCATTTCACTGAAAAAAAAATTTTATTATTGAATTTATTGGGGTGACATTGGTTAATAAAATTACATAGCTTTCAGGTGGTCAGTTCTAGAATACGTCATCTGTATATTGTCTTATGTGTGCACCCCAAGTCCAGACTCCTTCCACCACCATGTATTCCCCCCCATAGTCTCTTCTACCTCCCCTCACCCCCTTTTCCCTGTGGTAATCACCATACAGTTGTTCAGTAGTGTTAAGTATATTCACATTGTTGTATATTAATTTTTAAGAAGTTAACATACAGAGGCCAAGAGTCATAAATAAAAGTGCTAACATTTCACTAAGATTTTACAAATTACAAGATTCTATTTTGCTGCAAGTGAACTACCACTGAAATATCATTGCTACTTGAATACTGAGTATACAAATCTGTCTATGGGTATATTTTTATTTGCTTAACCCCCTTCACCTTTTCCACCCAATCCCCTCACCCTCCCCTCTACAGCTGTCAGTCTATTCTCTGTACCTGTAAGTCTTGTTTAGATGTTGTTAGTTTATTTTATTCATTAGATTCCACATATGAGTGAAATCATTGGTACTTGTCTTTCTCTGACTGGCTTACTTCACTTAGCATAATACTCTCATCCATCTACTAAAAATTTTTCAAAAGCAAGTTTAAACTGTTGCATAATATTCTATAGTACAGACCAACATTTATTGAACCATTCTCCATTGTTGAAATGTATGCTTGGTTCTCATTTTTTGCTATGGTTCAAAAAGATTTGCTTATATCCCTGATGTTTTCTTCAGGGTGAATTCTTAAGGACGATTGCCATCAAGCAAAAGCTATACAGTTTTAGAAGTCCTTTAATACAGTGGTCCCCAACCTTTTTTGGGCCACGGACCGGTTTAATGTCAGAAAATATTTTCACGGACCGGCCTTTAGGGTGGGATGGATAAATGTATCACGTGACCGAGACAAGCATCAAGAGTGAGTCTTAGACGGATGTAACAGAGGGAATCTGGTCATTTTTTAAAAATAAAACATTGTTCAGACTTAAATATAAATAAAACGGAAATAATGTAAGTTATTTATTCTTTCTCTGCGGACCGGTATCAAATGACCTACGGATCAGTACCGATCCGCGGTCCAGGGGTTGGAGACCACTGCTTTAATACACATTCCTCAGCTGTCAAATGTAGAACCTATGACTTCCATTTCTTTGCCTATACAATGACTGAAATAATGTGTTTCCTTAAGTATTTCAAAAAAAAAAAAGCTGCATGCATAAAATAAAACAGAAAGAAATCAAACTTGGAGTCAAAACAACCAAAATCAGGTTATAGCTTTTTGTCTTGATGTGTTAGCTTAAGCATGGCTCCCCAAGAAGGCAGAAAAGCTTCAGTACAGGAAACTCAGCCCCAAAAGGGATGCATCCAAGTCCCAATGACCCCATGTGACAGCAGGTCTGGGCAGCAGAATGCCTCCCAATATCCAGTCTGCAATAAGCAAGATTCCTTCTTTCAATAGCCACAGCCCAGTACCACAGCCTCAGAAGCAGCAGCTCTAAGCATAGCTGTGGAGATACAGCGTGTTGCCTTCTATCAGGTGGTAACTATGGAAATGACTTGGCCCAAATATCAAATGACTGTACTTCCTTATATTTATATATCATTTCCTCAAAAACTATTATTCACTCAGCAAAGACTTCTGATTGTGGGAAATCCGAAAGAACAAGTAATGACGCCCTCTCTGCCTATCAGTTGTGGGAATGTGAGGTAAGGCCGGACACAGAGAGCAGCGGATAGGCTGGGCAGCTGGGAAGAGATCAGCCCACACGGAGACAAGGGAGAGAAACAAGAAACAGGTGAAGATGTACCCCAACCATCCGGAGATTATTCTAGGGTCCAAAACACACTACAAAAGGTAAGAAGGGAGATGCCAAAGGCACATGGCGCATGTCGAAAAGAAGAGCTTCAAGGCTGAAGATGATGGCTTCGCTCATTGGATTTGTCCATATGTGCGGTATTTGAAACAGAAGCAATGGGAGGTCCAAACAAAGACAGTACAAGACAAGAATAAAAATTAAAATACTCTAGCATCTTACTGTTGATATATGATTTTTTTTTTTACTTTAAAGCCCCCACTGGGACCCTACTCACTAGTTCTTACACATACTGCTACATTAAGTCCAACTGGTAGATGAGGATTCTAATACAACAACCTTAATAAACAAGTAATAAAGAATAGAGATTTCATCCTACTACCTGTGCCTGATTTTGGAAAAAATGGGTGAGGGGCCTTAGTTACTTCCATACTAAGTTAGAACTTTTAAATGGTGACTAACCACATTAAAGAAAAATGACTCAAGGTGACCAGGTCTTGGTGGCTCATTTCAGGACCTATCTCCACTGTGTTGAAACGTCTTCTCTGTAAAATAGGCTTTAATCTCTCCTGCTAATTTTACCTATTTCCCCTTAGAGTCTTTCAACTTAAAAAGGCCAACTGGGCCTGACCTGTAGTGGCGCAGTGGATAAAGCGTCGACCTGAAATGCTGAGGTCGCCAGTTCAAAACCCTGGGCTTGCCCAGTCAAGGCATATATGGGAGTTGATGCTTCCTGCTCCTCCCCCTTCTCTCTCTCTCTCTCTCTCTCTCTCTCTCCTCTAAAATGAATAAATAAAAATAATTAAAAAAAAAAAAAAAAGGCCAACTGGGACCCCTCCCCTCAACATTTCACCTTCATATACAGGGTGGGGCAAAAATAGCTTTATAGCTGTGAGTACATGAAACACGAAATTTATTCTTGGATTATTAGTTATTAATTACTGTATTATTTTCCATATGAACAACTGTAAACCTACTTTTGCCCCACCCTGGATTTAACAAGCTTATTATGACATGCACTGCCTCAGATTCTCCAACATAAATATTCCTACCTTTCTTCCCTTCTCTTGTTAGGGACTAGCTCCTTGCCTTTCATTTTCTCTGTGGTTTCCCATTAACTCTAACCTCTCCTTGTGTTCTTTTAGTTGCCGAACTAACACGAGACAAGTCATGTTTACCACCTAACTCATTAAGATAGGCTTGTTATTCAACAGAAAAGAGCACATGAGGTGGACTTTCCCATAATGTCTTCACTGGAAGGAAAAACTCTCCCTAGAGGAAGACACCAAAAGAAAACCCAAGCCCGCTCTCATTTGTATCAGATGATAAAAAAGAATAAGACAAAAGAAAAATAAATACAAAAGGGGTTCAGAATATCTAGCTTTAATTCCTCGCTCTGTCCGGTGACTTTAATCCAGCCAGTAATTAAACTTTTGCAGCCAGAGGCTGGGAGATTGCTGAGTTTAAAAACAAAGATGTTGTCACCCTTTTGAAAATCACGTTAAGTTGAGGAGAGGAACAAGATAAATGCTAAAAAAAAAACCTCCACACTTCATGAAACTAGGGGATTTCAGAAGCCCCCACGTCAAAATATAGAAATACAGAAGGGACGAATCTGGGAGGGCAAGCTAACTTAGAGGTAAGCCTCCGGAAGATCAACCCTGAGAGGCACATGGTCCCAGGTATTCCGCTGTGTTTTGTGAGGCAGGGAGGCGGTTCAGTTTTGCACAGTGTGGAGGTTGTGAGTAGGAAAGCACCAGAAAGTGGGAGGACTGTTCAAAAGTCTTTGTAAGAAGCGTTACCCCTTCCCGTCCTTACCGAACAGGATATCAGAGGGGGAAGAGAGGAAAGGGAGGAGGGGGAAATTATCTGACAAGAGTGGATCACGTGGAAAGTTGTACAGAAGTTTTGTAAAGCAGTTGGAGGTGCGTGGGAAGACTTAGATGTTTAAAGAAAACCAAGCAAATGAAAAGGTGAACACTAACTAGCCAGGGTATCAGAGTAGCTAATTATATCGGAAGGCTGGAAGGCTGGTGGCGAGGAAGACGGAGTGTAAAGGAGCTTAAGTCCTCACCTGCCACCACCACAACCCCAGCTGGCATTCTTGAGCACTTACTGGTGTGTTGTAATTTTTATTCTAAGCACTTGTAAGTGGGCCTTGTGTCCCCACCACGAGTTAAGAAGCTACCACAACCCAAGGGTACCATGACAAGAGACATAACAGATAAATGAGTGAGCTGATGGATGTGTTCTCTACCTAGAGGGGAATCATTTTACTCTGTCTATAACAAATCACCACAACAGGTACTTAAATATCTTACAATGTTATATGTCAATTATACCTCAATAAGGCTGAAATTTAAAAGAATTTTTAAAAAAATAAATCCCAGAAAAAATTATATGGTTTTACATTTTCATGGGTAAGTGCAGAAGGGTACACACATGGTACCACACCCTCTCCTCCTCCTTAGCCAATTTCAGGGTTAAAACACGTTCAAGTAAATTATATGCCTCTATTCCCAGGCAGAGCCATCCGAGAGTCACCATGCAGGTGTAGTTCACAAATGACAGGAGAGAGGACAGGAGCAGAGGTACAGAAAGGGAAAGAACATGAAGAAGGAGCAGGAGAAAGAAAACAACTTATGAACACGTCTCAAAAGGCAGTCAGGCTAGAACTGAGGAAGGTGAATCAAAGCCTGTTAGATCCGATCAAAAGAGCAATAGAGGGAAAAGCTGCATCAACCTATCCTTTGCAAATAACGCACAAAAAAATGTTTGAAAGTGTTTTGTCAAGAGATCAATGCTAACCCGTGACAGACAGATAGACTGGCTGGGTGGAGGGGCCCCTCTCTACTGTGCCTGGGAAAAGAAGACAAACGCTGTCAGTGTGATCACATAAAAGATTGTACCTGAGAGATAGCGAGGGGAAGGCAGTACAGGATGGCTCTCCTAGTTGGCCAGAACACACCTCCAACAACCCAGCATAGAAATAACAAGAATGGCCCTGGCCAGGTAGTTCAGTGGTAGAGTGTCATCTGGATACATCAAGGTTGTGGGTTCAATCCCCAGTCAGGGTACATACAAGAATCAACCAATGAATGCATAAATAAGTAGAAGAAAAAAAATCAACGTTTCTCTCTCTCTAAAATCAATAAATAATTTTTTTTTTAAATTACCAAATAATGCACTGGTGTTGTCTTATCTTTTTTAATACCTCCTTTCTTTAAAAATGTCGAGCACCAGAACATTAAGGAATACCATTAACTTTCACTCATTCAACTCATGTCCACTAAGCAACCACCATGTGTCAGTGCAGATACAAAGATAAGTACAATATGGTTCCTGTCTTCAAGAAGCCCGTAATCTAGTGAGGATGAATTCTTAAGAATCAGAGAAGACACATGGCCTTCTTAGGCAAGAGGTCTCTGACAGCTGCGCCTAAGAAGATTTTAGCAAAAGTGACACCAAGTAATGTTATTGCTTTTTTTCTCCTGACAAATTTCCCCAGAACACAGACATCAGAGCAAGCTCTTGACCTCTGCTATTCTGAAATGCATTTCATCAAAATGAGCTTGCTGCCACTTCTCAAATATGAAATTTACTTTACCCTCCCCCTCTGTGGCACTCAAAGACAGCAGAATTTCCCCCAGCCCGTGGTGTGGCTAAGGCTGCTCCTAAAGATGAAATAAGGCATGAGGAAGGCCCACGGAAATCTGGCCCTGGCCGCCTAACAGGATGACTCTCACCACCCTCTTCCTCCTCCTCATCAGCTTCAACGTACCAAGCATTTACGACATTGTGCTAAGCAGTCCAGTTCCTATGGCATTTAATGCTTATGAGATAGGTATGTTGTTTATCCCCATTTTACAGAAGAGGAAACTGAGGACTGAAGAGGGAGCCAAGCCCCAGATGCTCACCCAGGACCCTCGGCCCTCCCTCAGTGGCCCTTTCCCCCAGGCACCAGTCACCTGGCCCAGCAGAAGCCCCCCAGGCCATTTCTGATCTCCAAGCCTTTAAGTACTTTCGCCTCTGAAAGGCCCTCTTTTCCTTTCCAGTCTTGTCTTCCAGAGTTCACCTGGTGTCATCTTTCCAGGAAACTTTCCTAGGCTGCCCCTCTCTAAGGTCTGATGTCTCGGCTCTGGATCTGCTTAGCCCTGGGCATGAACCTTGTCTCCCGCAGCCCTTATCCCAATGTGCCGTTAAGTCATGAGCTAGCTGTCCATGGTCACAGGCCATTTCCTATTCAGCTGCAGAGCTCCAGAGCCTAACAGTGTTTGTGCACAGCAGACACAAAATCAACTGTGTTGGTGGGTTAAACAAATGTGTAAAGAAAGGGAATTGAAGCTCAAGGCTTATTCCAGATGGTTTCTGGAGCCAGAGATACCCAAGTTCAAGTCCCAACGCCATTCCTCACCATCTTGACCAATTCACTTAATGTTTCTAAGCCCAGTGTCTAGTCTATATAAAGGCTAACAG
Organism: Saccopteryx bilineata; assembly: GCF_036850765.1. Classification (NCBI taxonomy): domain Eukaryota; kingdom Metazoa; phylum Chordata; class Mammalia; order Chiroptera; family Emballonuridae; genus Saccopteryx; species Saccopteryx bilineata. The sequence goes on along the minus strand of NC_089491.1, from coordinate 294,809,523 downwards.
TAGCACTAAGCTCAAAGGCTGTTCTGAGAATTAAATCTTAGCAGCTTAGCTCAGTAAGTGGCACACAGTATGTGCTCAATAAAAGTTGGCTATCAGTAGTAAAGTACAGGTCAAAAACCAACCCTCTACTAATAGGAAGACCCAGTTTCTCTCTCTCCTCTAATCTCAAGGCAAATACGAAGTTACTCCTCCTATAACGTGGTCAGAGGGGAGGAGGGGCCACTTCCACAAGCAATTCAGGGCCCTTCCAGAGCTAAACACTTAAAGATCATTTTGGTTTTTCTATAAAGCTTTAAGAAGAAAACCTGTTTCACACATAACCTTGAATTTGACCTTTTCTCCCAAGACAAGCATCTCCCTGAGAGCTGGGGACCTAGCCCAGAATAAAGCAGCGGCTACTGTAACACGCATCTTTGACAGAGCACCGTTAGTAACTGCACTGTGTCCCTAGATCATGGTTAAAAGGCTGTAGTTATTTCGTGACATCCTCGGGTAGAAATCCGACAACAGAAGTGTTTCCCATTTTGTATATGTAAATAACAATACCATGAAAGATATCAGAATCCCTAGTTACATTTATAATGCGTTAAGAAATATAACCTGCTTAAGATGGCATTAACCTCATATTCAGTGAACAATTTGTAAAATTACATTTTTAAATCAGTTTCAAAACACTACAGATTTCATGATGATGATGATGATGATGTAGGACTAGGAAAAGCCTGATAAAATTCTCAGCTCAAGCCTCAGTTTGTATGTTCCCACGATGCTGCCGTGTGATACTAGTTGATGGACAAGAACTCCGCAGCGGCTGCAGACCACCAGAGCTGCCAGAGTATCCCGACTTTTATCCCCAGTCTTGAAAAAGCACGCCCGCATACCCCCCACCCCCACCCTTCAGACCTACAGTGAAAACTTCGAAAGTCAGAAAATTGTTTTTGGAAAGAGACTCACGGGATGAGATGGGCACACAAGCACTTCCCCAAGAGTTTAGTCGTCTGAGCAGCCTGCTACAGCCAACCTTTTTCCTCCCAGCTTCATTTTTCTTTATACCCCAACCCCCGTCCAAAAAAACAGCCTATTTATTATACTTGGTCTTATTCTAAAAACCCAGAATGTTAAGCGAGAAATTTACTGTTACAGACAACGTTTCTATTCAGAGGCACTGTGGGATCAGCGAACATGATATAAGCTGATACACTGGCCCACATTAGACCCACTTCATATACAAGAGCCGTACATACAAGGTCACATATCCTGGCAGAACGATTATACGAGAGGGTCACGTACAGACCATATTCTTGTAGGTATGCACGGGAGAAAAGACGAACTTCTGAAGTGGTGGCGCTCGACTTACAAGACAACCAAATAAATGAATTGCTGAGTCCCTCCACCAGTGTCCTCTGTCCCATCTGCAGGGCCTTCTTCTTCCTCTCTTTCTGCCCTTCTCTCTTCCTTACCTTTCACGTTACATCAGTGGTCTTGTCGATCCTACTGCCGGGGCCAGCCTCCCCCAGCGTTACAGAGGTGAGGCCGCAGATTCCTGCTACACAAACGTCTGCTCTAAGGCTGTCAGGGCCACGCAGAAGCAAGCCCTGGAGACATTCTTCCCTGCCTGCTGAGCTAATGGACTAAAATGGTATTGTCCCTTGCGTTCCATTATCTAACTTTAAGAAGCGAGAGCTGTTCTTTTTTCTGAAAGAGTGAAAAAAGAAGATTTTAGAAACTGGTCAGACAGGGGGAAGCTCTAATGTGAACAAAGCAGAGAGAACCAAAGCTAACAAACTACTTGGGAGTCTAAGGGACATGTGGCCTCTCACGACATACCTAAGGCCAAGAGTCCCTACTATACTAGTGGATGGAAGAGGGAATGGGGGAGGGTGATTCTGCTCCTTGAAGTATAATTAGCAACGTGGACCACGTGTCATCTTCCCCACAAGGGAACTTAAGGGAAAGAGATGGCATGCGAGACCTGGAATTCCTCTTGGCCGGCTTATGAAATTAACCAGGTCTTGGAGATTACTTCACAACTCCCTTTCGATCAAGCAGCAACTGCCTGAAAGTCCGGACCACCATTTGTGATGAGATGTACTCTTTCTACTTAGCCCCAGCCCCAAAAGGAATGATGCTAAGAACTAAAATTTATTTGATACCTTCTGAAAAACAGTAAATACAGTTGACCCTTGAACAACACAAGTTTGAACTGCCGGGGTCAACTTATCCGCAGATTTTTTTCAATAAATACAGTCCTGTAATATTTTCTCTTCCTTATGATTTTCCTAATAACATTTTCTTTCCTCTACCTTACTTTATTATAAGAGTACAGTGTATATACATACTGCATGCAAATATGTGTTAATTGACTGTGTAGGTAAGGCTTCTGGTCAACTAGGAGCAGTTAAGTTTGGGGGGAGTCAAAAGTTACATGCAAGTTTTTTACTGTGGGGGGAAGGGGTTAGGATTCCTAATTCCCTGTTTGTTCAAGGGTCAACTGTTACAATAAGGTGAGGAATAAAAATTAAATGGTCAAAAAAATCTGCAGTAACTCAAAGGAATTCCAGTAAGAAATAACGGGGCATTAATCCACTCCAGGAGAACATGTATTTGGACAAGACTAAAGTTATCAAATTAAGATGGGGCAGGCAAAAGGCTGTTTGAAATAGTTATGATATGCTATTTTAATATATTTTTCACAACCACAGATAAACAACACTTCATGTTTCTTTTCTAAACATAAAAATAAATCTCTACTAGGCATTCTTGGTCCTGAGCTTATAACGTACTCAGTAATTTTCCATTTCACTTTTGTGCTCACAGATTTAGAAACGTCCTCCAATTCTTAACAAAAATATTTATACTCTGAAGTATTTATTGCTTCTGCATAACTAGGTCCCAGTGTACAGATGAGAAAGGTGTCCAAGAGGAAATGTGGAATAATAGTGTGCAAAGTGTTCTACAGCAGAAGGTCAAACTACGGGACATACTTTATAACTGTAACAGGATAGGGAGGCTCAGCCCAGCCCCGCCCTGGGACCTCAGCCCAGGTCCTCAAGGCAAGGAATCCCAGCTCCGATGCACACTGACCACACATATGACCAACACCAACGCGCTAGAACCCGTTGGGGAAACCCTGCCCAGCTCCCCAAACTTCAACTACATTGGCAGGTCAATAACTTTCAGGTTCTTCTTTTAAAGAAAACACCTTTATTTTTTAAATGAAACAGTACAATAAAAGCAGAACTGAGTTGTACATCCTTTTTTGACACCCCCAGTTGCAAGTCCTGGGGACCCCGAAAGTGACCAAGGAACACAATTTGGTAAGACAAACTAAAGGAGAGTCGAAGAATGATTTGAACATATCTCAAAACATATTTATCTGTAACATGTAAACTTCCAGCATTTGGTTTTGATTTGATCTATTATAACATGAAACTGCTTTGGTAAATCATAAAAATACTATACAAAAATATATCAATTTTCACAATTCCTCTATAGGGGAAAAGGAATAGAAGTCAATCATCCAATCAATCTAATTCAGGCTAAACGTAAGAAGCCAACATTTTAAAAAGTGCCAGAAAAAAAATGCATGCTCAACGTGAAGGTATGGAAGTCTTTCCTAAACACGATCAGATTTTATTACATAATTTAAGATGTCTCTCTGGCTAAAGACAACATCAGGTGGATAGAAGACAGTAGCCTGAGAAAAAATACTGACAACATAATCACAAATTTTAAAAGTCAGCATCAAAATAAATCCAATAATAAAAACTACACACACATACACACACACACAACAGAACAATTTATAGCTGAAAGACAAAGGGCTACGAAGCACGTGAAGACACCCAACCTCACTATCAGTAAGATGTACATTTTACATGCATACGGGCCATTTTCTCTCTCCCTCAAGTTGGAAAAGAGAGAGAGAGACCAAATCATGCCCAGTGCTGAGGAACAGACTGAGCTGCTATTTATTGGAATATACACAGGTAAGGCATTTTGAAGGGGAGATTTGACATTACCTATAAAAACTTAGCCATGCATGATCTTTAATTCCACTTCTAGTCATTCTACTTCTAGGAATCTAGCCAATGAGACTTGACGTGTATCTATGTAAAAAGATGTTCACCTCAGCATCGTTTATAACAGAGAAAAGCGCAGATGACTGGGGGGTGGTGTTGTATGGGACACGGTGCAAACACTTAAAAGAAGAGAGCTTGGTAGATGCACACAGGGAGCAGACCACAGCTCTGAGTGGCAAAGGCAGCTGCAGCATTATGCATGGGGTAATCTAGTTTTTAATTTTTTTTTCTAAAAGTTTCTTTATGTTGCATATTATGTGTGTATGTGCATAGGGAAAGTTCCAGAGGACAGACTCCAGCTGTCAGCCATAGGCAGGGTGAAAAGGGAGAACATAAAACTACATGGGCATGTTGTTCCCAATTTAATTAAACACACACACACACACACACACACACACACACAGAAAAGGACAAAGGAATTGATGGGGCGATTATCTATGGAAGGTGAGATTCTGGGTTGTTTTAATTTGTTGTTACTATATAAAATTTTCTGTATTTCTTATATTGTAATATTTCCTATATTTCTTACATTTTCTACAATGATCATTACTACTTTTCTACTCTTAAGAATACTAAGATTTATGCTTAAAATGTTGTAATAAAGGTCTAGAGGGGGCTTTTAAAGCCTTGAAAAAGTAAGATTTATTAAATGTTATTGTTTCTGTCCAAGAACTAGGCAGAAATCAAAGGGCTAAGCCACAAGTTAACTGCTCCAAACACACTGATTCTCCTGACATGGCTCACAAACAAGATACAGAATAATTTTAATGAAAGCATATAAGTGACTGCATGGTCTAAATGCTGTCCCAGGTCAACACGAGCTAGAACAATTACAGAAGGCTTCATGGAAAAAGATAACATTGAGCTGAATCTTCAAGAATGCAGAGGAGCACAGAGAGGACATAAATCCAGAAGTTCCTCAATTTACCTTATTATTCATCTTTTTCAATTGAATAGCTCTCAATGTTGAAACCTGGCAAACAACTAGCTTCCAAAAAGAGACCGAAACAATGAAAAAAGTGACTAGCTTCCAAAAAGTGACCACACAATGAAATATACCAAAATATATTTAAATATACATATGTTACATATTTAAATACACATACTTTCAAATTCTCACTGAGAGAAAGACTTCAAAGCCAACAGTCTACAAGGCCTACCAATAAATTGCTGATGGTATAACTACTGTGGCAAGCAATGTGGCAATAGCTATTAAAATTACAAATGCACAAACCTTTGACCCAGCAATTCCACTTCTTTTATATATATATTTTTTTATTCATTGAGGGGAGGCAGTCAGTCAGACTCCCACATGCACTCCGACCATGATCCACCCAGCAAGCCCACTAGGGGGCAATGCTCTGCCCATCTAGGGCCATTGCTCTGTTGCTCAGCAATCGAGCTCTTCTTAGCACCTGAGGTAGATGGAGGCCATGGAGCCATCCTCAGCACCTGAGGCCAACTCACTCCAATTGAGCCCTGGCTACAGGAGGGAAAAAAAGAGAGAGAAGGAGAGGGGAAAGGGTTGAGAAGCAGATGGACACTTCTCCTGTGTACCCTGACTGGGAATCGAACCTGGGACATCCACATGTAGGGCCAACAATCTACCACTGAGCCAACCAGCCAGGGCCACAATTCTACTCCTAGACATTTATTCTAACACTCACATATGGGTAAAAAAAATTCTTTGTAATTGCGAAACCTGGAAACAACCTAAAAGCTCCATCACAGAAAACAGGGTAAAAATAGTTCATCCACATCAGGGGAAATGAATCAGGAGGCCTTTATGCACTGAAATAAACGGTTTCTGGGATTAAGAGATGATACTGCTATAGAACTGGAGTGGTGTATGTACTAGATGTGTAGGGGGGATAGGGATATGTATGTTTGTATGCATATAAAATAGCTTTGGAAGACTATATTATAAACTACTAACACTTGACTTCTCAGAGGGGACCTGAGACTAGGGAACAAGGATGGCATGAAGACTTTTTACTGTATAATCTTGTATACTTTTCAAATTTTGCATTATGTTCATCTTTCACCTACTCAAACAAAAATACAACTTAAGGTTTACATTTAACACATCTTATCTCTGTCCTCAAAAAGAAAACTTCAACGCCAACACTTTACAGAGAAACATTACCCGTTTATGTGAACTCAGAAAGTCTGTCAAAGTTCAAGTAACTGTAATTTTTTAAATGGTTACTCTGTCACATCCTCTGTAAAGTTGTTATATTATTTCTAATTGAATTATAAATTTTCTGAAAATGCCTATGAGACGACTCCTAAAAGGAAGATCACACTCAGTTTTGTTTGATGTCTCTGAATACAGAAATACTCTTCCCAGCACATGAAACTCGACTTCAAACGCCGCTCCACTTCCTGCAGGGACTCTTGCTCCTGGCGACACACCTGGTCCAGCCGCCACCTGAGGAGGCAAAAGGGCAGCAGGTCTACCTGCGAGTGTTTCTGGCAGTGACCCTTGCATGACATTTCTCATGCTGGGCCATTAGTCACAATTCCAGTTTATGGTATTTGGGCTTTATATTTAATTCTAAAACATCAATGAGGACGTGCTCAAGAATAAAAGTTTTCTTCAGAACAGCCTCCAAATGAGTAACATAAATCAACATGTGTCCATGGTATTGATATATATAATATATTGGTGGCAATTATGAAAGAGACTTTAAAAATCATCTTAGCACCTGGCACAAAAGATGGACTCAGGTTCCAGATTCTCTTGAGAAGAGGCCACAGGTGTACCCTGTTCCCTTCCCAGCCCAACCCACCCTTCTCTTTAACATTCCCACGTCAATGCAAACTTTGTTCAAACACCGACTCCTCAAGTCCTTCCATCCAACATGATGTCACCTGTCCTGAGCGCTCACAACTTGACGGGCTTCTTATATCAATGCCACCATGTTAGCAACGAAAGTCACTAATTCCCTCCTCCTTGAACTCAGGAAATGACCATTCCCTTTGGTCCCAAAAACAAGAGATTTCAGTTGCTCTTGAGAAGAGCATTATCCTAAGGTGCCAGAACCACCGAGGAGTAGAGAAAGAAATGGACAGGAATAGATTTATCGCAAGTCTCACCAGATCCCGATGTCCACAGTGAGGCAAAAGCACACTTACAGTTGTAAGTAGGCGAAACACAGTTCATCCTTGTATTATTTGTTAAGTATTGTATTATTTTTCATACAAACAACTGTAAAGCTACATTTGCCCACCCCTGTATATAAGGAACCTGGGCTATTCCAGAAGGGGATGGAGCTATAATTTGTTACAACCCATCCTAAGAAAGTATGAAAGAAACCTGAAGCCATCAGAGACTGCCCAGAACTGTAACATCAGTGGAGCATTTGTGGAGTGTGTTGGGTCCCCGTGTCACACTATGAGGACAACACAGAGCCATTCAGGGTTGTGGTGAGCATTACAGAAAAGACTGAAATATACCTGGTACTCCATAATTATGCATTACTGCCAGAAACTGTGTAAAACACTATCAATGAAAAGTTCTGCTTCGGTCAACAGTAAAGATAAAAAATGTATTCTAATTTGATAGGCTCTGCAGCTTTAAGTAACCACCAAGTTCAAGGAATATTGTGACAAATAGTGACATTCATCTGACAAAACTGGGCAAAAATAATACATTTGTCTTTTTGGGTTTTAATAATATTAAACTGTGACTAGAGTAATATTACAGCCTCATGAGCCAAGGGACCTGGTTAAGGGACATTAATTAATCACACTTAATCAATGAAATCATAACAAGAATTCTATGAACAAGTAGCTATAAACTTTTTAAAGAGTGACCCTATCCCTGTCTCACCCCTGTTGAATTTCTACATAACAATGTGCCTGGAACATAATAGGAGCTTAATAAACACTTGTTCAGGAAATGAATAGGGACCACCAGGTATTGTACAGAGAAAAATTAGTTTAAACCCATTTTTCATGCCATATATATATATATATATATATATATATATATATATATATATATATTCAATTCTAGGAGCTATTATTTTGAAAAATTGTTATTGTGGTGGTTAAGGATCTGGGCTTTAGAGACAGAATGGGTTCAATCCAGTTCTGTTCCTGACCAGCCAGGCAAATGATGTGCGATTATATAAGCCTGTTTTCCCAGGTGCAAAATAAGGCTTGTCTTCCCAAAATCTAGCTCACAGCGTGGCGAAGATTAAACAAGAAAAATATATACATGCAAATAGTGCCCAACACGCTGTGTAGGCCCTGAAAAATATTTGTAATATTAACTAAACATTTTTTTATCATTTTAAAGCTAACAGCCTGACCAGGTGGTGGCGCAGTGGATAGAGCATCGGACTGGGATGCGGAAGGACCCAGGTTCGAGACCCCGAGGTCGCCAGCTTGAGCGCCGGCTCATCTGGCTTGAGCAAAGAGCTCACCAGCTTGGACCCAAGGTCGCTGGCTCCAGCAGGGGGTTACTCGGTCTGCTGAAGGCCCATGGTCAAGGCACATGTGAGAAAGCAATCAATGAACAACTAAGAAGTCGCAACGCGCAACGAGAAACTGATGATTGATGCTTCTCATCTCTCTCCGTTCCTGTCTGTCTGTCCCTGTCTATCCCTCTCTCTGACTTACTCTCTGTCTCTGTAAAATAAATAAATAAATAAAAAATACAACACAATTAAAGCTAACAAAAAATGATAGGCATTTTAATTTAAGCTTTGGAGAAAATATAATGCCTGAATGTCAAAGGAATTAGAAGAATGATTGAAAACAAAGGGCGAGTTATTTGATTATGTCAAAGCATTTCTCAATAACACAGAGCACAACATCAAGTATATACGTGGAAAACAAAAATGAAACAGGGAAGTGGAGTTCAATATCCAGCCTGCTGTTCTGACACCATTGGGTTACTGGACTTTAAAACCTGGTGGATGAACCCTCAGTTCGTATCAATTATTTGCATAGGGTGTGATCTAATTTTCCTCACACATTTTTAAGATTGTAGAAAAATTAAGTCAGTTGCTCAAATTTGTAATTAAAAAAAAAAAACTATTAGTACAGATTATTGATAAAATATATTAGCAGCCAGCCCTGGCTGGTTGGCTTGGTTGGTTAAAGCATCTTCCCAAAGCACAGAAATTGCCAGTTCGATCCCCTATTGGGGCACATACAGGAATAGATCAATGTTTCTGTCTCTCTCTTTCTCTCTCCCCCCTCTCCCTTCTTCTCTTGCTAAAATCAATAAATAAGAATAATATATAATATATACATACAATATGTATATATATTAGCAGCCTAACCCTACAAAAGCAGACAAAGCATCTCAAAAGAAAATTCCAACCAAAAAGACAAAATCCAATTAATTGAAGGACTCTTGAGCTTAAAACCCAAGTTACAAAAATCATAATACTCTTTACAGTTGGAGAAGCAGACCATTCAAGGTAAAATTTAAGTACAATTTTGTTTAAAAAAATAAACTAAAAATTAGTAATAAAATGGCAAGACAAGTACTTACCATGACATTCTAAGTCCTACTTTATAAGGACTAACTCATTAAATCTTCAAAATAATCTCTAATGGCAGCCAACCTGACCTACACAGACGTTGAGCGTTGGGGCTGGGGAGGGAAAAGACACTGAAAGACATTCCCGACGTTGCGCTTAGACACAGCCCAGTGATCAGAAGGCCCGAGCCTCATGGAGACACAGCCACACATTCATCACCAGCTGCCCTTCTCCCTCTCTCATCTCCAACATGCAGGTGTGTATCGCAAGACAAGATAAACTTTCAAAACAGAGTTTAAGAAACAGGAAAATCAAAACCAGTATCAATTTTCACTTCAAATCTCAGTCAGGACTGTGACATTTCTACCAGTTCTCCAGGGGGCTGACTCTGTCCTCTCTTGGCGCAAAGGACAGCGCTTTCACTGTGCGGTCTTGGGATCCTCCCAATGTCATGTTGGTCTATGAACAACACTTCAGGGCAATCAGAGAAAATCACGTAACTTATTCAGCTGCAGGAAGAGCATAGACTAACAATAGCAATAATTAGTTAGGAATCACTTATATTTTATCTGCATACAAAATATTTTTACAGGCTCACCGGCAAACCCACCTGACTTCACCTACTCCAATAAGGCTTGCCTTACATCCTTTTACCTACTTATGCTACCTCACAGGTGAGTCTCTGATCTTCCACAGTGAGGACAAGCCTAGAGCAACTGGACAAGCCTAGGACAAGCCTAGAAGTCTGTGTTTCCCCCTCTGCACCGAAACCACTTTCTGCCTTCTGTCACCTTCCCATAGCTGTCACGTCCAACTTGAAGCAACCAAACAAATGACAGGCACCACAGAAACAGGGCTTTCAGGACCAGAAAGCCCACAGCTGACGTCCCAGCCTCATCTCTGGTGTCCAGAGCAGCACACCCACCAGCTGCGGAATAGTCCTCAGACACTTCCAACATATTTCCAGTGACTACTCTGCTAGGCCCGGAGAAACAATAGCGTGACCTTGGCCACAGCTAAACGCAATCAAGGACAGATTGATAGGTAAACAAGACTTAGCATACCCCAGGATAAGGGGCTAGGCCCAGGACTCTGGGGATTCCTGCGGAAGGTAAGGTATATATATATACTGACTCTGAACGACAGCAGGTTGGCTTGGATTAGGAAAAATGTAGCTACCTAAGAGTTAGGAAAGGGGCTCAGTGCTCACAGCATAAAAAAGGTGAAGAAAAGCCCTGGCCAGTTGGCTCAGTGGTAGAGCGTCAGCCTGGTGTGCAGGAGTCCCGGGTTCGAATCCCGGCCAGGGCACACAGGAGAAGTGTCCATCTGCTTCTCCACCCCTTCCCCCTCTCCTTCCTCTCTGTCTCTCTCTTCCCCTCCCACAGCCAAGGCTCCATTGGAGCAAAGTTGGCCCGGGTGCTGAGGATGGCTCTGTAGCCTCTGCCTCAGGCACTAGAATGGCTCTGGTCGCAACAGAGCGACGCCCCGGATGGGCAGAGCATCGCCCCCTGGTGGGCGTGCCAGGTGGATCCCTGTCCGGCACATGCGGGAGTCTGTCTGACTGCCTCCCTGTTTCTGGCTTCAGAAAAATACAAAAAAAAAAAAAATGCAAAAAGGGGGGGATGAAGAAAAAGCCCTTCTTCTTCAGTGGATAAAGCATCCTCCCAGAGCGCTGAGGTCGTGGGTTTGGTCCCCAGTCAGGGCACATACAAGAAGCAATCAATGAATGCACAACTAAATGGAACACCTAAGTGGAACGATGAGTTGATGATTTTCTCTGTCTTGCTCTCTCCCCCTTCCTTTCTCTTTCAAATCAATGGAAAATTAAAAAAAAAAAATAGGTAAAGAAGAATGAGAAGTTTATTCGGTTGACTCAAGTCCCCCATTTCTTTAACTTGATAGGAGGTGACACCATCACCAAGGTAGGGAATGTAGGAACAGGGACTGGTCTGAGAAGAAATCAAATGAATTCTGTTTGTGTCATTCTAAGTTTAAGATCTTTGCGGTCAATCGCACGGAAAATCCAGTGGGCAGCTGGAATGCGGGGGCCCCGGAGAGAGAGGGTCTGGGTTACAGATGAACGCCCCTGAGAAAAGTGTCAGGAGGGCACAGGATCTGACGCTAGACCACACCTACACTGAACAGGTGACCAGTGCAGGGCTAGCCTCAAAGCACAGTCAAAGGGAAATCCCAGGGTAGGGGGGCGATCATCAGGGGTGCCCAAGAAGGTAATGCTTCAAGGAGGAGACCACGGTCAATGTCAAATTCCAAAGGAAAGTCAAATACGATAAAGACAGAAATGTGCACTGCGGCAGTTAAGAAATGCCTGGCCCCTTGCCGAAGGCGGGGTCTGAGGAGAGGTGAGGATGCCAGCCACGTGCACTCAGCCAAAGCCAGAACGGGAGATGCAGCCAGCCCTCAGAACTTTCCCGAAAACTTTAGCTACAAAGGAAAGAGCTCAGTCTTTTTGTTTGTTTGTTTGTTTTTCTTAAGAGTTTGTAATAAGCAAGAAATACTCCAACCCAGATCCAACCACCAGTTCAGAACAGATTCACAGTGAACTCTCAGGGGTACATCCAAGCCGGAGGAATACAGGCTGGCTGGACATCCTCAGCTTCGACAACAGACAGATTACTATGAAGAAAGGAAACTGAGAACAACTGCTCCGACAGATTACCAGAAAGGAAACCGGGGCCCTGATAACAAGTGTGAAAAATCACTGAAACCATGAGGAACACACTTCTCAGTAAGTGGCAAAACCCAGCTCTCAGCCAAGCTTCTTTTAAACGATATAAAGGCTATTTCTAATGTTGGTATAGAATAATCTCACGTAGACAAGGGCACCAAGAGCTGGCACTGGACATAATAAACAGTGAACGTGAAGCTGCATCTTCACAGTGGCGCCTTTCCACCTGGTGACTACAGCTCGTTAACTGGGAATGAGGTGGCTGAGACCTCGGAGACAGCCACCAGGTCACCAGCAATGCACCTAGCTCAAGGCGGCCCCTGTGACGGGAGGGAGCCCTCAAATCTTTCTTAGCTTCCTTTGTTTGATTTTATTTTTTATCTTTTCCCAGTCCGGATGACTGTTCCCCATAAATAAGAAAATCTCACTGGCACATGCAGCACAGCTGACTTTTAAAATGACTCTTCTGCTAACAAGAGCGTTATTTTTTTTTTATTGTTATTATTTTGCACCAAGAAAAAGAGCATTTCATCTAGGTTTGGTCTCTAATGACATAGCTGGAAGAGAGTTAAATGAAAATGTGTAGGGATCATTCTACTACTCCCTGAAAGGTGGCAAACTATTCATGGACACCACCTGCTTTCTTTGCAAGGAATGAGTCATAAAACTTCTGTGCTATGTAAGTTTTATTTGCAAAAGGAAAAGAAAAACCCTTTGCCATCTCAGCTATTTAAGAGAACAAACTATGGAAGCTATATGGTCTTAGTCAGAGGTAAGGAATGGTTAACCATTATTCATTCTGAGCAGTAGGTCTCATCAAAGATTAGATGTCACCTCTGGCATGTTGTGGGAGTTAACCATTAACCCACTGGCTGACAATAGCCCAGACGATCCTTCCCTGCCCTCGGGTCTGCAAATCAGACAGTGAACAGGCAGCAATTCCTCCCATTTCTAAGACTACAGATACGGTTATCCCTCAAGGATGCTCTATCAGAAACTCGAAACCTTTGCACTCTTGTTGACCAATGTCACTCCTTTATATTAATTTCTAAATAATAAAGAAAGAAAGAAAAGGACATATAAGAAATCAAGGTCTTGGCCCTGGCCGGTTGGCTCAGTGGTAGAATGTCGGCCTGGCGTGCAGAAGTCCCGGGTTCGATTCCCGGCCAGGGCACACAGGAGAAGCGCCCATCTGCTTCTCCACCCCTCCCCCTCTCCTTCCTCTCTGTCTCTCTCTTCCCCTCCCGCAGCCAAGGCTCCATTGGAGCAAAGATGGCCCAGGCGCTGGGGATGGCTCCTTGGCCTCTGCCCCAGGCGCTGGAGTGGCTCTGGTCGCCGCAGAGCAACGCCCCGGAGGGGCAGAGCGTCGCCCCCTGGTGGGCGTGCCGGGTGGATCCCGGTCGGGTGCATGCAGGAGTCTGTCTGACTGTCACTCCCCATTTCTAGCTTCAGAAAAATACAAAAAAAAAAAAAAGAAATCAAGGTCTTTTTTCAATTAATCCTGAGTCCATAGGGGCTCACCCCAGAACATTAAATTCAAGAATGAAATTTCCAACAGTTGTACATAACATCTTTTAACCCTGAAATTACTAACTAGCTGTTCCAGGGTTGGGTGTTTTAGACATTACCCTTATTTTCACCAGATTGAATCAACCCACTTTCTTTTCTTCTAAGTCAGTACCATCAAACAACACTGTAGTGGAAAAGGCCATTTATTTCCTTTTCTTATACAGCTAACTTTAGTTTTCCAATCCTTTCTATATATATACACTACACGCTGCCATTCTGAGACACTTCAGCATTCTGGAAAACAAAAATGCTCAGTCACTTAGACTTTTCCTTTCTCACCTTCCTTGCCCTCTACAACCCCATCTCAAAAGCTTAATTACATTCCACAGAACAGAGCTCTCAGGTGAAAACTGACCCCTCCACCTTGGAAAAATAGCTAGAGATCCTCTCAATTTATTTGTATTTTTTCTGGGTAGGTCTAACCATGGGCCGGGACACAGAAGTCCTCGGCTACATTCTCCAAACCATTCAAACCAGAAGCAAGGGACCTGAGCTTTAGTTTCTGATGCTTTAAATGGCTCGAGTTGGGCTGGCTGGGTGAGTCCCAGGGTCTCTGTGAGGGAGAGAACACAACCTCCCGGAGAGAGTCCCCTGGGTCACACCAAGGCGACAATAGGAAATACTTTCTTACCACTGTCGAAAGCTCCCAGAATTAAAGCTATTACATAGTAAAAGACAAGACAATGGCCTTAAGAAGCACATGAAAAGATGTTCAACATCACCAGTCACTGGAGAAATAATAACCAAAACCACAATGAGATGCCACCTCCTAGCCATTAGTACAAGCAAGCATCCAAAAATCAGAAAGTAAGCGTTGGCAAGAATGTGGAACACCCTGGTCGAATAGCTCAACTGGTTGGAGCGTCATACCAATACACCAAGGCTATGGGTTCAATCCCTAGTCACAGCACATGAGAGAAGCAACCAGTGAATTCATGAATAGATGGGACAACAAAATTGATGTTTCTCTCTCTTGTACACAGTTGATAAGAATGTACATGATACAGTTGCTATAATAAACAGAATGGAGGTTCCCAAAACAATTAAAAATAGAGCTACCATTTGATTCAGCAATCCCACTTCTGGGTATATTTCCAAAAGAACTGAAAGCAAGGTCTCAGAGAGACATTTGCATACCATGTTCATAACAGCACTACCCACTTTCACCAAGAGGTAGAAGCAACCCAAGTGTCCACTGGCTGATGAATGGATAACAAAGCGTGGTCTATCCATACAATGCCATATCTTTCAGCCTCAGAAAGGAAGGCAATTCTGATGCTACAATGTAGACGAACCTTGAGGACATTATGCTAAGTGAAAGGAGCCAGTCACAAAAAGACAAATACTGTGTGATTTCACTTATGTGAGGTATCTAAAATAGTCAAACTCACAGCAACAGAACAGTGGTTACCAGGGCTCATAGGAGAAGGAGTTTTTGTTTAGAGGGTATAGAGTTTCAGTTTTGCAAGATGAAAACTTTCGGGAGATCTGTTGCACAACAATGTTAACCTACTTGACATTACCGAACTGTACATTAAAAAATGGTTAAAGCCTGACCGGGCGGTGGCGCAGTGGATAGAGCGTTGGACTGGGATGTTGAAGGACCCAGGTTCGAGACCCCGAGGTCACCAGCTTGAGCGTGGGCTCATCTGGCTTGAGCAAAAACTCACCAGCTTGGACCCAGGGTCGCTGGCTCCAGCAAGGGGTTACTCAGTTTGCTGAAGGCCCGCAGTCAAGGCACATATGAGAAACCAATCAATGAACAACTAAGGTGTCGCAACACCCAACGAAAAACTAATGATTGATGCTTCTCATCTGTCTCCATTCCTGTCTGTCTGTCCCTGTCTATCCCTCTGACACTCTCTCTGTCTCTGTAAAAATAAAAATAAATAAATAAATAAATAAATAAAAAATGGTTAAAGCCCTGGCCGTTTGGCTCAGTGGTAGAGCGTCGGCCTGGCGCGCAGAAGTCCCGGGTTCGATTCCCGGCCAGGGCACACAGGAGAAGCGCCCATCTGCTTCTCCACCCCTCCCCCTCTCCTTCCTCTCTGTCTATCTCTTCCCTTCCCGCAGCCGAGGCTCCATTGGAGCAAAGATGGCCCGGGCGCTGGGGATGGCTCCTTGGCCTCTGCCCCAGGTGCTAGAGTAGCTCTGGTCGCGACAGAGCAACGCCCCGGAGGGGCAGAGCATCGCCCCCTGGTGGGCATGCCGGGTGGATCCCGGTCGGGCGCATGCAGGAGTCTGTCTGACTGTCTCTCCTCATTTCCAGCTTCAGGAAAAAAAAAATGGTTAAAATGCTAAATTTGGTTGTTGTTTTTTACCACAAATTAAAAAAAAAGAAAGAATTTAAGACAAAAACCCTTAAAAAAAAAGAATACCAGGAATGCTGGTCCAAATACCAACTCAAAGTAAAGAGATTTTAACCTTTAAACTATACCTGATTTATATATTTAGGTTAAAAATTACCTGGTTTGGGACAGGAAGCAGCAGAAAAACCTAAAGCTAGATGGAGTAAGCAGTAGAGCAGAGGCTGACAGTGTCCTGTGGCCCACAAATACTCACTCATCCATCTGTTTGGCAAGCATTTACTGAGCAACTACTATACGCCCAGCACTGTTCCAGATGCTGTGTGTGGGGCAGGAAACAAAACAGAGTGCAAAACTCTGCTTACCTTCTGATGTTCTGTTTGGCCCAGATAGTTTAAATTTGAATTTATGGCCACTATTTAAAAGTCAAGATATTTCATGGAAAAAACAAAGATTCCCATTAGCTCTTGAAAAACAGATCTGAGAGCAGCAGTCTGAATTCCAGCCTAGCAATAATGAGCTGGGCGTGAAGAGACCACCCCATGGACAGGGGAAGCACTCTTTGGTTTGGCCGAAGTCCCCACCACTCCCTGTGTGACCACAGGTGAGCTTTATTCATTTCTTCTTCCTGTCTAGCCCTACAGGCATTTGAATCTTCAATCTGCACTGCATTTTGTGTCTGGGCATCCAGGTTAGACTTCACAGAGAGTTTGAATTTAGCCTCTACTAGCTTTGACTTGAGGTACACTCTCAGCCTCAGTTTCTTCCTCTGTAAAATGGGGGGAGGGGTGATAATGGTAATTATTTCATAGGGCTCTCACAAAAATTCAATGAGTCAATGTATGCAAAGGGCTTAACACAGTGCTAGACACAGAGTAAGTCCTCATTAAAAACTTGCTTTCTTACTATTCTTGGTCATGTCTGTTTTTACTCGCAACATCACCAGCATCACCAGCATTATTATTATTGCAAGAAAACAAAATATGGAGTGAACTCTAGGACCCACCCAACTGCGGGAGACTCTCTCCTTATACCACCCTCACCCCCACCAACTCTTCTTTTCCAGCCTTTTTCTATTAAATTCAGGATAATTTTTGAGTTGACTTAGGAACCCCAGGTGGTCTTCTGCCATCTGGATGTTCCCAGGCTACAAATTCAGAGCAGCAAGCATGTTTAACAAACAGCCCCAGGGAGCAAAATTAATAGCCTGTGGTGGTCCCAAAACAACCCCTGTGAAAAGACAACGAACTTTAGTGCTTGAATAGACTCTCAAACTCCCTGCAAATATATTATAAAGTGACTGTGATTTTGAGACATGCCACATCTATGAGTCCTGCTGGTGCATAATCACTGCTCAGGGCCACACACACCCACCCTCCCATCATGGGATCATTGGAGGTGAGATTTTTCAATATTGCAAAATGGGCTTAGATCAGTCATCTGTAAATGGGAAAGGATGGACCAGCAGTTTTTCAACTGGAAAACGACCCAGGGAATTTGTTAAAATGCAGATTCCAAGGTTCCACCACTAGGGAGTGTGATCCTCCAGGGCAGGGGTCCCTCACAGACACCTCACACTTTTTTTTTGTATTTTTCCGAAGCCAGAAACGGGGAGGCAGTCAGACAGACTCCCACATGCGCCCGACCGGGATCCACCTGGCACGCCCACCAGGGGGCGATGCGTCTCTCTGTTGCGACCAGAGCCATCCTAGCACCTGAGGCAGAGGCCACAGAGCCATCCTCAGCACCTGGGCCAACTTTGCTCCAATGGAGCTTTGGCTGCTGTAGAGGAAGAGAGAGACAAAGAGGAAGGAGAGGGGATGGGGTGGAGAAGCAGATGGGCGCTTCTCCTGTGTACCCTGGCTGGGAATCGAACCCGGGACTCCTGCACGCCAGGCCGACGCTCCACCACTGAGCCAACCAGCTAGGGCCAGACACCTCATTCTAATGAGCTCCCAGGCAGGATGTACTAACTCCACAGGATGGGATCCAGCCTCAAACCAGGCGTAGCCCCCGCACCGCACACGCGCATCTGTGCCGCACATGCGCACCACCACACAATTGAGACTCCAACAGAGACACACTGTGTGCCCTCAGGACCCTCAGGTAACGGAGCGTTTGGGCACCCCTACGACTGAGCAGGTACCTGAGGCCCGGGTGTAAGCCACACACGGAGCAGAAACCACCAGCCCTATTCAGTCCCCTAGAAGTACCTTCCCTCCAGCCAACAACAAGCAAGCATCCATCGCCCTCCCTCTCCCTCTCCCAGCACAACAGTGACCCAGCAGACCCAACTGCAAGAAAAGACACTCTTCCTCCCAGTCTGCCTTCTAACGTAACAAAATGGCCACAGGGCCCAGGGAGTGTCATCCCTGCAATGCCTTGTGACCAACTGGTCAACTATCCAAAACCCCACAGAGAGATGCTTCCGTGAGCAGAAAAAGCCTTACCTTGGGGACTGACCATAATGACAAATGCACACACTATTTCACTGAGTGTTTAAAATCTGCGTTCAGCACATTCATTACATCTTAATCCCATAAAATGGATTTTACGTCCTTCTCTCAAAAATGTGTCACTTTGTCGCAGCCCTTGGAAACGTTAACATTTGGCAAAATACAGCCTTCCTGGCCAAACCACGACTGGGCTAATATTCTCACTTAGGCCTGGTCCCATATCTGAGAAAGAGGGCGGTAGCCAGCTGTTCAAAGACACTCCTAGTACCTGGGTATAGTTCTCCTGAACCCCTCTTGCCACACCATAAAAGCAGGAAGTACACCTCCACCCCTCCCCAGAAAGCCAGAATCCCCCCACCCACCCACCCAACCCCCAGGTTCTCAGGAGAAATCTCCCTGTATTGGCAGACAGGCCCAGTCACAAAATAAAGTGATTTGCCTCCCTGGGTCCTCACCCTTCCCCACCCACCCCTACCAGGTGGAGTCGCGGTATATCATGGGGCAGAAACGATTTCTCTCTGATGTTTTCTGTTTCGCTTGGCTGATGCTTTCTCTGCTAGCCGTGTGAGAAGCTGAGGTATGGATACATTGGAAAGTACTTCACAGCACTCCAGACTACATCCTGTGCAAGGACAGCAGTGACCAAATGCAAGATGCTGCCGTCCCCACCCTGAGACAAGTATAAGTCACCACTGAGAAATGTATGTGAGGCAGACATTACATCTGCTGAAACCTAGCATTCCTGTAAAACAGAAGATTTATTAGGATATGTTGACTTTCCTGTGGGACATCATTCCTGCCAGATAAACACCACAGCAAAACAAACAGAAGAGGTTTCGTGAAGTGTGCATTAGTCCCCTAGTACTAGAAGCTTCCCAGGCCCTCCATATCGCTATTAGGACTGCACATACTTATTTCCACTGGGAACAGAATCGCACGGAAATAGAAAGGCCATCTATATTTGAAAACATTGTAATCTCTTTGATTAAAAAAAATGCAGTAAGAGGGGCACGCACTATGTATCCCATCTAGGAAAATTCTAATCTTTCCAAGTAGAAAACACACACACTGCTTGGGGGGGGGGGGGGGGGCTGTCCAGGAGCGAGTTTAAAACGTGCCACCCTGCCATGCAGATTATTTCAAACTGAAAATAACTAAAATCCAACAAAGTCAAGAAGAGGTTTTATTTGTTTGTTTGTTTTTATCTGCCTAAAGAAATCTGGATACAAACACCTGCTTTGGGAAGGGACTCTGAGCATTACCACCTTGGTGCTTGTGAATTAAGTGTGGCAGGCAGGAGGAATCCAAGCAAAGGTCTGTTCCCTAGCTTTTTTTGTGCCCCATTGTTTCTGGGTGGCCCTGCAAGAATTTGCTCACCAAATGTTTGTTCTTCCTCATCTCCTTGTGAACCGCCTGCCGCCCCCTCCTTTGTCCAGAACAGCATGCACATCCCTTCGCCTCTCTATCTTTGGAATTGTCATGTGTATGTTAAAACCCTGCGGGGCACATATTAAAATTTTGATTTTTCTCCTGTTAAAACTGCTGGATGTCATTTGTATTATTCCACCAGCCAGGAGAACCAAAGGGATAAAAGGGAAATTTCCCCAGCTCTGACATTTGCCATCAGACCCCAGCTGCAAAGCACTTCCCAGGGCCGACCCCACGCACCGACTCAGCACCAGGCATGATGGACACCTCGCTTCCTGAATGTGCCGCACTGTAAGGCATCCACTCCCCACCACCTCCAGCTCCTGTTACTTCTCTCCTCCTGAAGACATTCTCTGCCCTCATTCTGCTTCCTGGAGGCCCGATTCATCCTTCTAGACCCAGCGAGGGCTTCCTCTGCTAAGGCTGCAAACACCGTCCGGGCCAGTGTGATCAGTCTGGCTTCCACGCCCTCCCGGTGGAGGCCCTGCCGCCTCCATGTCTGGGGATGCATGGTAGGTGACTACACAGTTCCCCCAAAAGCACCCTTTCTGTGTGCGTGATGAAATGCACAGTATTTCTTCCTCTCTGAAATCATTAGTGCATCCAAAACTTAAGGAACTGGAATGGAGAAGGGAGAACCCCTCCATCCAGGTTGAGACTATTATAGACAAAAATCAGTCTATACAGTGAATCTAAAGATGATGCAGGAGATGTGCCCACCCTGAATTAAACAGCTGTGTGTCCTCTGGCCACTAACGCCATAATTTAAAGTGAAAGTCCTCTCTCCTGTCCACAGTACAATTAGGAATCTGCTAGTAACATCTGTACTTCAAGAGGAGAAACAGAAAAAATAAAAGTTTTTAAAGTTAGAAAGAAAAGGAAGGAAGGAAGGAAGGAAGGAAGGAAGGAAGGAAGGAAGGAAGGAAGGAAGGAAGGAGAGGGAGGGAGGGAGGAGAGGGAGGGAGGGAGGAGAGGGAGGGAGGGAGGAAAGAGAGAGAAAAGAAAGAAAGAAAGAGCCCTGGCCGGTTGGCTCAGTGGTAGAGCGTCGGCCTGGCATGCAGGAGTCCCGGGTTCAATTCCCGGCCAGGGCACACAGGAGAAGCACCCATCTGCTTCTCCACCCCTCCCACTCTCCTTCCTTTCCGTCTCTCTCTTCCCCTCCTGCAACCAAGGCTCCATAGGAGCAAAGTTGGCCCGGGTGCTGGGGATGGCTCTGTGGCCTCTGCCTCAGGCGCTAGAATTGCTCTGGTTGCAACAGAGCAACGCCCCAGAGGGGCAGAGCATCGCCCCCTGGTGGGCATGCCGGGTGGATCCCGGTTGGGCGCATGCAGGAGTCTGTCTGACTGCCTCCCCGTTTCCAACTTCAGAAAAATACAAAAAAAAAAAGAGAGAGAGAGAGAGAGAGAGAGAAAGAGAGGAAGGAAGGGAGGGAGGGAGGGAAGAAGACAAAAGACACCTCCCAGGTGGCTCTGTGGATACAGCATGGTCTTGGAGGTCACAGGTTTGATCCCTAGTCAGGGCACATACAAGAATGCACAACTAAGTGTAACAGCAAGTTGATGCCTCTCTCTTTTTCTCTCTCATCAATGGGAAACTTTTTTAAAAATAATAAAAAGACACATGGGATGCTGCTGCCAAATTTAATGATAACACAGCTAAAAAAAGAAACATCAGTTAACCACCCACATCCAAAATTCTGATCACAGCAGTAAGCAGGAGCCATACATGCACATTTGCAAAAACACACCAGCAAAATAAAACACATCTTTCTTCTGGGATAAAATGGAAAAAAAAAGAGAGAGAGAAAAATGAAAGCAGGGGAAGGAGGGAAGGAAAGAGAAAAGACTCAAAATATATAAAGTTTATAATAAAGTCTTCTTTAAAAATTGGGACTTAAAACATAAAAACTTCAAATTAAAACAACAACAACAAAAAAAATCCCAAAAACAGGGACTTAAAATGCAAAATACTTAGAATAAAATCCTCTAGAAAAGGAACTCTGCTTTGGCGTCTTTCCATCACATCTCAGCTACCACCTCCACTCACGTAGCCCTCAGCTAGCAATGTTTGTCAGAAGGCTGAACTGGACACTGAAAACCCAGCACTGATGGACTTCTTTTCCCAAGGATGAAATGACCATCTTAGGGGAAAATAGAGAAGCACCGCATTACACAACAATGTTAGAGAGATTTCTACCCAGTGAAAACTCCAGTCTACCAAAGCTACTAATCTCCAGTCACCAGAGCTAATGAGAGAGACCTCCTAGGTAGATTCAGGACAACCTTCTTTAGAATGTGATGAATTCTTTCCCAGAACAACAATACTTTATCTCAGGTCTTCATTCATTAAGGTCATTAAGTGGATTAAATGTTGTATTACATTAGCTGTTCCAAATGTAAGCTTTTTTGTGTAGAATATTATTATTCTCCATCAGCCATTGTGGTAAATGATGCATTTCAGAAAGAATGAAAACAGTAGATAATGATCAAGTAATGTATTTACACAGAGAGAATAAGATCTTCAACAATGCATTTCTTATGGGTTCTGCTGAGCTGAGGACTCAAGAGAAACCACCCAAACCACCCAGAATCCCCCTGGGCAGCTGGGTCCAAGTGGGAGCGTACAAGGAACAGGTGGAATTGTCTGTTATTTGCTCTATCTCTAAATACAAGCACTATTCATTTTATGTTAAGTTAAATTCAGCAAAACTGAAAGAAAATAGGGGCGAAATTAAAAAGGTACACTACGAAATGTGGTCTTCACATTCAAACAACAAAATAAATGGTAACCTGACAAAAATGTCCTAAGAATATCTGCCCTGCATACTATTTTACATTCCAGAAGTGTTGGTTTGAAACTACTTCCCTAATTTAATCAGTATCTTAAGGAAAAAAAAAAATCCCTCAAGAAGTAAGAGGAAAGCATGTTCTAGAGTAGTAGTACCAACTGTGTCCTGTACCAGAGCCCTCACCATGCCATTAAAATGGTCTGAGTCTGAGTCTGCCCCACCCACCCCCTGAGAACACGTGCTTCATTCTATTCATCCACACTCCCTATCAGCAACACAGCGAAGTCTCAGTAATGGTTGCTAGTCCACAAAACACTCAAGTCACTCCCTAATATCTTTGGACAATTTGAAATAAGAAACATGCAAATAACAACACAATCTTAGTTCAGATACTACAGCACTCTTATTTGTATAATATGCTAACACTAGTCATTCTTATTTACTCATTAAACCGATCCTGCCTAGACTTCTGCGAGGTGATAAAAATAATTGCTTGCATCAACTGTTCTCCTGGTAGCATATAAAATGAAAGTTCCTTCAAATTAATCTGGATTATTAAAATTTTCAAAGAGTTGTTAACCCTTCCTACGCCATGAAATCTTTTATTTGAGATATACAAAAGCAGAGCTGTCGGCTATGAATGAAAGCTTTGCTCATCACTTGGTGGGGACACAATGAAAAGGTGAATAGCCAGGCTGTGGAAAAGAGATGAGGGAACATCTATGAACCCCAGAGCTTACTATGTGACCAGGCCGTTGGGTAGAAAACATTATGGCCTCCTGATCGAGGGGCACCGTCCACTTTCCTTTTTTGATCTTCTATAAGCTACAGCTAAGCAAATTTTAAAAAATACAGAGACAATAAAAATAACAAAACTTAGAAAGGATAAGAAGGCTTTTGCTTTAAAACAGACATCATCAACTCCAACACCACAGAAAATTCAGAATCCACTGGGAATGGTAGAAGACAAGGTTATAAGAAAAAGAACTGAGAATGTTCAGCAAAACAGAATTCAAACACTCTGGATATCCAGAACCTAAAAGCAAAGTATCCAGGGGTGGCCAGGTAACTCAGTCGGTAAGGGTGTTGTCCTGATATGCCAAGGTTGTGGGTTCAATCCCCGATGAGGGAACATAGAAGAATCAACCAATAAACACATAAATAAGTGGGAAAATAAATTTATGTTTCTCTTTCTCTCCTCCCCACTTCTCCTCTCTCTCTGTGTACAATCACTTAATAAAATTAAAAAAAAAAATTTTTAAAGCAAAGTGTCAAGTAGTAGAGCAGCAGGTAGACACAGAATGGACACAATTTCACCCCTCTTCAGAGCACCATGACCGCCGCACCGCAGATTCCGATGGTCCTCTTCCCACCGCGGGGACAGAAAAGCAGGCTAAATGCAATCCCAAGCCCCTCTGGCCCCCACTTTTACTGCTCTGCACGCCTCATATACTTTCCTCCACTGCTGTGACTTGTTGAGTTTATTGGAAGCAGTCTTGTGATTAAGAGTCTTGTAAATAAATACAAAACATTTCACCAGTTCACTCAAATGGTTTACTGCCTGACCTCCTGCTTGGAGGTCACACATGGAGCTGAGGAAAAGAATGCCATAAGCATTCTTTCCTACCCACCTGGCCTGAACGGTTACTTACCCCAGGCTAGTGTCTCTAAAGAGGCTAACATGCCTTCCTTGCTTTTTGGAACACAAGAAGAAAATAAGACAGACTCACAATGGCTGCCAGGTCAGCATGCCACGTCGCAGAAGGAACTGTAGGGGAAGAGGGGTCATCTGTTTTCCTAAGCGGAGAATAAAATTTTTCTTTGGAAGTAGCAATTAAAAAATGAAATAAATCAAAATAAAAATAAACAAACAATAAAGCAGCTTGATGTATTCATCTTTAACTCTTGCTGAAAAGTCATGAAATCAATACAAGATCCATGGTACACATGCCATGTTGATAGCGTGATTAAAAACACTTCTCGGCCCTGGCTGGTTGGCTCAGTGGTAGAGCGTTGGCCTGGCGTGCAGGAGTCCCGGGTTCGATTCCTGGCCAGGGCACACAGGAGAAGCGCCCATCTGCTTCTCCACCCCTCCCCCTCTCCTTCCTCTCTGTCTCTCTCTTCCCTTCCCGCAGCCAAGGCTCCATTGGAGCAAAGTTGGCCCAGGTGCTGAGGATGGCTCTGTGGCCTCTGCCTCAGGCGCTAAAATGGCTCTGGTTGCAACAGAGCAACACCCCAGATGGGCAGAACATCACCCCCTGGTGGGCGTGCCAGGTGGATCCCAGTCGAACGCATGCGGGAGTCTGTCTGACTGCCTCCCCGTTTCCAACTTCAGAAAAATACAAATAAAAATAATAATAATAAAAAATTTAAAAAAAAACACTTCTCACACCTAACCAGGCAGTGGCACAGCAACCTGGGATGTTGAAGACCCAGGTTCAAAACCCTGAGGTCACCAGCCTGACCACAGGCTCACCAGTTTGAACACGGGGTCGCTGGCTTGAGCATGGGATCATTGACAAGACCACATGGTCACTGGCTTGAGCCCAAAGGTCACTGTCTTGAAGCCCAAGGTCACTGGCTAGAGCCCAAGGTCGCTGGCTTGAGCAAGGAGTCACTGGCTTGGCTGGAGTCCCCTAGTCAAGGCACGGATGAGAAGCAATCAATGAACAACTAAAGTGCCACAACTATGAGTTGATGCTTCTCATGTCTCTGCCTTTCTTGCTCACTCTCTCTCGCATGCTTAAAAAAAAAAATTCATATAAATGCATACACATGTATGCTGTTTTTGTAGCATCCCTCAGTTAGCGACAAAAAGGACTTCTTAGCCATCTACTCTGAAAACCACAACTAATACAATTAAAAAAGCAGGTCCCTCCTTGTGAAAAAAACACATACAAATACAAAACTGATGAGAGTGTAAAGAAATAGGCACAAGGAAGCAGGAAGAGTTAGCTAAGAAATCTACTAGGACAGTACAGGCAATATGTTTGTAAGAGGCACCTAAAACCAGGTTTTGAGATTCTTGTTTTGTTTTGTTTAATTAATTATTTTTTTTAATTTTTATTTTTTTACAGAGAGAGAGAGAGAGATAGACAGGAACGGAGAGAGATAAGAAGCACCAATCATCAGTTTTTGTTGCCACACCTTAGTTGTTCATTGATTGCTTTCTCATATGTGCCTTGACCACGGGCCTTCAGCAGACCGAGCAATCCCTTGCTCGAGCCAGCAACCTTGGGTCCAAGCTGGTGAGCTTTGCTCAAACCAGATGAGCCCGCGCTCAAGCTGGCAACCTCAGGGTCTCGAACCCGGGTCCTCCGCATCCCAGTCTGACGCTCTATCCACTGCACTACCGCCTGGTCAGGCGATTCTTGTTTTGTTTTTATTTAATTTGCAAGTATATATAAATCAGAAGCTTCTTCGATCTTTTTTTTTTTTTTTGCAAGTATGAGAGATTTCCTATAAGTAATGTAGCCTCTTAAAAACTCAAAATTAGGCCCTGGCCAGTTGGCTCAGTGGTAGTGCATCAGCCTGGCGTGTGGATGTCCTGGGTTCAATTCCCAGTCAGGGCACACAGGAGAAGCGCCCATTTGCTTCTCCACCCCTCCCCTCCTCTTTCTTTCTCTCCCGCAGTCATGGCTCAAGCTGTGTGAGTGAGTTGGCCTGGGTGCCGAGAATGGCTCCATGGCCTCTGCCTCAGACACTAAAACACAGCTCAATTTGCAACAGAGCAAGGGCCCCAAATGGGCAAAGCATCACTCCCTAGTGGGCTTGCAGGGTAGATCCCAGTTGGGGTATATGCAGGAGTCTGTCTCTGCCTCCCTGCCTCTCACATATATATATTGTAATAAATAAATAAATAAATAGGGTTGTCTTTTAAAGAAAAAGAAAGAAATAAAAGAAATGAGCAGAATAAACACCCACACCAGTAGAATGCAACCAAAGAATGTATATGAAACGCAACAGATTCTGATACAGACTCACTCCTTTAACTGCATTGGGTTTAAACCAGCATCAAAAATACAGCTAACACTCCTTAAGTCTAAATCAAATGGTGCTAAATGGAAGAGGTTGCCTAGAAGTGCAGTTAGTGGATTCAGCTTATTTTAAATTAAGGACTTGAAAAGTGTAGGGAAGACCACCAGAAAATATAATAGCAAGAAAGCTGTAAAACCTTTACTTGTAAACAAAGATAACCAATTGTGAAAATAAATGTCACGATGTTTTTAATGATATAATGTGCAACTTCATGTTTAATACTTAATAAAATTGCAGGTGTTATCAATTACTTTTAAAATGCTCAACAGGTAAGACAGAGGAAAAAGAACATAGCCCCTAGGCCTAGGAAGAAGCAAGGAAATACCAACACAAGATTTTTTTTTCCACTGTAATGGTGATCAGGAGCTGACTACATACCAATAATGAAAATTATTCTTGCCTGGCCTGTGATGGCACAGGGGATAGAGCATCGACCTGGAACACTGAGGTCGCCAGTTCAAAATCCTGGCCTTGCCCGGTCAAGGCACGTACAACAAATAATCAATGAGCAACGAACGTGAAGCTGCTAGGAGTTGATATTGCTTGCTTCCCATCCCTCTCTCTCCTCTCTCTGTAAAATCAATAAATAAAATCTTCTAAAAAAATTATTCTGACTTCTAATCAATCACGATTTTGTACAGATCAAGAGCTTATAGAAGACTAAGGAGCTATCATTAATAATCCTTGGGTGGTCCTGCCATTTCCACAGTAAAGGATCAGGGGCGGACATGATTCATCTTTCTAGAGGCAATGTGAGGTTGGACTGGACCTTGCATTCAAAGGTCACTCTCTCATAGGAGCACATCGGCTGCCCACCTCCTCTCCATCTTCCCATTTTCCATACACACCCTTTGTCGGCAAGCCTGTCCTAACCAAGAATGAATCTAGAGTAATTACTTTAATAGGCTCCATGGTAGTGACCACTGGGGATCCTGAGGGCAGTCGCCGTGAAAGAACTCAGTGAAATGGGAGCCCACGTGTCCAGCAGCCTTCCCCAGGCAGCTGGTCCAGGAGCGCCAGAGCCAGGAGACTTTCTCCTGCTGCGGCGGCTGAGGGAGCCTCCTGGCTCCCACCACT
Source organism: Saccopteryx bilineata (assembly GCF_036850765.1). Lineage (NCBI taxonomy): Eukaryota > Metazoa > Chordata > Mammalia > Chiroptera > Emballonuridae > Saccopteryx > Saccopteryx bilineata. Next base: position 294,781,592 of record NC_089491.1, on the reverse strand, counting down.
GAGCAAGGAGCTGGGAATCCACAGTTCAGAGCTGAAGCATCAATTTTAACATCCTTCTAAAGAAAATCGATTCCTGGTTTGAGGCTAACTGATTTGCAAACAAACTTTTGGAACCAATCTTTGATAAAGTCAAAGTAAAAACAGCATGCTTGTTTCAAGGCAGTAAAAGGGAAAGAATGGCAATTTGTATCAATAAAAACAAATCCTTGTGTGCGTGTCTGAGTGTGTGTGTGTGTGTGTGTGTGTGTGTGTGTTTTATGAAAAAAAAAACAGATTGGTTAAATTAAAAACCAATTACTTAAAACGGAAAGCAAGCAACAAACACAAGGTGTGCTTTAAAAATACGAAAGCACTCAAAATATAACAGAATAATGAAAAAAAAAAGACAACATTCATACTGTGAAATTTATTTTTTCACACAACACTCCTAGCCGGCAACCCCTCTACACCAGCCAGGGCTCTGTTTGGAAATCAGTGACCTGTCTCCCAGTCTTTTCTTACCTCTCTTCTCTATCACGTACTGCTTTCTAGGCTAGAAACTTCAGCCTACAACTTGAAACACCCCTGAACATCTCAAATTATTTCAAAATAAGTTATGAAATTCTTCAAACTTCAATGTAATAAGTGCATTGTATAAAGAAATCCGCGGTGGAGGGTGTCCGGAAACCTAACACCCTGCAAACGATGTTGCAATGCCCATGATACAAATCACAGGCCAGGAGAAGCCAGAGGCACGGACTTAACAGACAACAGCCCACAAACACGTTCAACACCGACACAGTGACAGCAATGCCAACCAGTAAATCTCTGGGAAGAGATGTGGAAGTCGTGTCCACACTGTCATCAAAGGTCATGTTCCGCAGAGGGCAATGGACAGAGCGGAACATAGATTTTTTTTTTCCCAATGCACAGAGAAACTTCTGCTCAATCCTACTTGTCCTCTCACCCCAATGATTGTCAGCCTTTGTCAGGGCAACATCTAACACTGCCTAAAATGACCTGAACGACCAGGGTGAAGTTCTGAACAATATCCAAACAAAATTAATATTAATGTCAATGGATGCAGTAACAAGTGTGCTGCCTACATTACACCCATTTTTCATAGGAAGGACCAGGGGTACATGTCACAGCACCCTTCCAATAAAATGAACTATCACTGCAAAGAAAAAAAATTGTTTTAATTTTTATATTTAAAAAGGTTACTTGAATCTTTTCCTGGACAATAATAAATCAGACAACTAGTAGTTTCTTCTGAGAGGGGGAACAACACAGAGGTTTCCTTTCTCTGCCTGACCGCAGATTCAACGGCGGGGATGGAGCAAAACATTTCATAGAACTATTGAATTCTCAAAGAATGACGGAGCTGGGACCCCGAAAATCATATTCTACTAGACCAACTGACTCATGACGAAGACAAGGAAACTGAGTCATGAGTGGCTAAAGGCCTTGCCAAAACCCAAAATAGCCAATCAGTGGCAGAAGCCAGACTCAAGTTTCTGAAATGCCACAGGAGTGCACTTTCCACCAGCCCACAGGGGTGATGATGGGGGATGGTTGGAGGGTTTGCAAAAATTCCAAATGGACTTGGCCCATTACACATCTGCCTGGAGTTGTTTCATCTTACATGGCCTGAGGGACTCTCGTGTAACAAGCTAGAGTCACTCCATAATAGGGCTGCCTTTTTAATGGGTAGTTGCTTTTTTAGACATACGTGTGATCAAAAGTGATTAAAATCAAGCTAGAGTTAAAGTGTACACATACCAAATTCCATATGAAGAGTCAGTCTTTGGTTTTCTATTTGGTTTTCTAGGTCGAAGAGTAATATATGGGAAAATAGCCTTTCAATGTACTTAAATCACCAGTAAAATATGCACTCTAGGAGATAACCTTTAGAATCTGCTTAGTAAGGACTCCAGGTCCCCAGACACTAAAAGAAAAAAAAAGAGAGAGAGAGAGAGCGCTAGCTTTGGTAGAGAAACACTGAACACCACTCCCAGAAACAAAATGCAGCAATGAAAGGGAACCAAAATTATGCTCCAGTACCAACTGGCCCAGACACAGCAGAGAAGCGCCACAATGACTGGCAAAACATTTGAAAATTCAGGGTTTTGTTTTGTTTTGTTTTTTAGTTTTCTTTTTTCTTTACTGTCTGTGTGTGTGTGTCCGTATGTGTGTGTGCGTGTGTGTGTGTCAGGCATGGGGGGGGGATGATAGGTGACTGAAAAGGGAGAACAAATAGAAAAGAAGAAAAGAAAGAGTATTGAAGTAGTAAACAGGGCACGAGATGCAAGCAGGGAAAGGCAGAAAAGCAAACTGAGTCCTGCAGGAGCCCGAGAGCCCCTGCCGTCAGCAGAGGGAAGTTCCCGGCCGTAGGTGAGACTCGGGCCAGATAGTCCACAATGTCCGGATGTTCTGTCTGGATGCAAACAGAAGCTCTTTTTAATTTTATATTTAAAAAGGTTACTTGAGTCTTTTCCTGGACAATAATAAATCATACAACTAGTAGTTTCTTCTGAGAGGGGGAACAACAAATATGAAAGGCAGTGGGGAAGAGTGGTTAGGCCAAGCTTACAACAGTTTGTCAGCCAAATGCAGTCTGGTGGTTTTAAAATTTTTTTTTTTTACCTATTGGGTCTGGCCTTTTGCTTTGCCGCTTAAGGCACTTGATCTGATGAGTTCAACTGGGAGTGACCAGTACCAACTGAGCAATGAGACCAAGAGGCCTAACTCTCAAGGGGATTCAGCTCATTCTCAACCCAAAGGAACTCATGTCTCAGGAAATCAGTTTAGTACCCAAAAATTCTGAAGAAAGAGAATTAAGTTGCCCAACCTGCTGGAATAAAGCAAGGACAGCCTGTTGCATGCATTGTTACTTCGGTTGGCTACTCAGCGAGTCTTTCGACATTAATTACATGTTTAACTCTTTTTCACGTTTTAATATTCCTTTTCATTAAACGAAAAATCCTATCAGTAGAGCAGTATCTCCTTCTAGCAGGTACATCCAAGATTCCAAATAGCCTTGTAGTTAAAAAATAGACTGGATTTCATAGTAGCACAGACCTGCACACCAAGGGACACCATGCCACACACCATCAATCAAGCAGAAATATGAAAGGCAGTGGGGAAGAGTAGTTAGGCCAAGCTTACAGTTTGTCAGCCAAATGCAGTCTAGTGGTTTTTAAAAAATTTTTTTCTCTTCATAGCTATTTTTCCCCCAAATAAAATCTGTAATCAACTCTTAAAAATCAATAAAGTGGCTAGAAGTCCAAGATCAGAGTTCCAACACAGGTAAGGACCCTTTTCTGGATTGCAGACTTCTAGCTATACCCTTTGTAGGGCCAAAGGGGCCACAGAGGTCTGTGGGGTGTCTTTGATGAGCGCACGAATGCCATTCACAAGGGTTTCACCCTCATGACCTAATCCCCTCCCAAATGACAGGCACACTTCCTAGTACCATCACCTTTGGGGTTGAGGGTCTCAACATCTGGATTTATGGTGGAACGTATTCAGACCACAGCACCACATAAGTGATTCCATTGGTAGGTCAACACACAGGCTTAGAGGGAAGAAAAATGGAGAAGTGAGAAAATACAGGGGAATGGCCTGACCAGGTGGTGGCACAGTGGATAGAGTGTCAGCCTGGGATGCTAAGGGCCCAGGTTTGAAATCTTGAGGTCTCCAGCTTGACTGTGGGCTCACCTGCTTAAGCACAAGGTCACTAGTTTGAGCATGGGATCATAGACATGACCCCATGGTTGCTGGCTTGAGCCCAAAGGACACTGGCTCAGCTGGAGCCCCTCCCCCCATCAAGGTACATATGAGAAGGCAATCTATGAACAACTAAGGTACCATAACTATGAGTTGATGCTTCTCATTTCTTTCCCTTCCTGTCTATCATTGTCTGTCCGTCTCTCTCTCTCTCTCTCTCTCTCTCTAAAATAAAAAAAAAAAGAAAGTACAAGGGAGTGGACAAGGTAACACTATCTGATCTGGGGCAACACAGTACAAGGTCCCACGTATAGGACCATCCACCCCAGACCTAACAGCTATATACACATACGTTTTACACTCCTTGCCTCAACTCTCCCAAAATACAGAACTCAGAAAAATAAAACACACTAAGAGAACAAGCACTTCTTCTGTCTTTAAACAGTGCTTAAGAAAATATTTACAATGAGCATGACAACCTTTGAGAAGGGTTCAGTAATAAACTTCTTTTTACAAATTCAACCCAGAGATGTAACAATATAAACAAGCATTGCATTCTTATGTGTTGTATTTTTTTTTTATTCAGTGAAAGACAGACTCCCTCCTGCATGCGCCCCGACCAGGATCCACCCAGCAAGCCCTATCTAAAGCCCTATCTAGGCCCTATGCTCTGCCCATCTGGGGCCGCTGCTCTGTTGCTCAGCAATGGAGTTATTTCAGTGCCTTAGGTGGTGAGGCCATGGAGCTATCCTCAGCACCTGGGGCCAACTTGCTTGAATCATTCAAGCCATGGCTGCAGGGGGGCGGGGAGGGGGTAGAAAAAGAGAGAGAAGGAGGAAGGGGTGGAGAAGCAGATGGTCGCTTCTCCTGTGTGTTCTGACTGGGAATTGAATCCGGGACTTCCACACACTGGACCAATGTTCTACCACTGAGCCAACTGGCCAGAGCCATTTTAAAAGTTCCTGTCCTATACTTACTTGATTTTTCCTATATTAACATAAAACATCCTCACTCTCACTTACTTTCAGCCTCAGAATTCATTTTCTCCAAAATTTAACTATTAAAAAACCACAAACAATGGATTCTCATAGCTCAAAAAAAATTTGCAACTAAGTCTAAGAAGACTTATACAAAAATGAAGTTAAAGTGAAATAAGAAACCATTTCAGAAACAAAAATCCAAAGACTCTCCTGGCAAATCTACTCAACTTCATAACTCTTCAACACTAAGACGAGTCAATATTCACAGCATCAATGCTCGAGTTACACTTTTTAGCATTCTACAATCAGCAACTACTACTGTTCAAATAAATTCTGGTTCACACACTGATGTCTGCTTCACGCCTCAGCTTGCTTCTCACACACTTGGACTTGCTTCCCACAGAGCTGTAATATTTCTTACAAGCTTTACCAGTCTGTGTCTCAAAACACAAAGTGGATTTCTCAGTGCTGAGGATTTTTGACATTCCTCTGCCAAATGAGTTGGGATCCATTTGCACTCCAATGGTAGTTACAAAATCTAACTGTTATTCCCAAAGGCCAGCACCACTTCCCATTCCAACACACACACACACACACACACACACACACCCCATACCACCACCACCACCCACCACCACCCTATTCTGCTTTTGGCCTGAAGATTTCTTACATTCCCTGCAAGTGGTTTTGCCTTTGCTGTGAAGTCTCAATGCCTCACATGAGGAAACAGAACCAAGGTGTTGTCTCGATACCACTATTTCCAAGCAGAAGTGAAAGACAAGTGTAGCAGCAGGCAACATGACACTTTGTAAAGTAAACCGAGTGAGAGGATATACAGTTGGCAATAAAAAGTTTTAGTTTACAGTTTGAGGGGGAAAACTGTGGGAAAGACTGGTGCTTAAGTTGCAGCTGGTATTTTCTGCTCTCTAAACCATATGGCAATAGGTGAATCTGAAAACCATGGCATTAAAGACATCCTAGTGTTGAGCAATAGGACAATAAATAAATCCACTTTCCTGAAACTTGAAAATATGCAAAAAATTCAGCAGTATGACTCGGTTCAGCCACTTACCCAGGCCCATAGTAATAATTCCTATGCTTTGATGCAGATAAAAGTTATAAAACCTCAAATCAAGTGTATCCTCTGTTTTTATTTTTTTCACTGTTGTATTAAAGTCAGGATAAAGATGTATTTAGAAAACAGCCTACTGAGAAAAATAATGGGACCAAGGAAATAAAGGGAGGATAAAAATGAGTAATTTCATAATGACTTTTAAAAACAACAAAAGAAAATTATAGGGCCCTTGTTCTATTCACTAATAGATGAATAACAATATAATTTGTTCTAATAGTAATTTTAAAATACCATCATTACTAATTGTAAAAATTAAGCTGTAAACAAATGATGACACTAACAAAACGAAAATTGCAAAACCCAGCCCCAGCAGGATATGAGGAAGGCTGTATAGTTAAATATTGATGATGGTAGTATAAATTGATAGTCTTTACAGAAACCAATATGGCCATATGTAATATGAGCTACAAGCAATTCATGCCCTTTGACCTAGAAAGCCAACTTTGGAAACTATATCCCCAGAAATGCTCTCCCAGTAAATACATGTAATTTGTTCAACAACATTTAGAGCAATGCTATTTGTAAGTGTTAAAATTAGGAACAAAAAAAAAAAAAAAAAAAATTAGGAACAATCCAAATACCAAACCCTAAGGGAATAGTTAAGTCAATGATGGTATAAAAGATGGGATTATCCCAACCCTTTATTCCCTTCCTGTAATACCATATTTCCCCATGTATAAGATGACCCCATGTATAAGACGCACCTTAATTTTGGGGCCCGAAATTTGAAAAAAAAAAAGTGTATTACACAAAGTTATTGAACTCAATTTTTATATTCATCATAAAATTCATACTCGTCATCTGCATGAAAAAGCAAGAAATGAAGTTAAAAAAAATCTACAACCACTGTATAAAACACACCCAGTTTTTAAACCCCACATTTTTCGAAAAAGGGTATGTCTTATACATGGGGAAATATGGTATATCCCATCCATGTCCCTGTGACTTGCCTGATAATCCTGCAGGGTGAGTGTGAGTCCCTGACTCAGTGATTTCTAGGTTGGCCATGTGATATACTTTGGCCAACAAGATGAGAGCAGACAGCATTTCTGCCACCTCCCCAAAGCAGCTTTAAATGAGACTGCATCCTTCTTACTATTGATTCCTGCCCTCAGCCATCAGAAGATCAAGACCCAGGTAGGGGCTGCCCTTTAGCCTGACTTCCCAAATGAAAAGACATGTGGAGCTGACCCAAGACCAGCTGAGCCACCAAGAACTACAGCCGAGCCACAGAACATACAGAACACTAAGGATAAAGTGTCTTTTGTGGGCTACTCAGATGTTGGAACCTGATATAAGAAAACATACTGTGGCCTGACCAGGTGGTGGCACAGTGGATAAAGCGTTGGACTGGAACGCAGAGGACCCAGGTTCGAGACCTGAAGTCACCAGCTTGAGTGCAGACTCATCTGGTTTGAACAAGGTTCACCAGTTTAAGCCCAATGTTGATGGCTTGAGCAAGGGGTCACTTGTTCTGCTATAGCCCCCCTGATCAAGGCACATATGAGAAAGCAATCAATGAACAACTAAGATGCCACAATGAAGAACTGATGCATCTCATCTCTCTCTCTTCCTATCTATCCTATCTGTCCCTCTCTCTGTCTCTGTCATACGAAAAAATAAATTTCTTAAAAAAGAAAACATACTGTGAAAAAGGAGATTAATAGGTAGATACCAATGACATGTATAGAAAATGAGGCAAGCAAACAAGCACCAGAAATTAATAAACTTAGAATGATATAATAGTTTATAGCTATTTATTTTTGTCAATGAAGTATTTACTCACATATATCTTTAATTCCCGCTTAAATGCTACCTTTTTATAAATACACTTTTCAATAATTCAATACATATCATATTCATAAGTGAAATAATGTTAGTTAATGCTTTTTTCTGCTCTAAATGATATAAGGATTAGCAAACACTTGTGCCAAAAGTGATTCTAGTGCAAGTGTCAGTATTCAGCCTTTGAATGTATGTATTTAGGACGCATCAATCCTTTTGTCACACTGTTAGGGAAGGAACTGTAAATAAACAGATAAAAACTAGAGTTATTTGCTACAATGATCAACTTCCTAGTCATCAAAGCAAGATCTGAACAGAATATCTAGCTATCTGAAAATAAATTGTATTACTTTTGAATTTATCTTCTATTGCATTTGTATGACTCAAAAATCATGAAAATATTCATCTTAGCAAGCAATCTCACTCATGGAAATTCATCATAAAATAAAATCGATTATTAATGTGAAGATTCTCATTATCATCTTCTATGAGATAGCAAGAAATGCAAAGGTAAGTATTTTCAATAATAAAATAAGTAACAAAGGGATTTACACAATATCAGTAACATGCACATATACTAAAATATTAAGACAGTAAGTATGAAAGCATGCATATATGTGAGGTATATAAAACTACAATTATGAAAATGTCTACATATGGACAAAGACTAAGAAATAGAAAAAATTTAAATAGCTAGAAACAGATTTGTGGGTAGATTTTTACCAATATTTTGAAAAGAACTGTTGAGTATATTGAGGAGGCAGAAGATCTAATGCTTGCATTAACATAATCTGAACTTGCTATTAAATACATCACTGTCTGCCTGACCTGTGGTGGCGCAGTGGATAACACATCGACCTGGAAATGCTGAGGTCGCCGGTTCGAAACCCTGGGCTTGCCTGGTCAAGGCACATATGGGAGTTGATGCTTCCAGCTCCTCCCCCCTCCCCATTCTCTCTCTCTGTCTCTTTTCTCTCTCTCTCTCTCTCCTCTCTAAAAATAAATAAAGAAAAAAAAAAGATTAAATACATCACTGTCTCTGTTAAGAAGCAATCTAAAGTGCACTTAAGCCTGACCAGGCGGTGGCGCAGTGGATAGAGCGTCAGACTGGGATGCGGAGGACCCAGGTTCGAAACCCCAAGGTCGCCAGCTTGAGCGCCAGCTCATCTGGTTTGAACAAAGCTCACCAGCTTGGACCCAAGGTCGCTGGCTTGAGCAAGGGGTTTACTCAGTCTGCTGAAGGCCCATGGTCAAGGCACATATGAGAAAGCAATCAATAGGCCCTGGCCGGTTTGCTCAGTGGTAGAGCGTCAGCCTGGCGTGCAGGAGTCCCAGGTTCAATTCCCGGCCAGGGAACACAGTAGTGCCCATCTGCTTCTCCACCCCTTCCCCCTCCTTCCTCTCTGTCTCTCTCTTCCCCTCCCACAGCCAAGGCTCCATTAGAGCAAAGTTGGCCCGGGCACTGAGGATGGCTCCATGGCCTCTGCCTCAGGCGCTAGAATGGCTCTTGTCACAACAGAGCGACACCCCAGATGGGCAGAGCATCGCCCCCTGGTGGGCATGCCGGGTGGATCCTGGTCGGGCGCATGCAGGAGTCTGTCTGACTGCCTCCCGGTTTCCAACTTTAGGGGAAAAAAAAAATAGCAATCAATGAAATGAATAACTAAGGTGTCGCAACAAGAAACTGATAATTGATGATTCTCTTCTCTCTCTGTTCCTGTCTGTCTGTCCCTATCTATCTATGTCTGAAAAAAAAAAGTGCACTTAAAGTCTCTAAAATTAATTTCTGGTAAATACCTTCCTAATTTAGGCAACCTTGAATTAGTAAATGAAGTCTATGAAGCATAGTTTCATCATTTTTTTTCTTCTGTCATATATAGCCAAGTTTTTAAAATTAAAGTTATTGGGGATAACATTGGTCAATAATTACTTAAGTTTCAAGTGTATAATTCTTTAATACATCATCCATATAACTGTGATTTCACCATTTTTTGATAACATGAGATCATTCTTAGGAACACCAATTATCTTCCCTAATTCAAAGACGCTATCTGCCAAGGCTGGGGAGAATAAGACCTACCCTTCATAGACACTGAATGAATAAGAAAACTACTCCTGGTGGGGTCCAGGTACAGTAATGTTTTCTCTTTTGCCTGAGAGGCAGTGATGCAGAGTGATGACAAGCACAGACCCTGAATCTATGCCCAGATATGACTCTCAGCTCCATCACTGACTAGTTATTTGCATGCCAATGGTGTTAGAGAGTAAACCAGTATTCACTAGTTGCAGGATCTTGTGCCTGCCTCAGCCTTTCCAAGCCCTCATTTTCTCATAAAGTAAGCCTACAAGAGTGCTTACTTCAGAGGGTCATTGTAAGGATCAAAAAGACAATCCACTTAAAGTGCTTGACAAAGTACTTGCACACGGTAAGTAGTAAATATAAATATATACCAGTTAATACTAGTCTCTCTCGGCTGGTCATCTAAGGTGTCACCATCAAGCTTGCCTCTCAACAGCACCAACAGCAATTTCTAATTCCTCGCTCTCCCTTCGTCCCCCAGTCCTATGAGGTATCACTCAGGGACTAGAGTTCCCAGGAATAGTTTGATAACCATCTATAACACTGCTGTTCAAAAAAAGTATCTAGCCTGACCAGGCAGTGGCGCAGTGGATAGAGCGTCAGACTGGAATGTGGAGGACCCAGGTTCGAGACCCTGAGGTCACCAGCTTGAGCTCGGGCTCATCTGATTTGAGCAAGGCTCACCAGCTTGGACCCAAGGTCGTTGGCTTGAGCAAGGGGTCACTCGGTCTGCAATAGCCCCCCCAGTCAAGGCACAAATGAAAAAGCAATCAATGAACAACTAAGGTGTCGCAACGAAAAACTGATGATTTATGCTTCTTATCTCTCTCCGTTTCTGTCTGTCTGTCCCTATCCCTCTCTCTGACTCTCTCTCTGTCCCTGTAAAAAATAATAATAAAAGTACAATGAGATGTTTTACATTCTTTATTTGTACCAAGTCTGCAAAGTCTGGTGTGTATTTGATACTGACAGCATGTCTCAACTCTAACTAGTTACCTTTCAAATGCCAAATGGTCACGTGGCCAGTAGGTACCTTATTAGTTTATTTTTCTAAAGATTATGACTACAGAAATACAACCCCACCTTCAAAACATTAAAATGCATTGATGAAACAAACTGATGGTGGATAAAAGGAAAGACAAAAGAAAAAGCGTGAAAGGACAGATGTTCCTGGTCTGCAGAGACATCTGGCCTCAGGTCATGGTAGAACTTGAGCCACGGGGGTCAGAGAGAACTGCTTCCATTTACTGCCTGAGGGACTTGAGCAAAGAACCTCTTTAACATTTATACTTCTCTAGGGTAAAACGACAGATAAAAATACCATCTTTCATAAGACTGCTATGAGTGGAAAGGTCGGAGAGGAAAAGGAGTTCCCAGACATGAAAGCTCTCCTCTGGAAAAGGTCAGAAATGGGAGTGGGAAAAATGGATGAAGGAAATATTGAGCAAATTAGCTTGGGAAAATGGAGAGGCTGCGGAAAAACTATTCAGGCTGGAGTCACAATGCCTTTGTTAAATGCCCAGTTACACAAAACAACTTCAACAGGGGCAGCTATTAATAAAATAATTGCAATTGTATGTCTAGAGCCCTAGGTGATTTACACTTCCTTGGCCCACCTGCTGGCTTCTTGGCAATGCTATGGCTTCTGGCCCCCGCTGATGGCCAGAATTTGAAGAATCAAGGTTTTTAAGTCATGAACCACGGCCTATGGCCTCAATAAGACAGGCTACTGACTATATCTGGATCTTTCTTTGAAAGATGTCGTTCTTGTAGTGCCTCACATTTAATCTGAACATTATTCTTCACCATATTATAAATACAGGAAGTTAGACTGAGTGTTTATTGTCCCTAAAACTTTCCCTGAAAATTGGTTTTACAAATAAATTCTTGATATTTTAAACTTGCTCTTGTTCTGTTCTGCCCCTCCCAAAATCCAATAATAATAATAATAACAATAATAATAAAGTTAGCCTGGTTGCTAATGAAGACTTTAAATATTTAAAGTCTCTATTACAGGAACCTTCTAAATCAAGCTTTTTGAAGAAAGCGTTCTATATACTATTCACATCCCTAGAGATGAGTTCCATGACCAGATAAAATAAAAAAATAGGTCCTTCTTAAAATGCATTCGGTTTTGACATGCTTTGGTTTACTGCAAGATTTCTTGGGAGTCTTTAATACGTTCACATACACAGAATTCAAGCTGCGATGCTCAGTCGTTACCATTTTATCAGTCTACCAATGAGAAAAATAATCATGCAACTCGAGAATCAAACGATAGAGCAGGGGTCCCCAAACTACGGCCCGCAGGCCGCATGCGGCCCCCTGAGGCCATTTATCCAACCCCCACCGCACTTCTGGAAGGGGCACCTCTTTCATTGGTGGTCAGTGAGAGGAGCATAGTTCCCATTGAAATACTGGTCAGTTTGTTGATTTAAATTTACTTGTTCTTTATTTTAAATATTGTATTTGTTCCCGTTTTGTTTTTTTACTTTAAAATAAAATATGTGCAGTGTGCATAGGGATTTGTTCATAGTTTTTTTATAGTCCGGCCCTCCAGTGGTCTGAGGGACAGTGAACTGGCCCCCTGTGTAAAAAGTTTGGGGACCCCTGAGATAGAGAGACCAGAGCGCCCTAATTATCCCACAGAAACAGACACCCTTTACACACCTTTGCACCAAATGTCTGGCCCAGTGTGATGCACATTTCTCCTGTTTACCATCCCCAACATCCATCTTGAATATGTACACAGTAATTCCTACCAGAATCCTCCAAACGAGAGAAAATTTATTATAAAGGAAGGAAGGAGAGGAGAAAGGGAGAAAGAACGAAGGAGCAAGGACTGGAGTAGGGAAGAAGGAAGGAGGGAGGAAATGTCTTCAAATAACTTAGAAAGTGTAAATATCCACTTCATGTTCACGCAGAAAGCTAAAATATCTGAATGCATTCACGAGGATGAAGGGACATGACATACACGCTTATACCTAACCTGGCACTTGGAGAATAAGCCTCGGTTTGAAAACAACCGAAACAGCTGCTCAGAAGCACAGCACAAACCATCCTTTCCAGCCTTTATTTTTAGATGCCTGTTAAGTAAACAATAATTTTCTAAAGAATATAATTAAAGCTGGTAGGTGTCATTTCATTATTTCGGAGTTTTAATTCCTTTCACAACAGTCATACTTTTTCCCCCTCATAAATCTCATAATTATATAATATTCCATAACAAATTCTTTACCCTTGAATAAAAGAATATGCAGGATCTTTTTTAATATTGACAGATTTTTAAACAGCACAATCACCCAGAATGTCAGTTAGTATAACCCACAGATTTAAACGCAGGGACTCTAAAAGTCTCTGCCCCATTTTTCAAATGATGATTTGGAGACTTGCGTAGGTCTAAAGACACGTGTGCCTTCATCATCTGAAGCCCATTTTACAAAATGCAGAATGAAAAGGAGTATGCTTAATATAGATCATAGGATCTCATTGGCAGAAGCAGATGCTAATTGCCCGCTGGAGTCTTTAATGAAACCTAATTGCTGGCTTGAGCTGTCACCACTGACCCTGGTAACAGACTAGTACACCCTTCATAAACCTAATACAGCATAATCCTCCTTCATTACGGTTATTATAGCTCTGTAGTGGGACACGTCTGCCACAAAAATAAACTCTGCTGCCTCTCATCTAAATGGATGTCTTGCTTCTCCATCCCAGAGCAACTAGTGTTGATGGCAGAAGTCACCATTACAGCACGTGGTACACTTCACCACCCAGATCAACTTCTAAACCTAGACTCACACACACCCTCCAACACCACTGCAAAACCATCAACACACACTGTGGTGATGGGTGTGGGGGAGAGGGGTGAAATAACAAAACAAACCCAGAACACCCAACCATCACCATCACCTTAACATAAAAAAAAAAAAAGAGCAAAAGCATTTCTAAACCAAATCATGGGTTTGAATTAGAAAAACCAAGTGGAAAGCCATTCGATGTACAGTCCATATTTCAGATAGTGAACCCAAAAGATAATCCCTTCAATCTGCTTTGAAGTTTTTTTGGACACACCTTAAAAAAGTTGCTTCAATTAGCCTGACCAGGCAGTGGCGCAGTGAATAGAGCACTGGACTGGGATGCAGAAGACCCAGATTCGAGACCCCGAGGTCGCCAGCTTGAGCATGGGCTCAACTTGTGTGAGCAAAAAGCTCAACAACTTGGAACCAAGGTCACTGGTTTGAGCAAGGGGTTACTCAGTCTGCTGAAGGCCCACGGTCAAGGCACATATGAGAAAGCAATCAATGAACAACTAAGGTGTCACAACAAAAAAAAAAACTGATGATTGATGCTTCTCATCTCTCTCCATTCCTGTCTGTCCCCATCTATCCTTCTCTCTCACTCTCACTCTGTCTCTGTAAAAAAAAATAATAATAAAGTTGCTTCTATTAAAAACATTAATCCACCTGCCTGTCCAGGCGGTGGGGCAGTGGATGGAGCGTCGGACTGGGATGCGAAGGACTCAGGTTCGAGACCTCGAGGTCGCCAGCTTGAGTGCAGGCTCTCTGGCTTGAGCAAGGCTCTCCAGCTTGGACCCAAGGTCGCTGGCTTGAGCAAGGGGTTACTCGGTCTGCTGAAGGCCTGCAGTCAAGGCACATATGAGAAAGCAATCAATGAACAACTAAGGTGTTGCAACAAAAAACTAATGATTGATGCTTCTCATCTTTCTCTGTTCCTGTCTGTCTGTCCCTATCTATCCCTCTCTCTGACTCTCTATCTCTGTAAAAAAAAAACAAAAACAAAAAAACCCATTAATCCACCTGACCTGTGGTGGCACAGTGGATAAAGTGTCGACCTGGATCGCTGAGGTTGCCGGTTCAAAACCCCAGGCTTGCCTGGTCAAGGCACATATGGGAGTTGATGCTTCCTGCTACTTCCCCCTTCTCTCTCCTCTCTCTCTAAAAATGAATAAATAAAAAAATTTTTTAAAAAACCATTAATCCACCCTGGCAGAGTAGCTCAGTTGGTTAGGGTGTCGTCCAGATAACTCCAAGGTTGAGGGTTTGATTCTTGGTCTGGCACTTACAAGAATCAACCAATGAATGCAGAAGTACCATATTTCCCCATGTATAAGACCTTTTCTGAAATTTTGGTGGTCTAAGATCTGGGTGCATATTATACAGTGGTTGTAGATATTTTTACTTGCATTTCCCGCTTTTTTGCGCTCGTTTTTGCGTTCATTGTTGAAGACAGTGATTCGTCATCAGACACAGATGAGGACAAGCTAATGGATGGGAGTTTTGACAGTGATGAGAAGTTGTATGAATTTTATAATGAATAAAACCTGAGTTCAATAATTTTATGTAATACATTTTTTTTCCAAAATTCGGGCCCCGCCTGACCTGTGGTGGCGCAGTGGGATAAAGCATCGACCTGGAACACTGAGGTTGCCGGTTCGAAACCTTGGGCTTGCCTGGTCAAGGCACATATGGGAGTTGATGCCTCCAGCTCCTCCTCCTTCTCTCTCTCTCTCTCTCACTCCTCTCTCTCTAAAAATCAATAAAAAAAAATTTTTTTTTTAAGTAATCAAAATTCAGGTCCCCAAATTAAGGCGCATCTTATACATGGGGAAATACGGTAAGTAAAACAACAAATCAGTGTTTCTCTCTCAAATCAGTGGAGGGAAAAAACCCCACAGGTTTCAACTGTGAGAAATGTTTGGAGAAGGGTGACAGAGCCAAGAGAGGACAGCCAAGGCTGAAAGTTAAGTTAGGTGGGAACAGAGTTTTGCAAGCAGAGCCAGGAATGCTCTGCTGCGGAGTCTGCAGTCAAACGTGGGCAACTTGCTGTGTTTCTAGAATTAAATATGTTGGACCTATGAAGGACATACAGGAGAATATAGTAAACATGCATGTTCCCATCACCCAGCTTAGGAAATAACACACTACATCTCTGTCTTCACCTCCTCCACCCCAACCCCTGTACCTGGTTTTTATCCTTCTGACATTTCCTTTTAACTTTTACTACAGACAAATGTATCTCTAACCAATATAACCTGGCAAGAATGATTTCAAACAGGAGGGAATCTCAGACTGTTTAAATTGGGAGTCTGGAGTGTCGGGGGGGTGGTCTGTCTGGTCCCCGCACTGGCAGCCATGGGACAGGAGATAGCAGTGGGACAGGTGACAAAAAGATGTTGAGAGAGCTGTCTTCACTGAAGGACTGTCATAACAAAGGGAGAAGAGGCAGCCTCGGCCCCGGAGGAGGGCATTCCTGGGGCAAGGAAGAGACAGGCCCGAATGAACGGTTCCCGGTGACCAGCAGCAGCAACGTGACAGTCTGCAGGGCGCTGGGAGAGAGGTGGGGAGGAGGGAGACAGGTGGCAGCTCCCCGGTGGCTGACAGGCTAATGAGGGGCATGAGGCCGGTTAACTGGGACACAGAGCACAAAGAGGGACATGCCAAGAGCAAAGTGGCAGAAGGGCCTGACCTGGGAGCGAGGTCAGGGAAGGCACCCAGAGAAGTGTCATGCAAAGTGGGCCTCCAGGGACATTTTGACAGGCAATGCTGAGTGTCAGGATCTCCGGGCGTGGAAAGAGCATAAACATAGGTGGGAAATTATTGGGTCTGCTCAGGAAACAGCTGCAGCTTGGCAGAGCCCTGGAGAACAGTGGGACATAAATCTGAAGAAACCAGAGAGGCGTCTGGGCGTTATTTGTGGAGAAATGCATATAGTATACGCATGTAACTCACACCCAATTCACTTTCATGCATGCAGAGGGTCTGCGTTCACTGCTTTTACTTGAGAACTAAAAAAAATGAAGCAAGCCCATCTTGTGATTTGGGGAATAACAGCAATACCAGTGCTGCTTATTACAGGTCTAAGATGGCGAAGGGCAGGTTGGCAAGTCTGCAGAGATATGATGCCATGGATGGTATCTGTCTCTCTCATGTAAAAACTGGTAACTCAGAGGTTGAATACTGAGTATTTCTACATTTTCCTTTCTAACCTAAGATATAAAATAATGCATAACCATGAAATTAGGCATGTTCTAATCTATCTAAACCTGAGAAAACAAGTTTGTTTCATGCCTCATCCCCAAATGTTCCTACTTCTTAACTCTTCCGTGAGAGTGACACTTCCTTGATCCGCAAGGTTTCCTAGGTTTGAAAAATCAGGGAAGAAACTATTACATCTTTGTAATTATCCAAGCAAAGCAAAACAACGTTAAGAACCAGAGTATCCACTTGGGGATGTGATTCATCTCCTCAAATGAATAAATAAGATGTGCGCAACAAATGACGGCAATGACATCGGCTCAATTTCTAAAAATCACACCTAGTCATTAACACGGTGTAATGTGCACAGAGCACTGCACCTCCTATTAGAGAGTCAATAAGAAATTCCAAACCAGGCTAGGCTCTAGATCAGGGGTCCCCAAACTTTTTACACGGGGCCAGTTCACTGTCCCTCAGACCGTTGGAGGGCCAGACTATAAAAAAAACTATGAACAACTTCCTATGCACACTGCACATATTTTATTTTAAAGTAAAAAAACAAAATGGGAACAAATACAATATTTAAAATAAAGAACAAGTAAATTTAAATCAACAACTGACCAATATTTCAATGGGAACTATGCTCCTCTCACTGACCACCAATGAAAGAGGTGCCCCTTCCAGAAGTGCGGCGGGGCCGGATAAATGGCCTCAGGGGGCCGCATGTAGCCCGCGGGCCGTAGTTTGGGGACCCCTGCTCTAGATGCTCAGGTCAGCATTTCAAAAATGCATTCATTCATTGATCCATAAACGCTTTAAAAAAAAAATTGACTCCATTCCATTCTCTGCAAGATAGCGGTAACCGTACCTACTTTGCAGGGCTGTTGAAGGATTTAATAAAGCATCTCAAGCGCTGGGAACACCGGGATGGAGTGAGCACCCGATTGCCTCACCGCCAGCCACACAGGGTGGAGATTCTGATTCTGAACCACGTGAAACGTGAATGCCATAGGGAGACGCTTATAATTCAGCAAAGGAAACAGGGAGACGAACATAGATATGCTAACATGGCAAGATAAAACGTTCCAATGTAGGTAAGAGCAAAGAGCCACGGGGCTACGAAGAAAGGAATGCTAACTGGCAGCGGGAAGGGGTGTCAGGGAAGGTGAACCCTTAGCTGAATGGGCAGCAAGGGGCAGAGGGCACTGTGGGTCGGAATGCACAGAACAAAGGAGAGCGGAATCCACCACCACCCGGGGTGAAGGGGGGAGGGAGACAGGGCGAGAGGGAAGCAGAGGAGAATGGAAAGAGAGTCAGGGTAAAGAAGCCTTATCATACAGGTAATAAGAAGCAAAAGAATTTAAAAATATAAAAAATAGATTTGTGTTTTTTAAAAAACCCTTTGGAAAAGTAGATGAAGAATATCTACACAGCCTTTGAAATTCTTGAACCATCTCAAGAGGCAATGGGGATGGAGGAACCGAAGCAAATTAATGATATTTTAGAGACAGAAACGCAAACGATCTAAGGGTGTGTAATTGGTGTTTGAGGGTAGAGGTCAGGGGTGCCAAGAGTGACATGAAGAAGTACCGAGTGCCTAGCTTCCGTGCTGGTTCAATAGATGACAGTGTCACTGCCTAACACAGAAGCAGATTTTATGCCAAGAAACTAGTGAGCTCAATTTGAGACAGGTAGAATCCAGCATATAAATCGGGTACCCAGATGCATGGAAGTACCAGATAAACCAAATCTTTTGTAACCAAGCAGAGGGGTCCAGATTGGAGCTGACAGCCAAGCTGTTCCACTAAAATGGAAACATCTAACTCAGCTCTTCACCGGCCAGGGCAGGGATAAGCGGCCACTGAGTGACTCCCGGCCTCTCCAGAGCTCTAAAACCACCAGGAGCAGACTCAGCCAACCAATTAAATGAGAAACTTAAGTGACTACCATACCGACCCCGAGGACAGGGAAGGATGGACCCGAATGAGATTCCTTAGCTCCAGGATTCTCAATGTGCAGTTGGTCAAGGACCAGCAGTGTTATTAGCATCACCAAGTTCCAATTCTCAGGCCCCACCCAGGCTACTGAGTCAGAGCGGGGGTGGGCATGGGGAACAGCACTTGGGTTTTAACAAGCCCTGCAGGTGATTCGGATGCTCAGAGGCCTTTGGGATCTGTTGCCTTAGCTAATGCCTGAATTACTTGAGGGGAATGGAGTGTGAAAGAATTCCCAGAAGACAGATTTCCAAAGACTTGAGGAAATTAAGTGTTAGTAAAGGATTCGTTTTGTGCAAAAATAAGCATTAGGATCCCTGGACCAGACAGCTGGGTTGCTTAGAGCATACACCCAGTACGCAAAGGTTGCTGGTCCCATACAGAAACAGATCAATGTTTCTTCCTGTCTCTCTCTCTCCTTTCCCCTTGCTCTAAAATCAATAAAATAAAACTTTTGTATTTTTCCGAAGCTGGAAACGGGGAGAGACAGTCAGACAGACTCCCGCATGCGCCCGACCGGGATCCACCCGGCACGCCCACCAGGGGGCGACACTCTGCCCTCCAGGGGGCGATGCTCTGCCCCTCCGGGGCGTTGCTCTGTTGCGACCAGAGCCACTCCAGCGCCCGGGGCAGAGGCCAAGGAGCCATCCCAGCGCCCGGGCCATCTTTGCTCCAATGGAGCCTTGCTGCGGGAGGGGAAGAGAAAGAGAGGAAGGAGGGGGGGTGGGGGGGAGAAGCAGATGGGCACTTCTCCTGTGTGCCCTGGCTGGGAATCGAACCCGGGACTTCTGCACGCCAGGCCGACGCTCTACCACTGAGCCAACCGGCCAGGGCCAAATAAAACTTTTTAAAAAATAAGCATTAGGAACTTTTGCTAATTTTTTACAATGAGTGATTCCCCCCCCCCCCGAAGCTAAAGACTTAGGAGGCAAGTTAGATCATGTCAGTCGTCCACCCAGTGCCGCTTCCTATACTCTACGAAAAATCTCAAATGCCACAAATGTGAGGAGGATAATTCTGCCTCTGAGCGGATGCCATAGCTCCAGTCGGTCCCTTTCTCATGTTCTCCCCAGGCACCTCCCTGTTGACCAACATCAAGCATTCATGGGATGGCCGCCTAGAGTTACAGGATATGTAGCAGGCCTCCGGGTCAAGCCAATTATAAGCCTAATTTAGTCCCCTAAGGAACTAAGCTAAATCAGCCGCGTATCAAATTTTACACACAAGATTGATCTAAGAATGGCCACAGTATGTTTTTTCCGATAGCAAGAACCCTGAAGCAAGTCAAACAAAAGCCTGATGGGAGAGCAGGACAAATCCAAGCCAGGGAATAGAGAACCAACAGGAAAAAAGGGAAAGGAAATGAAAACAATGTTAATATGCCATTTATAATCCAACTTAGGCGTATAACCACCCCTGTGCCACAAAAAGGTACTTAGAGTCACCATTACCTTTTATCTTTAGCAACTGTAACTCTCATGCCCAAGTACTGCGTCATATCCTTTCATTCAGAATTATAAATAATTCAGAGATTATTTTTCATAATCAGCATGCATGCAATGTATGGCAAAGGCATGGCTGGTCCAGGCAATGTGGATTTCCACTCCCTTCTCGTCGCAAAAATCCCAGCCAGATCTGCCTGCGTCCTAGGCTCTCTCCCCTCAACCTCCTTCCTGGCCCACTACATGCAGCTTAACCAGTTCTCGGCTATGACAATCCACTCGGACTCAAGAGCACATACTACACACCTGCCCGACTGATGTTTTCTGAGTTGCTCTTTCTTCTAATGTTCCCTCCTCCCAGGAGAATGATATGAAGATCAAGGAGTTAATGTTTGTTAAACACTTTAGGCTTCTCAGATGAAAGGCAACATTAACGCTCAAGGATCCTGAGGCTGGCATTCCAGGAGAGGTGTTGAAGTTGACTCTACATTTGGGCTTCAAAGAAGGAAATCAGGTCGCAAAGACCTTCGTTTGTGAAGCTTCTGCCTTCTTGCTAATGGCAGGCAGATTTATTTGAACATTCTTTAATTAACTGGGTTTCAGTAACAGAAATACCGGGTTCCTTATAGCAAGTCCTGGACCTTTGTTAAAGTAAATAGTACACAGGGAAAAGGACCCTTTTCTCATCCTTTCTCTAAGTAGCTTTCCTTCCTAAGGCTCCCCTACTGCCTGGTCTTGCAACTGTCAACCTCCTCCTGCAGGAGGGGCCACATGGCAGCTGCCAGCCAACACGTTTGCTCTGAGCCAATAGACCAAAAAAAAAAAAAAAAAGGTCAAAGACAAAGCTTTATGTGTATGTTGGCACACATGTGAATTCAGGCTGCTGGAAGGAAAATGGCACAAAGAGCACATTCATGGCCACATCGAACTCCTCAAACATATAAATAGTCACAGCCATCCCTGACCCAACACCTACCCTGTGTGAGGCCCTAAGTTAGGAGGGGGGCATATAGCATTACACGGAATTCTCCACAAATATTTTGCCAAGTAAGGGACTACTGGCCCCATCATGTCGATGAAAAGAGATTGAGATTGAATTCAAGATTCTGAAGGGCTGGGAAGTTCTTCCGGCATCACACAACTAAAAAGACCACAGAGCTAGAATGCACACCTAGCCGTATCTTGCATTCCCACCCACTGGCTCCCCTCTCCAGCACCCTGATAGCCAGGTAAACTGCAACACTGGCACGCACCCCCTTGGACCACTCAATAAGCTCTCCCTCGGGCTCAGGCAGGGCAAAGGTAAATTCAGTCATAAGGAGGAATCACAGTCTTATTTTAGACATTAATCTTAACCTCCTTTTTACCAAAACTTGTTTTTCCGTTCTTTTTTAATCAGAGCAGGCAGCAATAATTTAATTGGCTAATTAAGTATTTCATCTTATCTCTTTTCCTCTGCCTTATCTCTAACAAAATGCAGAGCACTGCTCTGAGGCTTCGAGTGAGTTCAAAAACCACACAGCACTTGGTAACTATGCAAAGAAGTTCAAATGCAGGCTAGGAGGTGAAAAAGAACATGAAACCCAGGTGGGCTACAGTAGCAATCAAAGGGCTGATGTTTGCTTCCCATTTGAAAAGCAAAGAACCATAAACCCTTAATAAGGCTGGAAAACACTGGGGGGGGGGGGGTGATCATAGTTCTTGATCCCCTGGCCCATCCATTCAGGACAGGTAAGAACTCTCCTACAAATTCTGATTTTTCTCTGAATTCTTGAGATTCTTCCCTATGAAAATAGTCTAACTTCTTTCCATTACAGCTGCCCATCCCACACAGTATGCACAAACCTGAATAACTGAAGTGTCACTCATACCTCCGTGTTTAAGCCAGAGGTGGAAGCCGGGAAAGTACACGGAATTAGCAAGAACGAGCTTTTCTTTGGTCTCCTTTTCTGTCATGCACGTTCCACACCTTCAGGAAAGCCCCCATCAGGGGGCTGTTGTCCAGATAAGAGAAGGTGTTTGTGGAGGGGCCCAGATAAACAACCCAAATTGTAGGAAGTCAGTGGGCTCTTCCCACTCTGCTGTACTGGCCCGAGGTCACTGAAGGCTGGCCCTCTGCCACCCAGCCAGGACTCAGCCACTATGAATAATACTACAACGCCACTTCAGCCCAGTGAAGAGGCACCCTTGAAAGGCAAACCACGCAGAGAATGCTACAGCACCAGACGGAACTCATCCAGGCAGGATTCTCCTGAATCTTGGACCATTAGGTTACAAACAACCTGCTAGAAGATACTCAGTCTCTATAAAGTTTCAGAGGAAGGAAAAGTAGTCCTTACAACCGTGCTGAAGCATTAACGACTTTTTTAAAGCAGCCAAGCATACTCTAACAAACACAGAGACACACCACATAAACTCATTCTGCACAGCATGGCACCATTCCGACTAGGGGAAAAAGTACCATGCCATCCAGCTCCCACACGGTAAGGCAATCATTTCTATGGCCCAAGCTTTTAACAACCCCATCACCAAAACATAGGTAACTTTCATACTGGCGTCTGTAAATGCTGCTGTATTTTCACCTAAGGCAGTCAAGCTGCCCTTTACAAGGGGATCAACACCATTCTAATGAAACCCCAGCATGGGACAATTAGTGTCAATTAAAACTTAGATGGTCACACAACTGCTCCTCTTTGTAGAAATAGCATCAGGCATGAAGGTATGCCCAAAGGAGGAACAGTGCTCCTCTGGAAGATATTTGGTTCCCATAAGTGAGTAACATGCTTCCAGTTTAATTTCTGATATATTAAAAAGAAAAAAATTCAGTCCCTGTTACAGTGGCCTTAAATCCCCTCCCGCCTCCACATAGGTATGACCATTTTGCACGTGTTTTTTGCATGCCTCTCACTTTGCACAAGCTATTTCTTCTCTGTGTTTCCTCCAGGTGAGCTCAGGGCATACTTCAACCCCTCACCTCAGGACCACACTTCTCCTGGCAGTTCTCACAACACTGCAGTTCCTCACTGGCTGGTGGGTTTCCTCTAGGAGGCTGCAGTGAGATCTTGTTATAGCATCTTTGTATCCCTTGTTCCCAGCATAGAGCAGAAGCTCAATTCCAAGGTCTGCTGAATGAATGAAAGAACTAATGCATTTCAAGAAATTAGCACATTGGTGGGAACACTAACCATATACGCAGCCCGCAGCCTGGAGACTCCATCTTCACGAAGTGCCTGCCACAGTCAGCTCCTGAAATCCCCACAATCTCCTTAAATTGTAGGTGCGGGGGTACAGGAACAGAAAGAAAAGGGAAACAGAGGTAGGGGCAGAGCTAGGTCCCTGCTCCTTCAAACAGGTGGAAGCCCCACTTACAAGTATTCAGAACCCAGATTCAGGGGTCATGCCAGGGAGAAAGGGGAGGGAGTGTATTAACACCACCCTCAGAAATTGTTAATTCACAGAAGTTTGCAAGTTTGAGGTGGAGAACTATTCTGAAATTATGTGGCCACAGATTTTGCCCTGAGCCAGCCCGACCACCCAAGTAGGGGCCAAGAAGCCCAGGACTTTGGTGGCACGGCTGGGGCCTAGTGGGACGGCATAAAAACTTGACTCCCTCCCTGGATCCTGTCCCCCTGGGGGGTAGAGGAAGGGTCGGGAGCCTTGTTCCTCTCCTGATGAAGCAACAGCAATGTCGTTGTCTTCCATCCTCCAGTCCCCAGCCCCTGAGTATCACAGCTGCCCCTTCCGAGGCCCTCTCTCATGCCCAAAAAGAAGGGAATAAGGAGGAGGGGGCGAAGGCGTGGGTCTAACGACAAGCTTTCCAGACAGCTCTCACCTTCCACCTTAACTCCCCAGATAAGCTGTGCGCCTCACAGCGGGCGGCTCTCACCGCAACAGAAAACTCCTGAGTCCCGGCCACTTCGCGCCCCGCTGCCCGGTCCGCGTCCCGAGCCGCTGATCCCCAGTTGGTTTTGCCAGCCTTTGCCCAAGTCATCCGCAAGGCGCCCGGGGATCCCAGGCGGCCCCCGGCCTCGGGTCCGACTCCCTCGCCCCAGACGGCGCTTACCTGCTTACATGGCCCCGGCGGAGCCCTGGAGTCCCGCGCGGAAAGGCTGTCCCCCGCCGCTGCGGCGAAGCCCCAATTCCCCAAGGAATTGATTCCAGTGGCTGGCGGAGGAGGGGCGAAGTGAAAGAGCCGGAGAAGGCGAAAGGGGAGGGCGGGTTCCACCGCGATCCGGTCACAAGAGTCGGCACAGGGGCGCACCGGGCAAGAGAAAAGGCGAGCCACCTAAACCTGGGGCTGTCCCGCCCAAGAGGGGGACGAGGCCAGGAGGCCGGAGAGGATGGCTGAAGAGGGAGGGGAAGGACCGCCAGCGGCCACTTTGTGTCTGCCGCTCCCCGAGGACCTAGCAGGGAGGGCAGGCAGCTAGGAAGCAAGAGCGCAGCAACCTGCCCCTGCCTGCGCCCGCTGCGCCCGATCGGGGAGGAAAAGTTGAGAAGAACTTTTAAGGACCAGGAGAACCCGAGCGGCAGGAAACGCGAGCAGCCGGGAGAGGAGGGAGGAAGGGGCCGTGCGAGTGGGAGGGGACGGAGCAGGCGCCGGCGGCCGCGGTTCCCCCACCCCCGGGCCCGGCTCGGCGGCGCTGGGGGCCGGGAGGCGGAGGGAGCGCGGGGCGCGCGGCCGGGGGCGGGAGGAATGCGGCCGGGAGTGCGCACGGGGGTGCCGGGCGCGCGCAGCGGGGGGCGGGGGCGCGCGCAGGGAGCGCTGAGACGTGGAGCCCGGGCTCCGGGGCTGGAAGCGCGCGGTCCCGGGGGACGTCACGGCGCTGGAATCCGAGGAATGCCGGGCTGCAGGAGCTCCTTCTGCAGGCCCGGGAGAAGTCGCGCACTTCTAACGTGGCTGGTTTGGAAAACGTTTGGAAAAGTGGGGGCTGAGCAGGGAGGATAGGACTAAACTCCCTGGAGTAAGAATCGCAGGATTGGCGAAGGAAAAACGACCACAGCCAAACCAACCTCGCGCCGCTCCCAGCGGGGGCGGAAAGCGAGAAGACGCAAGAATCCCACCTAGACCTCCGAAAACCGCAAGGGTGTTCAGCAGCAGCAACTTGTCCACTCCGTCCCGGCGCAAGCACAGTCCGTCCTGTATAGGGGAACCCTCAAAGCAGGATGCTCCCATGCAGCCACTGCACAGGAGATAATAAGGTGGCTTAACCGAGCAGCTAATCTCAGAGTTCTCTCTCCAGGACACCCGGAGACCCAGGGTACTGAACCTGGTGCCTTAATCCACCTAGCCCACCTCGCACACACCTCCTCTCCTGGAATCGCAAAAGCAGCTTTATGCATGTTGGGAGTTTGAATAGGTCGTTTTCCCGGTTCTTTCCAAGCCACAAACTCGCCCCACCCTGCCGGGGTAGGCACTGGGAGGGAACTTCCTTAGCGCTTTCGGAGGTGGAGTTAATGAGACGGAGAGGGTTTGATGGAAAAAGCACGGAGCCCGGAGAGGAACCCAGGTTGTTAGGCCTTCCTCTGTTGGTGACCGATGGGATGACTGAGCAGTATTCATCCTGAAAGCTTTGTCTTCTGTAACTGTAGGATTAGAGTTTACTTACATTTCTTCTCTATGGTCCTTTACATTACTAGAAATATGCCTTAGAAATAATCTGTTACCTTACCAGGATTCAAGCACAGTGCTTTCAACCGTTCTTAGGTTGAAAGGGCTCATTGAAGTCATTGTCACAGAAGATACTGTTCGGAATAACTTCACTGTCCCACAACTCATACAAAAATTTTGGGCCTCTTGGAAAAAGAAACGGGAAACCAAAAAGCAAAGTCTATTGAACCCATCCTGTGCAAATCTGTGGTGACTGACTGCTCTGAGTATTTGACAATCTCCAGATCTATACAAGTAAAGAAGACACCAAAGGGATAGAAGGAGGATGTCAAGGGAATTAAGATAGCTTCAATGTGGATTTGCTGGATTTCCAAAAGAAAATTAGGGCATGCCTTACTGTGGTGCAGGAAGTGTGGAAAAACACTCAGAGCCCCTGTATTATTATTCCCATTTCCTAGATAAGGAAAGTGAGGCATGAAGAAATTACATATCTCACCAAGGGTCACACAACAGGAAAATCTGATAATGGAGCCTAGTCTGGCCCAAAAATGCAAGCTACTTATCTCTTCAACGTTTGAACAAACAGGATTAAGAATAAAGATATAAAACTACCTGCAGGTATTTCCCCAGGTAAAACCCAAGCTTCTGCTCTTTCCCTGAGATAGGAGGCCTCTTGGGGGTCTTAGAGGAAAGAAAGTGGCATTTGTAAATTGTTGCTCTAAACTCTCCGTGATACTCCCAGCACAGCGGCTAAGACAAGTGTGGTGTAGAAGAATGAGCAAAGAACTTCATAGGGACATGACTTCTGATTCGGCCTCTGACCAGCCCCGTGACCCTGAGCAAACCTCTTCACCTTAGACCTGACTTTATTTCTCAAGTGGAGTGTCACATGGAGGTCAGAGTGAGGTTGAACGAGCTCAGCTACGAGGTCTTGCTCAGGTCCGGACTTGGAAGAATGTATACCAGGCAGATGGCATGCCTACAGGGGAAGCTCAGTGGTAAAGCCAGGATGTTTTGGGAAAGTCCTGTTCTTACATTGCCTCCAAAAAGAAATGTTGCTTAGTGTTTCATTGAGGAAGAGAAAAAAAAAAAAAGCTAAGATTTTAATACTAACCCTGTAGACTCGTTTTTAATTTAAATGATTTTACTTCTAAAGTTTTTTTTAAAGAACACATTATTCATTTAAAAGCCCATAAAGTACATCTGACCAGCCACATTTCTCTTTCTTTAGAATAGGTCACAGAAAGTGAAAGTAAGAATTTTTTTAAATAGGAGATCCAACTTGAAGTGGGGGGGGGGGGCAGGGAGCCTTTCATTCTCTGGATAAATATGTAAGAGCTAGTCACAAGCTTCTCTCAAAAAGGAAAAAAAGAACCCATTTCCTAAGTCTGCACCACAGTCAAGTCTCCTCAATATGCAGAGTGAACAGGAGTTTGGTTGACAGGAAAAGTCCCAAATACACCACTATTAATTTACTTCGGAGCTTTGTAATTACAGAAACTTTTTTTTTTCTTTAGGAACTTTTTGATAAAAAAAAAAATCCCCCCAAATATTTCAACTGGTTATAAGCCTTATTCAAATTACATACAAGTGTGTTTCTCACATGAATTTATTGATTTTATACCTTTAAAAATTGAAGTCTCTGAAAGCAACACAAAGCAGTTCCCCAATTAAAGCAAACTGAAAAGTACGCAGGCTTACTTAAGAAAACTGGTGATCTATAGGGATCTACTGGATTTTTGTCATATCTATGTATATAATTATTATTGTTATTTTGTTTCTTTTTATCCTCAGTCTCATTCTAACTTCTTATAGGATGTTTGGCAGGTTATAGTAACAGAGGGAAAGAAAATGGAGAGCTTTTTAAAAATACAAATCATTGCCTGACCTGTAGTGGCGCAGTGGATAAAGCCTCCACCTGGAAATACTGAGGTCACCGGTTCGAAACCCTGGGCTTGCCTGGTCAAGGCACATATGGGAGTTGATGCTTCCAGCTCCTCCCCCCATTCTCTCTCTCTGTCTCTTCTCCCTCTCTCTCTCTCTCTCTCTCTCTCTCTCTCTCTCCCTCTCCTCTCTAAAATGAATATATAAAAAATAAAATTAAATAAATAAATAAACAAATAAAAATACACATCATCTGTGCACCCCCACTCCCATAGCTTATTCATTTTATTCCCTGGCTCTAAGGTAGAAACTTGGATGGATGTCCGTATGTGTGTATTTGTATTTTAGACAGGATTGAGATATAATTCACAGTCAATAAAAAACACAGGTCTTAAGTGTTCATACAGCTTGATGTCTTTTTCATATGGATACATCCACCACCCCAGATCAAGGTATAGAAAATGTCTACCCACCACAGAAACGTCCCTTGTGTGACTTCTTAGTAAGTAACACCTCTCCAGTTTGGCTTCGATCACCCCAGACTAGTTTTGCTAGTTCTCAGGCTTCATATAACTGGAATTATGTTGTGTGTGTACATGTCTGAATTTGCCTGTTCGTCCTCCCATTAATGTATCTGGCAGGTATATTTTGACTACATTTCCTAAGTAATTCTGATATGCCTGGCCCCTTCAATTCAGAACCACTAACTTATAGAAAAAAATAAAAATAAGCCTAGATTATTAACAGCTATAAAACTTATTAAGTGACAGAGAAGGAAAGGAAGAGAACATTTTAGAAAACCAAATTTAAGAGGGCTTTAATGATGGTACATATTCAGAGTTTCTTATTAATAAAAGCAAAGTAGGAAATTGCCAGGAATATGAACTTCTTAGTATCTAGTGATTTTTTTTAAAGCTATATGATCCTATAGAACAGTCATGTATGGGCACACACACAGTACACAGCACTACTCCAGGAGTGAAATAGTCTACAATGTGAATGGCATCCCCAGAGTGGTACAGTGTGGTATCCTTGATATTATGAGTTATCCCATTTTTTATTTTTTATTTATTGGTTTTAAAGTGAGAGGAGAGAGAAAAAAAAATCATCAATTTGTTGTTCCACTTATTTATGCATTCATTGGTTGATTCTTGTATGTGACCTGACCAGGGATTGAACCCACAACCTTGAAGATGCCGCTCTAACCAGCGGCATCTACCCAGCCAGGGCAAGTTCTCCCTTTAGAGAGAATGTCAAGCCTGACCAGGCAGTGGCGCAGTGAATAGAGCATCGGATTGGGATGCAGAGGACCCAGGTTCAAGACTCCAAGGTCACCAGCTTGAGGATAGGCTCATCTGGTTTGAGCAAAGCTCACCAGCTTGGACCCAAGGTCGCTGGCTTGAGCAAGGGGTTACTCAGTCTGCTGAAGGCCCATGGTCAAGGCACATATGAGAGCTTTCTCAATGAACAACTAAGGTGTCGCAACGAAAAACTGATGATTGATGCTTCTCATCTCTCTCCGTTTCTGTCTGTCTGTCCCTATCTATCCCTCTCTCTGACTCTCTGTCTCTGTAAAAAAAAAAAAAAAAATAGAGAGAATGTCAAGATATCTGCTTGGTAAGAATCATTTCTGATACAGAAAACACCCCTTCTTCCTCTCTGGTTGCATCTTTGAGGACTTTCAGTTTGAGGAAGTGATGGGGCATTCCAAAGCCCAGCCTTTTCCCAAGTTGGCTAAGCCAGGACATCGCACTACTCTCAAATGTTGGTAAAATGATAGCAGAGTTTTGTGGAAGCATAGATAAGATAAAGTATGAAAGGTTTATTTGGGGTCACTCTCCAGTCTCCCAGAGGCCGGCCATGCCTGCACCCCTTTATGTCATATACTATCTCCATTTCATTGTCTTTCTTAATGTCTCAACTCCCTCATTCCTGAAGGCCACCTCATCTCCTGCCTCCAAGCTGTCATTACCTCTCCAGTACATTTCTCTTCTTTTTTTTTTTTTCTCCATCTTGCAGGAAATGGCTCCCTGCCTTCCAAAAGGACTACTTCCTGACCTGAGCCAAAGGAGAGAGGGCCCTCATAACCGTACCTGCCAACCTAGGCCCCAAATGAATTATTTCCTTGTCGCTTCCTTCAGAAAAGAATGTCAAAGATTTTTTAAGCTGCTTGGAGCAAGATGAATCTGCTCTCCCGAGAGAGTGTGCCTGCTCCTCTGGCAACTGCAGTTGACCACGTGGGCAACAATGTCAGAGTCAGGTACACCAGGCAGACTTGCTGTACGCAGATCATGAGTTTTTCCAATGAAAATGTACAACATTATACCAATTCTCTACTGTTTAAAAGCTCTACACAACAGCAATGTATATCAATCAAGTAACTCTAGAAAGGGTAATTTGTACACGATTGGTACTTTCAGGAAGATGTAAAAGAAAGAAAACGTAGACACTACTAAGTAGCCTTTTTTTTTTTAAATAGCCATTTTTTATGTATTCATTATACTCTCGACTAATTTTACCTTAGGTCCAGACACCCACTGAATCATGTCTTCAGGCTATGAGCTTCCTGATCCTTCTACCTGGCTCAGCTTGCTGACTCCCCCAACCCTTCAACACCAACCTTGCCTTCCAGCTCCCCCCCACCCCACCCCTGCTTGATAGGAACACACACATCCACTCCTCGCCATGTCTCTGTGGGGCACACGACAATGAAGAATGTACCAACTCCTTACTGCGGAACATCTATCTAGAAAAGGAG
Source organism: Saccopteryx bilineata (assembly GCF_036850765.1). Taxonomy (NCBI): domain Eukaryota; kingdom Metazoa; phylum Chordata; class Mammalia; order Chiroptera; family Emballonuridae; genus Saccopteryx; species Saccopteryx bilineata. The sequence continues at coordinate 294,751,220 of NC_089491.1, read as the reverse complement.
GCTTTTACAACTGAAATCTCTTCTTGAAGGGCTAAATTCATTTTGAATTAAACACTTAACACTTTGTAACGGATTAGAGTCATTGCACCTGACCAGGTGGTGGTGCAGTGGATAGAGCGTTGGACTGGGGTGTGGAAGACCCAGGTTCGAGACCCCGAGGTCGCCAGCTTGAGCGAGGGCTCATCTGGTTTGAGCAAAAGCTCACCAGCTTGAGCCCAAGGTCACTGGCTCGAACAAGGGGTTACTTGGTCTGCTGAAGGCCCACGGTCAAGGCACATATGAGAAAGCAATCAATGAACAACTAAGGTGTCGCAACGAAAAACTGATGATTGATGCTTCTCATCTCTCTCCGTTCCTGTCTGTCTGCCCCTATCTATCCCTCTCTCTATCTCTCTCTCTGTCTCTGTAAAAAAAAAAAAAAAAAAAAGTCTCCAGATTTATTCACGTATAGTTGTTAAACTCAAAAAAATGTAGTGTTGGGTGCAACAGATCTGGTAGAACCAATTGTCTTAGTACTAATTCCTTTGGTTTACAAAGAACAAAATCCCACTTCTAATTGTTCAAGCCAAAAAAAGGATGCATTGGAACATGAATGAAATCTATGAGAAAGAAGGGGAGAAGACCAGAGAACCATGAAGGTACTCCGCTTTTCTCCTTCTGGCTGGGGGTACTGGCCTCCGCTTGTGCACATATCCAGGGTCAGTAGCCATGTGACCCCTGGGAAAAGAACTAAAGCCCTCACACCTGAATTTCTTCACCTTTAAAAGGGGCAATGACGAACATGTCTACTACATGTTGTAGTAATGATGAATTAATGTGTGAAAAACCCTTAGAACAGTACCTGAGTACTGAGCTCTCAACAGCACTTATTAATATCATCATCAACCTCATTCTGTCTCTGCAGACTAGGTTGCTCTCTTTTCACAGAGACCGAATCTCAATCCAGATTGCCAAGAAAGAGACTAGGGCTTGAGTTATCAACCTGAGATCTTGAAGGAGAACAGGCTACTGTGGCTGAGCCTCGCTCTTTGGATGGGAAGTCAGTTCTCAGAGAGTGGCCCAGAGGGACATCTGAAGCCACACCAATAAGAAGGGAGAAATTTTTTTACCAAAGAGAAGTCTTGGAAATCCTGCCTTTCATTCTGTTACCATCTAACATCATCTGTACACAGATGGTCTCATGTGTGGAGAAGGAAGTGACCCATGCAGGTAAGTTACACAGGGCGGAGGAAAGAAAACCAATATCCACTGAGCATTTGCAGTGCTCTAGAAACAAGGTGAGGTCTTTGTATATGCAGAATAGGAAATAATTCTGGTGACAATGTTACTGTTATGGATTGAATTGTGTCCCTCCAAAATTCCTATGTTGAAGTCTTAATGTGTTTATATTTGAAGATAAGGCCTTTTAAGGAGACAATTAAAGTTAAGTGAGACTGAGTCATCCCTCCATCCAGGGAAGGCCTTCAGGAAGCAGGCAGGTTTTAGGGGAGATTTTGTTGTTGTTGTTATTGATTTTAGAGAGAGAGAAACATCAATTTGTTGTTCCACTTATTTCTACATTCATTGGTTGATTTTAGTATGTGCCCTAACCGGGGATCAAACCCACAACCCTGGCTATTGGGACAACACTAACCAACTTAGCTATCTGGCCAGGGCAGGGGAGATTTTGGTTTAGTGCTGAAGTCACACTTTCTGAGAGTGTAGAATTGTTTCTGTTCACAACATTAACCTCAAAAGATTAGAAATACCCTAATTTCTAAGAATAGTTATGAACCTCTCATCCATGAATTGAGCTAAACTGTTCTTCTTCCTGTTTATACCCCCACCTGGACCAGCTGGTACACAGCTCTAAAATTTAAGATGGCTGGCCAACGAGCCATCAACACCTTTGGAGTTGCATGAGGGTAGGTAAATGATGGTTGTCATTATCCCCATCTAATCTCAGAAATACCTGCCTGTTGCCATTTTATGTCATGATGGTAGGAACAAGTGTCAGATTGCAGTAACTGGAATAGAGAAATTCTGAGTGGAATCTTGAAATCATTGTTCATGAGAGATAAAGAAAGTACAATTAGGCATGCTATTAGAAGAAATCAAGACTGCCAGGACGTTTCTGAATAAAAAATAGGCAGTTCCTCCTCTTCTTTACATTCAGGGGGTTGGGCAAAAGTAGATTTACAGTTGTGAGTACTTGAAACATAGTTTACTCTTGTACTATTTATTTATTTATGATTGTATTATTTGTCTCCTTATTGTTGTTATTATTTCATATCCTTACTTTTGATTTATCTTTTAGATAACTATGGCTGGTCATTTAGCCTACTTTTGCCCATCCTGCACATTTTTCAGTCCTTTTCCACAAGCCTCAGAAGGAAGATACTTGGAGCAAAGGGGTGTGTACCTTGTCATGATGACGGTGTTTAGGATAAAGGGGCTGGTCCAGGTATGGCCCTCTTGCTGGCACTGTGTTTGCTAATATTCATAGCTGCCCTAAAAGCTCTAAAACTGTGTCTGAAACTATATCCACCAGGAGAAAGCTGAATTCCCATCTACAGGCCACTGATTCCTCTTCTAGTAGTCTCAGACACCAAATTTAAATAGAGCCCTGTGAGTGGCAATTCATTCGTTTCTTTTCCCCCGTCTCCTTAGTTCTGGGTTCATTATTACTATTTTTTAGTGTAAGTTAAATAGCTAGATGAAGTTGTTGATTAATAACAATGCAAAGAAACTGCCAGATTTATGGAGGTAAAAATTGGACAGCCTTCCAAATGACTACAAATTTAGAAACGATGGAAAGTAAAAACAAGAACGGGGTACATTAGATTCTGACACAGGCAGCTGTAGCCAAAACAGCCCTCTGGGTGATATGGGACATGAAGGTAATCTTATGCTGTGATTAGCGACAAGGAACAGCGTTTGTCGGGGGAGGGGCAGATCAGGTCGTGTTTGGGATGCCTTTCTAAAGAACACGGACACTCCAGCCTGCAGGGGTGAGGTAAGGTTACCTCGGATGTGGGCATGACTGTGTAAGAGAGTCCAAAGCACTAAATCAAAACCTCCCTTAAGACCCAGCTGCCTCCTGGATGCCTCCCCAGGACTGAGGGGTGACTCAGAGTGTGACTGGCTCTGGTACTTCAAACATTTCTGAGTAATTCCCACGGTCCTGGACAAGGGCAATTAGAGGACTGGTTTGGAATGACCGCTGAGGATGGAAAGATACTTCCTGTGGCCAACAGGGAAAAGCAAATTGCCTAAGAAACTTAACTTTGAGATCTCTTTTGCTACAACTAGAAGGCAGAGGAATTTTCTGACATAGTAAATTGAGGCTAGAAGATGTTTACTAATGTAAGAAGGCACACGCCTTCCCTCCATAATTGGTGCCTCTGATTTAGTGGAACAGGCAAGGACAAAGTTTTCAAATGGTAAGAGAGAAACTGGATGTTTAGTAACAGACGAGGACCCAAATGACCTGGCCACTTTCTGATCTAACGCCCAACTATGTATCCTCAAGTCGCTCTGCCCTTGTCATAAAAACATTCTGCCATTCTTTGAACATGCCAAGTACTCTCTCACCTCAGGACCTTTACACTTGCTTTTCTCTCTGCCAGGAATGCCACTTCCTGGCTTGTTCACTCACTTCATTCCTTTGATAAACCTATCCCAACTGTCCTGAACTTTTTCACACCTCAATCTTTATGCCTTTACCCTGCTTTAATTTCCTTGGTAGCATTCACACTCCCACACCTTATATTATATGTTTATGTTCATTTGTTTATTGCCTTTCTTCCCATTATGACCCCACCTCCAGAAGCTCCATCACAGTAGAGATTTTTATCTGTTTTGTTCACCACTGTAGTCTACTTCCTGTTGCATAGATCAACAAATATTAAGTTTGAATAAATAAAAAAATGTTATTTTTTTATTTGAGCACATACAGTTATTTTTCTATGCTCAGACTTCTACATGTATTATGTTATTTAATCTTTATAACCACTTTTTGATGTAGGTAGTCTCCCAATTATAGATGAAGGAACTGAGGATTAGAGTGATGAAGTAACTCTAAGATTGTGGTTTCTGTGTGTTGGGGGCTTTGGTGTGAGTTTAAAGGATCTCAGTCACTAAGAGACATGGACAAGAGTGTGGTGGTTACCAGGGGTGGGGGGAGGGAGGACATGGGAGGGAGGGAGGGAGAGAGTTAGGGGGAGGGGGAGGGGCACAGAAAACTAGATAGAGGGTGGCGGAGGACAATCTGACTTTGGGCGAGGGGTACGCAACATAATTTAATGACAAAATAACCTAGACATGTTTTCTTTGAATATATGTACCCTGATTTATTAATGTCATCCAATTACCATTAATAAAAATTTATTTTAAAAAATAAATAAATAAATAAAGGATCTCAGTCACATTGAGTTGACACATCCAAAATTATATCCACTCCTAAGACACTGTATTCCTCAATTCTACTTATTTTATTTATTTATTTATTTATTTATTTATTTATTTATTTTTTGTATTTTTCTGAAGCTGGAAACGGGGAGAGACAGTCAGACAGACTCCCGCATGTGCCCGACCTGGATCCACCCGGCACGCCCACCAGGGGGCGACGCTCTGCCCACCAGGGGGCGACGCTCTGCCCACCAGGGGTCAATGCTCTGCCCCTCCGGGGCATCGCTCTGCCATGACCAGAGCCACTCTAGCGCTTGGGGCAGAGGCCAAGGAGCCATCCCCAGTGCCCGGGCCATCTTTGCTCCAATGGAGCCTCGGCTGCGGGAGGGGAAGAGAGAGACAGAGAGGAAGGAGAGGGGGAGGGGTGGAGAAGCAGATGGGTGCTTCTCCTGTGTGCCCTGGGAATCGAACCCGGGACTTCTGCACGCCAGGCCGATGCTCTACCACTGAGCCAACCGGCCAGGGCAATTCTACTTATTTTATAACGTTTCCTCCTTTAGGCCTTATTCCTAACTTAATTCTCCTCCTCCAGACTGACAGCTGACATAGCATATCTAAGACAGTAAATAACAGTTAAGGGTGTGTACTCCAGCTAGGTCCCCTGAGCCGATTCCTAGCCTTGCCATGGACTAGCTGTGACTTTAGAAAATTCTTGGTCATTGTTGTTTGACTGATTGGCCTTCTACACTTTCCTTTTATTCTTCTGCTGTCCCTAACAAGTAGACTTTGACACTTGCCTGATTCCTCAAGTTTCTTTTCTTTCTTTTTTTTCATTCTTTACCCTATACTATACTGACATTTCCTGGGGGACCTCCTCAATCTAATCTTCCAGCTCATATATTTGCTAGATACTTCTTTAAGCAATCCACTGAATTATTTCCATTAATTTATTTTTTAATGGAATTTCATGGGGTGACACTGGTTAACATAATCATCCAGGTTTCAGGTGCCCAATTCTACAGCACATCTCTGTACGCCATATTGTGTGTTCACATTCCTAGAGTTAAGTCTTTGACCTTCACCATTTATCTTCCTTACACCTCCTCCCCATCACCCTCCATCCACTGAATTCTTTATTTAATAACTACAATTTTTTTATTTTTTAAAGTTAATTTTTAAACTGTATTGAGATATAATCAACAAGACTCTAAGATACTTGAAGTGTACAACATGATGATTTGAGGTTTGGTTTGATTTTATTTTTGATTCCACTTCTAAGTAATACCAGGCAGTATTTGTCTTTGTCTGTCTGGCAGGATTCATTCTTAATGTTTTTAATTGTTTTACTGAACTGCCCGCCTATTCTTGCGTCATGTTTTCAGTATCTTCTGTCATCTCTTCAAGCATATTTATAGTTCTAGTCTTAAAGTCCTCTTTCATTTTCCATGAGTTCTGCCTTCTCTGCAGTCCCTCAAATTTGCCAGTCTCAGAATTTGCCCTCTGGGCTCATTTTTGTTCCCACAGGACCACTAGCTGCCTTGCTGCGTAAAATGTATCTGTGGACAGGGGCGGAAGTCTAACCAGATGGTGCTTCTCCAGGTGAGTTGCTGTGTGTGTTTGTTGCTGCATGTGTGTGTGGGAGAGGTATTCAAAGAACCTCCGGATCATTTATTGGAGGCAGACACTCTGTATTACAATGGATGCCCACGGCGGGTAGGAGCAGGATGTGTGTGTGGAGGGGGAATTCCAGGGACCGGACAGACCAGCTACGCTCATTGCTATCTGCTCATAGTGGTACCAGGTCAGAACTCTGCCTGGAAGCTGCCCCTCTGCTTCCAACCTGTGCTCTGATCCTGCCTCCGTAGTACAGAAGGAGAGGGAAACCTGCCTAAGGTAATGCAATGATGGGGAAAAGGCAGAGCTGAAACACTTTCCCCCCCAACTTGGTCCCTATGTGTAACCCCAGGTCCTCCCCACCTCTGGCCACCTTCTCTGCCAGTGGTCCAAGTCTTCCTCTCTGCTGCTGCTTACTGAGCATAGCTCTGAGGTTCCTCAGACATCACTCTGTGAGTGAACACTCCTGATTCAAATTAACCAACTCGAAAATCAAAGAGCTGTCGGCGCCATTTCTGATGGAGTTTGAACACCAATTAGCTATTAAGGAATAATGAAAATTTTTTTTCAGTGACGCAGATCCACTTTATTCAGGAAGTAAACTAGCTTATATACATGGGTTCTGTCAATAGGATGTTACAGCATGTCCTTCATAGCCAATGGCTAAAAAGATCAGGGAGCTGTGTGGTTGGTGCTAAGTCACTTCCTTATAGCGGGCAAGCTTCCTTCCTGGTTATGCCCAGGAGGCTTCTGGGAGCTAGAGTATTCTCACAGCATTGCATCAGCCACAGCCGCTAGGAATGCGCTCTGTGCTCCACTCACATCTCCCCCTTCTCTTTTAATAAAGGCCATTTGGACTTGATGAATGACAGCTTGCTGTTGTAGCTTCTGAATGCTATGCATTATGCAGCGGAACCCTAGTAGAACTAAAACAACTATAATACCTATTATACTATATGCTAATAGATTAGCTGGATTAAACAATGAGGCAAGCTTCTGTAATGTTTGACTAGTTAGGAAATAGAATGGGGGTAATGAAATATTTTTGATGTAATAATTGGTATTGTGTTTATGTTAAAAATAAAGAGGTTTCTTATTTTAGAATGAGATATTAAAATACTTACACTTGAAATGTTTTATCTGGGTTTTGCTTCCAAATAAGACAGGAGGTGGGAGCTGGATGGAATGTAGATAGAACAAGATTGGCAATGCATTTATGATTGTTGAAGCTGGGTGGTGGGTGTATGGCAGTTCATCATACTATTCTGGTTAGTTTGGTATAAGTCAAAAGTAATAATATTAAAAGCCTAATAATAAAAAGTATAAATAAAAATATACTTCAAAAATAATGTTCTCATTTTCAACAATATTGAAGTTTATAATTAAAAGATGGTTTATCTATTTGCACTTCTTATTTTCATCTTTACATTCCCCAGAGGTCATCACTTTAATTTTATAGCTATACAGACAAAAATTTTATTTGGTGTTTTACATATAGGTAATATACATAGTATTATTATATCTACATATATATATATACATATATACATTGTTTTTAATGTGAGAAAAAGCTGAAGCTAATCATTAGCTACTACAACATGCTGCCTGTCATTCCTACATTTTGAGTAGGACATGCACAGATTTTTTTTTAAGTCTGAAAGTATATATACCAAACTGTTAATGATATAGGAAAGAGATGACATTTTTATTTGTACTAAATTTGGTCTTCGAACCTATCAGTGTAAGATCAAAGGTACTTTGTGGAGAAAACACAATATGAAAAATTCCAGACTTAAGAAATTTGTTTTGGATTGGGTAGAAAGAATCTTCACTAAAAACAAGGAACCGTAAATATCACCAAGGGCTTTATTGATTGTGACCATCACTACTGACTTGGGTTTTTCTTTTTTATTATTATTTATTTATATTATTATTATTATTTTTTTATCCCCAGTTTGGGTTGTGGTCAAGAGGAAAAGTTTATTCAGTGAAAAACAGCTCAATTGTGATACAGCAGGGCTGAGAGGCAGCCCTGGGCCAGGCTTGTCTCCGGCTACACAGCTCTGCTCTGCCCTGCGCTGTTCTGCTCTGTGCTGCGTTAGTCCACTGGTCGGCTGGTCGGCTGGTTGGCTGGTTGGCTGGTCGGCTCTGTTCTGCTCCAGTAGGACATCATTGGTGGTTCAGCTCAGCCAGGCAGATGCACATCTTTAGTCTTTGGTGGAAAGGAAAAGTGTGCTCTGATTTTAAATTTATACATAACTTTTTTGTTGTTGTTTTGGTTTTTTTGTATTTTTCTGAAGTTGGAAACAGGGAGGCAGTCAGACAGACTCCCGCATGCGCCTGACCGGGATCCACCCGGCATGCCCACCAGGGGGCTATGCTCTGCCCACCTTGGGGCGTCGCTCTGCCGCAATCAGAGCCATTGTAGTGCCTGAGGCAGAGGCCACAGAGCCATCCTCAGCGCCTGGGCCATCTTTGCTCCAATGGAGCCTTGGCTGCGGGAGGGGAAGAGAGAGACAGAGAGGAAGGAGAGAGGGAGGGGTGGAGTAACAGATGGGTGCTTCTCCTGTGTGCCCTGGCCAGGAATCGAACCCAGGACTCCTGCATGCCAGGCCGACGCTCTACCACTGAGCCAACCGGCCAGGGCTATACATAACTTTTTTTTTTTTTTGCATTTTTCCAAAGCTGGAAACCGGAGGCAGTCAGACAGACTCCCGCATGCGCCCCACTGGGATCCACCCGGCTCGCCCACCAGGGGACAATGCTCTGCCCATCCGGGGCGTCGCTCTGTCAAGACCAGAGCCATTCTAGCTCCTGGGGCAGAGGCCAAGGATCCATCCCCAGCGCCCGGCCATCTTTTGCTCCAATGAAGCCTCGGCTGCGGGAGGGGAAGAGAGAGACAGAGAGGAAGGAGAGGGGGAGGGGTGGAAAAGCAGATGGGCACCTCTCCTGTGTGCCCTGGCCGGGAATCAAACCCGGGACTTCTGCACGCCAGGCCAATGCTCTACCACTGAGCCAACTGGCCAGGGCCTACATAACTTTTTTAATTCACACACATGCACAAAACCCATAGCCTGTGACCAGGACTTAAAGTCAGGTGACCTGAGTCTTTAGGTCAGCTCTGTATAAGGCACCAAATAACTAGTCAATCCTATCCATTCAGTTTTTTCAGCCATTCATTTTAGCTAGAATTATTCCATTAAAACAGCTGATAAGTTAACTACAGTAGACTGGTAGAGGAAAGAGAAGAAGAAAAGAAAGTTGGGCAAGCAAAAAATAAAAACCAAGTGTCATAACTACATGGACTTACCGTATTTCCCCATGTATAAGAAGCACACTTTTTCAAAAAATCGGGGATCTAAAAACTAGGTGTGTCTCATGCAGTGGTTGTAGATTTTTTTTTTACTTGCATTTCATGCTTTTCTGCGCAGATGAGGAGTTGTATGAATTTTATGATGAATAAAACTTGAGTTCAGCCTGACCTGTGGTGGTGCAGTGGATAAAGCTTCGACCTGGAATGCTGAGGTCGCCAGTTTGAAACCCTGGGCTCGCCCGGTCAAGGCACATATGGGAGTTGATGCTTCCTGCTCCTCCCCTCCTCTCTCTGTCTCTTTTTCTCCTCTCTCTAAAATGAATAAATAAAAAAAAAATTTTTTTAAAACCCTTGAGTTCAATAACTTTATGTAATACTTTTTTTTTTCAAATTTTGGACTCCAAAATTAAGGTGCGTCTTATACATGAGGTCATCTTATACATGGGGAAATACGGTGTTTAAAAACAGAGACAGAAACACTTCGTGTGTGCATTGATCTTATATCTCTCTGACGACAAAAAAAACAGGAAGATGGACTTGTAGGGTCCCTCTGCATGCCAGGAACCACCTACTCCCACCCATCTGCCAAGCTAGCTCCATATGTTCTAGAAAATTAATGCATTATTTTTGTGATATTTTTTCCAGCTAAGGAGAGAATCTTTTTTCCCAGTTTTTCTACAAACTTCTCATAAACACACATTGTTATTTGTGCAAATTTTTATTTATTATAGACTGTGTATAAGTGAATATTGACTAATATTAAGTATTTGTTCTATGTACATAGTTGATGTTAACATTAATCAAAAGCATTTACTAAGCCCCTACTCTTTGTTAAGTGCTGATAATACACAGTTGGGTAAGATGTTTTGGGTGGAGCCTTTTAAAAATCTTCCATGTTTAGACTGAAGCAGTAGTTTTTTTGTTTGTTTGTTTTTTGTGTTTTTTTTGTTTTGTTTTTTGGGTTTTTTTGTATTTTTCTAAAGTTGGGAATGGGGAAGCAGTCAGACAGACTCCCGCATGCGCCCGACCAAGATCCACCCAGCATGCCCACCAGGGGGGTGATGGGGCGTTGCTCTGTTGCAACCAGAGCCATTCTAGCACCTGAGGCAGAGGCCATGGAGCCATCCTCAGCACCCGGGCCAACTTTGCTCCAATGAAGCCTTGGTTGCGGGAGGGGAAGAGAGAGACAGAGAGGAAGGAGAGGGGGAGGGGTGGAGAAGCAGATGGGCACTTCTCCTGTGTGCCCTGGCCAAGAATCGAACCTGGGACTCCTGCATGCCAGGCCGATGCTCTACCACTGAGCCAACTGGCCAGGGTTTGAAGCAGTTGTTGTTGCCCTCTTTTAAAACCTTTCTGTACTTAAAACAGAATGTTAAATAAATAAATGCTTTTTGATAAAGACAAAGGGTCTGATTCTTTTTTTTTTTTTTTTTTTTTTTTTTTTGTATTTTTCTGAAGTTGGAATGGGGAGGCAGTCAGACAGACTCCCGCATGCGCCCAACCGGGATCCACCCGGCATGCCCACCAGGGGGCGATGCTCTGCCCATCTGGGATGTCGCTCTGTTGCAACCAGAGCCATTCTAGTGCCTGAGGCAGAGGCCACAGAGCCATCCTCAGCGCCTGGGCCATCTTTGCTCCAATGGAGCCTTGGCTGCAGGAGGGGAAGAGAGAGACAGAAAAGAAGGAGAGAGGGAGGGGTGGAGAAACAGATGGGCGTTCTCCTGTGTGCCCTGGCCAGGAATCAAACCCGGGACTCCTGCATGCCAGGTCGACGCTCTACCACTGAGCCAACCGGCCAGGGCCGTAAGGGTCTGATTCTTAAAATGATAAAACATTAGAAACCTGGTCAATAGCTAGTTTTCTTGAGTGAGCAGCATTATTACCATAATTTTTCTGTATTATTGAACCTAAAAATCATTCAGACTCAATGTTACTTGGCATAAAACTTCAAAAAATATTATAATATCATCAAATCATGAGAAGAATATTAAGGTTTAAAAAACGCATCCTCTGCACGAAAACACCACTCTTGGCTGAAATAGCACTTTTCTGTAAGACCTGAAAATGGATATCAATGGATTCTCACTTCAAAATGCCTAATATTTGAAGGCAGAAAAAGAATCTTAACATAAGGGATAAAAAATTTTAATCTAAATAATAGCTGTTCCACAGAGTGAGTTACATTTTTATGTGTTTCTTTATATGATCAAATACTTGCTTTTATTGATTTGCAGCCAGCAAAACCATTGGTACCAATTTTAGTGTAAAAAATAAGTACTCTAGAAAAATCCATTTGAGAAACTTTTCCTATATTTATGGAGGAATAGTCATTTCTTAACCAAATTCTATTACTAAGAAAGTAAATATTAACATATGGCCACACAAAACTATCAATTTCCTCAGAAATACACAAAAACAAGTGAGTTGTAAAAATTTGGCAGGACGGGGATATATGATTCATGTACAAGAGACCCCTCACTCCAGCTGTTGGTAGCCTTGCCTGGGCCACATGGCTCTGACCTCGCTGTGTGACACATGGTGAGCTCAACCATGTCTTAGCAAGAGTCTGTAAGGGGAGAAAGTGACATTTTTACTTATACTAAAATTGGGATTGCATCAGAGCAGTTCAGCTGTGCCTCACTTTGGAGAAAACCTAACTTGAAAATCCGAAACTTATGAAATAAACATAATTTGGGGGCAGTTTCTCATTCAAGGTAAATTACCAAGTCTATCGCCATAGGCTTGTTTGTATTATGTGTACCAGTATTAATTACAAATAAGAATTTAATATTTACACAAATTCAATATTTACACACACACACACACAGAATTTCAGATCTGGACCTGAGGTCAGACATGGGATTATTACAAGTTATAACAGCTGGCTGTGTGACTCTGCAACTCATTACCAGGCCTTGTTTCCTAAACTATACAGTAAAGGGTATTGGCCTTAAGCCTCTTTTAACCCTAACATTAATGGATTCTCTGAAAGCTCTCTACAGTGTCTTCTGTATCAGTGGCATGGAGAGTTCACAGTGCCCTTATATGTCCCTTCCCCAAACCTCCTGTTTGGAAGAGGAGTGTTTTGGGCCAGTGCTCTAAGAATCTACACAAGTAGTGGACTTCCTGTGGTCCTAAAATTAAGGCTACTGTACATCCGGATTGTTCTGGAAATGTCAATGAAACATAACCTTCCAATCCCCAAACACTAGTAGAGAATTCTCTGTAAGTATGAGGTAAAACCCAAAGAATTGGTTGTCTTCTAAAATCTCCAAAAAAAATAAGTTACTATATGAAAATTTCCCAATTTTCCATGTTTCTCTTATATAGTTTCTTAAGTTTCCAGTGCCATCCACTACTCATCTGTGAGTGGGGGATAGCAGTATAAACAAATACAAAATTAAGATATATGGAAAAACATAGAGGAGCACTGCCTCTTAGCTCACTTATTTACTTATGCCTATAAACTTAAGACTGTAATTTTTATTCCAACACAAACTATCACCATTTATTAATTCAATGCCTGTATCATGAACTTACTCTGTGCCAGAGCTACTACATACAAGAGGATACCTGACATGCTCTAAGTGTCATGAAAGTCAGAACTGGTGCAGACAGGAACATTAAATACGTATTCATAATGGCACATTGTGCTAAGTATTATATAATAAAAGAGAAAAACAATATTAAGAGAGAATATGTCCCCTAACCTAGAATTTGGTATACTTGAATCTTCAAAACAAGTCATCTTGTTACTTAATGTAATTCTTATAGGTGAGAGCGATCTCTGAGGCCAGGTTGGGGAATGCAGAACATCCTGTCCTTCCTTTCCCCATATTTCTTCCTTCCTCATCTCCAGGTGTCAGGTACCTATTTTTTTCTTCCCTTCCTCCTTCAGAAAAAACAAAGCAAACAAACAAACAAAAAATAGGCCCCCACATAGATCCAATTATGAAAATCAATACCCAGGAGATCACATCATCATCTGAGATTAGCCACGGGAGTGCTTCTGCCTGTTGTAAATGTGCTATGAATGTTAAGTGAGAAAACATTAAGTAAGTAAAAAGACACATCAGACATTAAGACTCAGGGGGTCGGCCATGGTCCCAAACCCTGTGTTCATTTCTCTGTCCTCATTTTGCTTGGCTTCTTGGCAGCGTTTCAAAGTTGTTTACCTCTTTCTTGAAACACAACGCCTCTTGGCACACTGATTTCCACCCCACCTGCCATCTCTTTAGCCACTCATTCTCTACCTTATCTTTAAAATGTTCAGATTACTCAGGGTTCAGTCCTGGGTATTCTCTGTCCTTGTTTAGTCGCTTCTTTCTAATTAATTATGTCCATTCACGTGGCTTCAAATGCCATCTGTAAATGATGTCTCCCAAGTTTGTATCTCATGTTGAAATCTCTCTTCTGTGCTCTAGTATCAAAACTAAACTGTTAATTTGCATTCTTTAAATGCATCTTAGACACCCTGGTTTCCTGTTCACTTCCTTACTCATGTCAAACTCCTTCCTACTTCTTCCCTTGCAAAGGACAAATTAATCTCCACTTTCCATATACTGAGAACCTTATTCATTCAGGCTGCATTTAATACGATCTCCTCAGGCTTTCCCTAATTACTCTCTGTAACAAGGTTCTCCAGAGAAACAGACCCAGTAAGAGATTAGATAGATGGATAGATAGATAGATAGATAGATAGATAGATAGATAGATAGACATACAGTTAAGTAGATAGATAGACTGACAGGCAGATACTTTGTAGGGATGGGTGGCAAATCTCAAATCTGTGTCAGGCCAGGCACGAGCTAATGCTGTAGTCATGAGGCTAAATTTCTTCCTCAGGAAAATCTGTTTTGCTCTTAGGCCTTAAAATTGATTGGATGAGGCCCACCCTCATTATCCAGGATTATCTCCTTCATTTGAAGACAACTGATTTGTAGATGCTAACCACATCTACAAAATACCTCTGCAACAACATTCAGATTAGTGTTTGATTGAATGCTATACCCCAGCCAAGTTGACACTGAAAACCATCGTACCTTGCTGAAAGTCTTTGCCTCTTTTTCACCTTTATTTTTATGTGGTTGGCATATGCATCCTCTTTCCTCTCACCAGTTGCTTTGATAAGGACTTATATTTTTTTTCTTCGTTACTACTCCCAGGGTTGGACTGAGGTAATCTTGACATGCAATCAAATTTCTGAGCTGGGGACTTACTTCCGCAATTCCCCCTCACCTTTATTTTTCAGTCTAAACCTTTGCTAATTAAAGATAACACTTAAGTGTCCAACATTGTCAAAAGGTAAACTCTACAACAGCAGTGATAATTATGCTGGTATTGGAAATTGTAAGCTGGTCTTGGTAAGGAACGGGAAGTTCATCCACCACAGTTTTGAATGGGATGCACTGAACATCACCTTCTGTTTACATCTTTGCTTTAATTTCCTCCTCTCTCTTCACCTTGGCTTCTTTTTTGCACTTGAGCCCGATTATTCCAGAATAGTAATTATGTGTAGTGTTCCTGAGATTCGCATCCAGATGTGTTATTCAGTATTTATGAGCCCTGAAATGTTCCCTGTAAGAAAATACAATGTTTTTTGCCTGGCCTATGGTGGTGCTGTGGATGGAGCTTTGACCTGGAATACTGAGGTCATGGGTTCGAAACTCTGGGCTTGCATGGTCAAGGCACATACAACCAGCAAGCAACGAGCAACTAAAGTGAAGCAACTATGAGTTGATACTTTTGACTCCACCCCTTCCTTTCTTTTTAAAATCAATAAATAAAATCTTTAAAAACAAAATAAAAAACCTGACCAGGAGGTGGTGCAGTGGATAGAGCGTCAGACTGGGATGCCGAGGACCCAGGTTTGAGACCTTGAGGTCACCAGCTTGAGTGCAGTTTCATTTGGCTTGAGCAAAAAAAAAAAAAAATGCTCACCAGCTTGGACCCAAGGTCGCTGGCTCGAGCAAGGGGTTACTCGATCAGTTGAAGGCCCACAGTCAAGGGCCATATTTGAAAGCAATCAATGAACAACTAAGGTGTCGCAACGAAAAACTGATGATTGATGCTCCTCATCTCTCTCCGTTCCTGTCTGTCTGTCCCTATCTATCCCTCTCTCTGACTCTCTCTGTCCCTGTAAAAGAGAAGAAAGAAAGAGAGAAAGAAAGAAAGAGAAAAGAAAAGAAAAGAAAAGAAAGAAAAGAAAAGAAAAGAAAAAAGAAAAGAAAAGAAGAGAAAAGGGGCCCTGGAAGGTTGGCTCAGTGGTAGAGCATCGGCCCGGTGTGTGGAAGTCCTGGGTTTGATTCCCAGCCAGGGCACACAGAAGTGCCCATCTGCTTCTCTTCTGTCTCTCTCTTCCTCTCCCGCAGCCAAGGCTCCATTGGAGTAAAGTTGGCCCGGGCACTGAGGATGGCTCAATGGCCTCCGCCTCAGGTGCTAGAATGGCTCCGGTTGCAACAGAGCAACACCCCAGATGGGCAGAGCAGTGGGCTTGCTGCATGGATCCCAGTCGGGCGTATGCAGGAGTCTGTCTCTCTGCCTTCCTGCTTCTCAATGCAGAAAAAAATAAAAAATAAATAAAAATAAAGAAAATATGGTGTTTTTTTCATATAATGACTTATAACATTCTTCTTCTCCTTATACAATAATAACTTGAAACATCGAAAGTACACACTGGAATGAGGTAGAGGAAGATATTTCAAAGAGTGAGTCCATGTCTTACTGAAAACAATGCAAAATTCCCCCCTTCCCAAAAAAGTGGAGGAGGGGAGATCAAAATACAGAAGGTCACTAACTATAGTCAAGTGATTTCTTTTTTATTTTTATTTTCAGGTGACTTCTTTAGCCAAAATTATGCTAAGATTTCCAAACTTGGCAAAATCTAGGGTGTTGACAAATGGGATATCAAGACCAGAAATGATTTTCATATTAATTCTCATCAGTATTAAATAAGTGATACCTCTCATTAATATTAAATAAGTGATATCTCCATCACCTGCATGGGCCAGTGATGGAGGGGAAGTTAGCTGGGTTTTGGATCATATAGACCACTTGTTTTGCCTCCTTCTTCTGATAATGAACTGGCACCCCCCTAACTGATCACCTGGGGGTGGGGGAAGGCAGGAGTAGGGACAGGATATTATCTTCAATTTCGCCTACCTTTCTTTTCTTTAAAAGTACCAATAGAAGGGAACAGGAGTTGAAATTAATGAAGTGGAAATGAGATTCTGAATTATCAGTACATGTCAATGATCTCTGCTCCCCCTTGCAGGTTGACTGCATTCAATTTCCTTTAGACTTCCCTGGGTAGAGCAGTGTAAACTTAGGAGAAGGAATTACTTCTCTCTCATGGAAGCTCTCCATTCCTTGTATCCACCTCTATTACTTTTAAGAAAGACTTAAAAGCTTAGGAAAGCCTGATGTGCCCTCCTTGGGGCATGCTCACTTGAATCTCCTTGTAGAGTGAAATTTCTTTCTCCTAAACTCTAGGGGGCCCCATGGGACTTGCAACTAGGGGAGCAATGGGCAGCGGCAGCTTGTCCCAGGCTAACCCCCAGAACCTGTCTTCACGACCCCCTTTCCCCCAACTCTCTGTGAGCTCACAGCAGCCCCTCCGGGCTCTCTCCAGTTGCTTCTTCTGTCCTAGGCACTCTTTGTCTTCCTTTCTCCAGCTTTAATAAATGTACTTGCAAAAACAAACAAGTAAACATACAAAAACTAAAAAAAAACTTAGGGAGGCCTAAGTAGAAAACATTTCTACTTTCTGTTTCTTCTAAAAAGCCTTTGAAACGTTTTTGTTAATAGAGAAGGGGTTTTCCCTAGTGTCTTCAGACCATGTTTCTGACAAGTCCCTCCATGTTACTTCTCTGCACATGTTCCCCAGAGTGGAGGAATGCAAGTTAGTAACGTGATATACCTTCTGTGCACTGACACCTTCCTCGGTTCCTCCTGTCCTTTTCGGAGAAATGAGCTTTCATTTTTCCAGAATGCTTTTCAATTCTAATGTCAGACAACTTCTGCAAAAAACAAATATGGGCTTGGGCTGATGTGCAGAGGACGGAGAAGCTGAAACAACACCGAGCCTGGAGGCAACAGCAGTGAAGAGTCATCATGTCCTACCCACATGGGAGCAGTAAACAGAGATAAAGATCATGAAGTTATTTTAAAGAAAGGAAGAAAGGAAGGGAGGGAGGGAGGGAGGGAGGGAGGGAGGGAGGGAGGGAGGGAGGGAGGGAGGAAAGAAAGAGAAAAAAGAAGAGAAAAGAAAAGAAAAAAAAGTATAGCCAGGAAGGAAAAGAGAAGAGCTTTTGTCTCTAGTGGACCGTTTAGCTCAAAGATTCTACCAGAAGTCATGAAAATCCTAGCAGCTTGTTGATGGCTTAGAGCAGGGGTCTCAAACTCAACTCAGCATGTGGGCCGCAGAGCAAGATCACAGCTGTTCGGCGGGCCGCACTAGGTCTACAAAAGGCAACTGTTACGCAACACTTTTCTCACTGCAGTTGAAAACAAAAAAAAATCAGTACAACAAGCACAATCCATACATGCAGTTTACTCAGTGTCACAAAACGACCAGAAACTGTAGTTCGCATCACAACTGCTGTTAACTAAGCTAATATCTAGCTAGGATGCTAGAGAAATGAAAAATACAAGTAGGCCCCTAGGCTTACTTAATTTTATCCAAAATATTTTGAACTTCGTGGATTAGTCTGCGGGCCACACAAAATTGTTTGGCGGGCCGCGAGTTTGAGACCCCTGGCTTAGAGTAAGGAGAGTGCCACTGGGTTGAGGTCTTCTGTTGAGTGTTTTCTTGTTGTTGCTGTTTTTGTTTTTGTATTTTTCTGAAGTTGGAAACGGGGAAGCAGTCAGATAGACTCCCGCATGTGCCCGGCCGGGATCCACCTGGCATGCCCATCTGGGGCATGGCTCTGTTGCGACCAGAGCCTGAGGCAGATGCTACAGAGCCATCCTCAGCACCCAGGCCAACTTTGCTCCAATGGAACCTTGGCTGTGGGAGGGAAACAGAGAGACAGAGAGGAAGGAGAGGGGGAGGGATGGAGAAGCAGATGGGCGCTTCTCCTGTGTGCCCTGGCCGGGAATCAAACCCGGGACTCCTGCACGCCAGGCCGATGCTCTACCACTGAGTCAACTGGCCAGGGTGTTGAGTGTTGTTGTTTTTTTTAAGACCAACCATTGGGCCTGGAAGGAGGTGAAAGGTAGGGCTGAAGAGATGGGAGACAGAATTCCAAGCAGGGTTTGAAAGGGGATGCAAAGGTTGGAAGGAGCACGGCGCTGGTGATGGTGGTGGGGGCACTGAAGGAGCTCACCCAAGGGAGGGGCTGAGGAAACAGATGCAGCCTCCTCTTCTCTAACAGGGGGTTAGGGACAGGACTCAGCATGAATGGGGGCAGGCTGCTCTGGTTCTGTCCGGCAGAAAGCTTTTATTAAGAACTTTTGGCCTGACCAGGCAGTGGCACAGTGGATAGAGCGTCGGACTGGGATGCTGAGGACCCAGGTTCGAGACCCTGAGGTCGCCAGCTTGAGCGCGGGCTCATCTGATTTGAGCAAAAGCTCACCAGCTTGAACCCAAGGTTGCTGGCACATATGAGAAAGCAATCAATGAACAACTAAGGTGTTGCAACATGCAATGAAAAACTAATGATTGATGCTTCTCATCTCTCTCCGTTCCTGTCTGTCTGTCCCTATCTATCCCTTTCTCTGACTCACTCTCTGTCTCTGTAAAAAAAAAAAAAAAAAAAAGAACTTTTGAACTACCAAGGAAATTAGTTCCCAATTCCATTGAGTTAAAATTCAACTCTCCTCCTCACCCTACTCCTTCAAGATCCTGTCCTTTGGCCATAAGACCTTTACATTTGCTAGAATAATGGGACAGAGAAGTAAAGGTTAATATTCTTTTCTAAGCAATTAATTTCAATAACTAGTGTTCTAGTATTCTCTTAATTTGTTTTCCACTTAAAATTCAAAATAGATTCATAACTACTCCATACAAGGACAAGGTCTGAAATTTTATCTTTTTCTTTCTCTTTGACACACACACACACACACACACACACACACACACA
Source organism: Saccopteryx bilineata (assembly GCF_036850765.1). Lineage (NCBI taxonomy): Eukaryota > Metazoa > Chordata > Mammalia > Chiroptera > Emballonuridae > Saccopteryx > Saccopteryx bilineata. The sequence continues at coordinate 294,731,822 of NC_089491.1, read as the reverse complement.
CACACACACTGTAACTACCTCCCTCCCTCAGTTTCCAGTAGGCTCTGACCTGACCCATTTAATAGCACTCGCTGGTGGAGGCAATGGAGGAAATCTTAGCATTTGACTTCCAGCTTATAAATAAATATGGCAGTGTATATAAGTTGCAGAGGAAAGCCATAATTATCATACCACTTAAAAATACATGCAATTTCCCCCAGGTGGAAAAAATAATATTGGCCCAAGAATCTTATATTGTTCTTCCTCTTCTTCTTCTTCTTTTTTTCCTCTTAATTCCTGAAACCTACCAAGAAGATCTCAGAGACTGATTTGTGTTTTCCAAGTTTGGTTCTCAGTGATTCTGAAACATTCCTTTTTGGGATATACACAGTATGTGGATCTTTGTGAGATAAGGTGTTTGCCCAGATACCTAAAGTCTTTCTCCTGCTGTTATCTTCAAGTGAAATCCAAATCTCCAGGAGCAACTTAAAAAAAAAAAAGAAGAAAGAAAAACTCACACAAACACCTGGTCTGGCACCCAGAACCTTAAGGGCAGAAAGCCAGAGTAGATTCTCCAGCTATAAGAATCAAACCATTCATTATCTGGCCTTCGGGTCTGCCAGCCCAGAGGGAACAGGAAGCTTGCCTGTGAGTCCAGGACGATGGAATGCCAAACCCCAAGCAGTTACTTGCTGTGGTTTTAAGCATTGTCCTAGAAGTTAGGAACAATCTGAACTCTCTTCTAAATAGCATTCCAGTCAATAAATACCCACCTTGCACCTAAAGTCTTTGAATTTACTCCAATATGAACCCTTTACATAGAATGTTAACACCATATTAGTTTTTAAAGTCAAACTAATATGGGTACAGAGTGCCCTGGTTGCCTGGCTGATTAGGTTGCTATTTAAGACTGAGCAGATCAAATACCCTCCCTAAAAAGCCTTAGTAGGCATTTGAATGCCTTACATAAACCTCGGCCAGCTACTGAGCAACATTGCTCATGGGTCACACTTAATTTATAGTGTACAGATTCATCTAGGGTGAGGGGTGATATCAGAGGGGGTCTAAGTACCAATAGTTAACACAGTTGTATATTGAGACTATATGCTTGCCTACAATCCAATTTAATAGCTCATTTCCAAATCCTTTCTTGGAAAAGGAATTCAGATTACATAACCGTGAAAAACAAACCTGTTGCCACCCAGCATGAACTAACATGTTACAGTCCTTTATGGCCTAAGGTTATTAAGCCAGCACCCTGTTTCATGCACCAAGGAGTACAGTGGGAAAATGAAAATCTGCCAATTTTAAGTTATGCCACTTAGTGGTAATGACAGGGGCAATTCACCTTAGGACTTCGGGTGGATTAAATAGGTGCTCATTTACTGCTGATTAGGACTGTATGGTCATTAGCAACCTAGAAGCCTATTAAAGCAATTCTTTAGATTAGCTCTCCTTAGTAGGAACACCACCTTGGGAGTTTCTAGCCATCCACAAGATTGTCATCAAATGCCTCCTCTGTTGGCCAGCCTTCCCTGACACTGCACCTTGTACCTCTGGGCAAGTGAAGTAATGAGCTCTGATATGGTATAGCTGTCCACAAGCATAGATCGTCCATTATATTTAACCAAAGCATTCTGGTGTTCTGGGTTTTTTATTTATTTACATTTTTTTTAGATTTTATTTATTCATTTTTATTAGAGAGAGAGGGGGAGATAGAGAGAGAGCAGGGGAAGGAGCAGGAAGCATCAACTCCTATATGTGCCTTGACCAGGCAAGCCCAGGGTTTTGAACCGGCGACCTCAGCATTCCAGGTGGATGCTTTATCCACTGCACCACCACAGGTCAGGCAGGTGTTCTAGGTTTTTTAATACTTCAATTCTGGTTGTGCTTGAAGATAAAAGATTCTAAATTAAAAAATATTTTTTCCATTGATTTGAGAGAGAGGAGCACCAACTCATTGTTCCACTTACTTGTGCACTCATTGGTTGCTTTTCATATATGTGCTGATTGGGGAATTGAACCCGCAACCTCGGCACACTGAGCAACCCAGCCAGGCCAAACAATTCTAAATTAAATTTTAATCTACACGTCCTGGCTTAAGAGCCATACACAGACTCCGTCCTAAGACTTCTGTCTCAGGTTCTCAAAGGAAACCTATAACATCAGCCGTGAGGCTGCTTAGCGGCCAGATTTTGAGAAGGGCTATTTTTCTCATTTCAGACAGGTAACCCAATGAGAAGACTTTTCTGCCTCAAGCAAAACTTTGACTTAAATTTCTATTTTCAACACAGAAGTGAAAAAAAGAAAACAATTTGACTCATCAAATTAAGCAACCATCAACTCAGTGTATAACCTTTCCTATGATTAATATACCTCATAAACTTACTAGGAGGTGTAAAAACCACCATAGTTCTTTCAGTAGAAATTATGGGTGATTAAATGACACAACCTAGCCAGAACAGCAAGTATCAATAACTATCTTTTGATTGCTTACTATGTGGCATGGTACTGAGCTCTTTACACAGATTCTTTTTTTAAAAAATTTTTTATTCATTCATTTTAGAGAGGTGAAGGGGTGTAGAGAGAGAGAAAGAGAGAGAGAGAGAGACAGGAGGAAGAGTAGGAAGCACCAGCTGCCATAACTGCCTTGACCAGCCTAGCCCGGGATTTTGAACCGGTGACCTCAGCGTTTCAGGTCAACGCTTTGTCCACTGCGCCACCACAGGTCAGGCTCTACACAGATTATCTCAACCCTTACAACAGCCCTAAAGTGAAGACAGGTTAAAAAATCTGCCCAATGTCTCAGAGCTGGTAGATGGTGGGGCTAGGAGGTTCTTTGGTTTGATACCTAAACCCCTGCACCATGCTACTTCCTGGTTAGTAGATGGCTTAGGAATCTAGATGACAAGCAACACAATCTTTAATTGCTGTTATCAACAAGTCACCTTTACCCATCCCCAATATACATTGTGTCATATTTGACTTTTTTATGAAAAAATGCCTTTTCTTTTGGTAATTAAAAATCATAGGCAACTCTGAAAAGTTTTATAAACCTGTTTTATAAATAGCCAAGTATTCTTGTTTTCTGGTCCCAGGATCCCAAAAGCAAATTTTCCTGGGAAATATGTAAGGGGTAAATATATAAGGGAAATATATACGGAGTAATTTGGCTAGCAGGTACCAGTCAGATGAGGAACTCTAGGTCCCTTTGGCTGCTCCTCCTTCTTCAACTTCCCAGAGGCAAAGAAGAAAGGAATAACCAGTTTTCCTCAGTTCCTTTTTGGGTCATTTGTACTTTGTCTTGTCCACTAAGCTTTTGAGCGGATCAAAATGTTATTCTTCAACATTTTTCTCCCTTCCTCTCCTGATAACTTTCTGGGAGAGTACAGTTTGATGAGTTTCCACTATTTGGGGGCTCTTTGATCTATCATTCACAAACTCTACATATATTTACTAAGTGCTGGGCATTAGTGTTCAATGCCCAATATTTTTGGTGGAGACATAGAGAACTGGATTCCTATGAAGTCAGGTGGGCACCAGATGTTGTTGAAATACTGCATCTATTCTCAAAATCAGGAATAGTTTTAGGTTTAGGAGCATGAAGCAGAAGTCCAGACTCCCCTGGAGAGAGAGGGAAGGAAATGAACCATTATCACATACCAGTCTAGGGTTTTGCTGGTTTGAGAAGTGAAGACTAACATAAGGGAGACACAAAGTTTTCTGTCTATTTATTTTGTGACAACAGGCTTTCCTTCATTTCTCATTTGCTGCTATCTCAGTTGACAACTTCCTTTCCTAATAAAAATTCACTTACACTCCAAAATAATAATGATAGTAATAATTTGTTGGTCAATAAATACATATGTTGAAGTTATAATTTTTATTCTAAGCAAAATATAACTTTGATATGCACAGTTATATTTTGTTTAGAATCAATTGGGAACGTTTCAAAATGTTACATCTTCAGGGTTTTTCCCCAATGTTTTATATCCTAAAATAACAATAAAATATTCCAGAAGTATCCTCATTAATTTAGGGCATGAATGATTTAACTAGTTCTTAATTTGGGGCTTACAATAGAGTGACTGTTCAATTTAGCTGCAAAATGAAGATATTTTTGAGAATAAAAGAGGAGAATAAAATTTTTATCTTTTAAAAAAGGTTTTCTTTTGTTGTTTTTAGTTATTTATTTATATTTATTTATTTATTTATTTATTTATTTTCAGAGACAGAGTCAGAGAGAGGGATAGACAGGGTCAGACAGACAGGAACGGAGAGATGAGAAGCATCAATCATTAGTTTTTTGTTATGCATTGTGACACCTTAGTTGTTCATTGATTGCTTTCTCATATGTACCTTGACCGTGGGGCTACAGCAGACCAAGTAACCCCTTGCTTGAGCCAGCGACCTTGGGTCCAAGCTGGTGAGATTTGCTCAAACCAGATGAGCCCGTACTCTAGCTGGCAACCTCGGAGATCTCGAACCTGGGTCCTCGGCATCCCAGTCCGACCCTCTATCCACTGCGCCACCACCTGGTCAGGCTAAAAAAGGTTTTATCTATTGATTTTAGAAAGAGAAGGGGGAGGAGAGAAAGGCAGGGGGAAGGAGGAGTGGGAAGCATCAACTCATAGTTGCTTCTCACCCGTGCCTTGACCAGGCAAGCCCAGGGTCTCAAACTGGCCACCTCAGCGTTCCAGGTTGAGACCTTACCCACTGTGCCACCACAGGTCAGGCATAAACTTATTTTAAAATTATAATGTTTTGGCCTGGCCAGGTAGCTCAGTTAGTTAAAGCATCTTCTCCATATGCCAACGTTGTGAGTTTGATCCCTGGTGAGGACACATACAAGAATCAACTAATAAATGCATAAATAAATGTAACAACAAATCAGTCATTCTCTCTCCTTTTCTCTCTTTCAAATCAATAAAAATAATAAAAATTATAATTTTAACATATTTATTGACCAATAGATGATGATGATGATGATTATTTTGGAAGTATAAGTGAATTTTCATTAGGAAGGGAAGTTGTCAACTGAAACAGCAGCAAATGAGGAGTGAAGAAGTAACCCTGTTGTCACAGATACACAAGACCTCCACCATATATGACACAGGAGGCATTTCAGTTTGACCTCCAGCCCAGAAAAGTCAAATGCTTTCCCATTCAATCAAAAACTCTGGGTTGATATTAAAAAATATATATATTTAGAACATGGAAAAAGTTGCTTACCGAAAGGAAACCCCCAAAGAAGAGTAAGGGAGGAAATGTAGAAATTAAGAAAATTAAGAAGTTATGTAGAACACTCTTTACATTGTAATTAACAACACTTTCTTATCTTCGCAGTAATACAAAACACAGTCACTTGCAGAACTGGTTCAGAGTACTTAAATACCAGATATATTTTTAGTCCTTTATGTAAGTGTCTGGAAGTTATTTAGGTTTCTGTGAAATGAAGCTATTAATGATTTTCTATAGCAGTAACTGCAGCCCAGGAAGGCTCAGACAAACACAGGTCAAGAATGGAGTTTTCCCAAAGCTACAGTGTGAAACCCACTAGTTTTTTTTTTTAATTTTTATTTATTTATTTATTCATTCATTCATTTTTAGAGAGGAGAGAGAGAAAGAGACAGAGAGGAGAGAGAGACAGGGGGGAGGAGCTGGAAGCATCAACTCCCATATGTGCCTTGACCAGGAAAGCCCAGGGTTTCGAACCGGCGACCTCAGCATTTCCAGGTCGACGCTTTTATCCACTGCGCCACCACAGGTCAGGCAATAAAGCTACAGTGTGAAAAGACTATAAACAGTTGATCGCATACACATGAATGGATTTTTTTTTTTTTTTGCTTTAGGAAATCCAAATGGAATAAGGAATGGAAATGTGTACAAAGGTTTCTGGAGGGAAGAAGGATGATACCCTGTAATGGGGCAGTTGGTTTCTGCCCCATTAGGAGGAAAAATTTAAAATGTATTTACAAGACAAAATTTGCCTGTGAACTGTCTCTACTGATATACTTCTTTAAATATTGTATATAATTTAGATGCTTCAACATTGTTAGCTTTTGCAGTTTTATTCCATCCCAGGACAGAATATACATTTATAAAGTAAAAATAAGGCACTCCATCACAAGATTATTCCACAAGTCAAGATATCCCAAGACACAATTATGTTTAATTTATTTAACTTTCATTGATTTTATAGGATAAAATTCAGTATCTCCTCATTTCCAAATTTTGTTTTTAATAACTGCAATCCTCTAAAAGTGTCATAGGACATTTCTGCTTTATGGATTTCTTATTTAGCAAGAAATTTATTGGTAAGAGATAGTTTGCTTGTATGCAGAATTCATATTCATACAATCCTCACAATAAAACTATTAATTTTATCTTCAATGTTAAGAATTTTAACTGAATTTATGATAGCATTCACAGAAGGCCAGATGAACTCTTTTTCACTTTCATTCTATAAATTTTGTAAAAAAAATTAAAGTGATTGGAATTAATTTTTTTTTTTTTGTATTTTTCTGAAGCTGGAAATGGGGAGAGACAGTCAGACAGACTCCCGCATGCCTCCGACCGGGATCCACCCGGCACGCCCACCAGGGGCGAGGCTCTGCCCACTAGGGGGCGATGCTCTGCCCATCCTGGGCGTCTCTATGTTGCGACCAGAGCCACTCCAGCGCCTGAGGCAGAGGCCACAGAGCCATCCCCAGTGCCCAGGCCATCTTTGCTCCAATGGAGCCTTAGCTGCGGGAGGGGAAGAGAGAGACAGAGAGGAAGGAGAGGGGGAGGGGTGGAGAAGCAGATGGGTGCTTCTCCTGTGTGCCCTGGCTGGGAATCGAACCCGGGACCTCTGCACGCCAGGCCGATGCTTTACCACTGAGCCAACCGGCCAGGGCCGGAATTAATTAATTTTTAATTTGAAGCATCTGGTGACACATAAAAGAGGAGTCATTTAACTGCCTGCAGAATTCTTCAGTTAATTAAACCACATACATTAACAGCTATTGCTTTATATTTCATACTTGCTCATGAAAACCTTAAAATAATATATAAGATTTAAAGTAAATTCTGGGGCCTTTATAGTATATTTATGACTTGTAGTTTCATTACTATAGGTCCCAATAAATAAGTACATGTTGGCAAACATTTTATGTACATTATGTATTCATTATCAACTTTACTGAGAAATTAAAATTGTATACTTAATCTTTAACTAAACCTACATTTTTGTTTTGTTCTGTTTTGGTTTTTGAGCTCATTGCTGCTGAGAGGGTTTGCTGCAAAATCTTTAAAAAGATTAAACAGAAACAGACAAAAAAAGTAAAATAATTGTAGACTTACACTATTTACCATATAACAAAACCACTTTAGCAGGATTTATGGCAATGTATATAAACTCTATGGCACATGCTTAATTCCCCACTTTCCACATATATTTCACATTCACCAAATTTCTAATCTTCCACATTTCACAGTAATCTCACCGACTTGCATACCAACAGCCCAACGGCCAATGGCAGGCCCAATTCTGCATTAAGGCACAACTGACTCTTACACCAGATGGCCACTAGAGGCAGCAGTAACAAACACCTTTCCTTCATCTCTTGGGACCAGAAGTTGTCCCAATGCATCTGCATGCAACCACGCTTGATCACCCAGACTATTCCTCTATGTCATCCTTAGAGTGGAGGAGTTAGTTTCTGTGTTAAGAAAGGTTTTGAAAAAGTAAGAGAAGTTATCACTGATAAATCAGATTTAACCACTTGTTCCATGTCTCTGCTTACTGTATAGGTATCTCATACTACTAGAGAAGACCATGGTAGAATGTGGCAATACAAGGTGATCCACCAAACCCATCTTGGATTTATTTTAATAAAACCATTACTAATAATATTCTGTTAAAAGGAGCAGCAGCAACAACAACTCTGGTATGCATTAAAACAGCCGGATACCAGGACAATGGAAGTAGTTAGAAAGATATTCACCTTATCTATTGACTATGGGAGTGCTTCCATAAATGAATTTCTGTACTCCACCTCAAAAACCTTTAAATCACAACTAGGTATAGCTTCAACATTTGCATTTTACTTATCTATTTTTGGTGTTTACTTTATTGATTTTAGAGAGAGGAAGGGAGGGAGCAAGAGAGAGACAGGAACATCTATCTGTTCCTGTATGTGCCCTGACCGGGGTTCAAACCGGCAAACTTTGGGCTTTGGGACGATGCTCTATCCAAACCGAGCTATCCGGCCACGGCATATTTTGCATTCTAGAACAGCTTTCCATGATATTCTTATGGACACTAAAGTTTTATTCTCGGTTTAGGAAATTTCTTCATCTTTTAGACCAAGGTGTCAAACACCTGATCACAGAGGTCGAGAGAATCATGCACTTAATTTCATGGTTAACCTAACACCTGGATCAATACTATTATTTCAATATATTATTGAAATACTATTATTTCAGTATATTATTGAAAATGAATTGGAGACCAATTGAGCTTAAATTTAGACACATCATAATAAATGCTGTCATGTCCTTGAGCAGACCTGTCTTGTTAGTTGGGAGATTCACTTTTGGCTCTATTTTGCTTTGGAAACTGGGGCCTGCACCAGCCAGTTCCTTTCTTTGAGTATCAGGTTTCTAACAAAGCAATAAAAAATATAATAAACATTGATTTTAATACTTTAGAAGAAATAATTGCCAGGTGAACATTTTTTCCCTAAGAGATGCTATTGAAATTTCATTTTATTACTTATTGATTTTTAGAAGGAAAGGAAGAGAGAGATTGATCTTGACTTGTTCCATTTAGTTATGTATTCATTGGTTGATTCTTGTATGTGCTGTGGTCAGGGATCATATCTACAGCCATAGTATGTCCAGGTGATGCTCTAACTGACTGAGCTACTGGCCAGGGCTGAAATTTTAGAATTATATAAATAATTTCACTTTATTTATAAAAATTACTATTGCAAGAGCCATAGGAATGTGTTTTGAATTTCTATAAGGTAGTTAGTTGATTCCAGAATGATGAGATTTTACCAGTAACTGTTTTCTTTATTTGAATTTATTAATTTTTTTTTGCTAGTAACTTATGTAAATTTTTGGAAATATCTTAATTTCACTAGTTCAGCTACCAAATGAGAATTTTAATCTAGTGGATGTCCAATGTTTGTTCTAGTCACCCAAATTCACTTTTTATATCTTTCTTTTTTAAAAATTGATTTTTTAGACAGAGAAAGGGAGAGAGAGAGAGAGAGAGAAATACTGGTTTGTTGTTACAGTCATTCATATATTCACTGGTGACTCTTATATGTGCCCTGACCGGGGATTGGAGCCCACAACCTTGATGCATCGGGACAATGCTCTTCTAACCAACTGAGCCATCCTGCCAGGGTTTATCTTTCTTGATTGTCTGAAATTTCTTATGATGTGCATGTGTTATTATTTCATTATTTTGTTAATAAGAAAGATGATATAAGCCAGGATTATAAGTAGGATTATGAACCATTATTTTTTCTGTTTTTCTCTTCTTTAACCAAGCAAATGTTATTTTAAAAAGAGAATAAACAAGAACATTAGATACATTGAGGGGAGAGACAGAGGGAGATAGAAAATAGAATGTCATAAATCAGGGTATGTGGGACAGTAGTTATTTTTAAAGATTTTCCAAGGCATAGGGAATCACCTAGTGGTGGGAAAAGAAAACACTTTTTAAAAGTTTAAGATCCTTTTCCTTCTGCTTTAATTCATATCACTTAGTGTCCATATGATTTGTAATCAATTTACTTAAAATATACAAAGATGTTGAATATTTATTTTTAAATCATACTCACATGTTGAATATGTAATATTTACCTTCAAGCCTTTCTTTCCTAGAGAGATAAAAAAATCTCTTAATATCAAGCTTTGAAATTCTTGTCTCTCTCAAAGCATAAGTTTATGGGCTTATTTTGTTGTTGTTATTTCTTTTAAGTCAAAAGAAGTGCTGACATGCACAAAACAAGCATGAAAGCATGACCCTTGTGTGGCAGAGGCCTCTGGTCTAAAACAACCAGTACCAGGCAAGTCAATCACAGTCACACTTCTAACTTGACAGATGAGGTAGTTGAGGTTCCATCTTCACCACAGAAGTTTTTCGATAAATTTGGGAAACCAAGATATATTGTTCACATGCTGAAAATAATAAATCGTATGTAATAACACCTTCTGTTTAGTGGGTTCTGTCCAAGCAGAGGCTGAGATAAAGACTTGGATGGGAGTTTATTTGGGTGATGATTCCAGGAAGCAGAGTGGGGAGAAGGCAGAGTGACACAGGGAAGGAGGAAGAGCCAGTATCATATAAGGGTGTTATTTCACAACTGTCGCAATAGGAGCCAGGGGCTTGATTCTTCCGGGATCTCTCAGAATCACCCATGTGAAAGACGTGACACAAAGCATTTATTCATCCACTAGTTCCTGACCCTGTTTTTTTTTTTTTGTTGTTGTTGTTGTTGGTTTTGTTTTTTTTTTTGTATTTTTCTGAAGTTGGAAACGGGGAGGCAGTCAAACAGACTCCTGTATGCGCCGACTGGGATCCACTCGGCATGCCCACCAGGGGGCGATGCTCTGCCCATCTAGGGTGTTGCTCTGTTGCGACCAGAGCCATTCTAGTGCCTGAGGCAGAGGTCACAGAGCCATCCCCAGCACCCGGGCCAACTTTGCTCCAATGGAGCCCTGGCTGTGGGAGAGGAAGAGAGAGACAGAGAGGAAGGGGAGGGGGAGGGGCGGAGAAGCAGATGGGCGCCTCTCCTGTGTGCCCCGGCCGGGAATCGAACCTGGGACTCCTGCACACCAGGCCGATGCTCTACCACTGAGCCAACCGGCCAGGGCCCCTGACCCTGTTTTTATTGAGGATTGCCCCTGGAAGCTATAAGTGCCCTTAGATTTCCTGGATATTATTGTGTAGTAGCTTAGCAGGCTCCCTCATTTTGAAGAAAGTCTCGAGCAGAGAGCTGGAATGATCCATGGCTTGTACTTGAGCTGGAAGAAGTCTGAGCCCACACAGCTGCAGCTGCAATCAAGGTGGGCCAAGAGTATGTCATAAAAGTACTTGCTGTAGATCTTACCTTCCTTGCTCAGATCCATTTGTCTTAAGTTTTCTCTGTCATGGTACCTTCAACATGGTACCTTTTACAGACTCAAATCTGTAAAAACGACTTTGTACAGGACAGTCAGTAGAATAAGCTATAGTCCCTGCTGTTACAGCTTGTCCTGAGGCTTGGGCTCATATGTTCAACTCTCTGTCCCACCACCCATTCTAGATTTCCCCATCCTTGGTCAGTATGAGATGGTTTAATTTTTTTGCCTGGTGCTGGAAATCAAAGAGTACTGATTCATAGGCAGAAAGTAGAAATGGTGGATGAACAGTCCAGAGAGAGTGGACTAGCTCAGTGAGGGAGTGGATTTAAAAAGAGAAGGGCAGAGAGCAGAAAATAGACTCTCAAAGGACATCTATATTTGGTTGGATGTCATTTACTTCCTTCAATCCCTAAAACAAAACAAATAATAGAACTGGGGGAACCTGACCAGGTGGTGGTGCAAGGGGTAGAGCATCAACCTGGGCTTCTGAGGACAGAGGTTCAAAACTCTGAGGTCACTGATTTGAGCGCAGGCTCATCAGCTTGAGTGTGGGATCATGTCTATGGTTGCTGGATTAAGCCCAAAGATCACAGACTTGAAGCCTAAGGTTGCTGGCTTGAGTAAGGGATCAATGGCTTGAGCAAAAGGTCACTGGCTCAGCAGGAGCTGCTTGGTCAAAGCACTTATGAGAAGCAATGAAGAACTAAGAGTGCTGCAACTACAAGTTGATGCTTCTCATCTCTCTCTTCCTATCTGTCTCTGTCTCAGTCTGTGTGTCTCTTGATAAAAAACAAAAACAAAAAAACTGGGGAAAAATAGAGTCAGGGGAAGGAAACCATAAAATTGAAGTGCAGAAATATCACAGAAGTTACTAGAATAGTTTCTATCACATGATTCCCTTGTTCAAGAAGTGAATGTGTTTCTTTACTGTTTATTATAGAAGAACACAGCACAAGAGTTGGCTATAGAGTGACCACTCAATAGATAATCTGCTAAATCAATGCATGCATGAATAGTAAATGTTAATTTCTCACCTAAACTTTGAAAACCCCCTTTTACATGTCTATTTTTATTTTCCTTAGGCAGCTTTTTTTTTTTTTTTTTTTTTTTCTTTTTTCATTTTTATGAAGCTGGAAACAGGGAGAGACAGTCAGACAGACTCCCGCATGCGCCCGACCGGGATCCACCCGGCACGCCCACCAGGGGCGACGCTCTGCCCACCAGGGGGCGATGCTCTGCCCATCCTGGGCGTCGCCATGTTGCGACCAGAGCCACTGTAGCGCCTGGGGCGGAGGCCACAGAGCCATCCCCAGCGCCCGGGCCATCTTTGCTCCAATGGAGCCTTGGCTGCGGGAGGGGAAGAGAGAGACAGAGAGGAAAGCGCGGCGGAGGGGTGGAGAAGCAAATGGGCGCTTCTCCTGTGTGCCCTGGCCGGGAATCGAACCCGGGTCCTCCGCACGCTAGGCCGACGCTCTACCGCTGAGCCAACCCGGCCAGGGCAGGCAGCTTTTAACAAATAGTTAAATAATTACCCTGTGGAGCAATGGAATTATAATTAGTATTGGAGTCAGCATTTTGGTTCCAATTTCAGAATGACCAGATACTAGACTGACCCTGGTAGTGTCCAATAAAAGTTCTTTAGCTCTACCTGCTCCCTTTCCTTTCTTTGGGTGTTCAAGTATAATGGAGAACAAGACTTTTATCTAGATCAGGGGTCTCAAACTCAACTCAGCATGTGGGCCGCAGAGCAAGATCACAGCCGTTCAGCAGGCAGCACTAGGTCTACAAAAGGCAACTGTTACGCAACACTTTTCTCACTGCAGTTGAAAACAAAAAAAATCAGTACAACAAGCACAATCGTACATGCAGTTTACTCAGTGTCACAAAACGACCAGAAACTGTAGTTCGCATCACAACTGCTGTTAACTAAGCTAATATCTAGCTAGGATGCTAGAGAAATGAAAAATACAAGTAGGCCCCTAGGCTTACTTAATTTTATCCAAAATATTTTGAACTTCGTGGATTAGTCTGCGGGCCACACAAAATTGTTCGGCGGGCCGCGAGTTTGAGACCCCTGATCTAGATGGTAGTTTTACTTTTTTTTTTTTTTCCTGAAGTTGGAAAAGGGGAGGCAGTCAGACAGACTCCCGCATGCGCCCAACCGGGATCCACTCTGCCCATCTGGGGCGTCGCTCTGTTGCAACCAGAGCCATTCTAGCATCGGAGGCAGAGGCTACAGAGCCATTCTCAGGGCCCGGGCCAACTTTGCTCCAATGGAGCCTTGGCTGTGGGAGGGGAAGAGAGAGACAGAGAGGAAGGAGAGGGGGAGGGGTGGAGAAGCAGATGGGCGCTTCTCCTGTGTGCCCTGGCCGGGAATCGAACCCGGGACTCCTGCACACCAGGCCGACACTCTACCACTGAGCCAACTGGCCAGGGCTTTTTTTTTTTTTTTTTTTTTACAGAGACAGAGAGAGAGTCAGACAGGGACAGACAGACAGAAACAGAGAGATGAGAAGCATCAATCATTAGTTTTTCATTGCGCATTGCGACACCTTAGTTGTTCATTGATTGCTTTCTCATATGTGCCTTGACCGTGGGCCTTCAGCAGACCAAGCAACCCCTTGCTCCAGCCAGTGACCTTGGGTCCAAGCTGGTGAGCTTTTTGCTCAAGCCAAATGAGCCCGCACTCAAGCTGGCGACCTTGGGGTCTCGAACCTGGGTCTTTGGCATCCCAGTCTGATGCTCTATCCACTGCACCACCGCCTGGTCAGGCGGTAGTTTTACTTTCCAAGATGGTCTTTTTAAAAATTACTATGTGCAAAGTATAGGGAGTTACTTGAGACACAGGATGAATTAAAATACATTTTACTCTATAGGAATTTTTGAGCCTGGTGGAGGAGCCAGACATAGATATAAATATAATGTGTAAGCATTATATTTCTAGGAAATAATTATTTCTAAGAGGTGGGGGAGAATAGGTGGTTTTATGAAGAAAGTGGTGTTTGAATTGGGCTCTGAAGGAGAATTTCCTTTTTTTATTTATTTTAATTTTTTATTTATAAGAGAGGGATAGATAGGGACAGACAGATGGGAACGGAGAGAGATGAGAAGCATCAGTCATCAGTTTTTTGTTGCAACACCTTAACTGTTCATTGATTGCTCTCTCATATGTGTCTTGACCATGGGCCTTCAGCAGACCAAGTAACGCCTTGCTCAAGCCAGCAACCGTGGGTCCAAGCTGGTGAGCTTTTTGCTCAAGCCAAATGAGCCCGTGCTCAAGCTGGCGACCTTGGGGTCTTGAACTTTGGTCCTTCCGCATTCCAGTCTGATGCTCAATCCACTGCGCCACCGCCTGGTCAGGCTGAAGGAGCAGAATTTCAATGAAAGGAAAAAGGCATCTGTCTAGGAAAGAGAAATTTACAGAGTCTAGAATCTATTGAGGAGCACAAAAGCTCAGAGATATATTAATTTAACAATTCATTGTTTTGTAACTGCCTTTAGAAGTTTTTTTTAGTTGAATAAGGAAATAAAACAAGTACATAAATATAGTCAAGAGAGTGAGCTTCATAAAAAAGAGCATATATCGTTTTAAAGATTCTTCTGGCTACACCGTCCTCCTGTGGAATCCTAGCTAACAAATGTTCCAGATCAATCTTTAGAATACTATCAATAGAGGACAATAGTTAAGAGGTCCTGCATGTTCTATTTCAAATTACATAGCTTCTATATACCTCAGTTAACTTTTATTTATTTATTTCCATAAAAACTTTTTTGATTAATTTTAGAAAGGAAGGGGGGAGGAAGGGAGAGAGAGGGAGATGATGGAGAGAGTTGTTGTTCCACTTATTTATGCATTCATTGATTCTTATATGTGCCCAGACCAGAGATGGAACTAAGTGTGAAGATGCTCTAACCGAGCTACCCAGCCAAGGCCCAGTTAACTTTTATTTATTTATTTATTTATTCATTTTAGAGAGGAAAGAGAGGGAGAAAGGGGGAGGGGCAGGAAGCATCAACTCCCATATATGCCTTGACCAGACAAGTGCAGGGTTTTGAACTGGCGACCTCAGTGTTCCCAGGTCAATGCTTTATCCCCAGTTAACTTTTTTTTTTTTTTTAATTTATTCATTTTAGAGAGGAGAGGGAGAGACAGAGAGAGAGAGAGAGAGAGAGAGAGAGAGAGAGAGAGAGAGAGAGAGAGGAGAGACAGAGAGAGAGAAGGGGGAGGAGCAGGAAGCATCAACCCCCATATGTGCCTTGACCAGGCAAGCCCAGGGTTTCGAACTGGCGACCTCAGCATTTCCAGGTCGACACTTTATCCACTGTGCCACCACAGGTCAGGCTATCCCCAGTTAACTTTTAAATAAAGTAATAGGTACCTAGAAGAATTGTTAAGAATGACATCCGATGAAGAATGCATGGCAAGCACAGCAAGTATCTATGCCATAAATTACACATTTAATATGTAAGTAGAAATGTCTGTGCAGTATTAAGTATTTTCACCAGAAAGCACTCTTCCACTGGCTGTTGGCGATAGACCACACCCTCCTAATCAGCGGCCCCATTCCCCGGTTTTTGCTAAAAAAGCAGTTCGAAACTTCCTCCAGCAAAAGCACGTGGTCCTCGGCCCTCACAGCCCACCCCAACAACAACAACAATAAAAGCTCGGTAACTCAGGAGCCAGCGTCTCACGTTGTGAGGGCTTGATTTTTAAATCCATCCGAAAGGACCAATGAAAGGCGGCGGTCCGAGTGCGTGAATGCGGATTGGCCCACCGCTGCTTACAGCAACCAATAGGCTAAGAGGCGACTTCGGTCGGAAGCCGGCGAATCGAAAACGGGTGGCGGCCGCGGGCAGTTTGAGTTGGAATCTGGGCTCCGAGCCGCAGAGGCTGTACCGGAACCCAAGTCTTGGAGGGGTTGTTTTTCCTCTCCGGATGGCAAGGTGAGCGTCCTGCGTGGGTCCCGGCTACCGCGGCGGGCGTGGAAGAGCCGCTGGCCTTTTGGGAGGAGACTGGTAAGGGAGGCCTAGGGGATGGCGCTCCCGGGGCCTGCGGGTGCAGCGACCGCCCCTCCCACCTGGTCCGGCTAAAGCTGTGCTCGCGCTAGTGTCCCGAGACCCTGCCGGGCCGTGACTCGCATTTTGGGGAGGGGGTCAGTTTCCAACTCTTTAAGGTAAAAGAATTGAGGTTCAGCAGGTATTTCCGAAAGCAGGAACCAGTGGCCCCTATTTGATAATGTGGACGTGGGTCCTTGGTCACACGGGTTAGATACGAGCGTGGGTTTTGGTCTGGGCAGCGGCGGCGGGTTGGTGTGCCTGTTAGTCTCGCCAGAGTGTTTCTGTTGCCTTTCACTTTATTTGAACGCACCTGTGCGCCTGGCTCGGCTGTGTTATCAGGACCCAGAAATAGGTGTCTGGAGTCCTGTCCTGGAGCTTGGTCCCAAGGAGCAGGCGGTTTTCATTCTCGGGCCCCGCGGTAGCACCGTAGGCGGGAACTCGGACCTCTCGGTGGAGAGGGGGGATCCTGATAACGGGAAGCGTAGCCAGGGGCCTGCAGCGCTGCGTCGGACGAGTACACGACACACGAGAGGTCCCTCGGGCATTTTACGGGGTTGAGCGATCCGGGCATGAAGAATGACCTCCCCACATATCTGAGACAGAAAGAACATTTTCGGAAAGGACCACAGTCCTGCAAATCCTCTTTGTAGGAACCTTAACTTCTAGAGCTTTTCTTCACGCCACTGCCCCTCCCCACATGTTTTGCCCCTTATAACTTTTGAGGTTTACATATTTTTATGCTTCTTTTTATCCAGGGGCTTCATACAGTTTCATGATGCCGTAATCAGTCCATATCTGCTCTAATCAGAATGAGCTTGGGTCTGATTATTGCTTTAACCACTTCCTCATAGCTCTATCTTAGATTTAGAAATGGAAAAGCATCCAATTTGCCAGTCTTCTTTCTTATTTCCCTCATCTCCGTTATCTTTCTGAATTGCTCCTTTTGATATATTTTGTTGGCGATGGCGCCTTGATCTATGGATTTCAGTGACTGGTAGAATTGTTGAGGTCAGTTATAGTGTGTGCCTCTGGGGTAGGCCCCCTAGCCCGGAATGAGCAAGCTAGATTGGAATGGACAGAGTTTTTGCGACTGTGTAAAATTGTCCTTTGTTGGTAGAGAGGCTTGAGACTCCCTTCAGGAGTTTTTTGGCCAAATGGGAGTGGAGTTTAAGATACTGTTTTCAAGGAACTGGAAGCAAAAAATTTAAACCAGCAGAGAAAACACAGCTTTCCAAAGCTGGATATCTCAGTTTTCCCAGACCTCTGCTTTTCTCTTTTAGCTATTGAATATCTTTTTAAAAATCATTCTTAGTACTTTCAACTACTTATTAGTTTTTCTGATAAAAAATTTTCATTGATAAAGCTGATTGAAACAAAACATTAAAATGGTTGCGGACTTGACTTCACAAAAAATATTCTCATCCCGTTGCCAAAATAACTAGAAAATGAAGCTTTTTTTTTTTTTCCACTTAAGCGCTAAAGGCTAATGAATTAAGAGTAAATGCCATGCTTATTCTCCCAGCTGATTTAAATTTCCGAAGAAGTGACTGAGAAGGAGGTTAAGGTAGACCACTTCCGTCTTGGTACCATAGGCTGAAATACAGAAATGAAAAAGTGTTCTAAGACTTTAGGAAGTGGCCACCATCATTACCCCCATTTTGCAAAAGAGGAAACCAAAGCACAGAGCAGGTAAATAACATGTCCAAGATCACATATCTTGGAGGTGACTGGGCTGTGATTTGAATCCCTGCTGCTGTTTATAAACCTGTTTCCTGGTCAAGGTCTGACTTCACTGCCTTTTGCAGAGATTCTAGTACTAGTATGCAGTAACAGCTTTGCTCATTTCGTGCATTAGTTCAACAAATGAGGACTACTTGGAAGGTGAGGGGGTACCTATGTCACGAGAGACTAGGAACAGGAAATACAAACAGATTGTGAATCTCCCAGAGGACAAGGGACGAAGAGGCAGTGGGAATTAATGATGTGAAGAGGGGAAAGGAGAACATGGACAAAATAACTTGTGCCTTTGATTTTCTTATAGGACCTATTTCACCCCAAACCTTATATAAGGCAAAATATTCCTATTTTCTTTAATGGAAACAAACTGAGCAGTAGGAAAGCAGGTAGCCATTTAAGAAATCAGAAATGAGAAATAAAATCAGAAAGCAAGGGACGCCAAACATGTTGGTCCTCACCTTTCAGAGGATGAGGAAGATCGGTATCTTTTGAAATGGGAAGGTTTCACACTTGATTCTTAGAGCTGGTTCTGTAGACGCTAGTCCTTGAGACTAAGTTTCCAATTGCTGTAGTATACCAACAGTCTGGTTATTCTATTCAGTTTATTTAGAAATATTTGAAAAACGAGGAAAGGGGAGCAAAATGAGCTGGGCTTTGGAAGAATGGAAGGAAGGCCTGCCCACAAGAGCTCTTCAGAAAATTCAGGAGCTTGAAGGACAACTGGACAAGCTGAAGAAAGAAAGGCAGCAAAGGCAGTTTCAGCTGGAAACTCTGGAGGCTGCACTGCAGAAGCAGAAACAGAAGGTACCTCTCAGCACGGGTGTTTGCCGCTGTTCACTCATTCCTCCGATGAGTGATCTCATCTTGGCCTGTTCAATTTAAGAGAAAAGTGATTTTGCTATCTTTAGGTGGTCATGACCCCTCCTACCTTTCTTTTTTTTTTTTTTACTTTATTCATTTTAGAGAGGAGAGGGAGAAAGAGAGAGAGAGAGAGGAGAGACAGAGAGAGAGAAGGGGGGAGGAGCTGGAAGCATCAACTCCCATATGTGCCTTGACCAGGGAAGCCAGGGTTTCGAACCGGCAACCTCAGCATTTCCAGGTTGACGCTTTATTCCACTGCGCCACCACAGGTCAGGCCTCTCCTACCTTTCTTTATGAGTCATTTCAATTTTAATTACCCCGTTTTCTCCATTCTCTGTCCTCGTTTCTGCTTTGCTGATATTTAGCGGGGACAGGATAGAATCCTGTGGTCCAAGTGGCTGTCATATTTTTTTTTTTTTTGTATTTTTCTGAAGCTGGAAACGGGCAGAGACAGTCAGACAGACTCCCACATGCGCCTGACCGGGATCCACCCGGCACGCCCACCAGGGGGCGACGCTCTGTTGCAACCAGAGCCACTCTAGTGCCTGGGGCAGAGGCCAAGGAGCCATCCCCAGCACCCGGCCCATCTTTGCTCCAATGGAGCCTTGGCTGCGGGAGGGGAAGAGAGAGACAGAGAGGAAGGAGAGGGGGAGGGGTGGAGAAGCAGATGGGCGCTTCTCCTGTGTGCCCTGGCTGGGAATCGAACCCAGGACTTCTGCACGCCAGGCCGACGCTCTACCACTGAGCCAACCGGCCAGGGCTGGCTGTCACATTTTGAGAGCGGGCTTTCGCCTTGATATTCCAGGGTCTCATCTCTTTCAAGATTAGTAAATGAAGACTTAAATAGTACTTCTTTCTTACTTCTTCATTCATCAACAAAGTAGTGATACAGTCACTGCGTCTAAAGTGTTTTTGCTGGTGGGAGAATTTTTCATTTTCTTACAATAACTGGCTTGAGCAGTCAAACGTGAAAATGAATTGCTAAGGAAGATTCATAGGGATGATTTTTGTTTTTTAATTATTATTTTTTAAGACTTTATTGATTTTAGAGAGAGGAAGAGATAAGGGAGGGAGGAGCGGGAAGCATAAACTTGTAGTAGTTGCTTCTTGTATGTGCCTTGACTGGGCAAGCTCGGGGTTTTAAACTGGTGACTTTAGCATTCCAGGTCGACATTTTATCCACTGTGCCACCACAAGTCAAGCTGTTTTTTTTTTTAACTCTTAAAAGCATGCTAAAGCCTCTCTTTCTAGGATGGGTATGTGTAATCCTGACCAAAGATAATATAATATGTGACTTTGTAGAACTTTTCTCTCTAGAGTGAGGTCATTTAAATACCTGCAAAGGTTGACATCTGGATTATTACAGACCTGTCTTAGAAAGTTCGTTGTCAGGCCCTGGCTGGTTGGCTCAGTGGTAGAGTGTTGGCCTGGCGTGCAGGAGTCCCAGGTTCAATTCCCGGCCAGGGCACACAGGAGAAGCGCCCATCTGCTTCTCCACCCCTCCCCCTCTCCTTCCTCTCTGCCTCTCTCTTCCCCTCCTGCAGCCAAGGCTCCATTGGAGCAAAGTTGGCCCGGGCGCTGAGGATGGCTCTATGACCTCTGCCTCAGGTGCTAGAATGGCTCTGGTTGCAACAGAGTAATGCCCCAGATGGGCGGAGCGTCGCCACCTGGTGGGCATGCCGGGTGGATCCCGGTCGGGAGCATGTGGGAGTCTGTCTGACTGCCTCCCTATTTCCAACTTCAGAAAAATACAAAAAAAAAAAGAAAGAAAGAAAGTTCGTTGTCAGTGTGTGTTAAGCTCAGATTTACAAAGAAGATTTGGTAAATTTATGAAGTAATTCACCTCTTTCCTTTTGAACAATCCCCTCTAGGTTGAGAATGAAAAAACTGAGGGTACAAACCTGAAAAGGGAGAACCAGAGCTTGATGGAAACCTGTGAAAATCTGGAGAAGGCAAAGCAGAAGATTGCTCACGAACTTCAGGTCAAGGAGTCACAAGTGAATTTCCAAGAAGGACAGCTGAGTTCAAGCAAAAAACAAATAGAAAAACTAGAACAGGAACTTAAAAGGTAATTTTTTGGGAATGGTATTTCTACAGGTGTCTGAGTGTGTATTCATCAGCTGCATTTATCTCTTCCTTTAATGATGTAGTTATTAGACATTGCAATATATTTTTTTCCAGTGGAAAAAACAATGATCTAAGGAAAATTGATTCTTGAATACTTCAGTCCTATCACTGCATAGCTTGGAACTATGATATATAAGTTCATTACATGGTCGCTCACTTACTCATTCAGTATATGTGTGTTAAGCTTCATGTGCCAGACACTGTTACTCTGTGATACAATAATTTATTTCCTTCATCAGTGGCTATGGATTATGTTTCGGGAATATCCTGAACAAATTAGGTTGAAACATTTGAAATGTTAATCAAAAACTTGAATATTGGCAGTCTCATATAATTAAACCTATTATTTGACAACAGCTTAATTAAGTGCTTTTTTTTGGTGGTGGTGGTTTGTGTTGTTTTTCCCCAAAAGAAAAGAGAGACAAAGGTTTATAAAAATAATAGGGTATAGTTTGATTTAATATTTAAAATAAATGAACTTTTTTTGTGAAAGGATAGGGAAAGAAGGGTAAGGTGTGACCTCCCACTGTCCTGTGTAGTAGTCACTGGCTACACGTGACTATTGAGCACTTGAAATGTGGCATGTTAATAGAACATTTTTATTGGACAGTGCTGTTACCTTCTGTGAGTTCACATGTGATGATTTTATTTGTTGAGTAGTCATTTTCACCTCATACATTGCTTCTTCCCAAATTGAATTTGGGGCTGGAGGAGCTAGGGCACCCATTCTAATAGGGTGTTTGTAATATTTCTGTGTTAAGCTAAAATCAAAGATAGCAAAGACTTGGAAGAACTGAATCCTCTTATAACTTAGGGTTTTTGATTCTGAAAGGTGTTCAGAACTTAAGTTTCTTTGTAACTGTTTCCAGCCATTTATTTATGCATTATATTAACTTGATTTTTTTATGTTTTAAAGATCAGAAAGTGCATGGTACATACATCAAGTCTGTGCTTTTGTCATGACTTAATGTGTGTGTGTGTGTATGTGTGTGTATATAATGTCATCCAGTTTGGTGATTTCAGCCCAAGCTTCATAGATATAACTTTTTTCCTATGTTCCTGAAGTTCAGTTTTTTCCTTTGTTTCCTGTGTCTTTCTTTGGATTGGATTATAAATTTACTGGGGATATATCCCCAACTTCCGAACTCTTCCTGTACTGCTGTGGGTATTATGGATCTTATATTATAACATTGTAATTATTGGTTTATATTTCTGTTTCCCTAACTAGACTGAGTTCCTTTGAAGACGGGCCTGAATTTATGTCACACAAATCATTTATTTATTTATTTATTTATTTATTTTTATTTTTTACAGAGACAGAGTGAGTCAGAGAGAGAGATAGACAGGAACAGAACAGACAGGAGCGGAGAGATGAGAAGCATCAATCATTAGTTTTTTGTTGTGCATTGCAACACCTTAGTTGTTCATAGATGGCCTTCTCATATGTGCCTTGACCGTGGGCCTTCAGCAGACCGAGTAACCCCTTGCTTGAGCCAGCAACCTTGGGGTCAAGCTGGTGAGCTTTTGCTCAAACCAGATGAGCCCTCGCTCAAGCTGGCGACCTTGGGGGTCTCGAACCTAGGTCTCCTCATCGTAGTCTGATGCTCTATCCACTGCGCCACCGCCCAGTCAGGCAAATCAGTTCTTATTAACTGTCTGTTGGGTAACTGAAGTGGTAAGAATTCTTTTTTTTTTTTTTTTTTTGCATTTTTCTGAAGCTGGAAACAGGGAGAGACAGTCAGACAGACTCCCGCATGCGCCCGACCGGGATCCACCCGGCACGCCCACCAGGGGGCGACGCTCTGCCCACCAGGGGGCGATGCTCTGCCCATCCTGGGCGTCGCCATGTTGCGACCCTCCTGGGTGTCGCCATGTTGCGACCAGAGCCACTCTAGCGCCTGAGGCAGAGGCCACAGAGCCATCCCCAGCGCCCGGGCCATCTTTGCTCCAATGGAGCCTTGGCTGCGGGAGGGGAAGAGAGAGACAGAGAGGAAGGCGCGGCGGAGGGGTGGAGAAGCAAATGGGCGCTTCTCCTATGTGCCCTGGCCGGGAATCGAACCCGGGTCCTCCGCACGCTAGGCCGACGCTCTACCGCTGAGCCAACCGGCCAGGGCCTGAAGTGGTAAGAATTCTTAGAGGATGGGTTTTGTAAGCTTGTTCCTCTCTGGGAATGTATGGTATTGGTACTCTGTAGCTGTTGCTCTCATTTGGCGTCTTCTCGTGTCCTTATCTAACAGGTGTAAATCTGACCTTGAAAGAAGCCAGCTAGCTGCACAGTCTGCAGATGCGTCTCTGAATACATGCAATACACCACAAAAGATTTTTACAACTCCGCTAACACCAAGTCAGTATTATAGCGGTAAGGATTTTTTCCCTTCATTTATAGTTCTTTTATTGAGATTTTAATTCTGCCAAAGAAATGAATTCAGTCTCTGATCTGAACAACTTTCTGTAACATATACATTTGTGCATGTGTTAAACTATACTATCAGGTTAATAAGTCTTTATACTTTTCACTTAAAACATTTCTTTTACTGATATTTAAAAAATTAGCTCATGTGTTATGAAAGTGCATCCCATCATTAATTAAATTTCTGGTAGCCATTTTCAGGGACCTTAATGACGTCAGTGTCTTTACTACTGCTAGCTTTTTCTAAATTTCTTCAGAAACACATTCAGGTCAGCAGACTTCATAGCTGGCTTACACATTTCCCTTTATCCCTCTGTGGTGTGTTTCAAAAATAATTCAATTTCAGAATATTCAAAATAGCTGTGTTTCCATGGATTTTCGATATTTGAGTTATTTGATCATTAGCTGTAGCCCTAACTAAATTGTTCTTTCTGGTGTACTAAGATACTGATTTCTGAACTACCTATTGTAATTATTATTGATGTGTGAATTCCTTCATGACATCAGTTATCAAAGTAAAATGCCATCTTCTTGTCTGTGTTTAGGTTCCAAATACGAAGATCTAAAAGAAAAATATAATAAAGAAGTTGAAGAACGGAAAAGATTAGAGGCCGAGGTGAAAGCCTTGCAGGCGAAGGTAAGTGAATGGCGGGCGTAGCACGGCGTGTGCGGTCCAGGAGGGACTGTGTCGTGTAGGCTGGAGCAGGGCCAGGCCACCTGCTCTCCGTGGGGCTGGCACGTTGCTCTTACACAGAGGATGTCAAGTTCCTGGCTCTTCAGTTAGGATGTTTTTTCATTTAAAAATAGGTAAAGAGGGAAAAAAACAGATTAATTCACCCCTAAATATTAAGTATTCCCCGAATTCCATGGAAGCTGGAGCAATATATTTATTTCCCTGTTAAGATCTAATGGTAAGAACCACGCTTGGAGAGGGGGACCAGAGTCATTCCTGACACTCCTGGCTTTGTCACCTGGGGGAAGCTGCTTCGTATTCCGTTCTTCTGATGGACTGTGGTGACTGCTACCAGGGACGCGGGGCTTTGAGGATCCTTATTTATGAAGCATTTATTTCAGAGGAGAATGTTTTCAGTAATCTCCCCAATTTTTTTAAGTTAGTTGCCAACAAGGGTTTTAAATTCCATTCTGATAGGTGAAAATGAGTAGAGACAGGTAGATAAAGAGATTTGCTTATGGTCAACAAAATAAAAGGCACATCTTATAAACCGCTGCTTCTAGTATTGGGACTGACTCTTAAAGTACTATCTGGTGTCTACGGAGTTTTCTTTTACCATTTTTGCTCACATGATAATTGCTTTAAAAAGCCATCTTGGCACTTAATGATATATTTCCAGTAGACATAAGAATTTGTTAACATGGCACAATTTCACAAACAATTGACAACTGAATTTATAAGTAGCTACCTTAAATATTGAGGATCAAAGTATGTATTAGAGATTTAACAATTTTAATTCTTTTTTGTGCCTTTAATTCTTGTTTTGGAGTCTCACCAGAACTTTTATATATGACCATGGCATTGCTTATCATGATGAATAAAAATGAGACAGTAATTCTCTGGTGTGTCCTAGAATTACCATGTGCTGCCTTATCCAGTTTAGTCATTCCTACAAATTCTGCCCCTGACCTTGATGCCCAGAGTAATTTGGGGGAGCAATGTGAGTCTCCACAAACATTAAACCTCTCCCTGCAGCAAGAAAAACACCTGCTGTAAAAAATGAAGCATAGCCTGACCAGGCGGTGGCGCAGTGGATGGAGCGTTTGACTAGGACGCAGAGGACCCAGGTTCGAGACCCCAAGGTCACCAGCTTGAGCACGGGCTCATCTGGTTTGAGCAAGGCTCACCAGCTTGAACCCAAGATCGCTGGCTTGAGCAAGGGGTCACTCGGTCTCCTGTAGCCCCACGGTCAAGGCACATATGAGAAAGCAATCAATGAACAACTAAGGTGCCACAACAAAGAATTGATGCTTCTCATCTCTCTCCATTCCTGTCTGTCTGTCCCTCTCTCTGTCTCTCTTGTCTCACAAAAAAAAACCAAAAAAAAAAACCAGCGTCTATAGCCATGTCTGTATTTGTTTGTCAGAATGGAGGCGGAGAGAGGAATAAAAGAATTCAAAGCATTAAAGATTCCATAAATGTATATTAGATAACATGAAATACCAAATAGGACATTTTTGGGCAGAGTGGTATAGTGGAAAGTGAGATTCTTAAAAGGGTTTTGTAGTTTGACAGTGAATTTTGATCCTCTGTGCAAAGCTGTAGGGGGAGGGAGGGGGTGATCAAGGGCAGGCAAAGGAAAATAAAGTTTCAGAATTCAAAATGGTAGTGAATGCTCATGCGTTGAATGTAGTATTGAAGGATGTAGATAAATACAAACTCTGAGCTCTTGTGAAATAGGTTGGGCCTCAGTAGTACCGGTTTAACCTTTCAATGCTGAAATCTGACAATTCAAAAATCTCACTGGATATTGGGACTTAGTGGTTCCGTTGAATTGATGAATGTTCTTTCTTGGTACCCAGTGGAAATGCTAATCTCTTGGCATGGCTTTATGTTCTATTTGAAAATAAGTTGTTCTTAAATATTATAATTTCTCAATGGCTTTAAAGTGTTTCTATCTTTACAGAAAGCGAGCCAGGCTATTGCACAGAATACCATGAATCACCGGGACATTGCCCGACACCATTCCTCGTCCTCTGTGTTCTCATGGCAACAAGAAAAGACCCCCAGTCGTCATTCTGATGCTCTACAAACTCCAGTTAGGAGAGGTTTTTCTGCATCTCACTTCCCTGGGGAACAAGAAGTGACTCCAAGTGGATCAATTTTGAAAGCAGGGAGAAGAGATGCTAATAGTAGCTTCTGTGATAATTCTAGCAATTCTTCTCTTTTGGAACAATTAAAAGGCCAGAATCAAGGTAACATTTTGAGCAGAGAAAGTTTAAATTTTCCTGAGGTAATTTTAGAGGTGATTCCAGATATTTTTAGTCCTAGAAAGTGTTCATGTGTTTTGTTGGACACATCAGTGTTCCACATCCCAGTCTGATGATATGATGTCTTTTCGATAATGAGAAAAGATACCAGAATTTTGGAGCATGCCTTTATTTGTACTAAAAAGCCGGGACCCTGAAGCCTTCAAAAGCAGGATGAATAGCTTTGACTTGCCTTTCCAGAAGCAGGGTGAGTAGGTTGGTTACAGTTGACACTCCCCACACTTTTCATCTGGCTCCTTTTGTGCCCCGTGAAACAAGCCTGCATCCTGGCCAGCTTTGGCCATAGGTGTGGCATGTGTCAGCCGAAAGCCCTGCCGTGCGCTGCCAGCTTGTCCATATGGGAGCAAACCTGTAACCTTGGCTGCCGACCCATGCCGCCGCTGGCAGCCAAGGGGACCAGGTGGTGTATTGGAGCCTGCTGCAGACTGTGATGGTTTCCAGTGCTATGATATATTGAAAATCACCGTCAGTGTTCACTGGTGAGAGCTGTCACACTGCCAATGCCATTGGAACCAATATTGTGTATATTTGGGGGAGGGGATGAGAAAAGATTACTGTTGATTTTGGCAGTATAGGAGGCTCACACTGTCTTGATCTTTACTGGAGGTAAAGCTACCTGATAATAGGGGAGGGTGAAGTTTTCACTGCTTATCATTGATTTGCATGGATATGGGCACAAAACAAATACTAGTCTGCCAGTGTGTCAAACCAACTGGTCATTTAAATAAGGGTTAATAAGTGTTGTACTTATTGCAGCTTTGATCAGACAATATTCACGATTTTAGAAAAGCATTTTCTTTTTCAAGTTTCTTTGTGATAATGAGAAAATTTGTTTCCCCTGCTTCTGTAGGATATTTGAGTATAAATAACTTGAGGTTAAACAGTGAAATGAGATCCAGTTCAAATAGTAGCTTCTGTGTTTAATGTGAATTGACTTGGGTTTGTCTCATCAAAGATTTCAGAGCAGAGTAACATAAACAATGTATTCTGAATTGAGTGGTAAATATTTTGTGGAAAGTATATGTTAATTGAAGTGTGGGTTTTTTGATTTTAGAGCTAAGGAGCAAGATTGGGGAGTTGGAACTACGTCTGCAAGGACAAGAAAAGGAAATGAAAGGCCAAGTGAATAAATGGCAGGAACTGCAGCTCCAACTGGAGAAAGCAAAAGTGGAATTAAATGAAAAAGAGAAAGTTCTGAATAAAAGTAGGGATGAACTGGTGAGAACGACGGCGCAGTATGACCAGGCGTACGCCAAGGTACTGGACTTTCCGTGAGTTAAGTCGCCACTTCATGCAGTTCTTTGCAAAGCATACTTAACACATTCATGAAATACATGATTTAATGAACTTCAATAATATATTCTAGGCGCATTGATGCCATTGAATGAGTGAGTTCTTTTAGAGTGGGGTAGATCAGAGAGAGGTCAATCCTGGATCGCATGTTTTCCTGGTCAAGGGACCCGAGTAAGTCGTTTATTACATCTCAGGGTGAAGAAGAAAGATGATGAATATGCAGCACCTGGCACAGTGTCTGGCCTGTTGAAGAGACAAAGTGCATTAGGAATTATGATAGAATGTAACTGATCTACTCTTGGGATTCAATATCCATTATTTCCTAAAGCTCCAATTAAGGCATGTTATTGGAGGGTTTTGGTGGGGTGTGGTTGTTGCTTTGGCCCCAGCCTATCTCTCTGGTCTTTTTTCTATTATTCATTCGTTCACAGACTCATTTCACAAATATTTATAGACTGCCTACTATGTTGAGCACTGTTCTAGACCAGGAGATGGAGCAGGGAGGAATTAGGCAAAAATGATTGCCCGGGGAGCTTTGTCCTGATGGGGCCTGTAACATCGACACAGAAGTCACAGATAGTATGGTACATGGGGACAAATGTAGAGAAAAATGAAATCTTCTAGGACCAGCCTTACTTACTGGATGTCTTCTGGACCGAATCTTTATCTGGGCCCAGTCTTTCTGGTTGGCACCCTCTCTCTTCCAGTCCTCTTGCCACGCCCCTCATCTGTGAGCTCCTTCCCTCACCTCCTGATGCACTGAGATCTTTGCTCCTGGCATCCTCCTTTTTGTGTTCTAGCCCTGGGTGCCCACACTTGGCTCATTGTCAGAATCACTGAGAACCTTGCAAACTTAATCCTGTTAGACCTAAGGAATTCACTTTTCATAAACTCTAGAAATTTCTAAGGCAGTAGCTTAGTATATAAGCATAGATCTTCAGTTTGCTTCCTGGGACAGATTGTTTCTGTGTCTTTTTTAAAAAAGTTAATTTTCATCTTAAGATAATTGTAGATTCATATGAAGGTCTGTGAAATAAGGCCATGTTAATATGATTGATTAGGTCGATTGCTTTTAAATATACTCACAAAAATTAGGGGATATTTTATCGCTTCAGTTTCAAATGAAGCGACAAAATATCCCCTAACTTTTGTTAGCAGTCTACTTGGATGAGCTTTGCATCCTTGGAATAAACACTACTTGGCATGGTGGATAATTGTTTTTACATATTTCTTATATTTGCTAATACTTGGTTAAGGATTTTTTTGTTCTTGAGAGATATTGGTCAGCTGTTTTTTCTGTACTGTCTTTGGTATTTGGTATTTGTATCAGAGGTAATGTTAGCTTCGTAAAATGAACTTCTAATTTTGAAGAGATTGTGTAGAATGCATGTTATTTGGTAGAATTCTCCATGAAACCATAAAGGCCTGGGGTTCCTTTTTTGAGGGTTTTAACAATTTTAAAAATAGTTATATGGCTATTAAAGTTACTTATTTTATAGTGGGTGAGTTGGGATAGTTTGTGTTTTTAGTCCATTTCATCTAAATTGTCAAATTTATGTTTGTAGAATTCCTTGTAGTATTTCATCATTCTTTGACATCTATATGTCAGGTGATATTCTGTTTGGTTTTGATGTTTGTGTTTTCTCTTTTTTTTCATGGTCAGTCTTGCTAGAGATTTGCCAATTTTGTTGCTCTTTTATTGATCTTTCCAACAAATGAGCTCTTTGTTTCTTTGATTTTATTAGTTTTCGGTTTTCAATTTCATTGATTTTTTTTTTTTTTTTTTTACTGTATTAATTCCTTCTTGCTTTGGGTTATTTTGTTCTTTTTCTAGGTTGTTAAGGTGGGGAGCTTAGGTTATTGATTGAGAACTTTTCTAATGTAGACATTTCATGCTATAAATTTATCTCTCAGTGTTGCTTTAACTGTGTTGTACAAACTTAGATATACTGTATTTTTTTTTTTTTTTGTATTTTTTCGAAGCTGGAAACGGGGACGCAGACAGATTCACGCATGCGCCCGACCGGATCCACCCGGCACGCCCACCAGGGGGCGATGTTCTGCCCATCTTGGGGCGTCGCTCTGCCGCAATCAGAGCCATTCTAGCGCCTGAGGCAGAGGCCACAGAGCCATCCCCAGCGCCCTGGCAAACCCTGCTCCAGTGGAGCCTCGGCTGCAGGAGGGGAAGAGAGAGAGAGGAAGGAGAGGGGAAGGGATGGAGAAGCAGATGAGTGCTTCTCCTGTGTGCCCTGGCCGGGAATCGAACCCGGGACCCCCCGCACGCCAGGCCGACGCTCTACCACTCAGCCAACCGGCCAAGGCCAGATTTTAATTTTTATTAAGTTCTGTATTTTAATTTTTATTCAGTTTAATGTATTTAAAAATTTTTTCTTTTGACCGATGGATTATTTAGAAATATTTATTTTTTTTCTGTGTTTGGAGGTTTTTCTCTTTCTGTTGTATAAATATAAATATATGAGGTGAAGTGGAGTTCCAATGGGACCATGGCCTGCCTTGGTCCATATATATATTCTCTTTGGGCAGTCTGAGTTGGTTTTTAAGTTAGAAAGACTTGGATTTGAATTCTGGCTCCGCCACATCCCAGTTGTATTGTTTTTGGAGCTATTGAATTGACTTCTGAGCCTCAGTTGCCTAAACAGTGTTAATAAAGCCT
Source organism: Saccopteryx bilineata (assembly GCF_036850765.1). Classification (NCBI taxonomy): domain Eukaryota; kingdom Metazoa; phylum Chordata; class Mammalia; order Chiroptera; family Emballonuridae; genus Saccopteryx; species Saccopteryx bilineata. The sequence goes on along the minus strand of NC_089491.1, from coordinate 294,701,556 downwards.
GTGTCATAGGGTTATTATAAAAGATTGGAGTAATTTCCCTAAGGACTTGAGCATTGTGCTTGGCCCATGGGAGCTTAAATTAATATTACTAGTTATTGTTACATTGAGTTCTTGTCAGTTAAGCTCATTTCCAGTTGCATTTCTCCCAGCTCAGGGCTTCCTATATAGAAAAGATATACTTATCCTGTCACAAAGTGTGTGTGTGTGTGACAGACAGAGAGAGAGATAGAGGGACAGATAGGGACAGAGAGGAACGCAGAGAGATGAGAAGCATCAATCATCAGTTTTTCGTTGCAACATAGTTGTTCATTGATTGCTTTCTCATATGTGCTTTGACTGAGGGGCTACAACAGAGTGAGTGATCCCTTGCTCAAGCTGGTGAGTCTGCGCTCAAACCAGATGAGTCCATGCTCAAGCTGGCAACCTCAGGGTTTCGAACCTAAATCCTCCGCATCCCAGTCTGATGCTCTATCCATTGCGCCACCGCCTGATCAGGCTATCCTGTCACTTTTTGTGTTGTTGGTTTTGGTGTGACAAGATCACTGTGTCCTCACTCCATCTGACATGTCTGATGAAGCCTCTTCTCAGCAGATCATGAATGGAGGTATTTGCTTGGGACAGTGCTGAGTGCTGGGAACACGGCTCTGGCTTTCCTCCTGTGAGGCCTCCAGCAGGTTCTTAGGATGTGTTTGTTCATTGCCTCCTGCACTCCGTTTTCCCATGGGCTGACTTCCACCTAACTGAAAATTCAGTCTGCCTTTCTCTGTCTTGCCTCTAAGGACGATATGACCTTGTCAAATATGTCACTGAGATCAAATTATGCATTGTTTGCGCTCTTCTTTGATCTACCATTTGAATTACCAAAATCAATATTTAACCAAAATGAGTACCATGCTCTTTAGTGAACATATGCTGTTTCTAGTATGCTTCTTTTCCAAGTATTTATGAACCATGTGGGACACAAAGCTGTTGAACTCATGTAGAAACAGGTGCTGGGGCTTGTACAAAGCTGAATGGAGTTCAGCACCCGCATTTTACAGGGGAAAAACTCAGGCCCAGCACGCTGAATGCCAACCAGGGTCATGTGCTACATATTTGCAGGAACTTGAGCTCTGGACACTAGTTTAGAACAGGGGTCCCCAAACTTTTTTCATAGGGGGCCAGTTCACTGTCCCTCAGACCGTTGGAGGGCCGGACTATAAAAAAAAACTATGAACAAATCCCTATGCACACTGCACATATCTTATTTTAAAGTAAAAAAACAAAACGGGAACAAATACAATATTTAAAATAAAGAACAAGTAAATTTAAATCAACAAACTGACCAGTATTTTAATGGGAACTATGCTTCTCTCACTGACCACCAATGAAAGAGGTGCCCCTTCTGGAAGTGCGGTGGGGGCCGGATAAATGGCCTCAGGGGGCCGCATGCGGCCCACGGGCCGTAGTTTGGGGACCCCTGGTTTAGAATATTATGGAACATTCATGACACCTAGTGATCAGCTGTTTTTACACGGATTGTGCATCATCAATATTAGATTATCATTTAACAAATTAAAAAAAAAATATAAACGCCTCTTGAAAGCATTTTTCTAACCCGTTTCTAGTAAGAAAAAATTATTGATTCTGAGATTTTTTAATGGAATGAGTTACAGTTTGAAGGAGGACCAGCAGAGGGTGCCACGGGTTCATTCCTCTACAATACCTTGTGTGGGTTTTTTCCCTTAGGTTGTCAAACAATCAAAATTTTGGACATGCGGTCAATGATTTTTATATGAATCATTTATTGCTGTATCTCCAGTACCTAGCACAGTGCTTGACATATAGTGGGCTTGCAAATTATTTATTATGTTCATATTTATTATAAATAATTTCTATAATACTTTTCTTTGGTAATTTAAAAATTCAAGAACTATTAGGGATAATGACAAAAATCTTAATGTCCAAGGCAGTGGACTAATTTGAACCACTGGCTCAGTATTTACTTTTGAATTTGCAGTTTTAAAGTTCTGATATTTGTAAAATCATTCAGTTATTAATGACCAGCATTACTCTTTTTATCTTTGCTCAGTTAATAATTGATGGTTAACTGATCTCCTAGCAATGAATTACATAATATTTTTTTTCCTCTGAATTTTCTGTTAAATTTCTAATACTTTTAGAAGATACAAATTAGACTATGATGAGTCTCAGAAAAGTACATTAGTAGAGAGATTTGCCAACTTGGGGCACATTTCTTTTGGAACAGGGAGTTCTCCGCTACCCACTTGAAGTGTCTGTATTCTTTCCTGGATTGTCTGAGTGTTCTGTGGGGCAGTGTGAGGATGTGAACATTGTGGGGAAGAGAGGAATGGGTTTTAGCATGGAAAGATTTAAGACCATTTCATTCCCATTTAATTTTAGAAATGCATCCTAAGTTTTGATGTAGTTAAAATAATTAGAGGGCCCTGGCCAGTTGGCTCAGTGGTAGAGCGTCGGCCTGGCGTGCAGAAGTCCCGGGTTCGATTCCCGGCCAGGGCACACAGGAGAAGTGCCCATCTGCTTCTCCACCCCTCCCCCTCTCCTTCCTCTCTGTCTCTCTCTTCCCCTCCCGCAGCTAAGGCTCCATTGGAGCAAAGATGGCCCGGGCGCTGGGGATGGCTCCTTGGCCTCTGCCCCGGGCGCTAGAGTGGCTCTGGTCGCAACAGAGCATCGCCCCCTGGTGGGCGTGCCAGGTGGATCCCGGTTGGGCGCATGTGGGAGTCTGTCTGGCTGTCTCTCCCCGTTTCCAGCTTCAGAGAAATACAGGAAAAAAAAAAAAAATTAGAAAGGGGGAGCGGGGAATGGGAGAGGGAAAGGGGGAGGGGGAGGGGCACAAAGAAAACAAGATAGAAGGTGACAGAGGACAATCTGACTTTGGGTGATGGGTATGCAACATAATTGAACGACATGATACCCTGGACTTGTTATCTTTGAATATATGTATCCTGATTTATTGATGTCACCCCATTAAAAAAATAAAATTATTTAAAAAAAAAATTAGAAACTTATTTTAAGGGAGATTGGCCATGTAAAGAGGCAAAAGAAGGTTCTTTGTATTGTCCATGGCGGCTTGGTTAACAACCAGCTATGATGGTCTCAAGTGCTGTGAACCTTCAAAAATTTAAAATGGCTATGTGAAAGCACTGTGGAAAGGAGCGTTTTAATATTACAGTTTCCCTCCAAATCTATTACACTTGAAACGGTACCCTGTGAGAGTAATGGCAACCCTCTGACTACAGTGTGTCCGTAAAGTCATGGTGCACTTTTGACCGGTCACAGGAAAGCAACACAAGATGATAGAAATGTAAAATCTGCACCAATAAAAGGAAAACTCTCCCAGTATCATACCTATTCAATGCAGTTTGATGTGGGCTCACGCACATATTTTTTAGGGCTCCTTAGGTAGCTATCCCGTATAGCCTCTACAGACTCGTCACTGACTGATGGCTTACCAGAACAGGGTTTCTCCACCAAACTGCTGGTTCCCTTCAACTGCTTATCCCACCGAGTAATGTTATTCCTATGTGGTGGTGCTTTGTTATAAACGCGCCGATATTCATGTTACACTTTGATCATGGATTTGAATTTAGTGAGCCACAGAACACACTGAACTTTCCTGTGTACCGTCCACATCTCTACTGGCATGGCCGTGGGCTGCTCCGCTGTATATACGGTGTTACATCATCATCTGCGCATGCGCACATGCTGCCACATCATCCTACAGAAACTGGGAGGGTTTTCCTTTTATTTGGTGTAGATTTCACATTTCTATTATCTTTTGTTGCTTTCCTGTGACCTGTCAAAAGTGCACCATGACTTTACAGACACACTGTATTTATCAACCTCTAATTTACAGCATCACCGCATTTTAACCTCAGACCTTTGCAGCAAAACGTTAGACGAATCTTTATTCAGACACTGATACCTGTTTTCAGTATTGCAAATTAGGAAGTATTTAAGTGGTCTAAGGCTTTAGATCAGCGGTTCTTAACCTGTGGGTTGCGACCCCAGCGGGGTCGCCTAAAGCCATCAGAAAATACATAATGCATATCAGGTATTTACGTTCTGAATCATAACTGTAGCAAAATTACAGTTATGAAGTAGCCACCAAAATTATTTTTTGGTTTGGGGTCACTGCAACATGAGGAACTGTATTGTGGGGCCACGGCATTAGAAAGGTTGAGAACCACTGCTTTAGATCCTTGTGACTTCCCCAAATACAAATTTTATGTGTACTAAAATAATTATAGGGGTTCTGGTATATGGCCAATAGTTTAAAACACAACTTTTTCTGGAAAAAAATGTCAAAACACAATGCTAAACTTGAACAGAACTTGGGACTTATTTAAATATATTACTAATTTCCTTGAATGATTTTGTTTTGCATTTTTTATTTGTTGCCAGTATACAGCGTTGGAACAGAAACTGAAAAAACTGACCGAAGATTTGAGTTGTCAGCGACAAAATGCAGAAAGCGCCAGGTGTTCCCTGGAACAGAAACTCAAGGAAAAAGAGAAGGAGTTTCACGAGGTAAGCTGAATGGATTCCTGGGGAGCATGGCCGGGAGTCCCATTTTCATCATTTGAAAAGAGGAGCCGTGTGTCATCATTTGGGATATCCCAGGGAACTGCTCTGTGAGAGCAAGGTCACTGCGTTTCCCTTTGTACTCTCCCATCTTTCAGTTTTGGATTAGAGAAGGAACTTCTTAGTGAGAATGTTCTTTTTTATCCATGTTGTCTGATTTGCTTGAGCTTTTTATTCGGAGTAGGAAAGGGTTATGTTTCTTTTTTCAAATATTCTCTGTTGTGAAGGAAATTGTATTGTATCCTCTGGCTGTGGTAAAGCCTCTTGGTTGGCAGATACGTCAGAACAGTAGCTGATGACGTGGGGATAGACGTCTGCAGACAGGGCAGAGCTGAGGACGCCCTTCTGCAGGTCCAGCTGCCAGGTGCCGGGAGTTAGCCTGACATGTGTCATGCAGACTGAGTGAGGGTCCACAGACGTCCCGCGAGAGTGACTGCAGGTCAGGGCTCGTCTTGATCAGACACAGCCTCATATACTCTTCAGACTGCTCACGGACTACTTGTAAACAGTGCGCAAGATGAAGAGAATTACCCATAAGGAAGTAATTCCACCTTCTGGGGGAATTATATAACCCATTGTGCATTTAAATAGTTTTTTAAAATTTTATTTAAAAAGTTTTTAACTTCCAGTTGACATTTAATATTCTGTTAGTTTCAGGTGTACAGTATAATGATAAGACATTTATAAAATTGATAAAGTGATCCCCCAATAAAACAGGAATGTAAATACGGTATCTCTTATTTCTTGAGCACATAAGATACCAGGCACTTGGCTAGTCCCTGGGTGAAAGGGATGACCAGGATGTGGAGTTATAGTCTAGAACAGTGTTTTTAATGGGGGTGTTATTTTTTTTCTTCCCTAGGGTATACCGAGCAATATCTGGGCACATTTTTTATTATCACAAGTGGGGTGGGAGTGGAGGGCTACTAGCATTTAGTAGCTAGGGGCCAGGGCTACAGGTAAACACCCTATAATATGGGACAGTACCTTAGATAAAGCATTGTCCCCAGCCCAGGATATGAGTAGAGTCAAAGCTGGCAGTCCCTTGTGTAGCGGGAGGGTGATAGGGAGGAAAAAACACCCCAAAACAACAAAAACCACAAGCACACACACACACATTAAAGCCACTGCAAGTGGATATCCCTCTGGTACCCTTGGGCGATTATCCAAGTTCATTGCTGACACATACTTTGCATCATTCCCAACTATAAGTGGCGTATGGATTTTGAGTGCGTTTGATTTCTCAGCTGAATTGTGATGGTTGCAACGCAGCTCTACTCTCTTTTGTCCCCTGGATAGTTCCAAACAGAGATGATTGCTTAGAGTGGGGAAGAGGTAGAAACAGGCTAGCTTCCATGTGGTCAACCGGCGGACTCTTTCCCGGGCCCTCAGAGGCCTGGATTTGGTCATCAGGACCAGTGCTCAGGCTGACTGTTCACCATGGAGGGGACGGTCTGCTCGCCCATTGTCTCGGACTCGGGCACATTTCCTGTGGGATGTCTGTGTCACCCTGCAAGCCACCCGGGAACCACTGTCAGCGCGATGTATGTGTCTTTTGCTTCTTAGGAGCTCTCCCGTCAGCAGCGCTCCTTCCAGACCCTGGACCAAGAGTACACGCAGGTGAAGGCCAAGCTCACGCAGGAGCTGCAGCAGGCCAAGAGCGCTCACAACATCCTGCAGGCCGACCTGGATAAGGTAGGCGCTGCCTACTCTCTCCTCCTGTGCCTGTTGTTTCTGTCCCCCAGCTGACTTGGGGCACTTGGAAGGAAAAATGCTCCATCCTCACTTTCCTTACTCAAGTAGTCAAAACACTGAAAATTATGGTCACTTTTCTTATTGAACTTGCATTTCAGTGCTCGCTTCGGCAGCACATATACTAAAATTGAACTTGCATTTCAAAAATGTCCAGTTTTGTGGTTTTACATTTCTTCTATATGGTGGTGGTTCCCACGTTTCTGTCTCCGGCCTGGACATCTCAAGTTCTGAACTTGAGATTTGTGGGCATGTATCTGACATTTCCACTCGCATTTCTTAACAGGCATCTCACACTTCACACATTAATAGTGGAACTCCTGCTGTTTTTTCAAACTTGCTCCTCCCCTCGTCTTTCCATCACAGTAAATATAAATTCTGGTCTTTACATCACTCAGGCCAAAAGCCCCATACTCTTTAGCTCCTCCTTTTCTCTCTCATGTCAGAGTTATCCACCAAACTGTGCTGACTCTACTGTTATTTATTTACATGCCCACACATATACATGTATTTCTGTATATCTATGTATATGTGTGTGCATATGCATATTGGTGTGCATTATACATACATAGTATATTAAGCTTTTTTTGTGTTAAAACACAAAGTCTATGTAGAATAAATGCTTAACAATAAATTATTATCAGGCATGTCTCTTGTAGCTGTTTTCTGTGTCAGGATAGAGTGCTGTCAGCCCCTCCGTGTGCTGCAGACCTCACCACCCTACTGAGGATAAACCGGACTTTATGCCTGCCTGTTTTTATGTTGAGTGTGACTGTTTTACCATTTCCAGTGCTGTGTCGGGTCAAAGACCACGTCCTCTCCCTCCTGGGTTGCTGTGGTAGCCTCCTAACTGTCCCAGTTCGGCACTTTTCCTTGGTCTGTTTACAGCCAGCGGCCAGAGTGAGCCTTTTTACATGTCAGTTGGGTCAGATCACTCCCGTGAGACTCCGCTGTCACTCCCTCCCCGTCTCTCAGAGGGAGAGTCTCAGCCAACATAGACACCATCAACTCCGATTCCCTGACTGTTTCATTATTGAAGAATAAATGATCAAAAAAGTACAGAAAACAGAACCTTGGCTCTTATTTCCTCTTTGTAGGCCACATCAGTAAAGCACCAACTAGAAAAGAAGCTGGATGAGTTTAAGCAAAATTTCTGCAGAACGGAACAGGCGCTGCAGGCCAGTGAGACCCGGGAGAGTGAGCTGCGGAGGAGCAGTGAGGTGAGTGAGGGGCGGAGGTGACTGTCCCCAGCCGCTGTTCGGGCTGCGGTGGGGGGTTACAGGGAGCTTCTACGCTGCTTCCCAGCAGCCGACCACAACCATGGCATTTCTATTTTATTTGCTAGAGTAGATTTGACAAAGTATTTTGTGTATAACCTGTGGCATAGAACATTCTGTTTTTTTTTTTTAATTTTTTTATTTTCTTTTCCAATCTAATTACTAATCCTTATCTAGCAATTATATGAAAATATGACTTGGATTAAGAACACATACCACTCTTTTTCTTTATTCAAAGATTGTTTTAGACCATTTGGGAGGTGAAAGAAAGGAAGAAAGGGATTTTCTAAATAGAAAGAAACGAAATTGATGATGAGTGGTGTCATTTAAATCCCTTTTCCAAGGGTTGGCTCTTGAGTCATCAGATATTAAAAACCTTGTGGGAAGTCAGTGCTTTCAATGAGCACAAGTAATGGCAGATGAAGAGTTTCTGGATTTCACATTCTTATGAAAACATCAAGTAATTGTAAATGACACTACTCTGGCTTTTAAGTCAGCATTCGCCTTAGTGTTGAGCGTGGTTGGCACTGTCTTCGTAGATTCCTGTTTTATATATGCAGTGCTAATGAGATCCTCCCAGTGGTGTGGGCCCACAGGCCTACCCCGACGTTGCTTCTGTTGATAGGATTTTATCTATACTTAACTTTAATTTGGCTTCTCTCTGAATTTATTTAGTGGCCTGGAGTTTATTTTAAAGGGTTTAAGAGCCACTTAGGGATGCTTAACGGGCGGCACCAATTTGAACTGAACCATAAGCCAGCATTGTAATATTACAAGGAAGCGCAGCAGAACAGTAGAGGTTTCTTCCCCATCAGATGGGAAAGAAATTTTGCACTTATTCTTTAAATATATTGTGGTAACATTTTTAGACCATAAAGACTTTTTTTTTTTTTTTAATTCTCTGTAAAGAACAGTTATTTATGCTGGTGAGGAGAGGCAAAATGTATTCATCCCTCAGCTTTGAAGAGTGTAACGTAGTTGTAAAGTCAGAACATCTGTTAGGAGGAAAGCAGTGATGGATAATGCAGCTGGCCTACGGGGTAACAAGGCTGGAGACGGGAGGCCGCCGTTTCAGCAACTGGAGTGGAAGAAAACTGCATCTCAGATGATGGTTTCATCAGCGAACATTTTCAAATGGAAGTGTTTTGTTTCAGCAAAACAAATGTTTGCCTTTTGGCCAGTGGGGACCAACCAACAGATGCTTCTGCTAACATTTCCACAGGCAGACTGGCACCAAACTCTTCCCTCTGTGAGCTTCCTTTTCAGCCAGGAACTCTCCCGTGACTCTGCTGGCTGCCTGGTGGAAGCGTTTTGTAAAAGCAGTCGTCTGGTTAAGAGAGTTCAAACACTTTAATGGGCTGCTTGGCCAAGGCACAGTGGTGGGCTGGGCATTGTCTTGCAGGTGTTCCTGAAGACTGGAGCGTCCCGACGGGGTCTGGTGGGCCAGCTGTGGAGCTGTCCATGGTGAACTTGCCTGTACCGAGTTCAGTGCCCACCTTGTCACACTTATATTTCATTGATATCTGTGTTCAGTGAGGGCAGGTGTGTGCAAGTGCCTAGGGTGAGGCCCGGGAATTCATTTAGTATTTGTCTTAATTTATGTGTGTGTCTTCTGAAGATGACATTAAGAACTCAGGGCTTTAGCTGGCTCTTGATTTTGAATTGGGATGGGGATCAGAAAAGTGACTGACCCATTTACAGCGGTGGTATAACACTATGGTATAATGTTGGTGGCTTTACAATGAGCGAGATCAGGAATCGAATTGCTTTTCTGTCACCTACCTGCTGGGGGACCTTGGGACAGTGCCTTCTTTTTCTGAGTCTGCCTTTCCTCATCTGCAAATAGGGACGAATAGTACCCCTCCTTTTTTAAAGCTGTATCAATGATTACATTGAACGCTGCCCAGCGCCTAAGCACTCAGGAAATTATTGCAGTCCACCTGCTTAGGGCTTTGGTCTTTATAATTGTGTGTCCAGTTTGCTGTTACCCAAAGGCATGGGAAGTGATGAGCTAGGGTACAGTGCATTTGAGATTTTACACATTTAAAATTTTGCCTGTTCTATCACTCTGGGTCTCTTTCTGTATCTAATTGTAAGTACCAACAAGTTTAGCACGCTGATAGGTTTTGGATGCTGAAATAATGTGACAGTTGTACTGAAAATTTTGTTGTTTGTGTTTAGCATACTAATACGCCACTCACAATGAGAAATTATCAGTGGTGGAAATGTGATTCAGTGGCCTAGCCAAGGCCACTAACATGTAGTATCAAAGTGAATGGATGGTTTAAATAAACTGCTCATCCACCATTGGCTGCTAGCTCCGTAGCATTGGGGTTAGGTCATTGTGTATCACCATTTGACAGCCAGGATGGGGTGGGGGTGGGCGCACTTGCTTGGGGATGTTTCCGAGCACGGGTGTCTTTATTACACCAGGTCCTCTAAGTAGCTTGGTCTGGCAGGCAAGAATGATGAGGCGGAAGGGAAAAACACATCCTTTGCATTCGTTCCTTGTTCACGATATAGACTTTGCCCCAGCAGACTTATTAAACTTCATTCACGGATGGGATCACGAAATAGCACACGGTAACTGAGAACCGTTTAGCCCCAGGAAGGGATGCCTCCCTCGCTGCTCCTAAACTGAAGTTGATCTGGGTGGAATAGCTTGCTAAGCTCTAATCCTGGCTTGTGGTGATAGAGATTTTTGTCGAGATTTCCAGACTGGTGCTCAATTTTTTCAAATCATGTCAGATGCAAGAGACGCCTAGGAGAGAACATATCCTTGTACGCTTAACGCATTGTTGATAATGAGGCTACCCAATCAAGTCTTAAGTGGCTGTAGCCTCATGGAAAACAAATTGCTGATGGATGGCAGCCTACAGCTCCATTTTCAAATGTTCATTTTGTAAATTCTGGCCTTTTAAAATTCTTGGGTTGGTCATAGCTGTAGCATTAGAAGCCTACTGGGTACCAGGATTGGCTGAACATTTCTTTGTTAGAAACAAATATTTACAGAGCTAATGCCAGAATAGAGAAAGACACGTTAATCTATCCGTTTAACTTCCTATTCATGTAAATCTCTCCGTTGATGGACTGAGGTGGGTGGAGACCAACAGGCACAGAAGTGTGAGTTGTCCCCCTCCCTCTCTGGAGTGCACTCAGCTTTGCCCAGAGGGTCTTCTCAGCTTTCTTCTCACCTCTGGATATAGATGCCTTTTGATTTGATTAATTTTTAGGGTAAGAAAGTATTCTGTAGGTTGCAAAGTAAAAATGCTCAGTCAACTAAGGTGGTTAAATTTCAGGTACTCTGTTATGTTGAACTCAGCTGATCTGGGCACTGATCGTGCAGATCTGGCTGCTGTTAGATTTTGAGAAGAAATATTAACAATGGCCCATTACCCTTGTTAAAGTGCTTTAAAGTATTTTTCCTTTCACATCTCTGATCTCGTTTGATGGTGATTTCTCTTGAGCTTGATGAACATACAGGCAATGATAGTGTTCATATAGTTTAATGATGCTAGTTTTAAGTCAGTAACATCGTTGTGCCTTAATGTTCATTCTTGGCAGACTAGAACACTACCGAGTATGGGTGTCAGCCTCTCTCTCAGTCTTGAGATCAGTTGGAGTGGCCCATTAGCTCTGATTGATGTCTTAATTTGCCAGCCTGGAAGGGAGGCAGGATTAGGACAAAGACAGGAGTTTAAGTTCAGTGGGCCCAGCTCTGTCTTACCTTGAGGAAATGAACACACATACACGAACACAGCAGCTGCCAGCAAGTTTTTAAGTACTTTCTCCTAGCCAGATTTCCCCTCTTCTTGAATTTGGCTTTGCTGCCTTGGTCCCCATCTGCTGGTGGTAACCAGACTGATAATTGAAGGCAGCTGTCCAGCACCGCTCTGCCAGGGCCATCTGTTTTCTAATGGTGCAGCAGGGTTTGGGAGGCTGGGTCTTAATTGTTTCTTTAAGATTCAAAAATTTCCCTACTTCTCAGAGGGGAATTTTTAAAATGTGTTTGGATTTGTTTGTTTTTTTAAAATTATCCTTACGAATTTTTCCGCCCAAGGGTATGAAGCCCTTAGTTCTGTGAGTATATGCCAGTTCTCTGTAGTCCAGAGGGTGGCATAGGACATAAGCTGAGATACTTATCAGCCATGACATCATTGAAGTTGGAAAACAGGTTGAGGGAATAGAGAATTTATGATATTGTGTGCCTTATGTGGTTAATAAGCAATAGCACCTTAAATATGGCTTGGTTTTAATATTTAAAAAATAGACATGTCTCCCTAGATAGTACAGTGGGGCTACAGTGCGTCTCTGCTACTTTGTGTGTACTTAGGTGCATGGATGCTTTATGTCATCAGGCGCCCCGAGAATCTGTTTTCACTGTGAAGCTTGGATTCTTCTGTCTGGGAAAAATTCTTCCTTCTGTGCCCGATTTCCCACAGCCCACCCCATCTCTCGTCAGTAGTTAGTACATCCCAGTGTGTATTAAGTGATTGGCATCACGTCTTCCCCTGTTGAGGGTTACCTGTCATGTGGGTACTTGTCTTACTTATATTTACATCTTTTATAAAGCCCGTTTCAGCATATAGCTTGTTGATTTTTTTGGTACACACTTATGAAAGATAATTTACTTATAGAGACATCCCCATAACAGTGACCCTTGAGATGGTTTTACAGTTTAAAGCAAACATTTGTCATGTGAATTTTTTTCGTTCCTTAGCTCACCAGAGCTTTATGAAGATACAGTTGATCACTCAGGTGTGACAGGAGCATGTGTCCTTGAGGGTCTTTTTAATAGGATTTTCCTATAAGCTAACTCTTTAACAAGCTTAGGGACAATCAGAAAGTTCAAAGAAACATTTCTTGAAGGAAAACAATGATCAGATTTGGGTTTTGTGCTTTTGTTTTAACTTTGATTCATAAAATCATTTGGTTTAAGTAAGAATGTCAGACTTGAGTAAGAACTCAAAGGGCAAGTGTGATTCCTCCCCTGGTGAAGTACATATTCAGTTCTGTTAGGGACGCCTACTAAGGCAGAAGTAGGTTTGCTCCAGTGCTTGTTTTGATTATAACCCAGTCAATGTGTGCTTTAGGAAATGAAGAAGGAAAACAGTTTCCTTAAGAGTCAGTCTGAGCAGAGTGCCAGAGAAGTCTGCCACCTGCAGGAGGAACTGAAGAAGATCAAGCGGTGTTTGAGCGAGAGCCAGGCCTCTGCAGAGGAAATGCGGGGTAAGTACACCTTGGTGTGGATGGAGGGCTATTTCTCTAAGCTGACGTTCCCGTGCGTGAGGGTGGGTGGCCTTACCATCTTCAACTTTTTCCATATGCTTTCCCAGAAAGATGTCTACCGTCAGTGTGGAGAAAGTTTTCTCTCTTCTACTTTTTAGTTTTCAGAGTGATAGTTGGACATTTTTTAATGGAACAGATCGAGTCCCCAAATGCCAGGTTTTCAGTACTTTGAAACCAGAGGGGTAAATATTTTCCACACAAAAATAAATTGTCAGTGCTGTGTCACTCTGGAGTGCTATTGTTTGCCTCAAGTGTGCTTGCTAGTTATATTCAGACAGCTCATCTCCTCGCTCATTACTTTTTCCCTTATAATGGAAAATTCCTATATGAAATGCATGTTGTCCCAGCCCTTAGTGACCATTGAGTTTTGATGACTTACTTGACTGAATGATTTTATTTCGTTTAGAGCCGCAGAATTAAGCTATACACACCAAATGAATCCACCATTGGTTTCCTGTTTATCTGTCTACCATTTGGCTCCTACTTACTCTACTGTCTCACCTGGGCATTAGCACATTGAGAGTTTCTTTTAACCTGACCTGTGGATTATGTGTCACACTTGTCTGTGACTTTTCTTTTTTAAATTCCCATTTCCCCAAGTCAGCTTTAGGTTTTTCTGTAGCAGTAGGTAGAAGTGTCACTCTTTTCTTGAAAGGAAACTATAAGAAAACAGAAGGGTGTGGGTGTTTTTCAGTGTTGGACACCAGGGTTGTTGTCTCAGGTCCTCATGAGCAGAGATGATTGATAGCCCTTGCGGCCTACCAAAAGCTACCACTCAGTAGGTAAACTGAGATCAGCAGGTTAACAATAGGAGCAGTTTTACACTTACTGTAACATCTGCATTTAGAACACGTGCCACCTTTATCATCTACTGTTGAGATTCTCAACTTAGGTTCTCCCCCAGTAGTTGGGGAACATGAAGCCTTCCCATCGCTGTGAATGAAAGTGAGGGGGACCCGTGGGTGCACGTGTGTGGTTGGAGAAAACAGGTGGCAGTGGAGTTTGAAAAAGCCTCTGGATGATTCTTGGATTTGTAGACAGCACCATTACTATGAGGGCTGGGATGTGGGTGACATTGCTTCTCAATGACACTCCTATATAGGCCTTGAGAGTTACTGATATAGAGGATTCTTTTGTCCTTAATCCTGTAGATTTTGGTTAAAATGGTGGCATAGTTACTTATATTTTAGGAAATCAGAATTACTCCACGGTGAGGTGGCTATTTCTATTTCAGTGCTGCTTTTGTCACAGTTTTCTCTCTTTGATAAGTATTTCATACTTGCAATGAAGCGAGTATCATAATAAAGCGAGTTGTGATCTTTTTGCTGGTGGGGCTCTTGCCTTTAGTTTGTAAAACATGCAGCATCTGTGAAATGCAATAAAACAGGTATTCTGTACACATATACATAAACACAAAGAAAAAGAAGAAAGGCAAGTTTCAAGTGCTTAGGACAATAATCTCTTGGTATATTAGACAACAACATTTTATTAATTAAGCTCCTTAGAAAAAAGATGAACAAATATATTAGCATCCCGAAAAGGACCATGTTTCTCACTGTCGTTACATAGCTTAGATGATGCTCAGGGATCTACTCTGCAGGAGGTACCCAGCGACAATGCCAGGGCTGAGAATTTGTTAGTTTGAATATTTTGTTTTTCATTTTAGAATTCTTGTAAAATAAATATTAGAAACATTGACATTGTTTTTTATTTTTTACTTTTAATAGCTAAGAATACTTCACAGGAAACCACTTTAAGAGATCTTCAAGAAAAAATAAATCAGCAAGAGAATTCCTTGACATTGGAGAAACTGAAGCTTGCCTTGGCTGATCTGGAAAAGCAACGTGATTGCTCCCAAGACCTTTTGAAGCAAAGGGAGCATCACATTGAACAACTGAGCGAAAAGTTAAGCAAAACAGAAAGGGAGTCTGAAGCTTTATTGAGTGCTTTGGAGTTAAAGAAGAAAGAATTTGAAGAACTAAAAGAAGAGAAAACTCGGTTTTCTCATTGGAAAAGTGAAAATGAACAACTTGTAAAGCAGATGAAATCAGACAAGGAAAGCTTGCAGGGCAAAATTGATCAGCTGGAAACTTGTCTCAAGACACAACAAATAAAAAGCAATGAATACAACGAGAGAGTAAGTGCACTGGAGAGGGAAAGAGAAAACCTAAACGTCGAGGTGAGAAACCTTCACAATGTGATTGATAGCAGGACTGTGGAGGTAGAGACGCAGAAACAAGCTTACACAGAACTGCAGCAGAAAGCTGAGTTCTCGGATCAGAAACATAAGAAGGAAATGGAAAATATGTGTCTGAAAGTTTCTGAGCTGACCGAGCAGGTTGAAGATCTAAAGCACAAGCTTCAGTTACTGTCAAGTGAAATAACAGACAAAGACCAGCGTTACCAAGAGTTGCACTTTGAGTGTGAAAGCCTCAGGGATCTGCTAAAGACCAGTGATTCTTTGGTAACAAATGAGCCTCATCACAGAAGTCTTTTGGCTTCTGAGCAGCAATCTGTAGGGAATGATTCCTTTGTAAACATACTTGGAGAGCAAGGAAGCATGCCTTCAGAAAGGAGCAACAGCCATGTTGATGCAGATCAAAGTCCAGAAAATTCAGCTGTCTTAAAAAATAGAGTCATTTCTCTCGAGTTTTCACTAGAGTCTCAAAAGCAGATGAACTCAGACCTGCAAAAGCAGTGTGAAGATTTGGTGCAAGTCCGAGGAGAAATAGAAGAAAACCTCATCAGAGCAGAACAGATGCACCAGAGTTTTGTGGCTGAAACAAGTCAACGCATTAGCAGGTTACAGGAAGACACTTCCATGCACCAGAATGTTGTTACCGAAACTTTAGCTGCCCTGGAGAACAAGGACAGGGAGTTGCTACTTTTGAATGAAAGATTAGAGAGTGAGCAAGCAGAGATTCAAGAATTAAAAAAGAGCAACCATTTACTTCAAGACTCTCTAAAGGAGCTCCAACTTTTGTCTGAAACTCTGAGTTCAGAGAAAAAGGAAACGAGTTCCATCCTTTCTCTAAATAAAAAAGAAATTGAAGAGCTGACCCAAGAGAATGGGATTCTCAAGGAACTTAATGCAACCTTAAATCAAGAGAAAATGGACTTACTCCAAAAAAGTGAGAGTTTTTCGCAGTGTATAGTTGAAAGGGAGAAAAGTATTTCAGAGTTATCTAATCAGTACGAGAAAGAAAGACTTACTTTACTACAAAGATGTGAAGAGACAGGAAGTGCACTGGAGGATATTAGTGAGAAGTACAAAGCAATGCAAGAAATGAACTCCAAATTAGAATGCACGCTGAATGAATGCGCTAGTGTTTGTGAAAAGAGAAAAAATGAGTTGGAACAGCTCAAGGAAACATTTGCAAAGGAACACGAAACATTGATAAAAAAATTAGCTTTAGTTGAAGAAAGAAACCAGAATCTAGTACAAGAGTTGGGGTCATTACAGCAAGATCTGAGAGCTGAGATCATAGAGATGGAAAACAATCACCAGAAAGAGGCTAATGGTTTAAAGCAAGAAATCATGACTTTAAAGGAAGAACACGGCAAAATGCAGAAGGAAGTGACTGCCTTACTACAAGAGAATGAGCAGCTGGTGAAGTTAATGGAGACAAAACCTGAGCATCAACATGTAGAAGTGGGCCCAGTTAGAGACTCTGTGACAGAAAGAGCCAGTGAGATCAACAAATGTCTCATTCAACTTCCAATGGAGCTTGAAGTTAAAGATAGTTCTCCAGACAGTTGTGATGCACAGTTGGCACAGTTAGAAGCTAAGATAAGAAATATGGCATTGAAACTTGAGGAAAGTGAGAAGGAGAAGGAGTGCCTACAGCAGGAGTTACAGACAATCAAAAGAGAATCAGAATCTGGAAATTTGCTGCAAGACACTCAATCGCAAGAAATGAGTGGCCCTCCAGACTGTGAAGTAGATACGGAGGAGAAGTATATGTCAGTGCTTCAGGAGTTGCCAGCCAGTCAGAACGACAATGTGCAGCTGCAGTGCTCTCTGCAGACGGCTATGAACAAGCTGAACGAGCTAGAGGCAATGTGTGAAACGCTGCGTGCTGAAAAGTTTGAATTACTGTCCGAGCTGAATGACTCAAGATCAGAATGTGTCTCAGCAACTAGTAAAATAGCAGAAGACATTGAGAAACTCGTCAGTGAAGTTAAAATATTAAATGATGAACATGGTCGTTGCCAGGATGAGTTAGTGGAAGACATGCCAGAAGGTGAGTGTGGCGAACAACAGAGCGCAGAGACCTCCGTGTCCTGGAACACTTCCTGTGACGATAACTTCTATGAGCACTTGATACTGTCGAACAAAGAAGTTCAAACGCACTTTGCTGAATTGCAGGAGAAATTCTCATCCTTACAGAGCGAGCACAAAATTCTACACGATCAGCATAGGCAGATGAGCTCTAAGATGTCACAGCTGCAGTCCTATGTTGACACGTTGAAGACCGAAAATTTGGTCTTGTCATTGAGTCTGAGACACTCGCAAGGTGACTTGGTAAAGGTTGGGAAGGTAGAACCCGGGGAGGAGCATTCACTGTCACTGTCATTCTCTTGTTTGGCTGACAGCCCTAGTCTTACAAGTCTGGGAGAATTGTCATTTTACAAAGATCTTTTTGAACAGACAGGAGAAACATCCCTTTTGAATAGTTTAGAAGGAAATGTTTCTGCAAACCAGTCTAACTTAGAGGAGGTGTCTTGCAGCAGGCTGGAGGAAGAGGATCTGTCCAAGAAAGCCCCAACCCCAGGGAAGAGTACTGAAGAACTTGAGGTCCTCTGTCAGATGTACATGCAGTCCCTCAAGAAGCTAGAAGAGAAAATCGAAAGTCAAGAGGTCATGAAAAACCAGGAAATTGAAGAGCTCCAACAGTTATTAAATTCTGAGAGGAAAGAGCTGGACTGCCTTAGGAAGCAGCATTTGTCAGAAAATGAACAGTGGCAACAGAAGCTGGCAAGCGTGACAGTGGAGATGGAGTCCAAGTTGGCGGCAGAAAAGAAGCAGACAGAACACCTGTCACTAGAGCTCGAAGTAGCGCGACTCCAGCTCCAGGGGCTGGACTTAAGTACCAGGTCTTTGCTTGGCGCCGACCTTGAAGATGTAAGTACATGGATTTACATGTCGTTTCTCTAATTACATGTGCAGTAGACACTCAGTAAATGTTTGTTGAATTGAAATCAACATTGACTGTAACTTAAAATATTTTTAGGGTTCAAGGGCATAAAAATAAAATCCTGCCTGACTGGTGGTGGCACAATGGGGTAGAGCATTGACCTGGGACACTGAAGTCCCAGGTTCAAAACCCCAAGGTCGCCGGCTTCAGCACGGCCTCATCAGGCTTGAGAACCTGCTCACCAGCTTGAGCATGGGGTCACCAGCTGGAAGTGCGGTATCATCAACATGATCCCAAGGTTGCTGGCTTGAGCCCAGGGTCACTGGCTCAGCTGGAGCCTCCCAGTCAAGGCACATATGAGAAGCAATCTATGAACAACTAAAGTGATGCAATTACAAGTTGGTGTTTGTCATCTCTCTCCCTTCCTGTCTGTCTCTCTCAAGAAAAAATAAAATTCCAAAATCTTTTTTTTTTTTTTTTTTTTAAAGCAAACCGGAACTTTTGGAACCCGAGTAAACCTTTTTTGGGAAGCTAAATTTCTACAGTGATTACATTTAAACACCATTATATAGGAAATTATTAAAGATGAGTTTTTAAAGTCTCCTGGAGAAAATTACATTATGGAGTCAGAACGTTGTCTTTAGGATGTGTATGTTGTATGTTTTTATTCTTTGTGTGTTAATAAAGCACACTTACATATTAAATTAGAGCTTAGAGATGGTAATGTGATAGGAATTTTCATGTCTCTTATCCCTTCAGGCTATTTTTTTTCCAATTAGCAATAATCACGCCTCAGATAAACCTCATTGGCTATATCACCACTGCAAAAAGCTTTTCAGACTATTTTCAGTATTATAGTTTCAGAAATGAAACTAACATGACTTCATTACACATTACCGAATTATTTTCTAACAGTTTGCTCTGATGCAAATCTGATTTGGTACCAGTCATTTTAAAAGACATTTCTTTCTTTTCTTAAATATGAAATTGCTTAGTTACTTACAACTTTGTCCTCCTTGTCTACCAGCTAAACTAGTAAGGCTGTACAGTTTTAGACTCTCCCTTCGATCCCTCTGTCTGTCTCTAAGATAGAAAGGGCAGGTGGCGAAGAGGTGGCAGGAGCAGTCACAGCAGCTGATCCACATTTTATAGATGAGAAGAAGGTGACGTGCACATGTGATTTATCTAAGAATATAGATAGTAAGTATAGGCTCTGTGCTTAAGGCCTTGGGCTGGCAATTTGGTCATGAAACCTTACTGTGTTCTCATTGAAGAATATCAGAAATGCTGATGATGGAAATTGAGCATTTTATGTGGAATTGGCTAGCCTCTTGTTTGATCATCACAAAGGGAAATGTTAAATTTAGGCTACCTGGACTGCTGCTAGCAATAAAAACAATATGATCAAATAACTGGAGGAATTGTCATTGTGATAAATACCTTAGGCAGTGCCTTGCCCAAAGGGAACACTTACTGAATGTTTGTTTAGCTGTGTTGACTATGTGGATGGCAGGCCGAGAATGTGGTAGGAAATATGTCATTTGAAGAGATGTATTATATTTAGCAGAGGCAAAAAGCCAGTTTCTATAAAGTAATAATTAAGCCTGTTCTATTATAATTCTTCCTGAAAAGTAAAATGCATTCTCATTGTATATTACAACTGCAGGCTATTCTCGTTGGAAACAATAGCTGTGACTCAAGTGAATCAGAAGAATGTACTTCAGCAGCTGAAGAGAGAACACCAAAGCAAGACATTCATCCAGTCTGTGACAAAGGTGGCCAGCAGGACCTCAGTCTGGAGATGGAGAAAGTCTCGAAGACAGGGGCAGCTATGCCGGCAGGAGAACGTTCTCAGGAGCAGTCCCCAGAGACCCGTTTTGAGTCCCTAGTGGAGGACAAAACCCAGGACTTCTCAGAAGACATTTCTGGATTGTCACTTTCTGGCCCTGATGCTCCGGTACCAGTGGGTTTCCCAGAGACTCAGGTAACCATTCAGAATCTCCAGCAGCAGGTAAAAGAGACATCACGTGAGAATCTGCGATTACTTCATGCCGTAGAGGAACGTGACCAAAATGTTGAAATTTTGCGAAGTGAAATAAAAGAGTTAGACTTAAAACTCAATTTACAGCAGGTACAGCTAACTACCAAGATTGAAACGTGCAGAGAATTGGGGGAAACAGTTGAGGAACTTAAGAAGGAAAAATTCGATCTAATGGAAAAGTTGAAATCCTTTTCTTGTGATAACCCGGAGTTCTGCCAGAGAGTAGAAGGTCCAGAATGCCTCAACTCTAGTTTAGAAGCAGGCACAGCTACATTGTCAAATGAAGTTGCTGAAGGTGACGTAGCCAAGGTCAATGATAGCTGGAGAGAGAGGTTCCATGATGTGGAAGGGGAGCTGGAGAGGACCAAGTCTGAGAAAGGTCACCTTGAGCAGCATGTCCGTGCCGTGGAAGCTGACCTCCAGGCAGTGCGGACAGACAAGCTCCATTTAGAAAATGACAATGAAAACAAGCAGCGTGTTATATGCTGTCTTGAGGAAGAACTCTCTGGGGTCACAAGTGAGAGAAACCGACTTCATGGAGACTTAGCTACTTTGTCAAAAGAAAACAAAGACCTGGGCCTGGTGTCCGAGAAGATGAAGGAGAGAATACAAGAGCTGGAATCCCGCCAAGCGGAGTGTCTCCACCACATTGACGCGGTGGAAGCTGAGATCAAGGACAAAACGCAGCAACTTCAGACCTTGTCCGCCGATGTCAGCGGGCTGGTCGAGGATAAAGCCCGCCTCCTAGAGCAGCTGCAGAGTTCAGAAAAGGACTCACAGGCGCTGTCTTTGGTAAAACACGAGCTGGAAAACCAAATCGGACAGTTGAATCACGAGAAGGAATCTCTTGTAAGGGAATCCGAAAGCATGCAGAACCAACTACGTGAAATGGAACAGGAGAAGCTGACGGTCACCAAGGCCCTGGAGGCTGCGGTCATGGAGAAGGGTGAGGTCGTCGTGAGGCTGAACTCAACGCAGGACGAGGTGCGTCAGCTGAGGACTGGCATTGAGAAACTGAGGGTCCGCATTGAGGCCGACGAACAGAAGCAGCTCCATGCCTTAGAGAAACTGAAAGACAGCGAGCGCAGGAATGATTCGCTTCAAGACAGAGTTGAGAATCTTGAAAGGGAATTGCAGATGGCGGAGGAAAACCAAGAGGCGGTGATCCTTGATGCTGAGAATGCCAAAGCAGAGATCGAGACCCTCAAATCACAAATAGAATTGACCAGCGGACGACTGGAAGCCTTAGAATTAGACCTTGTGGCTGTCAAGTCCGAAAAAGAAAATCTGACCCAGCAGCTGCAGGAAAAACAAGGTCAGGTGTCTGAATTGGACACATTACTCTCTTCATTTAAAAACCTAGTAGAGGAAAAGGAACAAGAAAAAATACAGGTGAAAGAAGAATTTAAGGCCACAGTGGAAATGCTTCAGGCAGAATGGGAAGAGCTGACCAAGCAGGTGGCAGCCTTGTGTGGTGACCAAGAGACCGGGGAGGTCACAGCACAGAGCCTGGGCTCCTCAGTGCAGGGAGTTCACCTGCTGAGAAACAGCATTGAAAAGCTGAAAGCCCACCTAGAAGCTGATGAAAAGAAGCACCTCCATGTCTTAGAAACACTGCAGGATAGCGAGCACCACGCAGATTTGCTTAAGGAGAGAGTCGAGGACCTGGAAAGAGAACTAGAAATGTCAAGAAAAATCCACGAGCACGTGGTTCTGGAGGCAGGGAGCTCCAAAGCAGAGGTTGAGACCCTACAAGCCCAGATAGAGAGGATGGCCCCAAATCTGAGAGACCTGGAGTTAGCTCTTGTCAATATCAGGTCAGAAAAAGAAAGTCTGACAGAGGAATTACAAAAAGAGCAAGGGCGAGTATCTGAATTGGAAATATCAAAATCTTCACTTGAAAATCTGTTGCGAGAGAAAGAAGAGGAAAATGTTCAGCTGAAGAAAGACTCTAAGATCGCTGAGGAGAGGCTTCAGACACAATTAAATGATCTAAAGGAGAAGGTGGCAGCCTTGTGTGATGACAAGGAGACCTGGAAGGCCAGGGAACAGGACCTGAGTGATCAAGTAGGTCATCTTGAACATGAGAAGTCTCAGTTGCTGCAAGGCCTGGACGAGGCCAAAAGTAATCACATTATTTTGCAGTCTTCTGTGAATAGCCTCATTCAAGAGGTAGAAGATGGCAAACAGAAACTCGAGAAGAAAGAGGAAGAAATCAACGGACTAAAAACTCAAATCCAAGACCAAGAGGAGCTCCTCACTAAACTGTCCCAGGTGGAAGGAGAGCAGCAAGTTTGGAAGAAGCAAAAGGCAGACCTGGAGAATCTGATGGTGGAGTTGGAGCAGAAGATCCAAAGACTGCAGTCCAAAAACGACTCCCTGCAGGACACCTTCGTGGCGCTGCAGCGTTCTTACATGGACCTGGAGAAAGAGCTGGAGGTGACAAAAATGGAAAAAGTATCCTTTGTTGAACAAGTAAGTGGCTCTATCTACATTTGCTGTGTTAACTGTGAGGGAGGGAAACCCTTAGGGGAGTGGTATTTCCCTCTGGACTGTGTTTGTAGTATTGGACCAGACTTGGTATAAAGGCTTGAAGTTTTGAAGTTCATGGGGTCTTGAACTTGGAGGACATTGACTTGGCTCCAGCAATAGTGACTCTGCGTGGGCATACATTTGCATGGGACTCTTATGGATTGGCCCAGGGTTTCAATATGGTACCAGGACTTGGGGAAGCTGTAGGTTGTGCACACAGTTCCTGGTTCTAATTATACTTCCTGTTCCCACAAGGCGTCAGAATAATGGGCTCCCTGTACCCAAGTGAGAACCACTGCTATCGAGAGTATAACAGGTACTGGTTAGGATCAGAAGGGATCCCCTTTGTGCCTGCCTTGCCTTTATTGCCTTTAGGAGAAAGAACTATTAAAGATGATATAATTGTCATCAATAGAACCCTTGCGGCTTCCAGGGTCTTTGCTGGGATCTCTGCTTTCCATCCCCTCTCTTGTGACTTCTCGTGTAATCTCCTGTTTCGTTAGCTGATGCTTAAGGGAAGATTCTGCCATCAAAAGGCACACTTATTAATGAAAAATTAAGTTTTTGCCCTTATGCTTGCTTACTGATCTCAGAGAGGGATTCCTTTCAATCACATTTTTACTGGACAAATATTAAAGGAGAAAGGGTATGCAATTTATCGTAACTATTTTCCAAGAATTTCAAGTGTTTGGATGGCTTGCAAGAGGTGGTGGTTCTGGTGGAGATGATTAAAAAACTACCATGCTGTTTTAACATCAAGGAGCACATGCAAACAACAGAGCTCTAGCTGGCTGTAACTAATCACAGCCACGCTGTTTGCAGCTTAGTTTGGCATTGGAGGATTAGTGTGAGAGGTCCAAGAAATGATGAAAATCTAAGACGCTGTCTCATTCAGTAGTCTCTGATGTTTAAGTTTAATTCAAATTAACATCTTTACGAAGGATTTTAATAGTAATATTATCTTTCCTTGTCATTCCTATCCTTATCGCTGTCTTTTATGAAATCTTGGTTCAGAAGAAAAGGTAAGCTCACCAGCAGGATTTGAGCATATTAGTTGAGTGGATTAGGAAGGGGAGGATTAGCTGGGATGTATTTTCTTATTGAAGCCTGAAATGATGTCATGAACATGTTGTATCAGAGGATTAATTTGATCAAAACAGACAACCAGAAGCAGATTCTAATGGCCAATTAAATTTCAGGTAAATGCAATGACTTCTAAGGAAGCCGAGCTGCAGAGTCAAGTGCACGAGATGATCCAGAAGATGACAGAGCTGAAGGAAGAATTCACTGGGGAGAAGAACAGGCTCACTGAGGAGAAGAACAGGTTCACTGAGAAGAAGAACAGGCTCACTGAGGAGAAGAACAGGCTCACTGAGGAGAACAACAGGCTCACTGAAGAGAAGAACAGGCTCACTGAGGAGAAGAACAGGCTCTCTGAGGAGAACAACAGGCTCACTGAGGAGGAGAACAGGCTCACTGAGGAGAAGAACAGGCTCACTGGAGAGAAGAACAGGCTCACTGAGGAGAAGAACAGGCTCACTGAGGAGAAGAACAGGCTCACTGAGGAGAAGAACAGGCTCACTGAGGAGAACAACAGGCTCACTGAAGAGAAGAACAGGCTCACTGAGGAGAAGAACAGGCTCTCTGAGGAGAACAACAGGCTCACTGAGGAGGAGAACAGGCTCACTGAGGAGAAGAACAGGCTCACTGGAGAGAAGAACAGGCTCACTGAGGAGAAGAACAGGCTCACTGAGGAGAAGAACAGGCTCACTGGGGAGAAGAACAGGCTCACCGAGGAGAAGAACAGGCTCACCGAGGAGAAGAACAGGCTCACCGGGGAGAAGAACAGGCTCACTGAGGAGAAGAACAGGCTCACTGAGGAGAAGAACAGGCTCTCTGAGGAGAACAACAGGCTCACTGAGGAGAAGAACAGGCTCACTGGAGAGAAGAACAGGCTCACTGAGGAGAAGAACAGGCTCAGTGAGGAGAAGAACAGGCTCACTGAGGAGTTAACGTTAATGTTGGAGGAAACGAAGACCAGCAAAGTAAGTTTCTCTGTGACAGATTGGTAATTCAGCGTGCACCTTCTCCTTGTTAGTTTTTGTAAAATCTTCTGTAATGCACTGAACTTTTTTTTAGCTTTTGAAAAAAGAACCCCGCGCTTATGTCATGCTAAGACTTGCAGTAATCTTCACCAGCCAGTGCGGACTGTCCTGGCCCAGAAGGAGTCACGAGAGGCCTGGGAATACATGACCAGGCCTGTCATGGAGCCCAAATGCTTTTTCATAGAAGAGGACCCTTGTACTATGTTAACTTCCATCAGAAATAGATTTCATGCAGCTTTCAATAAGCTATTTTCTTAGCTTGACGCAGACTACAAGCCAGAATGTTGCTAGAGACAGATGCACTGAACTTGCTGAGAAATAGCAACAGAAAGGAAGTTACAGTGAAATGTATGTAAAGTTAGAGCAGTCTTGGGTGTGATTTAAGAGCACGGTGAGTGTGGCCGATCTGTAGCATTTGGGCCGCCACTCCGCACTGCTGTTCCTGTAGCAGGCACTGCAGATTCACGCCACCTCCCTCTCTCCTGAATCACTCAACACTGAGTCCCGGGGAGGGTGGGGGGTGGGGTGGCGCTGTGCATGCAGAGCGGCAAGTGCAGTGACACGGCAGGCATTCCTGTCCCCAAACTGTCCCCAAGCTGTCCCTGTGCAGCTCATCCCTGAGGAACACTTAGGAAAGGATAGTGAAACAGAGTTGGGATTATGACCCTGAATAATTACAAAAAGTTGAAATATTTGTAAGAACCAGTATAAAAAGTTGGGGAGCCCTAGCCAGGTGGTTTAGTAGATAGCATCATCCCAATATGCCGTGGTTGCAGGTTTGATCCTTGGTCAGGGCACATATAAGAATCAACCAATGAGTGCATAAATAAGTGGAACAACCAAAGTTGGGGAAATTTCTACTATAAATACTGTATTTAAGCAAATGAAAATTTATAACTTTTTGGCATTTAGTCTCAACAATTGACTTAAGGAGTTTTCTGGCAGTGCTGTGTGGAAGGAGTTTGTACTGGTGATAAATTTGAGTATTGCATCCGCTGAAATCTTCGGCACTGAGCAGCGGGCAACTGTCCCAAATATTATTGTTTGCATTTCATTTGTAGGCTCTGCTGAAAAGAAAAGCTAGTTGTTTAGCCTTCAGTTTATGCAGATGAGTGTGTTAGCTTACAGGTGTTTTATTCACTCATGTATTCATTCTATAAATTATAAGTACTACTAAGCTTAGGGAACAGAACGTTGAACCATAGCTCTCCTGGGATTGTTGTACTCATAGAGCTCACAGTCTAGACACACAATAAGCCATTAAATAGGAAACATGAAAAAGTCACAAACTGTTAGTGCTATCAAAGATTCTTTATTGCAGAATAATTGGGAATTGGGGTGTGGGGGTAGGTGATCACAGAATGTCGCCTGTAGGATCAGAAGTCAGCCCCGCAAAAAATTGGCTAGATGAGTAGGCAGAACCTCTGGGTCTGGAGAACAGTGTGGTAGCATCCTTGAGACTGAAAAGACCTTAGCCCCAGCTGGAGAGTTCCGTTGGTTAGAGCGTTGTCTAGAAGCCCAGAAGTTACTGGTTGGATCCCCGGTCCGCACATACAGGAACAGATCGATGTCTCTCTGTCTCTCTCTCTCTCTCTCCTTTCACTAAAATCAGTAAATAAAAATGTAAAAAAAGGACTTAGCATCCTTTTTAGAAATTGAAAGGACCCCATTGTGTCTGCAATCAGACAGAAAATGATATGATAAAAGATGGGACAGGAGGGAAGACCATAGTAACGTGTTAGAACAAAATCTGAAATGACACCAAACACGTGAGGCTGAGTTTAAAGGAAAGGTTTGGGGTGGATACATTCATTTGGCTGGTTCAAAATATAGGTTTTATTTAAAAATTACGGGAGTGGTGGAAAATACAGACCAAGCCCAGAGGACTCTGGTGTGCAGGGTGAGATGGAGGAGGGAGGTGAGCAGGAGACTGCGAGGACATGATGACGCAGATGAGCGAGGGTCGTGTCCTACCAGCCAGCGTGGAGGCTCTCTCAGGACAGGAGGAAGGGTCAGCGGCTTCAGATCCGACTTAGAGTTAAATGAGGACTGAAGCGTGCCCCTCGGATTTGCAGTGTGGAGGTGGATGATCTCATGGCATCTATTTCAGGGAGTTGGGTTGAAAGCAGGTTGCAGTGGGTCGAGTGAACGGGAGGTGCGGAAGAGGATGTGGCATGTATATAGACACATACAGAAACCATTGTTTGTGATCAGGCATGGGGAAGGCAGATCCTTCAGGGATGGGGTTTTGCTTGCCCGTGCAGAGGAGAGAGGGGGGCACAAGAGTTCACCACATTTAGAGGGAAATTCTTACAGTGATAGAACATAGATGCTAAGCTGGCCGAGGAAGAGCATGTAAGTCTGGAGGGCTTGAGTGTGAAGGTTGTGATGGCGGTGCTGTTGACGAGGGCAAGGAGCTACCGCAGTGAGCCTCATACCCGGGAGGGAGTTGGGGTGTGGAGCCTGGGTTGTCCCAGAGTGGTTGCTTGAAGTCAGGTTTCAGAAATTCTGTGCTCCCATGGGTGTGACCTTGGGGCTAGCTGGACTGGAATAGAAGAAATTATCATTGGAAATGAAGTTGAAATTTAAAGTGAATGCATTGCTAAGGACTATGGCACCATTCTGGATAGATTTTTGTCTTGCCCATCAACTATTTTCCCCCTCAGTCCTCAGTATTTCCTGAAGATATATATATCCAGGTTCTTAATTATTTCCCCCTGATTGTATTACTCATCTCATTAGAGTCAATTGAAGGAATTAATACTCGAAAACAGTGAATTGAAAAGGAGCTTGGATTGCCGACGCAAAGACCAGATGGAGAAGCAAGAGAAAATGACAGAAGAAATAGCTGCATATCAGCTGCAGCTTCAGGATGTGGAAAGGACACACCACGCTTTGCTCCTGGACACAAACAAGCAGGTGAACCGAGGAGTGCGGTTATGGGGAGCTGGGGAGGGCGTGTTGACTATGGTGATGAGGCATTTCTTGCAAGAAGATCAAAGGTCTGCATTATTATTATGCTACCTGAAGGGTCCCCTTCTGTTAACTTTTTTTCCCTTGGTTACCTGTACATGTCTCATTTTATAAGTGATTTTTAAAAAGTACATTTCCACTTTGGAATAGAACAGTAGGAGAGTAGCAAAGCCATTTGAAATGGTCCTTGGAACGGCAGTTTTCTTTTTTGTTTGATTTGCTTACAGTGTTTTTCACTGAGCCTCCTGGTTAAAGTTGCCTTTTTCTGCCCTAGCATGAAAAGGAAATCCAGACATATCGAGAAAAATTGACTTCTAAAGAAGAATGTCTCAGCTCACAGAAGGTGGAGATAGACCTCCTCAAGGCCAGTAAAGAAGAACTCAATAATTCTTTGAAAACAACCACTGTGATTTTAGAAGAATTGAAGAAAACAAAGGTGTGCTTACTTCTCGTTGCTCCATCACTTATAGTGGGTTATATGGAATGATAGTGGTTTTAATGATATCAAATGATGAGGGTTCATTTTAATTTTCATGAAACCTTTTTGTAGCTTTAAATAAAATCACTCATCAATTCTCTGCTGAGTTATTTTTAAAAAAATCAGTGGATAGCCTACAGTCTCAAGGCTTGAATAAACTATAATACTGCTCAGTGACCCCTCTCAAACTAGACAATGTAAAGACTTCTCAAGATGGACATGAAGATCAGTAAGACTAGGGCAGGCCCCTTAGCTGTAGGTATTAATTGGGTAGGTAATTCCAAAGTCTTACTTGATGGATCCAATTCACTGCTGCCACCTAACCTACCCACTGCCCTCTGGCTTCCAAGGTGTATGGACCGTTTGGTCAGGCACCTATATGTGTGCATTCTTCTCTTCCTGTCCTCATGGGGACCAGAGTAAAAGGAGGTAAGCCCTACTCTCAGGATTCTTAGATGGGAGTTATTCTACATATTTGGAATGGGAGGCTATTTTGATACCTACAGATATTTTTCATAAAACGAGTACCGTCCAGAGTGTATAATAATGAATCTGGAAAATAAATTATCTTCCAATAAAGGCCTTTACTAAAAGATGACTTAAAAATTTAAAATTATATTAATTATAATTTATTGTATATATTTATATTGAATATATACAAACAGAAAACTAGGTATAAACTTCTTAGGTTTGTTGCTCTTACGCACTTATCAAGGTGAAGGAAATATACCAATAGAATACAAACTAGTAAAATCCAGAATAATATTAATGATCAGTGATACCCTATTACACAATGATAGATATTAGATGTAATAATAGAAATAAGTAGCTTCAGGTCAACTTTTTTTATTTTTATTTTTTATTTTTTACAGAGACGGAGAGAGAGAGTCAGAGTGAGGGATAGATAGTGACAGACAGACAGGAATGGAGAGATGAGAAGCATCAATCATTAGTTGCGCTTGCGACACTTTAGTTGTTCATTGATTGCTTTCTCATATGTGCCTTGACCATGGGCCTTCAGCAGACCGAGTAACCCCTTTCTTGAGCCAGTGACCTTGGGTCCAAGCTGGTGAGCTTTGTTCAAACCAGATGAGCCCGCGCTCAAGCTGGCGACCTCGGGGTCTCGAACCTGGGTCTTCCACATCCCAGTCTGACACTCTATCCACTGTGCCACCGCCTGGCCAGGCAGGTCAACTTTTTATTTACTTACTTTCTGCCTTTTTAATCTTTGACAGTTTTACTGTGGGCAATGTTTATTTATATACGTACCATGTACAAAATGGTGCATTGTTGAGTCTATTCAGATACATATCATTGCAGTGAAGTACCAGTTAATAAGCATTGTTGAAATTGGATTAATCCATCTCTAATCCAATTATGGTTAGAATCAGAAATAGGGAGTTTCACAAGTGCAGATTTTCTGCAACATTGCTAATAAATGATTTCAAGATGAAATGTACAAGGAATGAAATCACTAGCAACATGAATATTGTTTTTCTTTTTTTTTCATAGTAGTTTGGCTTGTCTTTATGTATTCATGATCTCTTACCAGAAACTCTTAGAATTCAATTGTTTTAGAATTCTGCATTTGTTAGATAGTATATAATACAATGCATATGCCACATATTATATAATATCCTAGGAATATCTGGTGTAATACTTCATACCATTTCACATTACTGTAGCAAAATGTGAATATTCTCACAAGGTAGGGTAAATAACAACCAAGTGCCTTGCTATTAGTTCAAGTTTTGCCTCCAAATCATTTTCAGAGCTTTCTTGGAGGTGGCAATTGGGTGAAGGAACTTGAATGTGCATTACTGAGTTGTGCGTGATGCCACAGTCCACCCACTATTCTGTTCAGTTTCTAGTTGAGCTACTTATAACTTGTAAATTTGTATTGTGAGCCATAATATTGTTTAGACTTCACTTGGCGTAACTAAAACTAGTGTCAACCTTAGGTACTGAAATTTTGCACCAGCACAAGATGACAATTGGGAACATAATTCTCTCAGAGAGGATTTTGACCCACCCCCAGGTGTGAATTCCATTGGATAAACACAGGTGTGGGGAGCCACTTAAGAGAATATTATCTCAGAAGCTATGCTCTATGCTTGTTGACACTGAGTGACAAAACCTGTGTCTACTAGGGACACTTAGGAAACCGAGGAGAAAAAGTGAATTGTTTTCACCTTTAAATGTTTTAGTTTGAACACAGTAATTCTTAAAGTTACAAAATGCTGTTTTTAATTATGTCTCATAATTATTTTCTTATCTGTTCATAAAAAGAAATCGAAGGTTTTAAATTCAAGTGTTTGTTTGTTAGATGGACAGTCTGAAACACGCCAGTCAGCTGAAGAAGGACATGGAGCGTGCCCAGGGGAAAATAAAGCTGCTCATCAAATCCTGTAAGCAGCTGGAGGAGGAGAAGGCGCTGTTGCAGAAGGAGCTGTCTCGCCTGGAAGGCTCGCAAGAGCAGCAGCAGCCAGGTAGGCGCCAGCCGGGCGCTCTGCATGTCGGGTGGGATCCGGGCGCCCTGCTCTCATACTTGGGTGGGATTCAGTCTGTTCGCACTGGATCGGCAGAACTGACACCTAATTTTCTGTTGAGTTCAGTTAAACACTTGTCCATCTCCCAGTTTCTGAATTTGGTGCTCAGCTTGGGGTCATTCACAGGATTCTGAATGAAGCGTGCATTTTGAAATAGAAGTTTATAAAACGTCCCAGAAACTGACAGCGCTTTTTGCTAATGAGCCCTTCCAGGAAGAGGTTTTCCCGCGATGCCCATTTATGTAGTTCCTGTGTCAGCAGGTTGGCATCTGAGCTGGCGCTGGCAGTTGACACGTAGTCAGTTGGAGTTGTCCTCGGCCCGCCCTTGTGGGTCAACTACATGGAGGGTTGGGGGCTGTATTTTTCGGTGTGGAGGTAAAATAAGAAAGGAAAGACAACTTTTCTGCATGCATGCCCGAATGGAATGCTACTTACCGTGTGGAGAGCTGATAGCAAATGTGGTTTGAGTGGTTCTTCTGCACCGTAGCCCGGCAGGCTGGGTCAGTGGTCCTTCCTGCTGAGAAGAGTATACTCAGTGTATACTGCAGCTCTGGGGAGTTTTTCTAATGGGTTTCATGCCAACCATGGCAGCTGCAAGTTGACCAAGACTTCCACCATTATAGCGTCCCCCAAGCTTTTGTTTGTTGGACCCTCCATCACTAACAAAGGGCCTTCAAAGGTTTTTGGGACCAGCCTTGTCACTGGCCCCCTTCTGCCCGCCAGAGCGGTCACAACTGAGGCTGCGGTTCTTTTCACATATGGTGGGAGGTGTGGACAGGGACACGGGATGTGCTGAATTAATCCATTTGATCTCTTATAAATAACTACAAGGAGGTTTGATGGGTTGGCTGAAATACAAGTTTGAAATTTCAGTGGGTTTTATTTAAGCTGTCCTAATAAGATTTACGTAATCTAGAATATTTACCTTGGTATCATCCCTCCCAAACAAAGGTTGTTTGAATGACAAGAACATGTGTCGATCTATCTCCCCCACTTCTGAAAAAAACAAACAAACCCAAAACAGGTCTAAGGTTTTCTGCTTTATGATGTCTAGTGTCAACTAGAGGAGTGTCAAGTGACACGATGTGATTTTTGACAGGTACTGTTGTGGATGCTCATGTAGATGAATTAATGACTGAGGTAAAGGAACTGAAGGAAACCATTGAAGAGAAAACCAAGGAGGCAGACGAGTACCTGGATAAGTACTGTTCCCTTCTGATAAGCCACGAGAAGTTGGAGAGAGCCAAAGAGATGTTAGAAACACAAGTCGCTCGACTGAGTTCTGCTTTGCCAAAGTCGGTAGTCTTGGGATCCTCTCTAGTCCCCTCTGCTACTGAAAAGGTGTCACCCGGCCAAAGTAAAGCTCCAGGCAAAAGGCAAAGGCGAAGGTCCAGTGGGATTCATGAGGCCAAGGCGGGAAGAGCCCCTTCTGCACCAGAGTCGTTTCCCAAAAGAAGCCGGAAAGCGGTGAGAAGTGGTCTCCACCCTGCAGAGGACGTGGAAGACACTGAATTTGAGCCTGAGGGACTTCCAGAAGTTGTAAAGAAAGGTAAGGCATAATTTTAAAACAAAATTATCTGTGTTCCTCTGAAAGTCCACATGCAAAGAGACAGAAGCATTTAATTTTTAGGTTATTGTGCAACTGTACAAATGAATGTTCAGAAGCGATATCCTACTGTTAAGGTATCTGGTTTTCTTTCTGTCATAGAGACCAAATAAGGGTCATGTCAAAAAGTGCTGGTAAATTGGTAAAATGACTATTGAAAACCTGTTTAGAATTTAATATTCCTGTGCTGACAAATCCCAACATCCAGGACACCCTTCAAATGTTCCTGTCTAGTCATGTGCAACCGGGTAGGAGGTGAGCTGGAGGGTGGGCCCCATGATGCTGGCCCCTGGCTGGAGCCACGTTCCACTTTTTTTTTTTAAACCCCAGTGGTCCTCCCACTGTGGCCCAGGGACGGGGAACTGTTATTACTGGTTCATGACCCCAAAAAATGTATAGAAAGCAAGAATAGAGTTTAAAATTTTCATAGCAATGTGACATTGTGATAACATCCAAACACATAATCATTCCTCTATTGATTCATTTTTTTTTTTTGTATTTTTCTAAAGTTGGAAACAGGGAGGCAGTCAGACTCCCACATGCGCCCAACTGGGATCCACCCGGCATGCCCACCAGGGGGCGATGCTCTGCCCCTCTGGGGCGTCGCTCTGTTGCAACCAGAGCCATTCTAGTGCCTGAGGCAGAGGCCACAGAGCCATTCTCAGTGCCTGGGCCAACTTTGCCCCAATGGAGCCTTGGCTGCAGGAGGGGAAGAGAGAGACAGAGAGGAAGGAGAGGGGGAGGGGTGGAGAAGCAGATGGGCGCTTCTCCTGTGTGCCCTGGCCAGGAATCGAACCCGGGACTCCTGCACGCCAGGCGGACACTCTACCACTGAGCCAACCGGCCAGGGCCTATTAATTCATTTTTTTACTGTATTATACAAAATATCCTTCCATAGCAGATTAGAAATTACCTCTCTTCCCCTCCCCCAAATTGTTAAAACTGGTTCTTTGCCTTAGATTGTTTGCAAAGCCCTGTTCTGAGTAATGGTAGCCTGTTGGAAGTCTAGCCCCCAAGTACAGTGGTACTTTGAGATATGAACAGACCTACATACGAATTCTTTTTTTTTTTAAATACAAGCTGCGACTCGGTCTGTATTTTTGTTTGAGATCCAAGTGAAATTCTGAGATACATGTCGTGATTCGGGAAGCTGCCGCTAGTTGGCATGTTGGCACACGGGTCCAGTATCAGCAGCACAACACCAGCATCTCATTTTTTTTCATGTGTTACCCGCAGAATCAAGTTGAATCTCATGCGCTGTACTTGTTCTTGCATCATTTTTGCATTTTTTACTAACTTTTTTTGTGTGCTATCATGGGGCCGAAGAAAGTAAGTGTAAAGGACAGTGGTGAGAAGAAGAGAATGATGTCAATAGAAGTAAAGCAAGAAATAATAGGAAAACCTGAGCGTGATGTATGAGTGATTGAACTGGCAAGGCTGTACGGCCTTAATACATCTACAATTTATACCATCCTTAAACAAAAGGATGCCATCAAACGCGCAAATCCAGCGAAAGGAACTACAATTCTGTCTGAATTAAGGACAAATATCCATGAAGAAATGGAGAAACTTCTGGTGTGGGTGAAAGAGAAAGAGCTGGCAGGAGATACAGTGATGGAGACTAATATGCAAAAAGGCACGTATTATTTACTGTGACTTGAAGAAGTAAAGAACCATCAATCTCAAAAGAGGCAGCAGAAGATATGTTTTTTTTTTTTCCTGTATTTTTCTGAAGCCGGAAACGGGGAGAGACAGACAGATTCCTGCATGCGCCCGACCGAGATCCACCCGGCATGCCCACCAGGGGGCGATGCTCTGCCCACCAGGGAGCGATGCTCTGCCCCTCCGGGGGGTCACTCTGTTGCGACCAGAGCCACTCTAGCGCCTGGGGCAGAGGCCGAGGAGCCATCCCCAGCGCCCGGGCCATCTTTGCTCCAGTGGAGCCTCGGCTGCGGGAGGGGAAGAGAGAGACAGAGAGGAAGGAGAGGGGGAGGGGTGGAGAAGCAGATGGGCGCTTCTCCTGTGTGCCCTGGCCGGGAATCGAACCCGGGACTTCTGCACTCCAGGCCGACGCTCTACCACTGAGCCAACTGGCCAGGGCCCAGAAGATATGTTTAATGCAAGTCACGGCTGGTTTGAAAATTTCGAGATCTGGCATCCACTCGGTGGTGAGGCATGGTGAAGCTGCGAGTGCTGACATAAGGCAGCTGAGGAGTACTTCGTACGTTTCACTATGCTTATCGCAAAGGAAGGCTACAGCCCCCAACGTGTTCAACTGTGACGAAACAGGATTGTTTTGGAAAAAAATGCCCCGGAGGTCTTTCATCACCGCAGAGGAGAAGAAGCTGCCAGGCCATAAACCCATGAAGGACCCTCTCACCCTTGCATTGGGTGCAAATGCTAGTGGTGACTGTAAAGTAAAGCCACTGCTAGTGTATCATTCCAAAAATCCTTGACCCTTTAAGACACACAAGATTCTTAAAGAAAAACTGCAGGTTATGTGGCACGCTGACGCTAGGGCATGGGTTACGCAGTAGTTTTTATTGAATGGGTAAATCTCAGTCTTTGGTCCTGCAGTGAAGAAATATCTTCAAGAA
The DNA here is from genome assembly GCF_036850765.1 of Saccopteryx bilineata. Taxonomy (NCBI): domain Eukaryota; kingdom Metazoa; phylum Chordata; class Mammalia; order Chiroptera; family Emballonuridae; genus Saccopteryx; species Saccopteryx bilineata. The sequence goes on along the minus strand of NC_089491.1, from coordinate 294,666,614 downwards.
AATAAACTCCCGATGAAAGCATTACTAATCCTTGAAAATACTCCAGCCCAACCACCTGGTCTTGAAGATGACATTCTCGATAAGTTCAAATTTGTGAAAGTCCTCTACCTCCCACCCAACACGACTTCTATCTTGCAACCTATGGATCAGCAGGTCATTTCCAACTTTAAAAAGCTTTACACAAAGCACTTTTTCTGCTGCTGCTTTGAGGTGACTGAGAATACAATTCTAACCCTTTGAGAGTTTTGGAAAGATCACTACAACATAGTGATATGTTTACACATTATTCACTTGGCCTGGCAAGAGGTTACAAGAAGAACCTTGAACTCGGCAGGGAAAAAGTTATGGCCTGATGTTGTTGTAGACAGGGACTTTGAAGGATTTGAGCCAGAGACCAAGACTGAGGTAGAAGTGTTGGAGGAGATTGTGTCTTTCGTTAAGTCAATGAGCCTGGAGGTAGATGAGGGTGACGTAAACGAGCTCATCAAGGAACATGAGGAGGAGCTTTCAACTGAGGAGTTGAAGGAGCTACAGATGATGCAACATACGGAGCTTCTGCAAGAGATTAGTAGTGAGGAGGAGGTAGAGTCGGAGGAAGTGATTTCTACAAGTGAAATTAAAGACATGCTGGCAATGTGGGAGAAGATTTCAAGGTTCATTGAAAAGAAACACCCAGAAAAAGTTTCAATTGGTCGTGCTTCAGCACTTTTTTTTTTTTTTTTTTCATTTTTCTGAAGCTGGAAACAGGGATAGACAGTCTGACAGACTTCCGCATGCGCCCAACCGGGATCCACCCGGCACGCCCACCAGGGGCGACGCTCTGCCCACCAGGGGGCGATGCTCTGCCCACCAGGGGGCGATGCTCTGCCCATCCTGGACGTCGCCATGTTGCGACCAGAGCTACTCTAGCACTTGAGGCAGAGGCCACAGAGCCATCCCCAGCGCCCGGGCCATCTTTGCTCCAATGGAGCCTTGACTGCGGGAGGGGAAGAGAGAGACAGAGAGGAAAGCACGGTGGAGGGGTGGAGAAGCAAATGGGCGCTTCTCCTGTGTGCCCTGGCCGGGAATCGAACCCGGGTCCTCTGCACGCTAGGCCGACGCTCTACCGCTGAGCCAACTGGCCAGGGCCAGCACTTTTTAATGATACTTGTTTGTCACATTTCAGTAACATTTTCAAAGACAGGCAAAAGCAAACCTCTTTGGATAGATTTTTTTTTTTTTTTTTCTGAAGCTGGAAACGGGGAGAGACAGTCAGACAGACTCCTGCATGCGCCCGACCGGGATCCACCCGGCACGCCCACCAGGGGCGATGCTCTGCCCACCAGGGGGCGATGCTCTGCCCCTCCGGGGCGTTGCTCTGTCGCCATCAGAGCCACTCTAGCACCTGGGACAGAGGCCAAGGAGCCATCCCCAGCGCCCGGGCCATCTTTGCTCCAATGGAGCCTTGGCTGCGGGAGGGGAAGAGAGAGACAGAGAGGAAGGAGAGAGGTGGGGGTGGAGAAGCAAATGGGCGCTTTCCTATGTGCCCTGGCCGGGAATCGAACCCGGCTCCCCCGCACGCCAGGCTGACGCTCTACCGCTGAGCCAACCGGCCAGGGCCTTTGTATAGATTTTTATTGAAAAGTCCTGCAAGTGAAAGTGCTGAAAGTGCAGCCAAAAAGGCGAAAACAGGTGATGATTAAATGAAAAATATGTAATGTTAAGGTTAGATAAAGTTTAAAGTTAATAAAGTACATTTTTTTACAATTAAGTTTTTGTGGTTTCATTTTAAGTAAAGAAAGTGCAGTTTTAGTTTTGTTTAAAGTAAAGAAAATGCAGTTTTAGTTTACATTTGGTGTTAAGAAAGTGCAGTTTTAGTTTACGTGTCTACAGTGCCTGCATCCCTCCCTCTCTCCTCCTCCGCCATTCACCTCCATTAGCTGCACTCATCTGTCTCCAAGGTAAGAATACAGTACTAAATAACACTTTTCTCTTTTATTTCATATATTTTGTTATGGATTGGTAAAGTATACATGTGTGTTTCTTAATTAAAAACATGTCTTTTTTTATAATTTAGGATGGTTTGGGGATGTTTCACAGGGCTGGAACAGATTAAATCTACTTCAGTTATTTTAAATGGGAGAAATTTATTTGATATACGAGTTGACTAACTTATGAGCTCGGTTATGGAATGAATTAAACTTGTATCTCAAGGTACCACTGTAGTAAGCTATTTTTCTCATTACTATTTTTATTTGTAGTTAAAGGCTTAGAAACAAAAACCAACCAAATGTTGCTTTTTTTAGCCATTAGTGCTGCTCTGGTGTGTGTGTGATGTCCTGTCGTAGTATCCTTGGGACTGATTTTGTTTGTAGTTGTCACAGATCACATGAGCTCCTGTGGAAGGAGGTGATGTACGTGGAGAGTGGAACTGAAATCATTCTCAGCCAGGTCAGGGCTCTGTCCGCAGTCTCCACATGGGTGGGGTCCCCCGAAGTAGTGGTTAGCAGCTTACATTCTCCCCCTGTACACAAGTACTGGCCTTTCTTTTTCCTTCTTTCCATTTACCTTCCCCCCCCCCCGATTTTACATAAGGTTCTGTCTGGTGTGTTCTTCAGATCTTAGAAAAGCACAAGTGAAGACATCCTCATAGAAGGAGCAAGAAAAAATTGATGCCCCCCCTTTATCCATTTTGGTTTTATATGTTTCTAATAATAGGAAACTTGTTAGTTCCAGAGAAAGCGTTTTTGGAGTTCCACTTACCTTTGTTAAAACTTGACCTACTGCGTATCATTTCCATTATAGATAGAATTGGACCTGGCAGTATTGACAGGAAGCTTCTTTTGTCCTTAGGGTTTGCTGATATCCCGACGGGAAAGACAAGCCCCTATGTCCTGCGAAGAACTACCATGGCAACAAGGACCAGCCCTCGCCTTGCTGCCCAGAAGTTAGCACCATCCCCCCTAAATATCCTCAGAGAAAATCACGCCGAAACCTCCAAACCAACAGCTGGTGGCAGCAGATCACAGAAGGTAAACTCCTGTGAACAAGTATATACAGTGTGAAACCCAGGAAATGATGGTGTGATCTGGGTAAAGATTTGACTTGAGGGCTCTTCAAAGTCTGTCCTTCCTCTCCATGAGGTATAAATAAGTCAGCAGTGAGTAGCCCCAAGGATAAACATTACAGTGTCCTGCTGTATGGGTTGCCCTTGACCCAGGAGGCCACTTACAGAGTTTAATGGGAAATGGCACTGTTAGAACTCAGAGGACTTGTAAGAAAGTTTCAGGCATTACTGTTAAGGAGTTTGAAGAGGTATTTTGTTTTTTTTGCACAGGCTTTGGTCATGATAGTTTAGTGCTTTTTTCTCTCACCCAGCTGCTGATTCTTGTTTTGTTTTTTTTTTATTACACATTTAGTTTCTACGGAAAGCACACATTTCATTAGATGGCTGAAGTGAGGAGCTCTGTAGACGGATTTTGCTGTTTTACTTGTTGGGGGCTAAGACCCTAGTGAGTTCTGTGTACCTTGTAAACAGCCCAGGAAATGTTATTTAAAGCAGAGGGAATATTTGCTTAACAGATCCTTGTAGCATGACTAACCCACGCCTGCAGCTGCCGTTTATGTACACAAACGTATGCATTGTAGTGCAGGCTCACGTTTCCTCATTTGGTTGCGCTCTCACTGTAAGTGGGATCATAAAGGGTGGGAAGGGTGAGACTCAGAAGATTTGATGCCCAGAGTGCACCTGCTCTCCCTGCCACAGTCTTGCTTTTCCTCCCACGTTTCACAAACTGGGCATCACAGGAGTATTATTGGAGATTGCTGGAATAGCTTCAAGAATTTTTAAACTTGTGAGTTTTGTTTACTTGTCAGAGTTTAAATATGCTATCTCACCTGAACCAGCAAACGAAGCTTTGAAAGTGTCGTAACCCCATGTAATCATTCTTAAGTGAGCAGGTGTTATTCTCATTAGGAGTTTTGATACCAACCTATGGTGACATTGGTGATTAGTTGCATTAGAATAAGAATGTGTTTGTAAATTTGTTTGTTGATATATAAGAGGTTAAGCATTAAGGAATTTATACATAGTATTAAGTTTGTTTGTAACTTAACTACTGTAAAGTTTTTTGTTTTTTTTTTTGTTTGTTTGTTTTTTTCTGAAGCTGGAAACGGGGAGAGACAGTCAGACAGACTCCCACATGCGCCCGACCGGGATCCACCCGGCACGCCCACCATGGGGCGATGCTCTGCCCACCAGGGGGCGATGCTCTGCCCCTCCGGGGCGTCGCTCTGCTGCTACCAGAGCCACTCTAGTGCCTGGGGCAGAGGCCAAGGAGCCATCCCCAGCGCCCGGGCCATCTTTGCTCCAATGGAGCCTTGGCTGCGGGAGGGGAAGAGAGAGACAGAGAGGAAGGAGGGAGGTGGGGGTGGAGAAGCAAATGGGCGCTTCTCCTATGTGCCCTGGCCGGGAATCGAACCTGGGTCCCCCACACGCCAGGCCGACGCTCTACTGCTGAGCCAACCGGCCAGGGCCTGTAAAGTGTTTTAAAATGCAGGGGTGAGGAGGAAAGGTCTGAAATTTTCTTTCACTCATTAAAATTGATAATCCATTACTTGTATTAGAAATATTCAACCTTGTCCTGACTGGGCAGCTAAGTTGGTTAGGCATGCTGAGGTTGTGGGTTCAGTCCCTGGTCAGGGCACACACAAGAATCAACCAATGGCTGCATAAATAAGTGGAACAACAAATCAGTGTTTCTCTGTCTCTCACTCTTTTTTTTCCCTCCCTTTCATCCTTACTTGTGTCCCTTCCTCTTTCTCTACAATCGATCAATCATTGATTTTACCATTTTGCACAACAGTTTTTCCTCCCCCATACCCCCATTTCTTTCTTCCTCTTTCCCTTCTGTCCCCTCTCTCTGTCTCATTCACTCACATTTAGAATTAACTTGGATGCTGGTAACAGCAAAACACTGAAGAGAGTATTCTGGAGAAGGTCCTGACTTCCCAGTGCCCATAAGTACAGCTTCTTTTTCTTTTTTTTTTAAATTAAGTGCGAGCAGGGGAGACATAGAGACAGACTCCCACATGTGCCCCAACTGGGATCCACCGAGCAAGCCCCCTACTAGGTGATGCGCTGCCTGTCTTGGCTCCTGCGCCGTTGCTCGGCAACCAAGCTATTTTAGCATCTGAGACGAGGCCATGAAGCCATCCTCAGTGCCCAGGGTCAACTTTGCTTGAAGCATTTGAGCCATGGCTATAGGACGGAAAGAGAAAGAAAGAGATAGGGGTGGGGAGGGAGGAGAAGCAGATGGTCACTTCTCCTGTGTGCCCTGACTGAGAATCAAACCCAGGACTTCCACACGCTGGGCCAGCGCTTTACCGCTAAGTCAACTGGCCAGGATGGCTTCTTTTCTATAAAGTAACTAGTGCCTCCAAAGAGTGAGCATTCTGAGCTTGACCAGACCTATTAACATAAGATAACCCCTCACTTGCAGTCCCGGAGTCAGGTTTAGGTCCTGGTGGAGGCTGGGCCAGTTCTGTAGGTGGCTGACTGGGCTCTGCTCCCTGCTCCTCAGTATACATGAATATCCTTCTTGCAGGTCTCACACTTACGGGGATCAAGTGAGGTATTTGGTTCTTAAAACAGGAAATCACAACACAGGAAATACCTGCTTAAAAGTCTGTCTTCTGAGTTGCAGGATGAGTTCTGTGAGGTTGCCAATGATGTTTATGGTTTACCTGTGTCCTCATGTCTAATATAACATCTGATATTCAATAGATAGTTGTTGAATGAATGGAGTTGTTGATGTTGTCCCGAGGTGACTGCAATAATAAATAGATGTTTTAAAGGTGTGTTAGGAAATCATCTCATGAAATTTCCAGACGGGTCATGGTCCCTTCTTTTATGAGGAAATGATGGTAAAGCTGTTTCGATGTGAAGTTCAAACTTCTCTAAGAAAAATGCTTTGCACACTAGGGGGCCTGCTCTCCACACGGCTGTTGAGTCTGCTGCAGTCATAACCATGGTTTCCTGCAGACTTGTGAGCAGTGTGTTAGCTACAGGCGGCAGGAGGCACCAGCAGCTGTGAATTGCAAAGCAGTTTTGTGCATGTGTGCAAATGAGGGAGGGGCTCCCTCTGAGAGGAGTTTATAGGAGATTTTGTGATTAGATACACACTCCAAAACCCAGCCTATTGGATTTTAATTTAATTCAGCATTTTTGAGTCGCCTTCTACAATGCTTGCCTCATCTGTTAAGCATATTTCATCACTCGGTTTGAAAAAAGAGAGCAAGGCATCGTTTTTCTAAAGCAGTTACTTAGAAACTCATCGTTATGATCTTTCAGCTGAAAAGACTGGCTTGAGTCTTGAGTGAGATGATCCCCTAGGTCATTTAGCGGGACAGTTAGTGACATCTGACAAAGTAAAAGGGGAAATGGGTGAAATGTGGATTAGGTGAGGCTCACTCCCTGTTACGTCTCTGGGATGAACAAACCTAGGATCTCCTGGTTTGCTGGGGACTGGGAGCCCGAGGTATGTAGACTTGATCTGAACCTGGGCTTGGTTGGTGCCAGCAGGTGGGCCACTGAATGGTGGAGGATGAAGGCGGTAGCATCACCATTTAGTGGGCCGTGAGCTTTTTCTTACTAACGAACTTCGTTTTCCACTGAGCCCTCCCCCCCCCCCCCCCCTGCCCTCCTCCCCAGTGTGGCTGCAGACCTTGTGTGTAAGACAGTGCGGGTTTGGGTGCACTTAAGAGCTCAAGGACTTGGTGAATCTGACCTCATCTCTTTTCAACAAGACTGACACTAACACACCAACATGAGAATCAAATCCAGGGCTTAAACTGATGACAGATGATCCTCTCCGTAGTTCAGAATCAGAGAAACAGAATTCAGAGGTGAGGGAAGTCCAGGGAGGGACGTGGCGATCTAATTGGGGTTAAGAAGGTTTTACTAGCTCAGTTCTCTCTCTCTTTCTGGGGAACCTGAATATTTGATTCTCCTGCATCTGATGGGCTCAAGGGAAATGACTGTCTTTTGTATCACTTTCTACCTTAAAAAAAAGTACCAGTAAAACTGTGTTTTTCCTTCAACTTTCCGTGGACAGTAATTTTCCACTGAGCCCTGCTCCTGCCCCTTCAAGGCTACTGCTCCCTTGAAGTGTCCACATGTGATCGGAGGCTGAGGCGAGATTTCCAGGGGTTTGGTCTGTCGGCCAGATCTGCTGTGTTTTCTGTAATGAAAAGTATTTAGCTGCCTTTTCAAACCACACGCTTCCTATGGAAAGACTATGAGTGGGGAAAGAATTTCCACCCCCTCCGACCGCCTCAAGGGGGGCGCTGCTGTCAGCTGCGCAGGACGCGATCTGTCACAGAGCACATCTCAGCTGGTGCCCGACACCTGTCGCCCTGGTTAGAACCTGTCCTCGGCTTTTTATTTTTTTAAATATCTTCCTACTTGACTCTTCCGCTGTTGCCTTTGGTCAATCAAGGGAAGCTTTTGTGCACTTACCTGTCCTGTTCCTCTTTTCTCTTTCTATTGTCTTCTTTTACTGCTACCTGACTCTACAAGAGGGCGTGGCTCTCATCTGCTTCTTAGAGGCTTACATTTTCTAAGGTCCTTCTTTCTCTTAAAAGGCAGGACATAGGAAGGGGATTTACTATCCCCAGGACTTTATTATTAGGTAGCTGCTCGTCTGCTGTAATTCAACTCCAGTATGGAAAGCAACAGCGATGTAAGGAGAATGGTTAAGATGCCGTGACATGGGAACAGGTGGTCGGTCTTTCAAATGTTGTAACTAGAGCTTACACGCTAGGAAGGTGCCATGACTCATTTGGGTTAAACTCATTTGAATGACAGCAGGGGCTCAATTAGGATAAATGGAAGCTGGTTTGGGTTCTCTTAGGTGTGTCTTGGACATTTGCTCCCCTTTGGCCGTAGGAGCCTGTCTCTGGCCATCAGAGGCGGCATGGAAAGTCGCAAGGTGACACTCATCAGACAGTGGTTGCATCCGACACCTTCCTAGGGAAGAAAAACTGAACCCGGACTTTGGTCACGCAGTACTCTTTGTGCTGTGGCAATGTGAATGGGATTGAAGCCTAACACATGCTTGTGTTGCAGGTCAGCGTTGCTCAGCAGAGCCCAGCGGATTCGGGCGCCATGTCCCAGGAACCCACCACGAGGCCACTCACAGTCAGCAACCGTCCTGACCGAGGCTCGCCGGACAGCCCCAGGGAGGGTCTGAGGCCCAAGCGCGGCCGGTTCGCCGCCAGCCCGGAAGCTGGTGCCCACTCCAGCGAGAACTGCAAGGTCCAGTAGCAGAGACCTTGTGTATTAGGACCCCGGCAGGTGGCGTCGTGCCAAGAGGGCTTTGTCTTTAGGTCGGGAAACATTATCAGTGGGAAGAAAACAATTCCTTATATATCCAAATGTATTGTACTCTTCAGATCTCCCATTAGAGGTATTAGAAGTCTGGGAGCCCTGTGCACCCAAGCCTCATTGATAGTCCTCTCCAGCACTGAGAATGGTAGCGCAGAAAGCTTTTTCATAATGTAGCACGTGAGTGGCAAGCGCTATATAATAATATCTGTTTGGGTGTGGATTTCACACTCAAAAAATGCAAAACATTTCATACCTCCAGTTAACAGCCCCCACAAAAATGTAAGTTTGCCTAATGTTTCATGTGTATAGTGTTGAGCATGAAATAGTTTTAGATTGAGAGTTTCTTTGAGCTGAGTCATATGAAGGAAAGCCATGTAGTAGGTTTTTAAGGAAAACACACTCATGTATACACACGTGGGTGTGGCCACCCCCTCTTCTGGTGAGTTTCCTACGCCTTTGCTTCCTTAGCCTGTACATATTTGTGTGTGTCGCTGGTGGGAGGTGCGTGTTTATTTCCGGTTGGCCTGGTGGCAGGCTCCTCAAAGGTGTAATGTATCAAATTTTCTGTCATTGTGATGTTTTTTATTAAAGGACCAATTTGTTATGCATTCTTATAAGTGGTGATGTATTAAAACAAGCTTTTTTTTTTCCTAATAAAAATTTTGCCTTTGTTTCTATAGAAGTTATTTCTAAATATAAATGCATTATGAACATTGGGACCACTCCTTGCCAACTTCAGCGACCTCTTACAATAGTAAAACCGTTCCAGTGCGTGCAGCGAGGGATCATACCCAGTTATAGCAAAAGACGACTTGGAATACGGGTCATGGAGATGATATGGGAATATACTGTGTATATCCAGTGTCTACCATATTGTGTGTCCCCATTAAATTGTATCAGTAAGGATACAAGTAAGTGGCATTTTCCAGCTCATTTTGATGACAGGATTTTGAAAATATGCAGACATTATGAGATACCGAATCTAAAAACTTTGGAACGAGTGCTTATGTCCTTGAATCATGGTAAAAATGTTTTCCAGGCCACGAGCTAGCAAAAGGTCATTTGCTCTTGGCTTTCGGTTTAAATGGATGCATAAACCTTGACCCGTACTCTCATTTATATTTTAAAATTGTCCTTTGCAAGGGTGGCCTCTGTTGTTGGATAACGCTTCAGTGATACTAAGCTACTTAGTATTCATCCGTTGAAAGTTGATATCCTGACTCGCCTCCTGTTCCTTCAGTGCTCGGGATCATGGTCTGGTGCAACATCCTCATCATAAATCATCCCAAGGCTGCCCTGCGCGCAAGGGCACGGCCCCGAGGAGACGGCGCTGGGACCAGGCCATCGGCTTATTGGCTGTCCCCAGTTATTGGAAGATTCCACTCCGTAGGTCTGGCTGAGAAGTTCTGTGGGTCCTTGAAAGCTTCTTCGTCTTTTCCCGGGGGGGTGGGGGGGCCGTAGCCACTGCTCCTTCCTTGTTATAGGGAACACTCGGCATGCCTTCCATTATCATGTTCACGACCTTATAAGTGAACAGCCAAGACATGATTCTTTCCCTTCAGCTAGCAGTACTCACAGTCGAGGAGCTGAGCTGCATATAAGATGCAAAGTCAATATGCTACCGTTCTCGCTCTGAAACACCTGGTAAGCAGGTGAGTCACGGATGAGATCCCAGCTGACAAAACTAGGGAAAACTAGACCAAGTCCAGAGGTCTAGGAGTCGAATTCTTTAAGGTGTTGATGCTGGCTGAGATAATTCTTTCATCTTGAATATTTTATAGGAACAGAAATGGCTCTGTGTTTTGGGGGAGTTGTTATCCTGAGCCCAAAGGGACTGCACCTTCAATGAATGGAATATTTAATGTAGTCTGATTTCCTAAGAGCACCCCTTCACCCCTGCACACCCACTAACCTTTGAGATGCATTGGTGGTTTCTCTCATTTGGTGCTAATCTATTTTGTGGAACTATCATTTTCACAAATTTGTTTGGACCTGGAAGGAAGTCAGGGCACGTCTTCCCAGGGCCACCTTACTCTAGGAGGGGAGACATGCTCCACTTCCCAACAGTTTGAGTCCACAAAGATGTCTAACTGCTCTTAGTTTGACTTACAACATTGATCTTAGAGTTTCCAAGTTCTTTCAAAGTCAGGCTCTGTCCGCATGTCTGGAAAGCAATTTAAATTGGAGATAAACTATGATCATTTACTATAAGTCAGAAGTTGCACTAATCATTGGCCTATATTTCATATTTCTCTTTTGTGGTTGAGAAAGGGGATGCAGTTATTTCTTGAGGACACTTAAGTACTGAGTGGGTTGCTCGGGATAGTTGAGTTCTCTCCCTCCTACTTCTAGTCATGTCATAGGATAGAGGGAGAGGCTTTATGCTGGTCTCACTGACTGCAGAGAACAGTTTGGAGTGCTTCAGGACAACTGGGCCATTCTAATTAGAAAAGTCTGAGGACCTCTAGCTAGGATCCTACTTCTGGAAGAGCTAGGTTTCTTTTCTTTTTTTTTTTTTTTTTTGTATTTTTCTGAAGCTGGAAACGGGGAGAGACAGTCAGACAGACTCCCGCATGCGCCCGACCGAGATCCACCCGGCACGCCCACCAGGGGGCGACGCTCTGCCCCTCCGGGGCGTCGCTCTGTCGCGACCAGAGCCACTCTAGCACCTGGGGCAGAGGCCAAGGAGCCATCCCCAGTGCCCGGGCCATCTTTGCTCCAATGGAGCCTCGCTGCGGGAGGGGAAGAGAGAGACAGAGAGGAAGGAGAGGGGGAGGGGTGGAGAAGCAAATGGGCGCTTCTGCTATGTGCCCTGGCCGGGAATCGAACCCAGGTCCCCTGCACGCCAGGCCGATGCTCTACCGCTGAGCCACCCGGCCAGGGCTGAGCTAGGTTTCTAGTGCCACCACTCACCTGAGCTATGGCTCAACTACTTGAAACACTGGAAAGTTATATACACTTGACTAAGTGTTTTGGCATGTTTGCTCAAACCTTCCACCTTTGGATGTAATGGAGACATTAGGATCTCCATTTTACAGGCTGGGATTAAGTTAAGAGACAGGTAGAACTGACCCATACGTCTGGGGAGACCGTGTTAATAATCATAATAATGTGCCTCACAACAATTTTGCAAAATGGAGATTATCTTCTTTGGATAAAAGATGAACTAGGAGAGCCCTGGCCGGTTGGCTTAGCGGTAGAGCGTCAGCCTAGCGTGCGGAGGACCTGGGTTCGATTCCCGGCCAGGGCACACAGGAGAAGCGCCCATTTGCTTCTCCACCCCTCCGCCGCACTTTCCTCTCTCTCTCTTCCCCTCCCGCAGCCAAGGCTCCATTGGAGCAAAGATGGCCTGGGCGCTGGGGATGGCTCTGTGGCCTCTGCCTCAGGCGCTAGAGTAGCTCTGGTCGCAACATGGCGACGCCCAGGATGGGCAGAGCATCGCCCCCTGGTGGGCAGAGCGTCGCCCCCTGGTGGGCGTGCCGGGTGGATCCCGGTCGGGCGCATGCGGGAGTCTGTCTGACTGTCTCTCCCTGTTTCCAGCTTCAGAAAAATGAAAAAAAAAAAAAAAAAAAAAAAGATGAACTAGGGTCAGAGAGTTAAATTTTTTTTTTTTAAGATTTTACTCATTTTTTTAGAGAGAAAGAGAAAGAGAAGGGGAGGAGCAGGAAGCATCAACTCCCATATTTGCCTTGACCAGGCAAGCCCAGGGTTTTGAACCGGTGACCTCAGCATTCCAGGTTAACACTATCCACTGCGCCACCACAGGTTAGGCACATTGAAGTATTTCAACCTCAGTATTGTGAACACAGAACCCACTCACTATCTTGTGCCTCTCTAGAGGGCAGGCTCTTCCAGAATAATCCTGATAGTGTAGATATTCAGCTGATAGAAGAAGCATTTCTATTTTCTTTGTGCAGTGCAGATGTCCTTAAATCGAGGATGATGGCATCTGACTTGTGTTACCTTATATTACATTTTCAAAAATATAAAATGAGATTAGCTCTAAATTTCAACTTCTAAAAATCATAACTTCTAACTTAATGCATAATCATTATGTACTTTAAATCCTTCTAAAGAGTCTGTCTTGGAAAACCTTGCAAAATCTGAAAGATTTGTAAACCTTTGAATACAAAAGTTTAGTATAAATACAGACATTAAAAGTGAAAGTCTGGTGTTAAAATGCCTGGTCTCACCATGTGTTCTTGTGCAAATTAATTCCCTACGCCTCAGTTTCCTCTGATAAAATTGGGAATGATGGTAATAATCTCTTGAAGTTGTCATATATTATTACACTAGTTAATATTTAACTATATGTATGATCTTGCACTCAAAACATTAGTCTGTATACAGATAATTACACATAATTTTAAAATATTGAAGATTAAAATTGTTCGATAAATCTATTTGCCTAACACAACACATTAATTTCAGAGTAAGCTCTGCCCTACAAAATTTTCACCATTCTCAATAACATTATTTTATGAATTTAATCATTGATTTGTATATATCATTCAATTACTAATGGTACAAATGAACCCCTCCACAAACTTGGGGGGTTTTGTTTGGCTTCCAAAGAAAACAATTATTGCAGCAATTATAAATGAATCATATTGCTGAAGTTCATATATAAATTGGTCATTTGGAACTTGGACTACATTTCCTTATAGAAACAGCAGTGTAAATTGTGCCTAAATTCAAGCCTGAAAAGTCAATTTAGCTTATACAGAATTTCCACTCAGCATTGTTTCTCTAGAGGAATATATTTTAAGCATTGGGTCACCAGAAACTTGTTTTTCTACCCCACCACCATCTTTTTTGGGTGTGTGGTGTTGGACAGGAGCTATCTAGAGGTCTCAGGAGAGAGTAACAAAAACTAGCTTCTTGTCTGCCCCATTTCTAACAGCAAGTTCTCCCAGGATGAGAGGGAAAGTCATGGCTTCTCTTGCTTCTGAAGCTGCAGGTAAGGTCCGACCTGTGTACCATTGATGTGTTTGTGTGTGGAAATGTGAGTGGTTTGTTCTGATGTTTTAGAATAATCACAGGGAAACACACTTATCCCCAAACTTCATACATATTTTGTTGACTTGCAGCTGAGTTTCAGCCCACAAAATTCCCCAGTAGAGAGTAAACGGATCCAGGAGCCCAGAAAGCTGGATAGCAGCTTGACGAGTTCTTGAAGGATTCTATTCTGAACCCAATGGGACAAGTTTCTTTCAAGGGCTTAGGATGACTGTGCACCTAAGAAAAATGTGCTTTATTTAACTGCATTTAACCCTTTGAGGTAGTCATGGATTTGGTGTTTGGGTTTCCAGCAAAAGTCACGCTGTTGTAATGGGAATCCCACTTCTTTTGTTTTGCTCCAACGCTGCTTTTGCAAAGGAGGTTAGGAAACAGCAGCTTTCCATCATTACAGACGTTTCAGCGGAACACTGGGATACTCTGAGTTTTAAATGTGAACAGATCCTCTTGGTGTTGAATCGCAGCTGTGTTATCTAACGGAGCATTTGTTGGCTGGCTGCCACCCCTGCCTGCTAGCTAGACCTTGGGCAGTCCACATGAGGGTGTTATGTGTCCTGAATACCATCTGCTGGTTGTTTTAATGGTCATCTTCGTGGACTGAGGCCAGCGAGGGTCGTGGGGGTGCCCTGTGTTAGCCCACAAGGCTATCTCTGCTATTTACAGGCAGCCTATATCATCAGCCCTCACAGCAGGCTGTGGGTACTTTGAACCACAGACACGTAGGGAAGGAGCAAAGTGGCACCGCTGTGATCTGTGAACAGGTGCAGCGAGTGTGGATACTGCTTCCTGAAACAGCTATGCTTGGAACAGGTAGACGAGCAGCATCAGTGTCTCCAGACGTTAGGCACTCAGCCTGTGAACCAAGCAGGGTCTCCCTCCATGTGGGTATACCAGATGATTATACACGTGCACAGAACATATTTTAATGGACAAACTAATACATGGAGGAGACCCATCATTTCTAGAATTTAAAACAAGTCCTTATTGCGATTTATGTTACATTCCACTTAGCAATCTGTTGTTATAAAAACCAGAGCCCAAATTAGCATCCTTAATCTTGTCCAGTATGTATAACAGAATTAGATTTTTTTCTCCTTTGAGGTTGTCATAAATTTATTTAAAGAGAGGCTGTGTTGCTTTGTAAGAGTCTCACTGTTTTCCCAACTGGGGCCTACATTGTGGTCAATGAAGACTTACCTTGTAACTAAATTCAGTCATTTTTAAAAATGATAATCTCCAGACAGAAAATTTTGGTTTCTGTGGCAGAGACAATTGGTTGCCAACCCTCTCTTCCCCTGCCCCATTTAATTCTTTCTTGCCATTAGAATCTCACTTTTGTCCAGATGTTGGGTAGCATTTGCTCAAAGAACTTATCCCCATCACCAGGGAAGGACTGTGGTGAGCACGATCCAGGTATGGCCACATCATTCTCCTTTGCCTGGACTGGTTGTAATGACCCCCGCAGTAACCAAGTCTGAGACCACAGATAATGCATTTCCAAAACACAGGATGCCCGATCAGAAAGACGGGTTTTTGGTAACTTTGCTAAACCTCTGAACCAACGGTGGACTCTTTGTCGTGTCAGAATACATACCATTATTATTATTATTATTTTTTTTCATTTTTCTGAAGCTGGAAACAGGGAGAGACAGACTCCCGCATGCGCCCGACCGGGATCCACCCGGCATGCCCACCAGGGGGCGATGCTCTTCCCACCAGGGGGCGATGCTCTGCCCATCCTGGGCGTCGCCATGTTGCGACCAGAGCCACTCTAGCGCCTGGGGCAGAGGCCACAGAGCCATCCCCAGCGCCCGGGCCATCTTTGCTCCAATGGAGCCTTGGCTGCGGGAGGGGAAGAGAGAGACAGGAAAGCGCGGCGGAGGGGTGGAGAAGCAAATGGGCGCTTCTCCTGTGTGCCCTGGCCGGGAATCGAACCCGGGTCCTCCGCACGCTAGGCCGACGCTCTACCGCTGAGCCAACCGGCCAGGGCCATACCATTATTTTTTCAAAGCAACTTCCAGTTGCAAAGTCTGTTACTTTATCCAGAACCTTCTTCAGTCAATTGCAAAGCTTGTTGTTCTCTGCTTGTTGTCATTGTTGTTAGTCAACAACTATACTTTGAGTTTGGCCTGCTACCTGAGCAAGAGAGCCCTTTGAAACCCATTTACTTAATGATCTTCCTTTCTCCACGAGAATTATGTTTAAACTGGTACAGGGTGCCTCTGAACCCTAAGTGACATGAAGAAAGCATGTAATTTTCTAATGCCTCTTGATGCACACCTTTGAAGTCATTGATTATTCTGACTATTGTGATTTTCCTAAACATCGGGTAATTTAAATTATAATAGCCACAAGTCCAAATCAAATGGCTTTTAAATTTTCTATTGTAACAATACGGTTTAATTATCTAGGTTTTCTTAATCACATTGGGATTCTGAATAAGAGAGAAATAGTTTTCTCTGTATTTCATACTATGTCCTGAAACCTGGATCCCAGCTACTCAGAATGGTTCTTTTTAAAAAATCTAACATTGGGCCAGTCAATGTGAATAATTATTTACACATTTTTTTCTAGAAATAATCATTCACAGAAGGAATAGTAAGTTTGGACCACATTAAGAAAATTGAGTCTTGAATTCTATGCAGAAGGACTATCTCTCCTCTCTGCATTTACCTTAAAGATCAGGGATATTACTTGGAGAACTCAGTAGGGAAGCCATGGTTAATTTGCCCGCCTCAGAGAGATGTATGTGTGTGCATGTTAGTGGGACGTCATGGGAACAGACACATAGAAGATGACCACGCAGTGTGGCTGGCAGCAGTCTCACAGAACCTCTACGTCTCCCTCACCAAACTTTTCTCTGAGCTAACACTCTTGCAAACCATCGCGTAATGTACTCTGTTGTTAGCAGCTCTCAAATATGGAAGTGTGTGTCTTTCACAGAATTTAGTTAATAAAATTACATAGGTTTCGGGTGTACATCTCTGTACATTGCACTGTGTTCACCACCCCAAGTCAAGTCTCTGTCCATCACCATTTATCCCCCTTTACCCTCCTCAACCTCCCCCTCCCCCTTCCCTCTTGTCATCACCACACTGCTTGTCTGTGTCTCTGAGTTATTTTTCCTTTGCTGAATCCCTTCACCTTTTGCACTCAGCCTCTAATCCCCGTCCTCCCTGACAGCTGTCAGTATGTTCTCTGTAACTCAGAGTCTGTTCCTTTAGACCAGCGGTTCTCAACCTGTGGGTCGCGACCCACAGGTTGAGAACCGCTGCTTTAGACTTTAAGTTAAAAAAAAAAAGTCTCTGATATAAGGCTGTTTTAAGACCTCCTTTTTTCTCCCAGATTTCTTCCCTTCACACATCCAACCTACTTGAATTTGATTCAGTGTATGAAAACCACAAAATCAGAGGATATCGACCTTTCTAAAGCGTTCCCAAATATTTTCTTTAAATAACAGCAGATGGGAGCCCTAGTTAGAGACAATCACTTGGCAGAAAGGCTGAGTTTGAGAGAGAACTTTACTAGTAAGGTGGTCAGAGGGTCCCAGCCACTGAAGGTCAAGTATAAGTGCAGATGAAGATTCTCTGCAGTGGTCACTGGAACAGCCAAAGAGCTTTAAGTTGTTATAATAATAACAGAGACTTTAGAAATAAAGAAGGAAACATTGCTTATAAACTCACTCTAACCCCCAAATTCTTTTTCTCTATAATAGACATCCTGAGAAAACATTTTTTTTCTCCTGTAATTTTTCATGACACAGCCACAGAGAGGAGTTATTAACCTCACCCTCAGCCGATTAAGGTGGCCGTTTGCCAGGGTTTCCTCGGGACTTGGTGCTTTATTATCTTTTTCTTTTTTTTTTTAAGTTCAAAAAGATGAAAAAAAAATTTTAAAGCCTTGTTTTCTGGTTTTATATATTCCCACTTGAACTGTTTTCTAGTCTCCATGATATCTTTTAAACTTATTGAGGTCAATGAGTCCTGGGGCCCTTTAAGATGGGTTGGTCTAGACGCCAGCCGTAATCATTTCATGGGAGTTGATTATGAATACGTTATGGGTGGTGATGGGTTGGGAAATGCTGAGAGATGGGCAGTGAGGGGGGAGACAAGGTGGGAAGAGCTGAGGCCAGAAGGAATGCCAGGTTGATCAGAATACCCCTGGGAGCATTTGCCAGCTTACTGTTTCAGCTCAAGAACTGGAAGTCTGATGGTCACGTGGCGAACTACTGATTCCAGGGAGGAAGACCCTGGACCTTGGTCTCTCAGCTGTTCCCTGCAAACGTCCTTGTTGTATGACGACAGACTCCCAGCCCACTCCAATGCTCTCATCTATCTTTACGTCACTCACCCCACCTGTTTCCCAGGAATAGCCCCAAAGCCTGTTTACTTAAAAGAAACTAGTGTAGACCTCAAGTCAGATTATTCCAAGTCTAATCTTATCAATAGTTTTAATTTCTGCTGCCACGGATTGGACCAGGCATGCTCTCTGGAATGGTCTCGGACTAGTTTGAGCTCCTGTACTCTAGAACTACATCATCTTTGAAAACAAATTCCCTGATGACTCTCTTCATTCGTTCAATTTTTCATAGGCTGAGAGACAATTAGGGGGAAAGTCAAAAGATGTAGCTAATTCCCAAATGACAGATAAGTGGTTTCACCTCTCATTTCCTTATTTCCATCAATTGCATCATTCCTCTGCTCCACCTCCAGGTAGTATGCCTCTGACTCAGCTTGCATTCCCCTCTCCCTCTTACACCCTCTATTCTTGCTTCATGGAATACTTTGCTTCAATCTTTAGAGAGATCATTCTGTATAAAAGCTTTTGTCAGTGATGGTTAGTTGGCCCCCATATTTATTATTCTTCATTGCTTCTTCTTTTCTTATTACAGAGCTCCAATTTTCAGCTGGGCACGTGACTGCCATTATTACAAATATTTCCCCTACATTTCAGTCTCTTAAAACGCAGCAGGCATCGCTGCTTGCCCATTGATTTCCCAGTCACCACATGTTGCTTTCCATTGCTATTGCTGATCTTTCTCATGCCCACTCTCTCCAAAGAGCATGTGTCCTAACAGTCTTTGGAAACCTGGTGATCCCTGACACAGCGCCGTGCATGGAAGAAGCTTCAGTAAGTAGTTATTGATCAATCTTTAGCTGGTTGATTAAAAAAGAGGCAGAACTATAATTGCCAATAGATTTTTTTATTCCAATTGCAAAATAACCCAGGAATATAAATGTGGTCTTTTAAATTTTTATAAAAAAGAAGAAAACTCTAGAGTTAAATGAGTTTTATTTCTAAGACTGTGGTAGCCATGATCACCTCTCAAAACATTTTTTCACTATTCTTAGAATAAACACTCAGCCCACCCAAATGAAGTGGCTTATGAGGTCTTCAGCCAGCATGTCTATTCCTGCCCCAAACTATTCTCACCATTCCTTGGGGTTGTTCCTGCTTCCTAGGTCTCCTGAATCCTCCACGTTCCAACTTTTCTGTGGTCTCCTTGGTCATCATCTCCTCCTGGGAGTGACTGAGTGACCTCTCATCTGGTGAGCACTTTAATCACGACAGTGTAACATACGCTATATTTTTTTCTGCATACTCCTATTTCCTCATCTGAATTTGAGGACTCCCTGGGGACAGTAGAGTGTTTTAAGCCTCCTTCTGACTCGCCCAGGGCCCAGTCTTTAAGTACTTATTGGTGATTATCACCTAGATGACAGAGGCCTTTTTTTTTCTTCTGTTTTTCCAAATGAGAGAAGGGGAGATAGAGGGACAGACTCCTAGCATGTGCCCTGACTGGAATCCGCTCAGCAACTCCCGTCAGGGGCCAATGCTCTGCCCATCAGGGGCCATCCTTGCAACCAAGGTATCTTTAGCACCTGAGGCAGAGGCTCCACAGAGCCATCCTCAGTGCCTGGGGCTGATGTGCTTGAACCAATCTAGCCATGGCTGCAGGAGAGGAAGAAATGGGGGGACGGGCGGAGAAGCAAATGGTCGCTTCTCCTTTGTGCCCTGACTGGGAATCAAATCCAGGACATCCATACGCCAGGCTGACACTCTACCACTGAGCTACTGGTCAGGACCTTATTTTTCTATTTTATTTTACTTTTTAACTCAGGACGTGGAAGGGTGAGAAATTGGCATGACATATTGACTTCCTAGCCTTAGCCCTGGCTGGTACTAAGAGCCATCTTCTTGGGCATCTTTTTGACACAACGAGACCAAATGGTTCTTAATAAGCAATCCAATCTTTGTGGACAGCTGTTTCAACTGATTCATCTCTGTCTCAGAACCCAGAGCCAGCCCCATTAGTCAGGAGGAGGGTACACAAACAGGCACTTCCTTCCCACTAGTTTGCTAACCAGTTACTTCTAGCACAGCTCATTTTCCCTCTTTCTTTGAGATAAATAAAGATGACCTCAAGTTCAAGGATCTAATCACAGAAAGGTCAAGAAACCGAAGCCCAGAAGGTTTGTATGTAGTTCATCTTTTCCCTTTCCATAATAAGGTGACCTTTTATGGCTCCTCAAGTAGAGTAGGACCTAATGTATCCCTTCCTCCTGTGTTTGAAATCGGTGGAAACAGCCACTTCAGATTGCCACCCATCCACCTTATCAGGGAAGAACAGGTTTTCCAAGGGAATTTTAAAAGATACATCAGATCGCAGGAGGAATGTTCCACCCATTTAACTTTTGAAGTTTATTTTTTAACATTCTTTTTTTTTTTTTTTCTTTTTCTGCTTACGAAAACTCTCCTCCCTCTCATCAATGGCACTTGGGAGAAGTACCCTTTATAAGGTCACTTTCTCTCGGCCTCACGTCTGCCTTCTCTGCTCGCTGTGTGATGCTGCCACGAGCTCCCTGGACACCGTATTTCTGCTTTGCCCTCTGGTTCCCTGGTGGCTTTCCCGGGCATGGGCGCCCAAGGGACACCAGAGAGCTGGAGGAGGAAGGGACTGGACCCTTCCCGTTTGCTTCCTCTCCGCGTCACCCCAGACTCACCCTCCTCTCTGGCAGCGACACTTCAGTTCAGTAGCAACATCTGGATTCCGTTTGCCATTTCCCCAACACTCATCAGCTGCCTCACGCTGCCCGAGAGACCAGCACCAGCCAGACCTCCCCCCAAGTTTCTCCCTTGGAGCAATTCTCACCCCTTCCTCTGTTCCCTCGGCCTTCAGCACGGCCACTGCTCATTGCTGGCACAGCCTCTGTGAATGCTGCTGGTCTTTGGTTTTTCTCTTTCATAGAACACTGAATTAACAG
Source organism: Saccopteryx bilineata (assembly GCF_036850765.1). Taxonomy (NCBI): domain Eukaryota; kingdom Metazoa; phylum Chordata; class Mammalia; order Chiroptera; family Emballonuridae; genus Saccopteryx; species Saccopteryx bilineata. The sequence continues at coordinate 294,645,962 of NC_089491.1, read as the reverse complement.
TACTTGATTAGATTCACCCTGTGTAAACGATGGGTGTCATTTCTGTTCCTTGCTTGGACCCTGACTGACACAGATTACGGAGGTGGTCTTCTGTGTTTGGGGATAACACAGCTCTTTCATATAAATTTCTTAACTTGTATTTTTCACCTTTTTAAAATTTCCACCAGTTGTGTCTGAATTGTGGCATGTCCTAGGAATTATTCTTTCTTGCCACGATAACCTGTTGATCAGGCTTGATGCTAATACTTCAAGACTTAAAAAAACCCCACAAATCTGCAAACCTCCACTTTCAGCAAGAGTGAAATTGATAGTGTTCTGTGTTGTCCTGACCCCTTCATCCTTCTGACAGAGGGGAGTATCCAAGTCAGCCCCACTCTTGTGACACCTTGCAAGTCCCAGGAGGGAGCAACCCAGGGCACTCTAAGAATCGTAACTCCAGGAGGCTGGTGCTCCTGGCAGGGGGTGGAGGAGGGGCACCGGTGGGAGCACATGCATTGGTTTAAATTTTCCTTTCAGTGTTGCTCAGCAGGACTGCAAGTGGGTCTTAGGGGCAGATGCTGGTGCTTGAAGGTGGCTATTCCAAGGTTACAGGAAAATGTCTCCCTTGAGAACTGTGCTCAGAGGCGGTGCTTGTTGCCATTACTCATTTGATAGCTGCTTCTTGTTTCTCTATCATGTATTCTTTTTTATCATTATGCAATGGCATTTTTGGCAAAGCTGAAGTTTTTAATTTTAACGAAGTCTAATTTAACAAATTTTTCTTCCATGGATCATGTTTATGGTGTCTTATCTAAAAACTCCAAACCTAAAGGCACGTTCTCCTAGGCTTTCCTCCAGAAGTTTATAGGATTGTGTTTTATCGTTAGGTCTATGATCCATTTTGAGTTGACTTTTTTGAAAATTGTAAGGTGTGTGGATTTTTTTTTTTATATGAACGTCCAATTCTTCCAGCAGCATTTATGGAAACGACTATCCTTTCTCTGTGGAGTTACCTTTGCTCCTTTTTCAGAGACCAACTGACTATATTTGTGTGGGTCTATTTCTGAGCTATCTATTCTGTTCCAGGTTCATTCGTTTTTCCGATAGTGTTTATTAATCACCTACTACAGGGGTTGGGGGTGGCATTCTGCTCAGGCACAAAAAGAAAAGACTAAGTCCCTGCTCTCAAGCAGTTTTTGCTTCTCATAATCAAAGCGAGAGTTCCCAGTAGAGCTTGGCAACTACTGCATGGATGTACATGCAGGGTACCAAGAGTTTCCAGTACACAAACATACAAAGCATCCAACCATTTCTTCCCACCACTCATGACTGTTTCCATCAGGGTCCAAGGCACTATCATCTGTTACCTGCATTTTTACAGTCATCTCCTAACCAGGCTCTCTGATTCTGTGCTTGCCTTTCCTTTAAAAGAAAGTGGAATTATGCCATTCCTCTGCTCCGAATCTCCAGTGGACTGACTCCCTCCTACCTTTGAATGAAAGTCAATGACCTCACATGAGCCTTCCTGAGTTGATCCCATCATGTTCCCGATTCACCTCTCAGTCTCACCCCCATCATTCTCTTCTGGCCTCTCTAGGCTCCTTGCTGGTCCTCAAAGATGCTGGGCAACCCTGTTTTAGGGCTTTGTATGTGCTTGGCTCTCTGCCCGGGATAATGTGCCAGGTAATTCATTGCATGTCCTTCTCTGTGCAATTCCTTTAGGTCTTGATACTCGATCCTATCACCATTCATTACCTGCTCAATATTTTCTTTCTTTTAATCCCTCTCTCTTTCTCCTTCCCTCCTTTCTACCCTCTCTCCCTCCCTCTCTCTCTCCCTCCCTCTCTCTCTCCCTCCGTCCATCCCTCCCTCCCTCCCTCCCTCCCTCCTTCCAGTGGGCTTTATGAGATTATGGAATTTTGTGTTTCCTTCTCACCCTTCCTCCTTCTCACCCCCACCCTCCTCCATGGTGCTTAGAAAAATGCTTGGACTATAGTATGAACTCATCCAATATTTATGAAATGAAAGCATGGAAAAGAAATAGGGACACATGGGGGGGGGGGGGATCCCAGTAAACTCTCAGCTTCTCAGGGAAAGAGAAACTTATCAAAAACCATCATTAATTCCCAAGGCCTGGGCATGAAATAAAGGCTGAATAAATGAATGGATAAAAATATATATACTCAAATACCCACTTTATAGTTGAGAACAACACCAAGGCACAAAACCTCAAATTATTTCCTACAATCATGCACCCCAGTAGTGGCAGACATGACATTTGATACTGTCGAGATAAATTGTGTTTGTGGTTTTTTTTTTAATTCCATCATAATGAAACTATAACCTCTGAAATAAGATGAACAAATTGGGTCAAGGGGGTTAATTAGAAGCCCGGAGGAGGCTTCACGGGTTAGGATATTTCTCAGTAGGACTTTGAAGGAAGAGAGTCTCAATGAAAAGACGAGGAAAAAGAGTTCTCTCCTCCCTTCCAAATTCTGTATTTTGGCTGAGACGTCTGAATGCAGGAGTGAGCACCAGAGGATCCTGAGAGTGTCCTCGACAAGGCACCCGCTTACCAGGTAACAGAGGCCATGGAAGGAAGGCCGCTCGCCTTTAACCTCCCAGCGAGGCCTTCTTTCATTTGCATCAAAAGGTAAAATGCTGGGGGATTCCGAACACCTGAGGCATCTACGAGGCACATGCAGATTTCTCATTACCTGCGCCTGTCTTGGGCGCATTAGAGATTACCTGGAGGAAGTTGTCTTTGTCAGGGTCCTTCTCAGAGCGTCTCTCTTGGACCCCAGCTGGAGGTCCCTATCCCAGCCCAGGTCTTCAAGGAAAACGAGGGGAAGGGACGCGATGTAGCTGACTCTCGCGTTCTCCAGTGTAGAGGTACGCACGCGGGTGGGCACTGTCTGCGTCACTATCGCGCTCTGGGTCCCATTCGAAAGTGAGTGGCCCCTGAACTGCTATAAGCGCTGATGCTCTCTCTCCCTGGGGCTTGCGCGGGTAATTGGCCGCGGTCATGTTCCGTCTCTCCCTCAAACAGCGTTTATAGCTTTTCCTGGTCTGTATAATCTGTTTTACTGAAAACTTATACCATTAGAGAACAAATAATACTGACTTGTATTTCCAGATTTATATAACTCATTCCATATGGCTTTGACAATTCTATCATATTTTTAGACAGTTACAAAAGATCTTGTTCCTCGTGGAATGTCAGCATAGCAACTTGGAAAGTTGAGGGCTGTCTTACGAGGAATGTAAAATATTAGAAAGGTCAAACGACTAACTTCAATTTTTTTTTTTTAACCAACACTGATAGAGGAAGAAATGAGAGATTTCTTTTGGGTTCCACAGGGTAAAGGAATGTTGCTTTTTTGTTGAAGACCAGTATAAAAAAAAATTTTTTTTTTAGTTTATTGTCTATTAGTAAATCATAATGTGTTTTAAATATGTTCAATGTTCTCTCTCTTTAAATTTGCCAGGCTTCTCATTATCCAGTGCACTTGATTGAAAGTTTGCTTTTGGAAATTTAGAAGCTTGAATTGGATTCCTCATTCCATAAACTACCACCGAGAAATAAATTTCATTTACTTATTTATTTTACATTCACTATTATTTTATTAGTTTCAGGTGTAGAGCATGGTGTTTAGATAATCCTATACTTTACAAAGTGGTCCCCTGACTGAATTTCAGGTGCCCACCTGACACCATAAGAATGGAACGTTTTTTAAGTTGATGTGTTGTTGCCTTGTATTTTTATACTTTTGTACAGGCTGTAAGAGAGAGAAAAAAAGAGTTTTCTCTTTAAGAAAAGCATCATGACACCAAATCTCTTCCAATATATTCATAGGACCCCTGTCGGTAAATTACAGGAATGGAAAGAGCACCTTAATTTTCACCGTCAGGGTCTAACAGAGAATTATGAATTTTTCTTTGCATATGGATACATTTTCTTGCACTTACAAAGAAAAAAAAAATAAGCGTGGGACTCTTTTAATTCCCTTTGAGGGTTCTCCCTTTTCTCTTCCTCCTCCATTTGGCTGAAGGAGCAAAGATAAACGGGAATGGTTATTAAAGAATCACTTGTTACAAATAACTGATTAGGATTTGGACCACGTCAACAGTTGCTGCTTGCCAGCCTCTTGGCAGAGTTCTGATCACGTTGGGTTTGGGGTAATCAATTTATTCTAATACAAACCATATTGGAGGATTGCGATTTTATGCCTTTTTATTCCCTTTAAACAGCCTTCTGAACTTAATGCTTATTATTTTGAAATGCGGCCAAATTCTGGCCACCACAGGAGTCCAGTATTAAGACGAAGAGCCTAGTTCTCTTGATATTTTCTGTGCTTATGTAGAAAATTGGACAGAAAGATTACCTTTCTGTTTTTATTTTGAATCTGCTGATTATTCAAGTTTTATTAGGGAGGTGACAGTAACCTTTTCATCTATAAAACTTTTCTATAATGAAGCCTTCCTCCCCTTGATTTATTTTGCCTAAATTTTAGGTAAACAGAGAACACCCCCAAATTTAGTATTCAAATCCAGTAATAAACAGAAACCGTAGCTTGGGTGGAGGCCCAGAGAAGGAAGCCCAGGGGATTTTGGGGGGAAAGATATCATGCAATTTGACAACCAGCAATGCGGAGGATTAGATAAGCTGAGAGGTTGTGCGTAGATGTTGTTCGGGCCCTGCATGGGAACAGAGCCGTAACAAAGCCATGTTCCAAAGGTTACATAAGCCAAATATTTTGAGATATATGGGGGAGCAGAAGAGGAACTTCAGATGAGCACCTATGGATGAAATGGAGAGGCAGTGAAGGTTTAAGCAGAGGTGGCAAACTCAAATGCCTGCAGGGCGTAGGCAGGTGACCTACATGCAGGGATGCTATTAATAACATTTAACAACAGATATGGTACCAACACTTACCAATCTGCAGACACTGGCTATTGAGATGGAGCAGGGGCCCATAGGTGCCTCTGGTACCTGGCATTTCTCCTTTATATTCTGGGTTCTAGGTACATCTGGAGGATCCTTAGAGGAGGGTCTAGGAAGACTGGAGAGGCAGGGATACATTTGGAAGGCACAGGATAGTTTTGGTTTATCAAATATAAAGTACTAGTTGTCAATTGTCTGACAACTAATTTGGATGAACTGTACTGGTGGATTATCAGCCCTGCCATGGGTACAGTGAACTCTATGGAGAGACAGTAGAGAGTAGTGCAGACTGTGGTAAGCCTGAGTCTCTGTTAGTGGCATTCCAATAGATTTTATGTTCATTGGAAATTTCCTTTATAAAAACTATTCTTTAACCCCATGGGGGTAAGACAAATCACATCTACGGGGTGATCATGGGCATCTGTCATCACACGAGATTTCATAGTTGGGTTCTGTCTTACTAGCTGATATAATACCAATGTTTCAGGTAAGAAACCTCAGTTATTTATAACCTCTTTATTCATTCATTTCTCTCTTTCCTCACTTATTTATTCAACACAACTAAAGATTATTTTTATTCTTCATGCTCTGTCACTTATTTGCTAATATTCTTCTTAGACTATCTATTTCCAACTCCCCAAGAGCCTTCTCAGCATAGTACCTGAGCCTGCCCTTCCTGCCCTTTGACATCACACAGGAACTCATAAGTTCATTTGTTTTTTGTTGCTCTACTTAACACTTATTGAACAACATCCATGCATCAGGCCCTGTTACCAGGTGCTGATATAAAGAGACTTCCAAGACAACCTTTTTCTTATTGCTTCCACAGAGCTCACTGTCTAACTCAGCCCAACGAGCTGGTGACATCATCTCCCTCAGTCCTTCTCAATGTTGGTTGAATGTCTTTCTCTCTTTTATGTCTGCCACCCCCTTTGCCCCATGCTACCGTAGTGGTGTCCTCAGCGTCCCATCTCACCTTAGGGTCCCATGCTCATTCTGTGCCTCCAAGTTCTTACTGAGCAGCCTCGACAAACCTCATCTCTCCAGTCCCTTAGCGCCCTTCTCTCTCGCCCTGGTGGCTTTCAGACTTCCATGCTCGGTGCCCTCCCTCTTCTCCCCCCGGCCCCCACCACGCTCCTAGCCTTCTCAGGCCTCCAAATTCATGAGGAAAACTCACAGTTTATCAATGGGCTTCCTCTGTGCTGCTACCGAGATCATACTCCATCTGCGGGAGACTGGAGCCCTGGGAGGGTACCTAATGCCAACAAGTTTCCCAGGGTTTGGATGAATGTGAAACAGCACATCCAGGAGTGCAAGGATACTGCTTGACATCTGGTAGGAGCAGCACTTCAATCTGACTTGACTGAGGAAAATGGGAGAAAGACAAAAAGACAGAAGGGCAAGTGCATCTGGCTCCATTCCTTGAGTCCCACTCAAAGTTGCTTTCTCTTCACCTGACTGTCAAACCTATGCCAACCCAAGCAGAGAATGACAAGGGGGGGGGGGCTAGTGATGAGTGGATGAGGCTTCTCCATATTTGCTGCTTAGATGTGTATGGTCAATACTGTTTACAGGGACTTCTGACCTGGCTCTGCTGCCTTATAAGAATAAGAATGGGAGAGGGGCCATGTCAGCTTCCAGAGATCTGCCTACTGTATCAAATGTTATGTGTTGAATTGTGTTCCTCCAAAAATAATATGTTGAAATTCTAACCCTTGGCACTTCTGAACGTGACTTTACGTACAGATCAGTCTTTACAGAGGTAATGAAGTTAAAATGAGGTCATAAGGGTTAGCTTAATCTATATGACTAGTGTCCTTCTTAAAGGGGAAATTTGGACATAGGACAGATACAGAGGGAAAACGGTGTGAAGACACACAGGGAAAAGACAGCCGTGTAACTCGAGAGATGCATCTACATGCCACAGAATGCAAAGATCACTGGAAAACACCAGAAGCTAGAGGAAGCCAGACAGGATTCTCCTCTAGAGCTGTCAGAGAGCGTCACCCTGCCCACATTCTTGACTTTGAACTTCTATCCTTCCAACCTGTGAGACAATACATTTCCATTGTTTCAAGCCACCATATTTTTTTGGGATGGCAGCCCTAGGACACTAATACTCCTTCTTCCTTTGTCAACATTCCCACAGCAGGCCTGGGGATGGCCCACCACAGCCATGACAAAAAGATAAGTTTCTTCTGCTTGCCATATGGAAAAAGAACCACTGTGTTTTGCCGACACGTCTAAACACAAAGGCAGTATTTGTCCATAGGCTAATATATACATCTTTTTTTCTGTTATTTTAGAGTGGCACTGTCCATTAATACAGTAGCCACTGTTACATGTGGCTCTTTGATTTTACTTATATGTGGAACCTAAAAAGTAAACTGAATAAACAAGCAGAACAGAAACAGACCCATAGATACAAAGAACATTTTGACAGTTGCTGGATGAAAATGGGTTTGGGGGAGTGGGTGAAAAAGGTGAAGGGAATAAGAAGTAGAAATTAATAGTTACAGAGTAGCTCTGGGGATGTGAAGTATAGCGCAGGGACTATAGTCAATGATAGTGTAATAATTGTGGATGGTGCCCAATGGCTGCTAGATTTATTGGGGTGATCACTTTAGTGTCTAACCGCTAGACATTGTACACCTGGAGCTAATATAGTATTTCATGTCAACTGTAGTTTTAAAATTATTCAGAAAAATAAGTTAGAAAGACCTAAAAAAATAAAATCAAGTTTAAATTAAATTAATTGAAATTATTAAATTAAAAACTCAAAGCCTGGCCCTGGCCAGTTGGCTCAGCGGTAGAGCGTCGACCTGGCATGCGGGGGACCCGGGTTTGATTCCTGGCCAGGGCACATAGGAGAAGCGCCCATTTGCTTCTCCACCCCCCCCCCCTTCCTCTCTGTCTCTCTCTTCCCCTCCCGCAGCCAAGGCTCCATTGGAGCAAAGATGGCCCGGACACTGGGGATGGCTCCTTGGCCTCTGCCCCAGGCACTAGAGTGGCTCTGGTCGCGGCAGAGCATTGCCCCTGGTGGGCATGCCGGGTGGATCCTGGTCGGGCGCATGCGGGAGTCTATCTGACTGTCTCTCCCTGTTTCCAGCTTCAGAAAAATACAAAAAACAAAAACAAAAACAAAAAACCCTCAAAGCCTGACCTGACCTATGGTGGCGCAGTGGATAAAGTATCAACCTGGTACACTGAGGTCGCTGGTTCAAAGCTCTGGGCTTGCTTGGTCAAGGCACATATGGAAGTTGATGCTTCCTGTTTCTACTCTCCTTCTCTCTCTCTTTCTCTCTTCTGTAAAATGAATAAATAAAATAAAAGATTCAGTTCCGTGGACATACTAGCCATGTATTAAGTGCTCAGTAGTCACATGTGGCTGGCAGCTACTGTGCAGGACAATACAGATACAGAACGTGGTCATTAGTGCAGAAAGCAGTACTGGGCAGCACCGTGCCAGAGAAGCAGCTATTCTAGTAGGTTGAATGTTCTGGTCAATGGAGAGGGACTATCTATGCCTAAAAAATGACTAAGTGAGAAAAGAGAGAAAGAAATGGAAAGGACAAAGAAGCCAATACAGTTAATACTGAAACTGTACTTTGATAGTTCTAAAAGGATGTTATAATCTTGAACTAGTTTGGAGACGGGAGTATAAATTTCAACACCCACTGTACTGATGTAGGGCTCTGATGCTGGCACGTCGAGCACTGGGTTGATTGAATGCTAAATAAATCTGCGTTTGCTGTCTAAACCATGGCCTGACTATAAAACTTAACCAAGCCTGGGGAATAATTTAGGAACATTTAAAGTCATTAGATTCATTAGCTCTGACTTGAGCAAGACAAAATAAACAACCCTCCCAGCCTGACTTGGAACCAATTCTCCCACCGCCTTCTAAGTCAAAACTAAACCCTCTGCGTTTAAATACATTACAAATGTTTTTCTTCTTCTGGTTATGTTGATTCTCATTTCTGTGTTCTTTCAGTGTTTGTTCCATTGCTTTCTGCACCCTAATTACTTACTGTCTCAGAGCGATAGGACCGCTAAGGACCGAAGTGTGCAGCTTGTCTCTGCCTCCCATCTGGAATTCAGCTGAACACACTGTCTATTCCTCCTGTGTCCTGGCCCATCCTTCGTGGGGACATCATCAGCCCAGGAGTGGACCTAGCAGTTTGACCCCCTCGTTTTTTTCATAATGGAATTTTTACATTCTTTCCAAACCTTTGGGTCAGAGTGACATTTAGTTTGCCCCTCTGACCTCTCGCTGCAATTTTCTTTGTCTGGGCTACAGGGCGGGAGACTAAAATTTCCCTTTTTATTGTGGTTAGAGGGTTCACCAAGGAACAATGGCAGGAATGCTACCCGGAATTCTTAAATCATGGATTTAAGACTCAGTAAGACTTTACAGAGGAGACTCCACAAATATTCTTAACTGACTGGTTGGCTTGAAGAAATTAACACTCTTCTCTAAAAAAATAATTTTATCTGGATTTAAGAGCTATGTGGTGCTCAAGTTTGAAATACATTGCCAGAGAAGGACTTCCCCCCAACTACTAAGGGAGAAGAGTCACTACATCTGGCTTTCTGTCCTCCTCTGAGTATGGAAGATATGTGGCATTTTTCATTTTAAGAAATTCAACAGCCCTGGCTGGGTAGCTCAGTTGATTACAGCGTCCTCCTGATACACCAAGTTTGCAGGTTCAATCCCTGGTTAGGGCACATACAAGAATCAACCAATGATGGCGTGAATAGGTGGAACAACAAATCAATGCGTGTCTCTCTCTCTCTAAAATCAATCAATCAATAAAAAAACTTTAAGAAAAAGCAATTCAACAAACAAAAATCCAGACAAAAAAGACCCAAAACCTTTTTAAAAAATAGATATTATTGGAAAAAAACTTGTAGCTGCACACTTCGGTCCTTAGCGGTCCTATCGCTCTGAGACAGTAAGTAATTAGGGTGCAGAAAAATGTTGTAGTGTGTGTGTGTGTGTGTGTGTGTGTGTGTGTGTGTGTGTATATATATATATATATATATATGCAGGACTTCTTTGAATAATGACATTTGGCAGAAATCTCTGTACTGGTTTTATGCAAATCTATTAAGCTTTTTCTTTTCCACTTTGCTCCTGGACACTGCCTGATCCTTCAGCTGGGGTAAAACCGGGCTGCTTTCTCTCTTAGCTCAGGGCCCTTCTTACAAGGTAGAGGCAGACCGTCTCCTTCCTGGACCCCAGATCAATAGATCCCATCATCTCGGTGGCTGCTTTTCTGCTTATTCTCATGGACATCTCAGAGTTAACAGTACCCCAAGTTGTCCTTAAACCCCAAACTCTGTCCTACCAGAAGTCTTCCCCGTCAGTTTTTAGCAATTCCAAAAATTCATCTTCTTTGGCCGAAAACCTTGGCTTCAACCTTCAGTTCTCTTTTTCTCCCACATCCCACACCTACCAGTTTAAAAATCCTCTTTCAAAATATCCTCAGACTCTGACGACTTCTCACCTCCCCCACTGCTACCCTTTGCCACCACGGTCTCCCTCCTTGGGACACTGTTACAGCATCAGTCTTGTTTCGGGGCTTCCAATGACCCAGTTTTATGTCCCACTAAAACTCAGGCCTTCAGTCGGATTTCAAGTGCGTCCCCTACTTTCTGAACCCTTCCCTGGGGAGGGGGTACAGATGCGCCTGTCCATATCCCCACCTTGTTCCATTTTCTCAACCCCTGTTCACTAGCCATGGTTTCTGGTTCCTTCTGAAGTGGGAAGAAGAAATGAAGAAAACTGACAGTAGTCAGAGACTGGTATTTTTATGATCTGCCCTTGAAGTTCACGAAGCTAGACATAGGTCTTTCCCCCGGGACACATTCTGCGGTTTCTAGGCAGCTCCCTCCTGGGAAGTCCCAGTGACCAGTCCTGTGATGTCGGATGTGGCTGGCCACACCGCAGCACAAACTCGCAGCCCCTGCCGTGGGACCTTCCACCCCACAGGACCCTCTCTGGTAAGCCTCTGGAGCAAGGTCTCTTTGAAGATGGCTCCAGCCTGGCTCCCATGAAACCCATGTATGGTGGGTGGGAACCGCCCCTGCATCCTTGCCCATGTGAAAGTGCAGTTCGCTTCCAGTGTCTCTGAATGCTGCTTCTCAGCACGGCGAGCCCTGGCCTCTTGCCTTTAGATATTTCAGCCGAGTCAAGCACCAGTCCACTGAATCTTCCCCTGGAGCCCCCCCCCCCCCGCTAGATCTCAGGTGTGGGGGTCAGACACTCCTCTTCTCCCCTTTGTGCAAAAGACGGGGCAAGGGAGTAGATGCAGAGTAGAATGGCAGCTTCGCCAAAGAAATTCTTGCTCTCAGTCTTTTTCGACTCCAATCTGGTTGTCCCCTCAAGACTGATGGTAGATTAGGGAATGACAAACAGGTGTCTGGGTACCCCCTTTGCAAGTCCCGGGGGATCTATTATATTGTTGTCAGCTCCTGGGGAGGACAAACAGACAGAATGAGCCATAGTTGCCCATGGTCCACAACTTTAATAAGAAATGAGTTGGGGTTGTCAGGATGTCCCCTAATTCTCCCTGGCTCCCACCTGTGGCCTCCTTCCAGGCTCGGAGCCGTCAGGTGGCCGGTCCCTCCTCCATGTCAGGTCGAAGCTTAGACACAGCTTCCTGCAGAGCCCTGCTTTGCCGGCCCAGCCTAGAACAGTGCCCGTGACACTCTCTCAGCTCCCCTCCTTCATGTATGATGACAGGTTGTAATCATGTATGTGTGGAGGTGATCTACTTCTGTCTCCCACACTAGACTGTGAGTTCCAGGACAGAGGCTCAGTGGCCGCGGTTCCTAGCAGCCTCTGTGGGGCCCAGGGCAGAACCCAGCAGGTAGCTCCTCTCAGAAACGTCAGGCGACGTCCAGTGCAGGTTTATGCCACATTGCCTGGAGTGAATATTGGCACCGGTGCTTACTAGCCGTGGCTCTCAGAAAAGTTCTTGTCCTCAGCTGTCAAGTTGGGACAACAGTGGTATCAATTCTTAGGTGATATTATCCAAATTAATGCAAATAAAATGTTTGGAAGAGTGCCTGGCACAAAGAAAGTACTTCGAAAGTGTTTGTGATGATTGCTAACCGCACACAGGGGAAGCATCGTCTAAAAAATAAGTGTTTTTAGGGAACATTCAGTTGAGAAGTTATCTTTCCACAGCAGTCCAGGGAAAACTCACCAGCGTGGTGTGCTTCGGGGAATGTGAGGTCATTTCTAGTGTCCTGGAGCTGAGGGAGCTCCCTGTTCCTGCATTACAGGGCTCTGAGGAGCGAACTGTCAGGGGAGTGGGCTAGCTCCGTCCCCCAGCGGGCTAGCTCCATCCCCCAGCGGGCTAGCTCCGTCCCCCAGCGGGCTAGCTCCGTCCCCCAGCGGGCTAGCTCTGTCCCCCAGCGGGCTAGCTCCATCTTCCAGCGGGCTAGCTCCATCCCCCAGCGGGCTAGCTCCATCCCCCAGCGGGCTAGCTCTGTCCCCCAGCGGGCTAGCTCCATCCCCCAGCGGGCTAGCTCCATCCCCCAGCGGGCTAGCTCTGTCCCCCAGCGGGCTAGCTCCATCTTCCAGCGGGCTAGCTCCATCCTCCAGTGGGCTAGCTCCATCCCCCAGCGGGCTAGCTCCATCCCCCAGCGGGCTAGCTCCGTCCCCAGCGGGCTAGCTCCGTCCCCCAGCGGGCTAGCTCCATCCCCCAGCATGGATTTCGGAGGCTGCCCATCAGATCAGCGCTGGCTTCTTGTGTGTATAAACTCTGTGATACCAGGGAGCTGTTCAGTTTCTCCAAGACTCAATTGCTTTACGTTCCAAATCATATAGTAATGGTACCTAACCTCTCAAGGCTGAAGTGAGGAGTCCATGGTTTCTGTATATATGATAGTGTTTCTCATATCATAAATGCTCAGAAAAGGTAGCTATTATTAAATATTGTTACTATAACAGAGGACAGGGATTCTACTTTAGAGGTCAACTTTTAGAAGTTAGCAGAGAGAGTACAGTTTTTGCAATCAGTGCTATGACTAGCATGTGACTATTGGATGGGAAACCCCCTCTACTCCCCGAAAAAGCTTACTATAAAATTAAAAAAATATTTCCATTCCCTGCTTCTTTTAGGTCACATCTACTGAGAATAGTTTCTAAGACAGAACATAAATAAGATGCCTGGCCAGGTGGTACACAGTAGTTAGAGCGTTGGACTAGGGTGCAAAGGACCCAGGTTCAAAACCCCGAGGTTGCTGACTTGCACACAGGCTCACCAGCTTGAGCGCAGGGTTGCTGGCTTGAGCGTAGGATCATAGACATGACTCCATGGTCACTGGCTTGAGCTGAAAGGTCACTAGCTTGAAGCCCAAGGACACTGGCTTGAGCCCAAGGTCACTGGCTTGAGCAAGGGGTCACTTGCTCTTCTGTAGCCCCCTGATCAAGGCACATATGAAAAAGCAATCAATGAACAACTAAGGTGCCTCAACGAAGAATTGATGCTTCTCATCTCTCTCCCTTCCTGTTTGTCTGTTTTTCCCTATCTGTCCCTCTCTCTGTCTCTTTCTCTGTCTCTGTCAAAAAAACACACCACAAAAAAACCATAAATAAGATGGTAGGCAGGAGGAATCCCAATAGTCTCTGCACTCGCAGGCTTGTGAAGCACCTCCCCGTGAGGGCACTCGGGACACTTTGTCCTGAAGACAGGATCTAGATGACAGATGTGGGTGGTATTTCAAACACATGAGACTTCTGGAATACTCTCCCCTTGCACAAACAAATGTTAGTTTTAAATCTCTAAAACATTAACGTAAGATTATTAGTGTCTGGTTGATTGGAAAAGATGTGTTTGGGTTACTTTAGAATAGGCATAAGTCTCATTAATTCTATCATAACCTGGGTGAAAAAGCAAGGTTTTTATGCAGAATTTCTTTCATTTGCATTTATTGCTTTATTTAAATTGGGAAACCATTAATTTTTAGCAGGGGGCAAATGAAGTTGATGAGAGCCGTCCTACCTACTGGGTAGCGTCTCTTTTTGGAACAGGCTGGGAATGCTGTCTTGTAGGAGTTCTCGGCAGGTCCCATTATAATCAGTCTTCGCAATGAACATTCTGAAGGCATTCTCTTGGTCCATTTTTTGGAGATAGTTATTCTCTTTGACTATGTATCCTTGATGTGATGTCATTTCCTTGTTTCCTCAGGGTAACTCAATAATTAAGCTCAAGCTTAGATTTATTTATTTATTTATTTATTATTTTTTTTGTTTATTTTTTTGCCAGTGCTTATAGCAGGACTCTGAACCTGCGGTCACTAGTTTGCTTGTGGCCACCACAAGTTTCTGCAGCTCCCCAGCAGCTGAGGGTCATGGGTTCGCTTTGATCTGCTCCAGCTGCACTGCTGAAATAGTGGCTGTAGAACGTCAGAGGATCTGTGTTCCAAGGGTCAGGGAGGTCTGTGGTCACCAGGACAAGCCCTGGGGCTGCCTTTCTGCTCTGGGTCTGTTTCCTGCACTCTCCTTTCTCCTGCTCTGTGTTCGGTTGTTGGGGGTCCTACTCAGGATTCAGAGAGTAGGAATTTGGGAGATGGGGGAATGTAGTGGAAAAAGTGATCTTTCTTTCCTTCTCTTAGGACAGTGAGAGGCCTGATCAGGATGCTGTCTGGAAGGAGGTCTACTTGGTCACACGCCTCTCAACGAGCCTTTCTTGTTGCCTTTCCTAGTAAATGTTGCTCTGTAGCTCCTGGATATTGTAATGGGCAGAGAGGGAATGGACCCTAGAGTGACCAGGCTGAGTTGAGCGCTGCCATCTGCATCGGTGCAGGCTGTGGCCCAGGTTCAGATGCTCTCTGGGGTTGGGTGTCCCGGCACCATGGCAAGGGGAAGCCTGAGCTGCCATAATGGTGCAACAGAACTTCAGCTTGAAGACTGACTGGTTTACTTCATGTTGGCAGCTAACTTCCTCATTAACCCTTTAGGTTTTCCGTATGAAACACTTCTAGTGCATTGGAAAAATGAAGTTCTTTAATAGCAGTTTCCCCTGAAAACTTATAAAATCCACTACAGTTGTCAAAAGCATTGTTTATGGTATTTAAGAAAGAATATGAATAAACCCCTGGCTGGTTGGCTCAGCAGCAGAGCGTTGGCCCAGTGTGTGGAAGTCCTGGGTTTAATTCCCGGCCAGGGCACACAGGAGAAGCACCCATCTGCTTCTCCCCCCCCTCCCCCCTCCTTCCTCTCTGTCTCTCTCTTCCCCTCACGCAGCCAAGGCTCCATTGGAGCAAAGTTGGCCCAGGCATTGAGGACAGCTCCATGGCCTCCACCTCAGGCGCTGGAATGGCTTCGGTTGCAGCAGAGCAATGCCCCAGAGGAGCCAAGCATTGCCCCCTGGTGGGCATGCCAGGTGGGTCCTGGTCGGGCGCATGCCGAAGTCTGTCTTTCTGTTCCCCAACCCCACCCTGCTTCTCTCATTTTGGAAAAAAAAGAATATGAATATGCCAGCATTGCCTCTTGACTCAGAGAATGTCAGTAGGGTACAAGGTGTGAAAAGAGCTTAGGTGCATCTAGAATTTTATTGTGAAACCTGTGGTTATGATTGAGAATGAGGAAGGCCATGGATTACCAGAGTTTAGAACATCCAGATAGAAGGAAGTTCTGTAGTTTAAAAACAAACCCATCAAAGCGTTAGATAGATGCAGACATTTTTTTTTTTTTTTTTTTTGGTCTTGAAAAGAGAAGAAGAGAGAGGTTTTCCCAAGCAGGCACAACATCAGAATTATAAAGAAAAAACTACAGGAATGACTCTGAACATTAATTCTCATCACTTGTTTTTTTCTAAACTTTTTATTTTGAGATAATTGCCGACTCACTTGCAGACATAACAAACAATACAGAGATGTCTGATACACCTTTACCCACTTTCTCCCAACAGTAGAATCTTGCAAAATTCTAGTACAATAACATAGTAAAATATAGTACAGGATATTGATGCGGTCAAGATACACCCTATTTCCATCATGGCAAGAGCCCCAGGTTACCTTTCATAACCACACCTACCTTCCACATACCCTCTGCCCCTTCTTAACCTCTTACTACCACCTCTCTTCTCTATTTCTAGAACGTAGTTATTCAGGGATGTTATAGAAATGAAATGATAGAGCATGTAATCTTTGGGATTAAAACTCAGTATATTCTCTGAGTATTTATCTCGGTTGTCGCGTGTGTTAATAGTTGGTTCTTTTCATTTGCTGAGTAGTATTTCATGGTATAGATGTGCCACGGTTTGTTTAATTATTCATTCCTTCAAGAAAAACTGGGGTTGTTATTTTCAAATTTTTTTCGAGAGAGGCAGGGAGGGGGAGAGAGACAGGAACATCGAGCTGCTCCTGTATGGGCCCTGACTGGGGAATCAAAGTAGCAACCTCTGCACTCCAGGATGATGCTCCAACCACCTGAGCTATCTGGCCAGGACTTACTTAGTTACTTACTTACTTACTTACTTTATTTATTTTTAGTTTTAGAGACAGAGAGAGGAAAAGAGAGAGGGGAAGGGAAAGAGAGGGAGAGAGGGGAGGGTAAAGGGAAACATTCATTTCTTGTTCCACTCAGTTTACGTTCTTTGGTGGCTGATTGGAGATCATGTGTGCCTTGACTGGAGATCAAAACTGCAACCTTGTCATTTCGGGACAATATTCTTAACTGACTGAGCTAACTGGTCAGGGCAAAGCCAGGTTGTTGGAGAAACCAAACCTAAGACAATTAAGGATAGAAATATGACCGGCTAAAACTATGATATAAAATTTGACATCAAGTTCAGTTCGAAGCAAAATGACATTATAGAAGTGCTACCGATTTTATGATTCAAAATATAAAAGCCTTGGTGAAAAAATTTAGTAAGACATCATTCAGTTTATGGTTTCCTGTAGTTATAAGAAATCTTGGAAGAAAATATATAACACTGGAAATTTTTTCATCCTACTGTGATATCTCAAGTTGTAAAAAAGGAAAATATTTATAAACCAAATGGCAACAATCAATTTACATGACTATCATAGAGCTACTGGAGATTCTTTTAGAACTAGAGATATAGAAAATGTTTCCTTTTTTGTTATTTTTGTGAAATTCACAAAAGAGACAAAATTAAAGCACTTAGAGTACTTAGGTAAGAAGTCCTTTCAAAGGTAGACTTCTTGGCATTTAGGTAAGATACATTGTCTCTGTTGAAAGTTAAATGATCTTGTTAAGGCTTTTGGAACTGTGCTTTCATTTGCTACATGCATCCATTTCTGGGCTCCACATAGAGAAAGAAAGATTGTCTAAATATGTTTCCTTTTAGGGTAGTGGCTTATTTTTTCCTGTTTCCCAAGATGCCTGCAGCCTCTTCTGTGCTTTTTATATGTAGTATTAATTTTGCAACACAATGCTTTAGGGGATTCACATTGTATCTGGTTTCCTCAGAAATGTATTTTAGAGGATTACATTGCTTGCTTTTGTGTTACCACCCCCCCTCCCCCGCACATAATCACATACACTTTATATGAAAATTACTTTGGAAGGTTTGTGAAGTTTTATATGAATGATAACAAAAATATCTATTTCACCATTATATCTACAATTGGCATTCAGTTTTCTCAAAGAAAGAGGACACAGGCACTGGATTGACCTCGAAACCTCATTTCAGCTTTGTTCATGATAAAAAGTTACCCAAGTACAAACTATCAGGAAAACTAGCTTGATTTATACTTGGCCTCTACCTGTCTATTTTCTGAGACAGTTGCTAATGCAATTTGGGGTGGGAATAATGACAAAATGACTTAGATGAGCCACGGTTGGCTGGAAAATTATCTTCTCAAGTTATAGAATCTGAAATACCCATCAAATGTCTTCCTGTCATGATGTAGGCATAAAATAAAAGTAATGATATGTGATTAATTATTGAACTGTGCGAAAGTGATGGTACTGCAATACTTGACAGCTGGGAAAAGAAGAACATTTCTTAAACTAACAGTGGATTTGACTCCTGCAAGATGGTATCTGAATAGAGCTTTTAAGTTGGGACCATACAGAATTGCCATTTTCTGTAGGTTATATACTGACAATTTTATGAGGTTCAATCTATACAGACCACACATATTGGACAAGGCAGTTTAAAATAGCAAAATGGCAGTCTGCTCTTTTTGTGGTGGGATGTGATAGGGGACAGAGGGTGTAGCATGCTGGATCACATGACACAAGAAGTCTACTCTTCCGTAGAGCAGGAGAGCAATTTTAAAGATGTTGAGCAACTCTCAAATCTCCACCAATGCTCCACCCTCACCTGCACCTCTGTGCAGATGTGTTCACAGGTGCACTGAGGTGTGAGTCTGGATCAGTCCAAAGAAAGAGGAACCAGACATTCCCAGCATGACAGGGAAGTAGATGATGCTAAAACAGCATGGGGGGGGGGGGAGAAAGCAAAAAAAACAATTCCCGCAAAGCTCTGTTCTCCCCCCTTCTTCGCCTCCCATCCCACAGGCAGATTTGTGGTCTGTACTTGTGTCACTTGAGAACTGGTTTGGATTTATGAACTAGAGTGCTCCAGTGAGGCACAAAGCCACAGTTCCCTATTTGAAATATAGCTGGGTTTCTAGAATGAGTTGTTCTAATTATTGGCACAAGCAGCCCATGTAAGTTTTAAAAATCATACAACCTCCTGGATCTAAATTTCTGTTATCTCTTCTATGCCCAGTATGGTATCTTTGGTTTATTATTAAGAAGTACATCAGAGACTACAAAATGTTCCTGAATCTGGAGCACTGGCTATACACACAGCAGAGAGATAAAAGGAGAAGCAGTCATTTTGTTTCTTTTTTTTTTTTTTTCATTTTTCCAAAGCTGTAAATGGGGAGGCAGTCAGACTCCCGCATGCGCCCGACCGGGATCCACCCGGCACGGTCACCAGGGGGCGTTGCTCTGTTGCGTCCAGAGCCATTCTAGCGCCTGAGGCAGAGGCCACAGAGCCATCCCCAGCTCCCAGGACATCTTTGCTCCAATGGCGCCTTGACTGCGGGAGGGGAAGAGAGAGACAGGGAGGAAGGAGAGGGGGAGGGGTGGAGAAGCAGATGGGCGCCTCTCCTGTGTGTCCTGGCCGGGAATCGAACCCGGGACTCCTGCACGCCAGGCCGATGCTCTACCGCTGAGCCAACCGGCCAGGGCCCATTTTGTTTCTTTTGCAGTGTTCATTTTAGTTGAAGAGGGAAAACCTAGAAGACAGGATGTCTTACAGATTTTGGGGCTATTCTTAAGGAGCTTCCATTGTTTGCTAGGGAGCAAATATGGAGAAAAATTACTGCACATTGTAAATAAAATAAAAATTAACACAGTTATAAATCCCACAGAAATATGTCACACTGTCCAGTAGAAAGAGGTTGGGTTTATTTCTTTAACTCTGAGTGACTGTGAGGTATTGCCGGGCACTGAATTTTAACGAGTAGACTCAGACAGTAGCCAGTTGAAAATCAACACTCGTGGAAGAGAAGCTATTAAAAAGGAGAACAATTCTGGAGTGAGACTAGGAGGGGGGGAAAGCACGAATCATTGCAGACACTCATTACTTTCTACAAAGTTTCTTTCTGTCAAAAAGACGAACTGATCTTTAAAAGATTTCGACTTATTCTTCCTTGAGAGACTGTTTATTGCCTATTGTATGTCATTCAAATTAAAATTTAAACAACCACTGAAAACATCAATTCTATACTAAGACCTCGTGAAGAATCCAAATTCTTTTTGCATTTAGTGCACTTGCGAGATGTGTAGATTGTAATTCAGTGTTCATGCCTTGTGCACATCTCACTCCCACATATCTATCATTACAGGTGTGTAAAATCAAACATCAGGCTGCTGACATTGTCTGTGTCTAAAAAGATAATACAAGAAGAAAGTATGGCAAACCTTCAAAGCAATAGCATTAACCTGATTCTTCCCCCAATTTGAATCACTTTACAGCCACATCACATTCATTTCAGAGATGTTTTCTGCTTCTGATTTCGTTCCCAGAAAATCATTAAACTCACATAAATATTATGAGGAAATTCTAATGAAGCCATCGCTAATAAGATTTGAATATATTATTATAATTTTAGATAATGTGAAATTGGTTGAAAACATTTATTTTATTTTATTGATTTATTTTTGTGACAGAGACAGAGAGAGACAGAGAGAGGGGCAGATATGGACGGACAGACAGGAAGGGAGAGAGATGAGAAGCATCAATTCTTTGTTGCAGCTCCTTAGTCTGCTTAGTTGTTCATTGATTGCTTTCTCATATGTGCCTTGACTGGGGGGGTGGGCTGCAGCAAAGCGAGTGAACCCTTCATCAAGCCAGCAACCCTGCGCTCAAGCTGGTGAGCCCGCCCTAAAGTTGGAGACCTCAGAGTTTCAAACCTGGGTCTTCTGTGTCCCAGTCCAATGCTCTATCTTGGCACCACTTGGTCAAGCGCAAACATATTTTCTTTTTTAATTTTTATTAATTTTAATGGGGTGACATCAATAAATCAGGGTACATATATTCAAAGAAAACATGTCCAGGTTATCTTGTCATTCAATTATGTTGCATACCCATCACCCAAAGTCAGATTGTCCTCCGTCACCTTCTATCTAGTTTTCTTTGTGCCCCTCCCCCTTTCCCTCTCCCTCCCTGCCCCCCCCCCCCCATAACCACCACACTGTTGTCCATGTCTCTTAGTCTTGTGGGGGGGTTGTTTTGGTGTTTTTTTTTTGTATTTTTCCGAAATTGGAAACGGGGAGGCAGTCAGACAGACTCCCGCATGCGCCCGATCGGGATCCACTCGGCATGCCCACCAGGGGGCAATGCTCTGCCCATCTGGGGCGTTGCTCTGTTGCAACCAGAGCCATTCTAGTGCCTGAGGCAGAGGCCACAGAGCCATCCTCAGTTCCCGGGCCAACTTTGCTCCAATGGAGCCTTGGCTGCGGGAGGGGAAGAGAGAGACAGAGAGGAAGGAGAGGGGGAGGGGTAGAGAAGCAGATGGGTGCTTCTACTGTGTGCCCTGGCCAGGAATCCACCCCGGGACTCCTGCACGCCAGGCCGGTGCTCCACCGCTGAGCCAACTGGCCAGGGCCTCTTAGTCTTGTTTTTATGTCCTGCCTATGTATGGAATCATGCAGTTCTTGTTTTTTTCTGATTTACTTATTTCACTCCGTATAATGTTATCAAGATCCAACCATTTTGTTGTAAATGATCCGATGTCATCATTTCTTATGGCTGAGTAGTATTCCATAGTGTATATGTGCCACATCTTCTTTATCCAGTCTTCTATTGAAGGGCTTTTTGGTTGTTTCCATGTCTTGGCCACTGTGAACAATGCTGCAATGAACATGGGGTTACATGTGTCCTTACGTATCAATGTTTCTGAGTTTTGGGGTATATACCCAGTAGAGGGATTGCTGGGTCATAAGCTTGTTCTATTTTCAGTTTTTTGAGGAACCACCATACTCTCCTCTGCAATGGTTGTACTACTTTACATTCCCACCAACAGTGTATGAGGGTTCCTTTTTCTCCACAGCCTCTCCAACATTTGCTATTACCTGTCTTGTTGATAATAGCTAATCTAACAGGTGTGAAGTGGTATCTCATTGCAGTTTTGATTTGCATTTCTCTAATAACAAATGAAGATAAGCATCTTTTCATATATCTGTTGGCCATTTGTATTTGTTCCTGGGAGAAGTGTCTGTTCATGTCCTCTTCCCATTTTTTTATTGGATTGTTTGTTGTTGAGTTTTATGAGTTCTTTGTATATTTTGGATATTAGACCCTTATCTGAGCTGTTGTTTGAAAATATCATTTCCCATTTAGAGAGCAGGCGAGAGAGGGAGTTCTAATCTGGGAGTGTGCCGATTTTTATGGTGTAAGTACTTCCACTCTGGCTGATTCCAAGCTACCAACATGACCAGAATTCATAACTGAATTCTGAGTTGGAATGAGAGACTCACAGTCAGCTCTTGGGAGCAGGTACCAGCTTGCTCCAGCACAACTCCTTTTATGGGGCTGTTGTGATAATTACGGTCATATAAGCAAAGGATTCAGAACAGGACCTATGACACTGTAAGCACTCAATGCATGCTAGTTATTATTTCCTTAGAGGGAGAATTAAAAAAAAATATCCTTAACCATTTATTTATTTCTTAATTTGGGGGAATGTTTGGAAGATAGAGCATAGACTCTGTAGTTAAATAAAGAGGATTTGAGTTCTTCACTGTGTGAGCTTGTCAAAAAAGATCTGTAAATTAGTGACAATAATGTTTATATTTTAGGGTGGGAAAATTAAATAAGATAATATATATAAAGTCCTTAGGACATAAAACATGTTTAACAAATGTTTATTTCCTTACTTTTCTGTGCTCTACTGAAATTGCCTTCATATAATTAATATAATGCAATACAAAAATGAATAAGTCTGATGATGACTTCTCAGGCCTTCGTCTCCTTGACCTTCTGCATTGTTTCATATATTTGATGACTCTTGCTGGACTTAGACAATAATGAATCCTTTTAATTTTCCTATCTTTTTTGCTTTTACTCTGTCTCCCTTGTTGATTTCTCTTTCTCCTTCTGCCCTCTGAAGGTAGACATTCCGCATGGCACGTGCTCTCTCTCTCTCTCTCTCTCTCTCTCTCTCTCCTTCCTTATCCATCTTACCCACGGCTCCTGCTTTTCCTTCTGCCACACTCGGTCTCTAGTGTTGACCTTTGTTTGAGCTCCAACATATGTTTCTCTATAGCACTCAGACTCAACAGGATTGCCCTGGTCCCCTCACCTTGGAACCATCACTTGTTAGATCCAACAATCCTGATGACCATTGTCAAATGACATTTTTCATACCACCATCTTGATTTCCCACAACCATTTCTCCCTTTCATCCCCCAGTGTTCACCAGTCACTTCCTTCAGGACACCTGTCATGAGCAGTGACCGCTCTATCCAAGTTAGCTCCCAGAACCCCCTTACGATTACCCCTCATTCTGCTTTTTCTTTCTTTGTAGCACTTCTACTTGATATTCTGTTATATGATTACTTGTTTACTTACCGTATTTCCCCATGTATAAGACACACCTTAATTTTGGGGCCCGAAATTTGAAAAAGATTGTATTACACAAAGTTATTGAACTCAAAACAAGTTATTCAGTGCAAAAACAAGTGCAGAAAAGCAGAAAATGTAAGTAAAAAATTCTACAACCACTGTATAAGACACACCCAATTTTTAGACCCCAAATTTTTTTTTAAATGGTGTATCTTATACATGGGGAAATATGGTAATTACAGTCTGTCACTGATGCTAGAAGACAGGCTCAGAGGCAAGGACTTAGTCACAGTTAGCCTTGGGGCCCCAGAATAGTGTTGGACACTTGGAGGTGTGCAATAAATGTGTTAATGAAAAAAAAAAATATATATAACTGTATTCCAAAGCCAAATAGATATATCTATTTTTCTCAAATTCAAGCTCAGAATTAACCCTACCCAGTTAATGGTGTACTATCATGATTGCTTCATGAAAGATCTAACCCTTCCTTCCTTCCTTCCTCCTTTCCTTTCCTTTCCTTTCCTTTCCTTTCCTTTCCTTTCCTTTCCTTTCCTTTCCTTTCCTTTCCTTCCCTTTCCTTTCCTTCCCTTTTCTCTCCTCTCCTCTCCTCTCCTCCCCTCTCCTCCCCTCTCCTCCCCTCCCCTCCCCTCCTCTCCTCCTCCTCCCTTCTCCTCTCCTCTCCTTCTCTTCCCTTCCCTTCCCTTCCCTTCCCTCTCCTTTCCTTTCCTTCCCTTCCCTTTTCTTTCTTTCCTTTCCTTCCCTTCCCTTCCCTTCCATTCCTTTCCCTTCCCTTTCCTTCCCTTCCCTTCCCTCTCCTTCCCTTCCCTCTCTTTCCCTTCCCTTCCCTCCCCTCCCCTCCCCTCCCCTCCCCTCCCCTCCCTTCCCCTCCCCTCCCCTCCCCTCTCCTCCCCTTCTCTTCCCTTCCCTTTCCTTCCCCTTTTCTTTCCTTTCTTTTCCTTTCCTTTCCTTTCCTTTCCTTTCCTTTCCTTTCCTTTCCTTTCCTTTCCTTTCCTTTCCTTTCCTTTCCTTTCCTTTCCTTCCCTTCCCTTCCCTTCCCTTCCCTTTTCTTTACTTCCCTTTCCTTCCCTTTCCTTCCCTTCCCTTTCCTTTCCTTCCCTTCCCTTCCCTTCCCCCCCTCCCTTCTCCTCTCCTCTCCTTCTCTTCCCTTCCCTTTCCTTTCTTTTCCTTCCCTTTCTTTTCCTTCCTTCCCTTCCCTTTTCTTCCCTTCCCTTCCCTTCCCTTCCCTTCCTTTCCCTTCCCTTCCCTTCCCTTCCTTTCCCTTCCCTTCCCTTCCCTCCCCTCCCTTCTCCTCTCCTCTCCTTCTCTTCCCTTCCCTTTCCTTCCCTTTTCTTTCCTTTCTTTTTCTTCCCTTTCCTTTCCTTCCCTTCCCTTTCCTTCCCTTCCCTTTCCTTTCCTTTCTTTTTCTTCCCTTTCCTTTCCTTCCCTTCCCTTTCCTTTCCTTCCCTTCCCTTTCTTTTTCTTCCCTTTCTTTTCCTTCCCTTCCTTTCCCTTCCCTTCCCTTCCCTTCCCTTCCCTTCCCTTCCCTTCCCTTCCCTTCCCTTCCCTTCCCTTCCCTCCCCTCCCTTCTCCTCTCCTCTCCTTCTCTTCCCTTCCCTTTCCTTTCCTTTCCTTCCCTTTTCTTTCCTTTCTTTTTCTTCCCTTTCCCTTCCCTTCCCTTCCCTTCCCTTTCCTCTTTTCCTTCCCTTTCCTTCCCTTCCCTTCCCTTTCCTTTCCTTCCCTTCTCTTTCCTTTCCTTCCCTTCCCTTTCTTTTCCTTCCCTTTCTTTTCCTTCCCTTTCTTTTCCTTCCCTTCCTTTCCCTTCCCTTCCCTTCCCTTCCCTTCCCTTCCCTTCCCTTTCCTTTCCTTTCCTTTCCTTCTCTTTTCTTTCCTTCCCTTCCCTTCCCTTCCCTTTCTTTCCCTTCCCTTTTTTTTCCTTCCCTTCCCTTCCCTTCCTTTCCCTTCCCTTCCCTTCCCTTCCCTTCCCTTCCCTTCTCTTTTCTTTCCTTCCCTTCCCTTTTCTTCCCTTCCCTTCCCTTCCCTTCCCTTCCCTTCCCTTCCCTTCCCTTTCCTTTCTTTTCCTTTCCTTTCCTTTCCTTTAGAGAGATGAGAAGTATCAACTTGTAGTTGTGTCATTAGTTGTTCATTGATTGTATCTCATCCATGCCTTGATGGGTGGCTCAAGCCAAACTAGTGACCCCTTGTTCAAGCCAGCAACTTTGGGCAAGGTTCAACTCTTGTTTTATTTTATTATTTTAATAAATATTTTGTTCCCTCTCCATACTTTATTACTTCTCCTCTTTCCTCTCAGGCATCCACTGTAGTGAGTTTGAAATAGTTCTTAGATAGACATGTCATTTAAAAATAGTGTTCTTTTAGGTGTGTGAGATTTTAATTCCTGTATTATATATTATGGTACTACAGATCCCTTTTGTCTCTTATCTTTTTTTCACCATTGTGACTTTAAAAAGTTCCTACTTCATCATATTACCTTTTATTTTTATTTGTTTATAACCTGTCACTCCCTCAATGATGGACATCTAGGCTGACCTCAGCTCTTTGCTGCCAGAACTAATACAGATGAACCTCCCATACGTGCTTCCTCATCGATCTGGATGGGGCTTTTCTGGGATATAAACCCATGAGTAGGACTGCTAGGCTGTAGATTACAAGCACAACACAGCTCTTCAAAGACTACAGGATTGTTTTCAGGAATGATCGCACCAGTTTTATTCCACCAGCACTTCATGAGGCTCCTGTTTCCACATAGCACCTGTGTTATCTTACATCAGATGTTTGCACTCTGACGGATGTAAATGTTTCTTTTACTTTGCATTTCTGTCATAACTAAGAAGGAAATATGAGATTTTCCTTCTGTGAATTACTTTCATATTCTTTACTTATTTTTTTTCTATTAGGTTTTTGTCTTTTGCATGTTGAGTAAAGAAATTCTTTGTATCTTTTAGATAGAATTCTTTGAGAATTTTGAAAATTGCTCTAGGACTCACTTGTTCATCTTTCTGACTGTCTGGGGTATCCATAGAACTCTCCTTCTATACCACCTTTGAAATGAATCAGTTTTTGCTATCGGTCTTCCTTACTGTACAACTTTCACATCTGTACATAGTAATCGGGACTATGAGGGGCTGGATGGTCTTGGCCTTGGTCTCTAATGACACATAGTTGCTCTTGGTGATCTTTCCTGGTTCTTTCATTGCTGTCCCGAGTCTCAGCCTTCTGTGGACTTCCTGGCTGCAGTCTGTTTCCTTTTGAATTGATGATTGGACCAAAGTAAACAAAAATCTAACAATTCAGGCGTCTTCATTGTCTAGGTCAGTGGTTCTCAACCTTTCTAATGCTGTGACCTCACAATCCAGTTCCTCATGTTGCGGTGACCCCGAACCAAAAAATAATTTTGGTGGCTACTTCATAACTGTAATTTTGCTTCAGTTATGATTCGGAATGTAAATACCTGATATGCATTATGTATTCTCATTGCTACAAATCAAACATAATTTAAACATAGTGATTAATCACAAAAATAATATTTAATTATATATTGAGAAATATTTATTACTAATGAACCTCCTTATCTACTAGTGTATTGGGGCTACAATTCTGTAAATAGCTGCTTAACTAATGGATCTGTTTTTTCCAGATTAGTGGCAAGTTTTCTATATATATAGAACAGTGTGAACTACGTCATAGGATACACTGTAGTTTCTGCACAGCATGGTCTCTTTCAGGGCTCTTTCACACTATAAAGCAGCGGTTTCTGCGGTGGAATCCACATCTCATTTACTTCAATGGGAGACCCGTGGATTCCGCAGAAGAGAGATCCCCTGTACTGCAGAAATGCAGTTCCGACACATTTCTTCCTCTCCTATTCAAGTCAATGGGAGGCCGCAGCAGATTCCGCTCAAATATAGAGCATGTTGCTTAATTTTTTCCATGCTAGAACTTTTCCTAGAGCAGAAAAATTCCAAAGGTGGAATCCGCCACCCCCAATATACTTCTATAGGAGGCAGATCTTTTACACTGCAGAATCCGCACAGCAGATTCCTCAGTGTGAGATTCCTCAGTGTGAGGCCTCTTTCAGTCTATTGGGGGTGGCGGATTCCACCTTTGGAATTTTTCTGCTCTAGGAAAAGTTCTAGCGTGGAAAAAATTAAGCAACATGCTCTATATTTGAGCAGAATCTACTGCGGCCTCCCATTGACTTGAATAGGAGGGGAAGAAATGTGTCGGGAACTGTCATTTCTCTGCCTTTTATTGAAATCAAAAGGAGGCTGCGGCAGATTGTGTGGTAACCTGAGATTCTCGGGAGCTCTCTTCCACAAAATCGCCGCACTCCCAATGAAATCAATAGGAGGCGGATTCAATGCCGGAAACCACTGATTTCAGCAGTTTCCTCATTCAGAATATGGGAAAATCGTGGGAGATATGGGAGATAATTATACATTGGGGAACAGTGTGAACTACATCTTATAGTGGTCTCTTATAGTATAAGACTGATGTAGTTCACACTGTAAATGTATGGTGCTTTGTGTAAGTGTAAGCTGCTTTGTGTACTGTGTAATGATTACACACAAAGCACCTTACACTTACACAGTATTGTGTGTATGGTGTGTGTACTGTTTTTACGTTATTAACCTTTTTTACACCAGCAGGCTGTCTCGCAGGCTCTCTTGCCTCTCCGCCTCTTAGGCTTCTGTCCTCCGGTGCTTGCTGCACCCGCCCACTGATGATGTCAGCAAACGCTGGACACACGTAATGTGCTGCTATGGACTGTAGAGCATTCCCCCCGTTTCCCCTGCCTCTTAGGCCCCCCGACGGATGATGCAATCACGTCTGCACATGACCACAGGCATTCAGTTTGGAACGCACGTTCAAGCTGAACAGCGCTGCTGTAGACGGTAGGGCGGCTTCTCAGCGGCTAAAGCCATCGGAAATATATATATTCCGATGGCTTTAGGTGACCCCTGTGTTTTGGTCGTTCGACCCCCGCTGGGGTCGCGACCTACAGGTTGAGAACCGCTGGTCTAGGTTAAAGTTGTGTTTTTCTTCTGTAGACAAGATTTTTGCCTTGATGTTCAAATGCAGTCCTGCTTGGCACTTTCTTCTTTCCCTGAGAAGTTGTTGCAAATCATTGCTACTTTTTGCACATAACAATTTCCCTCCTTATTTCTTCTTTAACCCAGGTGTTACTTCCTAGAATATCTTTTTGTTTCCAGATATGCCAGCTGTCAGACTTTTGTGTTACCACCTCCGGACCAGTCTGTAAATTCACTGAGAATATCTTTCCTTACAATGCCTACCACAGATATTTTATACCTCCATAAATGCTTAACATGCTTTTTTTTCTTTTCATTTTTCTGAAGCTGGAAACAGGGAGAGACAGTCAGACAGACTCCCGCATGCGCCCGACCGGGATCCACCCGGCACGCCCACCAGGGGCGACGCTCTGCCCACCAGGGGGCGATGCTCTGCCCATCCTGGGGCGTCGCCATGTTGCGACCAGAGCCACTCTAGCGCCTGAGGCAGAGGCCACAGAGCCATCCCCAGCACCCGGGCCATCTTTGCTCCAATGGAGCCTTGGCTGTGGGAGGGGAAGAGAGAGACAGAGAGGAAAGCGCAGCAGAGGGGTGGAGAAGCAAATGGGCGCTTCTCCTGTGTGCCCTGGCCGGGAATCGAACCCGGGTCCTCCGCACGCTAGGCCGACGCTCTACCGCTGAGCCAACCAGCCAGGGCTTAACATGCTTTTATGATAGCACTGGTAGTTTTCAGTAGAAAATTACAAAATTGATGTTTATATAGCATCGTTGTCATTGCTGGCTATAATGACTGATTTTCTTGTTTTCTTGGTGCCAGACTGTATAGACTTATTTTCTCCAGAAAATCACACCCTATAAATCTTCCAGCTTAGGTCCATGAACAAACAAAAAGCTTAGGAATTGCAAGTAGATGATTATATTCTTACATCTGATGGAGCTCATATATCAAACTAATCATTGAACAACTTCCTTCCTCCTTTCCTCATGGAGGAAGCATGCCACAGAGCTGTAAGGGACTGGAAAAATAATGATACAGTGCTGACTCCAGGTCTGTATTTGTTTGTTTGCCCAACCCACTGAAGCTACATGACTTGCACAGAACAATAGATTATAGATGTTACTGCTTCTTCTTTTAAGATCCCATAACTTCACACGTATGGCTATTTTACTGTCTGTTGAAGATATTTGAAATGCCTCTCTACCTTAAATAGATTGTTGGGGGTTTATTGCTTTGCTAGAAATAATAAACTAAGAGTCATTATTTGTGGGTCCCTGAAAGTCATAAATATGTATACATTTCCATGTAAGAATTTCTTAATTTTAAAAAGCAGAGACTAGGATATGAATAACAGGCGCCTCTTAAATCACTGACTGGGTGCAAGGCATTCGTAAATAGTTTGGTCTAGCAGTCCCTCCATTGCTGATTCTGTGCTCTTTATTATCCTGACCCTAACTATTATTTATGGACAACAACTTAAAGCCAACGACCCAGGATGAACGACTGTTCTGTGGCATTTATCGGTCACAGTGAAAAAGTTACTATGGAAACTGTGATCTCATCTTCCCTCCACTTTCCAACCTTCTTCCCATTTATGTTCAGAAGCTTTTAGATGCATTCATGCACACTGCATGGGCAATGATAATTGTGGAAAAGACCTTAATTTTGAATGCAGATCCAAGTTCCTTGGAGGAAAGGAAGAATGTCTTTGTTTGATGGAGGGAGATGGATTAAGAAAGAGACACAGCCTTGGACATATATTTGAAAGCCTAACCTTGTCCAAATCAGTTAGAATATCCTCATTTCCCCCAGGGCAAAATGAACATTTATATGTAGCACTTAGTTGTTTGTAAAGCACATATATTTGTGCTTTATTTTCATTTGTTTGGGTATGAAGTGTGTTTCTGGACATGAAAACTCAGCTTGTAATATTGTGCCTAAAGGGAATGACAGCTCAGCTTAAAACATCTTGACTTGTCGCATATCCAGGGAACCAATAAGGCTGTAGTTAGGAGGTCATAGGCTTCTGAGTATTTCTGTGTTTATTTCTTTTTGTAAAAGGGCATGTCTCATCACAATTTGTTCTTTGTCCCAGGAGCATATCCAGTTCATTCATTCATTCACTCATTCAACAGAGGATGCCCATGTTCTCTTGGTATTTTTAGCAGAAGTAAGGGCTACCCCTTTCCCACTGGGCGGGGGAACAGTGGAGTGAATACATCCTTTTCTTTCTCTTTAAATTAACCAATTTTATTGGTCAGTGCCATTGCCTGACAATGGGAAATTTCTCTCCTAGAAAATGCCTGTGGCCTGTGTTCATACAAAATGGTCCTGACAAGCTCCTGGTGATGCCCAGGCTGCTGGTCTGTGGTCCACACTCCGAGGAACCAAAGGTCTAAGTACTTTCTTCCAGCTCTAGTTTTGAATGATCTATGAGTAGTAAACAGTCGTGTTTTATTCCCAAAGACACTTCCTTACCTTTTCTCTGTATCCTCTCTGGTTTATTAGAAATTCAATCACTTATTTAGCACATGTTTTTTCAGCACCTACAATGTGGCTGACATTACTCTAGTGAAAGAGACATACCAGTGAACCAAACAGACCAACACCCCTGTCTTTAAGGATATGACATAGTTTAACTATAACTTGTAAATGAAAAACAAATGGCATACAGGGGGTCCTCAGGTTATGGCAGTCTTGACATATGACATTTCGAGTATACGATGCTCACTCCCATAAAAACTTAAAAAGATTGAGACATGAGTGTTTTGGCTTACACCATGAGCATTGTACTTACAGACTATGAGGGTGAACTAGTTTGGTTGTGTGCAGCGGAAGAATACACAGTAACACATATCCTAGCATGTAAAGGGATGGGCCCCTATGACCCAGTATCTCCAGCACCTTCTGCACATTCTCCTGCCTCTCCAGCTTCCTCCTCCCAACAGGTCACTCTCTCCCACCCTGCAGTGCCCCTTCCAGTGTGCAAGCCAACCACAGGAATAAAGGTAGGGATTTTTATACACTCATTTTTTTGGTCATTTTTTCTGTTACTATAGTTCAGTTTTTATGTCCTTTCCTTTTTCTGTGGCTTAGTTGTGTTTTTATGTTCTAGATTATGATTTTACAACTGTGTTAGGATAGGTAAGTGACTTAGGCCAGGGTGTGTTTCAACTTACCCCAAAATTTGGGTTATGTCACTGTTGTGGGAATGAAACTGTGTTGTAACCCAAGGACTCCCTGTGTATCTTTTATAAAACCTTTCTTCAGTTCCTAATTTCTTTTTTTCTTCTTCTGAAGTTGGAAACGGGGAGGCAGTCAGACAGACTCCCACATGCGCCCGACCGGGATCCACCCTGCACGCCCACCAGGAGGCGATGCTCTGCCCATCCGGGGCATCACTCAGTTGCAACCAGAGCCATTCTAGTGCCTGAGGCAGAGGCTACGGAGCCATCCTCAGCACCCGGGCCAACTTTGCTCCAATGGAGCCTTGGCTGCAGGAGGGGAAGAGAGAGACAGAGAGGAAGGAGAGGGAAAGGGGTGGAGAAGCAGATGGGCGCTTCTCCTGTGTGCCCTGGCCGGGAATCGAACCCCGGACTCCTGCACGCCAGGCCGACGCTCTACCACTGAGCCAACTAGCCAGGGCCTCAGTTCCTAATTTCACAAAACAACCTTTTAAATTATTTGTACGTGACAAACAGCCCTATTCTTTCTTATCCTTGGCTCTATGTGGTGGTCTCTATTTAATGCTGTTTTAAATTTTTTAGGAGTTTTAAGAATCATCAGACTCTTTACCACATTATATCTTTTAGAATGACCAACTTGTATTGTTTGGTTGAAAATTAGGACTAGGATAAACCATGAAGAAAAAGGATGCTAAAACCTTTGCAAAGTAAGCCTTTTATTTTCTTTTTTTTTTTCTTTCTTTTTTTTTTGGATGGGTAAAAGAAAATTTGATTTCTATATCTCCACAAGTTTTCTTTTAGACTGACTTTCCCTCATTCATTATTTTGCTTTCCTTTTTCACCACAGGAAATAATTCTCAATAAACCTTAAAATTCAGGATATCTTGGTGTGCATTTCTGTCCATAACACACTTCAAGGCAAAGCTTTTGAAGTGGAAGAAACTTCAAAGTTGAAGCCCAAGCTTTTGAAGTAGATCTACCCTGAGACTGATTTTTAAAACAAAAGAATAATATGCTGATTCTTCCTTGTGCTTCACACATGACAGAGAAGAACTTTGCAGCCATGAGCAGCCTCTAGCAAGGTCTAGAGAATTTAAACCAATATGCACAAGTATGCAAATGGTTTAACTTAAGATTTTGGAAGTGAAGTTAAAAAGAAATGTGTTTAAAAGTATAAATGGAAGGTTGGAGGCTCTCTTTACTATCTGTGAACACTGGGTTAAAACAGCTGTTTAATTTTCAAACTTGATTTGGAAATCACAAAAATGACTGGGAAGTGACTATAAAAATGCAAATTAAGATAGTTAAACTAACCCATCTCATGGAACCCAGGCTTATCTATTTTTAAAATGTGTTTGAAATGCAGTCAACTATCCTTTGAAGTAGAATAAAATAACAGAAAGAGATTATTAGAAAAGTACAATAAAACCACAATATCTAGTTCCCTTAAATAAAAGCAAAAATATTGATAGGATAATTGGTTGTGACAAAATAATTGTACTAGGTACGAATCATAACTATATGGCAGGTTCCCTTGTTCTCTAAGTGCAGTTGTAATTTTTTAGAGTTTTCTAAACTCTAAATATTTATATTTTCAATGATATGTCATGCTGGAAAACATCTAAAATTTAATGTCTTTTAATTTCTAAATTATAGTCTCCAGCAAGGGCTAAAATAATTCAATGCAAAGGAAACACAAAAGCATAAAAATTGCAGTGCTCAACTAGGAGAGATGAGTATGTTCTTTTAAAACACTGAGCTTCCTAAATTTGCATTACCCCATTTCATTGGTGCGAAATAGAGTTATTGAATTTGAGTCACTTGCCCAAGGTGACGGGGCTGAAACGAGGAACTGAATGCGGTCTGAACTCTATTGCTGTCCAAAGTCCATACACTCTGCTGTTTGTAACATACACGAGCCATTGCTTTCTCAGCTGATCCCCCTCATCTGTGAACACAAGCTGTTTCAGTTTTATAGATGGAGAAACTAAGGCTCAGAGATGTATTTTTTTCCATGCAGAAAAAAAGTTCAGAATGACTTGCAGAAGCACAAAACTAGTCAACAGAGATGGTAGGACTCAGATGCGTTTCTATGGCCTTTTCTTTCCATAGCATGGAAGGAAGCTTACAAGAGTGGATTCCTATTCTCTTGTTTCTGAGCTCTATGTCATTAAATTCTAACATTTAGTTATTTTTTTGCTTATTTGTCAACAGATATTTATTTATTTAGTGCCTAGTACTTCCATGAGGAGGTCAAAGCATTTAATGGAATTGAAATATTTAAGATGCTTCTCCCTAATTCTTGTCTCCAGAGATCTAAAAAGAAAATGTGCATTCACACTTTCTTGTTTGAAATAAAATGACAAAATCTCAAGGTAGCATCTGTGTCAGCTTTCTTTCTTTCTTTCTTTCTTTCTTTCTTTCTTTCTTTCTTTCTTTCTTTCTTTCTTTCTTTTTCTTTTAGGTAAAAGGAAGGGAAATAGTGTGGCAGACTACCACATGCACTCTGACTGGAATTCACCCAGCAACCCCATCTTGGGCCAATGCTCGATATGGAGCTATTTTTAGTGCCTGAGACTGATGGCTCCAACAGAGCTATCTTCAGTGCCTGGGGCCATGCTTGAACCAACTGAGCCTCTGGCTGTGGGAGGGGAAGAGGAAAAGAAGGGAAAAGAGGGCAGAATTAGATGGTCATTTCTCCTGTGTGCCCTGACCAAGATTGAAATCAAACCTGGATGTCCATATGTCAGGTCGATGCTCTATCCACTGAGCCACTGGCCAGGGCTAGATTTTATTTAGTTTTTACTTCAGGCTGGCATAGTTGGATCAAATTTCAGGAGAAAACCATTGACTCGTAGTCAGCTGAGACATGACTTAGTTAATTTTGTTGACAAATTACCTCCTTGACTAAGGAAAAGTCAAGGTGTAATTGTGTCTGTGATCAGAACAATCTCCTTGTATCCAGGAGGACATGGCTCTGTCTACTCTAAAGCAAGTGACAAACTCAAGTCAATGAAGGACTTGATGGGGAAAGAGCTTTGTTTATGCTTGTATGAAATTGTTATGCAAATGTATTATTAGAAAGAGTAAAAAATACTTGGGATCATGGCAGTATTACTTATCAGTCTTTTATAGTTATTTGATTTTTCAAATACACCTTTAATTTTTTTTTTAAATAAATAAATTTTTATTTTAATGGGGTGACATCAATAAATCAGGGTACATACATTCAAAGAAAACATTTCCAGGTTATCTTGTCATTTAGTTCTGTTGCATACCCATCACCCAAAGAGAGATCGTCCTCCGCCACCCTCCATCCAGTTCTCTCTGTACCCCTCCCCCTCCCCCTCTCCCTCCTTCCCTCCCCCCACCCCCCATAGCCACCACACTCCTGTTCATGCCTCTTAGTCTCGCCTTTATGTCCCACCAATGTATGGAATCCTGCAGTTCCTGTTTTTTTCTGATTCGCTTATTTCACCCCGCACAATGCTACCAAGACTCCACCATTCTGCTATAAGTGATCCAATGTCACCATTTCTCCTAGCTGAATAATATACCATGGTGTATATGTGCCCCATCTTCTTCATCTAGTCCTCTATTTTTTTTTACAGTGATTAAGAGCCTTTAAGCAAACTCTTGGCGAATACAGCAAGAATCCATAAATGAGTAGTGTCCTTAACATGTTCCCCAAGTCCAAGTTGACCACATCACCATGCCAAATCCCTGAAAAATGCAACCCAACCACAGTTCAGTCTGTTAGGAGCTGTCACAGGGAGCAGGAGTCCAGGAAAGTTCCCCACAGGAAAAGTCCGCATGGCACTGGAATTGTTGTCACCATTCTATACTTTGCAGCTCATGTCCAAGTCCCAATGACTGCTGCTTCTAGCTGGTAATGATTCAGGTAGACTGGAAAAAGCCATTTGCAGCATGCGTGGATATGGAGCTCCTGTTCTCCTCTGCCTGGAGAGTTGAGACCAGGTTGCTTTTCCCTGGAGCTCTGTGACTGTGGCCTGGTAAAGAGAACCTTGGGATACACTAAGCTGGGTGGCAAAGGTAAATTCATAATACAAATTGGCAAAAGGAGGAAAGAGAGCTCTAAATTAAGAGTAGGTCCCAGCCTGAAATGTGAGTGGGGCATTAAGGTAGGAGGGATAAAGAAACACTATATATTAAGCAAAGCAGCAGAAAATAGGACTATCAACACCCACAACAGAGATCTTTGAGGGAAGAATAAAAAACCTGACTATTCAGGCAAGACATAGTTAAGTGGCCCTTGTGCGAATGAGATCAGTTTACCTGCTTCTTGGAAGAAATACCCTAGGCTCGTCCACAGTGTCGTAGATGGGGCCGATGGCCCTGGGCACCTTCAGCCTTCAGTGGCAAACCCCAGCTTTCTGGGCAAGGTTAGGTCATAGGTAGCTGGAGCAGGGCTGGAAGAGACTGAACCCTCCCTTAGAGGAGCGAGGGGGAAGCCCACCTTCCAGTGTCCCTGTTTCCTCACAGCAGAGGCGTGTAAGCCTGGCAGGCTTTAGCTCAATGACCTTCCTTTCCACTATTGAAGCAGGACCCAGATGGCATCCTATGAGACCCCTTTGGGGTGTTGGAGCCTTTAAGGGTGTATCCTAAAAGCTGGTAGTTCCCCCTGATCTCTATTGGGCTTTTTCTGCCTCTAGGTATCTTAAGAGCCATTCTCAGAAGATCTCGCTGAGGGGTTTGAGGATCCCCATCCGCCTATATAAATCTTTTCCATATATCTGGAGCTATTTGGAAAAAAGACAGAACAGTGTTATTAGCTAGATCTAATAAAGAAGGTAGTAGTTTGCAGGCGAAAAAGATTTGGTGTCTCCTGTTCATCAGCATTCAAAAGAAATGTAATTTTTTTTTTAATTAAAAAGCATGATATGGTAGACCCGTCAGAGTCATTGGCCTGGTGTGCAGGATTCCTGGGTTCGATTCCCGGCCAGAGCACACAGGAGAAGTGCCCATCTACCTCTCCACTCCCTCCCCTCTCCTTCCTCCCGGCCTCCCTCCTCCCGCCTGCAGCCAAGGCTCCATCGGAGCAAATTCACCCTGGGCACTAAGGATGGCCCCATGGCCCCTGCCCCAGTCACTAGAATGGCTCTGGTCGTAACAGAGCAACATCCCAGATGGGCAGAGCATTCCTCCTGGTAGGCATGCCAGGTGGATCCCAGTCAGGCGCATGCAGGAGTCTGTCTGACTGCCTCCCCATCCCCATCCTCAGAAATATACAAAAAATAAATAAATAAAAGAAAAAATACGAAAAAAAAACACAAAAAAGGGGGGGGGGCATTCCCTTGTGCTAAAGCTCCAGGGAGCATGGAGTGAGCTTGAGTATGTCCTATGAAACATAGAGCTCTATGTTTACTTATAAGTCTTTGAAGAAGGAGGAACTGCTGAAATAGTTTATCAGCATTTGTCCCTAAGACAGCAGTCTTTATAGTGGAAACACCATACGTAAATATTTGCTGTCTGTAGATTAAGGGGGGAATATGGCAAATGCTGAAAAGCCATGATCTTTGTGCCCCTCCCCTCCCCCAACACCCTCCCTCTCCTCCCCCCACCCTGTAACCCCAACACTGTTGTTCATGTCTCTGAGTCTCATCTTTATGTCCCACCTATGTATGGAAACATATAGTTCTTAGTTTTTTTCTGATTTACTTCTTTCACTCAGTATAATGTTATCAAGGCCCATCCATGTTGTTGTAAAAGATCCTATGTCATCATTTCTTATGGCTGAGTAGTATTCCATAGTATATATATACCAAAGCTTTTTAAGCCATTCGTCCTCTGATGGACACTTGGGCTGTTTCCAAATCTTTGCTATTGTGAACAATGCTGCCATAAACATGGGGGTGCATTTCTTCTTTTCAAACAGTGCTATGGTGTTCTTGGGGTATATTTCTAACAGTGGTATAGCTGGGTCAAAAGGCAGTTCGATTTTTAATTTCTTGAGGAATCTCCATACTGTTTTCCACAGTGGCTGCACCAGTCTGCATTCCCACCAGCAGTGCAGGAGGGTTCCCTTTTCTCCACATCCTCGCCAGCACTTATTCTGTGTTGTTTTATTGATGAGAGCCATTCTGACTGGTGTGAGGTGATATCTCATTGTGGTTTTAATTTGCATTTCTCTAATCATTAGTGATGTTGAACATTTTTTCATATGCCTATTGGCCATCTGTGTGTCCTCTTTGGAGAAGTGTCTATTCATTTCTTTTGCCCATTTTTGGATTGGATTGTTTGTCTTCCTGGTATTAAGTTTTACAAGTTCTTTATAAATTTTAGTTATTAGCCCCTTATCAGACGCTATGTCAAATATATTCTCCCATTGTGTAGTTTGTCTTTTTATTCTGTTCTTATTGTCTTTAGCTGTGCAGAAGCTTTTTAGTTTGATAAAGTCCCATTTGTTTATTCTGTCTTTTATTTCACTTGCCTGTGGAGACAAATCAGCAAATATGTTGCTGCGAGAGATGTCAGAGAGCTTACTGCCTATGTTTTCTTCTAAGATGCTTATGGTTTCACGGCTTACATTCAAGTCTTTTATCCATTTTGAGTTTATTTTTGTGAGTGGTGTAAGTTGGTGGTCTAGTTTCATTTTTTTGCAGGTAGCTGTCCAGTTTTCCCAACACCATTTGTTGAAGAGGCTGTCTTTACTCCATTGTATTGTCTTACCTCCTTTGTCAAATATCAGTTGTCCGTAGAGCTGTGGGTTTATTTCTGAGTTCTCTGTTCTGTTCCATTGATCTATGTGCCTGTTCTTATGCCAGTACCATGCTGTTTTGAGTACAATGGCCTTATAATATAACTTGATATCTGGAAGTGTGATACCTTCCGCTTTTTTCTTCCTTTTCAGGATTGCTGAGGCTATTCGTGTTCTTTTTTGGTTCCATATAAATTTATGGAATATGTGTTCTATATCTTTGAAGTAAGTCATTGGTATTTTCATTGGTATTGCATTGAATTTATAAATTGCTTTGGGTAATATAGACATTTTAATGATGTTTATTCTTCCTAACCATGAGCACGGTATATGCCTCCACTTATTTGTATCTTCCCTGATTTCTTTTATCAATGTTTTATAATTTTCCGAGTACAAGTCTTTAATCTCCTTGGTTAGATTTATTCCTAGATACTTTATTTTTTTGGTTGCAATGGTAAAGGGGATAGATTCCCTGATTTCTCTTTCTGACAGTTCATTATTAGTGTATAAAAATGCCTCTGATTTCTGTGTATTGATTTTATATCCTGCCACCTTGCCAAATTCTTTTATCAAGTCTAGTAGTTTTTTGACTGAGACTTTAGGGTTTTCTATATACAATATCATGTCATCTGCAAATAATGATAGTTTTACTTCTTCTTTTCCAATTTGGATGCCTTTTATTTCTTTTTCTTGTCTGATTGCTGTGGCGAGGACTTCCAGAACTATGTTGAATAAGAGTGGTGAAAGGGGGCATCCCTGCCTTGTTCCTGATCTTAAGGGGATTGCTTTTAATTTTTGCCCATTGAGTATGATGTTGGCTGTGGGTTTTTCATAGATGGCCTTTATCATGTTGAGGTATGTTCCCTGTATTCCCACTTTGCTGAGAGTTTTGATCATGAATGGGTGCTGGACTTTATCAAATGCTTTTTCTGCATCTATTGAAATTATCATGTGGTTTTTCCTCCTTTCTTTTGTTTATGTGATAAATCACATTGATTGATTTGCGAATATTGTACCAGCCTTGCCTCCCAAGAATAAATCCTACTTGATCATGGTGTATGATTTTTTCCATATATTGCTGGATCCGGTTTGCTAATATTTTATTGAGGATTTTTGCATCTAAGTTCATCAGGGATATTGGCCTATAATTTTCTTTTTTTGTGTTGTCTTTGCCTGGTTTTGGAATCAGAATTATGCTTGCCTCATAAAAGGAGTTTTGAATTTTTTGAAATAGCTTGAGAAGGATAGGAGTTAGTTCTTCTTTGAATATTTGGTAGAATTCACTTGTGAAGCCATCAGGCCCAGGACTTTTCTTTTTTGGGAGTTTTTTGATAGCTGTTTAAATCTCATTTGTTGTAATTGGTCTGTTTAGGTTTTCTGATTCTTCCAGATTGATTTTTGGAAGATTATATGATTCAAGGAATTTGTCCATTTCATCTAGGTTGTCTAGTTTCTTGGCGTACAGTTCTTCATAGTATTTTCTTACAATATTTTGTATTTCTGTTGTGTCAGTTGTTATTTCTCCACTCTCGTTTCTAATTTTATTTATTTGAGTTCTCTCTCTTTTTTTCTTGGTGAGTCTTGTTAAAGGTTCATCGATCTTGTTTACCTTTTCAAAGAACCAGCTCCTGGTTTCATTGATCCTCTGTATTGTTTCTTTAGCCTCTATGTCATTTATTTCTGCTCTGATCTTTATTATTTCCTTCCTTCTACTAGCTCTGGGCTTTACTTGTTGTTGTTTTTCTAGTTCTTTTAGATGCAGGGTTAAGTTGTTTATTTGAGCTTTTTCTAGCTTCTTGCGGTATGCCTGTAATGCTATAAACTTCCCTCTCAGGACTGCTTTTGCTGTGTCCCATAAATTTTGAGTTGATGTATGCTCATTATCATTTATTTCTAAAAATTTTTTAATTTCTTCTTTGATCTCAATGTTAACCCATTCATTGTTTAATAACATGCTATTTAGTTTCCAAGTGTTTGAATGTTTTTCAATTTTTCTATTGTGGTTGATTTCTAGTTTAATGGCATTGTGATCAGAGAAAGTGCTCGATATGATTTCAATCTTCTTAAATTTGTTGAGCCCGCTTTTGTGCCCTAACATGTGGTCTATTCTAGAGAATGTACCATGAGCGCTTGAAAAGAATGTATATTCTGCTGTTTTAGGGTGAAAGGTTCTGAAGATATCTATTAAATCAAGTTCATCTAATATGTCCTTTAAGTCTGCTGTTTCTTTGTTAATTTTCTTTCTTGAGGATCTATCTAATGATGTTAATGGGGTATTGAAATCTCCTACTATTATAGTATTGCTGTTGATCTCGCCCTTTAAGTCTATCAAAGTCTGCTTTATATATTTAGGTGCTCCTATATTAGGTGCGTAGATATTTATAATGGTTATATCTTCCTTTTGGATTGCTCCCTTTATCATTATGTAGTGACCTTCTTTATTTCTAACTATGGTCTTTGTTCTAAAGTCCATTTTGTCTGATATAAGTATTGCTACCCCAGCTTTTTTTTCATTTCCATTTGCGTGAAATATTTTTTTCCATCCTTTTATCTTCAGTCTGTGTGCATCTTTTGATTTAAGGTGTGTCTTTTGTAGACAGCATATGTATGGGTCCTGTTTTCTTATCCATGCAGCTACCCTATGTCTCTTGATCGGATCATTTAATCCATTAACATTTAAGGTTATTACTGATATGTAATTGTTTATTGCCATTTTTTTTCTTTTAAACTGTTTTTCTCTTTTGCTATATTCTTTTTTTCCTTTGATCTGTTTACCACAGGTCCCTTAGCATTTCTTGCAGCCTTGGTTTGGTTGCAGTGAAATCCTTGAGTTTTTTTTTGTCTGTAAAGCTTTTTATTTCTCCTTCAATTTTAAATGATAGCCTTGCTGGATAAAGTAGTCTTGGTTGTAGGTTCTTCTTCTGCATTACTTTGAATATTTCTTGCCATTCCCTTCTGGCCTCAAGTGTTTCTGTTGAGAAGTCAGAAGTCATCCTTATGGGGGCTCCTTTGTAGGTGATAGTCTTTTTTTCTCTAGCAGCTTTTAATATTTTCTCTTTATCATTTAGCTTTGGTAATTTAATTATGATGTGTCTTGGAGTTGGTTTCTTTGGGTTTCTCCTTAATGGAGTTCTCTGTGCTTCCTGAACATGTGAAATGTTTTCCTGCCTTAATTGGGGGAAGTTTTCCGTTATAATATGTTTGAACAAAGTCTCTATCCCTTGTTCTTTCTCTTCTTCTTCAGGAACCCCTATGATGCGGATGTTATTTCTCTTCATGTTGTCACAGAGCTCTCTTAGAGTTTCCTCAGACTTTTTGAGTCTCTTTTCTTTTTTCTGCTCTGCTTCTGTGCCTTTATTTATTGTGTCCTCTAACTCACTGATTCGATTCTCTGCTTCATCCATCCTGCTTTTAATTCCTTCCATTGTATTCTTTATTTCAGATATTGTATTTGTCATTTCTGTCTGATTCTTTTTTTATTATTTCCATGTCCTTTTTTATATTTGTTATCTCTTTATTTAGGTTTTCGTAATGGCCATCTATGGTGTTCTAATATCTTTGAGCATCCTAACAATCGTTATTTTAAACTCTGCATCTGGTAATTTGGTTATATCTGATTCACTTAGGTCCTTTTCTGGGGATTTCTCTTGGTTTATTTGTGTTGTATTTCTCTGCCTCCGCATTTTCTCTTCACGAGAGTGGCTGTGATCAAGTGCTCGGGTGCACAAGGGTTGGTGGCTTTGGCCTTTGCCCTGCCCCCGTGTGTGACGTTATGCTCGGTCCTGAGGGCACTGGCGAGCACCTTTGCTCAGCTGCGGGTCTCCGCCTGTTTCTGAGCTTTCGCCCTGCCTTTGCAGGATGATCCCACTCAAGGAACAGCTGCTAGCCTTGGCTCTACCGCCAGACAGGGTTGCGTGCCCAAGCTCAGCTTCGTAGCGCAACTCCGCCTCTTCTGGGCTTTTGGCTCCACCCTCGCGGGAGGAGCCGGCTACCAAGTCAGACCGCAAGCCTGGGTTGCACGGGTGGGGCAGGGATGTGCTCCTCTGCCCTTGCCCCGGGGCTGGTTTCTACCCTTTCTGGGTTTCCCACCCTTCTCCTGGAGGCTGGATTACAGGCTGCCGG
Source organism: Saccopteryx bilineata (assembly GCF_036850765.1). Lineage (NCBI taxonomy): Eukaryota > Metazoa > Chordata > Mammalia > Chiroptera > Emballonuridae > Saccopteryx > Saccopteryx bilineata. Next base: position 294,603,893 of record NC_089491.1, on the reverse strand, counting down.
CAGCTGAGCTTGACTGCTTTTGCATGCCCCCTTCTCCCTAGCCGGGCAAGATTGAGCTCACACCTGAGCCCACTGGTGGCCAGCCGGCTTCCGCCCCAGCCAGCAGAACTGCGCTTTTGTCTCCCGCTGCCGCCTGCTCTCAGGTGCGCCCTCAGCCGCGTGGGTGGGGGCGTTGCAGCTCGGACCCTAAGACTCACTACTGTAGACCCGAAAGCTCCCTCCTTCTATGCGACTCTGCTCTGAATGCTGCGGGGGAGCTTGTTTGGCTGCTCTCCTGCTTCCCTTTGCTGGTATTGCTGTTTCCGGGGGAAATATTCACTTCAGCTTTGGGGAGTGCCTCGTCTCAGGGGTTAGGGTGGCTATCTCTCAAAATGTTTCTCCCTATGCCTCCTAGATTGCACTCTCTTCCTGTTACTGTGGTTTTCTCCTCTCTCCTCCCGTCCCCAGGAGCCCCAGGTGAGTGTTTGTGAGAGAGATGTTCTGTGTGGTCCCTTTAAGAAGGATCCTGGGTCTGAGAAATCAGACTCTCTCACAAACAGTATCCTGACTTGTTTCCAGCTAAATACTGTCCTTACGCTTCTTCTGGGCTCTGGGGCAGCAGGCTGGGGCTTTGTTCCTGGGGCTCAGGACCCTTTCCCCTCTGCTATACTCACTTCCTGCCACGCGAGTCTCTCCCTGCTGCCCTTCGCTCCGAGAAGCTGGGCAGCCCTCTCCGCGTTTCCGCTTTTCCTACCAGTCTCTGGGTGGCTTCTTCTCTACACCTTTAATTTTTATTTGTAAAACTAAGGTATATGATAGCATTTAATCCTAAAGCCCACCTGTGCTGTTTACAGCTCTGGTTCGATTCTGAGAGGAAGTGTTTGGAGTGGAGGTCCAGGTGGGGGTAGAAAGGAGGTTTATCGTTAATGTTTTATCACTGTTAAATGAACCGAGGTACAGTTACCCAACTGAAATGGCATTGTGGAAAAATAATGACATGGAGAATGCTCACGAAATAATGAAAACTGAAAAAAATCAGAGGACAATATCACACTATAGATTGAGATCACAGGGCTAGTAAAAAATACAGAAAGGGAAAATAAAATATTGACTGTTACCTCTGGGTGGGGAGGTTTACTACGATTTTAATTCTTTTCTAGTATTTCCTGTGTTTCTGAACTCTCTGTGGTGATCCTGAATTATTGCTTTAGTAGTCAGAGAAAAAGATGCACTAGAAGAAATCGTTATTTCCTGGTTTGGGGGCTTAACCAATGGCATTTCCATTATGTTCAGGTCTAGTTAAAATTGTCTCACAAATCTCATTGACCTCACTGGTTTTCTGTTCCTTTATCCCATTAATGAATGCTGTGTGTTCATATAGTACTACTCAAGAAGATGTGGGGACAGATGAGACATTTTAACATCAGTGGTGGGATTCAGCCAGTTGTCACTGGTTCGGTGGAACCGATACCTAATTTTTTGTTGTGTTTGGTGAATCAGTCGTTAAAATGGCACTTGTGATCAGGGCTCTCTCTAAGGTGGGCAGCTGGGCAGCAGCCGAATGTGAAAACCACAAATTGACATTCCTTACTCTTTTTATTTTATTTTATTTTTATTTTTATTTTTATTTTTTGTATTTTTCTGAAGCTGGAAACGGGGAGAGACAGTCAGACAGACTCCCGCATGCGCCTGACCAGGATCCACCTGGCATGCCCACCAGGGGCGACGCTCTGCCCACCAGGGGGCGATGCTCTGCCCCTCTGGGGCGTCGCTCTGCTGCGACCAGAGCCACTCTGGTGCCTGGGGCAGAGGCCAAGGAGCCATCCCCAGCGCCTGGGCCATCTTTGCTCCAATGGAGCCTTGGCTGCGGGAGGGGAAGAGAGAGACAGAGAGGAAGGAGGGTGGGGGTGGAGAAGCAAATGGGCGCTTCTCCTATGTGCCCTGGCCGGGAATCAAACCTGGGTCCCCCGCACGCCAGGCCAACGCTCTACCGCTGAGCCAACCGGCCAGGGCCTCCTTACTCTTTTTTAATGTTAATCAGTGCAACAGTGTATTCTATGCACCCATAGCAATGTTCATTCCGGTCCATAGGTGAAAAAAATCGCAAGTGAGGACGCCAATCAAGAAGCAATATGGAAATATCTTAAATAACAGTTTTATTGTTTTTAATATTTAATATTTTTCATTAATATTTTAAAACTCTTTCTTATAACACAGTATAGTTTTGTGTACCTCTTTTGTTGTTCTTATTTAAGTATTAAATGAATGAAATAATAAACTACCTTTTGGTATATCATTTTTTATACTTAAAACGGTCATTAGGGCAGAGAACCGGTTGTTAAATTATTTGAATCCCACCACTGTTTAACATCTCCATCGAGAGAAGACAGCAAATAAATGGAACATCGTAGGGGTCAACCAGGGTGAAGATTCAGAAATCTTGTGTTATGTTTTAAGAATATACAACCAATGATTCTCTTGAAATTCTTGTCTGTTTTTCTTTATGTGCTTCTTTCCTTTTTCTATTTTTTCTTTTCTCCTTTCTTTTCCATATTCTTTCCTTTTCCTTCAAACCTGTTTCCTTCCTTCCTTCCTTCCTTCCTTCCTTCCTTCCTTCCTTCCTTCCTTCCTTCCTTCCTTCCTTCTTTCTTTCTTTCTTTCTTTCTTTCTTTCTTTCTTTCTTTCTTTCTTTCTTTCTTTCTTCTTTCTTTTTGATAATGGTACTAATAGAGCAGCCTACTCTGTCACTGTGATCTAAGTGTCTAAGGCACCAAACCAAGATTCCAATTTGGCTCTCGGACTCCCAAGCCCTACCTGCTTCTATTGAAATCAAGGGAAGAAACTAGTGTTTGATTTTTTTTTCTTGTGAAAAATGAAGGAAAATGCAGATTGCAAAAACGCTGGTGATGTTTCTATGTCATTTGGATTTGCATTCAGACAAAAAGAAAACTAAACCCAAAGTAATGGTATCTTCCAGCTTTTCTAATGTCAAAGGGCATCACAGTAGTGAAACAAAGATCTTCAAAATCAGAATGCAAATACAAGCTAGAGGAGCCCAGGGCATAAACTGCTGGAAACAAAGGACTGGACCATCAGCCACAGAGCATTTATATTCATGTTTCTAAACAGCTCTCAGTCATTATTCACTTAGATATAATTCTCATCTTAAGCCAAGACTGAAGTAGGAAAAATTTCCACTTTGTTATGGCAGCAGTGCTGAATCAAAAAGCAATTTGTCTTTTTGTTAAAAGATCAAGGTGCTTCAGAGTTTCCCTGTCCAAATGGAGCAGAGAATCTACATCAACAAATCCTCCCCATTCTCCTGACAATGTTTGTTTCTTCAGTAAACTGCAAACAAATTTGCAACTTTGCTTGTTATGTTAATGACAATGATGTTTTAGCAATGATGACTGTCATTCACTGTGGATCTGACCTTTTGGAAGTTTTTCTGTCAAGATTTCTGGAGAACATAAATTGTGTTCGATATTACAAAGCTTAATTACAGCTTACTAATTGGTAATTCATGTCTAAAGCTTGATTATATATGGCATCTATTGTTTTTTTGTTTAATAAGTGTTTAAAAATAGGATATTAAAGTGGAATTCACATAACATAGAATGAATCATTTTAAAGTGAACAGTACAGTGGCATTTAGTACATTCACAATGTTGTACAACCACCATCTCTATGGAGTTCCAAAGCATGTCCATCCAGTCTAAGGAGATGCCTATCCATTAAGCAGTTTCTCCACATTCCTTTCTCTTCCTAGCTCCTGGCAACCATCGCTTCATGTTCTATATCTGAATTTATCCTTTTTGGATGGTTCATATAAATGGAATCACATAGCATGTGGCCTTTTGTGTCTGGCTTATTTCATTCGCATGATGTATTTGAGTTCCTTCCACACTCTAGCATGTATCAGCACTTTATTCCTTTTCTCTCCCAGCTTTACTGTGGTATAACTGACAAATCAAGTTGTAATATATTTGAAGTGTACAACATAATTTCATATCCATATACACTGTAAAAGGATTTTCACAATCGAGTTAACATATCCATTACCTCATCACTTCATATATACTGCTCACAAAAATTAGGGAATACTTCAAGATGAATATGAAGTGATAAAATATCCCCTAATTTTTGTGAGCAGTATATTTACCGTTTCTTTCTTTCTTTCTTTTTTTTTTTTTTTTGTATTTTTCTGAAGCTGGAAACGGGGAGAGACAGTCAGACAGACTCCTGCATGCGCCCGACCGGGATCCACCCGGCATGCCCACCAGGGGCGATGCTCTGCCCACCAGGGGGCAATGCTCTGCCCCTCCGGGGCCTCGCTCTGCCCCTCCGGGGCCTCATTCTGTCGCAACCAGAGCCACTGTAGCGCCTGGGGCAGAGGCCAAGGAGCCATCCCCAGCGCCCAGGCCATCCTTGCTCCAATGGAACCTTGGCTGCGGGAGGGGAAGAGAGAGACAGAGAGGCAGGAGGGGGTGGGGGTGGAGAAGCAAGTGGGCGCTTCCCCTATGTGCCCTGGCCGGGAATCGAACCCGGGTCCCCCGCACTCCAGGCCGACGCTCTACCGCTGAGCCAACCGGCCAGGACCTCTTTCTTTCTTTTTAAAAAAATATTTTTCTGAAGTGAGAAGTGGGAGGCAGAGAGACAGACTCCCACATGCGCCCGACCAGGATCCATTAGGCATGCCCACCAGGGGGTGATGCTCTGCCCATCTGGGGCATTGCTCCTCTGCAATCGGAGCCATTCTAGCACCTGAGGTGGAGGCCATGGAACCATCCTCAGTACCCGGGCCAACTTTGCTCCAGTGGAGCCTTGGCTGCGGGAGGGGAAGAGAGAGATAGAGAGAAAGGAGAGCAGGAGGGGTGGAGAAGAAGATGGGCGCTTCTCCTGTGTGCTCTGGCTGGGAATTGAACCTGGGACATCCACACGCAGGGCCGATGCTCTACCACTGAGCAAACTGGCTGGGCTATATTTACCTTTTTGTGTGTGAGAGAACACTTATGACCTGCTGTCTTAGCAAATTTCAAGTATTCAATGCAGTTTATCAATTATAGCCACCCTGTGATCCATTGGACCCACAGAACTTATCATCTTCTTTCTCCCTCATCCCTAGCCTGTGGCAATCACCATTCTCTTCTGATTCTGTGAGCTCAATAAAAAAATGTTATTTTAGATTTTACCTATAAGGCACATATACAGTATTTGTCTTTCTGACTTATTTCACTTGGCATAATTTCTTCCGGTTCATCTATGTCAGGGTTCGGGAATCTTTTTGGCTGAGAGAGCCATGAACGCCACATATTTTAAAATGTAATTCCATGAGAGCCATATAACAACTCGTGTACATTACGCATTATCCAATAAAAATTTGATGTTGTCCCGGAGGACAGCTGTGATTGGCTCCAACTACCCACAACCATGAACATGAGCAGTAGGAAATGAATGGATTGTAATACATGAGAATGTTTTATATTTTTAACATTTTTTTAATTAAAGATTTGTCTGCGAGCCAGATACAGCCATCAAAAGAGCCACATCTGGCTCACGAGCCATAGTTTCCCAACCCCTGATCTATGTTTTTGCAAAGGCAAGATTTCCTTATTTTTTTTTTAAAGCTTGAATAATATTCCATATATATGTGCCACATTTTTTTATTCATTCATCTGTTGATGGACATTTAGGTTGTTGTTTTCATATCTTGGCAATTGTGAATAATGCTGCAGTGAACATGGGAATACTCAGATCTCTTTGAGGTAATAATTTTATTTCCTGGAAGTATGATTGCTGGATCATATGGTAGTTCTATTCTTAATTTCTTGAGGAAATGTCATACTGTTTTCCACAGGGGCTGCAACAGTTTACAGTCTCACCAATAGTGCACAAGAATTCCCTTTTTTCTGCATCTTCACCAGCATTTCTTATTTCTTGTCTTTTTAATAAAAGCCATTTTAACAGGCATGAGGTGATATCTCATATCTCACTGTGCTTTTTGGTTTGCATTTATCTGATGACTAATGATGTTGAGCATTTTTTTTTTTATGTACCTGTTGGTCATTTGTCTTCTTTGTAAAAAATGTCTATTTGGGTCTTTTGTCCATTTTTAATTGTGTGTTTTTTTTGTTTTTTTTTGCTATTGAGTTGTATGAGTGCCTTGTGTATTTTAGATATTAACTCTTTATCAGATACTTGGTTTGCAATATTTTCTCCCATTTCATAGATTGTCTTTTCATTTTTTGATGGTTTCCTTTCCTGTACAGAAGCTTCTTAGTTTGATGTTGTCCCACTTTTTTTTTTTTTGCTTTTGTTGTCAAATTAAAAAAATCATTGCCAAGACCAATGACAAGGAGCTTATCCCCTGTGTTTTCTTCTAGGAACTTTATGGTTTCAGGTCTTACATTCAAGTTTTTAATTCATCTTGAGTTGATTTCATGTATGGTGTTTCATATGTGGAAACTAGTTTTCCAAATAATTTATTGAAGAGACTATCCTTTCTCCATTGTATTAATATATTCTTGGTGCCTTTGTTGAAAATTAATTGACCATATATGCATGGGTTTAGTTCAGGGCTCTCTATTCTGTTCCATTTATCTATTTACCTATTTTTATGCTAATACCTACTGTTTTGAATATAAAACTTTGTAACAGTTTGAAATCAGGAAGTGTGATGCCTTCACTTTGTTCTTTTTAAAAATTGCTTTGGTCACTGAGGGTCTTCTGTAGTAGCATACAAGTTTTAGGACTGTTGTTTCTATTTCTATGAAAATGCCATTAGGATTTTAGTAAAGATTGAATTGAATCTGTAGATCATTTTGAATAGTATGGATAGCTAACAACATTAAGTTTTCTGATTCATGAACACAAAATAACTTTCCATTTATTTGTGTCTTTAATTTCTTTCATCAATGTTTTACAAATTTTAGTGTACAGACCTTTCACTTCTTTGGGTAAATGTTTTCCTAAGTATTTTATTCTTTTTGGTGCTGTTCTTTTTAAAATTTTATTTAGAAAATTAAATTGAATGGGGTGACATTGATCAATAAGAGTACAGAGGTTTCAGGTAGACATTTCTATAGCATATGAACTGTTGATTGATGCTGTTTTAAATGAGATTGTTTTCTTAATTTCTCTTTCCCATTGGTACTAGTGAATAACAATACAACTGATTTTTGTATCTTAATTTTTTACTCTGCAACTTTACTGAATTTCTGTATGGTTCAAACAATTGTTTATTTTTGTTTTGTGGTGGAATATTTAGGGTTTTCTATATATGATGTCATGTTATCTGCAAACAGACAATTTTACTCCTTTTCTGATTTGCATGCCTTTTATTTATTTACTTATTTACTTATTTATTTATTTATTTATTTTCTTGCCTAATTGCTCCTTTGGGCTTCCATGAGTATCCCAGTTATGCTGGCTCCTTGGAAGCCAGACCTTCAACAGCAGTTAATAAGGTCCTGCAGTCAAATCCTTCCCAGGGAATAACTGGGATAGGGGTGTTTAGGCAGCTTCCCCTGTGCTGAGCCTGAGGGTTAGCCACAGAGAGTGTTCCCATGCAGTTTAAAAACTGCTTCTTTGTTTTAGTCCTGCGGGACTGGCAAATATAAGCTCCACTGGCTCTCAGGGCTAGGTAATTTGAGGGATCTTGGGTGGTAGCCTTAAAAGTTGGGGTATTTGATAGCCCAAACCCTTTGCTTCTCAGGGAGAAGTTGGGATGTGGGGGTTTCCTTCTAATTGTAAGCTTCATATTTATGAGTAGAGTTCGTCACTTGATGGGTTTCACTGGAAAGTGATCTGATTTTAGAACTTTTTAATAACTAAGATTGATCTTAAATCAAATACTAATATTTTGTTTAGAATTAAGAAGTGTTTACAACCTTGAACTTGTAGTGGCTAGTAGAATCTGTAAGAGAATGTCAATGGGAAGAAATAGATTTGCTTGTATATGTTAAGGTATAAGCTGACCATTCCTTATGTCATGGAAGCACAAGAGTACTTTGTTTTATATAACTTCTTATTTAACTCTGAAAGGGTGATTGTATTAGTCAGCTGTGGCTGCCATAACACAATACTATAGACTGGGCAGCCCCTGTAAGGCTGAAAGTCCAAGATCAAGGTGCTGACTGATTTTTTTTGTGAAGACCTCTTCCTGGCTTGTAGACAGATGTTTTACATGACAGCAAGAGGGAGATGGAGAGGAAGTGAGAGGGGGAGAGAGACAGAGGGAGCAAGAGTTCTCTATGGTGACTCCTCTTATAAAAATACTAATCCTATCAGATCAAAGTTCTTACCTATATGACCTTATTTAAACTTACTTCCTGACAAGCCCTATCTTTAAATACAGGCATACTTGGGGTTAGGTATTCAACATAAGAATTTGGGAAGGAGGTACACAATTCAGTCTATACGATGATCAACTATTTTTCTTGTCTAAAGTGTAAACTCCTTTGAAGAGAGGAATAATATCATTTTTTTTATTTGTTGCATTCTTTCTCTTTTTATATGTCTTCTGCTGTCCAACCCCTAATCATGCTCTGAGAATTACCTAATCAATAATTAGGTGCTGTGGCCCCATTAATTCCAGGTGTAGACTTTTTAGCTCATAATTCATGTTATCAGGTACTTCAGAGTGTACTCTGTTCACAGGGACCTGAAGACTCTGAATGACCTACTGAGTCATCATCACTAGATACTGGGGAGACGATGAAGAGTAATGCTCATATATAGCACAGCCTTTTTGTATCTCCTGACATGTCACATTATCATCTGGGGGAAAAATGGAGAATGTATGGGCCCTTAAGAATATATTGAATGTAATTAAAAATTTTTTTCCCATTGAATTGAGAGATTGAGAGAAAGAGAGAGAGAAAAGTATCAACTTATTGTTCTACTTAATTGTTCCATTTAGTTGTGCACTCATTGGTTGCTTCTTGTATGTGCCTTGATGGGGGATCAACCAACCTGGGCACTCCGGGACAATGCTTTGTCCACTGAGTGACTTGGCCAGTGGTTGATTCTTTTTTTTTTTTTTTTTTTTCATTTTTCTGAAGCTGGAAACAGGGAGAGACAGTCAGACAGACTCCCGCATGCGCCCGACCGGGATCCACCCGGCACGCCCACCAGGGGCGGTGCTCTGCCCCCCAGGGGGGGGTGCTCTGCCCATCCTGGGCGTCGCCATATTGCGACCAGAGCCACTCTAGCGCCTGAGGCAGAGGCCACAGAGCCATGCCCAGCGCCCGGGCCATCTCTGCTCCAATGGAGCCCTGGCTGCGGGAGGGGAAGAGAGAGACAGAGAGGAAAGCGCGGCGGAGGGGTGGAGAAGCAAATGGGCGCTTCTCCTGTGTGCCCTGGCCGGGAATCGAACCTGGGTCCTCCGCACACTAGGCCGACGCTCTACCGCTGAGCCAACCGGCCAGGGCTAGTGGTTGATTCTTAAATGGAAGAGTTTCAAGGAAGTACCTGTTAGCATTATAAAACCCCCTTTGAAATCATCTTACTCCACATGTCTGTTCAAGAATCATGACAAGTTAAAATATAGAAAAGTACTTCTCAAATTATTTTGCAAGAATGGCAATAATGAACACTTTTCCTAATGAAATATTTTAAATTCTAATTACCCAACTATCAAATCCATTGTTAACTGAGTAACCCTGAGACTATTTCACTTGAAGGAGCATTACCAACTGCTAGAGGGACCGAGTTTTGCATATCACTTTGTAGCAACTCAGCTGCTAGCTGACCTTTGACTAGTTCTGGTCCCTGAATTAAACATAAAGATAAACCCATGACTCATCTGGATTTTAAATCTTGGATGCTACTAGGAGAAAAACATTAAAATAAACATTGCATTTTAATATGCTTATTTTTCTGAAGTGGGTGAATTGAGCATTTTAGATTTTCGAACCCATAATTCATTTCTCTGTTGTTCAAACAGGAAAATGAACAGAGGGGAATAAAAATACCATCTTTATTATCTTAGCTCTCTGTATTATCTGACTTTGTGTTCAGTGAGATCATTTTTAAAAGGTTAAATGACTTGGAAATTTACAAGATGTTCTTGGTTTCATGTCCTATTCAATTCTTCTCCCAGGAGAGATGTTGAAAATACTGTCCACGTTAGTCATCAGTATTTCTGACCCATGGAACCGTTCAAGTAAAAACTGTACTCAAAGAGAAGGGAAAAGAGCAATAAAGATAATATGTATCTAGAGCTATGGTGGACAAAATAAAATATGATGTAATTCCTGTACATATGGTGTTTTAAATAAGATACTGTATTTCAGAGTGACATAAAAATTATAGAAAGAAGATAGTATATAATTAGGAGCTCAGTCATGCGGTATAAATTGTAAATGCTAAAAAAGATTCCAAGAAAGGAGACATCAGTGTGGGTTTAGAGGACATGAGACAGACAGCAGAACATTCTGGGACTTTATTGTTGAAGGGAAGGTAGGACTTGATCGGAGCCAGAAGGAAGGCGTACACGCTCCAGATGGAGCGGCAGCTAGAATAGATGGGGAGGTGACACAGGAGGATTTTTGCCCAGGGGGAACCTGCCGAGGAGGTTCTGATTGAAGAAGAAGAATCATCACATGGAAATAAAGTTGAAGAAGAGGCTTTCTCGGGACAATAGAACCATTAACCCATCCAAACAGCTGTTGGTACTGAAAATAATTTTTTTACCGTCCAATTTTGGAATATATATCTGAAGAGGGGGGTTGTGACCAAATAATGCAACTGTCTTGGTGGGCTGCACCCTGGCGTGGGCTCTCACTGTGATATCCTGGGAAGGTTTCTTTATTTGTTGAACCCCATTGCCTCTCTTCTTTCTATTTGTCTTGTTTTACTGCCTCCTATTTTTCCAACATCCATACTTGGTTATAATTTCTTTAATAGCCTGACCTGTGGTGGCGCAGTGAATAAAGCATCGACCTGGAATGCTGAGGTCGCCGGTTCAAAACCCTGGGCTTGCCTGGGCAAGGCACATATGGGAGTTGATACTTCATGTTCCTTCCTTCCCTTCTCTCTCTTTCTCTCCCTCCTCTCTAAAATGAATTAATAAAATCTAAAAAAGATTTCTTTAATAACAGGGACCATGATATAACATTTAACCCACAGGTGATATTCAGGTGCACATGCCAGTTAAGTCAGTGGATTGACATTTCTCAAGTTTTGGTGTATTTTGTGGTTAATATCATTGACCTTCTTAAGAATTGTTGACCATCTGGGGTTAGGGAAAAAGTTGCCGTATCCACCACAGTTTTTATTTCCTTTTTTTTTTTTTTTTAGATCTTTCATAGAAAAAAGTGAAATAAGAAATAAAAGAAAGAAATCCTGGAAATATGTCTAGTGAAATATATAATAATAAAATCCATAGTGTGTTTTTTAAAATAAAGTTTTCTCATATGATATTTTCATAATTTTAGGGAAATAGTCACACAGCGGTGTTTTTCTCCCTAAGAAATTTTATATTTTCATTTGCGAACCTCCTGAACATTACCTTAACAGAGGTTATTACATTTTAATGTTTATTCTTTATATAGTGAGCTTCAAGGATTATCACGTATTAAAAGTAATTGCCATCCTATTTTCTCAGGCATTTATATTAAAAAAAAATCAAGTTTTTGCCACTAAAATGGTCATTGCCATGTAGATGATTATGATCAACTCAGAAAATTGTTCACTCTGAAATGCTAAAACAGATTTATAGGAATTTTTATTAATGAATATATAGATGTATCACACCCCAGTAAATATGGAACATCTTAATTGGAAGTTGGGAGCGATAATATATATTTCTATTTTAATGTTTATTTTCTAAAGACCTGTAAGGTTTTTTAAAAAGCAGCTGAATTAAAATAATTTTTATCTTTTATGTAATTTGTTAAATTCTTCTTAAGAATCTTAGTAGAGCAACTATTGAAAAATTATACTCAAATTACCACTGGCTTTAATGACAGGGTGAATAAATTTATTTTCCCTCACATAGCATTTTACTCTTCAAATTCTGTTTATATTGGTAATGTTATTTCTACACTCTTCTTTTATTCAAAAAGGGTGTAATACTTGTATTGACAAGGCACAGTAAATTCTATTATTCCTGAGAGGGCGACAGCCAGATGTATTATTTTTAAAAATTAATTAAGTTTTGAATAATTAATGCATATATTTGGTACATAATTCCAATGCTTCAAAAAGAGACACAAGATAAAACAAATTGTCCACTTACCCTTTGTCTACCAGCAACCCAATTTTCTGGCTGAGTTAATTACCATAAGCTTACACTTTCCAAAGAGTCTATGCTTTCAGAGATTTAAATATAGACATAGTCTATTTTTTCACTCAAATAGTGTAGAGTACAGCTCTCTACCTTTTTCACTAAACAATATGTTTATATATTTGGTACTGTCCAGTTTCAGAACCTGTAGAGTAGTACTTTTTAGTGGCTGTTTATTAATCTCTTATATGTATGCACCAAGATGTATTTAACTAGTCCCCTACTAATGGGTGGTCTGCAGTCTCTTTCTTAATCTTTTGCTTGTACTCAGCAAATAGCTTTGCACCTACAATGTTGAGTTCATTTTAGAGGATTTCTAAGGACCAATTTGTAGATGTAAAGTTGTTAGGACAAAAAAAAAGATCATGCCTTTTATAATCTAGTGGACACCGACAAACTACCAACATAAAAGTCACACTAGGTTTGCTCCCGTGAAGAGGAATTAGGGCCTGTTCAGTCTATTGTCATTAATCTCTCACAAAAAGTGTCAAACACTTTGATTTTTGGAATTCTGAATTAATAAGGTAATAAGATAATAAATGGTATCTTACAGTTTTATGTAAAAATCTTTTATTTTGAGTGGAGTTCAATATCTTTTAAATGCTTGAGCCATTTCTATTTTATTATGATCTATCTGTTTATCTCCTCTGCCCATTTTTTTTATCAGTCTGTTGGCCTTGGTAAGAATTACAGAATATATTAATGGATAATGACACAATGTGCAACTTGTCTATTCCCATTTGTTCCATGCCATGAAATACTATCAATACTGTATTTTTTCCTGCATGTTTGAATATATCAATGTTTTTTCTTTTGTTTCCTGAATTTTGTGTCATACTTAGAAGTCTTTTTTAACCTTAAAATTAAAGACAATTTTTTTCTCTTAGTGTTCGCTAATTGTCATTTTCTAATTCTTTTTAAAAATGTTTTAAAATTTTGCTCCATCTGCTATTTACTAGGGTATAAAGATTAAAAGAAGAATGAAAAAACTTTTCCTCCCCGGGCTACCCTATTGAGACAGCATTATTTGCTGAAAAATAAATTTATCCAATAATCCATCTTTATCTTTTGGAATGGAAAAATATTTCAGTCATGGTCTAAAGCAGTGGTCCCCAACCCCCGGGCCATGGACCAGTACTGGTCCGTGGGCCATTTGGTACCGGTCCGCAGAGAAAGAATAAATAACTTACATTGTTTCTGTTTTATTTATATTTAAGTCTGAACGATGTTTTATTTTAAAAAAAATGACCAGATTCCCTCTGTTACATCCGTCTAAGACTCATTCTTGACGCTTGTCTCGGCCACGTGATACATTTATCTGTCCCACCCTAAAGGCCGTCCGTGAAAATATTTTCTGACATTAAACTGGTCCGTGGTCCAAAAAAGGTTGGAGACCACTGGTCTAAAGAGTTCAATGTATTTGCCCCTATTTCTGGATTCTTCTGATCCAGCGATTAGTATGTCCTGACTACTTTATTACTGTCACACTGTTTTCATTAACATAACTTTGAAATACATTTCAATATCTGGTTGGTTTAGTTATTATTCCCTTATTCCCCCCCCCATGCTTTTCCTATATATATCTTCATGGGAATTTTAGAATCAGCTTGCCTATTTAAAAAAGAAACTCCTATTTTAGTGGCAATGATCACAAATATATACATCTATGTAGGGAAAATGGGCATCTTTGCAACACTGAATTTTCCTATCTAATAATAGGATATATTTTTCCATTTATTAAGGTCTAATGTTGTATATCTCTGTAAGTTTAAAATCCTTTATATAGAGTTTTTACATTTGGATTAAGTTTCTTCCTTTTTTTCTAAGTGAGATGAGGGGAGATAGAGAGACAGATTCCCACCCTGACAAAGATCTACCGGCAACCTCTGTCTGGGGCCGATGCTCAGATCAACTAAGTTATCCTCAGTGCTTGAGGCTGACGCTGGAACCAACGGACCCACTGGCTGCAAGAGGGGAAGAGGGAGAGAATGGGGAGAGAAGCAGATAGTGGCTTTTCATGTGTGCCCTGACCGGGGATTGAACCAGGGATTGAATCAGAGATGTCTGCATGCCAGGCCAACGCTCTATCCACTGAACCAACTGGCCAGGGCCAAGGGTTAAGTTTATTTTTAGTTTATCTTTTTGTTACAATTTTGAGTATGTGTCTTCCCCTCTAGTATGTCTTCTAACTGGTTTTGGCTGCTTTTTGAATTAATTATGAACTCAGTTATCTTTATAAATGCTCTTTTTTTTTTTCTAGTATAGAAGTTTTCTAGTGGCTTCCATTGGGTTTTCCAGGTTTATAAGTATGTAATTTTCAAAAAATAGAAATGTTATCTCCTCCTTCCTACTGTTCATACTTCATGTTTCTTTCTTTTGTTTAATTGCATTGGTTAGTAGAGAACAATACTAAATAGCTGTGGTGATAGTTAACAGCCTACTCTTGTCCTTGACTTCATGGAAATTATCTTATTGCTTTTTGACTCTTCTAGAAAGCAATTTATTTTATTTATGCTTTCATATTTATTTGTACATAATGGATAAGTGTGTTTTGATTTGTGTTTCACCCCACATTTGTGATTGCTTTTTCTTATCTTTATTAATTTCCTGTTTATATGCAAAGAGCCACTTACTAAAACTGCATGTTCACATTTACCAGGGATAGTCAGCTGCTAGGTTTGCCTTTTGTATTCATGAGTTTACTTTATTTTTTGGCATCTGGAGATCATATTTTCTTACAAGCTCAGCAGTACACTTAAAAGTGTTCAAACTACTTTCTGTAGCATTTTCAGGGGGTTTATAGCTGGTGATTTTCAGTCTCTTCTATGCTGTGAACAGAAACCCTCTGTATCTTTTTAAAGGTTACCAATATTTGTGCTTTAGGAACTGCTTTTCTTTAGCTAATCTCACCCCTGTCTCTCTTCCATTCTTTTTCTCCTTTATGATTTTCATTTTGTAAATATTGGCTTTTGTTTGGTAAATACTGTACTTATTGGATTGGAAACATTAGAGAAGCACAGACAGACCAAGGCCTCATTGGCCGCATATTGTGAATGAACTGAAGTTGTATTTTGAAAGACTTTTGGAGAAACTTCCAGCGACAGCACCAGGTTCTAAGATGCCCTCAGCCAAGGAATGTGGATGCAGAATTTCAGCTCATGGAAACAAAACACTTTCTAACAGGTAAAACTTCCACAAAGCCTGAAAAATCTGAGATCTCCATCCCACCCCCCACCCCAGGCCTTTTTCAGTGAAATTGCATCCTTAAGATATGTTGGGTGCGGATGTGCAATGGGCCATCTCTTTAGTCCCTCCTCGCTTGGGCACAAACAAATGCCACAAAACACCAGCCCCACTCTGGCTGTTGTCCTAAATGGTCCTTGGACAGCATCAACAGCTCTACTTGATTCTATTCTTACAAGCTCAGCCAGGCATTTAGGTTTGAATATAATCAGGATTCATTATTCATGGAACTGGGTTGCATAGTGTGTTGCTCATTTTGTGGGGCTCCTGGGAAATATTTCTGGAATTAAGTGGGGATGCAGAGTAAAGCTGGAGCATTTCTTTTGGAGGCATTTTAACTGCTGAGATCAATCTTTATTTCTTCTGCTGTCTTATCTTTTAAATAAGAAAGCACACCCCAAAAAACTGGTGCACAATAATAGTGCCTGTTCAATTTCAAAAGTGATGCTTTTCATTTTTTCGTAGGTCATGCTTGAATCTTGAATCATTTCGAACCAAGTGGTGTGTTGGGCAGTGTTGGGAGGAGAGGGGGTGCTGAAAAATCACTGATGCAGGCTGATGGATGAGACTGTGTAGCTCATGTATGCAGGATAGAAGAGAAAAGAGGCTAAGAGCTTTTGTTGAAGACCGTCCATGGCATATTGCTTGGCAGAACATGCTAGAAAGGCACTGTAATGCTACATAGCCTGAATTGTTGTAGAATATATTTTTAATATATTAGTACTCATTTATCATGTGTCTCCTATATGCAGGGCATCTTACATATATTAGTTCTAAGCCATCTAATGGGTTCAGAGTAGAAAAAATCATACCCTTCTCCTCATACACTGTTATAGAGACGAAAAATGAGTTTAGGGAGTTCAACTATTGCCCATTTCACTCTCTTAGAGGTGATGTTCAAAATATTTAACAACTTGATATTCAAGTAATACCTGCCCTCTGACTGCAGTCCAATACTTCCCCCAGGCCCTAGTGATCTTAGTTTTTCCCTGATACATTTCTGATCTTAAGTATTGAAGATCATGACCCCAGCCCTCACTCCGTTCCTCCTCACCTTGGACTCAGATTGTCCTCTCTGGTAAGGTCGAACACATGGCTTCATCTCTCTTCACTCCAATCCATCCTAACTTCACTGCTGGTTAATCTACTCAAGTCATCCATTGATCATGCCCTGTATGTTCAAAGGAAATTCCCATGGCTCTTTCCTTCTATTGACTGCTAATCACTGCTGTTAACGGAGCACATCCAGTGCTCTAATTGCCACATTCAGCTGCTCCCATCCATTTTCTGGTTTAAATATAATGACTCCAATGAGATAGATATTCCTATTGTTTCCTTTTCACAAGGGACAAAAATGAAGCTTAGAGAATTCTTTGCCCCCCCACCCCCACTCCATGCAACTTTTGTATGGAACTTGCCTTGTTGGTCAAACATCTTGGCATGATTTAAAAATGTCCTCTACAATTTGTTTCTAATGCAACACAGTATCTGACAAGTAGTAGTTATGCAATAAATTTTTGTTGATGAATAAGTAAATGTCTTTATAGCTTTATCCCTCTACTCTAGGAACATAGATGAGTTTATTATTCTTCACATGTGTATTTATTCTCCAGGCAAAGGAGCCTTGTCTTTGAGGTTTAGCTAAAAATGCCTCAGGCGCCTGTCTCACCTTCTTTGGAAGGCCCGATGTTCTCCTAAAGTTTTTATAAATATCTGGAAGCTCTTATCCAGATAGTCAATTTTGATTCTGACAGTCATATATACTCCCTATTGATACTGCCTGTATTTAATATTTAATGTAAATATTAAATTTATATTAATATTTGTTACTATGTGCTGTTATTCAATTTTTCATTTTAAAGAAATTACTCAACAAGATGGTAAAATCTTAAAGGGAATGCACGGTCTCTGTAATTCCTTGAATCATAAACACAGTGCCTTGCTCATTCATATTCATGATTATTTGACTAATGTTGGTTTTTACCCTTTGGCTCCATGGTCCATGATGGCAAGGGTCTTGTCCATTTTTGCTGAATCCCTCGGGCTGAACACAGGAGGTAAACCCCATAACAAGTTCTTAAAATGTTAATATAATATTCATTTTGTGTTCTAAGGTATTAAGAAATGCACTGACTTCTGAAACATACAGACTTTGGTTTTTCTGCCCCTTAACAGCAACAGGAGCTGGTACAAGCTAATTAACCTCTTTGAAACCAGTTTGCTCATTTGTAAATGAAATAATAATAGTGCTACCCAAGCATGATTGTTGTAATAATTTAGCACTTAGGATGAGCTTAAGAAATGGTTTGCTTGAAGTAGCTATGGAATACAAATTAACTGTTACCAAGAAGTATTTAATGATCCAGAAAGTTCACTACAGCATAACATAAAAGTGTGTTCCGTCTTGAGAAGTCCTAGAACACCCTAAATCAAAGAAGCCTCGGTCCTATCCTAGGAGGACTCTGAACCATCATCCGTACAACCTTCTGCTTTCTTGCTCTCGACACCAGCATTGTCCCCTGGGCAGGCTAAAAAATGATTGATGTTTAGAATGTTTATAGATGTTCTGTGTGAAAAGGGTTTTGCAATAAATAAAAATTTACAAAAGCTAAATTAAAAACAGTTCAGTGTTAAGCAGTACTTCGTGTACTTTTTAGGAGGCCATGTGTGTGGTATAACTTATAGCATTTTCCATCCTTATGTGACCACCACATCCTTTTTTCTTTGCTTGCATCCTATAGGATTGATTAGTGAGTGTTTCTCAGACTATCCTTGAAAAAAAATCGAGGCTGGTTAGTTTCTAGTCTTGTGCCAAAGTGCTGTAAAAGTAACCCATTCCAGTAAACAAAATGCTCTTCTTTAGAATGTAGAAGAAGGGGTTAGAACAGATTTATGGATACGTGTGACCAATATTCCTAAAAGTCATGTTTTGTGAGAACAATAGTTACTAAGTTTATAAGTGACTAACCAAGGCAAATAAAAGGCAAACTTTATAAATTTGCATTAATCTCCCTACAACCCCTATGAGGCTCAGACTACCACCTCCCACTAAGTGTGGAAGTTTTAATTGATATACTGCAGAGAAACAGAGAGCTTGTTTCCATTCTAAATGCATGCCTTTTAGAAGAGAAATTTAAGTGTCTCAGGAGTAGAACCCTACAAGTGCAACTAGATGTAAATAAATGAGACTATGACATCCTGCATTGCATAACCAAGAGATTTTATTTTTGACTCTTTATAGGATCAGAAAATGACAAAACTTCTATTCATTAGAGATTATGTTGCAAATTGAAGTCTGGTTGCCATTTTCAAAGATTTGAGATTCCTTTATAAAGCTGAGAAATTACTTCTTTTTTTCACATATGTCATGGCTGTGAATATCTGTTCAAAGTATTGAATAACACTTTGTAGATATTGTCCTACATCAACATTTTCTTGCAGTTTACTTTTTAATGATTTACAAGACCTGATGTTGAAAAGTTGATCTCTCTACAAAATGTTTTGCTTGGACTTTCCATTTAATAATCAGAGATATTGGGAACAGTAATCTCAATAATAATATCCTCTTTTTTTAATAGTCTTTCTGCTTTCATTTTCTTTTTTTTTAAACAAAAAATTTTCAACTTCGCAATGAACTTGCTCCTCAGGCAGAAATCATTAAAATTCCTCTTTTATAAAACAGGCCTAGAGAGGCAAGAGCTGAGGATGTCCTGTGACATTATCTACACACATTTTAAAATAATGATGTACCTTTGAAAGGCAATATGCTATATCATAAGGTCTATAGATATTTTTCTGTTTTTTTCACATTTACTTTAAAGTATGCAAAGCAAAGAAAAATTCTTTCTCAAGACCTGATTTTTCTATCATTAAAAATATTTGTTGAGAGTTTACCATATGTTGGAAGTCAAAGTAATGATCTCATTGTCATGACAATCCCTTTTTACATATGAAAAACCAGAGAAGCCAGGAAGTCCCCTAGGTAGTGGTCCTCAGAGCCTGGTCCTTACTGTCCCTCCTAATTCCTGTGCCAGCTGCTTCAGCAGGGTCTAAGAGAGTCACTGAGGAGCAGAGCCAACCTTTCCACTCCATTCCCCCCTCCCACCTTGCTCTCTCCTCAGCCCTTACCTTAACCCTCAACCCTTGCCTGTAATATAATGGTACCCTGTTACCATTGTGTTCCCTACCGGAGTGGGGGTAAGGTGTGTGATTGGGGATGAGGCAGAGAAGCGAGGCCTGTCTGCATTCATCATGCTTGGACCCCAGCTCAGCCGTACACGCCTAGTTAATGGTGGAACACAGGTTAGCATTTGATCCCCAGCTCAGCCATACATGCCTAGTTAATGGTGGAACACAGGTTAGCAGCTCAGCCATACATGCCTAGTTAATGGTGGAACACAGGTTAGCATCTGGACCCCAGCTCAGCCATACATGCCTAGTTAATGGTGGAATGCAGGTTAGCATCTGGACCCCTCTCCCAAGGGACCTTTGCCAATGTCCTAGGGAAAGGGCCTAAATAAAAAGTTAAAAGGAAATAAAACAAAGTGAACTAAAGTAAAATATGCACCATTAAGTATCTCTTTAAGAGATTGAGTGAATTTGCAGAGTCGGCCAATGGGAGGAAATAGCAGTGGATTTCCCCCAGATTATCCCACTAACGATGAGACCGGAAGAGGATGGTGGTAGGGCTGTCAGCTTGGCGCCCGAATCTCTTGAGAATGGGAGCATCAAGGGAAGGGTGGTGTCAGTCATGGCCATTTGTGTGCCGATGAGAGATGTCTCCAAACGTCCGCTGATCAAGAGGAGCTGGTCTGGTGCTAGAATTACAGTGAGCCTGAAGGAAGGCCTGCTACTATAACTGTGACCTCTTTGTACCCTCTAGGCCAATTTGTTTTGGTGAGATTTGGGTTATTGGTGTTTATAAATCTGTTTGTGAGAAATTTAGATAAGAGGTTCTATACTCTCAATATGCCAATGCTGAGTATTCTATCTAACAAAGAATTTTTCTTAATTTAGGGACAAGAGAATCTAACAGGATTCTGTTGTTCCTTTTCATACTTTTCTTTCTATTTTAACATATATTTCATTTTCTCATGATGTTCTTTAAAAATCCTATGAAAGATTCACAATATTTTATATGAACAAATACTAGTTAAGTGGGTCAAAGTCTATATCTACATATATGAACCAGAATGAGGACTCAGAATACTTTTTAAAAGTTCTGGTTTCTGAGCCACAAATTCATTTTCGCTGAAATTCTCTAATATTATCATATTATCTCCTGGAAACTCTCAATCAGACAGCAAATGTTCTCTTTTTACTAGGAAATGAACTAACTGCCATAATTTTTGGAAACACATTCACTAGAGTCCCTGATGGGCATGTGAAATATATGATAATTCCCTTTCAAACTATTCCCTCTTTCCTTAAACTGTACCTGGCTACAGAATACGAGGTGACTATTAAATGAGTTATTATAAACTTGACTTCTTACTCTATCTCTATTTACACAAACCCACAAATTACTCTGGTTTAATTGTTGACAATCTCTAACAAATAAAGAAAAAACATATTTTAAACACATGTTCATGTTTTTCAGGTTTGAAAAAGATGGAGTTAGTTATACAAATAAATTTTTCTTAACTATACTGGAAGTGGGTGAATAATTATGCATAATTTGCAGTTTTTGTTTTTCTAATTAAGGGCTTTCCCCTAATTAAAATATTTATGTCACTGGCTTCCACAGTTTTAAAGTTCTTTGGCAGAGATGAGTTTTTTTGTTTTGTATTTTTTAGATGAGAGGAGGGGAGACAATGAGGCAGACTCTCGTAAGTGCTCCAACTGGGATCCACCTGTCAACCCCTTCAGGGACTGATGCTGGAGCACTGAGCTATTTTTAGTGCCTGAGGCTGTTGCGCTTAGATCAACCAAGCTATCCTCGGTACCTGAGGCCACACTTGAACCAGTTGAGCCACTGGCTGCAGGAGGGAAAGAGGGAGAGAAGGAGG
Source organism: Saccopteryx bilineata (assembly GCF_036850765.1). NCBI lineage: Eukaryota > Metazoa > Chordata > Mammalia > Chiroptera > Emballonuridae > Saccopteryx > Saccopteryx bilineata. The sequence goes on along the minus strand of NC_089491.1, from coordinate 294,582,374 downwards.
AGATGGAAGGGGAGAGAGGCAGATGGTCGCTTCTTCTGTGTGTCCTAACTGGGAACCAAACCTGGGATGTCCATACTCCAGTCTGACACTATCCACTGAGCCATCAGCCAGGGCTAAAATGAGTTTTTTTCCAAATATTGCTCTGCGGTCATCACAATAAAAAGGTCAACATGAATTTTCACTCCTTAGCAAATACTGGTTTCTTCCATCAGGTGGGTCTCCTGCTTGTTTCTTGGCTCTCCTGTAGTCACCTACGTTGAGGTTTTAAAAAATTATTTACATAAACTGGAGGGCCTTCTCAGAACTATTTTGCCAACACCCCAGGAGGCCTGGTTCAGGATATCTACATACTTTGATAATTTCCTTCTTGGAATTCTTCCAAGTTTGTTGGTACTATCCAATCAGAATCTTTCTATATATTGTCTTGTTCTCTAAATGTCTCTTCCATGTACTTCTACACAAGTATTAATGGATATTAGCTTTTTTCATGACTTATTTCATTATACAAATAAAATATACAAATACAATATACAAATAAAATAAATATACTTATTTATTTTATTTCTTTATTTTTAGCGAGCGAGAGAAAGAGAACAGGAAGGAAGAGAGATGAGAAGCATCAACTTGTAGTTGCAGCACTTTAGTTGTTCATTGATTGCTTTTTCATATGTGCCTTGACCTGGGGGCTCCAGCCAAGCCAGTGACCCCTTGCTCAAGACAGCTACTTTGGGCTCAAGCCAGTGACCTTGAGCTTCAAGCCAGAAACCGTGGGCTCATTACTATGATCCCAAGTTCAAGCCAATGACTCTGCGCTCAAGCTGGTGAGCCTGCACTCAAGCTGACAACCTCAGGGTTTCGAATCTGAGTCATCAGCATCCCAGGTTGACACTATCCACTGAGGCACCACCTGGTCAGGCACATGTATTATTTTTTTAAGTTATATTGTAATCTCCTAGGGGAATTTACCTCTGTGTCTCAGTTCAATTATGTTGTATTCCCTCATACCTAGAAGAGTGCTTATATCTGTGAGAGGTGGTTAATCATTCCTCAGACATTGGTTTGGCTGCCATTGGGTATTTCTGAGAATAGCTTTTAATTAATCTATGGGCATTTAGGTAAGTTAATAAGCTTATAAAGTTAAAAATGTCATTAGCAAGATATTGCTGTTAAATATAAAAGACTATATTTTAAAAGAGTTTTGTTTCCAATGTTGTTTACTTAGTCACCGAGTGCTTACTGTAAATAAGGCATTTTTCCTCATGTGTCCAGGCTGAGAGTGTGTATATGGTGGTGATTATTTTTTTAGATTATGTTTTAAATTCAGCCTAAGGGGTTGGTTAGGATATAATATGTGTTGTTATTAGTATGTAAAAAACTTGGCAGTTCTCTAAACGTTATTTTATTATATGTTTTTAAAAATTATAAAGTAATATATGCTTAATATAGAAAATTGGAAAACAGGTAAAATCAGAACAAGATAAAACAAGAATTCTTCATAATCTTGCTGGTTTCCTCATCACTAATATTATGGTGTATTTTGCTCCTTACAGAACATTTTCTACATCAGGAATAAATCTAGAACTATTTGAGACCCACATTTTTACATTTTGGGGAAATTTCTTTGCTAAAACAGTGCAAAATTATACACACAAAATTGACTTTAAAAGATATTTAGATATACAGAAAGGTAAAGAAAATCACAAAAACTATAAATTTTATTAAGTTAAAAAGTACCACAAATATCATACAATCCATAAAAATAACTAGTTTTTAGTATTTTTCTATTTGATACTCCTCTCCCCTACATTTTGGGTTGAATATTCAAGGACTGCTTCTCTGTAAAATGATTTTGTAGTACCATATTCTAGAGAGAGGCTAGAAAGATACATAGTTTATCAAAAATTCAGTTATTATTGATTATTTAGAGATTTTTGTTAAGCTTCACACTCCTTATTGGTATTGCCTCATCTGAAGCTTCCTCTGTTGCCGATTGGGGGAGGGATGGTATTTCTGGTCAGGGGGCAACCCCAGCTCCCACAGAGGCTGTCTAGACTGGAGGTGATGGAGATATCCATGAGACCAGGGTCAGAGTGGTCCTCTGGACTGGAAACTGGGCAGTGACTCGTTCAGATCCTCTTGGGAGAAAGATAGGATCTGAATGTTGTAGAAGATTCTCCAAGGTATGTTCTTGCTGGGCTTGGTGGAGATGAAGATAGATCCGGCAGTCAGCAGACTCTTGAACCTCCAAATGACCACTGGGGCACAGAGCGTGACCTCTAATCTGGGGTGGTAGCTGGAACTTCGCCTTTTATTCTTGGAAGTGGGTATGTCTGGTGTTGGAAGGGCTAGTGTAGAGAGATCCTGGAGCCGAAGAGCAATGGCTTTGGAATGAACCCCTCTACTTGATGTATATTTAAACAAAATAGTACTTGATGACTTGGTTTTTTGCACTTACCCATCTATTATGATTTTCCCCATACTAATGAATATTTTTCTAGAACACGATATTTAATAGCTGCTCACTAACCATCACATAACAAAATGTACCATAATTTTCTTAGCTAATCTGTTATTGCTAGACATTTTAAGTTCATTCTAATTTGTTAAGATTGTAAACAATATTGCGTCAATGTTATGCACATGGTAATTTTTTTGTAGAATAAATTTTTTAGAAGTGGCAAGTGGGTAAGAAGGTGTACTGAATTTTCTTTAAAGGCTTATAAAAGCTTGTCATATTGTCAAAGTAGTCTATAGAAATATAGTAACATGTTAGTTCAACAAATGAAATAACAGTTGGTGAAAGGACTTTGCATTTCTTCAGTGAAAAGCATTATAAATTAAGACTGCATGCTCAATAAACAAGAAGTGTATTGCTTGAAATCTTCCTCAACACCTCCCCATGTGTCGCTATTATTCCCACTTCTCAGCCATAGATACTGAGCTGTGTACAGTGTGGGGAGGTAGCTGGTATAAAGTAAACTTGTCACAGGCTTTTGATTTAGTCCTAAGGTCTCACGGCCAAAACAAAGACTGCCAGACACCCTCTAAGCCAGTCTAAAATAAAGGACGATGCCTTCATAATGCTGAGTGCCCACTCAGGGCTTTTGCATGGCTAGGCTGACCTCCTCGGAAGACGAATGCTGTGGGCAAAGCTGCTCTGCCTCGGGAAGAGTCCCTGCCCGCCCTCCAAAAGGAAGGAGGCGTGGCTTACCTGTGATCCTGGCATCCACACAGGAGCTTCTCTTGCGCATGTCCTCCTGAGGAAGTGTCCTCCTGCCCCTGAGTCGCTGTGAAAATACTGAGTTAGAGCCTAGATTCAGGAGCTGCTGAGAACCCGGGTAGCTGAACACGGTAGACCCTGATCACCATGGTGGGCGTATGGTGGATGCTACACGGAGGAGGGGCTGCTGATAGGTCCAGAGAGCTTATTCTTTTACCAAGTCATTTGTTAATAAAATTCTGGACACACACACACATGCCTGATAGCAGCCTAGAGAGAGCCACTAAGGAACTGCGGACTGTTTTGAGCGCGAGGTTCAGAGGCACGCCTCTCTGACCCCTTTGTTACAATGAGGCCACGTAGCCGCAGCCTGCGCACATGACTCTCCAAAAGCGTCTCACCGACACCAAAAGCCTGGAGGCTGTCATTAAATCTTGCTACTGAGGCAGTGTGTGTGATATATATGATCTGATAACTGAAAAAAATTTAAGACGGAATCTCAGAGTTTGGGTGTCTTTTGGGAAGCTGAGAGAATTTGGTGCGACAGGAGTTCAGGCCCTCTTCATGCTCAGTGTCTACAGTGCAGAATTAATGTCCTCTGGCTTTGACGGATGAGTGCAGCCAGGAGTCTTAGTCAGGCAGGAGTGAATTACTGTGGTTTTGTGCCAGTAAATCCGATTGATAATTTCTGTCCTATTGTATCTACTGTGAAATACGAAGAGGCAAGGGCATATAGCATAATGACAGCTCTGGAATACCATCAGTGAAAGGTAAAGATAGGGAACAACCAAGGACAAAAGAGCTGCTCTACATTGCTAAACCATTGAACCAATTAGTCTTTAACAATGGCAGGAATTTCTACATGAGACACGGCAAGGGCTAAATTTCTAAAACATTGAATGGTTGTTGATATTCCACGTCTCTGATGGAGCCCACAATTTAAAATTCATTGAAGTCTTAGTGTCTAGGGAAGATACTTTAATGTGACGTGTTATAAATAAGTCAGAAATTTATCAAAAATTTCATTTCGGATTCTGTGAAAACAAGAAGTAGTTTCTTTTCGTAACTGGCTTATATGTGTTTTCTTGGAACTGCAAAGGAAAAACTACAAACATAAGGTACTAGCCTAAGGAAGCGGTCTGACATGGAACTGGAATTTAAAAAAAAAGGGACAGCAGATGACACTTGCTATATTTTGGGGTCTTACAGCCTTGGGCACACACAGGACATTGCTGTAACCAGATGATCTGTCTCTGTCCAATTTCCTTGAGTGAGGCGCCATTTCCATGGCTTGTGTCCCCTTCCAACTGTCGTGTGGTTGTGTCTGCTTTCTAGATGTTCAGATCACCTGAGAAGTCCCAAACTGTACTAGATTCTGAGAAGTACAAACACTCTGGCTGAATTTGTGGCCAGCAGTTCCAATTTTCCAGCCTCTCTAATACAAGAAGGCACATGAGATGGCAATGGAGTTGGTTTTGAGTCGACATTTTCACCAGATTAGGCACAGGTGATGTAACATCTTTTCTTTACATAGAACAGGCATCAATTTATGGGTTAGAGTTTGAAGCACAATGTGCTTAATATATGAACTAAGCTAATTCAACTATATTTGGGGGTATCTACTGGGAGCTTTAGAATCCACAAAGAAAAATATTTAAATGACCTCTTTTTTAAAAAAAGAAAATGGGAAGAAAAGTCCACAAATAACTGTAGTGCTCTGACTGATGTAAGAGAAGAAACATGAAGTTCTCTGAAAACTTCAAAAGAAGGAAAGATTTTTTTTTTTGGGTAAAGGTTTGAAAAGTATCATGTAGGAGGTGGCATTTGAGATGTGCCTGAACAGATGGCTATAATTTTGACAGATGAAGATGTAACATTATTAGTGGAGAAAACAGGACAAGGAAAGGTACAGTCCCACCCAGTCACAGGATGTGTTCAGATAACAGAAAGTCCTAAAGTTCTACAGACACACAGAGAAGTAGTGGGCATGTGGAAAAACTCATCTGTGATAAGAGGTGATCACATAATTTGTTAGGTGCATGATAGAGGTGCTGGGAGAGGTGGGAGTAGGTTAGTAAGATTTTGAGCAGTGAAATGTCATGATTAGAATCTAAACATAGAATACTCTGGTTTGTATAGCTCGGATTGCTTAGAATAGAGGAAGGCTGCAGGTGGGAACAAAACCAGAAGGACATGAGCCAGGGGTGATGACAGCGTGTATACATTCAGAACCCCAGTTGTGAGCAATGGAAACATCTCTCATTAGCCTGGGCTAAAAGGCAATGTATTGGAAAGATTGATAGGCTGGCTGGAGAAACAGCACAGGAAATAGGCTCCAGAGTTGGAAAGGGAGCTAGAACCATTGCCAAGATGAGCCCACATTGATAGCCCAGTTAGAGTTGTGCTGCTGGCTCTAGTGGGTGGATATGTTATTGGCCTATGGATGATTTTGCTGTCGTGTATGCTTTCTAAAGTGTTCCTACATGTCTATATCACTTCTGGTTTTATAGGCCCAGGTAGGAGAATCTGACTGGCTGAGATTTTGTCCTCAGGTGCGGGGGCTGGAAGAGAGAGGCGCATCTACTTTGTCTTCTGGAATGGGAGGTGGGGCACTGCACCTCCTTCGTCCTAAACACATTGGTCAAGGAGGTGTGACTACCGGGAGGCCAGAAAGAGAGAAAGTCTACGTTCACTGGAGTCTAGCTCTCTGGCTGCTTAAGAGATACACCCCTTTCCCGCCCTTACACTGAATAAGAAAAAGAAGGAGTATTGCACAAACAACCAAGAAGCTATTCACTCTTTCTGCAGTGAGAAATAACTCAAAGCCTTGTCAAATTTTACATCTGGTTCAACACCTCTGAGAAGTGCCCATTTTTCTTCGAGGAGCATCTTGATCTCATCTGGATATTCTGCCATCTCTGAACTAATTTTTTAAGTTGACCATCAGCCATGAAGCTTCTATACAATAATGGGACAAGGAGAGAAGAAGAGAGGGGGAAAATTTGTGCACCTGGTTGAGAGATTGTAGTTAGAATTTATGACTTGTCTTTTTCACAGTCCTTTTGATAATCTGTTGCCTCAGGTATTTGGAGGTCAGAATAATCCTAATCTTGTCTTTTTTTTTTTTTTAAGACTTCTTTATTCAAAATGCCTATTACAGTGTTCAGCACAGAGTAGGATGATTAATTAACACTTCCCCTGGACATGAATGTACAAGAGGATTATGTAAATGATGATCTGGGTTCCAACCATAACTCTTTTTATATTTGGCCCCAAGGAGTATCTGCCTCTCTATTCTGTTTGCTAGTCAGAAATAGACACGAGTTGCTGTAACATCCTTTCCCTCATTTTTACCATTGCCAGGAGATGCCTGAAATCGCCAGCTTCCAATTCGATGGAACCCTTTGTTATGTTTTGCAAATTTGCTTCCATTCCAGAGCACTTACTGCATCTTGCACAGTGGTGCTCCAGCTTTGCAGTGTTGAGTCCTTTGGCGCCCTGTAACTATCTCTAACAGGCTCATTCTATCATGTCTGCAGCCTGTAGATGTTGTGGAATCTGATAAAGCCAGTGAATCCCCCGGGCACCAGCTTATGGCCTTAATCCCTTTACTATAATGTGGCCTTATGGTTCAAAAGAAACTCTTGGTACAGTCTTACCATGAGGATTGTTCAGGTGGTTCTCAGGGGAGGGGGTTCTAAAGTTTCGCTGTCATGTTGATGTGGTTGTGGGAGGAGGCAAACACGGCATTCACCTCCTCCACCAGCTCGACTGGAAGTTACCAGGAGGGCTGGAAAGAGCCGGCAGAGCAGCAGGAGTAGAGGGGGCGGGCTGAGAGGGTGAGCAAAGTGTTCAGGCAACTTGCTTGTGTCTTCCAGACCTGCTGGGGCCCAGTTCCTTATATGCCTTTTGCACTTGAAGATGGATATGCCAGAATTTATGCCATTCACGTCAGATATAGTTGGATCCCCTGGTCGCCGGTATCCTATTGTTCGTCATTCATTCTCAACCTGGGTTCAAAGCCAGCCACGAGCTTCCATTAGAACCCAAGGGGCCTCCTCTCTGCTTCTCCTCGAGGAGTTTGTAACAGTCTCCGTGCAACATCCTGATCTACCCGAGACCCTCTGACTTCCCCAGCACCTCTGGGTCACAAAGCTGATGGCAGAACTCCTGGCCCTGCTGTCTCCCCGGCCAGAGCAGTATCTCACCATTGGCCTCACCCAAGGCCAGTGGTTGTCGGGTCATTTGATAAATGTATCAGGGCATCTCCCCAACATGACTTATTTTGCCTTCCATAGTTGAAGAGACACATAATAGACTGCACCTCCTTCCTTACCGGTGGGGTGAGGGAGTTCTTTTCCTCTGGAGGGGACGTCCAGCATACCTAAATCCCCTGAGCCCTTGCTGGTCTTCTCCACTGAGTCGTCCGGCCTCCTCAGTCCTGCAGGATCTATCTCCTGCTCTCTGGCACCCCTGTCCTTTTCTAAGACGCCAAGACTTGCTGCTATTTCCTGCTCTCCAGGTCCTGCCAGCGTGAGAGACATCTTCAGAGTGGTGTGACCCAGCACAATGGTCGGGTGGCCAGTGCTCTGTAGACTCAATCATGGCGTAGGTCAGAGGGCTGATCAAACACTGGGGCAGGGATGTGAAGGTGCACTGCTCTCTTGCCAAGTGACAGGTTGACTTCTGACAACATCTCTGTATTGGGAATCAAAAACAACTCTTGCCAGGTTCTGAGCCGCATTCCAGGTGCCGGACCTCTGTGGCTTTGCTCCTCTTGGGAGACAACTGCCCAAACAGGTCTTCTCATCCATCCTGTGATTCAGCTTCTCAGGTGGCACTTCTGTTTCCAAGACCTGTCTATGTGCTGCACTGGCCACGCAGTAAGGGTTAAACGGGATAGATGGGGTCACCATTCCTGCATCTTTTCAATCCTTGATGATAACATTTTCTCTACAATGTCCCCCAGGGAAGTGGTTAGCTCTTGGTTCTTTAAGTTTTGGATTTACCATTTTGGTGCTGAGGAGGGGGAGGGACAGACTTCTCTTTCTCTTTCTTCCCTCTTATCCGTTATTGTTATGGGCTAGTGAGCCATCAATGTAGGGAGGCTTCCAGTTCCTAACGATATCTATTTCAGCTCTTGGCTCAGAAACTGCGGGGAAAAAACTTAAAATATATCGGAAGACTTGCTGAGATGACCACGTCTGCACTCTGTTACCAGGTCTGAACTCCATTTATTGTTTGATTGTCCTATCAGGCCCCTATTTGTTAAGTTTGGAACATTTTTCCTTTAAAAATCAAGTCGTATCTCAGTAAGCTGCCTGTACAATCTGCCCTTCAGCCCCCCTGGTCACTGCCCAGGCACTGGACCGTTCGATTGCTTGCCTTGACATCTGTCAGGAAAGCCACCCTACTTGGTTGCTGGAGATGAAGGCGTCTGCTACTCCAGGATCCTTCAAATCCAATTCCAATCAGAAAGCCCCTTTCAGTATAGCGTCTTGCAATGGAATCCCTAATTTATGTAGATCAGGGACTCTAAGATTTTTTCACTGCTTCTGGCAATGTCCTCAAAGGACTTAGGGAAGGGAGTGCCTTCTGGATCACTTTGGGGCACACAGTCTGAGAGTGAGTGGGCATGGGTCATATGACAAGTACACTTCAGCATTCCTGGCTTCTGACAATGTCTTAAGAGCCCATTCACTACATTACACTGAGGAATGCCTGGCATTTCAGCTTTGCTCAATATGGTTCGACCCTGAGTCAAGATTTCTGTGAACCAGCTGAGCACACTGTGAGAACCACTCCCAGTTATTGAGCAAGGACATCAAACTCAGAATTTCTGCTAAGTGTGCTTGTGGTGATAAACTCAGCCCCAATATAAAGCTGCATTCTTTTCTTCCTTGGCCAAATACCTCAAAATACTTTCCTTGAGCATATTTCCCTAGAGTTTGGCCAACATAAGCAAGCAACGTTCAGAATTGTTTTTGGTGTATTCTAATTATTTATTTTGGGGTTTTAGTTTTTTGTGGGCCCCTTGGGGCCTGTTTGGATCTGGCTGTAGTTACAGGACTGGTGGGTGTGTGTGTGTGTGTGTCTGTTTGTATGCACAGCGTGTTGGGGTGGAGCGTGAGGACAACTGGCTTCATCTTTACAGGTAGTTCTTTGAGGCAAGGGAGATACCTTAAAAACTTATCCACATATGAATAGCCTATTTGAGTTCACAGATAGATATGTAAAGATACGTATGTCTTTAGAAGACATAAAGTCTAAACCTTTTAGAAAACCTTTTAGAAATTAGATTTCAAATTGTTGAAATCTAATTTCCCAAAGAATTCATTATCTTCTTTTCCAGACAAAGGTGGGTTTCCTTGGAGTCAAAGGGGATAGATTTGGCTGGGTTAGACTTTGTCTCTTACTTTCTAAATCAAAATCAAGATTTACATAATTCCATTGAGAGCTTGCCTCGAATCTGATAGTGCTTGGGATCTAAGTTCCTTTTCTGTTTACTCTCCCCTCAGTGATTTCCTTTTTCCTTTCTTCTTCTTGCATTGAAGCATCTGATCTTCCCTGAGAAGGTCAGATGAACTTGTTTCTGCTAGATAATAATTACATAGCAGACTTAAATACTTAAATAAGTACTTGATTTTTATATACTCTCCTGGGCATACAAATCTATAACTCCAACTTGAATCAATAAGGAATTTAATGAACATATTTAAAAGTCAAAACAGAAGGCCCTGGCCAGGTAGCTCAGTTGGTTAGAGTGTCATCCTGCTACACCATGGTTGAGGGTTCAATCCCCAGTCAAGGCACATACAAGAATCAACCAATGAACACATAAATAAGTGGCACAACAAATCAATGTTCCTCTCTTGCTCTCCCTTCTTTTCTCTCTCTCTCAAAATTAATAGGTAAAAAAAAATTTTTTTTAAAGTAGAAACAGAAGCCCTTTATACATCATTTACGACAATGCTTATTTTGGTGCAAAAATAATCAACTGAACTATAAGAGAATAGAATAAATCTAACATATTTATTCAGTAACAAATGTGATAATTAAAACAAAATTCAGACTTGAATGCATCCCATCCAAATTTTACCAAATAGAGTTTCTTTTCCCTGAATATAGTTTGTACTTGCTTGCCTGGGGATCTGTGGAAATTTGCAGCAGAGCCAAGTTCTTTCGATTCCTGTTGAGATTCTCCTGATGCCAAGTGACTGCTCACACCCCTGACCTTGGACCGGTGCTGCTTGGGAAATGTTATTTACTTTAGAAAGAACGAAGTAGCCACCAGAGTTTCCATTTTCATATATTATTTCTTTGTTTTTATAAAGGCATTATTAGGACAACTAGAAACATGGTAAAAGGAAATACAACTCTAATCTCACCTCTCATTTTGACTTCCTGCCAGAGCAGCAGTTTCCATTCTTTCCCATGTTCCTTTCATTTCTGAATTGGTCAGGACACGCCTCGGGCTCTCGGGGCTCCTGGGCAGCTCGCCTTTCCTGGGTGCTTAGTAAACTTTTCATCTATTTGATTCCAATCAACTTCATGTATCAATAGTCATACCACGGTTTCTTTCTACACTTCCATACTTTTATAACTGCCCCCCCACAGCATCCTTAGATATATCTTTCTGCTCTCTCTGCTTTTCTCTCTTAACTAAATTGCTAATCTGGAATATTATTTTTAGTGCTACATGTCCAAGGAGGGTTAACAGTAGGCTCATCTCTCTCTCTCTCTCTCTCTCTCTCTCTCTCTCTCTCCTCTTCCTCTACCCTATCCCATTAAAATGCTTTCCTGAACACCCCACCCTCAGCTGACCATTTCTTCTGGGTACTCTAATCCATTCAGAGATTTAAGTAATATCTACGATCTTTTTGCTTCGAGGCTGAGTTTTAATCAGTTCTGTTACTCAAAGCATTTCTAAGTGCTATATTTTACTGTTAGGGACTCTCCGAATCGATGAGCTCTGTTACATTTCTCTCTTGATTCCGAACTAGGTTGATATGTTTCTGAGCTCCTCTCCCCCTTGCAAACCTGGCCACCTGCAACAGCAGCCCAACTATATGGTATTAGTGTGCTTCCCCACTGCTTCCCCCAGAGCTACAGGTGCACCAGGTGTGTGATCTGCTTGTCAAGTTAGCACACGTGACAGTTTTCCACAAGTTTTTGCCACTGGATAACAGTAATGGCCACCCTTCCAACCGCCATGAGCAGTTTTCTGGCTGTCTGCCAAAGGACCACTAAGTTTAGGTTAAATAGGAACCTCCCCTAGGAGCTTGCCACCCGGTAGGAACCAATTTTCACATCTGTGTGAACAACTCTATTCTGGTGCAGCAACAAACAACTCTAAACTCTCAATGACTTCACACAGAGAAAATTTACTTATTGGTCATGATGTTCAAAGATATTGGCTCATCATAGTGATGCAGGGCATCAGACTGATGGGGTATTGCCTGAGCACATGCTCTGGAAGTTGCTGAGGCAGGAAATAGGGGACCACTGCAGGGTCCTATGCTGAAATGACACATACCTGTGCTGTGCACACTTTACTGCTCATGACGAATCATGTATTAGGCCTCACTGCAACGTGTGACCCTACTGTTACCGGTTGAATTGTACCTCTCTCTCCTCCCTCCCTTCCCACAAAACATAATGTGGAGATCTTAACCCTCATTACCCATGTATGTGACCTTATTTTGAAGTAGGGTCTTTATAGAGAGAATCAAATGAAAATGAAGTCATCGGGGTGGGCTCTCATCCAATAAGTCTGGTGTCCTCATAAAAAAAGGGAAATTTGGACAGACAGACAGACATGCAGAGAAGGAAGATGCTGTGAAGACACAGGGAGGACATTATCTCCAAGTCAAGGGATGCCTAGGGTCACCAGAAGTGAGGAGAGGGACCTAGAACAGAGCCTCTCTGGGAAGGGCTGCTGGCACCTTGACTTTGGACATCCAGCCTCCAGAACTGAGGGAAAATGAATTTCTGCTTCATAACCCTCTCGGTCTGTGCTACAGTAGTCCTAGCAAACTAACAACTGGGGCTAAATTATTGAGGAGGAGGAGAAAGTTGAGATATTTGGAATAGCATGAGTGATCATTGCAATTTCTTTATTTATGTAAAATATACATAATTTTACTAGTTGGAAATCCAAGTTTATCGAAAATTTTCTTTAGTTGACATTATCTAATATGTCCTTGTGTTTTTATACTGATGTATCATTTTCATTATTAAATTGCTGCATTATTTTTTATATAATCAATAAAATAAGGAAGTAAAGTCTTTTTATGATTTTCATGCTCCTAACAAGCACTATGAATTGCAAAATCAAAAACTTAAAAAGACTATGAAATTTTTAGTTAACATCAGTTTCCAATAAATCAATAAGTACGAGTTACCTAAAGTGTAAACACATTGTACAGTATCACCAGAAATGTACCTGATGCTAAGTTGTAGAAAGTTAGAGATCATTTTACCAGAATATGACTGGGTTTGTTATTAGAAAGAAGACATGTATCAATCTGCTCTGTTATGAGGCCTTCTCAGAGCTGATAAAAAAAAATTAGAGATAAAATAAAATTCTCTTTGCATATCCCAAGAGTAATTTTATTTTTATCCTTTAATTCAGAGATACAAAAAGCAAGCGCTAGTTTTCTAGGGTCTAGTCAGTGAAAAACTATCCAAATTAAATTTGTCTCTAATACCTGGTGTTGCTCAAGAAGAAGGTCCTTTGATCTTGAACTCCCACTCGGATATACTTGTCCTTGTACGGGATGTTGTACTACATGCTGGAACACTCTCTTCTTGCCCGCGCCAGCATTAAATTATGTACGGCTCCCTGGCGTATATAAATATTTCTTCTAGTTGGAATCTCACTTGCAGATAGCAGAGTGTCATAAATATAAGTTAAAAAAAACAGTAACAGGCTCAAGATACTCAAGGTATGTCAATGTCACACATGGATGAAAAATACATGAGATTCTTTCTTAGAGTGAAGATGCTATTTTTACTTCTTATTTATAGCTCATCCCAAGAAAAGTGAACGAAGTGACAGAATGAAATGAAATATTTTCTTTAGGCTACATTTCATGGTCTCAGGGTCAAACGAAAGAAATTCTTATTCAGTGCCCTGAAATTTGGGTAGTATGCCAAGACCGTGTGTGTACCAAGCCCAATTTAATAATCCTAAAAAATTTTCAGCCCAGTATGTGGGAAATAAGGTTCTGAAATGTACTTCTTGTAATGTGTGTACAATTCTTACTGTATTTCATAAAGCTCAAGATATAGGAGAGTCAGAGTTTTGGTTATCTGAGGATGTTTAAGGAACTGCCCTGGAAAGTCAGTTTCATAATTTGAGGCTGTATATCAGATTTAGCCACACCTTTGTCATCACAAGCATCACGACACAACTATTTTCTGAGCATTACTACACACTGGGCACCATGCCAAGGGCTTTACACGTGCCACCTCATGTAGTCTACACAGGAGTGGAATAAGAGTGGTATTGTTATCCCTGTTTTATAGATAAAGAAACTACATTTCAGGGAGATTTTACCAAGAGTACCTATAGCTAGCTGATAAGTACCTGAATGTGGATTTGAGCCAGCTTGCTGTCTCCACCTCTTGACTGTTATTCCAGTAATTTCCAATAAGTAATAGCACTCATAAGAAAGTGACGATATTTGTATGCAGACTAGAAAAACTGAAGGGAGTTTGGGAAGATTTATAATGGGGCTTGGTGGAAAAAAATTATTGTATTTTCCCTATATTGTAATATAACTATTATAAAAAATAAAAAAACAAAGCATGAGGGAACATCTTAAACTTTTACTTTCTATAAACTTATAAATAAAATCTTATCACAGTTTAGATAAGAGACATAGACTTACTTCCATGACCCTGAATTTTTGGTTTCAGGTTTTAGGTTTGAAACAATGACACAATTTCTGATCATATGTTTTTAATGACAATGGCTTCAAATTCTTGATAGCTATCATCATGTTAGAAACTTTTTACAAACAGGTAAAACAATCTGAATTCATTCTAACCATCATTTGCAAAAGCTGAACTATCTTTACTAAATCTAAGGATTCCTTTCATGATGTGGAAAGACTCAGTGGTAAATTTCATGTGAAAATGAATCCAGTCTTTTTCAGATCAGGTATTTCGGGGTAATGATATAAAGCATCCCTTTCTCCTGGAGCTGTGTCTACAGAGTCCCATCCCTGTATCCCCTTTCACATTAACAGTGCAACTGAGGGGCTTTGACCGGAAGACCTTACATATTAAAGGGGTCATTGAGTACTGCGTTGAGAATACGCTGTATTGAGGCAAAAGTGGAAGGGAGGAGCCTGGATATGGTTTTCCAATGAGATCCAAAAGAAAGAGAGAGATGAAAGACAATAGATTTGACTTAGAGAATTGAAGTCACTGTGCAAATCCAGAGAAAATAAACTTGGATTTGAACTCAAGACTGCAAAGTGTGAACCCCTGGCTCACACATCCACATGTGAGATAATGAGATATGCCTCAGTGCTCCTATCAGGGTCCCTCACTGTGGACATAATATGTAACGTTGAAAAAATGAGCAAAGGCTTGGTTAATCTTTTAAACCATGAGAGTTACTTCTTTGCCATGTTTCTTTGCTTATACTTTTCTAGATATTATTAGGTAAAAGGGACCATCCTGCCTTATATCTATCAACAGTGCATTCCCAGAACAGTATTGAGTGAGTGCGCATTCATGATTACCAATTATCCAACATGTGCCAAACATTGTGCTAAGTGGTGGGATAGTATACCACCAATTTAGTGAAAGCAAGCCCTGTATATAGAAAATGGGTTGCTGCCTATTGTTTTATTATAGAAGATGATGCCTCAAACTCTACGTGAAGGCACAATGAAAGGTTTCCCAAAAAGGGAACATTTGAGCTGGGTTTTGAAGTATGAATAGGAGTTTGACAAACAAATTGTGCACGTACATGTGCATCCTGAAAATCTGAATATTAGCTATGTGGTAAGGTGATATCATGATAATGTGGAAAGAACACTGGGCAGGAGATCAAGAGACACACGTTGCTGTCCTGATTTGTACATTCTAACTTCTGGATAAATCATTTAACATCTCTATCCTGCAGACAGTTTTGTGAGAGTATTTTAAAAAAGAAAAAAAATACTCAACAAATATAAGGAGATCATTCTCTCCCAGCAATCAACATCTGCCCTGAGTTCTTTCCCACAAGAGTTCATGACTATGCCTATTTGAAATTCACATTCCCTCCCTTGCACCTCTTTGTCCCAAAGTCATCATTTTTCTTTTAATGAAGCATTCCAAAGTTGACTCTCATTTTACACTTCATGCTCATTGAGGAATAAATTAAAAAATTTAAATACATATTCAAGCTCCCCGTATACATGCACTATTGTGCTCTGTACCCTGAGTTCTACCCATTCTCTTGGGAATTCCTTAGCAGGAGAGGCGTTACAGGCAGAAATAACCCTGACACAGGCGGACAGGGACAGAGTCAGGGAACCTGTGATGTTGTAGTCGAGGGACAGATGTACTGCACACGGTTAACTCTCATATAAGTCTAACATTAAATGAAAAGTAGGGACAGGTGCATCCAAAGTAGAGGATGAACATGATGCCCCCAGTGTGTTATGTTATTTACACCTCATTTTCCTTACAGGATTTCAATGGATCCTCACCACAAACTCAGGATATTGTAGGAAGGTGTCAATATAGTTTATGAGTGAGAAATTCACTCTCGAGTATGTTAATTCACCTCCCCAGAGTTTACACTAGTGGGTAGGGGGGGTTGGGGATTGATTTCTAAATTCAGGAACTATCTCATGGCACCAACCGGCTGGACACAGACTCTGGAGGCTGGAGGTGGGACAGAATGGGACTGAAGGATGAGTTCTAGATATGGTTTCTCTTTTTAAAGAATTCTTGGTTGACTGGTTTTCGGTGTGGGGATATAGTAGTGAAACCACCCACATCACCAGTTTCACGGATTAACCAACAGGTGGCGCCAGGCCCCAAAGCAAACCTTTCTCCCTGAAGTTGGAGCACAGAGTCCACTGACCTTCCCTGAGGCCTTATCGATTAAATCAGGCAGATTAAAGTAGGGCTCATAACCTTGCCTCCTGAGAGAGTTGAGGTCTGCTTACTTAACACACTTCATATCAATAAGCAAAGACTACAAGACAGGAATGAGGAAGTGGAAGGCATCAGAGCTTTGAAACACACCGATTTTACAATAACCACTCTGCTATTCAGAGCTGAATGCTTTGGACAGTCAACCCCATCCCTCTCAACTCCAACTCCTCCCCTTTCAAGGGCAGAGACCAGTGCCTACCTTTCACAATGGTTTTGGGAAGATTGGTCATAAGCTACACACAGTGACATGCTAACTCTTCTTCAAATGGTAGTGATATTTACCCACATCTGAAAAAGAGGTAAGAATATCATGCATACTCCTTTCTATTACTCCCACCCACTTTTTCTCAGACAGACATGTCCAAGTAGTTAGTCTGCTGTCTCCTACTGGTTGAGTATTATTCTTGCAATTGGAGAATTGCAAGAGGACTTAGAATTTGGAAGAGAATTCTTTCACAAAGAGTGAGCAAACTTGGTGTTAAGTGGTAGAAAGAGAGGAAATACAATTTTTACACTATAAGGGCTGTGGTCATCTTTCTCAGAAACAACATTATTTTGTCAAAAGTCCAAAAAGGTAATAGACCAATGCATACTTATTAATTAGGTATAAAACTAAGTACTTTATTAAAATATAAGATATAGATTGTCTCTTCTCAAAATTTATAGTTTAATAAGGGAGAAAGGGCTAACACGTGAAACAACTGAAAATACCAGATTATGATTACGCATATTGTTAATGGCTTAATGAAATGTTTGTGTAGGGTTAAGGGTGGTTTTTGCTTTCCTGCTCATCTAATCTGACTCTGCTCATTTCTGTGATGTTTGGAATGGCTAGTTATCAGAGTACTTTCTGGGGAGTCATACCCAATTTCCCAATATATAACCTAAAGGACAACAGTGAATGTAATCCATAGAGGTCATAAATCAGGAGCCCCCTTACAATAAATACCTTTTATTCAGTGGGGTGGGTTGCCCTCAGTAAGTAAGCAGTCTTGTGAACCTCTGAGCTAGTTTGGCTCTTTCAGGTTGGAAGATAAAAGAGATGTAAGGAGGAAAAGTCTTGTTATAAGGATGCAAAAATAGGAAATAAACACTGGATACTTTCTCAGAAGAGTTCATGCGGCCTGGAAGTTTGTTCAGGTGCAATATGGTTCATGCAGTCTTGTTCCTTTCATTCCTCCTCGACAGCAGAAGTTTTTGGCTTCCTCTTCTGGCGCACAAAGGTGGACACTCTGCTTCTACTGTTCTGATGATTACCAAGTAACTGCCTACATCCCCCTTTTTGGTTCCCTTTAATATCAGGGTTTCTGCTAACTTGTGGCTTGGACTCATGCTTTTTGTTAGTTTCTGAATAGCTTCTTTTCACCTCTTTACTCTGTCTCTTTCCTTCTATCCAGCAACCATCTGTGTGATGGCTCTTAATGTTGAATAGAGGATTTGACTGTGTCGTCCATGAATCACGGAGTATATATAGTATGCTGCTGGGTCACCCAGGAAGCTTCTGATGAACTGTTTTGGTTGCCTTAGGTCAGGTTCCCTTCCCTAGTTCATTTAATTCTGTCCAAGGTATTGGGATTAGATGGTTCAGGGTACAGAGACTTGTGTGTCAGGAAACCTTTACAAGTAGGTTATGGCCATGACAGCCATTATGAGGACAGAAGCAATATAACTGCAGCCACATTTCATGGTCCTTCTAATGGGCTGCCTAGAGAACTACTGCACAAGAAATAACAAATTAATGTTTTAACTGCAGTTTTCTGTGCAAGCTGTGGGAACCGTGCCCATGTGTATTAGTTTTCTATTTTTGCTATAACAAATTACCACAAGGGTAGTGGCATAAAGCCTGTAGGTTCTATAGGTCAGAAGTTCTGTATGGATGTCACTGGACTGAAATCTGGGCATGAACAGGGTTGCATTCCTTTCTGGAGGCTCTGGTGGAGATGCTGCTTCCAAGATCACTGAGCTTGTTGGCAGAATTCAGTTCCTTGCAACTCTAAGATGGAGAACTCTTTTCCTTGCTGACCATCAGCTGAGGACTCACTTTCCAGACTGCCTGCTTCCCTTGGCTGGTGGTCCCCTCTTCTATCTTCTGGGCCAGCAGCCACAGGTCAAGTTGCTCTCATGCTCTAATTTTCTCCTTCTTCTGTTTCCCCCAACCTGTCTGCTTTTCTCTTCCATTTTTAAGGACTCATGTGATTAGATTGGACTAACCAGGAAAATCTAGGGTAACCCCTACTTCCCTGCTCAAAATCTATAATGTTCATCATATCTGCAACATGTTCATAGGTTCCAGGGATTGGGACAGGGACACTTTGGGGGAGCCATTATTCTGCCCATCACACTCTTTTTTGACTTGTCCTTGGTTTGGCCATGACAAATATAAATCCTTCATAATCAAACTCAGTATTCATGACCTCTGAAGCTTTCCTCAAATGTTCTTGGCAATCCTGGTCCTTTTTTCCTTTGACTTCCTATAACACTTATTGGTTCTACAGCATTTTGTCCCATGATTTATAGTATTCTCGATAGTTCCTGCTAATCTGTATGAGTATTTTGTGTTTCTGAAATTTCCTCAGTGAGACTGAATTCTTGAGGAAATTCATGCAACTTTTGTATTCCTCCCAGCATTCACTCAGTGCTATGTAAACACAAGCTACTCAACAAATATTTGAATCATTATATAAGAAGCAGGCTTTGCAGCAGAATAAAGCCTCGCGGAGGATCTGTCCTGTGGATGATGATTACTTCAAGAAAGCAGAGATGCTGAAGGATTCCTCTAATATGTGTTCTAATTCCCTTCTCTTACTCTGGCAGAGAAAAATTATTAGAATTTAAATCATTCCAGCCAGGTCTTTCAGACATAGTAGAGTCCCCTGCTCCTGGACTGTATAGTTTTTTCATGCAACAGGCATGGTTAGAATTCAGGAATCCTTTATGGACAAAGATCATGTAACATCACAATAACACTAAATTCAAGTCTCCTATTAACAATAAAATAGTAAAGTGATAGGAAGTTCAAACTTGGTCCTAGATTCTATCATTCTTCTTTGCTTTCAAAGTCTGTATAGTATGTTCCTAAAGGCAAGAACATAATGTTATCAAAGGACCAGAAAACAGTCCGTTAGTCTGTTACTAACAACAGCGCTTCATAGCAAGGACCAAACTGAGAAATGATTTTGCTCACCCGCTTACCTGCAGACGAGAGGCTATAGGAGGGCGAGCATGCTGGAGCAGGGCTCTCTTTGTCTACTGCATAGAGGAGGAAGCCAGAGTTTGTTTGTTTGTTTTTTAATGTTTATTTTACTGATTTTACAGACGGAGGAAAGAAGAGAGAGACAGGAACATAAATATGTTTCTGTATGTGTCCTGGCCAGGGTTCGAACAGTCAACCTCTGCACTGTGGGATAATGCTCTAACCAACTGAGCCATCATGCCAGGGCAGAGTTTTTTTTTTTTTTTTTTTTTTTTTCTTCCAGACATCTGAGGCAGGCAGCCCGCTGTGAGTGAGAAATGGAGTCTGTCTCGATTGTTGAGCGACCTTCTGGTTACACGATCCAGACTCATGAGTTGCTCTGTGACTTCAACACTCAGAGCAGATATTCTTCCTCCAAAATGGGCAGGAGAAATGAGGAAAGAGAACATTTTATTCCCGCTGCTCCTCCTGGCGGAGCGGAGCCAGAGTCCCCTCTCTTCTGTGGACACGTGAGGGCAGGAGAACAACTTGTTTGTAACTTCTTTCTCCCATAATTAGAAAGCTCGATCTCATGATGTACGATATCTTTTCTTACTTGTTCAATCCTAGAATACACATTATAGAATCGGTGTCAGAATGATAGAATTGTTAGCCCTCTCCCTGTGAGAAACAGGCTTGCTAACTAAAGTATAATAGTTACACGGGTGATGTGAGATAGGAATAATTTTATCTTTTCCAAATGACTTGTGAGCATCATTGAGTTTTCCCAGCACCATATATATTAAAAAAGCCCGTTGTTTTCCCAGTGATTTAAGAAGTCACCCTTATTGTATATGAAATGCTCTTTATACTGGTATCTATTTCTGGGCTTTTTATCCTATTCCATCATTTGTTTGTCTGTTCATGTGCAAATACCCTCACTTTTAACAACAGAGGTTTTATAGTGTATTTTCATGTTTGGTAGGGCTAGTTCCTCACTGTAGTTTATTTTTCTCCAGTGTTTTTCTTACTTTCTTGTATATTTGTTTTTCTATGTAATTTTAGTTACCAACTTGTCTAAGTTGGTTAAATGGTTTGTTGGTAATTTTATTGGGATTGCATCAAACCGGTAAATTAATTTACAGTAAACTTTTTAATGCCAAGTCACCTAGCCAAGAACTGGGGATGTCTTGCCATTGCTCAGAGTCTGCTTTTGTTTCTTGCACATGGCTGATGTGTCTACAGTAATTTTCCCCAGCCTCCTGGGTGTCTACCTCCCCGGTGCGTGCCCTGGGTGGTGCTCTTTCGGACCCTCCCCCCCTCTCTGGCTGCCGCAGAGCACACATGTGAAAAAGGAATAGCAGAAAAAGAATTAAAAAGAAGAAAAAGAAAAGAAAAAAAAAGAGAGCTAACTTGTTATTGTATCATCCCACTCCCACAAAAAAATTGATGTTGATGTCCTAACCTCTGAACTCATAATGTGACTGTGTTTGGACATAAGGCCTTTACCAAGGCGATTAAATTAAAATGAGGTCATTAGGTTAGGTCTAATCCAATATGACAGTGTCCTTCTAAAAAATGGAAAGTTAGACACGTGTATTCAATGCAAGACCTTGTGAAGACAGGAGAAGACTGCCATCTAGAAGCCGAGGACAGAAGCCTCTGAAGAATCAAACCTTGTCAACACCTTGGACTTGGTTTTCTAGCCTCCAGAACTGCGAGAAAATAAATTTCTGTTGTTTAAGGCACCCAGTTTGTGGTACTTTGTTATAGCAGCCTTAGCAAACCAATGCACTTGTCTAGAGAAAATGGTGCTTACCTCAAGAGACCAGCCCTATTGATTAATATAGTCAGTGTTTCTGTGCAAATTCCACTTCTGAGACAGGTTTTTTTTTTTAGAACAATTTGAACATCTCTGAGCCCTGATAATGCTGTCACTGAATCAGTAATATACAAGTAGCATGACCCGTATTTTCAAGCCGTGTCCTCAGGAGTACTTGAATAGAAATGTGACTTTATATTTTTATAATCAATTTCTACCCTGAGCCTTATTTCTTCTTGGTAGTAGAAAATTTACCCAGTTAATTCCAGTTTTGATGAAGTATTTCATATTAGGTACGTTTTAGGGCTTTTTCTGCAGAGTCATTCTGCAAATGACTCCGCAGAGATTGGTTCAGAATGATGGGGTAACCAATCCCTTTGTGTGGGGGCCGGCTTGCTAAGACACCCTCTCATCTCCATCCCTGCCTCTCTCCCCTGTCCCTCCCTCAAGCGTCTTTGTGCTCCCTAGAAAGTAGTGGCAAACAGACCTTCTTAAAGCTCTACCTTTTTGTTTTCAGGTTAAAACAAAGACTTTGCTCATCTCTATGGACCCAGTTAGAAATGAAGCCAGTCCTCCTTCGGTCTCTGAATGCCAAAATTATCTGGAGAGGAGCTTTTATTTTCATTTCTCTTTACCCTTACTCTAAGACCTGAGTTTGAATAGGAGGTGTAGGGCTTGAAGTCCCTTCTTTAAAGATTCTTTAAAGAGGTCCCCTCCCCGTAGATCATCACATATGCAACTTTCTTACTCTTTCCAGTGTCACATTTCTGCTCTATATATAGTCCATTATTTATTTAACCAGTATCCCATTGATGGATATCCTTTGCTATTGCAAACAATATGGTGGTAAATATCCTTGTACATGTATGTGTACTTTTGACGGACATTTCCAAACCGATCTCTATATTGTCTGAACTGTCTCCATGATCTCTATACTCTTAACAGCAATGTGTGAAATTACTGTTTCTCTACAATTTCTCCAACACTGATGTCTATCAAACTTTTCATATTTGACAATTTGATAGATAAAAAAACCCTGTACCTTATTTCAGTTTAAATATTTCTTTCTGTGTTCTTTTTGAGATTGGGCATCTTTTCATATATTTAAAAGCTACTTATAGTTTTTCTTTTCTTTTCTTTTTTTCTTTTTTGCAGAGACAGAGAGAGAGTCAGAGAGAGGGACAGATAGGGACAGACAGACAGGAACGGAGAGAGATGAGAAGCATCAATCATTAGTTTTTCATTGCGACACCTTAGTTGTTCATTGATTGCTTTCTCATATGTGCCTTGACCGCGGGCCTTCAGCAGACCAGGTAACCCCTTGCTTGAGCCAGCAACCTTAGGTTCCAGCTGGTGAGCTTTGCTCAAACCAGATGAGCCCGTGCTCAAGCTGGCGACCTCTGGGTCTTGAACCTGGGTCCTTCTGCATCCCAGTCCAATGCTCTATCCACTGCACCACCGCCCGGTCAGGCTACTTATAGTTTTTGTAGCTTAGATGTTCCTGTCCTTTTCTTATTCTTCTATTGATTTGTTGGTGTTATTGTTTTTCCTGAGATCATTGGAAAGGAAATTATTCTTTTGTCTATGATATAAGTTTCAAATATGTTTTCCTTTGATGTTTCATGTCTATTTTGACTTTGCTTATGGTGAGTTTTGCTGCGCAGAATTTTAAACTTTGTCATTATAAACCTTATCAATTGTTTCCTTTTCATATTAAAAGATCTATAAATATTTAAAACTAAGAATATAGTAAAATAAATTGTTTTATTTTCCTCCCTGCCAGAACTGAAAGATGGATCAGGATTCCTGTTTCTTTGAAACGTACCTTAAATAGGTCCTCTGTAGGACTGTATTGGGGTGGATTTGAATGAAGTGTTATATGCCCAGTTACCACAAAAGAAAAACTTTCTTAGTTTGTCCCAATTTACAGACCTATTAATGTCTTATGTATTCCTGAAGAGCTTTAAGCAGGTTTATTTGTTTTTTAAGGAGTCTTTTAAAATATTCTGCATCTCCCATGTCCCCCTTGACTGCTCAGAAAAACACTACGTATTTTGTCCTTCAAACTCAGCTCAAATCTTACTTCTTCTTTGGATCCTTAATAAATCTTTCTGGACAAGGTTTTCTGAAAAGAATGAAAGAAAGAAAGAAATAAAGAAAGAAAGAAAGAAAGAAAGAAAACAAAACTAACGCTGTAGATCAGTCACATGACTCAGTGCCACGCATGAGAAAGCAGACAGGTTTTGGTATAATGATTCCACCATTGACAGATTTGGGCTAGCCTCCACTTCACTGCCCATTGATAAACAAAGGTACCCCAGAGAAAGAGAATGCAATGCTCTTTGCTTTCATTTCCCAACAGACTTTAGTGAAATAGAAAAGAATATGCTCTAGATCAGCGGTTCTCAACATGTGGGTTGCGACCCCGGCGAGGTCGCCTAAAGCCATAATGCATATCAGGTAAATACATAATGCATATCAGGTATTTACATTCCGAATCATAACTGTAGCAAAATTACAGTTATGAAGTAGCCACCAAAATTATTTTTTGGTTTGGGGTCACCGCAACATGAGGAACTGGATTGCGGGGTCACGGCATTAGAAAGGTTGAGAACCACTGCTCTAGAGCATATTTTAACATTTGTGACGCTGTTTCAAAGTGTCTCTTGTAACACTTTTTCAAAACTTCTGGTTGGTATGATTATTGTTGGGCAGATGAAATATGTTATGCTCACTTTGTTAAAGATGGCGCTGCCCACGTGGAAGCTGGTTGCCCCAGTGATGGGTGTAATTATATTAATGTGTGTTGGGGGCAGGCTGTGGGCAGGCAGGATCCTTGTAGCCTGGGGCTTGGTTTTAGGACTAAGCCTTTCCCACCCTTTTTGATGTGTGGTGGTGCAATCCCATCATGCCTCAGATAAGTGACTTTGTATTAGAGACTTTCCTATTTTGTATATTGGGTTAAAGGTTTTGATTTCTGCACTATAAAGTGGGGCAGACCTGGAGCTTGCTCTCTCTCGGTTCCTGAGATTAGCATTAGAGAGAAGAACAGAGAAAGGCCACGTGGAGGAGGCCAGGAGAAGCAGCCAAGATGGCAGAGTGCTGAAGGAAAAGCCAGTTTGTGCAGAGTTTGTGCAGAGAGAAGGAGATGGGGAACAGAGGTGAATAAATCTGATGAGCTAGAAACCTTTGCTTCTAGGACACTTGGATAAGTCAGTAGCTTTGTGAGCACTGAATGAGTGGGTTTTGGAGCCCAGTGTGTGTTTTTACTTGCCCACCGGGTGTAAGCGAGGATTAAAGATGATGGCCCACCAATTCTTAGCTCCATCGTTTCTTTACCGAATGTCCGAATCCAATGCGAACCTGCATGCCCAGGTAGCTGTGATGGTGGCCCTGGCTACTGGCTTAACAATAATGCTACTGGATTAAGGAGAGTAATAATTGTCTTCTTATAAAAAAAAGATTCCATGTCTGAATGTTGGAAACTGGAGATTGTCATTTCCTCGTTTCTTATCAGCATAATTTTAAATAATCTGGCAAGGCTATTCAAGGAATTGGGTGTGTGGCCTCTTGCACGCCCCAAGTAACCTCTTCTATGCTGTTTACTGTTAGGAACAAACTATGACCTTAAAAATAAGTGGATTTGTGGGCACATTATTATTATTTTTTTCTTTTTTTAACTTTTAAATTTTATTTAGAAAATTAACTTTAACAGGGTGACATTTATCAATAAGAGTACATAGGGTTCAGGAGAACGTTTCTGTGACATTTGAACTGTTCATTATGTTGTATACCCATCACCCAAAGTCAGATAATTTTCCATCACCTTATATTTATCCCTCTTTTTTTTTTTTTTTTTTTTTTTTTTGTGGGCACATTATTGTCAATAAAATTGACTTAAGGTCAGTGAATGAAAGCTGGTTAGAAATTTCTCCAAATGTAAATGTAATGCGCCCTACAGACACTTCTCACCAGAGTGTAGCAAAATAACAAAGGGAAGAAAAGCCTTTGGCATTGCAACTCATTAACAAGGAAATGGTAACACATTGTCTTTTCAAATGTTGAAAGCCATACATTGACCTGTATTTGCTATTTCTTAGAAACCCTCAAGCTCTTCTGAACATCACCTGGCTTTTCTTTCTTTCTTTTTTTTTTTTGTATTTTTCTGAAACTGGAAACGGGGAGAGACAGTCAGACAGACTCCCGCATGCGCCCGACTGGGATCCACCCGGCACGCCCACCAGGGGCAATGCTCTGCCCACCAGGGGGTGATGCTCTGCCCCTCTGGGGCGTTGCTCTGCCGTGACCAGAGCCACTCTAGGGCCTGGGGCAGAGGCCAAGGAGCCATCCCCAGCGCTCGGGTCATCTTTGCTCCAATGGAGCCTTGGCTGCGGGAGGGGAAGAGAGAGACAGAGAGGAAGGGGGGTGGGTGGAGAAGCAAATGGGCGCTTCTCCTATGTGCCCTGGCCGGGAATCAAACCCGGGTCCTTCGCACGCCAGGCCGACGCTCTACCGCTGAGCCAACCAGCCAGGGCCCTGGCTTTTCTTATTGAAGATGCTGGGGCTGCCTGCTTAGGGATAGGAGGGGGTAATCAGAATGGCCATTTATTTTATTTTTCTTTAAAATTATTTGGCTCCCACATAAGATTTTGTTCTCTGTTCCTTAATAGCATTTGGAAAATAACTGTTAAATGACATAGACCTATGAAGCTGTGACTAAATATCCTGGTGCTTAAGCATATTTGATGCTTCAAAAAGAAACACCTTGGTCATCCTTCTCAGTTTTCTTTACAGCAGAAAGAAAACACATAAGCACTGAACTTTTAAAAGTTTTGTTATAAAATTTTGAAAAATTTTAAGTTAAAGTATAATTTACATATAAATAAGGTGACCAACTTTTTTTACAATGAAAAGGACAAAAATAAATTGAAGAAAACAACATTGTAAATAAAAGAAACATTTTATTCATTGCAACAATATACACTATAATATAATAAATGCATAATAAAAACATTTGTAATATTTTATATTGTATTATGCTTACCTCCCTATTAATTTTTAATAATTGTAAGAAAAAAGTACTCATTTAGATACAAATACACCATATCACACACAATGGATTGACTCTGCATCGATCAAATACGACAGATTAGTCTTCCAATATAGTCTTCCAATATCAAAAAGGAGGACGTATAGGAGGACACTTTTCAAGGGAGGATGTAACTTACAAAAGATAAAGGAGGTAGATTGGTCACCTTAATATAAAATATACAGCTCTTAAGAGTTTGGTTTCATGAGTTTTGATAACCGTGTACATCCATGTAACCACCATCTACAAAACCAAATAGAACATTTCCATTTCCTCTAGAAAGTTCCCTGTGTCTCTTTTTTGGTCATCCCACTCCTCCTCCAATAAGAGGCAACCTGTTGATGGATATTTGGATTGTTTTGAGATTTTTGCTGTAATAATATTTGCTATGAACACTGTTATACATATCTTTTTGTCACTATATGTTTTCAGTTCTCTTAGATCAATGTGTAGAAATGTAATCGCTGGCCCTGGGGCACACATGTTTATAGAGACTGCCAAACAGTTCTCCCAACTGGTGTTCCATGTTATGTTCTCACCAGCATAGGAATTTTGGTTGCTCCACATCGTCACCAACATTTGGTGTAGTCAGTTTTTGGTCTTAACTATCATAGTAAGTGAAATGGTATCTCATTTTGATTTTATTTTGAATTTCTCTTTGAATAATAATGAGCTTCTTTTTATATCCCATTGGTCACTTATATATCTCTCTCTGTGAAGCATTTGTTCACATGCTATCTTGGATAGCAGCTTTTTAAAAAGAGTAGTTTAGCAATTCTTTTTTTTCCCCTAGTCTCTGCTTATTAATTTTATAAGTGGTGGTTTTCAATGAACAGAAGTTTTCAATTTTTGATATGACTAATTTTTTATTATTTTTCTTCAATGGCTAGTGCTTCTGTGACCTAAGAAATCCGCATCTACCCTAGAGTCTTATTGCTCTAATTTTCAAGTTTAGGTCTACTTTAAATTAATTTTTATCTAGGGAATGAGATAACAGCTGAGGTTTATATATTTATTTTTTGTCTATGTGGATTCCAATATTTTACTACCCTTTGTACAAAGGATTCCCCCCCCCCCCATTGAATTTCCTTGGCATATTGTCTAAAAACCAACTGACCATATATGTGTTGTTTCATTTCTGGAATCTCCATTTTGTTCCATTGATCTATTTGTTTAATTTTGTAGCAATAGCACACTACAATATTTTGATTAATATTACTTTGTGTTAGTTCTGAAATAAGGCTGTGTACATCTTCAATTTTGTTGTTTTTCAAAGAAGAAAACTACTTCAGATACTTTGCATTTTCATAAACAGTTTAGAATCATCCTGTCCATGTCTTCAAAAGAGCCTGCTGGGATTTTATGTTTGTATTAAAGAGATCAAGTTGGGCAAAACAGACATCTTAATAGTATTAAGTTCTTGAAACTATGAGCACAGTACATCTTTCCATTTATTTAGGTCTTCTTTAATTTCTCTCAGAAACATTTGTAGTTCTTAGAATAGAGATCTTGCAGCACGTTTTCACTAGAATTATTCTTAAGTATTTGATGTTTTGTGTTGTTATTATAAATAGTATTGTTTTAAGATTGTACTTCATAATTATATTTTGTTAGTATGTCAGAATAGAATTGATTTTTTGTATAGCGTTTTATTGTTCTCTAACCTTACCAAACTCACTTGCCAGTTTTAATAGGATTTGTTTTTGTAGAATTCATGAGGATTTCTGGATACACAATCATATTATTTGCAAATAATGACAGTTTTACTTCTTCCTATCAAAACTACATGTCCTGTTTTTCTTTTTATTGCTTCTAGTACAATATTACTGGTGGACCAGAAGAGTACAATGAATATAAATGGTAAGAATAGACATCCTTGTCTTGTTCTCAATCTTAGGGATAAAGCTTCCAATACTTCACATTATAAGTAATACACTAGCTGTTAGTGTTTTTTATATTCCTTTCTTAGATTGAGGTTTTCTTCTATTCTTTATTTGCTGAGTGTTTTTTTTTTTTTAAGTCATGAATAAGTGTTGAATTTTGTCAAATGCTTTTTTTTGGGTTCTCTTAGTTATTAAATCCTTTTAAGAGACAAATTTAATAAATACTAGAAATCAAAATAAATTTGTGATTAGACCTCATTGAGCGGTACAAACTTTACATTCACTGATTTAAAGTAATACATAATTACTTTTTTCCCAAAAGTGAGATAATAATAAAAAGATTTAAAAAAATTTTCACAAAGGCCCTGTTTGCTTTCTTGCTCCCACAGAGTGAGTGTGATGATAATAAAAAGAACTGAAAGAAATTAAGGGTCTTGTTTCACTTAGTTAACTTTTCTAATTGCCATTTTTACTTTTTAAATTGTGTTTTTCTGATTTTATGTCTTCTAACATTGTGAACTGCCTAATATTTTTTTTTTTTACCAGAAAGGTTGTAAAATAAATATATAACAATCTAAAACATTGAATAGATTGTTGTAAGTCATTTTTATAGTTCTTCCCATAAGAAGGGTGCAGAACCACTACAAGTCATAGGCAGGGCCACCCTCCCTGCATTGTCAAACTATGGAGTATTTCTGCAGGAAAACAAGGCAGATTGTGGAGAAACATGATGAATACGTAGACACATGATTCTCTCTCTGTTCCAACAACTTCCAGATTTGTATCTCTTGCCAGACTTCTCCTTAGCTCCATTTTGTATTCCCAGTGGCTCTTCAATGTTCTCGCATATATCTAAATGGCATCTCAAGGTTAACATGTCCCAGACGGATTCCTGATCTCCCCCAACATGTCTTACTCTCTCCCACGGCCTTCTCCTTTCAAGAAATGGCAAGTCCATTTCTCTGGTGACGCACCTGGAAGCCATTTTTAATTCTTCCCTTTTACTCATGTCTCACATCTGATCCACATAAGTCCCATCCACCGTATCTAAAAATTGTGTCCTGAAACTGATGCTATGCAATCAATTTTGCTGCTACTACCCTGATCCAAGTCATTGTCAGTTCCCACCTAGATTATTGCTATGGGTTTCTAACTGGTCTGACTGCTTCTGTCCTGTTCTTTACAGAGCAGTCTCAATAACTTGAAGATCTTGTTAAAATAAACATCAGATCTTTCCACTCCTCAGCTTCATTCTCCTGTTCCAGATTCTCCCAGAGCTTTGTTTCTGTCTGATTCAGAGTAAAAGCCAGAGACTTCAGAACAGCCTAACAGCGCTTATACAATCTGCCTGCCCATCATCTTTCTGAGCTCATTTTCTTCTCCTACACTTCTCGTCCCTCAGTCCACTCCAGCCACAGTGGCCTCCTTACTGTTCTCCAGACATGCAGCATGCTTCAGGGCCTTTGCACATGCTCTTCTTCCTGCCTGAAACACTTTTTCCAAAAATCATCATGTCTTACTTCTTCACTTCCTTTATGTCTTTAATCAGTGTTACCTTCACATTGAGGGTTTTTCTCGCCAATATAATGTTGGAATCTCTCCCTAGGACTCTCTATCCCATTTCCCTGATTTATTTTTTCCTTTAGCCCATACTGTCACTTACAAACTGTGGTAGTTTCCTTGGGCTGGAGTAACAAAGAACCACAAGCTAAGTACCTCAAAACAACAGGCATTTATTCTCCCAAAGAGGCTGGAAGTCCAAAATGTAGGTGTTGACAGGGTTGGTTCCCCTGGAGGCTCTGAGGGTGAATCTGATCCTGCCTCACCCTTTACTTCTGGTGGTTACTAGCAATCCTTGGCATTCTTTTTTTTTTTTTTTAGCTGGATGCCACATTACTCTAATCCCTGCCTCTGTCATCACATGGTGTTCTCTTTGTATTTCCTTGTGTCCTAATTTCCCTCTTTTTAGAAAGACATAAATCATATTGGATTAAGGGCCCACCCTAATCTGGTATCGTCTCACCTTACCTTGACTGCATCTACAATATAAAGGCTATATTTTTAAATAAAGTCATATTCATAGGTTCCTGGTAGACATGAATTTTAGGGGGGAGGGGACACTACTTAACTCAATATGCTAATATATTTATCTTGTTTATTGTCTGTTTTGCTCACCAAAATGTAAAGTCATGAGAACTTTGCTCATCACTGCATTCCTTGTGCATGGAGTAAGCTGAGACACATAGTAAAACTTAGTAATGTTTGTTAAATAAATAATACCTTTGGCTGGTCAGGCAGGATTTCATTTAGATGGCAAATGCCCAGGTGTGTTATATCTGCTGGTTACTATATTATAAAGGGAGTCCATTTTATTAAGAAGTAGAGTCAATGGGCTAGGAATTCAAACATAATACTTTATTCTTTGAGTTTTCCCCCCCAGATCTATTCACAGGCCTGGACAAGCCTCCAATAACCTCTAAAATAGAAAATAATTAAAATTAAAAATAACACTTATAGTAAAAGACTCAGATGTTGAATAAAATGACCACATGCGCTCAAGGACTATTCTTTGAAGACTGTTCTAATGTCCCTCGATGAGAGAGGGCACTAAAGAAATTTCGATTGTACTTCTGCCTTCTCTAAATTCCCTGGATAAATAACAGAGAATCAAATAAGACAGTCCAAGAAAAATATTTCCAAACAAAGCAAATAAAAGCCCCCGACATACTTTTGACTTCAAAGCAAAGCTCTACTCTACATTTAATCCCAGTGTGTAAACTCTTCAGTACAGATGAGTCAACAGCAGCTAAAGTAACAGATAAAACACGAAGCCTCATATCTCACTATGAGCCTTCACAGACCGTTCAAAGAACTCAACTCTAAAGCATATATTTTTTTCTCATCTTATGGAAATTACAATTGATCAGCAAAGGTTGGCATGCAGGGCAAATCTCCTGAAGATAAAAGCAGAGATTGGAGTGATGCTGCTACAAGGCAGGGCATGCCAAAGACTGCCAGCCGCCAGCAGACGCTGGAAGAGATTAGTGGAATAGGTTCTTCCTCGCAGCGTTCAGAAGGTACCAACCCTGCTGACATCTTGATTTGGAGCTTCCAGCTTCCAGAACAGGGAGGCAATAAATTTGTGTAGCGTAAACCACCAGTCTGGTACTTTGCTGTGGCAGCCCTAGCAGACTAATTACAGAGAAATGGAGATAGAGTATCACCTTGGAATTGCCAGATAGAGCCTCCTTCTGTAGGGTGCCTATAGGATATGTCAATCTGGGATTGTCCTAGAAATGGGTTGCCCGAGACCTTTTGTACCTTGATGTTAGAAAGAACAACCTTCCCCATCCCCAGGGTGTTGGTCCACAGGAAGGAAGAGTTCTCTCGGTTTCTGTGATGTTGGGTGCTGGAATCAGGCCTGAACATGTGCTTTGGGACCTGGTATGTCCATGAAAAGTAATTGGCAAAGATCAGAGAGTGGATCATAGAGAATGGGAAGGCCTTAGACTCAAGGCCACCAGAGAACAAAGGTCTTGTGAGTGGCTACTGGAAAATTATCTTTCCTGGCAGAAGTACTGTGGAAAGCCTGAGAAATGAACTTATTACTAATTACTGAGTAATGCACCTGGCTTTTGAGGATAATTTTGATGGTGCTGGCAATGCTTCCCCTCCCAGAAAGCCATGTTTCTTCAACAGTATCTGATTGGTCACTTTCCCAAAGCAGCCTCATGTCTCCTGCTGGTGAAATTCCACTGTCTTCACATTTCTGACCTGCCTGGCTCCCCAACAGCCCTAGTCCACAGCAGGGCAAATTCTGAAATCAAGACTTTTATCTCTCATCCAATCCAACCTTTTCTCCTTTCTCTAGACTGGGTGCGACCCAGTCTAGATGGGCTAGATAGACCCAGTCTAGATAGACTGGGATGCGCCCTGCATCCCACAGGCAAGGGGGGCCAGTGGTTTATGCCCCCCCCCCTTCTTCCTCACCCTCCAGGGTCAGTGTCGGAGCACATAGGAGAGAAAATAGAGGAGAAGAGAGCAAGGCCCTCCTGCTTACTACAGTTCTCTTAGTTGATAATGTCAGGGGTGAAACTGAAAATTCTTCCCTCATGAGGCTCTTCTTGTGGGATCTCCTCGGGGAGCCTCTGTACTGTGCCATCTCCTGTGCTCAGTGATGTTCTTCCCTGCAGGCCTCAAAATGTGCCCAGACCCTGTGTCCTGAAAGGACATGCTGCACAGGTTCTTTCTGCCTGGACCTGGGCTGGGAATGAGTTGAATTGTGGTGTCCCGAAATTCATATGTTGAAGTCTTAACCCCTAGCACCTCAGAAAGTGACTGCATTTGGAGACCAGGTCTTTAAAATGGTAATTAAGTTAAAATGACATCGTTAGGATGGGCCCCAATCCAATGTGACTGGTGTCCTTATAAGAAGAGGAAATTAGGACACAGGCACACACACAAGGAAGACAAGGTGAAGACACAGGGAGAAGACAACCAAGTACGTGCCAAGGAGAGAGGCCTCAGAAGAAACCCACCCTACCAACATCTAGGTCTTGAACATGCAGCCTCCGAAAAGAATGAATGTGAGAAAAAATTCTATTGTTTAAGCCACTCAGTCTGTGGCACTCCTGTAAAAATATGGCAGCACTAACAAACTATACCCTGGAAGGCAGATGGGTGGGACTCTTAATATGGCTCCAGCCTGGTGGCCTTTGTGGTGTCTGTTTGGCAGACAGGAAGATTCATGCCTCTTTTTTCTTTCACACTTCTGATCGCTCCATTTCCATTCCCTGCTGTATCAGGAAACCCCATGTCCCCCTCTCCTCAGAGTTCTCTATTTCAACAAATACACAGCCAGCGGTGTGATGTCAGGCTCCCCTTTGTCAAACCCCAAGCTCTCACGGGGTCCTTCTCACCTATCTGGGAAGTGGAGACAAAAGAGGCTACAGTGGGGGAAGAGGAAATACCACAGAACTCTCTCTTCTGAGAGTTCGCTGCAACTCCATCCATTCATTGGCATCCATTCACCCTCCTCTCTCCATTCATTCCATTGG
Organism: Saccopteryx bilineata; assembly: GCF_036850765.1. Classification (NCBI taxonomy): domain Eukaryota; kingdom Metazoa; phylum Chordata; class Mammalia; order Chiroptera; family Emballonuridae; genus Saccopteryx; species Saccopteryx bilineata. The sequence continues at coordinate 294,548,964 of NC_089491.1, read as the reverse complement.
CAAGTACATATTGAGTGGCAGGCCCCATTCCAGACACAGGAGTGAACAAAATGTTTTCCTGCTCCCTTGTGGTCTGGAGGTGAGGACAGAAACTATTAACAAATAAACAAGATATATGTCATGCCAGATGATGTTAGGGGCAAAGAACGGTACAACAGAATACGGGAGGGGTGGGTAGTTCTCCATATCTAAGATGATTTCATATAAGAGCAGAGGCCTCTACGATATAGGAACAATGCACTTGTGGGAACTGAGGGCAAAAACAGTCAGGCTATGCGAAGGAAGAACACTCCACGCTGAAGGAGTAGTCGGAACAACATGCCAGGAGTGAGAGCGTGCTTGGTGCTTTCACGGAGGAGGAAGGACATGGTACGGCTGCAGCCTAGTGATCAGGGGAAAACGATCTGAGATGAGTTTGAAAAGTGGAGTGGCTGCAGACCAGGAAAGGGCTTACCAATAGCTGAAGGGATTTTTGATTTTACTCCGAGGGAGATGGGAAGCACTGAGTTATTTTCAGCACAGGAGTGACATGATCTGATGAATTTTAATGAGAATCACGCTGGCTGCAGGTGAAAAATAGACTGTTCAGAGGCATGAGAGGGAAGAAGGGAGATGGATGTGAGACGGGCCTGTAAGCTGCCGACACGAGGCCCATTGTCCTCTCTCTTCCTAAAAAAATTCCTAATTTCACTGAGGTGGTGATACATAGATTAAAAACCCAGAAAAAGAAACAAACAATTAATAAAAATAAAGAACCTCAACTACATGTCTCAATCTTCCGTGCACATAGCGGACACCTTGTGACTAGTTCAACAATGTTTAATGATGTGCAATCGGAAGTTGTTGGGCGGGGCTTCCTGGAATGCCACTTAAAAAGGGTGCTGCCTCTGCTAACATAAGCTTTTTACGTGGTGTCTTTCCCTTCTTTCTGCCCCAAGTGTGGATATGAGGATGGAACCGAAGGGGCCATCATTAGCAAAATACAATTTAAAAGCACAATCAACCTGACCAGGCGGTGGCGCAGTGGATAGAGCATCGGACTGGGATGCAGAGGACCCAGGTTCAAGACCCCGAGGTCGCCAGCTTGAGCACGGGCTCATCTGGTTTGAGCAAAGCTCACAAGCTTGGACTCAGGGTCCACGGTCAAGGCACATATGAGAAAGCAATCAATGAACAACTAAGGTGTGGCAACACACAACGAAAAACTAATGATTATGCTTCTCATCTCTCCATTCCTGTCTGTCCCTGTCTATCCCTCTCTCTGACTCTCTGTCTCTGTAAAAAAAAAATTAAATAAAAAAAAAAATAAAAGCACAATCATACACCTCCTCAATCTAGAATGGCTAAAATTTAAGAAAAATGATAGTACTAAGTGATGGTAAGAAGATGAAGCAACTGAAACTCTCTTACATTATAGATGGAAAATCTACACAACTCCACTGAAAACTTTTCTTAGAAATTTTAACCTATCCTTATGTATGATCTACTCTATCATTCCTAGGTATTTACCCAAGAGAAATAAAACTTAAGCTCATATACAAATCTGTACACAAATGTTTATAGGAGCTTTATATGTTATCTCCCTGAACTGAAATGAACTCAAATGTCCTTCGGTGAGTGAATGGATAAACAGACTGTGGTATGTCCATACAGTGTAATATGACTTAAAACCACACACACACAAAATTAACTGTTGATACATGTGACAGCTGCATGAATCTCAAATGCTCTAGGCTAAGCCAAAAGGCCAGACCCAAAAAGCTATACATTGTGTGATTTCATATCTATGATGTCCTAGAAAAGGCAAAAGTAGTGGGGAAGGAAGAGAGAAGAGTGGAGATGAAGGTGGGGGGTGGGATGGGTTGTTTGCAAAGGGAGAGCCTGAGAAAATTTTAGGGGCAATGGAACTATTCTGTATCATCCTTGTGGTGGGATACACAACGGCGCATTTGTCAGAACCTGTAGAACTAACTGTACCTCACCGAGTAAATTTTATAGTATGCAAATTTAGAAATAAATTTAGTAAAAGTGGGAAAAAACAGTCTGGAAAACTACCAGTATAAATCTGTCTCTCCCATTAGACAAACAACCAAATGTGGAAAAATAAAATCATCTCGAGTCCTGAAATTCAGTGCTGTGATTCAGATAACAGATAACTTAATTTCCCTTCACGGAGTAGTCTGGTTCCCATTTTTTAAAGAAATACTTGTGTTAGGAAGGCGACACTAGGGACAGAATAGTCTGAGATGTTGGATTTTGTTGCATTTTCCCTATCTTAATATCTACTGCTGAAAACATTTGGAGAGAGTCAGAACTGACAAAAAGATAAACTATATCTTTAGCTTCTTTTCTTTCTGGTACATAAAAGTTAATATGCCAGGCGGATTTGCCTGTGACAGTTGCGGCGATAACATAGAGATATAAACTTTTTTACCCCCAGCCCCACCCCACCAGAAACCTCTCTCATCTAAGAGGCATAACGTAAAAAGATTTTTTATATGTAACTAGTTTAAAAATACTGGGCTGTTATTAGAAATGTAAATGGTTTGGAAGAACTCTTTAGTGCCCAGCAGCTAGTGATGAGACAGCCGAATTCTTCCAGGAGGGTGAGGAGAAGCAGCATCTGAACAAAATGTAGCCACAGTCTGCTCAGATCCCCAGATGGGGACCGCTGCACTCTCTTTCCCTGTCCCCAATTAGTCCCTATCAGTCTTCTCTCCAGGAACATGCTAGGAAAGTTCAACCTGTGAAAACACACGCTGGAAATCCTCAAATACTGCCCTTCCTTGCCCTAAATTGCTCTGGGTCTCTCTTTAGGAGAGAGGTGAGACCAGTTCTGGTTTAACTAGCAAGGAACCCCAAAAGCATGGATGACATTGAGCAGGCAGGCATTGTGCTCTCACGTAGTGCACATTTTATGGGGAATAAAAGTTGATTACATGGCGAGATGAAATGGGGCACAATCACTGTGGTTTTACTGAAAGAGCTTTCTTAGAGGCTAAGATGGACATGGTGTTTTGTCTGCTTAGATGAGCCTATAAAGTTTGGGATGATGCCCTCATGCAGAAATGACTTCATTCTATTGAAAGTTAGTGTTCAGAAAGCGAGGGTGAACCAGCTGTCCATTGGCGTAACCCGATCTGGGGATGAGGAGAAATAGGAAGTGTATGTCTAGAAGGGTTCCCTTGATTATTCTCAAGCCAACCAGGCCCCACCTAATGTCATCTGAACCTTTTACTAGACTGCTAAACGGTGCAGTGTTCTATTGTTAAAGCTATTCCTTGGCCCGCTGGGCAGTTGTGGCATCCTGGCCCCAACAGTCATCTTTTCTAGCTCTAAGTGCAGTGCCATCCTCAGGTGTCCCCTGTACATCACCCTGATTATTTTCTTTATAATATACTGCTCACAAAAATTAGGGGATATTTCAAAAAAAGCGACAAGAAAAAAAGAAGCATTTGATTTTATTTTTATTAAATAAGAACATCAGAAAAGCAAACAATGAGTCAAATAAAGTTGTTCATTATGCAAATGAGATGCAAAACCAACTTTTATTTCACTGGTGAAAATGCACTATACCAAAGGCTGAAAGTTCTGGAGTATCTGCACGGTCCCTGATCCCCTAATTTTTGTGAGCAGTGAACCTCCCAACATAGCTACTCATTTGTTTTGCTATATTCCCCACAAGAACATACACACTCTGAGGGCAGGTGGCTGTCTCATTCGTAGCTGTCTCCACAGTGCACAACATGGCCTAGAATGTTGGAAGGAGCTTTTAAAATATATATTTGTTGAGTGAGTTAGTACATATGAGTGGAATAAATAAATGGAGGACTAAAGGAACTGATGACTTCCTGATCTTTTGCTTGTCATCTCGGAAAGTTTTCTGATGATGGCTTATCTAAAAGATAGTGGGTGCTTAATACAAGTGTGTTGACAGATGACTGTCCCTGGATTCTCCTTCAATACGTTCAGAGGTGGTTGTTGGGAGGCACTGCTTCTCTGTGCGGTTCCATCCTGGTGCTCGCTCTTGGCCTTGCCTCTGCCTGCACCCTGCCTGTTGCCCTGACACCAGGGCAGCACCCCCACCTCCGCACACCCGGAATCACCAAGGTGGAATCACTGAGTCCTCTGCTCTCTGCTCCTCCTAAATAGCCAGGTTCAGTTTTAGGTCAGCCTCTCTCAGCATGCCCCATTCCAATTGTCCTTGCCCGGTTCTTTCCTTAGATATGGCTACAATTGGAGAAAAACACTGGCATTTTTAACACCTGTCCTTGCATATGAGGAAGCCAGAGCACAGAGGTGAAGAGGCCATTTTTACCATAGAGAAGGCTCAGGCTATTGGTAGTTCGTGTGTCAGGGACTTTTCCAAACCTCTAATTTCCAAAAAACTGTCACTCCATAACAAACTAACTGGCAGATAATTGCATTATCTGAGATAAGGTGTGATATTCAGGGACTTGGTAGATTGCCACTGTATCTTGTCCGTGCTTGAGAAATCCATTTCCAAAGATAAAGCACTCCGTCAGTCTTACCCCTCATTTTCTTGAGAAGTTCTCGATTTTCAGCACAAGGTCTGCCTTACCTGGGGACATCAGCCTCAGTCTGGGGACATCTGTCTGTTCAGAGCTCAGAGGTCTGATTTCATTATGAGAAAATTCTACTCACCTGCTTCCCCTAAGACGTCTTTTCCATAACTTGCAGCTTGACACTTACCCATGAAACATCACAAACACACACAGAGTCACTAAAATTGGATTTTTTTTCAGTCAAAATGTCAAAAATAACGAGATTCAGAGAGGAAGAAGATTGTAGTAATAATCCCGACCCCTTTCCTACCTCCTTTGGCCATTCTTTGGCGGTCCCTTCTCAGTGTTGCCATAGAAACTGCGGACTCCTCTCCTGTCAGGGTGATTATACCTTTTCAGATTTTGAAAACTGGAAGACACACAAGGAAAGGAGCCCTGATTCTCCAGTTCTGACTCTATCCTCCCGCATTGGTGGCAAATTGGAGAAAAGGGGTTTTGTTAAGTTTTATTTTGTATTCTGCTAACAAATACGGTGCATCTGCTAAGTACATGTGTAAGAGAAGAATACTGGTTACCCAGACATGTGGAGAAGCATCAGATTTTCTTGGGTTTTATTCTATTTCTTTAACTATCTGCTTGACAGATACCGTAATTATTACAGGTTGGAAATACTTTTGTTAGACGGCAATTTCCTGTAATGGGCAGCCTCACGACCCTGCGTCTGATATACTGGGTTGACAGCTTGCAGGGAGATCCAGGGGTGGAGGGGGTGGGGGACTGTAAAAGGGAAAAGCTTATTTTAGTCAACAGACGTGGAAATTTCACAGACGTGATGGGATTCTTTTAAAGCTACGCATGATTTCTCCTCATCAGTGGCTAATTAAGGACATTAATTTATCTATTTGTTTGATACTAGAAACATAAGGCTTAGTTCAGCATGTTATAATTTATCATGGTTTTAGCATCTTTTGAGTAGTTCAAAATTATGCTTTGCAGTAAATGATTTATGAGGAGTTTATAAGTCTTCTTATTAAATCAGCATTTTTAATGTATTATTCTCTGGACTTACGTACCTCTGGAGACTATTAAAGTTTATTACTCAGTGTTCACTTTAATAAGAACCTTCTGATGTTCTGAAAGGCCTGAGGAAAGCTATCTGTGGGTTTCTGCCCAATAGTGCATGTGGCTTTGGTGGTTAAGGCAGGCCTCTTTATCAATACTTTGAAAGGGGAGAGAAATCAGTGGACGGTCCAAATTTCAGGTTTCGTGTAATGATTTATGCTGGAGCTTTCTGACTCAGTTGTCATTTTTGCTTCATGACTCAGTTGTAAACTGGCAAGTCTGCAGCAGCGGCCCGGCACGCAGTGAACGGGTACACAGCTGGGAAAGCAGCTGTGCACACAGCTCCCGGGAAGGCTCGCACCGGACCCCACCCACCCCCAAGCACCTGAAACAGGCGGGGCCCTGAGTTCTGACTCCAGTGGGAGCAGAAGGGGACACAGACCAGTGAAGACATCGGAGAAGGGGACTAGATTGTTGGGTTGGGCCTGCTTTGTTCTGGAAGCATTTTAATTGAAAAATTGTCTGAGCTTCAGACAAAAAGCCATTCCACAACAGACACAAAGGGAAAGCTACATGGACAGACCCTCTTCTCATGCCCTCCCCCACCCCACACATGTGAAACCATGGCGTGTACTAGTAAGGGTGTTGGGGGCTTAGCATTTGGGAACGGGACTACAGGCATTCCTTCTCTTATACACTGTGCAAGGGCACACCAGACTGCCTTCTGACGCTGAACTTGGTGAGATGTTGACTGGCTATTGCTATTGCTCGCCAGCCGGTAGCTCAGTGTTGGCAAGACAGTAGCGTTTGTTTCTGTAATTATTTAAATAAATATTTTACTACATTTCATCCTTAATATTTAAACGTGAATGGAAATGAGGAAGACCAGAGTATTGACATGATTGTTGAAACTATGGAGATGGAGATTGCGGTCCCCCAGAGTGTTTTAAGTTTTTAGCTTTGGTTGGGTGCTCAGCAGACCTGAGAGTTTATCGTAGTGTTCAATTTTAAAGAAAGAGGAAAAAAATAAAGAGTAAGTTAGCAATATATTGTTGAAGGTGGTCTAAAAGGCTAGGTGTAATAGGGATTTTTACGTCACTTCTTAGCTTTTTTGGACTAGATCTTCTCCTTCTGATATGTAAGGCTATTGTTCAACTTTTCTGTATTTAGCTTTAGTGTCTTTTTAGGAATTCATCATGTGTAAAAATTGAAAATTGTCTCTCTACCCCATCACCTTTCTGCCTTTATACAAATAGACGCTGTCTTTGTTTTTTTTTGTTTTTTTTTTTTTTTTTTTGTATTTTTCTGAAGCTGGAAACGGGGAGAGACAGTCAGACAGACTCCCGCATGCGCCCGACCGGGATCCACCCGGCACGCCCACCAGGGACGACGCTCTGCCCACCAGGGGAAGATGCTCTGCCCCTCCCAGGCGTCACTCTAGCGCCTGGGGCAGAGGCCAAGGAGCCATCCCCAGCGCCCGGGCCATCTTTGCTCCGATGGAGCCTTGGCTGCGGGAGGGGAAGAGAGAGAAAGAGAGGAAGGCGGGGGTGGAGAAGCAAATGGGCGCTTCTCCTATGTGCCCTGGCTGGGAATCGAACCCAGGTCCCCCCGCACGCCAGGCCGACGCTCTACCGCTGAGCCAACCGGCCAGGGCCTCTTTGTTTTTTTTAATGTACTAATATAGCTACTTATCATTATGTGTGTTAAAATCTATTCAACCATCTTGCCAATTTTCTCTTTTCTAAATTAAAAAAATGTTTTAAATTTTATTAATTTTTAGAGAGAGAAGACAGAGAAAGAGAGAGTCAAGAGAGAGAAAGAGGGGGAGAAGCAGGAAGCATTAACTCATAGTAGTTGCTTCCTGTATGTGCCTTGACCAGGCAAGCCTGGGTTTTGATCCGGTGACCTCAGCATTCCAGGTCAACACTTTATCCACTGTGCCACCACAAGTCAGGTAAATTTTCAAAATTATAAAAACTCAATTTTAAAGCTTTATTCACCACAAATATTATTTTTTATTATGTGTCTACCTTTGAATACATAGGGGAATTGTTCCCAGGAAAACAAACTATTAGAATCATTAAGACTCAACTATATACTACCCTGGTTCTTTAAAAAAAATGAAATAAAACAATAAACCCACTAGGTATTCCCAACATATTTTGAAACATTCATTTTCTAAAATTTTTGCTTTAATGACCTTGAAAAGCATAGGTTCAATTATTTCTATAAGACTAAGTCCTCAGAAGTAAATTGAAATGGTTAGTTGCTTTCTTTAAAAAAATGCAACATTCTGCATTTTACTGGGAATTTAGAGGAGTAGGATCCAGGTATACATTTGCCACAATCAAAGTGGGCACTTGAAGAAGTCATATAACTTTGAGGAGTCACACGTCAGTCAGTGGCTTCCAATAGATTTTTAGAGGGATGCAGGTAGGCTTGGCTTTGAATTGAAGCTGATACCTTGCTTCATGACTATAGACACTCTGGGTATCATTCTCCTCTTTTTTAACATGGGGACATTGCTTCTTTCAAAGTGTTAGTGTTAGTCTTGTATTGGGTCACATTTGTAAAGTGCTTAAGACAGGCCTGGATACATGGGTGGCACAAAGTGACTGCTGTTGTGGTGGTCACCTATTGTTCTTGGGTTGTAGAAACCTGACTATGGAAGGTTGAATTACTGCACCCACCCCTAAAGACATCCACATCCGAATTCCTGGAATCTGGAGATATGTTATATTACATGGCAAAAGGAATTTTTAAGATGTGATTAAGTTAAGGATCTTGTGATAAGGAGATAACCCTAGATTATTTGGGTGGGACCCCTGTGTTCACAAAAGTCTTTATAAGAGAAATGCAGGAGGCTTAGATTAGGAAAGTCAATGTGACAAAGAACAATGTACCACCACTGGCTTTGATGATGAAGGGTGGGACCATAAGCCAAGGAATGAATTCCAGGAGCTGGAAAACGTAAAGAAGCAGATTCTTTCCTAGAGCCTCTAGAAAGTATGTAGCTCTGATTTCTTGATTTCAACCCAGTGAAACCTATTTTGGACTTCTGACCCCCAAACTGTAAGATAATAATAAATTGGTATTATTTTAAGGCACTGAGTTTGTGCTAATTTGTTATAGCAGCAATAGGAAATGAATACACTGTTTATCATTGTGGTAGCACATGAAAACGAAAGGTGACGGCCACCTTCACAGTTCTATGGAATGAACCATATTTGGTTTAAGCCAAGGCATGGTAATCTATTGGCCTTTACTGCTCGTGGTTTAGTAGTGCACATGTGAACCAGTTTCATTCAGTGACTCACAAAGGGAAGACTGCTGAGTGGAGAGACTTTCTGGGAAGGATTTTGCTCATTTTGCTCCCTAATAAAAAGAACTGTTGAGATGAGAAATCTTTCCCCTTCTTGCCTGCTTTGAACAAAGTTAAGGGAGGACGTAATGCTTGGAGCTGCTTTGAAAGACGGTGAATCACGATGGTGAAGGTCAGAAGGACTGACCAGATAACAACTAATGACTGCTTGAGATGAAGAGAAACTCAATATATTTTCATCATTAAAGCATCAAAAAAGAGCATGGAGTTTATAGTTCAGGCAGATAATTTTTCTGCAGGGAGTTTTGTGGTAGATTCAGGATCATTAGGTCATGAACTCAAGATGTTCAGTCAGAAAATAAGCATCACGCCAACACTGGTATGATTCTTGCAATGGAGGACTGGAAAGTCACACACAGCATTACAGAATGTATGTATTTCTTCTGTCGAGTTTTTCAAGGAAGGACATACTGATCAAGTTTTATTACACTGAACTTGATCAAGACAGACTTACTATGGAGAAGCATTCCATATAAGATGGTTTCTCTGGAAGCATAAGATTGTTTTCTCTTCGGTGGACTTCTTCTTGTTCTGCCTGTCATGAAAGGAAGCCCAGTTATCTAGGTTAGGATTTCTGGGACTTTGCCTCTTCTGGTCCAGCTGTGTCTCTCGTTGCACATCTTCTTGTTGCCTTTGCCATTTCCTGTCCCTGTGTCCTCCTCTGTTTCTGTGTTGGTTCAGCCTCTCATCTTTGATTGTCTAGCTTACCATTATGTCTTGTTCTCTATGTCTTGTCCTCTAATCCAGGCCTCAAATTTCAGGCAAGTAATCTTTTCAAAATTCAGAGCTGATCATGCCAAGTCCCACCTTTGACCATTTGATGCCTCCCTATTAACTACAGGGTAAGGTTCAAACTTCTTAGCATCACTACTCATAAACCCTCCCAAGGTGTGGTTCTGAATGGAGTCTCTGGTCATGACTTTCCTTCCTAGTATTCTGAAGTCTAGTCAGTCAGAAAGACCTTCAGGTTCCCGGTGAGACCAGGCTGTTTCATGCCTCTCTGCCTTTCATCACACTGCATCTCCTGCTGGAACTGGACACGTCCCCACTCTGCACACCCAGGTCACACATCACCCCTTCTGTAATGCCATTCTTGTGGTCTTCCCAGTCCTCAGGGGGAATTGGCCATTTCCTCCTTGATGAGGAACATATGCCCTGCCCCCAACCCCACTTTTACCAACCTCTGTTATTTTATTGTATTATATTCTTTGTAGTCTTAGAAAGTGTTCTTCACATGTTAGATAGTAAATTTCTGGAGAAAAGAATCATTCCTAAGTTGTCCCTCTTTTCCTGGAGCTTTAATATAGTGTCAGGCACATACAGGACATTCAGTAGTAGAGAGAAATGCATAAATCAATGAAAGAATAAATGAGCATTGGTGAGACATTAATTAGAAAGTTAGATTAGCTTCATGATTGATGGTATGTAGAGCAAAAGCAAGCTTATATATTATTTAGTCCAAATTTTCATTTTATAGTTCTAGATTACACTGTCCAAATTGTTTATTAAAGACTTGAAGTGTGGCTCTTCTGAATGGAGACGTACTATAATGCTGAAATATACACCAGATTTCAAATGCTCAGTATCTCAAGGAAAGAATGTATAGCTCTAACAATTTTTGTATTGCTTACATTTTATAGTGATAATGTTATAATTATTTTGGATTAAATAAAATAAATGTTACCTATCTGTTTTTACTTTTTAAATATATGGACGGCTACTACAAAATGTTTAAGTTACTTATGTGGTTCACATTTGAGGCTCACCTTATATTACCTGTTGGACAGTTTCTAGAACAGGAGTTGGCAATTTATAAATCTGACCAGACACTTGTTTTTTGCTGACTAGTAACAAAAAATTTTAAAATATTTTTAAATGGTTACATTTTAAACATTTATATAAGTACTTGCATGATATCCTTGGTTTTGCTTTTAGCCCACAGAGCCTAAAATATTTACTATCTGGCCCTTTAAGAAAATCTTTATTGACTCTGTTGTAGAAGATAAGGCCCAGTATGGCGAACAAAAGTAATAATGGAATAGCAAAAAGTAGCTATTGCCTTACTAATGATCGCTCACACATCACGTGTTCATTCATTCCATAAATATTATTTGACAGCCTACTTTGGGCTGAACACTATGCATAGGCATTCAACTTAGAGTGTTGAACAAAACAGCAATTACTTCCTTTCTGATGCATCTAAAATCTTATAAGAAAGATATATCTTTTTAAAATTTTTTTTATATTTTATTTATTCATTTTAGAGAGGAGAGAGAAAGAGAGAGAGAGAGAGAGAGAGAGAGAGAGAGAGAGAACGGAGGAAGAGCAGGAAGCATCAACTCCCATCTGTGCCTTGACCAGCAAGCCCGGGGTTTCCAACAAGCAACCTCAGTGTTCCAGGTCAGTGCTTTATCCACTGCGCCACCACAGGTCATGCAGGAAGATATAACTTAAACGAATAAACAATTCCTCTGGAATTCTGAGGAAGAACAACCTACCTGAATTAGCAAGAATTATTGGAATAATAACTTTGATGCCATAACCTTAATGCTCTTAAATTGCTTAAGTAAAGACGTAGCTAAGCTTTATTGAGCCAAAGAGATTATAGTTAGTATTCCTGTAAATGGGTGCTTAGAATTTTTTCTCTTAAATTATTTAATCCTTTCTAATATTATATTCAATTGTTTATTAATTGATCAGTCAGTTGTACAGCAGCTATAATGTAGCCCTGACCCCCAGGCAGTTCAGAATCTGGTGGAAGGTCATCATATGAGTAAGTAATGATATCGTAAGAAGAATGCTCGAATATAAATATATCCCATATGTTGTGAGAACATGAAGTTGGAACAGCGATCTCTGGAGTTTAAGAACATCTTTTTCAAAGAGAGTGATATTAACAGCAAGTGTTGAAGAATAAACTGGATTTTTCCTTGAAATAAAGAAGGATGCCTGCGAGGAAGACAAAATCGCATGAATAAAGGAATGGCGGGTATTACTTACCTGAGCGAAAGAAGTTCAGCTTGGGAGTGTGTGGGAGTGTGGGTGAAAGGGGGGGGGTGAGTGATGAGCTTGAGGGAAGACCCTGGAACCTGATCGTGGAACCCCCATATGTCTTGCAGGAAAGGCTAAACTTTCTCGTTGGTGATGGGAAACCTCTTAATTTTATTATTTATTTACCTAACAGTGTAATCTGAATTTTTCAGGTTTATCTTTCCAGTGACAGACGCATAAGATACAGGGAAGGGGGGAGAGGTATGTGTGGTTTAGAGGCCAGTTATGAGGCTGGTCAAGTCTTTCAAGTGAGAAATAATGGGAAACCAAAATTAGGGCATAGTGGAGAGGATGGAAGAGGAGAGAAGGAGAGCAGGTTTGAGGGACGTTTCAACAGTAAAATTAATTGACTTTTTCATTGTTGTTGAACAATTTGATGTATAGTTGAAGGAAAGGGCAAAATCAGGACAGCCACCTTATCTCAGTGTTGGGAGCCACTGGGGTGGGACACCATTCATTAGAGAAAACTGGAAGGGCAGCAAGAACGGGGGAAGGGCTTGACAATAAGTTGTCTTTAAGATGTTTTCAGGTGAGGAACACAGTGTGGAGGCACTGCTAGGGGACAAGGATGCAGAGGCAAATGAAATGTAATTCGCACCCCGGAGGAGGGGGATTATGCAAGGGAGGAAACCAGATGTGAGCAAATTATTTCAGGATAGCAGGTGTCTTAGTGCATTTGGGCTGCTAAACACAACATCAAACACTGGGTGGCTTATAAACAACAGCAATTCATTCCTCACAGTTCCGGGTCTGGAAGTCTGAGGTTAGGGTGCCCGTAGGGTGCTGGTGGGGGCCCTCCTCTTTGTCGCAGACTTCTCATTGGACCCTCGTGGGGTGGCAGGGGAGAGGGAGCTGTGTGGGGTCTCTCCCTGTCTGTTTTGTTTTGTTTTTAGATTTCCGACGAATATTTATTGGCAATATAAATTGTCATTATTTTAAGTTCTTATTTATTTATTTATTTTTATTAAGTGTACTGGGGTGACACTGGTTAATAAAAGTATATAGGTTTCAAGTAAACATCATCTGTATATTGCATTGTGTACCCAGCACCCAAAGTCAAATTTTCCTCTTCTTCACCACCATATATTTGACTCCTTTATCCTTTAAACCCCTCCACCACCCCTTGGGGGGATGTCTCTTTTTATAAGAACATTAATTCACCCTCTTGACCTAAGCACCTCCTGTAGGCACTGCCTCCTAACACCATTACATTGGCCATTACTATTTCAGCATAGATCTTTGGGGGGGGGGGCACACAAACATTTAGACTGGAGCAATGTGATTCAAGCTAAATTACAAAGCCCATTCAATCACAACAGTAGCTACAATACACTGAGAGGATGAAAACAGACGTCAGCAGCTGAGTGATCCCTATTTAAGGACTGAATATAGTCAAGGTAATGAGTGTCTACACATCAGCACTCCTGGGTCTTTGATTTATTTTTCTGGGCCAGGATTTTGTCTGGTTCTATGGTTTGCGGAGCACTTTGGTATTTCTAACTAATAAATACTTATTAAACAATCATGAAAATAGTATTTGCTCTCTTTTAAAATATCACTTCCATTTCCGTCCTCCACCCACAGCTGCTCTCTTTTGGCTGGAGTTTTAATTGTTTCCTTTCTCATATTCTTTTCCTCTGTATATTCTCTTCAATTAAAAAAAAAATGGCACCGCTGGAGTTTTTGCTGTTACAAACATCATTATCCTCCACTATCATTTACCGTGCTTTGAACCACCTCACCCTTGAGAATAGAATGAAAAAACAAATTCGAGTTTAATATTCAATATATATTAATATCATAACTATTTGGCCAGTTTGTATAACTTTTTTCCAAACTTTCCCACTGGGGATATTTTTTTTACATATAAAGGGGTAACTAGGGAACGTATTATTTAAAGGATTTGCACAATATAAAAAAATTCTTCTAAAGATAACTTTGGTGTGAGAAACAGAAAAGTATAAAAAGCATGTTACCCTAATTAACTATCTTTCTCGCCTTTCTGTAACAGTATGTACTACATCAATCTCTAATCAGTCATTAAAATGGTACAAAACATAATTTTACTATTATTAGGGGGAGTCCGTCTTTCTTCTATTAACTAACAGTCAGAAAGCCCCTCCCAGGGGAGTCTTACGGAGTCAGAGTTGCCATAGCGAAGCACCGTGGGGCAGCTTTTCTCAACTGAGTTCTTCCACTCGTGAAGGGACTCGGGTTCCTGACTTACTTCCTCAGGGCTGAAATTTCTTTTGCTTTCCACAGTCCCTCTTCTCTCTTTTATCTTTCCCTCCCAGGAACAGAGATGATCACACACAAACCGTGGTTATTTTTGCTCCTTCCTCAGCTTTCACGGCTTTACCCAGCCTTGTGTAAATTACAGCAAATGCCACCATCGCTTCAGCGGTAGCTTCTTTTAAAATCTGCTTCGCAGACAGATTTTGGAATGGCCAAATCTGTCTAAATCAGAAAAAGCTTTCTAAAGGTTTCAAAGTTATATATATATATATATATATATATATATATATATATATATATGGCCAACAGTTGAAAAGAAACTCTAGACAAATACCAGACGATCTTGATTATGTGTGATTTTTAGAGGAGAAAGAGGCAGGGGAACAAAAAGTAGCAACTCATAGTTACTTCACTTTAGTTGTTCATTGATTGCTTGTATGTGCCTTGACCGAACAAGCCCCGGGTTTTGAACCAGCAACCTCAGCATTCCAGGTCGATGCTCTATCCACTGTGCCACCACAGGTCAGGCAGTTTTGTTAAGTGTTTTAATGTATTGTTGCTATGTAAGAAAATGCCCTTATTTTTTTAGAAATTCACACTAATGTATTTTCTTTCTTTCTTTCTTTCTTTTTTTGTATTTTTCTGAAGCTGGAAACGGGGAGAGACAGTCAGACTCCAGCATGCGCCCGACCAGGATCCACCCGGCACACCCACCAGGGGTGATGCTCTGCCCACCAGGAGGCGATGCTCTGCCCCTCCGGGCCGTAGCTCTGCCACGACCAGAGCCACTCTAGCGCCTGGGGCAGAGGCCAAGGAGCCATCCCCAGCGCCCCGGCCATCTTTGCTCCAATGGAGCCTTGGCTGCAGGAGGGGAAGAGAGAGACAGAGAGGAAGGAGGGGAGGGGGGTGGAGAAGCAAATGGGCGCTTCTCCTATGTGCCCTGGCTGGGAATCGAACCCAGGTCCCCCACACGCCAGGCTGACGCTCTACCGCTGAGCCAACCGGCCAGGGCCACACTAATGTATTTTCAAGTGAAATGTCATACCTGGTACCTTGGATTTGCTTTTAAATGGTTTATGAGGTAAAAAATCAAGAAAAAGTGACAGAAAGAATGAGAGGGGGGAGGGAGAGAGAGAGAGAGAGAGAGAGAGAGAAAGAGAGAGGGAGATAGGATAAATAAAGCATGTATAGCAAAATGCTGACAATCATTGAATCTGGGTATTGCATATATGATGGTTTATTGTGCTATTCTCTCTACATTGTTTATATTAAAGCAGTTTCATCATGAAAAGTTAAAAAAAGCATCAGTTCACTTCAGTTCACAGAAGCCTGTGGTAATGCCAACATCAATATGTGACAAATGAATGTGGTACATAGAGAGGAACGGCTTAATAGCACCAAGCAATTTACATGGAAGTGTCATTTTAAGCCACAAAATTGCACTGTTTACTTTTCATGTGTTAGTGCTTTTTGGAAAGAAAATGTAGAAAGGCAATATCATCTAAATCTGTTTACTAGGAATAACGCTTGTATAATTGTTTTAATGTGTTGTAGCTCCACATTTATTTTTAGCATTTTTTTGTTTTATTGGTTAATTCAAAACATAAACACTTCCTGGCTTGAGCAAAGTCAGCATGTCACTTTCACACTGGAGGAAGGTCAGAATCACTTGTTTTGTGTCATCTGAACTTGGTGAAAAGACAAATTTTCACTTTTCAAAAGTTCACAAGTAAAACATTTGCACAGTTTTTTTCAGTGACTTGCAATTCAACACTACCAGAACGTTTGTAAAAAAATCTTTATTTATTTTACATTCACTGTTCAGGTTTTATGAGAAATGAATAAATGAAAACTGGAAGAGTTGATAAAAGTTCTTTTGTTTTAAAAACTGTATTTCTAGCTAGCTTATGAAGGTCAATATAGATTTTGTCTAATCCTTTTTATTTTCTTTATCTATAAATATTTGTCTTCCTAAATTTGGTCCAGTAACTTCTGAAACACCTTGGAAGATTATCATTCGCGTATACAGTTCCACAATCTTTTCTCTGAAATCCTTGCAATCAGGTGATTTTAGGAATTTGGAATATTTCAGATTATAGGGAAGAAGACTTTGCATATAGTACGAGGTTCTGCACAGTATCCCCAGTGATGCCTCAGAGAGCAACTTGTAGTCAAATGCATGCACATGTTTGTAATGAAAAGTATAAATACTACATTAAATGGGCTAAAAATTCTAAGAAGCCTCATGTCAATTTAGGTCAGATTTATCTATCAGATGCAAAAACCCTGATTCCAGAGTAATGACTTTGGGCTTTTGGAGCTCTTCGGTGTCTGAATACACAGGAGGGTTGTGGATTTGTATACTGTGGATAAGAGGACCAGCTTTAGAGTCAGCCGGACTCTGCTCTAAATCTTAACCGTGACCCCTACTGGCTGTGTGACTCACTGGCCCTCATTTACACAATGGAAATAATATCTACTTCATAAGATTGTTGTGACACCAATTCATGCAAAGTGCTCAGCAGAATGCCTGGCCCAGTAAGAGATAAATAAGCAGAGGCTATTATACTACTATCAGTGTTATTATCATTAAATATAAGAAAGGTGTGAAGAATATTTTTTATTCTTTTTAGTCACTTCTGAAGCTAACTCAAGCACTAAAAATTATTTAACATATTTTACACATTTTATTTGTTAAGCATTTATTTAGCACACACTACATATAAAGACTTGAAAATAAAAAAAACCCCAGTCTTGACTCTCAGTTCTATTCTTTGAATAAAATAATATCAGAAAGGCATACTGAATGTATCACTTTTAACATGAACATTGTTATTATGCTTGCATAATACAACTTTTTCTAAGCTTCAAATTAGCAAGTATTCAGAATTAGGATTATTCTCTAAATGGGTAAAAAACCAGATCTCTTTTCTGAGGCTGGCTATATTTATATTTGGGTTTTTATACAGATGTATGGGAGGTTTATATTAAAGGTTATGTAATTGTTCCTCCTTTTATTTAATTAAACATTTCAAAGAATGCATTCTTTTCCACATTCATAAGTGATCGTACAATTTCCTCAATTTTTCCACAGGAGAAAAAAATAACTATATTTGGGTGGAGACAGAACATAGAATGGAAAGTTTTAGACCCAAAGACTTTTTTTTCTCATCAAGTCATGAACATGTGAACATGGAATTATAATTGAAACCATTTTGTATACTTCACCATCAAATTCATACGGAAAAGAATGTTTCACTAATTTAAACAACAGATACGAGCAACTCTTGCTGGTTAGTCCACAGGATTTATTAAATATCTGCTATGGTGCTTTATTAACTATGCTGGGTGGTAAATGAAGTGACTGGGAAACTATTAGGATGTTACATACACATGGAACAATTAAATGCAGCCTAGAGAGAAATCTATGTTTTATACTGAACCTCAAAGTTTTTGAGATGGTCTAATGGAAAACAACTAAGTTTAGCCAGTGTTATCCCCTAGAGCTGGTAAATGAAAACAAAATTTGCCCCTGACTTCTCATACTTTTCTATTTCTATTGTTCACCTCTTAATGATGATTTACATATGGGCCAAAAATGAGCCAATGAATAGCTATAAAACATGCATCTGAAGAGAATGTTAGAACAAAAGGAACCTAGAGATACTTTAACCTAAACTGCCTCATTTACTACAAGTAAAAACTGAAGGTCCCCCCAAATTGAAATACCTCATTAAAAGAAGGTCAGTCCTCACCAGCTTGAGTGAGGGGTTGCTGATTTGAGTGTGGGATTATAGACATGAACCCATGATCACTGGCTTGAGCCCAAGGTTGCTGGCTTGAAGCCCAAGGTTGCTGGCTTGAGCAAGGGGTTACTCGCTCTCCTGTAGCCCTCTGGTCAAGGCACATGTGAGAAAGCAATTAATGAACAACTAAAGTGCAGCAATGAAAAGTTGATGCTTTTCATCTCTCTCCCCTTCTGTCTGCCTGTGTCTACCTGTCTCTCTCTCTCTCTCTCTCTCAAAAAAAGAGGCAGGTCATTCCTAAAATCCAGGCCTCTAAAATGTCATCTCAGGGTTCTTGAGTCTTGAGTCTATTGTACCTTCTCTGTAGTAGATACTCAAATGGATTTGACAAATGAATGAGAAATTGAGAATTGATTTTATATTTGTACAGTGGCATTTAGAATATTGAAAACATACACTAGAAGTAAATAGACAATATGTTTTTTTTTTACAAATACTTAAACATTAACAATTTTAGCTGCATTTCATTGTTGGCTTTACACAAGCTTAGTAAGGTTTTCCATCTTTGGCCAATGTCTCTCTTCAGGAAGTGCTGTCTACATATGTCACTCTCTGCTCCCATCTGGGCTGTCATCCATTTATATTCTGGCCACACAGCCCTAAAATATTGATGAATTTGGTTTTTGACCCAAGTACTCTAGTTCTTGCATTGTCCTGGGCAATGCTCATGCAGATGGCCTTTTCAATATGCATTCCCATAGCTCCTTGACTTAATGCCCAGGGTGTCATCTACATTGGATTTGATCCCTCTGTCATCATTCAGAGCTGCCTTATCCCTAACACCTCAAATTCTTATTTCTGTCTAGAGCCCCTTATCTTTCCAGGTTTTTCTATTGCTTACTATGCTTATGAGGTCTTTGACCTCAGTGTCTATATCCCTCCCCTCACTCCCAACTTACCAGCCCACTCTGGCCTTCCTTCCTTCTGTAGAAAGAGCCAGTGGTCCAGCATAATGCTGTTTAGCATGTATATTTGTGGTTCACTTTCCACACTTGCCTTTGTCACACGCTCTCTACAAACTTTTCCGCTCTGGTTAAATTAATCACCTTATTTCTGAGATTCTCTGTGAAAACTGCCCCAAGTTGAGGGTAAGTGCCACTATGAAAACCCCCCAGGGGTAAATCCTCATGGCTTTCCCTTGTGTAACCAACTGAACCAACTTCTTCCCTCTTTTCAAGCTCTCTTGCTTGGTTAGGACCCTGATAGACCCTTGAGGTTAGCTATTCATGTTTAACTCCTTTATCTCTTGCCTGACCCTGTTATCCAAGTAATACAAAGATAAAATCTTGGTTTTCCAAGCTCCCTTATAGCTAGAGACCAAGTGACATAATTTTTCCCCAACTAAAGCCAATCTGAAGTCCTCAGGTGCTCTTTGTCCTCCCTTTTCGCTTCTCCCTGGAAAGTCCATGTGAAATCTCGGGATGTTATAACCATGACTTATAAAGCAGCATGTGGGGGGCAGGAGAGCAGAAATTCAGAAGAGTTACATGACACTGAAGATTTCAAGGAGCCGCTGTGCCTGCAGCCACCTCTCCAGCAGCCTAATCTCTCAAGTTCAGCAAAAGAGTGGTTTACATTTGTCATGCCTACTTCCTCTCTTCTTATTGACTTCTCAAACCACTGTACTAAAATTGTTCTTGAAAAGATTACTCCTAACTTCATTTCAAGTTTCCAGTTAACTAAATTGAGTTTCCTGGAACATTTGCATTATTGATCAAACTCTTTTCCACTGGGCTCTCCCCCTCCCCCTATTTTCTCAATTTCTAATTCTGCTCTTTTCTTGACTACCCACTTGGTGATGGTGTCCTGAGGCTCCCTCCTTGGCCCTTGGATGCCTTTACTATTTGTGCTCTCCAAGATTAATCATCTACTCTTTGATTTAAATACCAACAATAGACTGGATGCTTCTAAATGTGAATCTCTTGTTTAAATCTCTCTTGAAAGTCACATCTACAGCCCCTTAAGAGGCATCTCCACTTGGGTGTTCTGTTGGTCATGATCCACTTAGGAGATAAACAGCACACCAATAATTTAAATAGAGATCATTTAACGTAAAGAGTTGTTAACTAGTCAAAGGTAATTAACTACTAAAAGTGGCAATAGAGGACTCTAAAGTTACAAAATTTGTGATTGCAGAAAACAACAACGACCCCTAAGGGTGTGAAAGGATGAAAAAGTAAGAAATTAAGAGTTTCAAAGAGCTCCCCTCTTCTTCTCCAAGGTCCCAGGGCTGAAGTTCAGAGCTTTGGGGGAGGGTCAGAATGCAGGGGAATGTGAACTACAAGTGGTGCAAAACCTTGCCGGAGGGCACAGGACTGGAGCTGGTCTGAAGGGGTTTCTGAGGTGAGTGCCCCTGTGTCTTCTATGTGTGGCTTTGCTTCCTACTTGTGTGACATCACAGAGTCCCTCCAGTGCTCCCTGTTGACAAAGCCTCATATCGAAACAGTTGGCAAAAGAGAAATGTCCCAGGGTCTAGTACCCAAAGCAAAGAAGGATGGCTTTGGGTCTTAGAGACAAAAATTGACAACTGGCAGAAATAGTTCACAGGTAGCTCCATGTCAATCTGTCAAAAATAGAACTAATGCATGGAAGTCCCAGGTTCAATTCCCGGCCAGGGCACACAGAAGCACCCACCTGCTTCTCTACCCTTCCCCTTATCCTTTCTCTCTATTTCTCTCTTCCCCTCCCACAGTAAGGCTCCATTGGAGCAAAGTTGGCCTGTGCACTGAGGACGGCTCCATAGCCTCTGCCTCAGGTGCTAGAATGGCTCTGGTTGCAATGGAGCGATACCTCAAAGGGGCAGAGCATTGCCCCCTGATGGGCATGCCAGGTGGACCCTGGTTTGGTACATGCGGGAATCTGTCTGGGAGTCTGCCTCTCTGCCTGCCCCTCCACCCCCTGCTTCTCACTTCAGAAAAATACAAAAAAAAAAAAGAAAAAAAAAAAAAAGAACTAATTAGGTTTCCCTCTGGTTTCTCTCACTGAATGGGGTCACCATCTCATCTGTCATACAAGCTGGAAAGCTATGAGGCAGCTATACTCTTTCCTTTTCCTAACCCTTGAATTTCATCAATCCAGTCCTGTTGATTTTACTTCCTAGAAGTTTATTCATTTACTAAGTGTCTACTGAGCACCTACTATGTGCCAGGCACCATTCTAGGCACTGGAGACACATAGTAGTGACCAGACCCAGAAAAAAAAATCACTACCCACATGGAACTTACAGTCTGGGACTGAAGGGTGGGGCATAGATGAGAAAGAAAGAAATGACTAATATACCATACAGCACAAATAAAAGTAAACAAGGAATGGGAATAGGAAGTGTTAGGAGTTGCATTTTTTTATAGGGTTCTCAGGGAAGAAGATAGCATTTGAGTAAAAAATTTGATGGGGGAAAGGGAAAAAATATTTGGGGGAAGAGCAATCCAGAAAAAAGGGAGCAACTAGGGAAATATCTCTTAGGAGTGAACCTGGTAAGTTTGGATATAAACAGTAAGAGAAGAGGTCAGAGAGGTGACAGGGACAAGGCTGTGTGGTCTGTGGACCATTAAAAGGGCTTTGATTTGTGATCACAGTATGATTGGAGGTCTTTAAATGCTTTTGGACAGGGGTCACATAATCAGATGTAAGTTTTAGCAGAATCAATCTGGGTGCTGAATGAGAATAGTCTGAGGGGGAAGTGAGAAGGAAACCAGGCTGGCCAATTGGAGGTTTTATTGAGAATCCAATCAAGAGGCAATTATGGCTTCCCCAGTGGAAAGGTGAGAATATAAGTTGACTTTTTTCTGTCATCTCTCCCCACTGTCATTGTTTTAGGACTTGCTCTTTGTCCCTCATGTTACTTCCTAACTCAGCCCCCGGCTGGCAGCCTCAGGGTCTTCTGTCCCTCACTGAAGTTTATCTTTCACACTGATTTTTTAATTTTATTTTATAATTTTATTTTTTTAATGGGGTGACATCAATAAATCAGGATACATATATTCAAAGATAACATGTCCAGGTTATGTTGTCGTTCAATTATGTTGCATACCCATCACCCAAAGTCAGATTGTCCTCTGTCACCTTCTATCTAGTTTTCTTTGTGCCCCTCCCCCTCCCCCTTTCCCTCTCCCTCTCCTCCCTCCCCCTGTAACCACCACACTTCACACTGATTTTATAGTAATCTTTCTGTGACACAATTCTGTTTTTTAACCACCTGACTCCCCATCTCCAATAGGATAAAGCCCGAATTGGTAGCATGGTGTATGAAGGCTCTTCATACCCTAAACCTTTTATCTCCCTGCAGGGAGCCACATGCTAGACAATCCACATTGTTTTCACACCTTCAACTGGCCATCACCTCCCTTCCTTTATTGCTGTTTCACATTCTGCCCTTTCTTTCTAGAATAATTTAAATAAGATAGACAAATATTTCTAAGACAAAGGTAAACAAAGTCAACTTTAGCTGCATAGATCAGAATATTCTTCCTTGCATGGAATTCAATACTATTTGAGATTTACTGAGATAGGTAGACAGGGACCAGATACTCAGTAGAGATGCCAGGAGGAGCCTTTAAGCCAGGATGGAGAAGAAGTTAGAACAAAATTTTAGTGATTGCTAGAAAGCTTTTAGTGAGAAATATGTTGTTGGGCATTTTTGGTTGGACTTCTGAGAAGACTATCTTCCAGTTTTAGCCATACAGATTTGAGGTTCGGTTTCACATGGTTGCCTTCCTTAGCATCCACTATCTCCCCGTGATGTAAAAAACCACAGGCCATGGCAGTGGGAGCATGTGCACAGTGCACCAGGGTCAAGCCATAGCTCCTGAAGGAAATCTGCAGGAGGCCAAGCCACATGTGGTTCCTAAAGGCTTACCAATGACGGGTGGGACTAGGCTGGAAAGAGTGCTAAAGGTTTATGAAAAATAGTAATCCTTCCTCCTGACCTCTGGTCTGCTCTCCAAAGTAAAAGTCTATTTAAAAAAAAAAACTTTTTTATTGATTGATTTTAGTGAGAGAAGAAGGGAGAGAGAGAAAGAGAGAGAGAGAGAACGAGAGAGAGAGAGAGAGAAGATAGGAACACCAATCTGTTTTTATATGTGCCCTGACGTAGGATCGAACTGGCAACCTCTGTATTACAGGAGGATGCTCTAACCAACCAAGCTACCTGGCCAGGGTACCAAAGGTAAATTCTTTATAGTCTTAGTAACTTCCTTTGTATTTATCTTGATTTTTAAAAAACTATTGTTTACACTGTCTCTGAATTTGCCAGTTTTAGACATTGTCATAACATTTGACTCAAGAAGATTAGGATTTAGCTCCCTTACATAGTCATGTTGCCCAGTCTCTCTACTTTCTACATGCACTCTGAGTCCTCCCACCCCATCTTTCCAGTATAATTTTATCGTCACTTGGGGTTATCAGGATTTAGGGTTTGCATTTTTATGACTATACCAATATTGTACATTGTTAAGCCAAAGAGTATTGCATAACTTCATTTCTTTTTTGAACTTCCCCCCTCCCCGGAGTTAATCATTGACTCATTTTTTTTTCATGTGTTTGAGTTTTCTTTGTACCGATTGCTAAATATTTTCATAACCTTCCATGGTGTCTGAATTCAATTTTACATATTTGTAATGAATGAGGTCATCAATTAGATTCTTGTTTTTGCATGAAGATGCCCTTGCTGGTGCTTCAGTTCGGACACTGTCTCTAGCCTGTGTCATAGTTGGCACCCTGAGGTTTATCTCTAAGTGTCCTTGTTGAACTCCTTGCTTCTCATATCTTGTGTCTTTTTCTTTTTCTTTTGCCTATTTCAGGAGAGCTCCAGCTTTCAGTGGTTTTTGAGAAAAGTACATGGGAAATGGACTTATGAGGCATTGCCTGTGTGAAAATATGTGTATTCTACCTTCATAACCAATTTAAAATTTGATTTGGGCTAGAATTTAGGATTTAAAGTAATTTTTCCTCACCTATTTAAAGGATTCGCTCCATTGCTTTCTAACATGAAATGTTGTTGACAACTGGTTCAGCGTAGTTTTTTTCCCCCTCATCCTTTGCGTGTGATTTATTTTTTCCTCTCTGGAAGCTGTTATGATTTCATTATTTCACATTTCAAAATGATGTGCTTTGGTGTGGGCCTGTTTTTATTCAACGAGCTAGATAGCTGGTGGGTCCTTTCAATCTGGAGACTTCTGTATTCAATTAAGTGAAAATTTCTGGTAGTCTTTCTTTGATAATTTCCTCCCCACTTTTTTATTGTTTTCTCTCTGGAACTTCCATTAATAGAAATGTTGGACCTCTTGAATTTATCTTCTAATTCCCTTATCTTTTCTGCTTTTGTCCAGTATTGAGTTCTCTTACTCCATTTCATGAGATTTTTTGGCTTTATCTTTTTTTTTTTCTTTCATTTTTCTGAAGCTGGAAACAGGGAGAGACAGTCAGACAGACTCCTGCATGCGCCCAACCGGGATCCACCCGGCACGCCCACCATGGGGCGACGCTCTGCCCACCA
This sequence comes from Saccopteryx bilineata, assembly GCF_036850765.1. NCBI lineage: Eukaryota > Metazoa > Chordata > Mammalia > Chiroptera > Emballonuridae > Saccopteryx > Saccopteryx bilineata. The sequence continues at coordinate 294,524,409 of NC_089491.1, read as the reverse complement.
GGGGGCGATGCTCTGCCCCTCTGGGGTGTCGCCATGTTGCGACCAGAGCCACTCTAGCGCCTGAGGCAGAGGCCACAGAGCCATCCCCAGCGCCCGGGCCATCTTTGCTCCAATGGAGCCTTAGCTGCGGGAGGGGAAGAGAGAGACAGAGAGGAAAGCGCGGTGGAGGGGTGGAGAAGCAAATGGGCGCTTCTCCTGTGTGCCCTGGCCGGGAATCGAACCCGGGTCCTCCGCACGCTAGGCCGACGCTCTACCGCTGAGCCAACTGGCCAGGGCCCTTGGCTTTATCTTTTTAACTGTGGTATTCAGTTATTTATTTTAGCTGTTGTATTTTTAATTTCCAAGAACGTTCCCAATTTTTCTTTTGCCCTTCCTTCCTCCCTCCCTCCTTCCTTCCCTCCTTCCCTCCTTCCCTCCCTCCTTTTCTTTCTTTCTTTCTTTCTTTCTTTCTTTCTTTCTTTCTTTCTTTCTTTCTTTCTTTCTTTCTTTCTTTCTTTCTCTTTCTTTCTTTCTTTCTTTCTTTTTCTTTTTTTCTCTTTCTTCCTTTTTTTTTTAAAGGATTTTATTCATTGATTTTATAAAGAGAGGAGGGAGAGATGGAAAGCAAGTGGTATCAACTCATAGTTACTTCATTTTAGTTGCTCACTGACTACTTGTTGTATGTGCCTTGGCTGGCAAACCCAGGGTTTTGAAACAGCAACCTCAGCATTCCAGGTCGATGCTCTATCCACTGCGCCACCACAGGTCAGGCTGCTTCCTACTTTTCTGATTGTTCTTTTTCAATTAATGGTGGTTGGGGAGAAATACAGTCCATCTGTTCCTTATGTAGTCCTCATCTATTATCTGAAGTTTTCACCACTGCACTTCACATCTACCTGTTGTTGCATGAGATGCATGTCAGTCCTGAGCCTCTCAGTCTCCCTGTGGGTGCTAGCATTGTTTGTCACCGATGTTGCTAATCTGTAGGTACTTACATTTCATTCTCCTCTATTCTGTGTGCTCCTCTCCATTTAATTCTGGTTTTCATTGATTGTAGTTTAAGTGTCTTCTGGTTTCATCAAAGATGAAGTTTTTGCTTTGATTATTAATACTTTCTGCCATTTTCAGATAATTTCTGAGTGGAAAAAAACCCCCAGATGTATCAATTTTGCCATCACAATACCCCGAATCCTTGGAACAGACCTTAAAGACATAATAGGTTTTTACTCAACAAATCTCAGACTGAGAAACTGCCTGTGACTCACTAATTGCTTGTATATTAATGTATAACCTGTATATATATATACTTCTTTAATAATGCATTCTATGTATATATAAAACACATACAAAAGTGGTAATAGACAGGTGCAGAGGATAGCTCGGTTGATTTGAGCATCAGCGCCAGACAGGTGTTGCCGGGCGGATACTGGTCAGGGCGCATGTGGAGTCTGTCATTTTATCTCCCCTCTTCTCACTTAAAAAAATGATAATGTTATTTATTTATTTTACAGAAAGGAGAGAGAGAGAGAAAGAAAGAAAGAAAGGGGTTGAGGAGGAGCAGGAAGCATCAACTTGTAGTAGTTGCTTCTTGTATGAGCCTTGACTCGGCAAGCCCGGGGTTTCGAACTGTTGACCTTAGCATTCCAGGTTGATGCTTTATCCACTGCACCACCACAGGTCAGTCTTAACTGAGTCTACTTTAGAGTGGTATATTTTCTACATAATTTCCTTGAAATACAATTTTAAGATACCAATTGGTATTGAAAAGATATTAATGTAGTGTAAAGATTTCAGTTTGGCTCTTCATCAGAGCTAGTAAGGAATCCTCAAGAATCAGGCATTATTGGGATAATGGAAAGCCAAAGTGTTCATGTCTTCTTGTCCTATTTTGCCTTGTAGTTATCAGCAGTTGGAGGTACACAGTACATACCTACTAAACACTTTGTGATGGATGTTCTACATAAGTGAGGACAGTGGTTTCACCCTGAGTGTCTGTCATGCATGGTTCATTGGTAATGGCTGCCTAGGGCACTATGAGAAAGATTCTGAGATTACACCTGGCTCAGATGAAATCGCGTGATGACTGTTGAGCGGCATCTGTATTTGAGGCAGAGGGAGGCCACACAGTTATACTAGTGAAGAGAATAATCGATGTGTACAATTTAATTTTTGCTTTTAAATTTATCTGATTTTTAAAGCAGCCTTTCTGTGCTTTTAAATGTATGACATAAATTTATTTGATTCTAGGAAACTATAAGAAATTCATTCTTGTTTTAAAAGAATAATTTTGTGACTTATGCATACTTTGTGTGTGTGTGTGTGTGTGTATGTGTTATAAAAATAAATTTCTTGAGAAAGAACCCTTGGTTTTCTTGTTCACTGCTTCATCCCCAGTGCCTGCATATATTAGGTGCTCAATCAGTAGTTATTGAATGAATGAGAATCTAAATGTCTTTCCCATTTTTTGGAAACCATAGTTCTTTTGTGTTTGTTTTCACCAATTAGAAGTCCAAATCTATCCTTTGGTGGGGATTAGATGGCCCCTGAAAATATTAGAATCAAATTAATTAAATAGACATTTAATTTTAATAACTTTCAGAGTTATCTTATAGAGAAAATGCATAAACATTTCTTGACCTACTGATTAGATCAACACATATTTAGTGGAATCATGTAGTTACAGCCTTGGATGGAGCCTGATAGTGGATTTATTTGCCATTTTCATTTTTTCCAGCAGTTTGAAGGTTGTAATACTGACTTTTGTATCACTAACACCAGCAAATGACTGGTACCTCTTGGGGATGGAACTTCTACAATTCATTTAATTGGATTTCAAAAATGGTGGAAGAATTGTTAAGTCAACTGGTCAAAGCCACATTCTATTGTATGATTAGGTCAAAGGGCATTAACAACCAGAACTCACTCATAGTGTCTTTTATATATATTTATACCTCTCTCTATATACATCTATATCTATATATCTACATATCCTTCTCATTTCTTTTTATGGATGATACTGGCCACTGGTGGAAGTTCTTTCTTTTCTTTTCTCTTGTTCACTGTAACTAGGTGGTTGAACGGATTTAAGACCCCTATTGTGACCTGACCATTTCTTCTCTGAAGACAACTAATACAGGCTGGACCCTAAGTTTATATATAGTAGGTATAGGGTGGGAGTAAAAAATAAAATGTCCCAGTTAGGTCTCAAGATTAGAGTTGAGTCTAAAGACCATTGAACTTTGGTCTAAAGTAGAGGTCTCAAACTCGTGGCCCGCCGAACAATTTTGTGTGGCCCACAGACTAATCCACGAACTACAGTTTCTGGTCATTTTGTGACACTGAAAAGTGTTGCGTAACAGTTGCCTTTTGTAGACCTAGTGCGGCCCGCCGAACGGCTGTGATCTTGCTCTGCGGCCCACATGCTGAGTTAAGTTTGAGACCCCTGGTCTAAAGAGCACTGAACCATCAATAAATTGATATTTGACTTATGATCTGATATATCTTTCTGGGTATAAGATTGCTAATCTGAAATCCTTTAGCAGAAAGACATGAGTAGAAGGGAATGATGGGGTTATTCTAGTATCATTGGCTTTGACAGCTATAAAACTAGGCTTATAATCCATTATGGTTCATTGTATTCACTCCATAAATGTTTTTTTGAGTGAATCCAAAGCTCATGTCCAGCTCATGACCTGATGTTTGTTTCTCTTCTAGAACATTGCTCCCAAATAAATTGGTCTCTTCTCAAATTACAAAATGTCAACTACCTTAATAAGACTAAAATTTTAACCTAAGAGTTGTGTACTCTATTTTAGGAAAAGAAATTTGATCATTGAAGAGACAGATGGTAGAGTTCTCACCTTTTTTTTTTTTTTTTTTAAAAAAACACAAACAGGAGCTTTTAGAAGCCTAGTGCTAAAATCACATAAGAATGGAAATTAAGGAAGGAAAGCTGGGAAGAAGAAGATTATTTTAATGCATTTTAGATATTTTCAGTTCTGCACGATGACAACTGAACTTTTCAATCATCCTGAGTAGTAAATATATAAAGTTTGTGCTTGGAGAATCCAATAATCTCTAAATTAGGAAAGAAAAGACAGAACATCTAGCTGCTGAAAATACCCAGCACACATGGAGAAATGAAAATAAACATGAGCAAAGAAAATGGAAGTCAGTGGATTGAAGATCTACTTTAATATTCCACTGAGGAAAATGGGGATGTTTAACACTTATAAATAGCATCTATTGATATTGGAGCAGATGTTTTGTAACTAAAGAAAGGACAACAATGAAAATCAAGACATATGCAGAACAGGAATTTTCATATTGTTTTACTCCACAGTCCCATTTTTATTCCCTTTTTGACCCCCACCCCCATTTGAATCCTATAATTTGGGGATTCCTATAATTCTTATGATTTTCATTCATTTGGAATGGAGACAGTGATGGTGTGGTTTCTATTTTTGGAGAAACAGGGAGAACAGAAGGAAATGAGAGTGAATGTGGAGGAGCCTGGGATAGATTCTGGTAGAGAGGTTCTTATCAAAAATGGGTGGAGACAAAAGGCAGCAAACAGGTACTTGTTTTCAGCTTCACTGCTGTGAACGTCCCTCAAAAGACTTTCCTTAGAAGCAGGATGATTATAAAAATTTTTTAAATTAAATTTAATGGGGTGGCTTTGATAAATCAGGGTACATATGTTCAGAGAAAACATCTCTAGGTTATTCTGACATTTGATTATGCTGCATTCCCATCACCCAAAGTCCAATTGTCTTCCATCACCTTCTAACTGGTTTTCTTTGTGCCCCAGAGACGCTCCTCTGAGTGAGATGGAGTGCTATTCCTAATTGCACCTAGAGAATGGTGTAAATCCAACTTTCCTGGGCAAACAGAAATGAATGACCAGTCTACCTTTTAGGTTTTCTGTGACGTGAGCTCCACGGCCCATGATTATTACCTACATCCTCTCTTGTGGATCACACTAGAATTTGATCACTATTTTCTTTTTTCTTTTTTGTATTTTTCTGAAGCTGGAAACGGGGAGGCAGTCAGACAGACTCCCACATGAGCCCGACCGGTATCCACCCGGCACACCCACGAGGGGGCGATGCTCTGCCCATCCGGGACGTCACTCTGTCGTGACCAGAGCCACTCTAGTGCCTGGGGCAGAGGCCAAGGAGCCATCCCCAGTGCCCGGGCCATCTTTTGCTCCAATGGAGCCTCGGCTGCGGGAGGGGAAGAGAGAGACAGAGAGGAAGGAGAGGGGGAAGGGTGGAGAAGCAGATGGGTGTTTCTCCTATGTGCCCTGGCCGGGAATCGAACCTGGGACTCCTGCACGCCAGGCCGACGCTCTACCACTGAGCCAACCGGTCAGGGCTTGATCACTATTTTCAACCGTACAGGCTCCCAAGGTGTGGATGTCCTGCCTGTTTCTTTTGTTCCTATCATAGCACAAAGCTTACTGTGACTGGAGTGGGAGACTGGCCAGGGCTGCTCCCTTTTCAAAGAAACACCAAGAACTTCCTTTTACTATGGCTTCTTCTTTGGATCCTTTGACGCTTACAATGCTCTGTGTTAGTGAGACTTCCAGTGAGTAGGTTTCCCAGCCTTGGGCTGAGAGCTCTTTCTGCTGTTTTCTTCCTGCTGGTGTGTGCTCTAGACTGGGCTTTCCTCATCAGAAGTTCAAAAGGCAGTTGTGAACTTAAGGGTGTAAAGACAGAAAACCCTATTCTTTCTGCCATGGCTTTAGCACTCTGGGCTGATGTAGACCTCAGCAAAAATAATTCTTCAAAGGAGTCAATCTAGTTTATCAGAGTCCTGCACTAAATTTGAGCTCAAAGTTCCAACTGGTACTAAATTATTCCTTTACCCAGCTCATGAATAAAATAGATAAATGTAGGGGAAGTCTTTCCATTTTAGCTTTCTTACATGTTCCATGCTTATAGTCAGATCTGGAATATTCCGCCTTTTTCCTGCGTAGACCCTTTAGGCAACATCAGAAGTGTCTAGAGTTGTTTAACTGCTCTGTTTTTTAAGAAGCCTGTAGTTCTCCAAGTGGAGCTATTCAAGAATATTTCAGAGACAAAGGAAATTGTTTCTATTTACTTCCGGATACCATCTGTTTCTGCTCAGTCTGATACCTTTCGCTGTCAGGTTTCTTTACTAGTAGATTGAAAATAATTTCCAGGTTTTGTGAGGCCTTTTGTTTTTACTCTGTTTATTTCCCTATGGCCTCTCCCCAATCCATACTATTGATTTTGTTGTTTGTTCTTTTTGTTTTTCATTTCTTAAATGTGAAATATACTCCTAAAAGGCTGTATAAACATATCTGTACCTTTTAGAAGATAATAAAAAACAAATAACGTGTACATACTACCCAAGTTAAAAATAAAATATAACAGGTACTTTAGAAATTTTCTGTATGACCTTTTTTAATTCTATCCCCATCCTGGGCAATATTTGAACTTTTGTGTTAATCATTCTCTTGCTTTTCAGAAGAAAATTTTTTAATTAACTCGGTATTATGTATCTATAAGCAATATATTATTTAATTTAAACTTTGTTTCTATAAAGGTAAATCATGTCAGTTAACTTTAAGAGCAAAACAAATTACTTCAAAACTTATTGGTTTAAAACAATCATTATTTGATCAGAACTTTTTAGGTCAACAATTTGGGCTGAGTGATGCTAGAATGGCTATCTCTACTCCAAGGGCTCTCATCTAGTCTTACTCAGACATTAGTAGTCAACCACTCTATAGATGGTCCACAGTGGTCATATAACTAACTAGTCATTGCAGTGATGGGCTGTCAAGGGTGGTGGTGAAGGTAACTGAACCCAAAGGCATTTTTCATACAGCAGAATGGACTAGGTTCATTCATTTCGTGATGGTTGTATGGTTTCCAAGACCAGCAAGAAAGCAATCCCTAATATGCAAGCACTTATATTATGTTTGCTAATGATTCCTTGGCCAAAGCCAATTATAGTCCCAGACCCTCATTCAAATGGTGCAGAAATAAACTTCACATTTAATGGGAAAAGTGACAAAATCACATTGCAAAGGGCCATACATACTGTAATTGGAGGAATTTTTGTAATCTGCCATTGTTGATCTACCAGTTATAGAGATAAGTGTGTTAAAAATCTCCTTTCATACTGGAAAGCCACATGCAAAAGAATGAAACTGGACTACAGTTTGTCCCCCTGTACTAAAATTAACTCAAAATGGATCAAAGATCTAAACATAAGACCTGAAACAATAAAGTACATAGAAGAAGACATAGGTACTCAACTCATGGACCTGGGTTTTAAAGAGCATTTTATGAATTTGACTCCAATGGCAAGAGAAGTGAAGGCAAAAATTAATGAATGGGACTACATCAGACTAAGAAGTTTTTGCTCAGCAAGAGAAACTGATAACAAAATAAACAGAAAGCCAACTAAATGGGAAATGATATTTTCAAACAACAGCTCAGATAAGGGCCTAATATCCAAAATATACAAAGAACTCATAAAACTCAACAACAAACAAACAAACAATCCAATAAAAAAATGGGAAGAGGACATGAACAGACACTTCTCCCAGGAGGAAGTACAAATGGCCAACAGATATATGAAAAGATGCTCATCTTCTTTAGTTATTAGAGAAATGCAGATCAAAACTGCAATGAGATACCACCTCACACCTGTTAGATTAGCTATTATTAACAAGACAGGTAATAGCAAATGTTGGAGAGGCTGTGGAGAAAAAGGAACCCTCATACACTGTTGGTGGGAATGTAAAGTAGTATAACCATTATGGAAGAAAGTATGGTGGTTCCTCAAAAAACTGAAAATAGAACTACCTTATGACCCAGCAATCCCTCTACTGGGTATATACCCCAAAAACTCAGAAACATTGATATGTAAAGACACATGCAGCCCCATGTTCATTGCAGCATTGTTCACAGTGGCCAGGACATGGAAACAACCAAAAAGCCCATCAATAGACGACTGGATAAAGAAGATGTGGCACTATACACTATGGAACACTACTCAGCCATAAGAAATGATGACATCGGAACATTTACAGCAAAATGGTGGGATCTTGATAACATGATACGAAGCGAAATAAGTAAATCAGAAAAAAACAGGAACTGTATTATTCCATACGTAGGTGGGACATAATAGTGAAACTAAGAGACATTGATAAGAGTATGGTGGTTACGGGGGGGAGGGGGGAATGGGAGAGGGATAGGGGGTGGGAGGGGCACAAAGAAAACAAGATAGAAGGTGACAGAGGACAATCTGACTTTGGGTGGTGGGTATGCAACATAATTGAACGACAAGATAACCTGGACTTGTTATCTTTGAATATATGTATCCTGATTTATTGATGTCACCCATTAAAAAATAAAATTATAAAAAAAAAAAAAAGCTTTGGTACATATACACTATGGAATACTACTCAGCCATAAGAAATGATGACATCGGATCATTTACAGCAAAATGGTGGGCTCTTGATAACATTATACGAAATGAAATAAGTAAATCAGAAAAAACCAGGAACTGCATTATTCCATACGTAGGTGGGACATAAAAGTGAAATTAAGAGACATTGATAAGAGTGTGGTGGTTACAGGGGGGAGGGGGGAATGGGAGAGGGAAAAGGGGAGGGGGAGGGGCACAAAGAAAACTAGATAGAAGGTGACAGAGGACAATCTGACTTTGGGTGATGGGTATGCAACATAATTGAAAGACAAGATAACCTGGACCTGTTGATCTTTGAATATATGTAACCTGATTTACTGATGTTGCCCCATTAAAAAAATAAAATTATAATTAAAAAAAAATAAAAATGCATTTAAAAAAATCTCCTTTCATGACTTAAAAATTTTCTATTTCTCTTTGTAATTCTGTCAAATTTTGTTTTACGTATTTTTTGTTTTTGTTTTGTTTTTTAGCTTGTTTTAACTCCTTTTAAATTTTTTATTATTATTAATTTTAATGGGGTGACATTGATAAATAAGGGTTCATATGTTCAAAGAAAACATCTTCATGTTATTTTGACATTTGATTATGTTGCATACCCATCACCCAAAGTCAAATTGTCTTCCGTCATCTTCTAAATGGTTTTCTTTGTGCCCTTCCTCTCGCCCTCCCCCTTCCCTATCTCCCCCACCCCCAAAACCACCACACTCTTGTCCATGTCTCTGAGTCTCATTTTTATGTCCCATCTATGTATGGAATCATATAGTTCTTAGTTTTATCTGATTTACTTATTTCACTCAGAATAATGTTATCAAGGTCTATCCATGTTGTAAATGATCTGATGTCATCATTTCTTATGGCTGGGTAGTATTGCATAGTATATATGTACCAAAGCTTTTTAATCCACTTGTCCACTGACGGACACTTGGGCTGTTTCCAGATCTTTGCTATTGTGAACAATGCTGCCAAAAACATGGAGGTGCATTTCTCCTTTTAGAACAGTGCTATGGTGTTCTTGGGGTATATTCCTAAAAGTGGGATAGCTGGGTCAAAAGGCAGTTTGATTTTTAATTTTTGAGGAATATCCATACTGTTTTCCACAGTGGCTGCACCAGTCTGCATTCCCACCAGCAGTGCAGGAGGGTTCCCTTTTCTCCACATCCTCGCCAGCACTTATTCTGTGTTGTTTTGTTGATGAGTGCCATTCTGACTGGTGTGAGGCGATATCTCATTGTGGTATTAATTTGCATTTCTCTAATGATTAGTGATGTTGAGCATTTTTTCATATGCCTGTTGGCCATCTGTATGTCCTCTTTGGAGAAGTGTCTATTCATTTCTTTTGCCCGTTTTTGATTGGATTATTTGTCTTCCTGGTGTTGAGTTCTACAAGTTTTTTATAAATTTTGGTTATTAACCCCTTATCAGATGTATTGTCAAATATATTCTCCCATTGTGTAGTTTGTCTTTTTATTCTGTTCTTATTGTCTTTAGTTGTACAAAAGCTTTTTAGTTTGATATAGTTCCATTTGTTTATTCTTTTATTTCACTTGCCCGTGGAGATAAATCAGCAAATATATTGCTGTGAGAGATGTCCGAGAGCTTACTGCCTATGTTTTCTTCTAAGATGCTTATGGTTTCATGCCTTACATTTAAGTCTTTTATCCATTTTGAGTTTATTTTTGTGAATGGTGTAAGTTGGTGGTCTAGTTTCATTTTTTTGCAGGTAGTTGTCCAATTTTCCCAACATCATTTGTTAAAGAGGCTGTCTTTACTCCATTGTATGCTCTTAACTTCTTTGTCAAATATCAGTTGTCCATAAAGGTGTGGGTTTATTTCTGGGTTCTCTGCTCTGTTACATTGATCTATATGCCTGTTCTTATGCCAGTACCAGACTATTTTGAGTACAGTGGCCTTGTAGTATAATTTGATATTAGGAAGTGTGATACCTTCGCTTTATTCTTCCTTTTCAAGATTGCTGAGGCTATTTGTGTTCTTTTTTGGTTCCATATAAATTTTTGGAATATGTGTTTTATATCTTTGAAGTATGTCATTGGTATTTTAATTGGTATTGCATTGAATTTATAAATTGCTTTGGGTAATATAGACTTTTTTTTTGTATTTTCTGAAGTTGGAAATGGGGAGGCAGTCAGACAGACTCCCGCATGTGCCCAACTGGGATCCACCTGGCATGTTCACCAGGGGGCGATGCTCTGCCCATCTGAGGTGTTGCTCTGTTGCAACCAGAGTCATTCTTGTGCCTGAGGCAGAGGCCATAGAGCCACCCCCAGTGCCTGGGCCAACTTTGCTCCAATGGAGCCCTGGGTGCGGGAGGGGAAGAGAGAAACAGAGAGGAAGGAGAGGGGGTGGGGTGGAGAAGCAGATGGGCACTTCTCCTGTGTACCCTGGCCGGGAATCGAACCTGGGACTCCCACATGCCTGGCCGATGCTCTACCACTGAGCCAACTGGCCAGGGCAATATAGACATTTTAATGATGTTTATTCTTCCTAACCATGAGCACAGTATATGCTTCCACTTGTTTGTATCTTCCTTGATTTCTTTTATCAATGTTTTATAATTTTCCAAGTACAAGTCTTTAATCTCCTTGGTTAAATTTACTCCTAGGTACTTTATTTTTTTGGTTGCAATAGTGAGGGAGATTGTTTCCTTAATTTCCTTTTCTGACAGTTCATTGTTGGTGTATAAAAATGCCTCTGATTTCTGAGTATTAATTTTATATTATATCCTGCCACCTTGCTGAATTCATTTATCAGGTCCAGTAGTTTTTTGACTGAGACTTTAGGGTTTTCTATATACAATATCATATCATCTGCAAATAATGATAGTTTTACTTCTTCTTTTCCAATTTGGATGCCTTTTATTTCTTCTTCTTGTCTGATTGCCATGGCTAGGACTTCCAGAAGTATGTTGAATAAGAGTGGTGAAAGGGGGCACCCCTGCCTTGTTCTTGATCTTAAGGGGATTGCTTTTAATTTTTGCCCATTGAGGATGATGTTGGCTCTGGGTTTGTCATAGATGGCCTTTATCATGTTGAGGTATGTTCCCTGTACTCCTTCTTTGCTGAGAGTTTTGATCATGAATGAGTGCTGGGTGCTGGATTTTATCAAATGCTTTTTCTGCATTCACTGAAATTATCATGTGGTTTTTCTCCTTCCTTTTGTTTATGTGATGAATCACATTGATTGACTTATGAGTATTTTACCAGCCTTGACTCCCCAAAATATTCCACTTGATCATGGTGTATGATGTTTTGCATATATTGCTGGATCCGGTTTGCTAATATTATATTGAGGATTTTAGCATCTAGATTCATCAGGGATATTGGCCTATAATTTTCTTTCTTTGTGTTGTCTTTGCCTGGTTTTGAAATCAGAATTATGCTCGCCTCATAAAAGAAGCTTGGAAGTCTTCCTTCTTCTTGAATTTTTTGAAATAGCTTGAGAAGGATAGGAGTTAGTTCTTCTTTGAATATTTGGTAGAATTCACTTGTGAAGCAATAAGGCCCAGGACTTTTCTTTGTTGGGAGTCTTTTGATAACTGTTTCAATCTCATTTGTTGTAGTCGGTCTGTTTAGGTTTTCTGATTCTTCCAGATTGGTTTTTTGGAAGATTATATGTTTTAAAGAATTTGTCCATTTCATCTAGGTTGCCTAATTTTTTTGGCATATAGTTCTTCATGGTATTTTCTTACAATATTTTGTATTTCTGTTGTGTCAGTTGTTATTTCTCCACTCTCATTTCTAATTTTATCTATTTGAGTCCTCTCTCTTTTTTTCTTGGTGAGTCTAGTAAAGGTTCATCGATCTTGTTTACCTTTTCAAAGAACCACCTTCTGGTTTCATTGATTCTCTGTATTGTTTCTTTAGCCTCTATGTCATTTATTTCTGCTCTGATCTTTATTATTTCCTTCCTTCTACTACCTCTGGGCTTTACTTGCTGTTCTTTTTTCTAGTTCTTTTAGATGCAGGGTCAAGTTGTTTATTTGAGCTTTTTCTAGCTTCTTAAGATATGCCTGTAATGCTATGAACTTCCCTCTCAGTACTGCTTTTGCTGTGTCCCATAAATTTTGAGTTGATGTATGCTCATTATCATTTGTTTCTAGGAATTTTTTTTATTTTTTCTTTGATCTTATTGTTAACCCATTCGTTATTTCATAACATGCTATTTAGTTTCCAAGTGTTTGAGTATTTTTCAGTTTTTCTGTTGTGGTTGATTTCTAGTTTCATGCCATTGTGATCAGAGAAAATGCTTGATATGATTTCAATCTTTATAAATTTGTGCCCTAACATGTGATCTATCCCAGAAAATGTACCATAAGCACTTGAAAAGAATGTATACTTTGCTGCTTTAGTGTGAAAGGTTCTGAAGATATCTATTAAATCGAGTTGATCTAGTGTGTCCTTTAAGTCTGCTGTTTCTTTGTTAATTTTCTTTCTTGAGGATCTATCTAGTGATGTTAGTGGGGTATTGAAATCCCCTACTATTATCATATTGCTGTTGATCTCACCCTTTATATTCATCAAAGTTTGCTTTATATATTTAGGTGCTATTATACTAGGTGCATAGATATTTATATTGATTATATATTCCTGTTGGATTGCTTCCTTTATCATTATGTAGTGTCTTTCTTTATCTCTTACAATAGCCTTTGTTTTAAAGTCCATTTTGTGTAATATAAGTATTGCTACCCCAGCTTTTTTTTTCTTTTCATTTGCATGAAATATTTTTTTTCATCCCTTTACTCTCAGTCTATGTGTATTTTTTGTTTTAAGGTGTGTCTCTTGTAGACAGCATATGTAAGGGTCTTGTTTTCATATCCATGCAGCTACCCTATGTCTTTTGATTGGGGCATTTAATCCATTTACATTTAAGGTTATTATTGATATATAGTTGTTTATTGCCATTTTATTCTTTGAAACTGTATTCCTGTTTTGCTATATTCTTTTCCCACTTTGATTTGTTTACAACAGGCACCTTAGCATGTCTTGCAGCATTGGTTTGGTTGTAGTAAATTCCTTGAGGATTTTTTTGTATGGGAAACTTTTTATTTCTTCTTCAATTTTAAATGATAGCCTTGCTGGATAAAATATTTTTGGTTGTAGGTTCTTGTTCTGCATTACTTTGAATATTTCTTGTCATTCTCTTCTGGCCTCAAGTGTTTCTGTTTAGAAGTCAGATATCATCCTTATGGGTGCTCCTTTGTAGGTGATAGCCTTTTTATCTCTAGCAGCTTTTAATATTTTCTCTTTATCACTTAGCTTTGGTATTTTAATTATGATGTGTCTTGGTATAGATTTCTCTTTAATGGAGTTCTCTGTGCTTTTTGAACATGTGAGACTTTTTTCTGCCTCAATTTAGAAAAGTTTTCAGTTATGATTTGATTGAACAAAGTTTCTATCCCTTGTTTTTCTCTTCTTCTTCAGGAACCCCTATGATGCAGATGTTATTTCTCTTCTTGTTGTTACAGAGCTCTCTTAGAGTTTTCTCAGACTTTTTGAGTCTCTTCTTTTTTCTGCTCTGCTTCCTTGCCTTCGTTTATCTTGTCCTCTAACTCGCTGGTTCGATCCTCAGCTTCATCCATCCTGCTTTTAATTTCTTCCATTGTGGTCTTCAATTCTGATATTGTATTTGTCATTTATGACTGATTCTTTTTTATTATTTCAATTTCCTTTTTTATATTTGCTATCTCTTTATTTAGGTGTTTATAATGACCATCTATTATTGTTCTAAGCTCTTTGAACATCCTAACAATCATTATTTTAAACTCTGCATCTGGTAATTTGGTTATATCTGACTCATTCAGATCCTTCTCTGGGGATTTCTCTTGATTCATTTGGGTTGCATTTCTCTACCTGCCCATTTTGTCTGTGTATAAGAAAGGTTTGGCCACTGGAGTCCAATGGGTGTGACCTCTGTGTTCCCTAGGTGTGGTCTGTGTGCAGGCCTGCCAACCCCTCTGCTGCTGCCTGGGCGTTGGGGTATGGGTGTTGCTGGCGGCTGCTTGCTGCAGCTGTTGATGTGGTTTCTGCCTCTCTTCCATGGGAGGGGCTGTGTTCCTGTGCCCAGCACTACAAGCCTCAGCCAGTCTTGGCCTTCACCCCACCCCCAGTGGGAGGAGCCAGTTAGTGGGCAGGGCTGCAAGCCTCTGCTCTGCAGGTCGGGGGAGGCTGTGCGTCCTTGCTCAGCAGCGGATTTCCACCTGTTCCTGGGCTTCCACCTTTCTCTCCTACCCACGCAGGTGGGGGTTGTAGGCGGCCCCACAGCTGGGCTGGACTGCTTTCGCGTGTCCCCTCTGCCCCCACCCCGGGCCCCAGGCATGGCTGGCCTGGCTTCCGTCCCCTCCAATGGAACCACGTTTCAGTGTCCTGCTGCCACCTGCCCTCCAGCAAGCCCTCAGCTGTGTGGGTGTGGGCGCTGCAGGTCAGACTTTAACACTCCATACTGTAGTTCTGAAAGCCCGCTCCTTCTAAGACACTCTGCTCTGAGTGCCATGGGAGAGCTTGTTTGGCTGGTGTCCTGCTTCCCTTTGCTGGTATTGCTGTTTCCAAGGGAAATATTCTCTTCAGGTTTGGGGAGTGACTTAGTGCAGGGGTTAGGGTGGCTGTCCCTCAAAGTGTTTCTCCCTGTGCCTCCTAGATTACACTAAATTCGGTCCTTTCCTCTCTCCCATCCCCCGGAGCCCCAGGTGGGTGGTTGTGAAAGTGGTTTTCTGTGTGGTCCCTTTAAGAAGAATCCTGGGTCTGCGAAAACTCTTTCTCACAAACAGTATCCTGACTTGTTTCACAGCTAAATACTGTCCATACGCCTTTTCTAGGATCTGGGGCTGCAGGCTGGGGCTTTGTTCCTGGGGCTCAGGTCCATCCCCTCTCCGCCTAACTCTTTTGCTGCCACTTGAGTCTCTCCGGGTTGCCCTTTGCTCCGGGAAGTTGAGCATCCCTCTCCATGTTTCCACTTTTCCTACCAGTCTCAACGTGGCTTCTTCAGTGTTCCTTGGTTGAAGAATCCTCTTAGTTTAGTTCAAAGTTTGTTTTTCCAGATAATGGTTCTTAAAATTAATTTGTAAACCACTTTGGTTCTGGGAGTTGGAAGTTGGTACGTCTGCCTACTCCACTGCCATCTTGCCGCCTTTGTTTTATGTATTTTGAGGACATATTATTTTATCTATTCAAGTTTAGAACTTGAATGTTATCCTGAAAAATCAAACCTCTTATAATGAATGAGCGGATTTCCCCACCTCCACTCTTTATTCTTTTTTGCTTCTCAGACCTTCCTTTTTTTTAAAAAAATATTTTATTTATTGATTTTTTTAGAGAGAGAGGAGTGAGAGAGAGAGACAGAGAGAGAGAAAAGGGGGAGGAGCAGGAAGCATCAACTTCCATATGTGCCTTAACCAGGCAAGCCCAAAATTTTGAACCGGCGACCTCAGTGTTCCAGGTCGACGCTTTATCCCACTGCGCCACCACAGGTCAGGCCAGACCTTCCTTTTTTGTGAGTTTCCATTTGCCTGAAGAATTTCTTATAGAATTTTCTTGGTGAAAGTATGCTGAAGGTGAATTTGTTAGTTTATCAGTTAGGAAATAGTTTTATTTTGTCCTTGGTATTTAAAGAAATTTTTGCTCACTATAGTAGATTGACAATTATTTTCTCTCAACACTGAACATGCCATTACACTCTCTCATGACTTTTGTTGTTATTTTTTGAGATTTAGCCAGCAGTCCAATTTGATCTTTCTTAAAGGTCTTTTATCTCTTTTGCTGCTTTTTACTCTTTCTTACTTGTTTATGGTATTCCATAAGTTTCAATATAATGTGAATTGGTATGCTTTTCTTTTTATTTTGCCTGTCTTAAATTCAGTGGATTATTGACTCTGTGGACTAATGGCTTGCATCAGTTTTATAGTAATAAATTTTGTTTACAAATGTTGCCTGTGCCCTATTACTTCTCTTTTTTCTTTCTAAAAAATTAAGTAGATATACATTTGACTTGCTCACTATTATTTACGTTTTCCCTTAGTGTTATTCATAATGTAAACATTTATCTCAACAAACCCTAGGCCATAAAAATCAAATTAAAGATTAGTTGCTTACTGTTCCTATATTTGAGACATTGACATCTGCAATCTCTTTTTTTTTTTTTTTTTTTTTTTTTAATATTTTATTTATTGATTTTTTTTTTTTTTTAGAGAGAGGGGAGAAAGAGAGAGAGAGAGAGAAAGGGGAGGAGCAGGAAGCATCAACTCCCATATGTGCCTTGACCAGGCAAGCCCAGGGTTTCGAACCGGCAACCTCAGTGTTCCAGGTCGACGCTTTATCCCACTGCGCCACCACAGGTCAGGCCGACATCTGCAATCTCTTTGAAGTCATTTGTGTGTCATTTGTTTTTGCATCCTTCTCTCCCTTTCTGGTTACTTCTACCCCAGAGTTCTGAGAACTGTGTCTTTGGAGCTCAGTATATATTGGCTAAATTCATAAAATGGATACTTGCTAATCTTTTAAATCAAGCCTGCATATCCTGACACATCAGTACTACCTTTTGAAGCTGAGGATAATAATGTGTGTGTGTGAATTATTTACCTGTCTAAATATTTTTATTAGAGAAAATTCACTCTATCATGCTGCTAAGGAACTGAAGGAAGAAGACAGGATAGGAGAAAATCATTAAGAGTTCTCTCTTTAGATATATTTGTTAAGGAGAGGGGGAAATTTGATTTCCATATTGACTGCATTAATCAGAGAGTGGGGTCAAAGCAGGATTACTTTGCCAGTTCTTTCTTAACTCTTGGCCAATCTCTAGGAACTACCTGTATTTGAATAGTTTTATACTTCTAGCTTCATAAAAAAAATGCAGACCAGGCCTTTATTATCTCAGGTATGGCTTCCTCACCTTGGACTTAATGTTTGAGTCAGGATAGTGGGAATACTGAGCAAAAAGATGCAGTCTTACTATTGTCTCTGATATAGTTGTTACCAGAGAGGACTAATTAAAGCTGGCAATTTGTTCCATTTATCTCAATTCTGGTGTTTTTCTTTTTTTCCTCTACAGACTAGAAGACAAAAAGGAAAGAGGGTGTTAACATTCAGAAATCATCTCTTACCCTGGAATATTCATAGATTGGTATAAAAATAATTACGAGGGATGAAGGCTAGATAGTAATTGATTACATTCAGTACAGTAAATTAGAATTATTAAAATAAATGTCAATGGCAAAATATATGACTCTTTACTATTATGTAAAAATTGGTGATTGAGAGTAAAAAATAATAAAACAGGAACACAATTAATTAGAATGACTTTGGATGTAAGTATTTTTATTATATTTGATTTCTAGTTTTCTATTAACCAATTCTATAGTTTTTGATAATCATTCTAAGTCAGGAATCACAACAGTAACTGTTCTTGCATTCTTGAAAGAACTCTGTGAGATTTATTGACATGAATACCTCCAATGTGCTATTCAACTTTTTGATGTTCTTTTTTAAAAAAACAAAACCAAAACAACCTCTTATATATTTTATAGGTAGAAGAAAAACAATCACCAAATCCAGCAAACAATCCTTAACTCTTTGAGTAGTATGAACGTTCATGTACATCCTCGTGCCTCCTGACCATCCAGAGTACAGTTGATTTATTTTAAAAATATATAAGGCAACATTAAAAAAAGACAAATGTATGTTCTTGTTTCCATAAATTGGTTATCAAACAAACATGATTTTAAGTTAATAAAACTGTAACTGTAACTAATTTCAATATTTGAAAAAAAAACTCACTCTTGGGGTCAGCGAACATGAAAAAAACTCAGTACTCAAAGGGTTAAAGGAGAGATTACCAATGAATAAAAGAAACGAGAATACTCAGAGATAAAAACCTGACAGTAGTTCAAGATGAAAAGACACAGGTAAAAATTTCCCTGTTTAAGAAGAATTAAAAAGCACATTCTTGAGATTTTATTATTCATTAATGAAATGCCTAATACTAATAATACATATCAAGTACTCCAAGGCTTGCCACTCAACATACTCATATACACATTTTCAAAAAAAAGGATAAGAATATTTTCATGAGATTTATTTTGGAAGGTACACCAAGAAGAAAACCACCCCAAAATCAACAAATAAGGAAACAAGTACTAAATTTTGAGTTAGTTTTATGACAGGTTGAAACTCTTGAATTTATGAAATATGGGGACTATGCCTTATAGAGGTTAAATAGTTTGTCAGGGAGAGGTCCAGACCAGAGTCTAGGCTTCCTTGTTTTGGGTCACAAATTCTTCCCATTAGGACATCATCCTCTCAATAACCAGTGGCTAGTTTGTCAACAATTAAGTGGCTATTGGTGATATACACAAAAAAATACGGCCTAATACTCATATTGGTCAGTTATCTGGTATGTTAAAAAAAAAAAAAAGTGAAGGAAGTGATCAGTATTTGTATGTGAAAGCACAGAAATAATTGTCTAGCTTTCAGAATTATTTTAAATATCATAAATTGAAAAAGGAATGTCTAAAATATAGTGACATTATTCTGTAATGTTAAATCCATTTGCTTTTCTGGATCATATTTTAAGAACTTTATCAAATCAGATCTGTCTCCCAATTGAATAAGAAATGAGTAGATATCTTTTGGAAATTAAGCTATGGCTTTTCTATGTCTAAAACAGTCTTTCTCATATTTGAGATTCCATTGGCTATTATGCTCAAATGCATTTTTGTTATAACAATTTAAAATGCTATAAATGAATTAAATGAATTTTTTCACAGATAAAAATTGATATTGTAATACTGTGGCCTTGCTATAAAACCAAACCAAATATACAATTAAAAACTATGATACAGCCTGACCAGGTGGTATCTTAGTGGATAGAGCATCAGCCTGGTACGCTAAGGATCCAGGTTTGAAACCTGGAGATATTGACCCCCTCTCTCTCCCCTAGGCACATATGAGAAAGCAATCAATGACAACTAGAGTGCCACAACTGTGAGTTGATGTTTCTCATCTCTCTCCCTTTCTGTCTGTCTCTGTCTTTTTCTCTATGTCTTTCTCTGTCTGTCTCACTTAAAAAAAATCTATGATAGAGTGGACACAAATCGCTATTTGGTATGAGATATATATTTTTTTTCTATAGGTAAGTTTCAAAAGAGAAAAGTATATACTCTGATGTGCTCTTAAATTTAACAAAATGAAAACAGTTTTGTATACCATAAAATAATACTATATAATATGTACTTGATGTTGCCTGATTGTTTTTTCACATTCCTAAATTTCCCTTGAGCTAAGCTCTTAACAATGGTGTCTGACAGTAGGAAAGTTGGAATTTTCAAAAACAAAATCTAATGAGATAAAACTTGCTTAAAGTCTTATTGTCTCTTTCCCAAACATCATCTTTTTATCCATAATCCAAAAGTGAATGTTCTATTTCTCAAGTTTTTATAGTGTATATATTTTCTGCTTCCTTTTAGTTCTTGCTTAGATACACACACACACACACACACACACACACACACACACAGAAATCACTAATGGACTTCACAAAGGAGAAGCAATTTATTTTTTTTTCAATAATAGGAAAATATTAGAAAGATACAAGGGCAGATTATGTTATACGTATATACTAAAATTCCAAGAGAACTTTAATGGATTCAAATGAGCTGTTAGCAGGAACTACTTTGTTCACACTAGAAACATGATCACTTCTATCTAGATTGCATCAATAGCTCTTCAGAGTTTTTGGAAATAACTAATTTCAAAATATAGCTGAACTATAATTTTAAGACTATGTTATCAAAAATGAATAAATTGCATTTTTTAATAATATCAATATCGATTAAGAAAGCATAGATTTGCGAAACAAATAAATTGTGAGTATTCCTATTACAAAGAGGGTGACCTCATTTTGCAAAATGATTAATTACTTTCCTTGACCCATTTAAGTCTTGGCTAACAAGTCACTAACTGCTTTGCAAAAGCAAGGAGGAGATAAAGCAGAAATCCTGAAAGCTGTACCTTTAGGAACCTTTGCTAAGCAAAATAATTCAGAAATGGAGCTAAGTTATATCTAACATGAAAAGGGAATAGAAAGTAAGTTTTTGGTAATAAAATAAATTTTACACAACATCTTCAGGAATATATCTTTTAATAAATGCTTTTTTATCTTTCCTATTCTATTGAAGTCTCTCTCTCTCACCTCTCCTCTTATTTTAATGTAATTAGTGTAGCTATATGACACTCCTGGGAAAAATCCCCTACTTGGGTTCCTACTCTGGACTTAAGACCATCTCCCTTCTACTGAGAAGCCAATAAACAAATGGTTGGTGACTATAGTGTATTGTTCTTAGAAAAGGAATATAAAGGAGATCACATGACATCTGATAGTCCATTGTTAAACGTTTTCTCTGTTTGGAGATAATTCTTATTTTCTTTTTATGAAAAATAGGTAAAACCTGTTCATTCATTGTCTTAAAATAAAGTGAAATGATGGTGAACAAATGAAATATAGACTATCATGAAGGGTCATAATTTATTCTATGGGGTAAGTGATAGTACGCCTCTGTTCTGTACAGTGGTCACCTGGGCTTATTGTACCGAGCCTTGGTTGCCCTTGTCCCAGTCCCTCTGTGTCTCACTCTGCTATTCAGAGATTATCCAGCTACAGATTCTAAGACTGCTCAAATAGTTGAAGTGATCCTTCTTTCAACAGATGGCCGGAGTGATGTGAACGATAATGATCTGGGTACCGCTTGTACTGTACTTCAGTGGTCCCCAACCCCCGGGCCGCAGGCCGGTACCAGTCGGTGGGCCATTTGGTACTGGTCTGCATAGAAAGAATAAATAACTTACATTATTTCTGTTTTATTTATATTTAAGTCTGAACGATGTTTTATTTTTAAAAAATGACCAGATTCCCTCTGTTACATCCATCTAAGACTCAATCTTGATGCTTGTCTCGTAAGTTCGACAATTATATTTAAAAATACCACAGTTTTTACACCGGTCGCATAATTTTATTTTATGCATTTATCCGTCCAACCCTAAAGGCCATTCGTGAAAATATTTTCTGACATTAAACCAGTCCGTGGCCCAAAAAAGGTTGGGGACCACTGCTGTACTTGGTAGGGAGTAAAGGGAGACTCTTTGCCTGGTAATGTCCTGAAAGTTTTCCCTCACTGTGATGAAAAGACTCAATGTACCCTCCTGTCCAGTGTAGGGAGGCACCTTAAATATAGCAAGGCAGGTATACAACAAATTCTTATCAATGTAAGTAATAGCAAGAAGGCAGTATATATTACAAAGGAATAAAATAGTAATCTGAAAGTGATTTTACATGCAATTATATTTTACATTTAATTCACAATGATCCCTCTCCCATTTTTGTAAGTGACACAATAATATATAAATCCTTGAGGTAGGTATTCAAGGAGAGCAATCATCTAACCTAGTGGCCCCCAAGCTTTTTTGGGCCATGGACCAGTTTAATGTCAGAAAATATTTTCACGGACCGGCCTTTAGGGTGGGATAAATAAAT
The DNA here is from genome assembly GCF_036850765.1 of Saccopteryx bilineata. Taxonomy (NCBI): domain Eukaryota; kingdom Metazoa; phylum Chordata; class Mammalia; order Chiroptera; family Emballonuridae; genus Saccopteryx; species Saccopteryx bilineata. The sequence goes on along the minus strand of NC_089491.1, from coordinate 294,502,425 downwards.
GCACAAAATAAAATTATGCAACCAGTGTAAAAACTGTGGTATTTTAAAATATAATTGTCTAATTTATGAGACAAGCGTCACAAGTGAGTCTTAGATGGATGTAACAGAGGGAATCTGGTCGTTTTTTAAAAATAAAACATTGTTCAGACTTAAATATAAATAAAACAGAAATAATGTAAGTTATTTATTCTTTCTCTGCAGACCGATACTAAATGGCCCATGGACTGGTACTGGTCCGCGGCCTGGAGGTTGGGGACCACTGATCTAACCAGAATCAGACATATCCTCCCTACGAGGCCCTACTTCTGTATGATGGTGATGGGATAACGATGAAAGTATTGGCACCCCTTCCCTCTAAGAGGCTACCGTTTATATTTTTCATTATTATCTCACATTTTCTAGCTTTCAATCTTCCATATTTCAAAAAGACATTTTATATTTCCTTTTGCCTGAGAACAGCTAATGGATGTCTTAGAGTACTTGTAAGGGAGAAAAAGGAGCAAAGAAATATTCACTTTGAAATGTGCAACTTTAAAAGTTGCTTTATTAGTATGCTTTTTACTCTTCACCTAGTCTTTTTCATAAGTAGAAATTGTTATGATTATAAGAATGGATATATACTGTGAGGTGAAAGCAAAATAAGAAAAAATTCTCCATGAGTAAAGTAAAAATACACTTTTATAAGGCATAAACAGATGTGGATGTATAGTATATAAGCTTACAAAATAAGCTGGAAACAAAAACACAATAGCAAAATCTGGAAATATGTACTGTACATATATGTAATTCACCTTGGCAGAAAAACATTCCAGTATATATCATGTGAATACCTTTTCTGCTTTTGCATATTAAATGACCTGATCTATTAACTATGATCAGTTCAGAGGGACAGAGTCTCTTCCTAACACTCAGGATCTTTATATCTTTGAAAAAAAAATTTGTAAAACACATAAAGCAAGACAGCTTGATTTGAGAAATCAAACTTCCTTATTTTCTAGACTGAACACTAATTATAGGTTTATCATAAAAAGCTGAGAGATATTTTACCATTTTTGTCCTTCCTGAAGAGTCAGCCAAGCATTTGTATTGTAGGACATAGGCCAATGTTTGTCCAAGTCCTGGAATCACCTGTTTCCGATTTATCCAGGGTCCTTCTTGCAAATTTCTAGGATCCACTCAAACTGACTAAGATGCACATGTTAAAAGGCACTTCAAGTGATGCTTATACACACAGCGCTTTGGGAATGATTGATCAAGGGTTTCCTCTCTTGCCTTTTGTATCTCCTTCACATTCAGTCAGGTAGCCTTTGTTGGGAATGTCAAGAAGCTCAACAGGGATGGAGTGAAGCCCAGAAGAGGGGAGATTGAGTGGAGAGGGGCAGATGGTTGGAAAGAAGACGGCAGTGGCCTGAGGAGGGATTCCCTGAGCCGGGCAGAGGAGATGGGAAACAGACTCTGTGGATGACAGAGATTTGTGTAGGTCCTCAGGAGGCAGCGGGCTGCCATTGGCTGTGGCTCATGGATACCTGTAATGGAGCTGGCAGTCTGTGTAGACAACCTTTGGGAGGGGCACTTCTCTAGCTTGCTCTGAGAAGCAGCATCTAACAGATACTTGACAGTGACATCCAGTATAGCAGAAAGTAAAGCAATAAGTATGGAAACCATCACAGACCAAAGATTAGACTGACTTTCAATTTCCTGACATCACTTCAAAATTCAGAGCTTTGCATAATCCAATGGATGAATGGGAATGAGAGTGAATATTACTACTCAGATCCACCACAGGTCAGGCTATACTCTTGAATTAAAAATACTCTAAAGACACCCAGAAGAAGACCAAGCAGCAGTTCTCCATAGATAAGACACCACTGTGAAAATCCCAGAACTCGGGGGCGAGGCTGATCCTGGACACCATGAAGCACTGAATTAGAAGGGTAAAAGGAGCAGCTTCACTCTGACCTCATCGCCTCTCCTCAGACTGGCCCAGCACTGCACTGAGAGGGGCCTCCGGGCCTGTGATTTCTCCAGTGGGAAAGGTGCTCAAGGTGAGCATCCAGCTTCCCCAGCATTGCAGGATGCTTTCCAGAGGGACCACTTGGGTCTCATTTCATGAGGATCAATTGGAGGAACCTTTGGGGTTGGACCACTGGGAATCAGAGAGGAAGGAGATGGCATTTACAGCAACCTGGACTCAGATTTCCATGGACCACGTTCCTCCTTGCAACAGTGCCCATGCAGAGATCTCAGTCAGTGGGACGCCATCCAACCCAGGTGGGCAGAGCTGAGCCAGCATCAATCCATCCTTGCATTCCACTTGATCATGGCCTATGATATTTTTAACGGGCTGTATAATTTGGTTTGCTAATGTTTTGTTGAGAATTTTGCATCTACATTCATCAGAGATATTGGCCTATAGTTTCCTCTTCTTGTAGTGTCTTTATCTGACTTTGGTATTAGGGTAGTACTGGCATTGTAAAATGAGTTTGAGAATGTTTCCTTCTATTTAATTTTTTCTTTGATGATGTGTAACTGTGAGGTGAAAGACATATGTATTAACTAAACTTATACTGGTAATTGTTTCACAATATATATGTATATCAAATCATCACATTGCACACCTTAAATTTATACAATGTTATATTTAATTTTAGCTCAATAAAGTGGGAGAAAAAAGAAGAAACAATATCCAAAAAATTTGATAATTGTTTTTAAGGTACATGTAGCCAATTAATATCTTAAAACATGTAGAATTTATATATTTATTAATATTCTATTTCTTGTTTCAATATCTACAAATATATAATTTTAAAACAAAATGTTTACTTTGTGAACCTTATTAAAAAATTCCTGTGGCAGATGCAGAAAGAAAGCCATCTAATTTTATTTATTGAGATCACAATAATGTAAATTCAAGAAAAATTATTTTTTCTTGGAATTTCAATTGTACTTAGTGTCTTTGGGAAAAAGCACCAACTTATTTATTAGGTTTTTGCCTGTTCCTTTTTCTTTTTTATTAAGTGAGAGGTGGGGAGGTAGAGAGGCAGAGAGACAGGCTCCCACACATGCACCCTGACTGGGAACTACCCGGCAAGCCCCCTATAGAGGGATGTTCTGCTCATTTGGAGCCATTGCTCTGTTGCTTGGCAACCAAGCTATTTTAGCACCTGAGGTGAGGCCATAGAAATATCAACAGCATATGGAGCCAACTTGCTTGAGCCAAGCCAAGGCTGTAGAAGAGGAAAATCGAGAGAGTGAGAGAAAGGAGAAGGGGAGGGTTGGAGAAGCAGATTGTCACTTCTCCTGTGTGCCCTGACCGGGAATTGAACCTAGGACTTCCACACATCGGGTCGACACTCTACTATTGAGCCAACCAGCCAGGGCCATTTGCCTATCCCTTAAACTGTTGATTCAAGTGTTTATATTTCTGGGCATAAATATACAATCATATAATGAGATAATTAAAATAATCTTTAAATTTTATTTACCCTTAGTGTGTGTATAATGGGATGAAAATTGAATTCAATTTTGATTATAAAATAAAATCATTAAATACTTACCCTCCATTATCTGGACAGTAGGAAATAATTTTAAAAGTCTTTTTTTTGAATGCCAGATAACTGTTTAAATTCTCTGGTTTGAGTCTAGCTCAAGTGTTTTGACCAAGCTTTAGTCCTAATTTTATTTTTTTCAACAGAAAAGCAGTCTGAATCATGACATTATAGGCTATTCTAAAATTTTTCTTTTTTCTTTTTCTGTTTTCCTGTGAGTATTGTGGAAAGTTTCACTTAAATCCTTGGACATAAATGGAAGCCTTTGGTTTGAAAAATATGTTTCTAACTGGGTAGGATGTCATCCTAGAAAAAGTAGCCCACAAAGAATAAGGCAGCCAAGCTGTTTGTCTTGGCACTGACACTAATTATTATTTTTTTCTTTTTTTCTTTTTTTTTATTGTATTTATTTTTAATGGGGTGACATCAGTAAATCAAGATACATATATTCAAAGGTAATATGTCCAGGTTATCTTAAAGTTCAATTATGTTGCATACCCATCACCCAAAGTCAGATTGTCCTGTCACCCTCTATCTAGTTCTCTTTGTGCCCCTCCCCCTCCCCCTTCCCTCTCCCTCCCCCCCCTCCCCCCGTAACCACCACACTCTTGTCAATGTCTCTTGGTCTCAATTTTATGTCCCATCTACGTATGGAAAAATGCAGTTCCTGTTTTTTTCTGATTTACTTATTTCACTCAGTATAATGTTGTCAAGATCCCACCATTTTGCTATAAATGATCCGATGTCATCATTTCTTATGGCTGAGTAGTATTCCATAGTGTATATGTGCCACATCTTCTTTATCCAGACTGACACTAATTAACTGGCTGATTCTGAAGTAAATCACTTCATGTCTCTGTGATTTAGTTTTTCCATCTATAAAATGGAGATAATCTCTTTTTTATGCCTACTTTTAAGTGTTATTATGAGTGTAAGTTAAGCTTCTCTCTGAAGGTCAAGTGCTTCCTGGGATAAAGAAACATGGACATCAGCAGTGAGGAGAAGGAAAGCTCATGAATGAATGTAGATCTCATGGGGACTCAAATAGGTACCGAGAGGATGAAAACCCAGGATGCCCCGAAGCTGTAGCTGAAATGATTCAGAACTTGCTGGAAAAAAATGACTGCAAAGTCAACAGCAGTGGAGGCTAGGACTGCAGACATGTGGGAGTTGAGGCATCCGGAGCCCCAACTATTTTTTTTCCTTGGCTTTAGCTAGAGTCATTGTCAATGTCAGATGTCAGGTACAAAGGGGACCTTTTAGGGATGGAATAACAGAAGGAAACTGAGAAATCAATGGTAGATAATAAGGAAGAGCAGGAAAGGTATTCCCATTCTGACTTCTATAAGAACTCCAAAGTGAGAGGAGGAAGGGAAGGGAGAAAGAGGAAAGGAGATTTCCTATGGATTCTATGAGGGCAGAGAAATCTGGAGACCTTTTCAGGAAAAGCCGTGACTCAAGAATCAGCTGAACATTTAGTTGTAAGGTGCAGTGTAGCAAGAGAATACGTAGTGGAGAACTAATTATATATTCAACTGGAATGAGCACAAGGAGCATATTTGCTATAATCTAAATTTTGGCATCAGTTTGTTCCTACAAATGCATTTTCAATCACCAGAGAGGCTAGATCTAATTTAAGAGAGACAGGATCATAATCTACAGATCCTAGTTGAAGAGCTCATCATTTGTCACTTAGACTAGTATAATAGAGTAGTAAGGTACCAAAAAGCTGCAAAATTAATATTGAAATTTTAGGAAGAAAGGTCAGGCTTTCCTGTCCCATCCTTCCTTTGGGGAGGGGAGGGAGAAGAATGTAGAAGTTTCTGGCTTGCAAGGACAATGGGTCATTTAGTTTTAAAACTAAAATAAAGGTTAACTGAGAAACTTCTTCTCTTTCAATGGGAGACAGAATTTACATACCACCGTGCATTGATTGTAGTTCCTCCTCCTTTCCTGAATCCTGAGAGTAACATACCTCTAGGCAAAGGAGGGAAGATGAATCCTGAAAGATTGTAAATATCTTTGATTGTGTTACCTTGAAAGTCTTAATGTTCTTGTGTATCCCCTAAACAAATGTTGTAAGCTTGTGCCATGATGTCATGCTCTCCCCAGCCCATGTGTGATCAAGGGTATATAACCAGCCCCTGAGATGTATTTGGCGCACATAATTTGGGTTTGCAAATGCCCCGTGTCAGCCATATGCAGCCGGCATATTTAATAAATCTCCTCCTTTAATAAAACCCTTCAAAATTCATCTGGACTTTGTGTCTCTATGTAAACCCACTGAAGTGAGGTACAGTACTTTGCAGAATCTGGGATACAGTACTTTACAACAAAAGTCTCTATTTTTTTTCTCCCTACTGCTAGTCATTTTCTATAATTATACTAGACATTGCTGTCAGAGTGATTTTAAAAAGCAAAAACAAAAATCTACAAATCTGATTATTGCTTAAAAGTGCTTATTACTTATAGAATAAAGTCCAAGTTCTTCAGTGTGACATTGCTAATTTTGATCATATTCCAGCCTACATCTGCTATCTCATCTCTCCCCACTTGATTACAGAAAGTTCAGTCTATTACCAATTTTCTTGCTGCACAGAGTTACTGGAAACTCTGAGAACAAATCTGATCCAAATGCCTTTCGCAGACCTAATGTCATTTACCCCCGGATTTCCAGTTCTTATGCTGCCTCTGGGCCACTGGTTAGTCCACTCAAGAACACTTCCAGCTTGACCAGGTGGTGGCGCAGTGGATAGAGCATCGGACTGAGATGTGGAAGACCCAGGTTTGAAACCCCGAGGTCACCTGCTTGAGTGCGGGCACATCTGGCCTCAGTGTGGGTTCGCCAGCTGGAGCCAATGGTTGCTGGCTTGAGCAAGAGGTCACTTATTCTGCTGTAACCTCCCAGACAAGGCACATATGAGAAAGCAAGTGATGAGAAACTAAGGTGCCACAACAAAGATTGATGCTTCTCATCTCTCTCCTTTCTTGTCTTTCTGTTTCTATCTGTCTCTCTCTCTGTGACAAACTTTCCATGATCTTCTTCATTTTAGTTTTACTTGGCCCTGGTTGGGCAGCTCAGTTGGTTAGAGTGTTGTCCTGATATGCCAAGGTTGTAGGTATTTTCCCCTGTCAGGGCACATATAAGAATCCAGAATTAACCAATGAATGCCTACATAAGTGGAACAATTAATTGATCTCTCTCTCTCTCTCTTTCTCTCTCAATTCTTTTTTCTCTAGAGAAAAAAATCAGTCAATAAAATAGATAATTAAAAATTAGTTTTAATTGGATTGTAGTTGCTGTTAAATCTGAAGCTGTGAAAAGTCTGAAATGCTATCCTACTGTTCCCATACCCACATTCATATCACATCTATATCATATCAATATTATCTATATCTATATACATATATAAACATAAGACCTCTGAGTCAAGGAGCATACCCGTCTTATAAGTCAGCTTGCATCAGTTCCCAAGCCCTACTTCTCTATGAGGTGGCACAGGGAACTCTGTATATCCGCACCTGCAGGGCTTTGCACTGCAGAGGACTGAAGTTCCAATAGTGAAACTTGGTATTTATATAGGAGTTGCTGACACACTTGCCTATCCTTTCCTCTGGGGCTTGAAGGAAAGTGGGGAGAATGAAAATGGCCAGGGGGTGGGGGAGGGCAGGGGAGAATCCTTTCTGGGGAGAAGAAGGAAAGATCTCTACTTCACCTGTCTGTGATCTAAACAAATGGCTGCAAGGAAATGAATCTCTATATTTCGCCAGACGCCTCTACCATTAGGGATGCTCTTCAGTTCTCCTTTATCACAGGTGCCAGGGCTCTTTGCTCAGAAAATGCTGACTGCGGAAACATGACTGTATGTACTGAGCATTGTCGCCCAGTGGTTGCCCTTTCTCATACGATTTCTTCCCATCACTTCCTTGTGCCTCCTCTTATTTCCCTGCCTGAAAGATGAGAGAAGGGTAGAAAATTTCGCACAACTTTAATGGAGGTTTAGAAAAAAGCGCAGTGCATAGTAGTTTATAATGGTGTTAGATGTGGTCACTTTTAAAATTATAACCCCTAAAAAGGGCTCATTCTCTGGGGATGGCATGATATCTCCTGCTTACATCACAGGAACCACTGTCTGTGTCCATCTTACCTCCTCCAAAGAAATACACTGTCCTGGATCAGTCTACTGAGATTGGCATTCGTGCAAGGACAGTCACACTGTGCAGTGGGGCACAGTAGAGAGCTGGGTCTGAATTTCAGATAGACGTGATGAAGTTCACACCGTGGCTCAGTGAGAGAGGGATATATAATAGTATTTAATGAATGGTTCTAAAACAATTTTTTATATTAAAGAAAATTAAAATAATACTTCACACCAAATGCAAAAATTAGTTTAAGGTAGGTTCACTATTTAAGTGTGAAAAGCAAAATGTATTCTATTTTTTTGTAATTTTTTATTAACAAATCTGTCTCAATACCAGATTGTGTTTTTTGTCACATAGTATGTGCCTATTACATAGCATTTGAAAATATATTTTGAGGTTCAGGGGACATGTCTTGGTGTCTCTAGTGCTCTTTGCAAAAATAAGAAAAGTAATATTGTTATTGTTTACTACCTTCATTTTAAAATTTGTGATATTTCAAATACAATTCCTTAAGCATTTAAGATGAAAAAGTATCAGAGATGTGAAAAAAACTTGAATAAGAAGATAACTATAGAGAAACCCAGAGAGATAGTAGAATTGTAAAAATTAATTATTTGTAAAAACATTTTGAAATTTGTATAGTTTTAGAATTTTTAAAAATATTTTATTTATTGATTTTAGAGAGAGGAGGAGAGGGAGGAATGGGAAGCATCAACACATAGTAGTTGTGCCTTAGTAGTAGCTTATCATATGTGCCTTGACTGGGCAAGCCTGGAGTTTCGAACCAGTGACCTCAGCGTTCTAGTTTGACACCTTACCCACTGTGCCACCACAGGTCAGGCTAGAATATTTAATAAAATATAAATTTAAGGCCTTCCACATTACTTCCCAGCTCTTCTAAGTCTAAAATATCAGTAAATACTAAAAGATAAGATTGGCACTGATAAATACTTGTTGCATGGATTGATTAATATATTTAAAAGAATTTTTGATACCAGCAAATCAAATCTCCTATTCATCAGGCAGTTATGTTGCTGTATCACTTGTTTCCAAGGTAGAAAATGAAGGTGATGATAGCAAGATTAATTAATATTTGTTTTGTGTTATAAACAACTCCATGATTAAAATGATGTTTGTGTAGTGGGCATTTGTCATTGTTTTGTCTATTCAAACTCTTTCCCAGGTTTGGGAACCCCTTACCATGGGGAGGGAGGGGACTGTTGGCAAAGACCTCGTCCCCGAAACGCAGCTGGAAGTGCTCTCCACCTGGCTTGCTCAGTCTGCCTTGCAGTGACAGTACAGGCAGGTCACCTCAGGCTCTGCCACTCAGCGTCCCACTTATCAGATGTTGTCTCAAGAGCCAGTGCCATGGCAGAAAGGGGCGGGCAGCCTTTCCTTAGTCACAGCAGAGGTGGCAGCTCTGTAAGGTTGACCTTCTGAAGCTGGATTTCCCTGAGGTCGCAGCAAAATGCAGGGGTTGCTCAACTGGGGCTGGTGGGACGCTCCCCTCTCCTGGGTTGGGGCACTTCTCTCAGCCCACCCCACTCGGTCTTGTCCTGGGGCCTCCAAAAGATAATCACACCCAAATATTGTCAGAAATAAGTCAATTTTCCTAACTCTGTTTATTTCCTTTCAAAATATCATGCATTGAGTTATTATATTTCCAGTTCCTTTTTATAGTTTCTTGTCTGCTTACAGTATATATCAAATTTCTTGCATTTTTAGTCTTTGTTCCCAGTTTTTCTCTGAGAAAGTGCTCAAGCTTGCATACACACACACGCACCCCTCCATAAAACTAACAATAGCATAAAAACATAGGGCAGTTTCTTGTCTTACAGAAGACAGGAAACATTGATCTCTACAAGCCAACTGTGTATCTTCAGAACAGCGCCACTAGAAACATCTGTGCTCAGAATGAATGCTGGGTAGTGAAACAGGGGTGAGGTTTTTGTTTTCCCCAGACAATGAAGGAGCAATTTGCCTCAAGGGTTAATTCAATTCTCAATCTGTCAGGAGACAAAAGTGCCTGCAGTTTTAAAATGCCCTCCCCGCAAAACCCACCCAGTTTCTAGCCATAAAATTAAGAGGAAAAAAATATCAGGCCAAGCATGCCTTCTAAAAAAAGGGAAGTAGGAAAGAAAAATCAGCAGGACTTATGGTGCATGAAATAACATTGAGAGTGTGTCTCCATTGGCCAGGCAGGCAGCTCTGTACCCAACCAGTCTGATTGTGAAACGATCTCCTTAGGTGGGTCTCAGTCGGGGGCAGGTTCATGCCTTTCACTATGGAAACTGATAAAAGCCAGTTATGCCCTCACGCCAGCTCTGGCAGCCAGAGCATGTGCACATGACTTCAGGCCCACTGTTAAGACATTTCTGCCTGGGAACTTCACCCAGAAGAAGGAGCTGCGAAGCTGTGAGGCTTTTGTGATGGTGACAGCAATGGGTGGTGGATGATTCCATCCTGCTGTAGGCTTCCAGACGCCTTGCCCCCATCATCTCTCATTTATATTTCAAACCTGTATCTCTATTTCGTGAACACCTCTACTGTTTTAGTAATCTCATCTATACATAATCTCATCTATACAGTTCCCTTCTATCGCTTGCAAGCAATAACACAGAGGGGAATTAATAATAACATTTTTGAGTTATGGGATTGTAAACTATGGCATGTTGGGCTATGTAGGAGTCAATACATAGCACCTTTGAATTTTCTTCTTTTTCTCTTTCTTGCATTTTTAGTCTTTGTTCCCAGATTTTCTCTGAGAAAATGCTCAAACTTGCGTACACACACATGCACTCCTCTATAAAACTAACAATAGCATAAAAACATAGGGCAGTTTCTTGTCTTACAGAAAACAGGAAACATTGATCTCTACAAACCAACTGTATCTTCATACAGTTGGTCCTTCCTTCCTTCCTTCCTTCCTTCCTTCCTTCCTTCCTTCCTTCCTTCCTTCCTTCTTTTTTTCTTTCCTTTTGATTTTATATATTGATTTTTAGAAAGAGGAGTAAAGAGAGGGGAGGGGGGAGAAGTTGGAAGTATCAACTCATAGTGGCTGCTTCCTGTATGTGCCTTGACTAGGCAAGCCTAGGGTTTTGAACCGGCAACCTCAGCGTTCCAGTTTGGCACTTTATCTGCTGTGCCACCACAGGTCCGACACATTTTTGTATTTCTTTCTTTTTGTGTGTGTGTGTGTGTGACAGATACAGATACAGAGAGAAGGACAAAGAGGGACAGATAGGGACAGACAGACAGGAAGGGAGAAAGATGAGAAGCATAAATTCTTTGTTGCAGCACCTTAGTTGTTCATTGATTGATTTCTCATATGTGCCTTGACCAGGGGGCTGCAGCAGACCGAGTGACCCCTTGCCAAGCCAGAAACCTTGGACTCAAACTGGTGAGCCTTGCTCAAACCAGAAGATCCTGTGCTTAAGTTGGCAACCTCAGGGGCCTCAAACCTGGGTCCTCCATGTCCCAGTCCAACGCTCTATCCACTGCGCCACTGCCTGGTCAGGCCCCACCTTTGTATTTCTTACTCAAGTTCTCAACCAATGTAATTTTACTTATTTATCTTGTTTATCTCTCCCAGCCATAATATCAGAACTATAGCTCTGTGAACACAGGAGTTTTTGATTATTTCATTCATGGCTGTATCCTCAGCATGTTGGATAATACCTGGTTTGTAATAGGCCTTCAAAATTACTTGTTGAATGGGTGAATGAATAAATGGGAAAGGCAAATTAAAATAAAAACAACTTGATTACAGGTATACGATAATATCAGAAAATTGAACAAATGTTTACACTGGTTAATTTTATGGTATGTGAATCTCGCCTCAATAAAAATGACAACAAAAAATTCTATTCTTGGCTGAATAACACAGAAACACATTCATCTTTTGAAAGCCATCGGCTTCCAAGGTGAGTCAAAACAGGCAACAGTGTGCTCAGGTTAGAAAGCCAGTGCTGCCAAAGCCATTCATTATAGGTCTTTATTGAGCACCGACTATGTGCCAGGCTCTGTTTTTGTACTTGGGATACATCAGTGAAAAAAAGCAAGCAAAGTCCCCCTTCTCATGGAATCTGTGTTCCTATTGGAGGGTGGGGACACATAATAAAGAAGAGATATTTCATATAGAATTGTCAAAGTACTATCAAAAATAAAAATCCTATAGTAAGGTTGGGGCATCAGGAATGCTAAGGTTTTTTTTTTCCCTTCAATTTAAAATAGTGTAATTTGGGTACGTCTCTGAGCAAATGGCATTTGAGCAGAGATTTGAAAGAGGTGACGAAGTTAACCATATGGATATCTGGGGAGAGACTGTTCCAAATGGGAAGAATATGCTTGGTGTTTTCTAAAAACAGCAAAGAGGGTGAAATATGTGTGGTATCTTTTAAGAGGGTAGACTAGATAGGAAGGGGTGGTCAGAAAGGTAACAGGGAGATCAAACCTTGCAGTGTTATATAGACCATTAGAGAATTTGGACTTTTATTCTATATTGCATGGGAATTGGGTTTTGAGCATAGAAATGGATAACCTGACTTTATATTTTATTAAGATTACTCTGGCTACCAAATTAAGAACAGACTACAGAGAGGGAAAGATGGAAACAGGGAGGTGACTTTGCTGGCTCTTGCAGCTGCCCTGGTGAGAGATGAGAGTGGGTAGGACTGGAATAGTAGTAGTATAGGTGGGGAAAAGTAGGCAGATTCCGTATGTTGAAGATGGCACTGGCATGCTTTGCTTGCAGGGTGGCCAGTTTTTTTGTGGGAGAGAAAAATAAAGTTAAGGGTGACTCTGGTATGTTGACCTGAAAACAGAGAGGGAGTGACCATAAACTAATGTAGAAAGACCGTGGGCAGAGCAGGTTTGGGGTAAAGTTTTGGACATGTTAGGTCCAAACTTTGGACATGTTAGGTGGAAGATCTCCTTTAAATATTTAAAGGGAGATGTCATACAAATACCATATGATTTCACTTATATGTGGAATCTAAAAAACAAAATAAACGAACAAGCAGAACAGAAACAGACTCATAGTTGCAGAGAACAGACTGATGGTTGTCAGAGGGAAGGGGCTTTGGGGGGCTCTGAAAATGGCAAAGGGATTAAGAAGGACAAATTGGTAATTACAAAATAGTCATGGGGGATGTAAAGTACAGCACAGGGAATGTAGTCAATAATATTGTAATGACTATGTATGGTGCCAGGTGGGCACTGGAAATATGGTGCGGGGAGTCATTTTATAAAGTATGTGATTGTCTGACCACTATGCTGCCAACCTGAAAATATTACAAAACAATATGGAGTGTCAAATGTAACTGAAAAATAAAAATAAAAGAAAGCAAAGCAGGCCCTGGCCGGTTGGCTCAGTGGTAGAGCGTCGGCCTGGCGTGCAGAAGTCCCGGGTTCGATTCCCGGCCAGGGCACATAGGAGAACCGCCCATCTGCTTCTCCACCCCTCCCCCTCTCCTTCCTCTCTGTCTCTCTCTTCCCCTCCCGCAGCCGAGGCTCCATTGGAGCAAGGATGGCCCGGGCGCTGGGGATGGCTCCTTGGCCTCTGCCCCAGGCGCTAGAGTGGCTCTGGTCGCAACATGGCGATGCCCAGGATGGGCAGAGCATCGCCCCCTGGTGGGCAGAGCATCGCCCCGTGGTGGGCGTGCCAGGTGGATCCCGGTGGGGCGCATGCGGGAGTCCATCTGACTGTCTCTCCCCATTTCAGCTTCAGAAAAATACAGGAAAAAAAAAAAAAAAAAGAAAAGAAAAGAAAAGAAAGAAAGAAAACAAAGCAAAGGAAGATGTCATATAGGCTGTTGGGTATATGAGGTGGAAGCTTGGGAGAGAAGTCTGAGCTCGGATATATGAATTTGAGAGTTGTTGGAATAGAAATGGTGTTTAACGTCATGAGAATGGATGAGTTCACCGGGGCTGAGTGTGGAGGGAAGGGTGAAGAGAACTGAGAACCAGGCTCTGAGAGAGCTCTGACCTGAGAAGGCTGAGACATACAGAGGCACCAGGGGATGAGAAGGAACAACCATTGAGGCAGGAGGTAAATCAGCGAAGTATGGCGTCCTAGAAATTCCAATGGGAACCACGATAGGTAGCGTAATGAATAATAGAGTGGTCGGTATATTAGACATCACCGTATCTTCAGTTAGGCACGGAGTGAGAATTGACCACTGGATTGGTCCATGTGATTGTCATTAGGGACCTTTACAGGAGCAGCTTTAGGGCAGCGGTGGGAGAAACTCTGCTCAGGTGGGTTTAGGAGAGAAGAGCAGGAGAGGAATTGGAGACAATGGGTACAAATAATATTTTGGGTGAATCTTGCTGCAAAGCAGTGGCTATAGGGAGCAACCGGCAAAGGAACTCAGTTCAAGGGGGGCTCTGGGTGGCATACCACAGCACCCACAACATCAGTTTTGGGGAAATGTTTTCTCTTAGGGAGGAAAATGCTTCTTGATGCTGTTCTTTTCTCCTAAAGAATAGTATCTATCTATTAACATTAGGCACCGGGCAGATTATATTGAAGATCTTGTTAAGGCTGTCTAAGAATAGTATCTAGAAGAAGAAAATAAGATTTAAAAAAAATCAAATTACCCCTATCCTAGAGCAGATTCTCCTAATAGATACGTTTCTAGACATTTAATAATCTATGTTTATTCTCTTACCCAATTTACTATAACATCTGACCCAGTGACCTGAAAGATTTAAAGCAGCTACTAACCATACCTCATTTTCACAGAGCAATGGCTTATGCTTGGTAATTGCTATGCTAATGGTTTCCCCGGGGACTCTCAGCTTCACCAGTTAAAATTGAGGTGATGTATAACCCCTCAGGTCCACCTATGATTATGATTATTTCCTAGCTGTGAAAACCAGAAAGTCATATGCTGGAACATTTTGAATGTATTTACCCCATTGGTCATAAGAAGTGGGTTAAAGACAAATAAACTATAGAAACTAAGAAGAAATGAAAACAGCTATTTAATTTCAAATCTTCTGGATTTCATACTGATTTTCTTCCCTCAACAGAACAGGGGAAAGTGCACTGGATGGTTGTGGCCTCATGTTACTTGATTTCTGTACAGCATCAACCCTGACTGGTCTCTCTCCTGGAGACTTTCCTCCCCTGGCGTTCAAGGCTCTAGTTCCTTCCTGATTATTACTTCGCTCCACTCTGGCAGCCCCCCAGGTCCACGAGGGCTCCTTTTTCTTTCTCTACTACTTATGTGTAGATGTCTCTATTCTTCACTTCTATTACGCTGGCCCAGGATGGTGCGATGGACTGCATGGCTTCAAATCTACTGACATTCTGGTTATGTTTAAATATCTTTGTCCAGAGGTCCAGACCATTCAATCCAATAGCTGCTGGGCAACTTTGGAACATGTTCCCCAGACATCTTTTTTTTTTTTTTAAATCTTTTTTTTTATTTTTATTTTTATTTTTTATTTATTCATTTTAGAGAGGAGAGGGAGAGACAGAGAGGAGAGACAGAGAGAGAGAAGGGGGGGAGGAGCTGGAAGCATCAACTCCCATATGTGCCTTGACCAGGCAAGCCCAGGGTTTCGAACCGGCGACCTCAGCATTTCCAGGTCGACACTTTATCCACTGCGCCACCACAGGTCAGGCTCCCCAGACATCTTAACTCAATTGTTTTTGAAACCATGGCACCTGGATCTATAGGACAGCTGGAAGCTATTTTCAGTATCTGCAGAAAACCAGTAAAAGTGACTCATGTACTACGGCAAAGTTGCCCATACCGCTTAAAATGTCAACTGTCTTTGCTTTAGTCTAGAATTATAATTAGCACACTGTGCAAATATTATAATCCCAGGCTAAGTTTTGATGGGCAGTTATGTCTTTGATGAATGAAACTCAGCAAATGAATTCATTTATTTTACAAATACAGTTTGGTAGATAAAAATTTTTCAAAACATGGGGTGGACATAGAAGAAAAGATATTTTTGGTGGTAGAAAAGCTGGGGGAAATTGTACTTAAAAATGTATTCTGTATCTTGAAAACCAGAAAAAAATAACATTTGTTGATTTGACAGTAATTTGCAAATATCAGCTCTGCCTCTCCTATGGGATTTGGTCCTTCTTTTTCATTTGACTCACTCCTGAGCAGTGTGTGACACACAGCTGCACAAGCAAATCTTCCATTCATGACCTGTCCAATACCCCAATCCTAACCCACGCAATAACCTTCTTTCCATCTCCCTGGGCAGCAACTCTGGGGGGACCTGTCCAGTTCCCACTGCACAGTTGGTTATCTTGACAGTATGGTTAAGCTGCAAGAGAATTCAATAAGAAGAGATTTGTCTACTTGGCTTAACATTAATGAGTGCCACCGCTAAGATAGATGAAAGTTAACTGTCTTTGGGGTCGGTGACTCTACCTTCTGCCCTTGGGCCAGCAGTGATGGCCACACCAATATTGACATAATGTGACCACTCACTTGTGTGCAGAACAGGCTGCTTTCCTCATTCCAATCTCCTCACTGCAGTCCAAACAGAGACTTCGGTGATCAATGTAGAAATGTAGAGGAGGATTTGAGCCATCTGAGTGTTTGGGGGCTAACATTGAAAAGTGTGCTTCTATTGATACTTAACCACCTATGTGACCTGAGCAATTTGTCCCTCCCAGGCTTTGCTTTTTTCTTCTCTGTAGTAGGGATTATAATATCTATTTGGCTAGGTTGTTTTAAATTAAGGTAGGTAAAATCTCATATATATAGTTGGACCTTCGCATGGATTGAATGTTTGTGTCCCGGAAAAATTCATATGTTGAAATACTAACCCCCCTAGGTGGTGGTATCAGGAGCTGCATCTTTGGGAGTTGATTAGTCATGAGGGTGGAGCTCTCATGAATGGAATTAGTGCCCTTATAAAAGCAGCCAGAGAAGGCTTCCTTGCCCCTTCTGCCATATGAAGTTACAGTAAGAAAACAGCAGTCCATAAGGAAGTGGGTTCTCACCAGACACTGAATCTGCTGATGCCTTGATCTTAGACTTCCATTCTCCAGAACTGTGAGAAATAAATTTCTGTTGTTTGAAGCATTTCATTGTTGTAGTTTAAATATACTAAGATAGACCTTTTCTTAACATTCTCGTGTGTGTCTGCTCTCTGCTCTCACCACGTTTGTCTGCCATGTTATCCCTCTTTTATAAAACACCCATTGTTTCTCTTTTCTATCCCATTCAATCACTAGATCTTTTTTCTCAGACACAAATATCTGTCCATTTCTCTAAGAACAACGCCTATTTCTTAGACCACTATTCTAACTGCTGTGATCAAGTATAATTTCCAACTGACACCTGTTTATTTCCCAGTTCTCTGATGTAAGCAAAATCTATTTCATTATCCTCCTGGTGAGTTCCATTTGCCTCTCTATAGATTGCAGGTTCAACTTTCATTTGTGTCAGTGGGAGTTCTTCCTGTGAAATCAATTCAAAGGAACCCCAGCAGGGGAAAGGGAGTGTCAGGCAGAAAAATAAAGAAGACATTTGCTCTTAAGGATGTCCCTTGGGCAGCTGTCCGTAAAAATAAAGAGCTCCTGGTCAGCACCAACCATTCAACTTTTTATATACGTAGTTGAGTTCTAATTACTTCACTCATCTTTATTCCATCTTTAATCTTAGCTTTAAACTAATACCACCATTAACCCTCAAAAGCTTATTAAATTTAGTTTGGATCCCAATTGATCTCAAGAAATGGGAAAATCAAATGCTGAACATGTCAGCAATGTGGAATGTCATGGATTAGGCCATTTAGTAATTACCAGAGCAGGCCTGGTGGGTAGGGACTTGGTCTTGGGAGTCAGATATATGAGTTTCAAGCCTATTGGCTAAGAGTGATTCTAAATGACTACCTTTCCGTGGCTGTTTCCTTTAATCACAACAGCAGCAAGACCACTAAATGGAGTAAGAAGGAGAGATCTGAGTATAGTTTTTGGTACAAAGTAAGCATTGCTCATCGGCAGGCATGCTAAACACAAACCAGACCCCAGCCCTCCTCTATTGGTCTCGGAATTACCACAATTCCTTACTGTGGCCTGCAAATCCCTGTGTGATCTGGCCACTGCCCACTCGCTACTCTGATCCTATTCCACTGTCTGCTTCAGTGGACAATGATGCTCCAATAACCACATTCTTTCCTGTCTTAGAAATCTGCCCTTTATTGTACTAAAAAAACCTTTATCCCTGCTCTTAACGTGATGGGCTCTTAACATTCAGATATACATTCTACTGTCTCCTCTGGAAAGCCTCCTCTGACTTCTCGGCTAAAGAAGGTTCCCCTGTCCTCCACCGCCCCCATTGCCCCTAGTACTTCCTGTCATGTCTCCCTGCTTGTTTCCTTCCGTGCATCCATTACAATCTGTTACTCATATGAACTGTTTATTACTGTGCTTCCTTCCTTATTGTTTGTCTCCTACTTCTGAGGAGGTGATTCATAAAGCCAGGGGTCTCGTTTGTCTTGTTCATTACTGCATCTTCAGCAGTGAGAAGTGATTCTGAAACACAAAAGGGGCTCGATAAATAATCTTAAGTTAATATTTGTAGAGTCTTACATAGTAAGTGTTATTATTAATTGCTAAATAATATGATTTCTTACATTAAAATGTCATCCTTTGCAATAATGTTAAATGATTAAGTAGCAATTGAAAAGTAATAAACTGCCTTTAAAATATTGTAGCAATTAACATTTAGACTTATTTCCAATGCTGTTAAGAAGGAAAGCCAAGAATGCATACATTTGTCTGGGTAACTATTTATAGTAGAGTTAGGTAATTGCAATTCCCAAAGCATTTGAGTAAATCTAGTAAGATAAGATTTGAAATACAGTATTTCTAATGATATCTAGAACCAACAAATGTCACAATGTTTCTAATAACATCTAGAACCAGGTAATACCAATGATTTGGCATGCACAGATAGACTTATTAGCTAAATATTTAGCTATTTTTTAGCTATTTTTATGCAGGCATATTTAACTGAAGAAGCAAGTGAATTTTTATACTGTATTTAAGGTTTAAAGGTCTAATATAAAGGCAAGAGAAGGACAGAAAACCCTAAATTCAAAAAAGCAGTGATTTTTTTTTTGTATTTTTTGAAGTTGGAAACGGGGAGGCAGTCAGACAGACTCCTGCATGCGCCCGACTGGGATCCACCCGGCATACCCACCAGGGGCAATGCTCTGCCCATCTGGGGCGTCACTCTGTTGCAACCAGAGACATTCTAGTGCCTGAGGCAGAGGCCAAGGAGCCATCCTCAGGGCCCAGGCCAACTTTGCTTCAATGGAGCCTCGGCTGTGGGAGGGGAAGAGAGAGACAGAGAGGAAGGAAAGGGGGAAGGATGGAGAAGCAGATGGGAGCTTCTCCTGTGTGCCCTGGCCGGGAATCGAACCCAGGACTCCTGCACGCCAGGCTGATGCTCTACCACTGAGCCAACCGGCCAGGGCCAAGCAGTGACTTATTTTTGTAATTGTTACTTACAAGCTGCATGAACTTAAAGTCAGTCATTTCATCTCTTACAGCCTGAGTTTTCTCATCTGTACCACTAGGATGAGTATCATAGAATTATTGTAGGAGTTAACCAGACAATGGCTAGGAATGTTCTTGGCCCATAGTTGTTTGCTTCTAATCAAGTATCAGCAGAACAATGGTGTGTATGACTCTTTAATATAAATTTCTTATTAATAATTTTTTTCTTGCTGTAATATTTTAAATATTGTTGTTTTCCATTTGACCACAAAGCATCTCTCTACCAAGAAGACAGCAACAAAGCAAAGCTCAAATACCATAAAAAAAAAACAAAAATAATTCAGTACTTTTCATTACATCAACAATTGTTATCTGTGGAAACTGATTAAAGTCCGTTTAACTTAAGAACTGATATAATTCTTTGAACAACAGATACACCTGTTAATAAATATTAATGCTATATAGATTTTCTAGTACAAGAGAATTGGGTAGGAACATTCTAGAATTCTTTATCAGGCTCTCATTTACCTAGAGATTTCAGTGTTGTTTTAAAAGCCAAATGATTTGAATGCCCTGATATTTGCTTATAGACTTTCCTTTTTTCCCCCTTCAGCCTCGCTCAGTGATTCTCTTCAGTGTACATAACGATTACTGTGCAGAATTCTGTATATAAACCATGCTTTAGGTACATTTAAGGGAGTTTCCAAAGGTGGTTTTGATTATATACAATTATGGCTTTACCTCCTGAGACGTAAAGATTAATTTGCTCAGCACTGATCCCCTACAAGCTGGCCTCCCACTAAAGAAACTGGTTTGCTCTGAACCTCCATGCAAATTAGTTTTGGGTCAGTGCTTAACAATTTAATCCTAGTCAACTGCAAGTTTGGACACCAACCTCATATTCCCATATCATCATGACAGGGAGGGGCTGGAATTACCCTCAACAATGAATGCTTAAGATGGAAAGATAGGATTGGAGCCAAGGTTCTGTCAACAAATATTGCTGTTGTATCTTGGCCTCTGATGAGCCAGGGGAGGCACCATGTTTCCATAATCACGCAGAGCCCTAGAGCACAAGGGTTGGGGGTCGCTCTCTTAAAATATGCAACACAGGCCGACTATGCACAGCCCAGGCACGTCTACTATATGTGGTGATGGGCTATTTGCACTGGTTTGTGTGATACCCATTATTTGAGGGTCCTCCATTTTTTCTAAGAAACAACTTCTGTGAGTTAACTTCTCATCATCTGTCTACCCAATCCCACTAAAATCATAATAGATGTAAGTCTAAATACACTGCTCACAAAAATTAGGGGGTCAGGGAATGTGCAGATACCCCAGTACTTTTAGCCTTTTGTATAGTGCATTTTCACCAATAAAATAAAAGTTGGTTTTGCATCTCATTTGCATAATCAAACAACTTTCTTTGACTTGTTTGCTTTTCTGATGTTCTTGTTTAATAAAAAAATCAAATGCTTATTTTTTTATTGCTTCATATTTATTTAGAAATATCCCCTAATTTTTATGAACAGTATATATGTTCTACATTTAAAATTTTTGTTTCTTTTTATTTTGAAGATGATCATTTCTCTGGTTGCTTTCTTTATCTTTTCCAACAGTTCGAAAGGTAAGGATCACATAAGACCAAAACCCTAAGCCTCAATTTTTCCTTCTCTAGCAAGCACTCTTCTGCCTATGCTGCTATAGTATTGAAATCCAGAACTTTTTATATCTGCCAGATGATTAGAGTCTGTTGGATCAAAGCAGCAGAAACAACAACTTGAATTCGATCACTACTTTCCACGTTCTTGTGACAAGTACTTCAAAATATTATCTTATTTAATGCTCATAAGTACCCTCTGGAGCAGGTATTACTATTTGTGTTTCATAAGTGAGTAAACTGATGCCCAAAGAGTCAAAGGGGCTTGTTTGTGGATATTTAGCAAAAGGATGATCAACCTTTGAATCAAACCCAAATCTGTCTGACTCCAAGTTCCAAGTTTTAAAAGAATGATTCTTTCCACCTTTCCACTCTAGAAATGAGAAGGAACTTACCCCAATCTCTATTTCTGTCTCTTTGTCCCCAATATACCACAAAGCCTGCTTCATATAAAAAGACTTGTGCTTTCTCTTTAAATATTGAAATATTGCCTCTGCAGTTACAGATCAAATGTTATTTTTAATAGTTCAACCATGAAAACTCATTATCAGTAATAAATTTAGTTATAAGTTCATTGACAAAGACATTTCTAGAACATACATTTAACATACCTGCGCCATTCTAATGTGACTGGTTGTCTGACTTCTATGTTCACTGTAACTTTGAAGCCTCAGACGAGAAGATGGCAGAGTGTATTGATAGAAGGTATACATGGTAGATGATCACTCTTTTTCTTTTAAAAAAATATTTGTATTTACTGATTTCAGAGAGAGAGGGAGGGAGAAAGAGGGAGACAGAAACACCAATCAGTTTTTGTATGTCCCCTGACCAAGGATTGAACCAGCAACCTCTGCCCTTTGAGATGATACTGTAACCAACCAATCTATCTATCCAGGACAAGGGTAGATGACAACTCTTTTATCCTAATTAACATATGTTATTTTACTTTTTAGATAGTCCTGACAAGTGAGAGATGTGACAGAAAAATAACAAAGGCTGATCTGACAACTTAAATTTAAGATATAAATAAATAGTTCCACTAAACTCATGAGACTCTAGAGTGTAATTCTATTACAATACATTATAATGGCTGATGTTTATGTTGATTTTGAGCCATTATTCCATATAAGTGCTCTCTTAAAATGGTAAGAACACTTTAAATATATTTTAGAATGCTTTGATTACAAGTTAGATTAAATAATAAACATTTCTTATGACTATGAGAGTAAACTCGAGTTTAGAAATTCATCATTCAGAAAAATACATTTTCCAGGGGAATTCCACTTTTATGGTAGAGTGCATCAACCCACGAACAACTGAGTCTACCCTTTAATTTACTTCCATAGTATTTTGGAGTTGTGTGGTGGGTATGAAATTGGAAATATTGAAGTTTGTGCTGCCTGTGACCAAATCAGCCAAATAAGTAGAGACAGGGATTGAATTTTCATGGGTGCTTTATTCAAGTGGCCAGTGATTTGAGGAGATGGGGGTTCTATTCCCAAATTATCTCTACCTCCTATCCCCAGCAAACCATTTTATAAGGGGAAGAAAAATGTAGGTAAGGGGTTTGGAATTTCAAAGGAGAATTAATCAAATTATAGTCAAAGTTAATTGGGTCATAGTCAGTGGGCTTCATTCCTTGGAGCACAAAGGCTTTGCTTGCAGACCCCCCGGGGCACAAAGGTGGACAACTTGCAGATTAGGTCCCGCAGGCCTACTCAGGCATCCCAGCTCCTGGAATAAAGCCTCTATCTGCATTAACCATTAAACCCATTGACCATAAGCAAAGCCACCATTACTCAAGCTAAAATTTTAACTCTTGAGTTACTTCTATGCGATATAACATCAGTTTCCTCACCTTAGCTAGTCTGACTATACAGTAGTCACCCCTTATCAACAGGGATAGTTCAAGACCCCCAGTGGATGCCTGAAACCAAGGATATAGTACCAAACCCTATGCATACTATGTTTTTCCCCCTATATACATACTTTTCACTTAAACAAAGCACCTAACATCTTCTCTTTGGCGTATCTGAATTGTCAGCATCACTACTCTTGCGCTTTGGGAACATAATTAAGTAAAATAAAAATGACTTGAAGACAAGCACTGTGGAACCATGACAGTCGATCTGATAACCAAGACAACTAAGTGATAAATGGTAATCGATTCAGGTAGGGGGATATGATCCAAGCCAATAAGAAACCAGAGTCGTTCTCAGGACTTCATTTTTAGAGTTGTTAGGAAATGGGCGCCCTTTCTCCCTGCTGGCCTGCTAGCTGTACGGATGACGCTGGTCTGGAACCTCCATGGTCATCCTTCATCCACATGAAGGGAGCCTCTCGGAGAATAAGGCCAACATAGACGGAAGTAGAGCTGAGAAATGAAGTGTCAGAAATATGATGATAAACTTTAAACCTGTGGACTCAGCCAGGCCAAAGGCAACACTGTAGATGTTCCAGTTGTTGGAGCCAACTAAATTCTCTTTTACTTAAAATGTTTGAGTTAGATCTCTAGCAATTTCACCCCCCCATTCTTATTCATATTCTCCCTAAGCCTTGATTTTTCTAGTTTGTAAAATGGTGATGAGATTCTCTACATCATGGAGTAAGATTTAAATTGAAATGATGCATGACAACGATGTGGCACGTATTATATCTTCAACAAATAAACTCAACAGCAGATAAGCCCTCAGATTTTCTCCACAACAGGACTTCTTGCTGTGGTTCCCCTCTGCCTGGCTTCCAGCTCATAGCTGTTGTTCTTACCTTCTCCTGCCTTCATTTGATCAGGGAGATGCCTGTTCCTTTGCTGATGGGCCCGGGAGCTTCCTCTTGCTCTTGGACAACAGATGTTCTCAAGAAGTAAATTTCTCTGTCCTGCTTTGCACAGGAATTGTGAAAGATCTCACCTAGAGAAGACAGCAAACCCACAAGAATTCCCAAGAAGACCACATCGAAGGCACAGATGAGCTGATTTTGGTCCTGGTTCAGGAACATCTGGAGGAACAGCTGTGGACGACAAGAACGTGTTTATCTCCTTTGTAAAGAAAAGTAGAGAAAAGGCAGGGAGTGCAGCATGACAAAATAGAGATCTGTTCCCATCGTTCGAACTTGGGACGGAAAATAATTGAGTAAAAACACAGCTTGTTTTTAAATCAAATAGCCTGAAGGGTAATGAGTTCAGCGGGTAGAAAAAACCCCTGAAAGTCTTTAATCCATTAGCTCTATGCCTCCCACCTGCTACTGATATTAGTTGCAGGGTATCTATAAAGTATATCTGTATCTGATCTCAAAATTTTCTTCACCAGAAAAACCTCAACTTTTCCCTTATTATTAGAATGTTAACTCCCTTGGGGTTTTATTTGGGAAATGGTATTATTGATGTCCTGAAAAAGTCCTTAAAATTTACTACACTTTCACAAGTCAGTATGTTTTTCTTTCTTTTGGCAAGATTGAAAAGACTGTACTATAATTTTTTTTTTTTTCACAAATGAATTCAGTAGTTTGGGCTTCAACCTCACGAATTTATGATCATGGCTTTGAAAAGAATTTTGTTGTTTAAAAAAGTGCCTGCCTCATACTTCCCAAAACTAGGAAAAATAAAATTTAAGCATTTGTGATACTTGGAAAAAAGGACACCAGTAGCAATTTTATGGTTGAAACTTTAACTATAATAACCATGTATTTTTTTTTGCTTGTAGCCAAGTTACTGAGAGCCTTTTTTTTCTTTCCTTATAAGCAGTCTTGAGACTTCAAGAAATTGGAGAAGAATCAGAACCCGATAATAAACTAGCTATGAGGCATGTTAGACTGGTTATTAAAGTACAATTTCTAATCGTCTTTGGGGGAAGTTATAAAAAATAAATTCTAGAATATGCATCAATGAAAATAGAAAAGAGAAATCAGGTTTATTTTTAAAAGGAGAAAATAAAACCCCTTATAAAACATATGGGTTTAGCTTAATAAGAAACAGTTTCTAGACAAACATAGATGAATGATTCAACAGCAGCAGGACACCCCTTTATGTAAATACTGAACTGTGGGACTCAGAAAAACAAATTCAAAGAAAAACATTATTAATCAGCTTGAGTTTTTCCCCCCACTCAACATTCTAAAAGAACAAAGAGACCAACATTAAGGAATGCTTTCAACATGAACAACAGGCTGAGCATGGTTTAGTGTTATCCTTGATAAAACTTTTCAATTATTTAGAGACTTTCTCTTCACTATTCTTCATTTTGATGTATCATACATGGGAAAATAGTCAAACATCAAAATGCTATAATGTCCTAATTGCTTTTCCTTTACAATATTGCTTGTTGGACTTCTGGTTGACCCAGCATATATGCTGCACCCCCTTATTAGATGAGAGCAGGTACTAACTATGTAACTGACTTAGAGAATACCTTCTATACCAGCACTCAGAGGACCTTACTGAAAAGTGTCTTATATAGAAAGCCACAATAAAGAGTCTTAGCTTGGGATCTTATACAAACTGAATATACAAAGTAAAGTGGAGATTTAAGATGGTCTTCTGATGTTCTAAAACACTTTCAACTAAAATAGGCAGGAAATGGACAGAGAATGGTTTTTGTTCCTTATCACTGTAATTTTCTTTACTGAATGTCAAAATCTGTGCAAATGTAGCTGTTCTGAGAGTCACAGGATGGATTTTAGGCACCTGTTAGATAAATGTTCAGTCACTCACATCTTACCCAGCAGACAGAACCATTGGCTCAATTACTTTGTGACTAACCATATTCATACTCTTTTCTTTAGGTAGTTTTGCTTACACATGAAGAGCTCATTGCAGGGTTGGGATGGGGCACCATCCAGATAGAAACACAAAACTGTCTATATATTTCTGAAGAGCTGTGTTAACCATGAGGCTAATACATTTAGATTATTGGGTGGCTGATGTTAATTTGAAACTGGTATTTGAATGTCTCTTTATACATGTCTTTGTTAGGACTAAATGTTGTATTAAACTGAAATTGCCATGCTGAAGATGCTTTTAACTTTATTCTTATAAATAAATAATTTTGAGTACATATAAATTCATATTGTAGTGAAGTAAATAATTTCTCAAATATACTTAATGTGCATTTGTATACATCTAACCCATGTTGAAAAATATTTATCAGTAAAATAGTTACATAAAAATAATTTCTCAATAAGACTCACTTTTAATAGAGATCTAATAGGTAGATAAATAGGTCAATCTAATTTTTAGATTAAAGGCTTATATAATTTACTATTATTAAACACATAATCTTAAATGTGTGTTTATATCTTAGATCCAACTTTAGAAAAAAATAAGAATTTTAACTGGCTTAGTTTTATATTTTATATTAAATCTTTACAACATTTAATAAGACATCATTTATATGCCATTAAGAATCCCAGTAATAACCATTTTCAGCTATTTGAGAATTCAAAACAAATGAGGTTTTATAAAGTATTACAAGGTAATCCTTTGGCAAATGAGATTAGTTATCTATTTTTACTTGCATTACAAAAAATAATTAGCAATTTCCACAAATAGCAAGGTTTTCAAAGCTTTTTATTAGCTATTGTTCTGTGTACTGTTTAAAAAAATGTGTAAACATTATAACAATAAAAAATTTAATCATGTTATTTACCTGAAATCTCCTCTCTTCAACAAATCAAGCTATTTTTATATTACAGTATTTGCTTTCTTCTTCTTATCTATATGCATGCATTTTAAATCGTTTTAATTATATAACATGCATTTGTGAGGTATTTGCTTATGCTATTGTCATATTAAATAAAGTACACTATTATAATCTATAAATTGGCTGTTGTGTTTTAGCTTTGGTTTGTATGAAGTGCTTTAGTTTGTGCTTTCTGGATATCTACATTCATAACCATGGGAAATAACTATTGGTCTTAGGGGTATTAAAATAAAATTAAAAAATATTGAAACTATATTTCTTTTTGTTACTTAACCTGAAACATTATGTTTTCTGACTGTAAGTATGACAAACCAAAAGTTGGCCGACAGCAAGAATTGTCATTTCTGTTCTTATGAACTTCTTATAGTAATTGACTCTCACCCAAACATAAAATTATACCAATGCTCTCCTTGTCCTGGCTGCTCTGATGCACATTGAAGAGTTTCATTATGTCAGCAGGTTCTCGACTTTCCATTCTACAGGAAATCAAGCAATGGAGAACACTCAACAGAGACATGCTCTGCCTCTAGCTATCTGCAGAGCCCAAATGTATGCACTTATTAGCTCTTTCTTTCATTTCTACTAGTAACTTTTTTAAATGTAAGTACTTTACCAAATATTTTGCCAATGTTTTTCCTAATTCTCCTAGTGAGTGTACAAATTCAGTCCTCTTTTGTGGATGAAGAAACTAAGATTTTCAGAGCTTGAGAACTCGACCAAAGTTACCTCTTTATGGATCAACGCTATAGGGGTAGGGTTTGAGTCCAGGCCGACTGTCTCAACAGCAGGTACATACAACCACTAAAATGCTCTCTATCGAAGAATAGAAAGTTTGAGAACATTACAACTGTTGAAAAATATCTCATTGCTATCATTGTCCGAGGATTTAAATGTTAATATCAAGACCATTAGTCTGGGGAGAGCATTCCTGAGTCTGTCTTAAGGTATCTCTTTTCTCTTAATGTCATAAATTTGTGGATTTTATGTATAATATACTACGGAGCTGCTTTGTGTATAGGATCATGATATGGTCCTTCACTATTTGCTCAAGGGATTGAGTTTCTCTTTCCTGAAGGGCCTTGGATATATTTTGAAAAAAAAATTAAAAAGATGTTCACTTTTCCTTATGTAGATGATCTAAAGATTTATGAAACAGAAGAGAAGGTAAGAAGATGCTGCTTTCTTCATGTTACTGCCCAGCCACTATTGTAGTATACTTACTTAGCCTTTGCTACAAATAATGGAACTGGCTCAATATACTGGAGATTTCAGAGCCTGTGTTTTATGACATGTCTAGTAC
Source organism: Saccopteryx bilineata (assembly GCF_036850765.1). Lineage (NCBI taxonomy): Eukaryota > Metazoa > Chordata > Mammalia > Chiroptera > Emballonuridae > Saccopteryx > Saccopteryx bilineata. The sequence goes on along the minus strand of NC_089491.1, from coordinate 294,474,593 downwards.
CAGGGAGTAGCAGGGAGGACATGTAGATCATTTTTCCCAGGGACAGTTGGTAACAGTTACAACATAATAGGTAGCTACTCTAGAGTTTAGAGCCATTTAAGAAAACATATAACTGAGCCTTTGTGGAGGCAGTGAAAAAGAAAGCAATGACTCATCTCTAACTACTGAGAATGCAAGAGTATGATTACAACTATTCCTTTGGAGAGGTATAGTATGAAAGAGACTCCTCTCTATAGGTAAACTTCTCTTTAATTAACGACTAGATTTGGCAAGGTGTATTATGCTTCAAATTTTGTTATGTATTTTGTGTTCTTGGAGATACTATTCTGGTAAGTTTGTCTTCTGTGGCTATAGGACAGATGCCATCCAGTTCTGTTAAGACTATTGAACTCTTTATAGACAATACAATCAATTGAAAAAACTATCAAAAATGATAGGTCAGCTCTCTTTCTCAAAGTGAAGTCTTTCAAGAAACAACTAGAAAGCATGTTCAAGATGGGTTCACTAGACAGAAATGGAATAAAGTTAGCTGGAAATAAGAATACAAATATCTTAAAAATATCTTCATGATGTTATGCATTTGAACATTGTTAATTTCCACTTTGATTAATCACTATACTTGGTTCTGTTTACATAATTTAAAAAATGTATCTAACTAAAGAGATTGTGCTAATTATTCCACAACCATCTGCCCTTTGTCTCTCCAGCAGCAGAGCATGGCAGGCTTTAACATTTTAAATTATTTAATTACTAACTAATGAGAAAATTTTAGAACTAATATAGATTTTGTAGTGCAATTTATAGTCCAAATAACACTGTACATAATTATGGAACATATTTTTCAATAACTTCTTAAGAATGTACACTCTGGGTGAAAGAAAATCAGATAAAGGCATTAACCTCTTGTGGAGAGACTTCATTAGGAACAAAATCTAAGAATTTATTATATGATTCATTAAAGAGTTATTTAATATTTACAATGACTTATCAATTTGATTTACTGTTCAGAGGGAACATGACACTAGATTAGGCGATAAAGGATTAGGAGCCAGTCAATATTAAGATTATAATAAATATTGTACTTGCTCTTAATAGTTATCATTTTAGACCAGTTATTGAAATATCAGCAGAACACAATGGTAAGCTGTTTTATATAAAGAGTTGATATCACAAACAGTGCGGCATGTGTTTCTCAATAGACTTGCATTAACTTATCAACAATGTCCTCTTCAGTGTCTTTAGCGACTGGTAGCAGGGATGTGTGAAACTATGTGGAGGATAAGATAAGTTCTTCTGCTAAAGTCTTCAGCTTTAGATGGTTCTTTGAACTGGTTTAAGTTGCATAGGAAGCAAGCAAATAGGAAATAAGTTGTTTAATTTACTAGGTATTCTTATTGAAACAAAAACTATTCATTGTCATTGAGTAGTTCATATTTTGTTACATGGAAAGGTATATAGTTATATCTAGATGGATTTAATACAGATGTGTTCACTGTCAACAATTTATTTCTTTCTATGTTCCTTTTAAATAGAACCTAAAGCTTTGGCTTAGGTATAAGAAGCTTTGTTTCACCTACAAGATAGAAAAGATATTTCTCTTTCCTCATTTCTATGTTTGAAAATTAAAATAAATCTAGTGTATGCTGTAGGAAAAAAAACATTAAATTGGAAATGATGGTATAAATTTTAGTTTCTAGTCTCTTTGTAAGTAGCCAATAATTAATGGAATGACAATGAGCAAATTGTTTAACTGCCCTTGGTCCGGGTTTCCTTATTTGTTGAATTGGGGAGTTGGTGATTATTTCCTCTGTTCCTTTGCCCAGCTCTCATGGTTCTGACGCTGCTGGAGGTGGGGCTCTTTCATGGGGTTGTAAGGAAAGCATTCCTGGAGACCCATGTATGGAGGTCGGGGGCACGAGGCTTTTGTAGTAAGATTCATTCTGGGTTGAAATGAAAGGCTGCCCGCGGGTTCCCACAGTCTCATCTCTACCTGCCCTGTCGTGGAAAAAGTCCAGCACAGTCTTCATTAGGCCTGATACAAAGACCAGTGTCCAGATGTTCAGTGTCAGGATTCAGTCCGGCTAGTCCTCATCAGGCTAGCCTAGCCTGTGTTCCCAGTTGGGCTGCTTTTACCTGGCATTGTGTTCAGGGCCACACTGGAAGCCTGCATGGCTGCCAGCCCCCAGGAGCTGCTGACCTGTGCAGTTTCTAGGGCCATATGGCTACTTAGAGAATGTGCCAATGAATGGGGTATGTGTTTCTAAGCAAAAAAGGAGAAAAGAGAGCTAGCGCTAGCTTTTTATTAAGCCTGGGTTATATTACCTCAGGTTGAGGAGGACTAGGTATCCTTACTAATCAATCAGCTTCTCAATCTTTCTCATGGCTCCTCCCCCAGACCAATCCAATCCTTTTCTCAGGCTAGACTGACAGACCCCTGTGGCTACCATCATGGTTTCTACTGCCCATGCCTCAAAGTGGAAATACCTCTGTTTGTACCATTTTGATTTCTACTGGGCTTGTGCACGCAGAGGAAGCTCACCTGCTGCTACTCCTCCCTCCATGGACTGGGGATGAACCACTGTACCAGGGGAGATTGAAAAGCTGGTGCTTCCTCCCTACATGGGGCAGGGAGGACCGGACAAGGCTGCGATTCCTTGGGGTGTCCGAAGCGGTAACTTTCTAACAAAGCAGACAGGGTTTTTGATATCTGGTTCCCTTTGTTTCTTTTCCTTTTTAATACCTAGCTACCTACATTAACAGTTTCACTAATTTTTTTTTTTTTTTTTTTTATTTTTACAGGGACAGAGAGAGAGTCAGAGAGAGGGATAGATAGGGACAGACAGACAGACAGGAATGGAGAGAGATGAGAAGCATCAATCATCAGTTTTTTCGTTCCCACACCTTAGCTGTTCATTGATTGCTTTCTCGTAAGTGCCTTGACCGCGGGCCTTCAGCAGACTGAGTAATCACTTGCTGGAGCCAGCGACCTTGGGTCCAAGCTGGTGAGCTTTTTGCTCAAGCTAGTGACCTTGGGGTCTTGAACCTGGGTCCTCTGCATCCCAGTCTGATGCTCTATCCACTGCACCACCACCTGGTCAGGCTCACTAGTTTTCTTTTAGTTCTGTGGTCATCCAAGTTCTTTTCTGCCTCAGGGCCTTTGCATTTTAAATTTCTTCTGCCTGGATGATTTCTAAGACTGACTCTACCTTCCCATCATATTTTGTTACCTCTTTAAGCAGTCTTCTAGAACATCCTTACTAATATAGTTCCATTCCCTATAGTCTTTATAGCAGCATTCATTACTCCTTTTATTACACTAATTACAACTTTTAATTATTTTAATTATTTTTTGTATAGACAGTCTTCCTGAATCTGAAGTTGTTAAATACCACCTAATATTCACTACTACTTCTTTCTTATTAAGAAAGTCCTAATATTATTCAGAGTACCATTGTGTCCAGGTGAATAAAAATACTTTCCTAAGCTCACTTGTGAGCTTCTAGTGAATGGTTATGCTCTGATATAGGTCTGGTCCTTTATTATTTATTTATTTATTGACAGAGACAGAGAGTCAGAGAGAGGGACAGATAGGGGTAGACAGACAGGAAGAGAGAAAGATGAGAAGCATCAGTTCTTTGTTGTGGCTCCTTAGTTGTTCATTGATTGCTTTCTCATATGTGCCTTGACTGGGGTGGGGGGGCTCTGGCAGAATGAGTGACCCCTTGCTCAAGCCATCGACCTTGGGCTTCAAGCCAGTGACCTTTGAGCTCACACTAGCAACCATGAGGTCATGTCTATGATCTCAAACTCAAGCCAGGGACTCCGTCCTCAAGCTGGGGAGCCTGTGCTCAAGCTGGAGGAGCCCACACTCAAGCGAGCCACCTCAAGGTTTTGATGCTGGGTCCTCCACGTTCCAGTCTGACACTCTATCCACTATGCCACCTCCTGGTCAGGCCAAGTCTGGTCCTTAAGTCCTAGGCTGATGGTTTCCTGGGAAGTGTTTTCTTACCTGGTACAAGTGTCCTCCTACTTCTAGAATGCCTCTGTAATTCCTACATGAATGTTGGTAACGTGTTTGGAGCATCAACGGCAATTTTGTAACCATGAGTATGAAAGCCATGAACTAAGGTTGATAAAGCAAAAAAGTCAGGAGTCTTTGACCACAGCAACTCTAGAACTACCAGCTGTATTAAGCTTGGACTAACTTGGAGTTTTTTGTTAAACCCATATAAGCTGAACACACAATATGATATACAGAGAGGTGTTGTAGAATTGGGCACCTGAAACCTGTATAATTCTGTTAACTAGTGTCACCCTAATAAATTCAATTAAAATGAAACTTAAACCTCATACACTTAAGCCATTAATTTCTAATTTTCTGTTATTTCACCATCTGCTGCATTCTTCATGGTCACATTTCTCTCTTGAATACAACCATATGACAATAACAGACATAAAGTAAGCTTTTAATTAATATTTGTTTATTTAAGTCTAGCACTTGATACACAAAAACAATGATAAAAAAACACCAAGCACACCTTGGAGAAAAATAATTTAAGCATATATGAAAGAAATAATATTAATGCCTTTAAAATATGGAGACTTGTATAAAGCAATAGGAAAACCATTATGACTCCAATAGCTAAATGGGCAAAATATATAATACAAAACTCTGTTCACTTGAGGCATTAAGGTTAATAAATCATCTCTTGTCTCTATCAAAAGAGTTTTGTGATCAAATAGAAAATATCTATTTGCTAATTAAGCATTTGAGCAAGTGTTTTGGCATTGGTTTAGAGACTATAAGCAGGAAGTCTAAATAATTCAGAATTCAGTCCTGATATCAAACCATTCCATCTCAAAGTCATTTACCTTGCATCAGAAAATGTTTCCTACAATGTTGATTAGCCTTGATGTAACCATACCCATGAAGTTGGAAAGTACAGAAAAAGATGGAAGAAAGGAGAGTGGCCAAGTAGAATGGCTGAATTGCTAATTCTGTGATATATGAATGGAACAAATAATTATCCGAATGACTCTCTGTGGGATTCAATTTGGAAAGTAATCAGGTCAACTCTATTTCCTTCCTCCGAATAGTCCTTTCCTGTTTTGTGTGAGATCTGGTTCAGCAGAGACTGAAATTACTGTGTTGTATTGTATTTTTGTCACTTGAGCTCCTGTTTTTGTCTCCACAAGTCAAATTTAAATTTTCTTGGTGGAACTGATTAGTTCTGTCCATGACATAATTTAATAAAAATAGCTGCCATTTGTTAAATGTCTGTTAGAGACCCATCCTCTGTTGTGGCTTAGTTCAGTTAATTCTCACAGTAGTTCTGGAAGCTAAATATTAATTATTATTTGGGGTTATTTTTTTTACATTTCATAGGTAAAGAGTCAGGAAGCTCAAAGAGTTAAGCTATGACGTGTGACAAGGTACCCTGGCCTGTCTGGTTCCAAAGACCATGCTGTTAGCATCACACATGCAGCTTTAAGAAATGCTTTCTTTTCTCCTTTTGAATTTAGCTTGCCTGTGCAGATGTGATTTTAGCTTTTTATTAAAGACAAGGCTGAAGAAGAGTTATTACACAAGTATAGCATTTGCAGATCTTAGTATCTCTGATTTAGGAAAGAATTGTAATAAAGCCGCTCAATATTCCACCTACCTCTGGTAAAAGGAAGATTAGAAGATTGGAAAATTTGATGTGACTTTGATGTGTTAAATGCTAAATAGTGCTGCGCAGGGTGAAAATTCTTTGGGAGAGGATCGAGAGTATAACTACTTTTGCAGGTGTTTTAGAGCAAAAATCTGTTCACTTAGTGATTCCACATTTTTGGGAAGGATGTAACTAGGAAAAATTTTAGTGTTTTTTTTTTTTTTTTCCATGGAAGGAACATAAAAACGCCAGAAATACAGAGGTAATTATTTTGATCAGGCATTTATGTTACTCATTATGATGGTAAAATCGATTTATACTTTATAGAATCATTTGTCAAAAGCTTGGAAACATGGCACATTGATAATTGCGGCCAAAGCAATTACATTTGGTTTCTTCATTAAGGAGAAAGAAAATGAGTGTTACCTGCTAATGAACAAAGTTATGAAGAGTCTCAATTCAAATACGCACTATTTTCTTGAGGAATACAAGGTGATTTGACATGCACAAAATCCTGTTGCAGTTTGTGTATAGAATCCTAACCTTTCTCTGTGTCAAGGGAAGATAAATTTAAGCATTGTTGGTAAGTCTTTCAATGAAATACATAGGTAAAAAAAAATGAGAATTTTCAAGAGGGAAAATGTTGCTGTATGAAGACGCATCAAACTGTTGGAAAGAAGGGATCCAAATTAGAAATATTTAACCTAGTTTTGGAATATAGCTTTGTATTTGGCTATAAGCCAAGTTATAAATGTGCTTAATCAGTTGACAACTAAGGTCAAGATCTGAATGGTTCAACAGCTTGATCCAGACCTTTTGTGAGGCCCTTCTGGCCTTTGGAACTTTTCCTCAGCCTCTGAGTTGACCCAGACGTGGGACTGCATGGGACTCTGCTTCAAAATAAGTCTCATTTCTTTTAGAACCACAGATTACTTCCATTAAGCATGCAGGAGTTCCTTGAGAAACTTTTTTGTGTGGGCTGTAGCTCATTGTCATTACTGTATTTTTTTCTTTCTCCCACCACTTAGGACAATTCATTAGAAAATCCATCAAATTTATTTGACGTAACGAATTAATCCTTTGAGATGCAATAATTAATATGCAAATTGTACCACATTAAGAGTCTCGGGAGAAATGAATTCAATTCAAAACAGACAGCCTTTGAGAAATTAAAATAGATATTGTTTTACTGTCACAGATCCTCAAAATTCTTGGAACTTTTTTCCTTTCTCTGTGATTCATTTTATTATCTCCTTGCCTAGAAGTACCAAGACAGATGACCATGCCTGTCTCTAATGCATTACATCAGGATGCTAATTGGGTAATACACATGATAGTTACATTGATGGAAGACTGACGAAGCAAGTAATATACATAAAAAATATGAATACAGAACAGAATAATTACATCAAAAAGTAAATAATTATCATTGCCATTTCCTTCTGAGATGTGCTTCCAGGGAAATAAAGGTTTAAGAGGTCATTTTGAGAACACTACCGAACAGGCAACATCTTTACTTATGCCTGCAAATTCTGTGGTACAGTCAGGTTTGAAATGGTTTTTCCTGACTGCTGGATAATGTTAGGGAGATATGACTATAAATCCTTTATGACCAATAAAACACCTTTAAATAGTACTCAGCACTCCCTGAGGGCTTTCTATATACAATTTTCAGTGCCTTGCAGGTCATCTAAGCCTCCCAGCAGTTCTTGGAAATGGAAACTGTCATTACTACCTTACAGGAGATGCCCCAGAGAATAGTGGCTGACCAACGGCTGCCCACATAGCAGGTCCAGGATCGGAGCCCAAAGATATAACACTGGATGCCACGTGTTTCATCCTTGTACCAGCTCCGAGAAAGGTGACAGAAAATATCATTGGCACTTTTCAGAGGTTAAATATTAGAGCATTAGAAAATGTAGAAATTGTTTAGAAATTGTTATCATGCTTACTTCTTGCTATTATTGTTGTGAATATGCAATAAGAAATATGTGATAGGAATTAATGCACTGGTGCCTTGTTTTTCCATTGAGCTCAGGAAGCTTTAAATGAGTCATCTCATTATTTTACCCTAAATTTTCTCAATGAGAGGCTGGAAGCAGCCCCATTTGTCCTCACAGTGTAAGTGAAAAATACTGAGGTGGTTATGTAGATATTGGTAGTGGATATTTGCAAGAGAATTGAATTAATTATCAAAATTATTTTGGAAAACACAAACTTTCTACAGAATTACCCACTACTAAATTGTCTTTTCTCCTTCCTTCCTTCCTTCCTTCCTTCCTTCCTTCCTTCCTTCCTTCCTTCCTTCCTTCCTTCCTTCCTTCCTTTTCTTTTTTTAATTTTCTTTTTCTCTTTCTTTCTCTCTTTCTTCCTTCCTTCCTTTCTCTCTCTTTCTTTCTTCTTTTCTCTTTCTCTTGCTCCTTCTTTTCTTTCTTTCTTTTTTCCTCTCTCTCTTTCTTCTTTCTTTTCTTTCTTCCTTTCTCTCTTTCTTTCTCTTGCATTCTCTTCTTTTTTCTTTCTTTCTCTCTCTCTCCCTCCCCTCCCTTTCTTTCTTTTATTTTCCCTTTCTTCCCTCCCCCTTCCTTCCTTCCTTCCTTCCTTCCTTCCTTCCTTCCTTCCTTCCTTCCTTCCTTCCTTCCTTCCTTCCTCCTTCTCTCCCTCCCTCCCTCTCTCCCTCTCTCCCTCCCTCCCTCCCTCTCTCCCTCCCTCCCTCTCTCCCTTCTTCCCTTCCTTCCTTCCTTCCTTCCTTCCTTCCTGCCTGCCTGCCTATCATCATTATTCATCATTAGCATTATCATCAGACCCACTGCCATCATCATCCTTTTCTTTTTTCCAAAAAATTTGAGACAACTTATTGAGCATTACATTCAGGCAGAAGTCAATTTTTTGAATTGAGTTTTGTGGGAAGAATCAGTTGTATGTGTTCGTGTAAATCTATTATGTAACAACTTTGTCAAATTTTCTCTTAAAGATAGAATAGTTTCTTTTTCTATGAAAAACACTGTGCTAGACAATCCCTATAGCACCACTTGAACCACAGCTTCATTGCTTAGTCACTGTGTGAACTTGGCCTAATTGCTATGCTTGCTTCCTCACCTTTGACATGGGGATGTTAATATCCACTTCATAGGGTTATTCTGATGAGTAAGTGAATTAATATGGGCAGAACAATCACAGCAGTGCTGGCACTATGTAGAACTTAGCTATCAGTCTTGTTTTTGAATGTTTGTGGCAAACTAATCAGTGCTCTACATTAGGAGGAATAGGTGTTAAGGCAAGAATCATTTTGTATGTTTCACATTTCTATTGTATTTTGTTTGGGGGAAAGTATGTTTTTAGTTTGGACTTTAAATAACTGTTATGCCTCATTTACCATAAGATGTATTTCCAGGTCAGATAAAAAAAGATAACATTTTTGAGGACATGGACATTAAATGTTGAATTCTCCACTTATTCTTCGATGTTGTATGTTTTGATAAGACTACAAGAGCAAATATATCAAACCCAAATATTGCCTCCATGAAGTGGATAAAGTACTAGAGCTAAAACAAGGTAGAACCCATTGACAATTAATTAGTTCTTCGAGAGGATTGAAAGTAATCATCTTCTTCTACCTATCATGTTCATGTAGCAAAGAGGCCTTTTATCCTTGGTCTTTCCAGAGAGTAAAAACTGTTATTGACACTGTACAACAATGTGACTGATTTCTACAGGAAACTTCTCATTTTCAGTTTGTTATCCACCACTCTGATCACTTAACCCACCCAATATTGTTACCCCAGGTGAAAGAGAAGTTCTTCATTTCCAGTCCCCCAGTCCCAAAGCTTGTTGATATATTTTTATAGGGTTGCTCAGATTTTTATAGTAAAAAGCCACTTGAAAATCTTGCTTAAATGCATTCAGGTGCATGCTAATTGATTTTCCTCCTTCTGTGGAAATTTGCACAACAAGAGGAACAGCTGGAGACAGTTTATTAACTAATTGGAAATCTTGGGCTTGGGAGCTGCATGGAAAAGAACAGAAGGGGTAACTTGCATGATATGAAAAAACATCAGTGTTCTTTCTAACAATGAGATATAATATTATTCCATTTGCCCATTGACTACTTCCTCTACAAAGCTCTGGCTCAGAAATAGACTGGATATCAAATTAAATACTGCATGATGCTTTAGAATGGTAAATACATGCCTCTTTTGGTAGTTGACATTTGCTGGCTGATACTGCTAGATTATATATATCAGAACTCTGTTGCAAGTGATACTCACTGACCTCAAAGTAGTTGAGGCAAAAAAAGGGAATTTGTTTAACTGGGAATTTCAAGGGTGATTCTGACTTCAGGCTGGGCAAGAACTCAGTCATGTTGTTTGTTCTATCTTCCTATATCTTATAATACTCCTTCCTTTTGTGGCCTGGGTACACTTTCTTGCTAGTTTTCTATGTGCCAGGAAAGGTGGCCATCATACCCCAAGCTTAAATCCTTATGGCTTGAGATCTAAAAGGAAAGGGAAGCCCCTCTCTCTGGAACATATATATCAATTCTGTGAGAAGACCCTGCCTGATCAAGCTTGCTTATGTCAAAAGGTCGTCCCTCTCATGTATGGTAGAAATCTTCGCAAACTTTAACATAAATATATATCATGACTTGTTAAAATGCAGGTTCTAATTAAGCCCACTTTTTTGTTATATGGACATGTTAATTTCCAAGACCAGGAATCAGTAAAATGTGATTTGTACCAAGAAAGGGGAAAGGTAATAATAAATGAAATAAACAGAAATTAAGAAATTGCAGGAGGCTGTTACTTAAAAAAAAAGAAAAAGATGCACAAAAAACTAGATAATCAAGAGAACTGGGTAATAAATTTAAGGCTCATATAAAACAGCAAGGACTCTCTTTTTTTTCTTTGGAATGAACCAAGAGGAAAACTGGGCATCTCAGATCTATAATTTAGTTTTATTCAAATACTAATTATAATAACTCATAACATTAGAGTACACACAATCCCATTACATTTTGAGGACAATTCTGAAAGGGAACTTATTTGTAATCCTCCACTATCAAATGGATCTAGGTCCCCTCACTCTCTGAGCAAAGATTCTCATCTGGTGGGGCTTAGCTCCGAGGACCAGCAATATGGCTGGGATGAGTCCTTAACTTGTTTCTGTCTAGGGAGAGAAGCCAGGCAACTTCTGCTGCTTTAGTACTGTATTAAAACAGCTCTTTTCTCTTGATTCCTGTGTTTGGCTCTGTTTAATCTTTTGACTTTTTTTTACTGGCTTTTAATTTCAGAGACTAGATATCTTGGTTCTGGCACTGGCCATAAATCTGGGCATGTTTGCTATGCTATTGATTTTACTTGCTAATATTCTATCTACTAAATTGGCATCTGGAAAATAAGTACTGGAGTCAGCTTAGCCTCAGTAGCTTCATCTGGTTCCTTTATCTGTTTTTAAATTTATTTTTATTTTTTTGTATTTTTTTGAAGTGAGAAGCAGGGAGGCAGAGGGACAGACTCCCACATGCGCCCGACTGGGATCCACCCAGCATGCACACCAGGGGGCGATGCTCTGCTCATCTGGGGCATTGCTCTGTTGCGACTGGAGCCATTTTAGCACCCAAGGAGAGAGAGAGAGAGACAGAGAGAGAGAGAGGGAGAGAGGAGAGGGAGAAAGGTAGTGAAGCCGATGGGCGCTTCTCCTGTGTGCCCTAACTGGGAGTTGAACCTGGTACTTCCACACACTGGACCAATGCTCTACCACTGAACTAGCTGGCCAGGGCTTATCTTTTCTTTTAATAAAAAAAATTTAATCTGTTAGTCCTGATCCTGGTCACCCTTTGATTTGACACATCCTTGATTCATAATAATGTTAATGATAATAATAATGAAAATAAAAACTAAATTTTATTATTTCAGGCACTGTAATAGGAATTTACATATATTAACATGGCTAATATGTTAACTTTTTTATTAATTTTAATGGGGTGACATTGGTAAATCAGGGTACATATGTTCAGAGAAAACATCTCTAGGTTATTTTGACATTTGATTATGCTTCATTCCCGTCACCCAAAGTCCAATTGTCTTCCATCACCTTCTAACTGATTTTCTTTGTGCCCCTTCCTCACCTCCCCACCCACCCTGTACCCCCCACATTCTTGTCCATGTCTCTGAGTTTCATTTTTATGTCCCACCTATGTATGGAATCATATAGTTCTTAGTTTTATCGGATTTACTTATTTCACTAAGTATAATGTTATCAAGGTCCATCCATGTTGTTGTAAATGATCCGTGTCATCATTTCTTATGGCTGAGTAGTATTCCATAGTATATATGTACCAAAGCTTTTTAAATTCACTCGTCCTCTGACGGACACTTGGGCTGTTTCCAAATCTTCGCTATTGTGAACAATGCTGCCATAAACATGGGGGTGCATTTCTTCTTTTGGTACAGTGCTATGGTGTTCTTAGGGTATATTCCTAACAGTGGTATAGCTGGGTCAAAAGGCAGTTCGATTTTTAATTTCTTGAGGAATCTCCATACTGTTTTCCACAGTGGCTGCACCAGACTGCATTCCCACCAGCAGTGCAGGAAGGTTCCCTTTTCTCCACATCCTCGCCAGCACTTATTCTGTGTTGTTTTGTTGATGAGCGCCATTCTGACTGGTGTGAGGCGATATCTCATTGTGGTATTAATTTGCATTTCTCTAATGATTAGTGATGTTGAGCATTTTTTCATATGGCTGTTGGCCATATGTATGTCCTCTTTGGAGAAGTGTCTATTCATTTCTTTTGCCCATTTTTGGATTAGATTGTTTGTCTTCCTGGTATTAAGTTTTACAAGTTCTTTATAAATTTTGGTTATTAACCCCTTATCAGATGTATTGTCAAATATGTTCTTCCATTGTGTGGTTTGTCTTTTTATTCTGTTCTTATTGTTTTTAGCTGTGCAGAAGCTTTTTGTTTGATAAAGTCCCATTTGTTTATCCTGTCTTTTATTTCACTTGCCTGTGGAGACAAATCAGCAAATATATTGCTCCGAGAGATGTCAGAGAGCTTACTGCCTATGTTTTCTTCTAAGATGCTTATGGTTTTATGGCTTACATTTAAGTCTTTTATCCATTTTGAGTTTATTTTTGTGAATGGTGTAAGTTGGTGGTCTAGTTTCATTTTTTTGCAGGTAGCTGTCCAATTTTCCCAATACCATTTGTTGAAGAGGCTGTCTTTACTCCAATGTATGCTCTTACCTCCTTTGTCAAATATCAGTTGTCCCTAAAGTGTGGGTTTATTTCTGGGTTCTCAGTTCTGTTCCATTGATCTATATGCCTGTTCTTATGCCAGTACCAGGCTGTTTTGAGTACAATGGCCTTGTAGTATAACTTGATATCCGGAAGTGTGATACCTCCCACTTTATTCTTTCTTTTCAAGATTGCTGAGGCTATTCATGTTCTCTTTTGGTTACATATAAATTTTTGGAATATGTGTTCTATATCTTTGAAGTAAGTCATTGGTATTTTAATCGGTATTGCATTGAATTTATAAATTGCTTTGGGTAATATAGACATTTTAATGATGTTAATTCTTCCTAACCATGAGCACAATATATGCTTCCACTTGTTGGTATCTTCCCTGATTTCTTTTATCAATGTTTTATAATTTTCTGAGTATAAATCTTTAATCTCCCTGGTCAAATTTATTCCTAGGTACTTTATTTTTTTGGTTGCAATGGTAAAGGGGATTGATTCTTTAATTTCTCTTTCTGACAGTTCATTGTTAGTGTATAAAAATGCCTCTGATTTCTGAGTATTAATTTTATATACTGCCACCTTGCTGAATTCATTTATCAGGTCTAGTAGTTTTTTTACTGCGACTTTAGGGTTTTATATATATATATAATATCATATCATCTGCAAATAATGATAGTTTTACTTCTTCTTTTTTAATTTGGATACCTTTTATTTCTTTTTCTTGTCTTATTGCTGTGGCTAGGACTTCCAGAACTGTTGAATAAGAGTGGTGAAAGGGGGCACCCCTGCCTTGTTCCTGATCTTAAGGGGATTGCTTTTAATTTTTGCCCATTGAGTATGATGTTGGCTGTGGGTTTGTCATAGATGGCCTTTATCATGTTGAGGTATGTTCCCTGTATTCCCACTTTGCTGAGAGTTTTGATCATGAATGGGTGCTAGATTTTATCAAATGCTTTTTCTGCATCTATTGAAATTATCATGTGGTTTTTCTTCTTCCTTTTGTTTATGTGATGAATCACATTGATTGATTTGCGAATATTGTACCAGCCTTGCCTCCCAAGAATAAATCCTACTTGATTATGGTGTATGATTTTTTTCATATATTGTTGGATCTGGTTTGCTAATATTTTGTTGAGGATTTTAGCATCTAAATTCATCAGGGATATTGGCCTATAATTTTTCTTTCTTTTTGTTGTCTTTGCCTGGTTTTGAAATCAGAATTATGCTTGCCTCATAAAAGGAGCTTGGAAGTCTTCCTTCCTCTTGAATTTTTTGAAATAGCTCGAGAAGAATAGGAATTAGTTCTTCTTTGAATATTTGGTAGAATTCACTTGTGAAGCCATAAGGCCCAGGACTTTTCTTTTTTGGAGTTTTTTGATAATTGTTTCAATCTTATTTGTTGTAGTAAGTCTGTTTAGGTTTTCTGATTCTTCCAGATTAATTTTTGGAAGATTATATGTTTCAAGGAATTTGTCCATTTCATCTAGGTTGTCTAGTTTTTTGGCGTACAGTTCTTCATAGTATTTTCTTACAATATTTTGTATTTCTGTTGTGTCAGTTGTTATTTCTCCACTCTCATTTCTAATTTTATTTATTTGAGTCCTCTTTTTTTCTTGGTTAGTCTGGTTAAAGGTTTATCGATCTTGTTTACCTTTTCAAAGAACCAGCTTCTGGTTTCATTGATCCTTTGTATTTCTTTAGCCTCTTTGTCAGGGGTCTCAAACTCACGGCCCGTGGGCCGCATGCAGCCTGCCCACCAATTTTGTGCGGCCGCAGACTGGCCCGCAGACTAATCCACGAAGTTTGATTAGTCTGTGGGCCGCGAGTTTGAGACCCCTGCTCTATGTCATTTATTTCTGCTCTGATCTTTATTATTTCCTTCCTTCTACTAGCTCTGGGCTTTACTTGCTGTTCTTTTTCTAGTTCTTTTAGATGTAGGGTCAAGTTGTTTATTTGAGCTTTTTCTAGCTTCTTGAGGTATGCCTGTAATGCTATGAACTTCCCTCTCAGGACTGCTTTTGCTGTGTCCCATAAATTTTGAGTTGATGTATGCTCATTATCATTCATTTCTAGGAATTTTTTTATTTCTTCTTTGATCTCATTGTTTACCCATTCGTTATTTAATAACATGCTATTTAGTTTCCAAATGTTTGACTGTTTTTCAGTTTTTCTGTCGTCGTTGATTTCTAGTTTCATGCTATTGTGATCGGAGAAAGTGCTCGATATGATTTCAATCTTCTTAAATTTGTTGAGACCGCTTTTGTGCCCTAACATGTGGTGTGTTCTAGATAATGTACCATGAGCACTTGAAAAGAATGTATATTCTGCTGTATAAGGTTCTGAAGATATCTATTAAATCGAGTTGATCTAGTATGTCCTTTAAGTCTGCTGTTTCTTTGTTAATTTTCTTTCTTGAGGATCTATCTCATGATGTTAGTGGGGTATTGAAATCACCTACTATTATAGTATTGCTGTTGATCCTTTAAATCCATCAAAGTCTGCTTTATATATTTAGGTGCTCCTATATTAGGTGCGTAGATATTTATAATGGTTATCTCTTCCTGTTGAATTGCTCCCTTTATCATTATGTAGTGACCTTCTTTATCTCTAACTATAGTCTTTGTTTTAAAGTCCATTTTGTCTGATATAAGTATTGCTACCCCAGCTTTTTTTTCATTTCCATTTGCGTGAAATATTTTTTTTCATCCTTTTATCTTCAGTCTGTGTGCATCTTTTGTTTTAAGGTGTGTCTCTCGTAGATAGCATACGTATGGGTCCTGTTTTCTTATCCACACACTACCCTATGTCTTTTGATCGGATCATTTAATCCATTTACATTTAAGATTATTATTGATATGTAATTGTTTATTGCCATTTTATTCTTTAAAACTGTATTCCTCTTTTGCTATATTCTTTTTCTCCTTTGATCTGTTTACAACAGGCACCTTAGCATTTCTTGCAGCCTTGGTTTGGTTGTAGTGAATTCCTTGTGTTTTTCTTTGTCTGGAAAGCTTTTTTTTCTCCTTCAATTTTAAATGATAGCCTTGCTGGATAAAGTAGTCTTGGTTGTAAGCTCTTGTTCTGAATTACTTTGAATATTTCTTGCCATTCCCTTCTGGCCTCAAGTGTTTCTGTTGAGAAGTCGGAAGTCATCCTTATGGGGGCTCCTTTCTAGGTGATAGTCTTTTTTTGTCTAGCAGCTTTTAATATTTTCTCTTTATTACTTAGCTTTGGTATTTGAATTATGATGTGTCTTGGTGTTGATTTCTTTTGGTTTCTCTTTAATGGAGTTCTCTGTGCTTCTTGAACATGTGAGAATTTTTTTTGCCTTAATTGAGGGAATTTTTCAGCTATGATATGCTTGAACAAAGTCTCTATCCCTTGTTCTTTCTCTTTTTCTTCAGGAACCCCTATGATGCAGATGTTATTTCTCTTCATGTTGTCACAGAGCTCTCTTATAGTTTCCTCAGACTTTTTGAGTCTCTTTTCTTTTTTCTGTTCTGCTTCCATGCCTTTATTTATCATGTCCTCTAACTTGTTCATTTGATTCTCAGCTTCATCCATCCTGATATTAATTCCTTCCATTGTGTTCTTCATTTCTGATATTGTATTTGTCATTTTTGACTGATTATTTTTTATTATTTCAATGTCCTTTTTTATATTTGCTATCTCTTTATTTAGGTGTTCATAATGACCATCTATTGTTGTTCTAATATCTTTGAGCATCCTAACAATTGGTATTTTAAACTCTGCATCTGGTTATTTGGTTATATCTGATTTATTCAGGTCCTTTTCTGGGGATTTCTCTTGATTCATTTGTGTTGCGTTTCTCAGCCTTCTCATTTTCTCTGTGTAATGGAAGGTTTTGGCCACTGGAGTCCACTAGGTGTGGCCTCTGTTCCCTAGGTATGTTCTGTTTGCAGGCCCGCCACCCCCTCTGCTGTTGCTGCCTAGGGCTTTGGGTATGGCTGTTGCCAGTGCCTGCCCACTGGGGCTGTTGCTGTGGTTTCTGCCTCTCCCTCACAGGAGTGGCTGTGATCACGTACTTGGGTGTACAAGCCTTGGTGGCCTTGGCCTTTGCCCTGGCCCCATGGTTGGTGTTATGCTCGGCCCTGAGGGCAGTGGCTAGCACCTTTGCTCAGCTGCGGGTCTTCGCCTGTTTCCGGGCTTTCACCTTGCCCTTGCAGGAGGACCCCATTCGTGGGATGGCTGCAAGCCTTGGCTCCACAGGCCAGGTGGGACTGCATGCCCACGCTCAATAGCAGGACTCAGCCTGTTCTGGGTTTTTGGTTCCACCCCTTCAGGAGGAGCCGGCTCCCAAGCCTTGGTTCTGTGGGCAGGGCAAGTCTGTGCTCCTGCGCCCTTGCTCAAGGGCGGGCCTCCTCCCCTTCTAGGGTTCCCGCCCTTCTCCTGCAGGCTGGATTACAGGCAGCCCGCAGCTGGGCTTGACAGGTTTTGCATGCCCCCTCCTCCCCAGCTGGGCAAGACTGAGCTCACACCTGTGCCCAGTGGTGGCCAGCCGGCTTCCACCCTTGCCGACAGAACCACACTCCCACATCCCACTGCTGCCCACCTTTGGGTGAGCTCTCAGCTGTGTGGGTGGGGGCGCTGCAGCTCAGACCCTAAGACTCACTACTGTAGTCCCAAAATCTCCTTCTAAGCGACTCTGCTCTGAGTGCCATGGGAAAGCTTGTTTGGCTGGTGTCCTGCTTCCCTTTGCTGGTATTGCTATTTCCAGGGGAAATATTCACTTCAGATTTGGGGAGTGACTCATCCCTGGGGCTAGGGTGGCTGTCTTCCAAAATGTTTCTCCTTGTGCCTCCTAGATTACACTCTCTTCCTGTTACTCCGGTACTCTCCTCTCTCCCCATCCCCTGGAGCCCTGGGTAAGTGGTTGTGAGAGAGGTGTTCTGCGTGGTCCCTTTAAGAAGAATCCTGGGTCTGAGAAATCAGTCTCTTTCTCACAAACAGTATACTGACTTGTTTCCAGCTAAATACTGTCCATACGCCCCTTCTAGGCTCAGGGGCTGCAGGCTGGAGCTTTTCTGGGATTCAGGACCCTCCCCTCTCGGCTAAACTCTCTTTCTGCGCCATGAATCTCTCCCAGCTGCCATTTGCTCTGGGGAGCTGGGCAGCCCTCTCTGTGTTTCTGCTTTTCCTACCAGTCTCGGTGTGGCTTCTTCAGTGTTCCTTGGTTGAAGAGTCCTCTTAGTTTAGTCCAAAGTTGGTTTTTCCAGATGATAGTTCTTAAAATTAGTTTGTAATCCACTTTGGTTCTGGGAGGTGGATGTTGGTACGTCCGCCTACTCCAGCACCATCTTGTCTTCCCCCTAATATGTTAACTTTTGTAATAACCTTAATTGTACATGCTGATTCTCTTCATTTTAGAGTGGAGAAATCTAGTCACAAAGAAATTAATTAACTTGCTCAAGTTTGCAGTGGTAGAAAGTAATAGAGCCAGGGCTTGAAGCCAGGTGGTTTGGTTGTAGAGCTCCCTAGTATCAAGGAGAAAAAAGGCTACATGGTATTTTAATATTAGCGACAATAATGCTATTACTTATTATACATCCTACTGCCTTTCCATAATAATGATGATGAACCAGACCTGTGCTGGCACAGTGGATAAAGCATCAACCTAGAATGCTGAGATCACCGTTTCAAAACCCTGGGCTTGCCTGGTCAAGGCACATATGGGAGTTGATGCTTCCTGCTGCTCCCCCCACCCTCCTCTCTCTCACTCTCTCTCCTTTTCAAAATGAATAAATAAATAAAATAATGATGATGATGTAATGATGATGATAAACGTAACATAGAACTTTCTGGTTTACAAAATAACTGCTTCATTTCCAGAATAGTGGCTCTCACTTGGAGTGTGGATAAAATTGGGGAGTTGGCATGCTAGGCAGCACAATCAAAAGACATGTGTAGGCTCAACATGAACTGATGACCGGGGGTGAGTATTTATAGGAGACACTGAGTGTCCCGTGGGAGAAAACTTAGAAGAGGGTCACAAGTTTCATCTCTACACTGGCAGAACATGCTCAGCAAAAGAAAGTCATTAGCTGAATTCACCCTTTTTAAGTAAACATTTGTTGTCATTCAAAGAGCTTATCAACATTTTTCCTTCGAGTCGTAAAGCATTTTGCCGTTTAGAGAAGTGTTAATGTGTTTAGTTTCTTAATATTTTGCTTGTCCAGGGAGTTTCCGTCCTCTACTGATTGGTGGCCAGGGCTGCTGACCTATTGGATCGTTTCTTCATCCAGTTCTGTCCAGGCCTTTCCCCAGAACTATTTCATTAGAATTTCCAGAGGTGGTTCTGGGCACAGGTATATTCGGAGCTCCCCTAATAGTGCTGATAGAAGCCCTGGTTGAGAACCACCGCCATAGACTGTTAGGATTGGAAGGACTTTGGCAGAGTAAATGAGCTGAAACTCAGAGAGATGAAGTGACCTGCCATCCCAGTCACCGGCAAGCTGGTGAGGGGCTGACTTCTTTTCGCAGTGCTCTGTCTCCTGTGTGATGCTATTGTATTCCTATGAACAAGTCAGAACACATTCCTCTCCCTACTCCTCGACTCCCCCTTTGCGTTGTTAAGTGGCCTGAAAATAGGAGAGCTGCTAATTGAACCAGCATCCACATGACTGTGAACCACATGCTCTTTCCACTTGACTTCAGAAAAGACTCAGGTTCCTGTCTGAGTGCGGCTCAAGTGCTGATCATCCTGTGACTGTCCTTTTATCCCTCCGCCAGTTCTTCCTCTGTTCCAGTTTACTGTCTTCTCCTGTGATTGCTCTTCCTTCATCGTTCTGGTTAAGTATCTCACTTTTTTAACACAAATTTAGAGCTGAAATTTGGAGGAAGTCTCTCCTGAATTGTTTTCTCTAGTTTGGATAAGCACATGGTGTACTCAGAGTCTGTATTGTTTGTACCGTGTTGCACACAGTATTCCTCATTAGAGATGGGGCTTTTCAGTGAGTCACTCTTTTACTTTCCACCTGAAAATAAATTAAAAATATAGCGGAGACATGCCTTCTTAGATATTTTTTACTTCCATAGACAAGGTATTGCTAGAACACATTTGAGAAGGAAGATCTGCTGTGAGCAAAGAGAGAGAGAACATGAACCTTTGGGATATATATGAGCCCATTCAGCTCTAAAATGAAGTGACTCTGCTCTCTAAATTAACACAAGGGACAATCAAAGCCAAAACCTTCCTAGTCACAGTTGGCCCCAGATCTGAAGGGGCAGGTCATCTCTAGCACTGGGTATATAGAGCCATATTCATTAGTTATATTTACTTTGGTGCATAATTATGCATAAACTCTGGAAATAGTTTATCAGGATACTAACCTTTAAGTAAGAAGTATCAGAGAACCCCCTTCTCCGATTCAATGTAGCATTGGAAGAGGGTGACGATGAAATGGGAATGGATACAAATCTGATCACTTTAGCTAAGATTTCATATTAAGATGTAAATTAGCATATAAGTTGCTGAAGATATCTTTAAAATCATATTAGAAAAAAACATTAAAAGAAATTGATAAAATAATTGTCCCATTGGAACCTGCTAAAACTATCTTTGAAGAAGCAAAGTTAAGATAGTTTTAGTTGATGACGTCAGGGTAATGGCGGGGTAGGAAGCGATACCGATAAATCTCCCCCAAAACTCAACAAGATCTTCAACCAGAAAAAGAAAACCTATACTTGGAGCCTCCAGATGCTTCGCAATACACCCAAAGGTATGGTCGAGTGAAAAATTGGCTAAATATATAACCAAACCCCGAAGGAAATAGGGAGTAAGAAATGCTCCGCCTTCCTCACTAACCTAAACAGGGCAGCTTTCTCTGGTAACTGTGAATATAGAAACTGAGGCGGGCAAAGGGAGTGAATAGATCCAGGCCACCGCGGCACAAACGGCCAAACCAGGCTGTGGCACGGAGATCCAAGCCGAGGAAAATCTGATCCTGTGGCAACCCGGGCAATACAAGCTAACACTCGCGCCAAACCCAAACAAAGAAAGACAAGCGGAGTGGCCATTTTACCCGGTCTCCTGGTCGGCGTGCGCGCAGTTAGTGGGCGAGAGATTTCTTCCTAAGCCCCGGAAGTGGGTGCCCGTGTTGCCCCACGGAGAGGCAGGGTCAGAGGCCTTTCTTTGGGCTGAGGGCAGAGTCTCTGGGCAGCCCCAGCGCCCTGGGAAAGCTGCACACGGGAGGGAGTGAGAACTAATTCCAACGGTGGAGATTTTCCGTGCGGCGGAGGTTTCACAGAGGGAAACGCGGCTGGCCTCATATCCTGGTTTGCGCGCGCAGATAGTGAATGAGAGATTCCTCCGAGAGCCTCGGCAGTGCGCGCCCGTGTTATCGCACAGAGGGGCAGAGTCAGGGGCCTTTGGGTGGGCCAAAGCGGAATCTCGGGCCGCCCCAGCACCTTGCAAAAGCCGCGCACGGGGACAGAGCAAGACTCAATTCCAACGCTGCAACTTTTCCCTGCGGTTGGGGGTTTCACTCAGAGCGTGAGACTGCTGGCCGGATAGCCTGGTCGCAGACAGTGAGTGAGAGTTTCCTCCAAGCGCCCCGGAAGTGGGCGCCCGCCTATGTTACCGAACAGAGTGGCAGAGCCAGAGGTCTTTGAGTGGGTAGAAAGCCCGCCTGATTATGCTAGCAGCTCTGACTGACTGAGCCTTACCCAGAGCCCTGTGCTGAGTGGAAATAGAGTGGGGAGTTGCCAGCTCTTTGAGCCTCTTACTATCCAGGCAGAGGCAGCAGCAACCCCATAGCTGGATTATCAGGCTACTAATTGAGGAAGGAAAGACTAGGAGAAAGGCTCCAGGAACACGGACTCTCTCACTGTCGGAGCCTATAAATGCTAATGAACCTCGACTGCCAACGAGACTAAAGCACAATACATGACATTGCCATAGAGACTTATCAACTGCAAACCTCTACCTGAGCGTGCCAAAGGGGCAGAACCTGGGGTACAGAGTCACCGACCAGGAAGAGGGAGAGAAAAGAAAAAGCAAGAAGATAACCTCTCAAAATCAAGAATAATCTGCAGACTTTATAACCTATCCCATTTTATTATATTTGTTCGTTTGTTTCTCTTATCTTCATTCTTGATACTTTTTTTCCTCCTCCAATTTGGCCGATTAACTCTCTGCCGGTCTTACTCTCCTCTCCTTGAACTACACTACCCATAAGTGTTACATCTCCCATTATCTTTTCTCTTCTCTTCCTTTCTCTCTATGAGGGTTGCACTCCAAAACCCTTAACTCTCTCTCTCTCTCTCCTTTCTTTTCTCTTCTTTTAGTGGTTCCCTCTTTTTTTCTCTCTCTCTCTTTCTTTTCTCCCTCTATATTAGTTTCTTCCTTTCTCCTTTACATCTCCTCTCATTCAAACCTCAATAACAAACAAATTATCTTATCTGGGACTCAAACTTATGTTTGTGGCATTTTGGGGGGTTTTTACTTCACCTTTTTAACTCACTAGCAGTGCTCCCATCCCTGGCTCTCCATATTATCTAGTTCTTGTTCCACTAAATACAATAGTAATTTTTTTAATTTGTCCCCCCATTTTTCCGTTTTCCTCTTATTCCTCTCATCATAACTCTTAGACAACCAACACCTAAAAGCAAATCATTTTATTCTTGACCCAAATTTTTTCCTTATTGGCTTTTTGTGGGTCCATACGCTCTTTTTTTTTTCTTTTTTCTTTTTTTTTTTTTTTTTTTTGCCCCTTTATTACTTTTCCCCAACTCAGGCCCTCCATCACAGGCATTGTTTGTTATAATTCACAGTTCACCACAAGATTTTCTCAAGAAAGAGTGGAGAGGAGAGGAGAGGAAAAAAGGAGGGGGGGAATAATTTCCTTTTTTAAAATTTTTATTTTATTTTATTTTTCTTTACTTCATTATTAATTTTTTTTAAAAAAACAACTCTCTTCGATTTTTTATTTTTTTATTATTATTTTTTATTTTTTTTAACTTTTTATTCTTTATTAAATCTCATTAATACTATCAACAAAACCACCCTCAGATGCCATTAAGGAAGAGAAAATCAAATATCATGGATACAAAAGAAAGAGAGGTAACACAGCTAGATGAGGAAAAATCTATGGAGAAAAAATTTAATATATTGGAAACCTTGGAGCTAAATGACAGAGAATTCAAGATAGAAATCCTAAAAATCCTCCGAGATATAAAAGAAAACACAGAAAGGCAATTTAGGGAGCTCAGAAAACAACTCAATGAACACAAAGAATATATGTCCAAGGAAATTGAAACTATAAAAACAAATCAAACAGAGATGAAAAACTCAATTCATGAGCTGAAAAACGAAGTAACAAGCTTAGCTAATAGAACAGGTCAGATAGAAGAGAGGGTTAGTGAAATAGAAGACAAGCAACTTGAGGCACAACAGAGAGAAGAAGAAAGAGACTCAAAAATTAAAAAAAATGAGATAGCCCTACAAGAATTATCTGACTCCATCAAAAAGAATAACATAAGAATAATAGGTATATCAGAGGGAGAAGAGAGAGAAAATGGAATGGAGAACATACTCAAACAAATAATAGATGAGAACTTCCCAAGCCTGTGGAAAGAACTAAAGCCTCAAGTTCAAGAAGCAAACAGAACTCCAAGTTTTCTTAACCCCAACAAACCTACTCCAAGGCATATCATAATGAAATTGACACAAACCAACAGCAAAGAAAAAATTCTCAAGGCAGCCAGGGAAAAGAAGAATACAACATATAAAGGAAGACCCATTAGATTATCATCAGATTTCTCAGCAGAGACTCTACAAGCTAGAAGAGAGTGGACCCCAATATTTAAAGTCCTGAAAGAGAGGAACTTTCAGCCACGAATACTATACCCATCAAAGCTATCCTTCAAATATGAAGGAGAAATAAAAACATTCACAGATACAGAAAAGATGAGGGAATTTATCATCAGAAAACCCCCACTCCAAAAATTATTAAAGGGGGTTCTCCAATCAGATACAAAGAACAAAAAAAAAAAACAGAGCCACAAGTAAAAGCTCCAAGAAGAACACAATAAAACCAAATTTAAACTGTGACAACAACAAAAAGAAAGAGGGGGAGAAGATGGAGATTAACAGTAGCAAAGGACGATGGAGTGCAAAAGTACTCACAAAATAGTTCGCTACAATGAACAGGGTAGGGACCCTTTTCATTACTCAAAGGTAACCACCATTGAAAAAACCACCACAGAAACACATGAGATAAAAAAGATAGCAACAGAGGAAAGATGTATGGAATACAACCAAATAAAAACAAAAGATAGAAAAACGAAAGAGAAGGATCAAACAAGACACAAAACTAACAGAAAGCAAGATATAAAATGGCAATAGGGAACTCACAAGTATCAATAATTACACTAAATGTAAACGGATTAAACTCACCAATAAAAAGGCACAGAGTAGCAGAATGGATTAAAAAAGAAAATCCAACTGTATGCTGCCTACAGGAAACTCATCTAAGTAACAAGGATAAAAACAAATTCAAAGTGAAAGGCTGGAAAACAATACTCCAAGCAAATAACATCCAAAAAAAAGCAGGTGTAGCAATACTCATATCGGATAATGCTGACTACAAGACAGGAAAAGTACTCAGAGACAAAAATGGCCATTTCATAATGGCTAAGGGGACACTGAATCAAGAAGACATAACAATTCTTAATATATATGCACCAAACCAAGGAGCACCAAAATATATAAGACAGCTACTTATTGATCTTAAAACAAAAACTGACAATGACACAATCATACTTGGAGACCTCAATACACCGCTGACGGCTCTAGATCGGTCATCCAAACAGAGAATCAATAAAGACATAGTGGCCTTAAACAAAACACTAGAGCACCTGGATATGATAGACATCTACAGGACATTTCATCCCAAAGTGACTGAGTATACATTTTTCTCCAGTGTACATGGATCATTCTCAAGAATTGACCATATGTTGGGCCACAAAAACAACATCAGCAAATTCAGAAAAATTGAAGTTGTACGAAGCATATTTTCTGATCATAAAGCCTTGAAACTAGAATTCAACTGCAAAAAAGAGGAAAAAAATCCCACAAAAATGTGGAAACTAAACAACATACTTTTAAAAAATGAATGGGTCAAAGAAGAAATAAGTGCAGAGATCAAAAGATATATACAGACTAATGAAAATGACAATACGACATATCAGAATCTATGGGATGCAGCAAAAGCAGTGATAAGAGGGAAGTTCATATCACTTCAGGCATATATGAACAAACAAGAGAGAGCCCAAGTGAACCACTTAACTTCCCACCTTAAGGAACTAGAAAAAGAAGAACAAAGACAACCCAAAACCAGCCGAAGAAAGGAGATAATAAAAATCAGAGCAGAAATAAATGAATTAGAGAACAGAAAAACTATAGAAAAAATTAATAGAACAAGGAGCTGGTTCTTTGAAAAGATCAACAAAATTGACAAACCCTTGGCAAGACTTACCAAGGAAAAAAGAGAAAGAACTCATATAAACAAAATCCAAAATGAAAGAGGAGAAATCACCACGGACACCGTAGATATACAAAGAATTATTATAGAATACTATGAAAAACTTTATGCCACTAAATTCAACAACCTAGAAGAAATGGATAAATTCCTAGAAAAATACAACCTTCCTAGACTGAGTCAAGAAGAAGCAGAAAGCCTAAACAGACCTATCAGTAGAGAAGAAATAGAAAAAACCATTAAAAACCTCCCCAAAAATAAAAGTCCAGGCCCTGACGGCTATACCAGCGAATTTTATCAAACATTCAAAGAAGACTTGGTTCCTATTCTACACAAAGTCTTCCAAAAAATTGAAGAAGAAGCAATACTTCCAAACACATTTTATGAGGCCAACATAACCCTCATCCCAAAACCAGGGAAGGATGGCACAAAAAAAGAAAACTACAGACCAATATCTCTAATGAATACAGATGCTAAAATACTAAACAAAATACTAGCAAATCGAATACAACAACATATTAAAAAAATAATACATCATGATCAAGTGGGATTCATCCCAGAATCTCAAGGATGGTTCAACATACGTAAAACGGTTAACGTAATACACCATATCAACAAAACAAAGAACAAAAACCACATGATCTTATCAATAGATGCAGAAAAGGCTTTTGATAAAATACAACACAATTTTATGTTTAAGACTCTCAACAAAATGGGTATAGAAGGAAAATATTTCAACATGATAAAGGCCATATATGATAAACCATCAGCTAACATCATATTAAATGGCACTAAACTGAAGGCTTTCCCCCTTAAATCAGGAACAAGACAGGGTTGTCCACTCTCTCCACTCTTATTTAATGTGGTACTAGAGGTTCTAGCCAGAGCAATCAGACAAGACAAAGAAATAAAAGGCATCCATATCGGAAAAGAAGAAGTAAAGGTATCACTTTTTGCAGATGATATGATCCTATACATCGAAAACCCCAAAGAATCCACAAAAAGACTACTAGAAACAATAAGCCAATACAGTAAGGTCGCAGGATACAAAATTAACATACAGAAGTCAATAGCCTTTCTATATGCCAACAATGAAACAACTGAGAACGAACTCAAAAGAATAATTCCCTTCACAATTGCAACAAAAAAATAAAATACTTAGGAATAAACATAACAAAGAATGTAAAGGACTTATATAATGAAAAATATAAACCATTATTAAGGGAAATCGAAAAAGATATAATGAGATGGAAGAATATACCTTGTTCTTGGCTAGGAAGAATAAATATAATCAAGATGTCTATATTACCCAAAGCAATATACAAATTTAATGCAATTCCCATCAAACTTCCAATGACGTTTTTTAAAGAAATAGAGCAAAAAACCATCAGATTTATATGGAACTATAAAAAACCCCAAATAGCCAAAGCAATCCTAAAGAAAAAGAATGAAGCTGGGGGCATTACAATACCTGACTTCAAACTCTATTATAGGGCCACGACAATCAAAACAGCATGGTAATGGCAGAAAAATAGACACTCAGACCAATGGAACAGAATAGAAAGTCCAGAAATAAAACCACATATATATAGTCAAATAATTTTTGATAAAGGGGCCAACAACACACAATGGAGAAAAGAAAGCCTCTTCAATAAATGGTGCTGGGAAAACTGGAAAGCCACATGCAAAAGAATGAACCTGGACTACAGTCTCTCCCCCTGTACAAAAATTAACTCAAAATGGATCAAAGATCTAAACATAAGACCTGAAACAATTAAGTACATAGAAGAAGACATAGGTACTCAACTCATGGACCTGGGTTTTAAAGAGCATTTTATGAATTTGACTCCACAGGCAAGAGAAGTGAAGGCAAAAATTAATGAATGGGACTACATCAGACTAAGAAGTTTTTGCTCAGCAAGAGAAACTGATAACAAAATAAACAGAAAGCCAACTAAATGGGAAATGATATTTTCAAACAACAGCTCAGATAAGGGCCTAATATCCAAAATATACAAAGAACTCATAAAACTCAACAACAAACAAACAAACAAACAATCCAATAAAAAAATGGGAAGAGGATATGAATAGACACTTCTCCCAGGAAGAAATACAAATGGCCAACAGATATATGAAAAGATGCTCATCTTCTTTAGCTATTAGAGAAATGCAAATCAAAACGGCAATGAGATACCACCTCACACCTGTTCGATTAGCTATTATTAACAAGACAGGTAATAGCAAATGTTGGAGAGGCTGTGGAGAAAAAGGAACCCTCATACACTGTTGGTGGGAATGTAAAGTAGTACAACCATTATGGAAGAAAGTATGGTGGTTCCTCAAAAAACTGAAAATAGAACTACCTTATGACCCAGCAATCCCTCTACTGGGTATATATCCCAAAAACTCAGAAACATTGAAACATAAAGACACATGCAGCCCCATGTTTATTGCAGCATTGTTCACAGTGGCCAGGACATGGAAACAACCAAAAAGCCCGTCAATAGATGACTGGATAAAGAAGATGTGGCACATATACACTATGGAATACTACTCAGCCATAAGAAATGATGACATTGGAACATTTACAGCAAAATGGTGGGATCTTGATAACATGATACGAAGCGAAATAAATAAATCAGAAAAAAACAGGAACTATATTATTCCATACGTAGGTGGGATGTAATAGTGAAACTAAGAGACATTGATAAGAGTGTGGTGGTTACGGGGGGGAAGGGGGAATGGGAGAGGGAAAAGGGGTGGGGAGGGGCACAAAGAAAACAAGATAGAAGGTGACAGAGGACAATCTGACTTTGGGTGGTGGGTATGCAACATAATTGAACGACAAGATAACCTGGACTTGTTATCTTTGAACATATGTATCCTGATTTATTGATGTCACCCCATTAAAAAAATAAAATTATAAAAAAAAATATATATATATATAAAAGAAATGACCTACATTAAAAAATATGGAACAAAAATTTAATAATAATAATAATAGTTGTTTACTGTCAGTGAAAGGAAGGAAATTTGACACTTTTTCACTATATTATCTCTAGTCAATTTGATACACAATTTGAATCATAAGTCAGTTTCCTTTCTTTTTCTTTATTCCTATTGAAATGGAGACCTCTAATTCACAACTATAGGTCACCAGAAATGGAAATAGGTATTAGGTGAATCTGTCTGATACTTTCTGAGGGGTGGCCGAATGCAGACACAAATGAGAGACTGCTCACTGGAGGTGACTTAAAAGCAGATGAATATACTCATGCTGGACGTCGGGCTCTTCTACTTGGCAGGGAGTGGTGAAAGGGTTCCTGATCCACCGTGGTTAATATGGCTCTGAAAAGTATTTCTTCCCGGTCTTCTGCAGAATTTTGACTTTAAAAAACATCTAATAAAAATCAGTTCTTTATCTAAAAAAAAAAAAAAAAAGAGATAGTTTTAGTTAAACAAAGACTGGCCGAGTTTGCCTCCAGCAGACCCTCATTAAAGGAAGTACTTTGGGCGGAAGAAAAATGTTCCCTGTATGGCCAGTAGTCGTGGCCATTGCGGCCATCACTGCCAGGCACATGCAGGTTCCCATTAGATTCAGACAGACGATAAAAAACTGCAGAGCCAAAAACTGGTGGGCCATTCCTTTATTCTAGCCTCACACCCGGCCAGTGAGAAACACAGAGGGGAAACACTTCCCTTTACATTCAGGGCTCCCAAAGCCACTGACACATTCAGGTTTTCCTAGAATCAAAGGCCCCCACTACTCTAAGCCATCTCTGGTTCCCCATCTGCACACCTTCTCCCTTCTCATCTCTGCACAAACTGGCTTCTCCTTCAGCACCCTGCCAACTCAGCTGCTTCTTTCTCTCCTTCATAAACTTTCTTGGCATGAAAACTCCTCCTCCAGCAACATTAGCATAACAATGGCCCTTACCAAGCAGGAAGGTAATTAGCAGTTTCACAGATCACATATCTGGGCAGCCATTTTTAACAATAAAAGTGAGCAAACATAAAAATCACATTTTACAAACTTATTTGCCCAACATTCCCAAAGGTCTGAATACAAGGAGTGGAGAGCAAAGAAGTTGGTGAACCTATGGGTCACTTTAAAGGAACATTGAAAGTATAAAACAGTAACAATAATGTTTAGTTTCTTGGATTAAAAAGGAA
This sequence comes from Saccopteryx bilineata, assembly GCF_036850765.1. NCBI lineage: Eukaryota > Metazoa > Chordata > Mammalia > Chiroptera > Emballonuridae > Saccopteryx > Saccopteryx bilineata. Next base: position 294,445,024 of record NC_089491.1, on the reverse strand, counting down.
TATTATTAAGGTTGGGAACAACCTGAAAATAACTCAAGAATTCTTAGAGTCTATATTTTTAAAAATAAGTATGCATTTTAAGTTGTGGGGGTAATGCTAGAAGAATAGAAATATAGTGCATAATGCCTAAGCTACAGAGGAAAGAAAAAGAATATAAATATATATCTTGTTCAATTGAAAAAAAAATCTAGAAGGCGGAGAGAAAGAAAAAAAACAAATAGTTCAACTGTAAGTACAAAATAAAATTGCAGAACAATTTGTGTTTATCACTCATCATTATAAAGAGAAATGAACTAACCTCCATTTAAGGGATAAAAATTGTCAGGCTCTATAAAAATGTAAAATTCACCTATTTATAAGAGACACACCTATGCCTAACGCTACAGAAAAATTGAAGGACTAGGAAAAGATCCACAGGCAAATATTATGACTTTCTTCATAAAACTATAGTAATAAAAACAGTCTTGCAATGATGCAGGGACAAACAGGCATGTCACCCAGGCTCTGCCACTCAGTGGCACGCAGGCTTGATTTGAAGTGTGAAGCTAGTGACAAAAGGCAGAAGAGCAATGGTGTTGGTGTTGTTGGTGATAGAAGTGTTCACAATAACATCAAGTTCAAGAGTAGTAAGTTTACTGCTTGGCAGCGTCAGCAATTTCCTTCGTAGACCAGTACTGCAGTGTAATTTTGGATGTTTTTCCTGGAAAATTACCTGGAGGTAGGAATTCAGTGAGCTGCCCTATATCCTTAGGCAAACAAACAGCCTCCTGCTGTGCTTTTCAAGGCAGAATCAGCTTCGATTACTTGCAGCTAAGAATTCTGATACAAAATGCTTTCCTAAGAGGAAGACCAGAAACTCTCTGGAGGCACTGGATCCTAGTTTTCTGTCTTTTTAAAAAAAGTTTTGTTTTTCTTTTTTTTTTAAATTTATTGATTTTAGTGAGAGAGGAAGGGAGACAGAGAAACAGGGGCATTGATCTGTTCCAGTATGTGCCTTGACCAGGGATCTAATTGGCAACCTCTGTGCTTCCGGATGATGCTCTAACCAACCAAGCTATCTGGCCAGGGCTGGACCCAGGTTTTTTAACTTGAACCCTGTCGTTTTGATCTTTCCTGTAGGAAGGGGGGGGGGGTTGTGTGTTCTGAATTCTCCCACTTTGCAATGATTTTTGCTCCTCTCTTTTCTAGCAAAATGCGCGGGGTCAGGATCTATGTTCAGAAATATTTCAAATTTAGAAATAAACGAAGGCAAGAAATACTTGTTGAATCCAAGTCAAACTTCCCTTTTCAGAAATTCATGAAGATGATTTAAACAGAAACAGCAGCTAAGGAGGATTGGTTAATGAGATGATGAACTATATACTTTTGTTTTTTAAAAGTGACATTTAATTTGTTTGAAGATGTTTTTTCTTTTCTTTCCACCTGACTTTTTTTTCCCCCTTGAAATTGAGTTCTATTTTTGTACCTTCACCCGGTATTAGTTTTCTTAAACAATTATTCCTGTGACTGTTTAGGGCCTGCCTCCCTGGAAGGCTATAAGCATCAGGAAAGCGGTGGCAGCTCTTGTCTTATTTACTTTGGTATTCCTGTGCTGAGCACATGCTGAGTGATTGGTAAAAATATTCCAAATTAAATGAAAAAAAAAATAAAAAGAATGAATGGCCCACGGTAAATGCAAAAAAAAAAATTCTTTTGAGTTTTCAAATATGGTTAAATGTTATTTTTTAATTACAGTTTACATTCAATATTATTTTGTATTAGTTTCAGGTGCAGCATAGTGGTTAGATAATCATATACTTTACAAAGCGGTCCCAATATTTTCAGTAACTGCCCAGCCCCATACATAGGTATTACAATATTTAGGACTATATTCCCTATGCTGTACTTCATAGCATTGTGACTATTTTATAACTACCAAAAATTTTTTCTTACATATTGTGGACAACTTCTCAATTTGTTTTCATTTTTACATGAAATAGCAAAATTTGAAAATATCTGAAAAGATTGTTAGCAAAATAATTATTTTAATCGGAGTGATTTTAATTGTAAAAAATACCCACTTTAAATTATAACATATCTGACATGATTGCCTATTCTATTAGATTTTTATATGTTCTATTCTATTTTTATATGTTCTAATCAACCAAATGACTTTTTCTCCCTTTTTATTGAATTTGTTGGGGGTGACACTGGTTAACAAAATTATAGAGGTTTCAGGTACACATCACCTATACACTGTATTGCATGTTCACTACCCCAAGTCAAGTCTTCATTCATTACCATTTATACCCCCATACCAATTTACAGATAGGTTTAAAGTTCTCATTCAAAATTAAATTGTTTTGTATATTTTTAATTGTAAGCCCTTAAAATGTCTATACATTGCAAACAGTCCCAGGATTTTCTTTCAGAAAGGCCATAAAATCTTCCATATTGAAAGAGCAGATTAATTCCAGAGCTTTTTTTCTTCTAGATGTCTCTCTAGCAGCATCTACTCTAATAAACTTACTTTTCCTTAAAAAAGCCTTCTTTTTCAGTCTTTATATTAAATTACTGCTTCCTCCCAGGAACTATTTAAGTATTCATATTCTTAGTGTTTATTTCTTCTTTTCTTTTCTTTTCTTTTTTTTTTTTACAGAGACGGAGAGAGTCAGAGAAAGGGATAGACAGGGACAGACAGACAGGAATGGAGAGAGATGAGAAGCATCAATCATTAATATTTCGTTACGACACCTTAGTTGTTCATTGATTGCTTTTTCATATATGCCTTGACCACAGGCCTTCAGCAGACCGAGTAACCCCTTGCTCAAGCCAGCGACCTTGGGTCCAAGCTGGTGAGCTTTGCTCAAACCAGATGAGCCCACACTCAAGCTGGTGAGCTCGGCGTCTCGAACCTGGGTCCTCCACATTCCAGTCCAACGCTCTAGCCACTGTGCCACCGCCTGGTCAGGCTATTTCTTCTTCTAGATTAATAGTTACTTGAATTTTTTACTCAAAACATTTATATATATATATATATATATATATATATATATATATATATATATATATATATATAATTTTATTTTTGGGGGGAGAAGCTCTAACTGAGCCATCTGGCCAGGGCTCTTGATATTTTTGATACAAATGAAATAAGAAGTCAAATCTCCAGTGGACATCCATTATTGACATTGTTCTTTGCTGGCATTGAAAGGAATGTATGTGCCCTGGCTCGTTGGCTCAGTGGTAGAATATCAGCCCAGAGTGTGGATGTCCCAGTTTGATTCCCAGTCAGGGCACACAGGAGAAGTGCCCATCTGCTTTCCACTCCTCCCCCTCCTCCTTATCTCTCTCTCTTCCCCTCCTGCAGCCATGGCTCTATTGTTTCGAATGCATCAGGTGCCAAGGAAGGCTCCGTGGATCCTCCACTTCAGGCACTAGAAATAGCTCAGTTGTGAGCATGGTTCCAGATGGGCAGAGCATTGGTCCCAGACAAGGATTGCTGGGTATATCCAGGCGGGGTGCATGTGGGAGTCTGTCTCTGTATCTCCCCTCTTCTCACTTTAAAAAAAGAAAGGAATGTATGTGGGGTTGGGAGTGATAGTGAGAGCGAGTGAGGTGGGTCAACCTTTGTTGAAAATCTCTGTAAAGAAGCTGTCTTCCATGTGGTCCCTCTAGATCTGGTTTCCTCATTGTATGCTCCTTCTCCACTCCAGTCCACTTTTTAAATATACTTCCAGCCTCTGCCTGAATGAATGACCCTCAGCTCATCCCCAGGGAGCCAAAGCATCTGGGGCTTTTTCCATTGTTCTTGGTCTGTTATTATGGCATAAATCCTATGGATTAGCTTGGTAGAGCTGCTAACACAAACTACTAGGAGACTTAATGCTCAGAAATTAACTTTCTCATAATTTTGGAGGCCAGAAATCTGAGAGCAAGGTGTCAGCAAGGTTGATATCTGAGGCCTTTTTCCTTGGCTTGTAGACAGCAATTTTCTCCCTGATTCTTCATGTAGTCTTTCCTCTGTGTTTGTCCGTGTTGTAATCTCTTCTTAAGGACACCAGTCATATTGGATTTAAGCTTACTCAAATGATTTTATTTTACCTTAATCATCTCGGAAAAGACCCTGTCTCCAACTACAGTCACATTCTGAGCTAGTGAGGGTTAGGGCTTCAACATCTACATACATTTTGGGGTGATATAACTCAGCCCATAACACTTCATATCTTGCTTTTTTTTGGACTTCAAAGCCTATTTGTGAGTTGTAATAAAAAACATTGGTTAGAGCATTGTCCCAATAAGCCAAGTTTGCCTTTTCAATTTCTGGTTAGGGCACATATAAATTTCAACCAATGAATGCATAAATAAGTGGAATAACAAATTAATATTTCTTTCTCTCTCTCCCTTCCCTTCTCTCTAAAATCAATCAATAAATAAAAAATTTTAAGAAGTAAGAACATTGGTTGTTTCTCCTTTGTCTTCATTCTAGAACAGTGCTAATTTTCCTTGAAGAAATGATCGAGCCATAAGATGATGTATGAAGAAAAGCACACGATTACTATTTTAAGACAGTATTTCACTGCTTCTACACCTTTTCAGGAACTGTGCGGAGCACTTGCTAAAAATTACTGTCACAGGCACTGATGGTGTCAGTTTGTGGCAGCAGAAGCAGAGCTGCAGAGAGCGTAGGACGGGCGCAGACCGTTACTCAGCCACTAGCAGCAGTGACAGCCTGGGAGGCAGGGATGCCGGTCTCTAAGACCCCGGATCTAACTGTTAAGTTGACCTTTCAATTTAAATTGGGCAACATTGTTCAATTTAAATTGGGTTATGTCTGTGCTACTAATAATTCATACTTGCTTTTAGTGAATGGAAGATGAATGTCGAAAGAGGAAAATGGTGGACTGCCCTGAAATTGACATAGTAGTAACTACTGGAGGCCAGGGTAGGTTCCCCTTATTGCCATTAGGTCTGTACTGAGTGAAGAATTCATGAACCTGTTTTTCTGTCCTGTGGTTGGTTCTAAGACCTCTTATAGGGCAGGGTGGGAGAGAAAGTCTCTCTCCTACACTGATTGGAGCAGAGCCCAGGACACTCAGATCTTTAGATCTTAGCCCACTCTTGAGAGAAGAGGACCAGTCACTTAGTACTCCAAAGTCACTTTGTGCCACTTGTTTATAGTACTCTGTACAAAACAATACCAAGAAATGACAGAGGCAGCACGTATATTGACCTACTGGAATAGAAAAGAATTTCAATGAATGAGATATTTTTCCACATTTAAGGAATATTTTTCTCTGCAGAAAGGAAAATAACCAACCTATTAATTCTGATGATTATAATCATAATGACAATGAAATGGTGGAAATTATTAACATGTACTATATTTGGGACAGTGCATATAATTCTATTAGTGACAAAAATAAAAGATCTTGACAAATCTATTGAAATGGAATAAATCACAAAATTAATTAAATCTATTTTTTGTTATTCCTAGCCTATTTTATTTTTAGATTATATTTATACCCAAATAAAACTATGTTTGTTTATAACACAGGAATTAGTTATGTAAACTCCAAATCATATAAATTATTGTGTTCAGGAGTAATGCAGAAAATGTCTGTTGTCAATTTATTATTATTTTATTAATAATTAAATTTTAACTGAGAGGTTGGAAAGAACACATTACCATAGTGATTATTTTCAAGACCAAAGACTACCGGGAAAGGGCCATAAAATGAGAGTAAAGAGAATCATGTAGGGTGAAATGTGCAGAATGTGGGAATAATCAGAGCCTGGAGATTCTGAACCACGAGCTCAAGGTTCTGTGACTATTAAGGAGAGGTTGAAGGTTTAGGCTTCTGTTAACAACAGAAAAGGAAAGAATGTATAAAAAGAGTATTATTCAGAAATAACACATAATCACTATCTCCAATAGATGAGGTAGAGATGGATTTAAATGTAAATGTTAGTTTTAAAGAATTTTTCCAACTTTAAAGTTGCAAAATCCAAAGAAAGATTAATAAAGGAAGATCATTCATTAATTTGACCAACCAATGTTTGTCAAGCATCTTTATATATCAACGTGTAGGCATTGGTCATGCCTCAATAGATGAGAGCTAATCATTGGCCTTGTTTTCTGAAAGTACTGTAGAAACAATATAATCTTCCTGGATATGCTACTGGATAGAACATAGGTCTTCGATTAGATGGATGCTTTAGAATTCTGAGACCTTACCTAGTTAAGTCTAAAAGGGAATTTACTCTATTTTCTGAGATTTGTCATTATTCTTGAAAAGTAGAGAAAGAGAATAATTTTCTCTAATCCCACCAGGACTATGGTTAACATTCCCATTCACCCTGCCTCAAAATTTCAGAAAGTTTTTAACAAGGGCACAGAACATTAGAATTAGGACAAATGCCTTGCTTTCTGTGGTGGTTCGGTAGAACGTCTATTTCTTAAGCAATCGAGGGCCAGTGGGCTGAAGAGAAGGGATAGAGAGCTGAGAAAGGGAAGAACAGAGAAGAGATACCAAAGTCAGGAGATAGGTCAAGATTTATGGGACAGAGACTCTATGCTGAGGCACATGGGTGGTGAGGGGATGGGTAGGTGCATTTTGTAATCAGCTGGATATTTGTTCTGTGATTGCCTGTGATGTTTGACCCTTGGTAAGATGGTGATGCTCATTTTGAGCAATTGTCCAAATTCTCAATTTCAAGGAGGTGTCAAGTTGTTCATCTAATGTTTCTTCAACCATAACAGTTGGGAGGCTGTGGTGCATGCCTCCACATGAGCACTAACATCCATTGCTGGGCCTTCTTAACACTCATTTGCAAACTGAGTCCAATTCATGTCCTACAACCAAGTCTTCCTGCTTAGGGAGGATGATTCTGCTCTCCTCTTGCTTTTTCAATTCAATGAGAACTTTTCTCGTCTCTTGTGACCAAACCCATACTTGTAATGGGTCCCCACTCCTAATACTTAGTACCTCAATTCCTTGGATCCTAGTGTGCTCCTGGGACTCTATGGTCCTCTCCCATTAGAACCACAGGTCCCATGACTGGTCATTATTTCCTAGCACCAGGTCCCCTGATGTTCACTGCATCTCAGCTGTGGGTTTGTTATCTTCTAGAACAGCCCCCAGACTTCCTCGTCAGGCTCAATGACCAGCAGCGCTGCCTCCATTTCTGCTCTTGTTTGGTAAAGAGGGATTTGGGGAATAATTCGTAACTCATCAGAACCCTCATCATTTTTATGTTCAGTTTATAAAGATGCTCATTCTGGTTCAGTGAGGTTGTGAAGATATTAACTATGATTAATGATTACTGTGTGTGCAAACCATGAAGTTGGAAGCTATTTGTTTCGGTTAAATAATGTATTTGCTAAGTTTACCTGCATAAGATCACAAGAGAGACAATGCTAGTTGGAAACGATGAGCATAAACTGGAAGATGACAAGTACCTTTAGTAATAAACTGCCTCCAAGGTAGGTAGATTGGGAAGATGGGTATGTGGGTAAATGAAGGACACCTGATGCTCACCCTAGACACGGGCTGATCACTGGGCCCACAGGCCAACTTCCGGCTCTAAGAATAATGAGAAAATAAGTTGAGACAACCGCCTTAGGATGGAATGGCTCCATGGTCTGCTCCCACCTAGAATTCTGCATGGAGCAAGTCTTCTATTCCTTGTCTAGATGGAAATCCAGGAACTCTGCTCTCCTGTGACCTGTGCTTTCACAGTTGGGGGTCTCTAGCTTTCCATAGTTCTAAAATCTGAGGTTTATTTTGTGCCCCAGGTAATGAAAGGTAGAAGAAAGAAGGTCAAGGTTTCAGCTTTTTCTTCTTTGCTCCCCTAAACAGCCTTGGAACCACTCTCCTTTCTGAAAGAAAAAGGGACACTTAAAATGTAAACCCAACTCACTTTGTTTACTGCCATGCTGCCCGAGTACCTGACTTTTCTGCCCCAGTCTCCGCAGGCCTCTTGATGCCAAATTTCCTGCTTCTATTTTGGACTCTAATGTACCAGACTAGTTATTATAGTTTATTCACTGACGAATTCAATTTAGTGCAAAAACATTTACTAAGCAACTATGTTAATTACTGAGAATGAATAGTTAAATGTATATAGTCCCTGATTGTAAAGAAGAACTCTAACAGATGAACTAGTAAATGGCATAAAGTGACACAAAGGTTTTATTTAAAAACAATATGCATGGGATAAAATGGAAGTAAATGGAAGAAGAATTAGATGCCAGAGTGGAAGTGACCTTTGGGTATGTTTGAGAGCCCCCCAAGTCAACCCCAATGCCCGCTGAGTCCTAGCTCTAGCAAGTTTAGGCCAGGCTTGCTTCCCATAACAAAGTCTCTTGGCCTCTTGGATTAATTGTTCTTGTCCACAAAAGAGCAGAGAAATATCACTTCAAAGTGGCTGGCTATCTTCAGCTTGAGGCTTTAATTAATCAGGTTTTTGCTGATCTATCATAATCTCAAGCAAGTGCCAAAAAAGTGTCATAGAAAGGTGATTTTTTTCCCATCAGAATTCACAGAAGATTCAAAGCTATAAAAAGGCAGCTTAGAACGGGCTTTTCTGTGTACTTAGGCATCATCAACTTGGGAATGGGGATGCCTCACTGCTATTTAAAAGCAGAAACAGAAACCTCACCTGCTACTTGTGCTTTAAGAAGCTGGCATTCAACATGTTTCTGGGAATTGACATATGGCTTCATTTTCAGCATTTCAGCAGCTGTGCCTCTAAGGGTTGTCTAGGGATATAGACAGTCACGGTGGTTTTATGGCAATAGTTTTTATAGTTTTTCAAGTATTGACTACCAGTATTATAGGATATACAATGCTCTTGGTTATGGAAAGAAAAAATTATTATACCCTGAGATTGGGAAACAGGTTCTATTGTCAAACATCTAATGCCTTTTCTATGAGTTTGGCAAAGCTTTTAGAAAGACAAAACTAAGGTTGATACAACTAGACAAATGGTTGTCAGTGACCCAACAATAGAAAGTTGTAGGTTAAGAGTAAACTCATCTTGAAAATTTTTCTTAGTGTTTCCTCCATAGTTAAGGTTTCCAAAGAGAGACACTGTTGGCTGATTTAGAGTAGTTGGTAGCAAAATTTATTACTATGATTCCAACGTTATCATCTCATTTCACCCTCATGTGAACTATATGGAATAGGTTGTATTATCTCTGTTTAGTGAATGATGGATTAAATGTAAATGAAATTAGGTGGTTTATAGTCTCAGAAATGAGGCATGGGGCAGAATTGAGACTTAAACACATCAAACCCATGTGATTTCCACTCTATCATTTTACAGTTGTACAATATTTATTGCATGAACCTTGAAAATGATGATTTTTAACATTTTTTGTTTCTTGTGGTACCGAATATCACTCTAGGAGTGGATGGCTTGATTTCCTCATTTTTTGGCACTGTTCTTTAAGGATGTATAGGTAACTATACTAAATAAAAGCCAAAATATGAAACTATAAAACTGACCAACATCTTATTGTTTGGAATAAAGGACTTTCAAGAACTGTGAAGAGCCTGACCAAGCAGTGGCACAGTGGATAGAGCATTGGACTGGGATGCAGAGGACCCAGGTTCAAAACCCCAAGGTTACCAGTTTGAGTGCAGGCTCAACCAGCTTGAGTGCAGGGTCACTGGCTTGAATGTGAGATCATAGGCATAACCCCAAGGTCGCTGGCTTGAGCCCAAGATTGCTGGCTTAAAGCCCAAGGTCGCTGGCTTGAGCCCAAGATTGCTGGCTTGAGCAAGGGACCGCTAGCTCTGCTATAGCCCCCTGGTCAAGGCACATATGAGAAAGCAATCAATGAACAATTAAGGTGCTGCAACGAAGAATTGATGCTTTTTATCTTTTTCTCTTCCTGCCTGTCTATCCCTATGTGTCCCTCTCTTTGTCTGTCACACAAAAAAGAAAGAACTGTGAAGAATTGGATTTTACCCTATTTGCAAGCTATGAAGTTAGCCTGCCATGAGTTCATAGAGGCTGGTGGAAAACACAGAATCCGCAAAGCAAAAGCAGCAGCAAGAGCATCAGTGTTGTAGGTGCCATTTCTCCAAGCCTCAAGTCCTATAGCGTGATACCAAGGAGGCCAATAACACCGGCATATGCAGTGGGGGCACATTTTAGGAGGGAAGCTTGAGCTTAGGAAAACCAAATCTTTTATAGTGGGTAGTAAGCATACCTGCCTTTTACTCCAGAGGGAGACACTATTTCTATCTTCTCAAACCACTCACTGTACAAACATCTTTAAAAATGTAGTCCAGAACAAAGGACAAGTAAGCAGCTTGCAAGATGCCAGATAAACAAGAGATCCACGGTGAATTGTATCCCAATATATACCTGACTCCTTTATATGTTAAGAGGATTCTGCACCCAATTCCTGTGTATGAGGGGGGAGGTTCCCCAAACTATCCAACAAACAAGTTGCTGACACCAGCTGGGTCTCTTCCAACTCAACCCAATTCTGACACTATCTACCTGGAGATAGGATCAGATCCTATAGTTGAAGGGCTCAGTCCCACAAGACTGGTGTGGCCATTATGAATTTAGGCAAGCCACTACTTCTCTCTTGTTTTCTGTTAAAAAATAGAAAACATGGTATCTATTTTATTGTGCCAAGAAATGGACTTTATATTTGTCATTTGTTTTGGAAACACATCTACACCCCTTCCCTTCTAACATTTGAGAATTCCTTATTTTTGATTTTGTTGGGTGGCAAAGACTTCCTTCCCCTATAATGCTGTGGATGACCTTTAAACAAGGGCCCACCCACGTGACAAGGGTTCTGTCAGTCAGGGTCACCTGCTCCAGTTTTTGACTCTGTAGCCAGTAGCACAATAGAGGCGCTCACTCTGTCCCTCTTTCTGTCAACATAGATGGTAGCCATGATTGCGAGGCTTAGTTCTTGGCACAGAAATGACAATGTATTATCAGTGCCCGATGGTGGCAGCGAACTTTCCTTCATCTCATCAGAACTGCTGAACAATTTGGGACATTGTTCCTGGAAACTTAATCTGGAGCCTACTCCTCAAGCACCCCAGTGATTTGGGAAACTACTTGATACCTTTAATCATATCTTCTCCCTGCTCAGAGTCAGATTCTATTGCTAGAATCTCAAAACTTCAGATGATGCAGGCAATACTCAACAGACATTATGGCCCCAGCCTATGAAGGTCTGGTGGGTTTGGCAAGTGAAAGTCAGGCTACTAAGTTCAAGTCAAGGCTGGGTTGAGAGTTTTCCAACAAGTCCAGAGTCTGGAGACTTCAGTGCATGCTGCTGTGAGCTTTGCACACATTTAGGTTCTGAAAAGTGAAATTGCGGCAATCTTCGATGACTCAGGTGAACACATATGTTCTTTCCTTTGACTTCGTTTCTTCAGGCATCTGGTCTGACTCAGCGCTCAGAATTAAATCTGTGTCATTCACTTGCCAGGGGAGTGTGGGCGGAGGGTGGCCAGGGAGTATGAAGTGCTCTCCCTCCAAAGGGCAAGGGGCAGCCAGTTTGGGGGGCGCACCAGCCACCCTTGGATTGGAAGTATTTATAAAAAGTCCTTGAATTTACAAAACGTTGGAACCAAACTAAGGCATTATTTCATCATAATGCATGTTTTGATGAATGTATTTAGGCTCTCTGATCATAAGAATTAAAACCTGAGGTGCGAATTTAGCTTTTAATTTTGCTTTTAAGGACTTTCTAAATTCCTTAACACTACAAAGAATAAGAAGCTATTAAACATGTCCTATACAACTTGGCTTTATAAGAAAATGAGCAATAATGTATCTTTTTAAAGCCCCAGCCTTAGAGTCCTGAGGCTCGGATTTCTCTTCTCCAACATGCCCACTCCCTAGCTGTATGACAGACAGCTGGGTCTTTGTGGCCTCCCTGCCTCAGTTTCCCCATCTGTGAGAGTGGTAATAAGACCTGCCCCTCAGGGCTGTTTAGAGGACAGAAAACCAAAGATCATGTTTATGAGAGCCTCTCCTTGGAGACTGAATCAGGTCGTACTCCTGGGGAAGAAGTGTGTGTATGAATTGATTCTGATTCTAAAATTTTTCTAAAGTAATTAAAAATGAACTATAGGCCAAAGATGTTTATAGGGTGAAAGGGAGAAATGTCAGATTCTTCTCTGCAATTAGTGTAGATTTTTCAGGAAATTGCTTTTTTTGTTACGGGCGTTTTCTCATAATCTTAAACAATGAACCCAAAACTATTGTTCCAAATGTTTGTTAGGAAGAGGAATCTTTCTCTCTCTCATTTTTTAAAGTGGAGTGTCAGGAAGGGGGCTATTGGGAGAGAATAGTCCGATGTGATGAGTGGAGCTACATAGACCTAGGCGTGGGGGAGAAGGCAGCGTGGGACGCAAGGGGCCGTCTGGAGAAGAAGCCATTGTTGAAGTATGGCTTTGTTTCCCACTCCCGAGGGCAGTGCTGTCCGTGCAGTGTGCATTGGCCCTCCTTTCCCGTCCTCTCTCCCACGCATGCGCAAGAATAAGTTGCTGCCGTCCTAGGGCTCGCCAATGCTCAGAGTTCGAACCTGCTATGTAAAGGGGGAAGGAGTGCAGGTTCAAATTGAGAGCTGATAGCATCTTGAAAAAGATGCCTCCTTTTAGCTGTTTTTAGATCCCACATATAAGCGAAATCATATGGTATTTGTCTTTCCCTGTCTGATTGATGTCACTCAGCATAAAACCCTCTGGTTTCATCTCCGTTGTTGCAGATGGCAAGATTTCTTTTTTTTTTTTTTTTAATGGCTGAGTCATATTCCATTGTGTACCAACAGAACACAAACAGACTCATAGATAACAGAGGACATTTTGATGGTTGCCAGATGGGAGGGGGGCCAGGGGATGGGTGAAAAAGGTAAAGGGAATAAGAAGTACAGATGGACCGTTACAGACTAGTTATGAGGTTGTAGAATACAGCATAAGGGATATAGTCAGTAATATTGCAATAATTATGTATGGTGTCAGATGGGTACCAGATTTATTCAGGGTGATCACCTTGTAAGTTGTATGAATGTCTAGTCACTGTGTATTAGACCTGACACTAATATAATAGTGTATGTTGACTGTAATTGAAAAGAAAGAAATTGTTTTAAAAATAAATAAATAAAAGAAAAAAGAAAAGAAAAACAACCTTGCCTCCCTTGACTTTGAAGGGTTGAGAGGCCCGAGTGTTCCTTAGAGTGCCTCAGAGAAGGAGATTTGTCTGTGCTTTGATGTGTGGCCAGAGACATTTGTAGGGCTTATCATTGAGAGATGTTGGCCCGGAGCCTTTGCTTGACAGGGGCTGGTTCCCAGAGCCTCCTGCCACCTGCGTGATGTGGTTAGCGCCGTCACCCGGGGTTCTGAGACGGCTTTGTCACAGCAGTGCACCTTGATGTTACTCCTTTCACCTGCCATAGTTTTGCTCAGGCTGTTCAATTTCCCTGACAGTCTCTTGTCAGAACTGCTCTGTTGTGGAGTAAGGCTCTTCATCTCCTGTCTGGAATTCTAATAACGGCAAAATAAGGCAAAAAAAAAAAGAAAAAGAAAAAGAAAAAGAAAAGAAACATCAAGGGAAGTCTTGTCATAGGATCTGGCACCATCCTTGAGGTCTGTAGTTCGTACCTTGGGTGAAAGTGTTGCAAAGGGAGTTTGCCATGGACTGCGTCCCAATTCCACTAGCTCATGGGCTTGCTTGGGGAGGTGGCTTCTCAGGGAGTCCCTTACCAATGTCCCTCACCGCTGTCAGGTGCTCTCAGAAGGGCTCCTCTTGGTTCTCAGTCCCCTGCTGGTTTGGTTCAGACACTTCTAACTATACTGCTCACAAAAGTTAGGGGATCAGGGAACGTGCAGATACTTCAGTACTTTCAGCCTTTTGTATAGTGTATTTTCACCAATGAAAGAAAAGTTCGTTTTGCATCTTGTTTGCATAATCAAACATCTTTCTTTGACTTGTCGTTTGCTTTTCTGATGCTCTTGTTTTATAAAACAAAATAAATGCTTCTTTTTCTTAATAGCTTCATATTCATTTTGAAATATCTCCTAATTTTTGTGAGCAATATATCTGGATGTTCAGCTAGGGCCAAGTCAGCTGCTTGACTTATTCGAGGAGGAGAGGGTCCCTGTTTCTATGGCTCCAACATTGAACTTTCTATCCTTCTTTCTCTGGTCCTTCTGGACAGCTTGTATCTTCCCTTTCAGCCCATTTCCCTGACTGATCAGCAGAGCTGATGTCCTACGGGATTATGAATTTTAACTGGGCACTTGACACTTTTTAATAAGCTGACATTGATTAATATAGCTGCAAGTAAAGCCTTCTCTGTTTTTCCTTTAAATTGTATCATTAATGCTCCCCTGAGAGAGTTAACTTGAAGAAAGGGGAAGACGACAGGCTCTGGAATCTCACAGGCCTGGATTCGATTCCAAGCAACATGAAGTTGGAATTAATTAAATTTTGTGAAAACCTCAGTTTTTGCATCTCAAAAATGGAGATAATATTTTCCATCTCATAGGATTACTGTGAGGATTAAAAAATATAATGGTTAGAAATCACTTGACATGTCACAGGCGTTAAGTTTCCTTCCCTTTATGTTTATAGTGATTGTCAGTATTTGTCATCTTTAAGGATGATCCTGCCATCTGTTTTCTGCATGTGTTGTGCCAAAGAAAATGGTGCTGAATTATATATAGAACAGCTACAACACAGCAGCATTGTCTAGTTAAGAAGCGAATGAGACCTGTGAATTATCTAGAATTTTCCATTTCTGTGCTTTTGCAGAACAACACAAGTGACAGAAATTAAGACAGGATAGTCACATCAGCTGAAATGAAAAGGGAGAATTTCCATGGCACGCACAGAGGGCTGATGTGTAGAGTGATCGCAATCATATGTATATGATTGTCCTGGGGTCACCAGTGAAATGTTATCACATTGATTCTCAACACACCTAGACCCTTCATTACCAAAGAAATATTATATTTATTATTAGTGGTCATGTTTGAGTGATCTAGAAGATTCTGATGTTTAGAAGATTCCACCTTCTTAAACTTCCAATAGATCAAAGTTTTGTTAAACATATCCAGTAAGTGACAGTCACCCCTGCGTTATTGTAGCATATGGAGATTGGTTGCCAGAGGTGTATCCTGACTCTTTGACAATTAATTTCAAGACCACAATAGAAAACAACCAGAAGCTTCTAATCAGAGGTTGATAGCTAATTGTACCCAAGATCCTATAAGATATTTTAGCCTCATTATATCTCAAACTATATATCTTTATGATTTAAGTGTCAAAGATGTGCTTGTAATTTACAGTAATCTATAGTTTAAGAAACAAAAAGGTAATTGATGACAAGATGCATTGGTACATTATCGTCTCTGATTTAGAAGTGAGTCAACTTATTCACAAATTATAATCACAGGTCTTATATTTCTCATATGGCAGGATTGTATTAGGATGTGTCTACAATGCTTTCCAAAGGATTGGCAAATTCACTCACTTAGGAGTGACCAAAGTTCTGACTCAAGATTTAGCATATTGGGAAGTAATTAGACTTGTATGAATATGGAGTCTCACTGGAAAACACCCATTCCTAATTCTTTTATTAGACTGGTTCTAAAAGATAATAATTATCTATTCTGCCACTGATTCTTCTTGATAAGGGTGATTCACTTATATATCTCATTCCTTTTTTGTGTGTGACAGAAACACAGAGAGAGGAACAGATAGGGACAGACAGACAGGAAGGGAGAGAGATGAAAAGCATCAATTCTTTGCTGCAGCTCCTTATTCTCCTTAGTTGTTCATTGATTGCTTTCTCATAAATACCTTGACCAGGGGCTACAGCAGAGAGAGTGACCCCTTGCTCAAGCCAGTGACCTCAGAGTTTCGAACCTGGGTTCTCCGTGTCCTGATCTGATGCTCCATCCACTGCACCACTGCCTGATCAGGCTATATCACATTCTTAATTGTCCATAGCCAAGTACTGTAATACTAACTTTAGTAAATAAAATCTACAGGTGACATCAAAGTGTATTTTGGTTGTCTGACACTTATGAAATTGTATGTGTGTTTGTATGCTTTCTAAAAGTGCCTTATGCTATATCTAGGAACAGGGAAAGCTGGCTACCACATCTAAAGGCCAGAGCTGGTAATGAGGAGTACCGATTTGTAGGCACAGGACCTAAATTTAGTAGAAATTCAATAAAGAATAATTTCATTTTATGTTTTTCTGCTTTTCATGTTTTACCTCTATCCTTTTGTAAAGATAATAATGTTGTTGTATCTGGCCAAAGGAAGAAGGAGAAAATGACAAGGACTGTATGTTCATTGAACAATCAATGTCAGAATAATGGAGGATTAACCAGCAAGTGTATACATCCCCAAACCAAATTTTGACAAGGAGATTCTGCCAGCCTTTCACAGAAAGGTACTTCTGCCATTAACCCTCAAATCCTACAAAAGCTATTTTGGCCTAGAGTGTCTTAGAAATGATTGGAGACAGAGAACATGGCTGTACACAGATATCTGAATTAATGAAGCCTGAACACAATATTGTGACTTGTCAATAGATTTATATAAACACAAGGGTCTGGAAGTCATAGACTTGCTGCTCTTGGTATTAAAATAAGCTCTAGTGAGTTAGTTTAATCAAATCTTTCAGACCTGTGGACCTCTTTGACTATTAAACACCCATCTGGAATCTTGTTTTGTTAGGGTCTCACCCCAAATCAGGTAGGCAACGAGTAAACAGAAACAGATTCTTAATGAAGCCCAATCTGAAAAGCCGCCATCTTGAAACGTAGTGAATTAAATCCGAGTTGAGCAGCAGATAGTAAAAAATGTTCACATCGTTTTAAATTTAATTAGAGAATCATAATGTCATGATCTGGAAATAAAGTATCTCTCTCTGTGGGATTTGTAACAATGGGAAATTTTGAGCATCTAAGATAAATTGGAAAGAGCTTGGACATGAGTAATGAAAATGATGGAGCTGGGAGAACTGACTTAAGGGGGAAGATGAATAGAATTTAACATGGATAGCTTGGCTGAGTGAAGAACAGATCCCTTGATTAATAACTATGCATTCTTGAAGTGCATAAGCACTAAGAAAAAATCAGTACATTTTGGGTGTGGAAAACATGAATAATGGAATCAATTAAGCACAGTAAAATAAGCTGAATGTAAAATGTAAAATATCTATTTCTGGGTTTTTCAGATGTGCCTCTTGAGGTACTTTCCATGTTAAATATTTTCAAGTAAGATGGATAAGTTCTTAATATTTTCAATCTTTTTTTTTTTTTTTTTAAACAAAGGAAGCAAAATCTCCCAAGAGTTTTGAAAGAATACATTTTGTTCATAGGGGCATAGTGGTTAGATTTTAACTGTGGTTGGGAATTTCAAGATAAAGTCTCTTAAATCTAATGTAATTGGTCCTAAAGCTGCAATTGGGGTCGTAGCTTTTCTCTGGGGAATTTGTCTCAGGTCTGTGAGGGAGGCAGAGGAAAACAGTTGACAAGGCTTTGACATCTATTGGTTTAGGGAGGCTTGAATGCATATTGTCACTTCTTACAAGGTGTCTGCTTCCATTCAGAAGTTGGAAAAGCCTGGTATTATAAAACTTTAAAGAAATATGTTAGCATGGTTATGTAGGGGTTTGATTTTTGAGACAGAAGCTAAAGATGCACCTGTGGTGGGGGGGGCAGGAGTGAATTCAGGGTTCTGGGCACCTGGCATGGCGCTTTAACATGGGTATATGGATGTCAGCCACCACAACCAATCTTGAAATCCAGGCGGCCACTTACTAAGTGTTTAATCCCAGGCAAATGCCTCACTTTTCTAAATCTCTGTTTCCTCTTCTGTGAAACAGGGTAGCTCCAAAGATTGTTATGAGAATTATATAAAAGAGAATATTTATATAACTCAGCACAGTGTCTGATTCATAGTAAGTGTTCAGTAAGTCTTAACACTTATTCTTGTTATTAGCCCCGCCCTCTATCTCAACTATAACCTCCATCACTGTGATGGCACCTCCCTTCCAAAGGTGAGGGCCTATGATGGGCCCCAGGGGAAAATGGGGAGCAGAAGAGGTTATCATCATTCTGTGAGAGAACATGGGGTATTTCACATCTATGCCTTTTACAGTAAACTCTTCATGGTTTATAGTAAAATCTGAATAACCTGGTGTCTAAATTAGAATAGAATAGAAATTCAGTGTTATTATATTTCATTATAAATAATAATGATTTCACTTAGTTTTCTTCTTTTTCCAAGTCTTAATTTGCTAGTTTGGTTTGTATTCTTTCTATTACTAATTTGTACAATTCTAATTTATATTTTACTATGCTTTTGTGGCTCCTTGTTTGCATCATAAGCTACCTCAAATGTTTTGTGTAAGAAGTAAGGATATAAACAAATAAATGAAATACGCATAGTTGGAATACTTATAAGACAAAATTATATATTTATATTTTAGGAATATATGCTCATGGCCTTAAAGAATAGAGAGATGCATGTCAGTGAGAAATAGCAAATTAATGATGCTGATTCACCCTTGCGGGAAGGAAGAAGAATTTGGGAAGGAGAACACAGAGGGCTTTAGCTCTCCTGGCAATGTCTGGAATGGGTAGAGGGAAATCAGTAGGCTGCCGGCTTCTGTTCAGTGATGTAATTTCCACTCTGAGCAATCCTGGGAAAGTTGGCGTAAAGAATGACTCCTAAGTCGAGCGTGGTCGATCCGAAGGTGATGAGCACTGGCTTCTGCATGCGTTGCTTGTGCTTTGGTTCTCTGGGCTTCAGCTTGTACCTTCTGATAGTGCTAATGTTCCTCCTATGTATGAAAATTTTCTGTCCTTATCGTTCTATTTTCTGGGAACTCATCGTACATACAAGGGTTCTATTAACAGCTTTGACATCTAAGGTTTTAAATACCAAATGCTTTACCGGTACCATTTAATCCAATCACTATTTAAATGTTATTTCATCTTCCTAAGGTCTTGGTGAGTCTACAGTCAGAATTAGAGCAGAATCAGCTACATTGAAAATCCATCTTGTCCAGGAAGGTTACTCCAATAATGATGTTAGCAGCTAGAATTGCAGGTGCAGGATTTGACTGAACTTTCTTACCTGAATCAGTTGTTGTGAGGGCCTGGATCTGCTGGAGGAAAGCCTAGAAAAGGAGTAATTGGAAATTAAGAATCTTGGGTGGGGCCTGACCTGTGGTGGCGCAGTGGATAAAGCGTCGACCTGGAAATGCTGAGGTCGCCGGTTCGAAACCCTGGGCTTACCTGGTCAAGGCACATATGGGAGTTGATGCTTCCAGCTCCTCCCCCCTTCTTTCTCTCTATCTCTCTCTCTCTCTCCTCTCTAAAAATGAATAAATAAAAAAAAAAAAAAAAAAAAAAAAAAGAATCTTGGGTGGGCCCGATATAGAATAGGACAAACGATTGGAAACACAGATGAGCTCTGTTTGCCAGGCCTAGCTGGATACATAGGCAAGAAATTAAGTTTGGTAAACAAGTCAACATCACAAGTCTGAGTCAGATGAGGATGTCCGATGAGGAAACTGAGGATTAGGGAGCGTAAATTATGTGCTCATGGCCACAGAGCTGATAAATGGCAGTGCTGGCTTCAAATCCAGGTTTGTCTTACCTTAGAACTTCTGTCCTTGGCCTCTAGGCTATAAACTTATGTACAAATTTCAAAGTTACTTTTACTCAGGTGAATAAATGTGTAAATTCCTTCACTTGTCTATGTAAACTTAATTTCTATACCTAGTCCCCATTGTTTCTGATGCCAACATTTTAACTTCGTCACTACCAGGAAAACTCAGTCATGATTAATCCTGTTGTCTGTCATTTCAGGTTTGAGGTTATTCAACTACACCCCTCTTTTCCCTGGAGTTAATGCTATGGTTGGAGAGCTGTTATGCAAATGGTGGAGAAACAGTTAATTTCATGACTTGGATTCATCTTGGTAGCCTGCTGCTGTCCACTCATTTGGCTCTCTGGCTTGTCTCTACCATAATGGTAACTGTCATATTTTAACAACATCCTCAGCTGAACCCCTACTGGACAGGCTACTCTGTAGTTTCTGCTCTAGGCCCGCCCTGTTGTAATTTCCTCTGTAACCCACAACACTTTGTCCTTCGGCCAACTGCCTGGGAGACCACAACAACCTTTGGGCCAAAGGGCTCCTGGGTTGTCCCTAGCCCTTTTCCTTTCTAATCTGGGGTGACCACACCCCTCTGACACAACCAAATATTTACCAAGGACTTTACCTGAAAAATGATGTTCACTTTCTCCCATCTTTAAATCCAACAATTCAACTGGAAGGCTAAGGTATTTTTGGCTCCCCATGGAGGCTGAACTTGAAGCAAGGGGTTAAAATACAGACTCCCCACTTGTCTCATTAAAAGTTAACTCTCTGGGTTTGTATCTATTCTCTCTCTAATAACATTTCTTCCCCAGCCCACAGCATTCTCTATCTAGACTGATGTGTGGGTGGAGATCTGAATCGGGCTGACAACGTCTGCTTCCTAATCTTTCCATCTTATTCGTGGATCTGAAATGGTGGAGTTTGCTTGTCCAGTTGTTCCTTTGGAAACATCCTTAAAGCAAATTGGTATCTAAGTCCCCAGCCTAAGCTGGGGAGATGGGGATCACTTTTGTAGGGGATGAGATGGAGTATCACTCCAGTTCCTGCTTGCATATTATTTTCCAACTTCAGTGAAAATACTTACACTTTGTTATAGGTGTTCTTTTTAAGGGGCAATTCCCAAGATTGATAATTTAATTTTGTAGAAGCTGCTGATGTTGAATGGTTGCTTAAATACTTGGGACTTCATAAGTTCAGTAAAAGTTACCTGATTTGCTTCTCTGCTCTTACTTTAGGAACCTTGACATTTGAGACACATAAAAGGGAATAATTATGTAAGTTATAAAATTAACAAGTACTGTGGCAGTTCATGAAATACCCGGGCCAAGTCTATGTCAGTGCAGGTGTTGGAAATTCAAGGGTAAAAAAAATTGGCATTGACAGGGGATGCTGAATACGTGGGCTTGCGCAATGCACACCATCAATCATCCTTGTATGCACAAGAAAAAGCCCTGTTACAACAATTTTTAAGCAATTGCTCAGGCTCTTGTTCACGTCAAAATAATTTTATCCTGGGCTCTTCCTTCATGTCCACATCCAAACAGAAACCAAATTCTATCTCACACGTATTTATCCTGCCTTCTCCATCCTTATTATTACTGCCTCAGTTCAGATCCTTATCATCTCTTGTTGAGAATATTATTATAATAAACTTTTTATGAACTTTCCCTGCTTTGCTCTGTCTATGCTTGCTTATGTATAGGCATTCTCTATGAAATACAAACCTGATTTTTACTCCCTCCTTTGGAAGCTGTGGTACATATCAAAGCTTACAGAATAAAGTACTGACCCTTGAGTAAGGTGTCCAAGGTACTTGACTGTCTGTGTCCAACCCGTTCCAGCAGGCATGAATGCATTTATTCACTCATTCAATAGATTTTTATTGACTGCTTAATGGAAATATATACAAACGAAATTTTCTCCCAGGTAAGAGTTGGGGAGTGTGAGTGAGGAATAGGTGAAAAAATAAAAAGAAGAAGAGAAATTATTACACAGGCTATCATGGGAATGTGCAGAAGATATAGTGGACATGTTGGCTGAATTCTTCCAGGAAAGATGGGGAAGATTTTCTTTACTACTACTTACATTCCTTCTCCAATCCACCTTTAATTGAGCTGTTCCACCAGCATGACCTTTCACCTCTGCTCAATTAAGTTTCTTGATAAGCAAATTCTTCTTCCTTATCTCTGACTTCCCAGAGTTGCCTAACACAGAACCTGGCACACTGTCGCATCCCGTAACCCATGGTTGAGTTAGGACATAGTAGTGAATTTTGCCTGAAATAAGCTGAGGTTTGGAACTATATTTGTTATGAAGGGATGTTTATTTTAATGACAATTATTTCTGGAAAAAATACATTATTTCTCTTTTAGTACATCCTTAGATTTTTGCCTTAGTATCACTTTTTCTATTAAACCATAGGCGAGAGCCATGTACAATTTACTCATTCACACATGACACTTAGACTCTGTACTCAGCACTTTCAAAGCGGTTATTCTGTTATTCATAAAAGGCAAAGCTTCCTATTAGAACAAACTTAAGATAATAGAAAAAGGCACTGGGTTAGGCTGAGTGAAGAAATCAGCTGGTCATAGAAAATTCCATGGAGAAGGTGAGCTTCAAGCCTGACTCTGAAAGAAGGGGCAGGTGAAGTGAAGATGGGCAAAAGCAAGGAGAAAGAACATTCCAGAAAAATCATTCTGTATGTAAAGGTAAGAACTATGCACAGGTCATAAGATGTGGATTTGTTAGACTATAGTGAAGAGAACATTTAGCATTAAAAGAAAGTGCTTAGTGTGCTTGTTTATTTTTTTTTAAAAAAGATTTTATTTGGTGCTCAGAAGGCATTTGGCAATTTCTTTATTGCTTGGGTTAATTAATAGCAGAAGGGTTAAAAAATGGCAGAAAGATTGACATTCAGATAGAATCCTCTGGACAGTACATTAAATTAATATTCAATGCATCGCATTCCATTTTCTGAATTAGAGTATTAGAATATGATGGTACACTAGACCATTATTAATATCAGCCCATCTGCTCTCTCTACTTCTGAAATAATATTCTCCTTCATTTTGGAAATGTTTCCAATCTCCTCTTGTATGATATGGTCCTGGTGGAAGTTTTGCATCATAGTGACCCACCTGTCTAGGCACGAGGGTGGGCATAGGACCTAAGCTGAGCCAGTCTATTCCAGGGTCTTTTCACATTTGCCTAAGGAAAGAAGAGTACTCCCTTTCAGCAATGAATGAAGTGGAGGTATGACGTGAAGACCAGTAAATGCGCATGCTCTAACCCTCTACACAAAGCCAGTCTGAGAGAAGGAAGTTGGAACTCAAGAGAAGCTGGCTTGAGAGGTTAGAGCATCCTGCTGATGTTCTAGGCCCCATCCCAGGTGTCTCTAAGTCCAGCTGTAGCCTAGAACTATTGGCAGCTGCGTACTTGCTCCTCCTTTTGCCATTTGAGATTAAGTTAAGTTTTTAGCGTTTGCAGCAGAAGCTGATCTGGTGAGTTTAATGACTTAAGATCCACAGAACCATAAAAGGGACTTTATGTTATTGTGAGGAGGCTCTCATGAGGGCTAACAATTTTTATTTTCCACTATTATCAATACTCTGAATCAAAAACATACCCAACTGTTTTTATGATAGTCTCGATTAGAACACTACTATCTCAACTTCTAGGAAAAGAGGATCATTAAGAATCATCTTCTCCCATCTGGGTCTGAATATCATGATTCCAGTTTTCTCAGCATGGAGAAGAGGCATTAGAGTGTAGAAAAGAGAGTCGGTTTCCTGGCAACTCAGAGTCCAATACGCTCTTGTTGCTTTAGGTGCATCTGACAATCCACGGAGGGACAAAGGGGCCCCTGTGGTGGCCAGATTGTTTTCATGTTTTATCTGTTTTCTTTTGGAAAAGGTTGAGCTCTCTACTTTGTTTTGTGATGTCTAGGGGGACTGTGTTCATGTGGATTTTGGCAAGTTTGCCTGACCCTGGATTCTTCAAAGTGTCATCCTCTGAAGTAACAGAATGTGCACTAAAGAGTCTTTAAAAAATATAGAGACATTTTTTGGGGGCAGGGCATGCTTGATTGATTACAGAACCTTGATTGATTGTCACAATGAATATATTATTACTTAAAGATTTTGAAACAGAAAAAACATTAAAAATAATATGGCGATAATTATGTAAGAAAACTAAAGGGTCTTTAATGATCTTTTTAAGATTCCTTGCCATTCTTTGTGTTAAGTGTTTATTACACTTACTAAGTGTGTTCCTAACAGAGAACCTCTTGCCAACACTTAGGGATACCAAGATGAGTATAATATAATTCTCAATATTCTAGGAAGTTGCAATCTCATAAAGGAGTCAGAGCACATAGTGGTATAACCAGAGAGTATCCAGGTTATACTGTAAAAAAATGTTTATAATAATAGTAGGAGAAAATACCAAAACCAGCTACTCTGGCTCATCTACTGTGTATGTTTTGGCCTACTATTTCCTCCTGAAATTTCTCTTGACTTGTCCAGGAAGCTCTGAAGGCATGTGTCACTTGTGCCAACACACACAGATTTCTGGTCTTTTAGGTAGAGTCCATGAGTTCTTCATCGTGCATTACCGCTTGGCCACTTGGCCACCCTGAGAAGCTACCAGGTCCTTCTGTGCTTGTTCTTCAGGGATGCCCCTGGCTAGCACTGATCCGTAATGTCCTCTCATCTTCTTTCCATATGGAGCTCAGTCCAGCTTCCTATTCAGGCTTCTACGTATGGTCTTCTCCCTTATTACATCTCATGAATGTCCAGCTCCTGAGGGACTGCCCTGCTTAGGAGAAGAGAGTACCTTCTGTGCCCACTTGTTACTTTGGTCTATTGCCTGAGCTAAAATGATACTCCATTTAATAAAGCAGCCCTGTATTTGTTTACTTTATAAACCCCAAGTCCCGGGTATTTTGTTAAGTTCTGGTTGAGTGATTGGGTAGGATGGTGACTGATGGCCAGGGAACAATGGGAAAGCATATCTCAAGCAGCATTTAAAACTACCCCTTGTCTCCCACACTGACCTAATGGACCTGGATTGCTTTGTTTACAGTAAATTACTTTCACAAGATGCTTTTTTAGGCATGTAGCTTTCATGCTGTCTCAACCTCAATGTCCCTCTACCTATGTATTTATCTGATAAAAATATATTCATACCTACAATGTGTCAGTTACTCTGCTAGGCCTTGGGGATAGAGTGTTTGATGAAACATTCTTGTTTCTGTCATTGTGCATCTTGGCAGAAAGTACTACAGCCTAAAACTAAGTATTTGGTGGGTAAACAGCTTAAGTTGCCTTTGAAATCTTTGCTGCAGAACAGATGAACAGCAGAAGCATATGTTAAATGCTCAGGAAAGAAGCACCAGAGGAAATAAGAGGAGCAATGGATTATCAGACAGGCTGGACTAAGCGTGTGAAAGACACGGCAGTTGAGTAGGACATTGAGGGATTGAGGGACTGCGAAGACTAGGTGAATGGAGATGGACAGGAGTCACATTGCAGCTGGGATGCATATGGTGGGTCCAAGAAGAGAGAGGCAGTGCAGGTTTGCACACAGGCATACCAGGATAGAGGCTCAGGACAGTTTGGAGTTATGCTGGCTTTGATTCACGTCACCGTTTGAACACTTAGTATGGATGCACATGACCTTGAGTTAGTTAATAAATTCTCGAAGCCGCACTGTCTTCATCTGTAAAATGAGGCTATTAAGACCTGCTTCATGGGTTTTGGTATGGATTATAAGAACACCTATATAAATGTAAGTAAAACTCTAAGCATCATGGCAAATAGTAAGTGCTCAAAAACGGATAGGTCTTGCCAGTTTGGTTGAAACAAACAGTGTGAGTAGGGAAAGTACTTTTTTCAATTGAATTTATTGAGGTACGAGTTTCAGGTGTGCAACTCAATAAAACATCACCTGCACACTGCATCGGGGGTCCATCGCCCCCAGCAGAGTCTCTTTCCGTGCACATTTCCCCAAACTTTGCCCATCCCCACCTAGCCCTGCCCCCCTTCCCTCTGGCTATCACCACACTGTTGTCTGTGTTTATGTGTTATATAGATATGATGGTGGGGTTTTTTTTGTTGTTGTTTTTTGTTTTCTTGGGTTTTTTTTTTTTTTGCTTAATCCCTTCACCTTCTGTCATCCAGTCCCCCAACTGCCCTCCCCTCTGACAGCTGTCAGTCTGTTAGGGGAAGGGAGTACTTATTTTGATATTTGTTATTTGGAGTTTACTTGTGGCTTTTGAGTGGATAAAATGACCGAGGAGCACTCTGCTTTGTTACCTGCAAAGGGAGAGACAAAAATCAGATGGAAAATAAATAAAGAAAATGGACTTTTTTTTCTTTCCTTTTTTTTTTGTATTTTTCTGAAGTGAGAAGCAGGGAGGCAGAGACAGACTCCCGCATGCACCCAACTGGGATCCACCCAGCATGCCCACCAGAGGGCGATGCTCTGCCCATCTAGGGCGTTGCTCCATTGCAATTGGAGCCATTCTAGCGCCTGAGATGGAGGCCATGGAGCCATCCTCAGTGCCGGGGCCAACTTTGCTCCAATGGAGCCTTGGCTGCAGGAGGGGAAGAGAGAGACAGAGAGAAAGAAGAAGGTGAAGGGTGGAGAAGCAGATGGGCGCTTCTCCTGTGTCCCTGACAAGGAATGGAACCCGGGACTTCCACACGCTGGGCCAACGCTCTACCACTGAGCCAACTGGCCAGGGCCCTGGACTATTTTCTTGTACTGTGAACCTCCTATCAGAGGTTGAGAACTTGAATAACTCAGCCCAATTCTGCCAGTGCCTGGACATATGCAGACCAGCTGGGGCTTGGGGAAGGACACTTCTGTTCTCTTCTTGCTCTTGTCTTGTCCTGAAAAGTTGGGGAAATAACCCATAAGAGGTGATCTGACCATATCACTGTTATCCCAAAACATCAAGTTGGGTTATTTGAATTTAAAAAGCTATTTAATAAATAGGGCTCATATCTTTCTCCATCCCTTCATAAAACACCAGCTTCTAAACACTTGGCTTTATTTGCTTCAATTTTGACTCGCCCTTTATTTGTAGAAAATAAACTTCATTGACTGATTCAACTTGCTCCGTCCTACCATTGGCTTCTTATCTGTTGCTTTCATAATTAGTTTAAACTCAAAATCAATTGTGGTGCCTGATACACCGCAGCTTCAGCATGAAGCTGCCATTTTACCCCAAAAAGGTAAAATAGATCAACACTTGCCATTCTCTTTCATTTAGATTCTGCACACACAAGGCTCGAAACGCATCCTTGTTGAGACCTCCCTGAGTGGCTGTTGCAGCCACAGTTAGGTGACAGTGACAGAATCAAAAATAGTATGTCTGGCTGTGTTTAGCTCTCAGTGTCTCTTTTCTAAAAGAATGCAAACTCATCCCAGAAAAAAACCTAAGGGAGAGAAGCAGAGAGTTTTCAGTGGGAGTGGAACATTAGCTAGATACAATGAAAACAACTAAAACCAGCAAGAAAGTGAGGGCATTTTGGTAAACACCAAAGGATAAAAAGAAGTAGGAGAAAAGAACTATTCGGAATAGGTTAACAGTTTGCAAATGAGACAAATGGCAAAGAATTGTCAAAAGGAGAATGGTGCACAGATATTGGGTGGTGATTCCAACAGTTGGCTGGATTGGATAATACAGAAGTGATGGAAAGTTAAAAATTGATTGCAGGGGGAAGAATCAAATGGGATTATAATTCTAGTGGGTTTCTTTTATTCTGAATTGCTTAGCAGATTGACTAGCTCAGATTGTGATTTAATTAAACAAGGCATCCCTGAATTTGTAGTCCCTGTTTCTTTCCTTCCTAAAATTGCTTCCTTAGCCTTTCTTCTAATATTGAACCTGACACCATTATATTATAGCTAATTGATGAGGTGTCTTACGTCAGCATGCCAGCGAAAACTGAGGGCATGGAGTACGTTGTCCATGACTGTCCTGTACCCGGCCCAAGACTAGCACACTTCTGGTGTTCCATGAATGTTGTGACATGAATGGATACAGAAGCGCCCTCTTTGCTTGACCAAACAGGCTTTCGGCTCATTTCCGAGAGTGCTCTTTAGACAGTTTATATTCTTTTACTTCCTCTGAGGAGATGAATTACCTCTGGTATTGAAGAAACAGTAAAAAAAAAACAACCCAAACAACAACAACAACAAAAAAAAAACAACAACAACGATGAAGCCACAGGACTTTGATTCCCAAAAGGGTTTCCCTGCTAACACCAAGTATTTCATGATGAAAGAACCCAAATCGGTCTGGCACCATCATGACAGTAACTGACAGGCTGACAAGCTGTGCTTAGCCTGATAAATCGCAGAGGGCTGGGTGTGTTTTCCATACCCCGGCAATTTTAAGCTCCTCCTGACAGATGTCTGTCAGGCTGCGGCGAGAGGAATGAGCCTCGGGGACGCTCAACGCCGCTGCTTGCACGCGCGGCTGGACGGGAAAATTGGCTTCCCTTTCCCCGCCACGTGATCGCTTCTCCCAGCCTGGAACGGGGGATACTTCCATTATCCCAATTCGGGAAACCCGAGTCACTGTCAGTTACAGAAATCTGTCCTTATATTCTAGTGCACAGAGACAGCTTATGGAAAAGGGTATCGATCTGAGAATCAGAGACACATTTTAGGAGTGTGAAACTGAGCACATATCAATGTGTTCATGATTCTGAATCAATAAAAAGTGGGTACGATTACCAGCTTCACAGAGTTGTTGGGAGACTGGAGATAACGGGCCTGGAAGTTATGAAATGGGTCCAGCTATGGACTGAATGTTTATGTCCCCTGGAATTCACATGTTGAAGCCTAATCCCCAGGGTGATGGCATTAGGGTGTGGAGCCTGGGGGAGCTGATTAGGTCAGGAGGCTGGAGCCCTCCTGAATGGGATTAGTGCCATTATCAGGCTCAGAGAGCTTTCTCATCTCTTCCACCAAGTGAGAACACAGCGAAAAATGGGCTGTTTATGAACCAGGAAGTGGGCCCTCACCAGACACTGAACCTGGTGGCACCTTGCTCTTGGACTTCCAAGCCTCTGAAACTGAGAAATGAACCTTTGTTATTTAAACCACTCAGTGGATGGTAGTTTTTGCTATAGCAGCCCAGATGAAGCAATTGTTTTCAATTGGAACAAATTTGTATTCTTTTGTATTCCCTCCCTGCGAGGGGCATTTACCAATGTCTAGAGACATTGCCAGTTGTCACAGCTGGGGTGTCATCTAGTGACTAGAGGTAAAGGATGCTGCTGAATATCTTATAATGCACAAGGCAACCCTTCCCTTCCTCCGCTCACATAGGCAGCAAGGAATTCTTTGGCTCAAAATATCAATAGTGCTGAGGCTGAGAAACCCTGCTCAAACGGCATATATGCTGTAACCGTGTGCAGAAGCTTATGAGTTCAATTTCTAAAGGTTTGCTGACTCATTTTACTTAAGTAACACCTCCCCCCCACACACACTCAGAAACCCACTAGCTAGCTAACCCTTGCTCCCCATTTATAAAACATTTGGGCTTTAATTTATGAGAAGTAGGTTAACTGATATGTTCTGCAGGCAAGTATACTTTAATGACTTAAGGAACTACCATATTCTTTGGATCTGAAGCCTGTGTCATCCTCCCAGAGTCTCATAAAGTCCTCTAGAGTATGTCCCCATGCCACCTCTCATCCTTGAACACACCTGTGTAGCAATGCGTAGGGAATCTGCTCAGGTGTGGTACCTGCTTTCGGGCTCCTGGCTTGCTGAGGTTTACATGTCACTATGTTGGCAGAGTTGGTGTAAGTTTACTGGCTGTTATGGCTAAAGTATGTTCCTTCCCACCCCCCAGATTCATAAAGTGAAGTCCCCACTCTCTGTACCTCAGATTGTAACTGTTTTTGGAACTAGGCTCTTTAAAGGGCAACGTAGTTAAAATTAGGCCACTAGTGTGAGCCCTACTCCAGTAGAACTGGTGTCCGTGTAAGAGGACATGAGGACACAGACCACGTACAGAGGGAAGACCAGCAGCATCAGGACCACCTGGGACATTGTTAGAAACTCAGACTCTCGGGCCCACGCCAGACGGCTGACTCGGAAACTCTAGGGCTGGGACACAGCAGTCTATGTTTTCAGCAAACCTTCCAGGGACTTGTTGAATGCTCAAGTTTGAGACTCCATCATAGTGTCTTCCATTCCCTGAGCAATTCCCTTGTTTGTTCTCAGCACAGTCACTTCTGCCCACAGGACTCTCTGGTATCTGAATCTGGCAGGCCCTCTCCAAACTGTTATATTCTCCTTCCGTTTAAACACCTTTCAACTGCTTCACTGTGAGTAAATCAACAGAAGGATTACAGATTTGAGGATGGAAAATTCAATTCTCTCATCATCCTTCCCAGAGGCGGATTTCCCAGCGGGCGCACCAGGCATGAGCCCTGGGCCCCGACTTCTGAAGGGCCCTGCAAAACCTCAACTTTACACTTTTTTTTTCTAATGATACCCAGTTTGGTTTCATATGTGCAATTTTAACATTAGTAGTGCATAATATTTTTTATTTATTTAAAATTATGTTTAACACGTATTTTTATTTTCCCTGTCTCTCTCTCTCTTTTTTAAGGGGCCCAATTATTTTCTTCTGCACCCGGGGCCTCAACTGACCTTAATCCACCTCTGCTCCTTCCATTGAAATGAAAGCATTGACTATTTCTTCCCTGGGAAACTATTTTTCCCTGACCAGGGTTGTGACACCTTCAACGAGTTGCAATGAATGTTGAAAGTCCTTTTGTGTTGTTATCAGGCTGTGAGGTCCTAATACACAGAGTTGAAGAGCAAAGAGGGGAGAGAGACCTTCTCAGTACATTAAATAGAAACATTAATAACGAATTTGTAAAGTACTTGACAATGTACAAACCTCTTTTTATATCCTGAAACATTAGTTTCCTTATCTGTCCAGTGGGGATAATTATATATAGTTAATGGGACTTTGAAAACAAGCGCACAAGTTTGGTTCCCTACTTCCCAGGGGAAAGACTGATGTGGAGAAGTCACAGGACACAAGTGGTCAATCCTGCAAAGAGATAACTAGGGCCTGGGCCTTTCTAATACCATCATTTAAAAACTGCGACACCATTGACAACAGCATGGAGGGACCTAGAGGGTATTATGCTAAGTGAAATAAGCCAGCCAGAGCAAGACAAATACTGTATAATTTCACTTATGCGTGGAAACTACAGAACAATATAAATGAACAAACAAAACAGAAACAGACTCATAAATACAGAGAACAGACTGTTGGTTGCCAGAGGTGAGGGAGGTTGGGGGCTGGGTGAAAAATGTGAAGGAATGGAGAAGCAGACGTTGGCAGTTACAAAATAGTCACGGCAGGGATAGAGTACAGCACAGGGAATATAGTCTATGACATTGTAATTACTATGGACGGTGCCAGGTGGGTACCAGAAATATCGGGAAGAACACTTTGTCAAGTATGTGATTGTCAGAGCACTGTGCTGTATACCTGGAACTAATATAATATAACATAATATTGAATGTGAAATGTAATTGAAAAGTGAAGTTTAAAATATTAAAAATGAATACTGAGACAAAACTCACTTGTTCTCACATGTAGCTTTGAGTACTGAACAGAACGGGTGCAGCCATCCGGGTTCCAGCTCCTCCACACTGATATGTGTTTAGGGGACAAATGATGCTTCTTTCTTCTCCTGCTGCTGATTCAGGGCTCACTATAAATAACTGAAATGTGCAGCCCTGGGGCCCTGCTTTCAATCCTGTTCTGTAAATGTGCAGAGGGGAGAAGACAGAATTCTTACTCTGGCTAATTAGAGCTAGAACTGTTAAAAAAAAAGAAAGAGTTGTGACACAGGGAGAGCAACAGTGGCACCGCACTGTCAGCGGTGGAGGGACATGAGAAGGCAGGCGCCGCTCAGTGACAGAACGCCCTGGAGATGAAGGGGCCGCCCGCTCCAGGTGACCTCTGGGTGCCTGAACCCAGGAGCCAGGGCCACCCAGGAAAGACAGGCTTCTGTATGTGAAGGTTGAACATGGCCTGACTCAAAAACTCTGGCTAATCACTAACAAATAATTTTCACAAAAGCACCAAGGTAGATTTATGTGAAAGACGGCAGGAATCTAAAAACTCTAGAAA
The DNA here is from genome assembly GCF_036850765.1 of Saccopteryx bilineata. Taxonomy (NCBI): domain Eukaryota; kingdom Metazoa; phylum Chordata; class Mammalia; order Chiroptera; family Emballonuridae; genus Saccopteryx; species Saccopteryx bilineata. The sequence goes on along the minus strand of NC_089491.1, from coordinate 294,413,178 downwards.
CTTGGATGTGGCAGCAGAGTGAGAAAGAGTGTGCTTGTGCATGTGTGCGCGTGTTTATGCGTGTGAGTGCGTGAGTGTGTGTGCACACATGACTGTGCATGGGGAGGGGTCTGTGTTTTAATATTTTTTGTACCCTTGAAATTCCCACAAACATTTGGGGAAGATGATTTTGAATGATGTGTAGGCGTGTAAGGTTGTCTCTGAGAATATATACATTTCTGGGAGCCATGGAAATTGACATGAAATTTTCCTAGGTTCTTTTAAAGAGAAAGGAGTGCCAAGATTTAGGGTATAATTAGAATTTTTTAAAGTGTATTTTTGGCAACCGCCTACTTAATAGGTATTTTATGTCTTTTTCCTTTCCCCTCCTTGTCAAGGTGAAAGTCAATTGTTTGCCACCCTTTACTGTGCTGATGTGATTAGGACACACAGTTGTGTGTGCTCTGACCTCTGAAAATCTTTGCCTGGCCCTGTTGTGTTTGGTTCTGCACTTGATCTTAGCCAAAAGGCCAACCTGTCACGTTGTTTTTGGTTCTGAATGCAGAAATCACTGTTGCCTTTTGCAGTATGAAGCTATAACTAAAGCTCCAAATTTATCACAGTAATAATTCGAGTTAATATTTATTGTTTACTGTACATTGGATATTGTTCTAAGGTTTTATTGGTAGTATCAAATTAAATTACTACATTTGAAGGCAGACTGAACTCCTGTATTAGTTTCCATTCTTTTCTGTGAGTTTATTTTAATGAGAACAGAGAAATACTTTTTCTTAAAAAGGTATAAATCAGAGATTAACAATTGGCAAACCAAGGGCTGGATCTTGCCAGTGGACATATTTTGATTGACCTTCAGAGTCTTAAGAAAAATATTATTTTCCAACATTTAAAAACTAGTTATTTTTCATAAAAGTTTATATATCCGGCCACTTTTGAAAAATCAAAAATTTGTCAACACTTGTATTTCCTTCTCACAGGTCAACCATTGGCTGGGACAAATAATGCTTTCCATTTTAGATGACTAAGTCTTCAACATCTGAGACATGAAGTTGTTTTGTCTTCCCTGCCCTGGTTGTCATTTGATTTATAATTCCTTATAAAAAATTTTGATAACAACAAAGGAAGCAGGAGGGGGCATTAATGAATGTGAAACTTCAACACATTTCTAGAAGATTAAAAGTGAATAGGAGGCTTTGATTTGAAAGTCACAGCCTAAAACACAGTCTGAGCTTGCAGAACCCCGCGAGGCTTCAGAGTCCAGATTAGTAGGTAAGCAGAAGGTGGGAAGGAGACAGACATAGGGTGGGAAATGAAGGATGTATTTGACACTCTGTGGCAGGGCAGTCAACCCCTCACCCATGCCATAACAACATGTAAATGTCTTCACTCAGGTAAAAATATTTTTTGCCTTTTCTTCGTTACTTTCCTGTTCTTTTTCTCTCCTAGCCTTATTAAGATATTATTGACAACATTGTAAGATATATAAAATGTACATCATGGTGATTAGATATATGTATACATTGTGAAAAATTTTGATATAGGTATACATTGGAAAAAATTCCCACCATCTAGTTAGTTAACACTTCCATCACCACCTCACATATTTATTTTGTTATTATTGTTATTATTAATTTTGGTAGGAACATTTAAGTTCTAATTGCTTAGCAAATTTCAGTTTCATAATGCAGTGTTATCAACTCTAGTTACCATGTTTTACTTTAGATCCTCAGGATTTATTCATCTTACACCTGCAGGTTTGTACCCTTTTATCAGCCTCTCCCTAGACCTCCCCACCCCCACACTCCCTGCAAACCCCTCTTCTACTCTGTTTCTGTGAATTTGACTTTTGTTTTTAGATTCCACATGCAAGTGATACACGTGCAGTACTTGTCTTTCTCTATCTGGCTTATTTCACTTAGCGTCATACCTTCCAGGTTGATTCATGTTGTCACAAATGGCAGAATTGACTTCTTTCTCATGGACAGGTAATATTTTATATATATGTATATATATATACACATATATATAAAATTTATCTCACGTCTTCTTCATTCATTTGTTCATTGATGGATAGAAGTGGAATTGAAGGATTATCTCTCTTTTTTTTCAATGATAGTCATTCTAACAGGTGTGACATTTCATTATGGTTTTGGTTTTCATCTTTCTGTTAATTACTGCTTAAAATCCACACTAGCTTCCCAATTCACACAGAGAAAAGCCTAATCTATCTCAATGGCCTGAAGACTTTACATCATCCCTGCCTCAATCTTCCACATTGCCTCTCTAATCTCATTTCCTCCTTCCCTCCTCTCCGGACCATGCAGTCCAGGGGATTCCTTGCTTTTCTTTAAGCATGCTAGGTTTGTTCCTGTCTTGGAACCTTTTTATTTCCTGTCTGGAATACTCTAAACCTGACTGTCTCACTTCCCTATTTCCTCATGTTCTTGCTGAATTATCACTTTTTTTGGTGAGACTTCCTTGACCACCCATCCTATTTTTCATTGCATCTCTACTCTCATTCCCTGCTTTATTTTTGGGCCTTTGTAAAGATGATCATCACCTTATTTACCCTATGTGTTTATTTATTTGTTCATTGTCTCTTTGAACTGGAATGTAGCTTTCCAAAGCCTAGAGTGTTCTGTTCATTGGTGTATCTCAAATGCCACAATGGTGCCTGATAATAAGTAGGTGCTCAATAAATATCTGCTGAATAAATAAATGAATAAATAAATAGGCCTCAAGTGACACATTTGCAAAATCAATGGAAAAGAGTCAAAGATATAGCTAAAACAAGTAAGGGGCTGAAAAAAACTAGAGCTATGATTAAGAAGGCATCAATTTCTTCTCTCAACAAATAAATAACAATTATATCTACACTATTTGAAATGACATTCTTATAAATAGTGTAACATGACATGGAAAAATAGAATGGTATTTAGTGATGAATTTTTAAACATTGTTTTAAAAATATCAGTGAAAATTTGAGTTATTCGAGTTAATTTTACAGGGACAAGGTTTTAGTTGATTTTGAATTTCAAGCTTAAAAGGCCTCTTTTGTGAACATTACTTTCACTTTCTGGCACTGAGTGGATTGGATCTCCCAAGCAGAGCAGAGTCATTATTACCTGAAACCTGTGACAAATGCAAATTACCTGACCTCATCCCCACCCTCATCAGCTAAATCAGAAAGTCCTAGGGTGGGGCTCAGACATTTATATTTTAACAAGTCCTCCAGGTGATTCTGATTCATGCTAAGGTGTGACAGCCAGGACTCTAACCAAATCTGGCTCTTCTGTTGGTGGTATGTGGCTTTCCTGCAAAGTGGAAGCTGTTTTCTAATCACATTCCTAGGATCACCAGCTTGGTGTGAATGTGGGGTATTGTTCTCCTGATTTCTCCACGCATGCACACACACACACCATCATCGTCGTCGTCGTCATCATCAGACCAGACTTCCCGTTATTTGTCATCCCTTGTCTTCCATCTCCTATACAAACCAAAGGTAATAATTCCTCCATTTTAAACTACAAAACAAAAATTTAAAAACCCTCCCTTGAGCCCCCTTTCTCTTCTAGTCATTGACCTACTTCTCACCTTCTTTTTACAGCAGAACCCAAAATAATTCTCCACAAATTCTCCTTTGTTTTTCTTTTGAACTCACTGAAAGGCTTTTACTGACACTGCTCTACTAACATTGCTCTTATCAAGGTCGCTGCACTTTGCCAAATGCAAAGAGCAATGTTTAGTCCTCATCTTACTTGATCTGTCAGCAGCATCTGGGTTTATCCCACTTGCCTCCTCAAAGTACTTTCTTTACTTGACTTCAAGTTGCCACACTCTCTTGATTCTCCAACTCAGTTAGTACCTTCTTATACACCTGAATACTAAACTCTTCCATATTTTACCTATCCACATGAGACATGATTTTACCAAGTACCATAGCTTTAAGTATCAATTATATGATGATGACTCCCAAATTTCTGTCTCTAGACCTAACTGGGACCCTGAGTTTTAGAGTACAAACCTATCTGTGTCCCGATATCTACTCACCATATCAATTTTGTTGATTATTAGCATCTTGAACTTGTCCAAACCTGAACTCTTGTATATTCCCTCCCATATCTACTTCTTTAGTGTTGACTATTTCAGCTGATGGTAACCCCATTCTTCTGGTTGCTTAGACCAAAAACTGTAAGTTCTTCCCAGCTCCTTTCTCTCTGATGACACAACCAAGACAATGGCAAACCCTACTGGCTCTACTTTCAAAATATGTCCGGAATTTTTCCGGCTAACATACCCTCCACTGTTACCACCCTTGAAGGAGCCACCATCACATCTTACCTGGATTGTGTAGTCAGCTCCTAACAAGTCTTGCTGCTTCTCCTCTTCCTTGGAAGTCCATCCTTGTCACAGCACGGGACTGATCCTGCCCAGTCTGAGTCAGATCTCATCACTCCTCCACTCAAATCCTCTTGGTGAATCTTCCTCAAACTCAGAATGCAGACCAAAGTCCTTAAAATGACTTAAGAGGTCCTGAATGATCAACCTGCTTTTGCCATTTTGATCTTAAATACCTGCTCACTCTCTTCTTGCCACTATGTCTCTGTTATTTTCTTAAACATTTCAGGTCTTTACCCAGCACCAGCTCCTCTCTTTGCCTGACTGTTTTCCTCCAGATATTTATAGCACCCCCTCTCACTTCCCCCAACTCATTACTTGAAGGTCACAATCCCAATAGTCCTTATCTAATATTTTAATTTTTCCCCAACAGTTTCTCCCTCCTTTCCATTTATTTTTTCTCTCCTTACTACTTAGCACTATCTAACATATAGTCTATTTTAGTTACTTGTGTTGTTCATTGTCTCTCTTCTGTGCTAGAATGTCAACGCTATGAAAGTAGACATTTGTGTTTGTGGTTCTGCCCCAGCACCTAGAGTTGTGCCTGGCAATGGTAGGCATGTCATATGTATTTATTGAAAAATGAATGAATGAAAACTTGAGCTCTTAATTTCAGAAAGTACACTGATCCACAGACCTGAGGGATAATATACACTCCTGCACTTTTAATGAGGAAGAATCTACATATTTTTATTACAACTTGGATGAGCCTATCTCTCCAACTGTGAAGACTGGCACTGGGTCTGTGTAGCTCACAATTGTCTAGGAGCAGGACTAGGTGAGACAAGTGAGGCACCTGCTTTGAGGTGAAAGGAAATTTAATTGGATTTGTGCCCATCTAGGCATCAAGATAAAGAATACCTTATCAGTAATCAAGACAAATAATATCTTAACACAGTATTCTAAAAAGTCAACATTAAAGCCATCATCTGTGCTAAATAGCATATCAAGATTTTAATAAAGATAGGATTAGTATTCCTGACTTCCTTTAACCTTAGCCTCCATTATGGCTGAGCTTGATGCTGATTTCATCCTTTGACATCTAATAACCATTTGCTGAATGAGTGAATAAATGAAGGCCAGCAAAGGTGTTCCAGAAGAAGAGGAACCTAGGTCCAAAAGACCTTTCTTTGTGCCTTGTCTTTAATAACTAAAACAACCAACCTTAGTATGTGTCAGGTACTGATCAAAGTGCTTTATATATATTATACAATGACTTATTCAAGCCTTCTCCAAACCCTATACATGGTTATTATTGTTATCATCCCCACTTTACAGATGTGGAAATTGAGGTCCAGAGAAAGGGAAGAACTTGTGTCAATTTGTACACTAGTAAGTGACTGAGTCAGGCTTGATAGTGGCTGGGTCAGATCTTCTGTGCATAGGAAGTCTGATGGGTCTGCAACGCACCAGGAGACATTCCAGGAAAAGAGAATCTAAGCAAATTCCTTTTACTATTATAGAGCAAGTTCACACGGACACCAAAATAAATCATGAAAACATAGGAAAAAACAGATGTCACGATCCAAACACTAGGCTGGGGAAACTAATGCGGAATTACTTTACGAAGCATGTCAAACATATGGAACACGTTACCAAGCAGGGCCATTATAGATTTTTAAAAAATACCATTGGCTTCAGGAACCAGGGTGAAGTATATATAAAAGGAAGAGAAATGAAGGCAAGAGGGTCACTAGTCTATTCTCTGCAGCACCAGAAAGAGGTTGCTCTGATAGTTTTCTTATCATTATGAACTTTTTCAAAAATGATCTTTCCCAGTGAGAAATTATTTCTGGTATCCTTTTGAGTATGCGAGCGATGCACTGAGCTCTACACGGCGGTGTGTAGAAAGGAGAGAGTCACAGGTGGGGATCACTTGCTAGAGATTATTCGCAAGTCTATTCTTAGCAAATGTCATTGACTTTGGCCACACTAATTTGGAGGTTATGCTTTAAGGGCTCTGAGGAGGTTTATCATTGGAAAGAAGACTTGCCATTTAAAATGTGTAAACACGTTTTCAGGGGATATAACATGAACACATTTAGTCAAACATAATCACTCTGCCCTGAATAGAAGAAGCATGATCTTCCCTTGCCTTGTGGGGAATAGTGAAGCTCTATTGCATTTCATGAATATTGACCATCACATATAAAAGTTTTGGGGAAAAACATTAAGGGTGAATAAATGTGAGAGGGATTTCCTATTTGCAGTTTCTATTTTTTTTTAATTGCATAAAACTTGAATAGTGACGTAGGTTTGAATTGCAGCCCCTCAGATGAGAATTTAGAATTTCCCTCTCTTCTTCCCAAACTTTGTCTGATGAAGACATTTCATATGGACCCCGAAACCTAGGCTTTCTCTCCTGGGCTCCTAAGCCAGCTGCCCTGGTGGCTCCACCTATGTATGTAGGCTAGAAAAAAAAAAAAACAAGAAGAAAAAAACCCCCAAAAAACAAATGTATTCATCCTCCGGCTGCCAGTGGAAATTTCTATTCTAATCTGATTTCTTTTAAGATGTGTTGAAATAAAGTCAGATTTCCTTTCCGTGCCTTTTATTTTTATGTAAATTTCTGGGGCTCTTTGAAGTCCCAGAAGGGACTGACACCTGTTTCATTGCTTTCACAAGACCTGTGAGAGCTTGTCCATCTGCACTATTTTTTCCCACGTGTTCCGGAGCAGTGGAAACTTCCTCTCCTTGGCTTTTGGTGCATGCAAGGAAGGACCCCCTGTCCTAAATTACTAAAAGCCCCGCTCAAAATAACAGGGACATTTTCAAGTAGTGATTTCAGAAGAGGGGCATAAACCCAAAGTACCATTTTTTCAATATAAAGTGTAAACTCATTTGCTCTTTCTCAACAAGAAAGTAGTCAGGGAAGGCTGAGACCAGACTTTTGTGATGTGTCTCCAGTCAAGAATGTGGGTGTGAGAGAAGTCACTAGATTTGTAATGGTGTTTCTGTTAGGCAATATCATAATGGATTATAGTCTAACGTCACAAGTGGGCTGAGGGGACATGAATGGCACACTTGCTAAGATCACTCTGCAATCAATTAGCTATGTGACCTTGGACAAGACACTTCACTTTTCTGGGCCCATGGTTTTGTTTGTGTATTTCTCTAGAATTCATTTTCTCCCTATATGCAATGAATAAGTTTGCATATATAATTTCATTCATTCATTTACTCACTGAATAAATGTATTAACCATCTATTTTTATGCCAGGCTAATTATTTGGTGTGCAAGATTCCGTGTCAGATGAGACTAGACTTCATTGTCGCACTCTCGGAGTTTGTAGTCTGGTAGGAAGAGGCATACATTAATAAAAAATCACGAGAATAACAGAAAAAAATATAAATGTAATAACCACAAAGAGGAGAAATGCTTTGAGCTATGCAAACATTTAAAAGGGGGAACTGAACTAGTTCACCATGGGTATTATATTTTGTGCAAGTGATAGTTTAGGAAAAATAGAATATTTGTAATCTCATTTTTCACTCAAAAATAGTTTTATTGGATCTCATAGCAAAAAAATTTATATCCTAGTTTCATAATATGAAGGAAAAAATTTTAGTAGTTTATATAAAAAACTCGTGGGTAGAAACCCAATTTTGTTCGAAGAAGCCGAACTACTAAAGCCCTAAGTATGAATGGATCTTTTGTGTGTGAGAGAAAATACGACACACTTGTGAGCAGGCTTGAAGACACAGGATAAAGGGAGGGAGTGTGTGGGGTAGAGCAGGCAAGATAACACGCTGGGAGGCAGCGTGAGATGTGCCCTTCTCACGATCCCTTAAACCTTAAAGCCACTCAACTCACACAGCACTTCCATGGAAATTGATATAGAGGCTGAACTTTACAACTTTAGGCAATGGGCCAAGAAACAGAGATGCTTAAAGATGTAAACCATTAGGAATCTGCAGAAAGCAACAGTGGGGGGTCTTTGGGCTCTCACAAAGGTATGGCATTGGGTTTAAGGTTAAGCTCAATAGGATTACTGTGAACAAGTGGTCCAGTGGACAGCACACATTGGACTTATACTACAGTTGAAATTATGTGCTATATTAAATAGAATAGCACCAAAGGGAAAATAGAATAGCTCTGCTTTTTAGCAACTTAAATGGTTATCTGATGTCTCTGATGTCTGTACTTGAATCCTCTCACCCTCACCTGGATGTGGGTTTCAACTCACCTTGTTACAGTAGCATCTTCTCTTATGTGCACATTTCTTTCCGCACCTACTGGTGGAAGCCTGCTCTCTCATCAAGCATTTGTTTGTACCTGGAAATGAGGTGATTCATAGTCTCTGGGGGTATCCTTTTTGAATTGTGGGAACAAATGGATGAATTTATCTCTCGCTGATCCTCAGGTAGATAGTATTAAGACACATTGTTATTCTTTTTGTAAGTTCTCCTGCAAGACCAAGCCCCAGTTGCCCATAGAAATAACCTTGAATATTAGCTTTTCCCTCCTCTTTGACTCTTCCCATTCCCTCTCTCCTGCTCCTTAGAATTACTCCTCAAATGGACTCTCTACACACAAGTCCTTGTCTCAGGATCTGCTTTTAGGAAAATCCAAAAGATGACACATAACAAAATCTGTGCATATCTGGAAAGGAACAATATAGATGCAGTTGTCTGCCTTTTCACTCCTGAATTTGTTTAACACTTTAGAATTCAGAAAGTCATATGATGATTACATTTCCTCCTTGAAATTATTCTGAGAGTAAGAATTATTATTATCCCCACTGGACTGATGGAGAAACTAAAAGTGAAGATGTGGAAAGTAACTTGTTCAGTGCCACACGGAGGTAACCCACATGGAGCTAAGATTAATTATTCCAATCAATACAACTTCATGAAATGCTTATTGTGTGTCAGGCCCTGGGCTAGCCATAGAAACATGATGTCCCCTTTTCTCCAGAGCCCTCTCCATGTTGTAGAATTGCTTCTTTATTTGGGCTGCTCTAGACCAGATTTGGAAGAAGGGGAGCACAGAGCTCTGATGGCTCTGAACACAGACCTCTAGGAAGACTGGCAGTTTAGACACCCCACCTGTTTTCTTGGAGTTGCTTTTGCCTCAAAGGGGCAGAGAACCAACCCCTCACCATCCACTTCAGGGTGGCTTCATCTCCACCATTGTTTTACTCTTTATCTTTAAAGGTCCTTTCAGATGCATGGCACAGGACAGACCATTCTAAAAAGACCTCTCAAAGAGATGGTCTTTCCTTCAATGGTGGCTCAGTGGAATAGAGTGTTGGCCTGGCGTATGGACGTCCCAGGTTCAATTCCCAGGCTTTCCCCTGCTTCCTCTCTCCCTTCTCTCCCTCTTTCCCTCCTGTAGCCCGTGGTTCGATTGGTTTGAATGTGACTCTGGGTGCTGAGGATAGTTTGGTTGGTCCAAGTGCATCTGCCTTAGGTGCTAAAAATAGCTCAGTACTCCAGCATTGGCCCAAGATGAGGGTTGCCTGGTGGATCCTGGTTGGGATGCATGCAGGGATTTGCCTCACTAACTCCCCTCCTTTCACCTAAAAAAAGGATAGTCTTGGTGGCTTATCTTTCCTGGTCTCTCTGGTTGGTAAGGATTGAAAAGTTGTGCTTGAAATTAGATGGCAGGATTGACCTCAGGGCTGTATAGGCCATAAGGTGTTCCTCACTGTTTTGAAGTAATTGACATTTACGCTAGAAGTGGATATTAAATTATCTTTCACCTGCAAGCAGTGTTCAACCAAGTACAAATGGTTTGATTTCTGAAAATGATCCATCAATCTGACCTAAAATTTAAGTTAATGATACTGCTCTGGATCAATAATACTGAACTATCAACCCCAAATTAATTTTTAGCAGTCACATCTAAATAAGATGTGACTGCTAAGAATAAAAACAAAATTGTTGAAAAATCTACATTGTTTTACTATGTTATGAAAGTATATTAAAAATGGAACTAGAAGTTTACCTTATCATCTACCCGATGTGACATAAAATAGCACACACATGAATAACTGTCCAGTGGACATTTTAACCTCTTACCAGCAGAGACAGTGAAGTAGAGCTTTGGTTTTAAGCATCACATACTTTAACAAAACAATTATGTTAAGTTAAAAAAAATCTTTTAAGATAAAAAATCTTCAAGGGACTCATCTCATTTATATATAATTTTAAGAGTCTGAAACCCAATTTTCTGAAAGGATCCGTGTTCCTACTGATTGTTTTTCAAAGTTTATGGCTGTTTTACAAAGTTTATATTTATTACTTGCTATAAAGCTTTTTATTATTTTGTGTTCAATAGCAGAGAACAAAACAAAACCATGAAAAGAAAACAAAAGAAACCTCTGGGGTTTATAAATTCTTTATATTGATATTTAATTTTATAATGTCACTATATAGTACTTAAGGCTTAAGGATTTTATGTAGTATAGCATTTTGTATGGAGTAATAAGGAGAAATATAATATAGATTTCTATATATAATTATATATAACAATATTAATCTCTATGTATGTATAAATGTATATATGTACACATATATAATTATCTGAATATTACACATGTATAAATAAAATTATATAAACATATACATAAACAGATATTTCACCTGGATTTCCTTGAAAATTGAGCCTGACACAAGGCTTAAGTGCTAATGCTTTATCAGGAAGAGAATACCAGAGTCACTAGAATGAGGGGAAAAGAAGTGTGGCATAGGATAGTGGGAAGACAATGCAAGATGATGTGTTACCATACTGACCACGGCTTCACCTAGAGACACAAAAAAAACATAGTCACTCCATCAGCTGTGCACCTGCTTGACCATGTGTAGCATTGTTTGGACAGTCAACATGGCGAAATTCTGCATTTAAACAGTGCATTTAAGAAAAGAAGTGAGCCTGACAAGGCAGTGGTGCAGTGGATAGAGCATCAGACTGGGATGCCGAGGACCCAAGATCGAGACCCCGAGGTCGCCAGCTTGAGTATGGGCTCATCTGGTTTGAGCAAAGCTCACCAGCTTGTACCCAAGGTCGCTGGCTTGAGCAAGGGGTCACTCAGTCTGCTGAAGGCCTGTGGTCAAGGCATATATGAGAAGGCAATCAATGAACAACTAAGGTGTCGCAACGAGAAACTGATGATTGATGCTTCTCATCTCTCTCTGTTCCTGTCTGTCCCTATCTATCCCTCTCTCTGACTCTCTCTCTCTGTCCCTGTAAAAAAAAAAGAGCAGTGAGATTGCCTGACCAGGTGGTTCTACAGTGGTTAGAGCACCGGCCTGGGATACTGAGAACCCAGATTCAGAGCCCCAAGGTTTCTGGCTTGAGCGCAGGCTCATCTGGTTTGAGTGTGGGCTCACCATCTTGAACTTGGAGTTGCTGGCTTGGGCATGGGATCATAGACATAACCCCATGGTCTCGGACTTGAGCCCAAAGGTCGCTGCCTTGAAGCCCAAGGTTGCTGGCTTGAGCCCAAGGTCACTGGCTTGAACAAGGGGTCACTGGCTTGGCTGTAGCCCCCTGGTCAAGGCACATATGAGAAAGCAATCAATGAACAACTAAGGTGCTGCAACGAAGAATTGATGTTCCTCATCTCTGTCCTTTCCTGTCTCTCTATCCTTATCTGTCCTTCTCTCTGTCTTTATCTCGCTTGCAAAAAAAAAAAAGAAGTGAGATGATATTTATCTGCCACTTCTCTTCCATTTTCTGCTTTTTGTTGTTCAAAAAGCATGGAAGTTGACTACCGCCACACTTCAGAAGTTCTATCACCTGGTACCCTTGACAGCTTTGGGGAAGCCAGGTATTACCCTATGTAATGTGTGCTTCTGAAATTGAAGTCTGGGAATACTGGGAGGAAACAGGGACTCCATATATGTTGCTTGTTTGGCTTCAGTGGAAGATAGAGTGTATAAATAACCCCAGTTGTCCACGTTTCTCTGTATCTATATCCTTTGGTAGCAGATACTCTCCTAGCACTGATTCTGGGCTTGCCTTGGATCTTGCATTGGCCGAAATGACCTTAATTTGACCTAAGTAGAGGCTTTAAAATGCACTTGTACATTTTTATTTTCTCTCTTGCCTCTGATTTCCTTGAAAATGTACTCAAGGGGGCCAAAGACCACCCCTGGGCTAGCCTGTTGGAGGGCTATGAAAGACATGTGTAAGTGAAAACTCAGGAAGAAGAGCTCAGTTGTCTCGGCTTGGCCATTCTAACCAGTCTGCAGGCAGCTGCCCCCAAAACATGTCAAAGAGCCCAGCCAAGATCAGCATTCACCTACCTAACATGCAGCTCATGTGTTAATGAGACCAGAGGAGACCAGAATTGTCATATCAACCCATAAAATAGTCACCAATAATAAATGACTGTTGCTTTAAGCCACTGAGTTTTGAGGAGGGGTGTTATATAGCAAGGGCTGATAGAATGTCTCAATTAATGAGATTTTGAGTGCATTTATGATCTAGTCTTCTCATAGAAAGCCTATAGGAGAAATGAGCCTATAGGAAGGACTTGAACTGTTATAAACTTAACAGTCTGCCAAGAAATTTTTTTTATTATATTTTGAAGTCACCCAGAAGCAAAAGAATAGAAAATAATTGAAGAGTTGCTTTGGGGTAGATTGTTTTTTATCTGGTAGAATGTAAACATGTCTCATCTAAAATTGAACATATTCTGGGTACATTTAAACCCAATGTTTGTTTTATAATGGCATTCCAAAGCCATTTCCACGTAGGTAGGGGGATCTTGGGCTAGGACACAGAAAGTATTTCTTAACAAACCATTGCATTCACTATTACTTTGAGGTCTCTGTGCAGAAATGTGAGTGGAAATAAGTACATTGGGGACCTCAGAGGGTTTGGCAGTGCATTTTAGATGCTTATATGAGCCACACAAGTTAGGAATCTGGGATGGAAATCTCCTAAGAATAACCATTCTCACGAAATTTCCAATCCCTCTTGTTTTTGGCAGAGTTTAAAATTCCGTGGAAATGGCTCATGTCGCAAGACTTCTGTGTGGTGATGGCCAGCACCAGGAAGAAGAGCAGCCCAGGAAAGAAAAACCAAATCAATGTGGCTGCATGTTTTCACGCCTTTCAAAAGGTTTGGGTTTGGCTCAAACCAAGAAAGAGCGCTTGGGGTTTTTATTTTGTGCCAGCTCCTTCAAATACCATTCACCTGACTCATAAAGCTTTGAACATCAGGAGGAAACAAGGGAGTGAATAAATTTTCAATATTCCTTCTTGCTAGGAGGGAGAAGCTGAATACAGAATACTATTGGAAAAAGATGTACTCATATAATTATTCCTGGAGGGTAGGGAAGCGACACAATTCATTAAATCAACTAATCAATCAACTCATTATGTTCCAGGCATATAGGTGATCCTTAGGTATACAAGATTTAATTTCTCCCTTTAGCTAGTTCATGTGGCTGAGTAAGGTGGAAAAACCTGGAACAGATCATCTTGCCCTCTCCTAATTTCACTAGAATTTTAAAATCCTGTAATGCATATAATTTGTGTTTTTGAGAATAATGTTGGCATTTCACTCGTTTCACTATTTCATGAGCTGATTCTACTGCTGGAATATCCTACCGCCTATTGTCTGCTCTGTGAATTCCTAAGTCCAGTTTAGATATCAACTTTGATCTTGCCAAGCATAATTAACTACTACCTCATCTTTGCGACCTTTCCACTTTGTATGTATTTATATCATTGCGTTTAACATATACAATTGTGTTCTTAGCACATGGCTGGGGCATAGTAGATGTTTGATAAAGGGATTTGGTTTGCATAATTCACCACTGTCAAAAGTTCTCTTTCTGAAGCGCAGGGGCACTCAATTAGCTTTAGCTTCATCCTTACCCCTCAGCTCCTTACTATTAACCATTTGTCATTCCCCACATGACTTTTGTATCAGCAGCTTCCACAACCTCAACTCTCCAGGTCACTCTGTCAACCTTTCTGTAAGCAAATATAAATGATCAACAAATGCTCATGGGTTAATTTTTATTTCATTTTATTTATTCTTTTAATCAACTGGTCTAATTCTATGTTACCAATTTAAAGAGATCTTAACCTCTGGACCCTAGCACTGTTGCCAGCACTAAATTTCCTGACACCAAATAATATGGTAATATTTGAACTTGAACTACAGCAACTCTAATTTCCTATGAAGTTAAAACAGGAGAGGGATAATCAAATTTAGTTTATTTTTCAAGTTGCCAGTGGCTGACTGCTTCATCAGATTACAGCACGAGATGGTAGTAACGAAGCAAAGATCAAAGGCTCACATCTCTGTCTGGTTCAATTAGTATTGCTATTTTTTGCATTCCTCATCCATTTCCCTCGATCTCAAGTCGCCTGCAAGGTAGTGCAGTTGTGCAAGGGGATGTCCAGAAAAGGGAGCATGGGAAGGGTTCAGTGAAAACCCATTTTATTTCTGGAAAGACAACTCTGGTTCCTTTTCTGTTGCTGTGAATGTGTACATGTGTGTTTGTACCTGGGACGGTCATCTTGGTATACGCACAAATATAAGTGTCTATCTATCTAATCTCTTTCTTATAGGATTTGAAAGCATGCATTGTTTTAGTCAGATGGAGGGATTATGTTACTTGAATACTGGTATTTAATGTACATTATCACATTTATTATTATATCAAAACCAGATGTTTAAAATTTGGGCTGGAAATTCTATAGCGCAGATTGTATTACCTGAGGGGTCAGCCTCCCACCTAATGCTCAGGGCTCACTTGTATTTTGTTATGGATTTAATAGAGAGCAATAATGTGTTTCCATAAGTCTTAGTCTGGCATTAGATGACATGTGGACTGATTTTGGTGGTTGAGCAGACTGGTAGGGGGTTATACAAACCAGAGCAATTTGCTTCCTCAACAATAAGCAAACATGCGAAGAATTATTGTTAGTAGTCAAGGCATCTGTCTTGCTCTCTCTTCTTATCTTCTCTCCTCTCTCTCTCTCACTCTCTTTCATCTTTTATCTTTGTCGTTTTTGTTTGAAACTTGTCATTCTTCCTGTCTCCAAATATCCCTCCAACTTCATCCAGAAACAGAATCTACCTCCAATTACCGACTTTCCTATCTCAGCCAAAGCTACTTGAAAATTTCCTCTTCGTTGCCTTTTCTTACATTGCTTCTGTACCGATAAAATTAAAACAAGCATGCTTCGAAAAACTGATAGCATTCTCGATTGAAAAAATGATAATCAATGCACTTTAGATAAGAATAAAGAAGAAGAAAAAAAAGGAAATAAAAGCTTATGTGGAACCAAGCCAATGATTCATCTGTTTGCATTAATAGGTTCCAGCAATGGTACTACAGGCACGAAAAGCCTGTTCGCCACTGCACTTAGCAAGCACATGAGCTTAAAAATAAACTTTGACAATGTAGATCTCTTTGTCCTTTCAGGAATGGAAAACATTATGTACTTCAAAGCATACTAAGTCTGATTTTAAAGTGTAGTTGGGATATTGTTACCCTGGCAATTGGGAGGGTCTTCAAGGCTGCACACAGTACACGGATGCTTCGTGAGTAACAGTACTTGCCCCACAAACTGGTGAGAATAAATGATGCCGGCAGTTCTGATCTGCTCATTCATAAGAAAGAAACTTCTGTCTTTTAAAATCTCTGGAGTAACTGGGATATAGTTCCTCGTTTCAGTCAGGGTATTTCTTCCTGAACCCAACTGCAGAAGCAGAGTATTCAAATAGCATATTTTACTCACGGACAGCAGCGTTTGTTCATTTTGGAGTGTTTTTGGACAGGAAATCGATCTATAGGGTAACATTCACACACACAAAAAAGGAAACAGTATGGGACGATGGCTTGTTAGTACAAGTGACTCTGTTTTGGAAGTTACGGACAAGAAACCGTGGCTGAAGAACGGCATTAAAGATCA
Source organism: Saccopteryx bilineata (assembly GCF_036850765.1). Lineage (NCBI taxonomy): Eukaryota > Metazoa > Chordata > Mammalia > Chiroptera > Emballonuridae > Saccopteryx > Saccopteryx bilineata. The sequence goes on along the minus strand of NC_089491.1, from coordinate 294,396,897 downwards.
AAAGCATGATGACTCCTGATGAAAACATCCTCAAATGATGAACCCACGAGCAAAAAGGAACTTCTACTGTGAGTATCTTAGCAATAATCAAGTATCTGATTTGTTTTTACAATTTCTAGAGTATGCAAAGTAGATTTCCAAGCAAGTACTTGATACAGGGAGTCTTCATTTATAAGTAAGATTATAATTAAACTCATTGGGTAGTTCCAACAGAGGGTTAGTTACTGAAATTTTTTCCATGACCTTGCAACCCTGAAATAAATTGCATGTAAATGTGAGCATATTTTATACAATAAGCGTGTTATATCAGGCTTTCCTTGTATGATACTCTGGCAATACAAAATTGATCAACATTAAGTATCTATAAATTCTATTACATTTGGATTCTGGTCATTTAAACTATGTTTATGCTGGTATCATGTTATAGTTAATTCTATAATTTTTTTCATATATAGAATGACATGTTATTTGTAATTGACTTAGAATATTAATGAATTGCATTTGTGTAGTATGAAAAAAGTAGCTTAGAATCTTGGAAATAGGAAAGAAAAGTTATCCTAGTTTAAAATAAAACTTGGGAACTAAGGCCTTTTTTATTTTTACATTTTCATATTTATTTGGTAAGTCATTTTGTTTGAAAATTGTTTAGATGTCTCTATATAAGACTTCTCAGTCCATAGGAATATTGTTGTAGTTTTAGAATGTGATTCAAACATATTGACAACATAATCCAATGTAAATATTAAATATAGCTAAGTCCATCTTTACTGCTTGACATAGAATACATACTTAATATGTAGTTTTTGATATTGAATATATGCTGGTATTGGGTAATAGGACAAATATCCTGATTATACAGTAATTATTTCATATCAGGATTTTACTTTGTAAACTTTTCCATGAGTATGATTGAATTCTGTTTAACAAAGAACTATATAATAATGAGTTAACACTGTATTGCTGTTTTCAATAAAGAATGCCTTTAAAAATCAAATTCTAATTGATTTCTATTCTTGGTTGTTTTCCTTTTGAAACAAGAAAGGGTTTGTAAAACTTATTGTTTATTTGAAGAGGTATCATAAAGTTTTTGGAACAACTCACTACATAAAATGTTAGCATATTTCCAATTAGCATGTAATTTCTAAGCACTCGCTTGTGGCATTGGGCCTTGGAATTAGCAATTTTGGGGCCCCATCTGCTGAGGACTAATGGGTAATCCACAATACTGGTTAAATCTTAAAATGGGGAACTAATTTTTTTAGGCATTAGGGGCATGAAAATAAACTGAGGGGTGTATATGAAGAGACTCTTGGAGTCAAACCAAATATTTTTTCTGGCGGAGAGAAGCAAAAAATATGGAGTGAAGAGAGCTAGGGAGTAAAGGTAAATACTAGAGATGTCACCTCCATCTCTGATGGTGTCAGATAGCACTGTTCTGATACTCTAGTTTTTTATGGATTACTTGCTACAGATACTTATTAAACTGATCACGTGTCCTTATGCTACTACAAATACAAGACAAGAATGCTGTGCATGTGTTTTTATTTCATCTTGTTAGAAGCATGGAGGGATATCTTTGGGTAGGAACAGACAGAAGCTGTTACTAAGCAACAATTATCACCAAGGTAAATACTTTTAGATGATCATATATAACATTTAGATAAGCTTAAATTATCCTTCAACAGTTCAGTTCAGTCTCTGACTGAGAGACTTATAGGTAATTTATCTAGGTAGGTCTAATTAGAAAAAGATATATTACAAGAATCACCTGAAAGTTCTTTTTAAAATTAGAAGGTTGGTCAATATTGTCTGTGTGAACACTTTTTCAGGCTAAAATCATCTGGATTTATTATGCAAAATTCTGGGACCTCAATCAAGAAATGATGCAACATTAGCAAAGTCCTAAGGCTTTCTCTTTTTAAGGGAAAGGAAGGCATGTGATTATAATATGCAAGCCAAGTATGTATGATAGAATGATTAAGATTTTGAGGATTATCTTCAAAAGGAAAATGTAGGCTTTGACCCCTCCCAGCAGGTTAAAAATGTGGTTACTGATGACAAATGATAACGTGATTTTTTATGGCATGTTATAAATTTTTTTCTGGTTAGTTGTTTGACATCAGAAAGATCTGTCAGAACTGTCCAAAGATTTGTTGTATCAAGAGGAATGAATTTTTCACCACTGGTAGATGAGGACGTTCATCATAGAAGAAAAAATAATATTTTGAGTCAGACAAATGTATATGGGAATTCCAGATCCTTTAACTTATGAAATGTGTGAACTTGAGCAAATTACTGAGTGTGTGGCTCCTCATATATAAAACAGAGTTATTAATTCTTTTGTCTTAGAATTATTTTCAAGAGAAACAAGATCATTCATATCAATCGCTTGACCTATATATAGCAAGTGTGCAATAAAATGGCTAAACCACATGACCTTTCTAACTTTGTGGTTTTAGTAATTCTAGCTGTTTAAAACAGATTATATTCTTAGTTTATACTAAACGCTATCCAAAGATGTAACTCAATAGGAATTTCTATTCTTCACCTGGTGGGTTCTAATACAAGAAAATTGTAGAGCAAAGCTACTATTTGTAGAAGAATGAGTAAGACATCCTGAATGTATGAATTAGAAGTAATAAAGATTTTTTAAAAATGTAATAGATGTGTTAGGTGATGATAGCACTTTCATTGACTGGCACAGTCCTCCATGATTAAGGCAGTGGAAACACCGATTGTCTATCACTAATTAATTTTCCTTTGTAATCAGCAAAGTCATTCTTAGCAGAAATGGCTTTTTGAGAATTTAAGGACTAAAAATGTTTATCTTCAAAATATTTCCTATGACATCTTTCTATGGTGCCTTCATAAGCCAAAGTTTTATGTGGGTAGAGTTTTTGATGATATAATTTATGGTGTCCATTAGGTCCAAGTACAAAGCCTTTGGCAGAACTACCATTGTTATACTGCTTCTTAAACTGGCTTAAGCAATGTTTACACATCACAGATAGGAAATAACAGCCTAGCAGCTGTTAAGATTTACTATATGGCAAGTTACTATGTATTGGGAAGAGTGTCAGCAATGTCCATCAAAGAAAATATTATCTTGCATATATATAGTGCTGTTTTCTTTCCAAAACATTGCCACATATATTATGTCATTTTTTCCTCAGTCTTGAAGTAGAGAGAGATGCTGCCTTTACTTCATTTGCTGCATTATATGAATAGTAAACCCATATTTTATGCAGAATTGTCTGAAAAGAAAGATGAACATGAAGTAATGAGACTTTGCATCTAGTATAATTTGTCTAATGATTTTATGACCATCTCTGATTTTTATCCAGAAATAGGTGATTCATTTAATTCTTTCATGGTTTAATAGGAGTCTTAAACTCTTACTTTGTATTGAAAAATCATCCATGGAGGTCCAACTAATCAGGTACACACACAAAAAATGATACTGTGCAATGAGCTACAACCTCAGGCAGGTGTGCAAAAAAACCTAAGTGTTTGGAATTCTCAGTCTTTACTATCAGTACCTCCCAGACACTTCAAGAGAGTAAAGGCATTCATATTGACTCATTTAAATTTTTTGTTTTACATAGAAATCAAGACCACATACCTGTTTTCTGTCTCTATAGTTTTGCCTCTTCTAAAATGTCATTTAGGTAAAATTATTCAGTTTGCAACCTCTGTGTCTGTTTTTTTTATTTTAATTTAATTTTATTTTTTTACAGAGACAGAGAGAAAGTCAGAGAGAGGGATAGACAGGGTCAGACAGACAGGAACAGAGAGATGAGAAGCATCAATCATCAGTTTTTCGTTGCGACACCTTAGGTGTTCACTGATTGTTTTCTCATATGTGCCTTGACCGTGGGCCTTCAGCAGACCGAGTAACCCCCTGCTGGAGCCAGCAACCTTGGGTCCAAGCTGGTGAGCTTTTGCTCAAACCAGATGAGCCTGAGCTCAAGCTGGCGACCTCAGGGTCTCAAATCTGGGTCCTTAGCATTCCAGTCTGACGCTCTATCCACTGCGCCACCACCTGGTCAGGCTATGTCTGTTTTCTTTCACTTAGCAGAATGCATTTGTGATTTATCCATGATGTTGTGTCTATCAGTAATGGTTGTTTTTGTTTGTTTGTTTGTTTTTATTGCTGGCAGTGTTTTATTGTATCAGAGTTCATTGATTTATTCACCAGTGAAGAACATTCAGGCTGTTTCCAGTTTTGGGTGATTATGAACAATGCTGCTCTAAACATAATGTGTTCTAAACACAGGTTTTTGTGTGGATGTAAGTTTTTTTGTTTTTTTTTTTGTAGGGTAAATAAATACCTACAAGTGGGATTCCAGATCATGTGGCAAATGTACATTTAACTTTATAAGAAACTGCCACACTATTTCCCAGAGTAACTTTTCCATTTTTCATTCCTATCAGCAATGTTTCAGAGCCCTAATTACTCTGTCTCCTTGTCAGCACTTGGTATTGTCAGATTTTAAAAAAATTCCTTAGCCATTCTAATAAGTGTGTAATGACATATTACTGTGGTTTTAAACTGTATCTTTTCATGTGCTAATTTTCAATCCATGTATCTTATTTGGAGAAATGTCTGTTCAAATCATTTGTCCATTTTTTACTGGGTATTTGTTTTCTTATTATTGGTTTTGAGAGCTCTTTTTAAATTATGGATGTAAGTCTGTTGTTGAATTGGTGATTTAAAGGTATTTCCCTGTAGTCATTTTTTCATTTTCTTGACCATCTTTTGTAGAGAAACAGGTTTTAGCTGTGAGGTACAATTGATCTATTTTTCCTCAGATGGATCAAGTTCTTAGTGTTGCGTCTAAAAATTCTTTTCTTAACCCAAACTCATGAGCATTTCCCATATATTTTTTTCAGAATATTTATAATTTTATGTTTTACATTTAGGCTCATTACCTACTTTGAGTTAAAGTTTTTCATAAAGTATGAGGTGTAGGTTGAAGTATGTATTTTTTGCATATGAATGCCTGATTGTTTTACCGCCCTTTGTGGAAAGGTTATATTTTTTATTCATCATCTGTATATTGTATCATGTGTTCACTACACCCTAAGTCAAGTCTCCTTCCATCACCATGTATCTACATCCTTGTCTATTTCCCCCCACCTCATTGGTAATCACCACACTGTCGTCTGTTTCTATGATTTTTTTTTTGCTTAATCCCCTGTTTCATGCAGCCCCACAACCCTGTACACCTAACCCATAAAATTTTATGAACCAATGTCATCCGAATAAACTCAATAAAAAAGAAAAAATAAATAGAATATAACAGTAAAGATATTTTATTTATAAAATTGTCTTTGTATTTGTATTAAAAATCAGTTGACAATAATTTTTTCTGATCTAGTTCAGAACTTTCTATTTTGTCCCTTTAATTTATGTGTATACTTACACAATACCATATTGTCTTGATTTGTATAGTTATACAGTCAGCCACGACATCAGTGGTGTGAGTCCTCTAAATTTGTTCTTCTCTCTAAAAGTTGTTTTCTACATCCTTTGTCTTTTCTTGTAAATTTTGAATCTGCTTGACAGTATCTACAAAATCCTGCTGAGGTTTTTATTGGGAAAAGTGTTAAATATATAAATATGGGGAGCGTTGACATAGTGCTATTTGAATTGCCCACTTAGTTTTTCTTTTATTTTTTCCAAAAGTGTTTCTTTGGAACACTGTAGTCTTTGTCATACAGACTCTGCACATTTTTTGTTAATTTATACTTAAGTATTTCACTTTTTTTTTTTTTTTCATTTTTCCGAAGCTGGAAACGGGGAGGCAGTCAGACTCCCGCATGTGCCCGACCGGGATCCACCTGGCATGCCCACCAGAGGGCGATGCTTTGCCCCTCTGGGGCATCGCTCTGTTGAGTCCAGAGCCATTCTAGTGTCTGAGGCAGAGGCCATCTTTGCTGCAATGGAGCCTTGGCTGCGGGAGAGGAAGAGAGAGACAGAGAGGAAGGAGAGGGGGAGGGATGGAGAAGCAAATGGGCGCCTCTCCTGTGTGCCCTGGCCGGAAATCGAACCCGGGACTCCTGCACGCCAGGCCAATGCTCTACCACTGAGCCAACTGGCCAGGGCCAGTATTTCACTTTTTGGAACTATGATCAATTATACTTTTTTTTTTTTTCTGTATTTTTCAGAAGCCAGAAACGGGGAGAGGCAGTCAGACAGACTCCAGCATGCCCCAACCGGGATCCACCCCGCACGCCCACCAGGGGGCGATGCTCTGCCCACCAGGGGGCGATGCTCTGCCCCTCCGGGGCATCACTCTGTTGCGACCAGAGCCACTCTAGCACCTGGGGCAGAGGCCAAGGAGCCATCCCCAGTACCCGGGGCCATCTTTGCTCCAGTGGAGCCTCGGCTGCGGGAGGGGAAGAGAGAGACAGAGAGGAAGGAGAGGGGGAGGGGTGGAGAAGCAGATGGGCGCTTCTCCTGTGTGCCCTGGCTGGGAATCGAACCCAGGACTTCTGCACGCCAGGCCGACGCTCTACCACTGAGCCAACCAGCCAGGGCCTGATCAATTATACTTTTTAAAAATTTGTTTCCAATTTTCATTGTTCATATGTAGATATATGTTAAATTGTTATGTTGCCAGGTGTCTTGCAAATTTGCAAACTTCATTTCTTAGTTCTTGGAGCTTTTTCTGGAATTTAGGTTTTCTACGTAGATCACGCAGTCTATGAGCAGAAACAGTTTGATTCTTTCCTTTCCAACATATATGCTTTTTTTTTATTTTTACTTTTATTTGTCTCATTGTACTCACTAAGGCTTTTAGTGTTATGTTGAATAGGAGTGGTGAGAGCAAACATCATTTGTTCCTGATTTTAGGGAGAAAAGATTTAATCTTTAATATTAAATATAGTGTTAGCTATAGAGATTTTGTAAATACACTTTTTTAGGGTAAGAAAGTTTCCTTCTGTCCAACTAGGCGGTGGCTCAGTGGATACAGCCTCAGACTGGGATGCTGAGGACCCAGGTTCAAAACCTCAAGGTCACTGGCTTGAGTGCGGGTTTATCTGGCTTAAGGGTGGGGTTGCTGGCTTGAGCGTGGGATCATAGACATGACCCCATGGTTGTTGGCTTGAGCCCAAAGGTCACTGTTTTGAAGCCCAAGGTTGCTGCCTTGAGCAAGGGGTCACTGGCTCAGCTGAGCCCTCAGTCAAGGCACATCTGAGAAAACAATCAATGAACAACTAAGGTGCTGCAACTAGGAGTTGATACTTCTCATCTCTCTCCCTTTCTGTCTGTCTGTTCCTGTCTGTCCTTCTCTCTTTCTCTCCTGCTGAAAAAAACAAAAAACTGTTTCTTTCTATTATAATTATTATATGATATAGTTTAATGAGAGTTTTTATTATGATTGGATTTTAATTTTTAAAACCCCTTCTCTGCATCTATTTATATAATCTTTATGTGGGTTTTCTTTTATAGTGTGTTAATATGATGGATTATATTGATTAAATTTTGAATGTTAAACTAGCCTTACATTTCCAGGATTAATCCCATTTGGTTATGAGGGGTTTTATTTGTTTGTTTGTTTTGTATTTTGTTAGATTAAATCTGCCAATATTTGTTGAAGATTTTTACCGAAGAGGTCCTGGGCTACAGTTAGCTTTTCTTGTACTGTTCCATTGATTTAGTGTCAGGATAATACTGGTGTCATAAAATGTTAAAAATTCTCCTTTTTGATTCTCAGAATGTACAGACGTTAACAAAATGTCATTTTCACAGAGAGAAATTAGTGACCAGCTTTGCCATAATGCTGTTCCATCTAAAGGGTGATAATCTAAAGAATGTATAATAAATAAAAGCAAGTAGAACATAAAATTCATGAAATTCAGTGAGACTTTCTCAGAAAATTGTTTAACGTAATAATCTGTGTATGATGTAAGTTATGAAACCACATCTAGCCAGGATCACCTCTCATTCCCACCTTCCTGTCATGAGGTTCTGTTTACACAAGGAGTCCATCTGGTACTTTTCCCCATAAACTGATAAGAGCATGCTTAGTGTTTCCATGTCTATCCTGAACAGTATAATAGGTATGTTCTATAGAGAGAGATGAATTTTCCAGCATTAGTGGAAACCTGTATTTATCTTCCTGTTTTCTTGATAGTACAATTGTAAGTTGCTTTGATGGTATTGTGATGCTAAATATAAAAATATCAGCTTAAGGAAAGAAAGTACCAAACTTTGAAATTAGAACAAGGGAGACTGGCATGGTAGACATCAATCCTTTTCATTCAAGAACAATGTGGGAAGGCAGTATAGCATCATACGGCGGTTATGAAAGTGAGCTCTGCAGTTAGATAGCCTGATTTGAACTTGCCAGTTGGGTGATCTTGGGTAAATTACAAAACCTCTCATTGGTCACTTTAAACAGAACTAGTTTAAACTGTCTTTCCAATTATCCCCTTATCTCTGGTTTCCCAGGTGTGCATTCTTTGTTTTGTTGGTCTCTAAGTCTCTGGATTGTTTTCCGCATATTGGACTCCTGAATGTTATGTTCTTGAATTATTCACTTTGCAAGGATTAACTTCCTGCAGTCATCCTTTCTGTGAACTGGGCTCTCTATAAAGTGATTTTCAATGGCTTCAGACTCTATGCGATAGAATTCAAGTTTTACAGCTTGAGATTTCTGAGCCACATAAACTTCAGTCTTATACACAAACCATAGGCTCTGGACTCTCTGGCAGGTAATTCTGCATTCATTCATGACCAAGTGTGGGAAGTTCATTTCTGGATGAGCCCACAGACATGTTCTCCTCTCTTAAGAATCCCAGGGATTGGGCTCTGTGCTCCCAGCGCCATGTGCCCTTGGATCTTTGATTGATCCTTTTTCATCTCTGTGGGAACTCTCTTAATTTATAGCACTTGCAGAATTGCCTTTGTTCAGTTAGAGTTGAATAAATTATAACAATGATATTTAATGCATTATGGGTTTAGCAGAAACTAGGTGAGATCCAAAGTGAAAAAGAGAAAAAGAAGCAAAGAGCAAAAAGAGCTCTGGGTTGAAATCAGAATACTGAGTAAAGATGAAAGTGAGGTTTTCCCCAGAGGCAAATGCCAGTCCAGTGCTGGGATCATCAGACCCTCCATTAAGGAAGCCTTGGAAGGGAGTTACAGTGGTAACAGATCAGTAGTCCCCCGAGCCTCTCTCTGGAGAAAAACATTCCCAGTTTAGGGCCCTAGGATCAAGTATAACTGACTGTGAGTGTGCAGCCTGGACTTAGCAAATACCCAAGGAAATAAGCCACTTGGCTGAATATCAATAGAAACAATAAACAAGTTAGATACTAAGTAACTTGAGACATTGGAATTATATAATACAGGATATAAAATTCTACGTGAAATGTTTAACAATATAAAATGAAATATATATATATATATTGAAAGCATGAAAAATAAAAAATATATATACTGAAAGCATGGCAAGCCAAGTTGAGAACAGCTGCTGCAACTGGGAAGGGTTTCACCCAATCCAGTAGCAGACAAGGGCAAGGGGCTCATGGCAAGTTCTAAAGAGGCTACAGCAATAGACCCAATGGTGAACTCTGACAATCAATGAACCAGGGCTCCCTTCTAGAGCAGAATGACATCTAAGTTCACATAATTTGACACATTTCTTTAAAAAATAAAGCATTTCAGTGCTTTGACAGATTTCTCCAAATTGCTTTGAGAAATGTCTCAAAATTGTTTTGAACAATGCATGGGTTCAAGTGGGGATCAAGAAATGTAGATGATCATGGACCATGTATTATATAGTGAAGAAGTCTTTAGACTAATAAGGCTATGTCATTGGAAATGGATATGGAACAAATGAATATGGAACAAATTTAAAAGGGTACTATTAGCTAAAATTGGGACAATTTGAGTCAGATAAAAATTACAATGGACTGAAATTCTTCAAATGTTTCAATCTCTGAATTCATAGCAATAAGAAAAAAGTTAACTGGAGATTGAAGAGAGGTTTCTTTGAAAGCTACAGTTAAGCTGAAATTGAGGAATGAGCGAGTGAAGAAATGGGGAGAGTACAGGTGCACAGCCAGAGAGTAGAAGGACTCAGTCTCGTGTGGCTGGGAGAGAGTAGGTGGAAGGGAGAGAGGTCAAAATGGGGCTGGAAGTATATGCAGGACCAATCACAGGCCATATGGTCATGCTAAGGACTTGATCTTTTATTCTAAATGCAGCAGAAACTTCTTGAAAAGTTTTATGCAGGGAAGGGGGTACAATCTGATAGGCAATTTTAAAAGATGACTCTGACTGCTATGTGGCCAATGGATTAGCGAAGTCAAGAGAAAATCAGAGAGACAGAGATACAGAGAGAGTGAGAGATGAGAGAGAGATGTGTAATATTTTGGATATTTTCAATAAAGACATTCCTTAAGGCTGGTTTTGTGCCATGAACACCATTCGTAATGTTTGGGATCAAAGTTTTTGAGTGAATGTATCGAGCTTTGAAATGTTAATAATGAAAGATAAAGTCTGACTACAAAGACAGTTTAGACCTCTTTCTTGAATAGCTTGTAAATTGGTTAAAACCTAGTGACAACACTTAGTTTCTTGTGGGGTTCATATACCGTCTCAGAAGCCAACTTTAAAGGAGAGATTCTAAAAATACTTTTATTATCAGTACCTTTAGATTTTAGTGGCTTTTCAGTGTGATTATTGCAAGATGCACTCATTTAGTTGTGTGAATTCTAGAAAGTTTGCTTTATACTTTACTCTTTGTTCCCACTACATTCATTCAAACAAATAATTGGGGTTAAAGAATCCTCAATTAAAATGTTATACATGGGATATCACCTCTTAATTTTATTTTATAAGTCTCCTGATCTTCCTAACTCTAATCCTTTACTATAGGTAAGCACATTTCAATAGTGACAAAAAGTCTTGACTTAATCACTTCTACGATTTTATAAGATCTAATTTTAAAAAATCACAGAACAAATATATTCATTGAGAGATGATAGTTGGATATTGGCTATTAAAAACATATTTTCAACTTTAAAGTAATTGTCATCTATCCTTGGACAAGAAAAAAGTTATGCTTGAGGCTCTGGCCAGTGGTTCAGTGGTTAGAGTGTTGGCCCAGGGTAGTGGTTGGCAAACTCATTAGTCAACAGAGGCAAATGTCAACAGTACAATGATTGAAATTTCTTTTGAGAGCCAAATTTTTTAAACTTAAACTATATAGCTAGGTACATTGTTATTAACTTAATTAGGGTACTCCTGAACTGACCTTTGCTAAAAACATCCTCAATCTGATTGAGGTATGTTCGCTGAGGTCGACCCCTTCCAACTCTTCCATCCACACTCGTCTTGTATACTTGTTTCGTCTATCTCTTTTCGTTGATCCTCTCTGTATGTCCAAACCATCTCAACATACCTTTCTCAATCCTCAACACTACATCTTCTTTCACTCCACAATGCTCCCTAAAATTAACTTAATAAACTTCACTTAAAGTTTTAAGTCTTAGTTAAACTATTGGTACATTGAATAAAACTTGATATCATACTTAATAATGATATTATTTATTGATAAAATTAAATTGTAAGGTATCCATAAAATTAAATCATAGCAATGACTGACAAACACTAATGTGAACAAGTGGCCTTGCATCTCCTTGGAAAGTTTGGGTAAGTCAGGTTTGTATGTTTTTGTTTTTAATTGTAGGCATGATTCTAGGTTCTCATCAATAAGACGACTTCTCAATTTACTCTTGATAAGGTTCATGCTTAAAAATGATTGTTCACATGAATATGTAGACCCGAATAAGGAAAGAACAGCAAATGCTAGTTTTTTCAGCTGATTCTATGAGTCGGGAATACTATTCCAGGTGTTAAAAATGAATATATCTTCCTTCTCCAGGTCTTTCAAAGCAGACCACTTGTGTTGTGAACTAAGTTCACATTTGTTTTTCTCCAATATTTCTATATCAAAACAAAGACATTCAAATTTCGAGCTCCACAATTCTTTGTTTTTTAAATCCAGCAATTGCATTTCAAAGTTGCCAATGTCAATATTAAAGGGAGAAAAATTTAATTCTGTTACAATAGTAGCATTAGAGGATTTTTTTTTCAATGTTTTGTAACTTTTCGCGTACAAGTCTTTAATCTCCTTGGTTAAATTTACTCCTAGGTATTTTATTTTTTTTGTTGCAATAGTGAAGGGGGTTGTTTTCTTAATTTCTCTTTCAGACAGATCATTGTTGATGTATAAAAATGTCTCTGCTTTCTGAGTATTTATTTTATATCCTGACAGCTTGCTGAATTTACTTATTAGTTCCAGTAGTTTTTTGACTGCGACTTTAGGGTTTTCTATGTACAGTATCATATCATCTGCAAATAATGATAGTTTTACTTCTTCTTTTCCAATTTGGATACCTTTTATTTCTTCTTCTTGTCTGATTGCTATGGTTAGGACTTCCAGAACTATATTGAATAAGAGTGGTGAAATGGGGCACCCCTGACTTGTTCCTGATCCTAAGGGGATTGCTTTTAACTTTTGCCCATTGAGTATGATGAAGGCTGTGGGCCTGTCATAGATGGCCTTTATCATGTTGAGGTATGTTCCCTGTATTCCCACTTTGCTGAGAGTTTTGATCATAAATGGGTGCTGGATTTAATCGAATGTTTTTTCTGCATCTATTGATATTATCCTGTGGTTTTTGTCCTTCCTTTTGTTTATGTGATGAATCATACTGATTGATTTGTGAATATTGTACCAACCTTGCCTCCCCAGAATAAATCCCACTTGTTTATGATGTATGATTTTTTTCATGTATTGCTGGATCCAGTTTGCTAATATTTTGTTGAGAATTTTAGCATCTAAATTCATCAGGGATATTGGCCTATAGTATTTTTTCTTTGTGTTGTCTTTGCCTGGTTTTGGAATCAGAATTATGCTCACCTCATGAAAGGAGCTTGAAAGTTTTCCCTCCTCTTGAATTTTTTGAAATAGCTTGAGAAGGATAGGAGTTAGTTCTTCTTTGAATGTTTGGTAGAATTCACCTGTGAAGCGATCTGGCCCAGGGCTTTTGTTTGTTGGGAGTTTTTGATAACTGTTTCAATCTCATTTGTTGTAATCAGTCTGTTTAGGTTTTCTAATTCTTCCAGATTCATTTTTGAAAGATTATATTTTTCAAGGAATTTGTCCATTTCACCTAGGTTGTCTAATTTTTTGGCATACAGTTCTTTATAGTATTTTCTTACAGTCCTTTGTATTTCTGCTCTGTCTGTTGTTACTTCTCCACCATCATTTCTAATTTTATTTATTTGAGTCCTTTCTCTTTCTTTCTTGGTGAGCCTGACTAAGTGTTCATCGATCTTGTTTACTTTTTCAAAGAACCAGCTCTTGGTTCCATTGATCCTCTGTATTTTTTTTTTTTAGTCTCTATGTCATTTATTTCCACTCTGATTTTTATTATTTCCTTCCTTCTACTTCCTCTAGTCTTTACTTACTGTTCTTTTTCTAGTTCTTATAGTTTTAGAATTAAGTTGTTTATTTGAGCTTTTTTTTAGCTTCTTAAGGTTTGCCTCTAATGCTATGAACTTCCCTCTCAGGACTGCTTTTGCTGTGTCCCACAGATTTTGAGTTGTTGTATGCTCATTTTCATTTGTTTCAAGAAAATATTTTATATCTTCCTTGATCTCATTGTTGATCCATTCGTTATTTAATAACATGCTGTTTAGTTTCCAGGTGTTTGAGTTTTTTCAGTTTTTCTATTGTAGTTGATTTCTAGTTTCATGCCATTGTGGTCAGAGAAGATGCTTGATATGGTTTTAATTTTCTTAAATTTGTTGAAACTCATTTTATACCCTAATATGTGGTCTATCCTAGAGTATATACCATGCGCACTTGAAAATAATGTATATTCTGCTGCTTTAGGGTGAAAGGTTCTGAAGATATCTATTAAATCCAGTTGATCTAGTGTGTCCCTTAATTCTGCTGTTTCTTTGTTAATTTTCTTTCTTGAGGATCTATCCATTGATGTTAGTGGGGTATTGAAATCCCCTACTATTATAGTATTGCTGTTGATCTCTCCCTTTATGTCCATCAAAATCTACTTTATATATAATATTTAGGCACTTTTATATTAGGTGAATAGATATTTATAATGGTTATTTTATCTTTTCCTGTTGGATTGCTCCCTTTATCATTATGTAGTGACCTTCTTTATACCTTACTATAATCTTTATTTTAAAGTCTATTTTGTCAGGTGTAAGTATTGCTACCCCATATTTCTTTTTCATTTCCATTTGCATGAAATATTTTTTTTCATCTTTTTACTTTCTGTCTATGTGTATCTTTTGTTTTGAGGTGGGTCTCCTGTATACAACATATATATATATATATATATATATATATATATATATATATATATATGGGCCCTGTTTTCTTATCCATTCAGCTACCCTATGTCTTTTGATCAGAGTATTTAATCCATTTACATTTAAAGTTATTATTGATATGTAGTTGTTTATTGCCATTTTTTCTTTAAATCTATGTTCCTCTTTTCATATATATATATATATATATATATATATATATTGTTTTTCCCCACTTTGTTCAGTCTACAGTAGGCCCCTTAACATTTCTTGCAGCATTGGTTTGGTTGTGATGAATTCCTTGAGTTTTTTTTTGTCTGGGAAGTTTTTTATTTCTCCTTTAATTTTAAATGATAGTCTTGCTGGATAAAAAAAGTCTTGGTTGTAGATTCTTGTTCTGCATTACTTTGAATATTTCTTGCCAATTCCTTCTGGCCTCAAGTGTTTCTGTTGAGAAGTTGGAGGTCATCCTTATGGGTGTTCCTTTGTAGGTGGTTGACTGCTTTTCTCTTACAGCTTTTAATATTCTTTCTTTATCTCTTTTCTTTGGTATTTTGATTTTAATATGTCTTGGTGTGGGTCTCTTTGGGTTCTTTTTTAATGGGGTTCTCTCTGCTTCTTGAACTTGTGTGACTCTTTCCTGCATCAATTTAGGGAAATTTTCAGCTAAAATTTCTTCAAAGAGTTTTTTTAGTCCTTATTCTTTCTCTTCTTCTTTAGGAACCCTTATTATGTGGATATTGTTTCTTTTCATGTTGTCACAGAGTTTCATGTTGTCTTAGAATTTCCCTAGACTTTTTAATCCTTTTTTCTTTTTGCTTTTCTGCTTCTGTGCTTTTGCTTATCTTGTCCTCTAAGTCGCTGATTTGATCCTCTGCTTCATCTAGACTGCTTTTAATTTCTTCTAGTGTAGTCTTCATTTCTGCTATTATGTTTGTCATTTCTGTCTGATTCTTCTTTATGATTTCCATGTTCTTTTTTTTTTTTTTTTTTGTATTTTTCTGAAGTTGGAAACGGGGAGGCAGTCAGACAGACTCCTGCATGCACCCAACCAGGATCCACCTGGCATGCCCACCAGGGGGCGATGCTCTGCCCCTCTGGGGCATTGCTCTGTTGCGACCAGAGCCATTCTAGCACCTGAAGCAGAGGCCATAGAGCCATCCTCAGCGCCCGGGCCAACTTTGCTCCAATGGAGCCTTGGCTGCAGGAGGGAAAGAGAGAGACGGAGAGGAAGGAGAGGGAGAGGGGTGGAGAAGCAGATTGGTGCTTCTCCTGTGTCCCCTGACCAGGAATCAAACCCAGGACTCCTGCATGCCAGGCTGATGCTCTACCACTGAGCCAACCGGCCAGGGCTCCATGTTCTTTTTGATGCTTATAATTTTTTTATTGAGGTGTTCATTAAGTCCATCCATTGTAGCTTTGAGATCCTTAAGCATCCTAACAATCATTTTATACTCTGCATCTGGTAGTTTGATTACTTCTGATTCATCCAGGACTTTTTCTGAGGATTTATCTTGTTGAAGCATATGACTTATGCTTCTCTGCCTTCCCATTTTTATCTCTGTATGAATCATAGGCTTCTTCTAGTTGTGGTCTCCTTACCTAGTGAAGAGGATTTTTAACAAAGGCTAACATCGCTTTACTGTTTCTGAATTCCTGAAACCTGTTGAGCAAAGCTTCCCTCATATGTAAAAGTGTTGTTTTGAAATAGCAAATGTCAATACCAAAATTATTTTTATGGCGATGTTTCAACAGGCTTGGAAAGTGAATCAAAGTTTCTCTTTCAAAATCTTGAGCAAAAAGAGAATTTGTTTTTGAATGAAGTAACTTCTTCGAAAATTGAAAAAATTGTGTTTCCTTTCACCTGTAATTTATGATTAAGCTGATTTAGATGAAATGTAATGTCTACCATGAAATAAAATTTTTGGATCCACTGTCATTCATTAGTTCTGAATAGTGAACACCCTTCTCAAGGAGAAATGCTTTAATTTCTGTTAATAAAAAAGTGAAATGTTTCAAAACATTTCCTCTTGATAACCAATGTACCTTGTTATGCAGTAGAAGATCTGTGTACTCACTCTCCATTTCGACTAAAAATTCTTTAAATTGGTGATGATTAAGAGCTTTAGCTATAATGGAGTTGATCATCTTAATCACAAATTTCATAACTTCGCAAATTTCTTCTGAAAATGTCTACACACAAAGCACTTCTTGATGAATGATGCAATGGTAAGTATCTTGTGATTAATTTTTTCTTTCAAAATACTGTTGCAACAAACCTGTTTCTTATGCTGGTCATACTTTTCACCTCATCTGTTGAAATTGAGACAATTTTATTGAGTGGAATATGATGTTTTTCCATGTACTCAATTATAGCATTTGCTATATCCTCTCTATGTGTTTGACCTTTGAGTGGCAATAATCCTAAAAATTCTTCTTTAGGACCTGTAGATGAAATAAATTGTACAAAAAGTGAAACTTGTGCTGTATCGTTTATGTCACAAGACTCATCAACTGCTATTGATAAAGCTGAAACCAATTTAAGATCTTTGACTTGTTGGTTGGTTATTTTTGAGGACATTTTGACTGTTTTATCTTTCACTGTTTTAGCAGACAATGGTAACTTTTTAATTTTTTAAAGAATATCTGCTTTGTTCTTAAAATCCTGAAATAGGTCTTCGGATGCATTTATAAAACAACTTTTTATGAATTCACTATCTCTATATGGTTTTCCTCTCTTAGCAATCTCTTGACTAACCACAAAACTTGCAATATTAACATTGTTGGAAGATTGCATCCAGTAATTAAATACAGAACTTGATTTTTCTTGACTCTTCTGAAGTTCCTCAACTGCTTTCTTCCTTGCATCACCGATAGGATATTTAGTACTAAATGACACGTGTTTAGTTGTAAAGTGACTCCCCAAATTTGATTTCTTGTTTTGCATCAATTTTTCCTGACAAATAAGACAGGTTGGAAGGCCATTTGAGTTTTGAATAAACACAAAAGTCTCGGTCCATTCAACTTTAAATTCACAGTTTTCATCTTCCATTCTTCCATTTTTCTTTGCTTCTTCAAATGTTTTATTTTATAATAATAAAGCCACCAACAAAATAATTACAATTCTTAAATTGATGACAAAAATACCTGTAGGATTTGCATCTGGTTGGAAAAATACAGGTAACTTTATGCTTTGAGTAGGTACTTTTGTCACCTGCGCGTGATTTGCAGACACAACTAGCACTAACTACTGCACATGAGACTGCTGACTGACTGGCTCACTTAACTCATGCATGAACCACGTGCACCTCCCCTGCACTGCGTATCCCATGGCCCACCTGCACCACATCTCCCATCACCTGTCTGACATCCGCACACATAATTGTGCACCTGCACATGGTATTTTGTGGAAGAGCCACACTCAAATGGCCAAAGAGCTGCATGTGGCTCGCGAGCTGCAGTTTGCCAACCACTGACCCAGGGTATAAACATCCTTGGTTCGATTCCTAGTCAGGGCACACAGAAGAAGTGACCACCTGCTTCTCTCCTCCTCCCTCTCCCTCTTTTCTTTCTATTCCCCTCCAGCAGCCAGTGGCTCAGTTGGTGCAAAAGTGGCCCTGGACACTGAGAGTGTGTCAGCCTCAGGCACTAAAAATAGCTCCAAACTCAAGCATTGGCCCAAGATGGGGGTTGCCGTGTGGATCCTGGTTGGGGCACATGTGGGCGTCTGCCTTACTATCTCCCCTCCTTTCACCTAAAAAGTTAATAAATAAAAGAAAAAAGTTATGCTTGTGGCAGTCATTTGAAGTGCTTATGATTCTCAGCCTATAAACTTGAATATTTAAGAAATATAAATATAATTTAATTTTCCTATTAGGTAAACTTTTATTTCAAGTTTTCTGTTTTACCTGATAGAAGATTACTCTTGATCAATTTGGGGTTTCTCCCATTGTTTGACTATCTTTTCAGTCAATTCAGTGTCTTCCCAAATTCCAGGTTTGCTTCTAGGTTCCAAAGCTTTCCAAGATGCGTGTCCTTGGCATGGATCTTTTGATATCTTCTTTGCTGTGTCATCTCTGGTCAGTGAGTTCTCACAGGTTGTATCTTCCTTGTCCTCTTCAAGTCTGCCTGGCAATTTCTGAGTCCCTCTCAGGAGACACCAGACAGGGGTGGCTGTTCCCTCATTCATTCTGGGTTCATGGAGGATTCTCTGATGCTGTGTCAGTCCCTTTTGGCTGGACACTGTATTGCTACTCAAACACTGCCTTGCTGAGCAGAGCATAGTGCGTTTTAAAGAAATTACTGTCTTGCTGGAATCTTCTGAAGGAGTTTCAGGTCACAGGCTGGTCTGGAATCTTCAAACCTGCCTAAGGATGTGCGACTTGGCCTATGGTTTTTTTTTTTTTTTTGGGGGGGGGGGGGGACGGTTCAGGCCCCTTCACAGGAATTTAGAAGCATCTAGTGTCTCTTCCTCTCTCTGCTTTTTCTCTCCTTTTCCAGCCCAGGTAACCTTGATGTTCTCTAAATAGAAAGGCAAACAATCTTGGATTTTAAATGTAACTATTTTTCCAACTTGATGTTTATATTAGGCCTTTCCCTCTTTGTCCTTCTTTCCTTCCTGGAGGCTGTAAGTCTGGAAGTGGCTTTATCAATGGAGATAGAGTCCCAGGAGTAAACCAGCATTCCTAGGAATGAAGCGAAAGACTTCCGGTATAAAATATTTAAGTGTGAACAGTATGGTTGTTTACACATGGCTTTCCACAGCCTGTAGATTTTTAAACAGAATCAGTGACCCTAAGATGCGAGCCTTCCATTTAAATGAGCTGTTGCTACTGTGAACTAGCTGTGCAAATCTTTTTCAAATGATCAATCTTGCATTCTATGAACTTTCTCTGAGGCTTAGTGTATTGTTTTGTTTTGTTTTTCCATCTTTTCCTGTGCAGTTAGATTAGGAAGAAAATTTATCCTTGGAAATGCATGGGTTCTTTGGGCTTCAGCCAGCGCTCTATTACAAAGACATCTTTCTACTTACCCCTATTTGACCAAGAGAATTCCTGCTGAATTATCCAGCAGTGCATAACTGAATGAGTCAGTTTAGTGGCTCTTTAAGAAATCACCTTTTAATATCTGCCCCCTGGCCGTAAGTGTGACTCTTTAATATTACTTTATAGTTTGAATTTGGTTGCAGTGAAGCATCTTGGGGATGGAGAGACATGACAGTATTTTAGATTAAGTGACACCACCGCACTTACAGTCAGTAGTTGAGTCCCTCGTCTGCGAGCCTGGCCACGTTACAGAATTGGCATCTAAGGGTATTCATTACAGCTAAAGCCTATCAGCCAGTACGTGTATTTCACTAAATGTCATATTCCTAGATCTGCTTTGACATAAATTTTTCTAATGGGGGTAGTTTAAAACAATTATACGTTTAACACAACAGTTTTTAGTTTGCAAGGCCCTCTACTTTCCAGGTGGGGAAATTTAGATGAGACGTGTTGCTGATCTGTTGCCGAGATGATGCTTGATCCCAGATAGCTGAGCCTAAATTGTACATGATGCTCTGTTCTATTTGCTTTGTTTTGTCTCTCATCCACTACATCCACTCCTGTTGCCTTTGATGTTCTTGTCGTTAGGGCACAGAGGAGGGGAAGGGCCGGCTGCATACCAGTGCTGGGGAGTTTCCTAGTTAGTGTCAGGAAAACCCACCCAGGCACAGAAGTAAAGCTTCTGCCCAGAGTGGGCAAGAGAAGGGGAACATGGCCCCTTTGTGGATGGGACATCTATTTGGCTTCTGGCAATGCAGTAGTGACATGAGCTTCTGAGCAGGTGTAGGGACCTGATGGGGAGAGTTCTCCTGCCAGGCTTAACATTGTCCTGATACCTGTGGACTCGTTCTTTAGACCAGAGGACAAGCCACATGGAAAAAAGCAATCTCTGGATGGGCCAGTATTGAATAGAGAACATCCAAGCTGGAGCCAAGGTTAAGGCCATGTCAGGTGTTTACCAGTATTCATGTGAGCTTCTTACAGAGTTAGTTCACAATTGTAAGGGGCTCAGTGTTGCAGGTGCCCAGTCCACTTGCTCAGGGAGTAATGTGCTCCTGATTGTGGCATTCAAGGCTAAATAAACCTATGCAACTTCAAGGCGTTAACACTGCTTTCAGATGAAGATGCTTGTGTTAGCCCAGGTTCCTGAAGCAAAATATATTTGGAAGATGACTTGTGGTTTTCTGCCCTAAGCTCTTTCTTATGGTATTCTTCTGAGTTCTCTAAATCTCACTTGTGTACCATCTCTACAGAGCTCTCCATGCCTGAAATGCCCACTGAACAAATGTTACTTAAATATCAAAGAGTTTTAAGTGAGAAAAAAATCTCAGTGATTCATAAATTTTTATACTTTTTAAGAGACTCAGTGATATAAATAGCTAATCGCCCCACTTTTGTCTGTATATCCATTCTCACCTACCAGAATGAACAAATTAACAGCCTGCAGACCAGACATCTACATCTTTGTTCTTGCTCAAACAAATATGCATACATATAGGGGTTTCTATTTTTACTGAAATAAAATCACACAATTTACATTGTAAGCGATGTATTTAGCTTATTATGTCCTGGACATAAATTGGTTAGGAGTCAATATGTCTAATGGTTAAGAGCAAGGTTTCAGGGTTATACTGCCTGAGTTCAAATCCAAACCCTGGAGCTAAACAGTTCTGTAACTTTGGGAAAGTTATTTAACCTCTTAGTTTTCTCATTTGTTTAATGGGGATAACGATAGTTAGAATCTCATGGGTTTGTTGCGAAGGTTAAATAAGTTAGCATATATAAAGTGTGTAGAAAAGCAGTTATATATTGCTCAGATGAGCCAGAACATATGCATATATACACAAACATAAATTTATGTAAATGATATGATCGTATGTTTTTATTTCAGAATAATATATATTTTGTTGTTTCTTCTTTTGGTCCCTACTGTCTTTCTTGTTCCTTCCATATTTGCCTCTCCTACTCCAAACACTTGAAGTCATATAAAAATTAGCAAGCATGAATACTATACTCATGTAATACTATATGTATTCTTCGGTAATGTCCCTGAGGATTATTGATCCAGATCTCATATGTAAACATATACATACAAGAGACACATGTACACACATATACACATAGATGTATATATTTTTTGTCATTGTTTGCTCTACATAAGTAAAATTATGTTATACACAATTGTTTTTGGAGGGGGACATCTTACTTTTCTCACTAAATGCTTTTGGAAATCCCTCCAGGTTAGCGGATCTAAATAATAATATTGTGTTCTGTAGATTACCTGAATTTTCTGAATAATATTCTGTTCTATGGCTGAACATAATGTATCTCTTTGTGTACACATTTTGTCAGCTTGGAGTACTGTAATAAACATCTGGGCTCAATAGTTTTATTGACTGATGGTTACATTTCTAGGGGAGATACACCCAGGAGAGACATTGCTTGGTCAAAAGGTTTATGTATTTTTAATCTTAATAAATGTTGCCAGATTGCTTTATAAAAGAGCTATATGCATTTACATTTGCACCAGCCTTGTAGAAAATACTTTCTCCACATGTCCCCACTGACAATATTATTGCTATTTAAAATTATTGCCAGTCTGATAAGTTTAAGATGGTTTATTGTTAACAGTTTCCATTTCCCTATTAGTGAATTAGAAAAATATATTTGTTGGCTGTTTGGATCTGTTCATCTGCGAATTGCCTCTTTATATCTGTTGCTCATTTTTCTCTTAGGCTGTTGTCTGTTTCTTGTCAATTTTTAAAGCTTTCTTCATGTAATTATAGCTTTTAAACGCTTATCTGTCATTTGTAATACAAACATGTTTTCTAAGTCTATTATTTGTTTATGGCCTTTATTTATAGTATCTTCTGTCACACAGCCGGTCTTTATTAGGCTTCTCTCTAGATCTTCCTCAGAGCCCCAATAAAACATTAAAATTACATTTATATATAACACTTACCTGTATTTTATATGTGACATGAGATAGGATTATTACTTTAATTTTTTCAGGATAAATATCAAGTTTGGGGGAATAATTTTGTGAAATATTTTTTCTCCCCCAAATTAAATTATACCCTGGTTAAAGGTGAATAAAATTAAGATTCATAAGTCTCATAGGGTCTATGCCTTTCTTATTCAATTCAGTTTATATTGTTATTTCAAAGAGAATGTTTTCTTCTCCTGCTTTTTCTAAGGGTATATGTTATAAAAGAAGAGAAAATCTATTGAGTTTTAGTCTACTTACCTGGTATCCAGCCTTTCCATGAATTCTCTTATCAATACTGTTTTTCTCTTTTAAGGTATTCCCTTCTTCATTATATGTGTAAAGACTTGTATAAGGTTATATTATTTCTTATTTAAATGTTTGCTAGAATTTATTAATGAAGAGTTTATCTAAGCTTAGAGTTTTCTTTGTGGTTGAGTTTTCTTTCTGAAGTTGATCTTCTTCCAAGTCATAAAAGGCAGCTTGCAGCACCCTCCTTGTATTTTCCCAACTTCAGAGGTGGAAAGAATTCAACTCACTTGTTTTCCAATCTTACAAACCAGAGAGACTGCATCTCACTGGGGACATCAAAGATGCATTCACCCCTTCCAGGGGTCTAAGGATCGCTGAAGTCAAGCCTTCTCCAGGTTTTACTTTGTGGGAAGTTTTAAAATTATAAATTTAGTTATTTATCAGTTAATATTTAGACATTACATATTATGGTAGTCTATTTTTTCTAGGTCAGTTTTTGTAATTTGTGTCACTAGGGTATTTATCAATTTCATCTAAGTTCATTGGTATCACATTTAAAAATATTCTCTTATTGTCTTTTTAAGGTGTATAGAATCTATATTGATCTCTTTCATTTTTGAAATTGGTCGTTGCATTTTCTCTCCCTTTCTCTTGAGAGATATCCAAGGTGGTAGAAGGTAGCTCTGTGTGTTCAGTGATGTAGCAGCTGGTAGGATGTTGATCTTCTTCCAAGTCATAAAAGGCAGCTTGAAGCACCCTCCTTGTGTTTTGCCAACTTCAGAGGTGGAAAGAATTCAATTCACTTGTTTTCCAATCTTACAAACCAGAGAGACTGCATCTCACTGGGGACATCAAAGATGCATTCACCCCTTCCAGGGGTCTAAGGATCGCTGAAGTCAAGCCTTCTCCAGGTTTCACTTCCTTTTCAGTTCCTTGCCCTAGGGCTCATCAATGCTGTCCTCTAAGCTTCAGTCAGGCCCCAATGAAGCAGGTTCACCACTCATTTACTCATGCCCCCCTCCTCACCCCCAACATATTTTGGTTGCTGGGCTCTCAGAAGACAATGGCTGCTTACGAGCTGACAGTAAATGGAGCTGGTGGTATGTGTTAAGGGGATAACCCCTTTCCTTTGTGTCCAAATGTTATTCTTCAAATTTGATAACATTTTCCATTTTCTAAAAGGTTCTATCTATAGATTCTCATACTTTGTACTGTAGATGAGCTTTAAGATCACTTCTTAGTTCTTATCTCCATATATTTCAATTTGTCCCCAAAGAATTTAGGGACAGAGAAACTAAATCAATTGTTTGTACTCCTGAAATAGGCAGCTTTATTCCTTTATTGCTCAGTACAATTTAAAGTTATGTTTGTTATTTACAGAATCTCATCCAGAGGCCTGGGTATCTGACATTCTCTCTCAGTCTGACACTTCTTTATCGCTGAAAACGGTTTAGCCCAAGCACCTCTACTTTCTGGATGCCACTTTGCTTCTGTGGCTCTTCTCTCTTTCTCTTCTGTCATAAGGTCATTTATGTGAAAGTGGTTTCTTAAGATGGCTTATCAATATGGTATGATTATTTTCACCTGCAGCAGAGTATATTCTCACCTCTTTCATTGTTTCCATGGAAACAATGATGCTATCAAGGAAGAGAAGTAAGATTTCAGTGAGGGTAGAAATTAGGTTGAATAGATAATGTTTAGAAGCAATGAAAAGGTGCCCACGCCTGACTAGGCGGTGGCGCAGTGGATGGAACGTCGGACTGGGATGCGGAGGACCTGGGTTCGAGACCTCGAGGTCGCCAGCTTGAGCGCGGGCTCATCTGATTTGAACAAGATTCCACCAGCTTGGTCCCAATGTCGCTGGCTTGATCTGCTGAAGGCCCGCGGTCAAGGCACATATGGGAGTGCAATCAATGAACAACTAAGGTGTTGCAACACACGGTGAAAAACTAATGATTGATGCTTCTCGTCTCTTCGTTCCTGTCTGTCTGTCCCTGTCTGTCCTTCTCTCTGTCTCTGTAAAATAAATAAATAAATAAATAAATAAATAAATAAAACAGTAAAAAAAAAAAAAGGTGCCCACTATTTGTTCCTGAAGGAAAATAAGATATTAATTAGGTTGTAATTAGTCTATTTTTTTGTTTAAAACTACCTATAAGAGTGTAAAATCAGATTTGGAGCCGTTTGTGTGAATTTTTCCCAAACAATAAAGCTAAAAAGAGGAGTGTCATACTGTGTTTTTATCATCTTTATCAACTGCATTGGGTTACACACAAAAAAATTACTCTAACCTGAATACGCTTTTGTTTTAACATGCTAATCTATAACTTAGACTATGATTTTTCCAGTAAGGTAGGACGATTTCATCTGTTCATAGACCTCACTGATAAACAAAGGCTTAGAAGATGAATGGTAGCTTGATCAACCATTTATCACAGAAACCATGGTGACTCTTGGAGACTCTACTTGGAAGACTCTTTTCCAGTTTTCCAAAAAATCCCATTCACGGTTATGTTTCTATTATCTTCCAAACTAGAAAGCAATATTTTTCAAATAGGTATTGGATATTGAAGAGAAGTAGGTTGAAGGTAAGCTATTTTGTAAATTGATAGAGGAACTCAATTTAAATGGAAAGGTGAACTACAAAATTTAGCCTGAAATTGAGGCATAGTAAGGAAAACTTATGACTTCAAGATATTTGAGAAATTGTTGTCAGGAACCACACACAATTCTATTTAATGGACTGTTCTGGAACTTTTAAAGTTCCCTTTCTACAAGTGTTTTTCTTCTTTTAGGCTATAAATAGTTTTAGTACTTGGACAATTGCCATCACATACAATTTGCTTTCTAATAATTTTTTATTTATACTCTGGAGAGCTCATCTACTCAGAGGTTCCTGAGATTGGGGTGTGTTGGACAGAGGAAGAATGAATGAAAGCTTTTTCTATCATTGTTTATTGCCTCCCAGGAAACTGATTTTTGCAGCACATTGCAGTTAAATAGGGACGGAACAATCTGGCTGTGCCACTTTGCAGAACATTATGGAATGTCTTTCCTTGGGCAAGCACGGTGTAATAGAAGGAGCTGTGAATTGAGTGTTTAATATAGACCAGTTCCTCCGCTAAGTATTTTACATTATATCACAGTAATGTAGTTCCCTTGAGCCATATAGTCTGGGGTTGCATCTGAACTCATCACTCACTCTTATGGAATGTTGAACAACTTAATTAACCTAGCTCTGCCTTTTGCTTTTACCTGTTAGAAAAATATCACTGTCTTCACAGTAAAGGCTTATTAAAAGGCACATAATCAGTACTACATAATATTTGCAATGACCTTTAATTCTTCAAATAAACCTATATAAGAAAGTACTATTATTACTTCCATCATCCAGGTGGCGAAGTGGATGGTTACGTTACACAGCTTGTCCAAGGTCACACTCCTAGTTCCACAGGAAGATTAGAATCTGAACCTAGGCCTGTTAGATATCAGAGACGTTATTTTTTTCTGATTCTACCTGATGTGGTGTTACTTGTAAGCAGAACACGATACTGGGAAAGATAGTTAACTCTTCAGGGCCTCCTTTGTATAATACAACAGAATGACTAATGGAGATCATGGGCTTTATGTAAACAAAAGACCAGCCCACTTAGTGGAATCTCTGCTGATGAAGTGGGAACTTACCATCACTAGAAGTGAACTGGTATGACATAACAGGAAAGCCTTTGGCATTTTAGATGCAGCCTGGCTGCTTGCTAGCTGTGAGGTCTTGAATAAACCAGTTTTCTCATGTCTAATGGGGATTCAACCAGCTATCAATTTTCAGCACCTGCCAGCACTATACCAGGTGAGAATGATATCCACAGATATGTCAACCCCGACAGACTGTTGGAAAATCAAATGAAACATTTGACAAGGAACTGCTGATTGCACAGGCTCTGTGCTCTCTGGACGAGAAGGGATGGTCGTCACTGTGGACAGCTCTACAGTCCCTTCTGACTCAGAGCCAGCCAAGCAAGCAATTCGGAACAAGGGTGGGAATTCTGACCGCAGGCTCATCTTCCTTTTATACCTTTTCATTTGTATGTTTTACTCCTCCTCTCGTCTATCATTTCATTTCTAGCTGGAAAAGAAAAACTATTAGATGTTCAGTGTGAGCGGTCAATGCTTCAGGAACCAAATATTCAGAGGATTAGGCCACATTCCATTTTTCTGTCTTGTTATATTTTTGGAGCTTAAGTAACTTTGCCACTTCTTAGGGAGATACACTGCTCACAAAAATTAGGGGATCAGGGAACTTGCAGATACTCCAGTATTTTCTCAGCCTTTCGTATAGCGCATTTTCACCAATGAAATAAAAGTTGGTGATCAACTTTCTTTTTTTTTTTTTTTTGCATGATTTTTAAATTCTTTTTATTAATAGACTTTTTAAAGAACAGGTTTAAATTTACAAAAAAATTGAACTGGTAGTACAGTTTCCATATAATCCCTCCCCCTACACTCTCTCTCTCTCTCTCTCTCTCTCTCTCTCTTTCTAAAGTCCATGCTTTATTCAGATAGCTCCATTTTTCCCCTAGGACCTTTTTTCTGGTCCAGAATCTCCCATGACATTTAGTTGTCATGTCTCTTCATGCTCCTCTTGGCTGGGGGAGTTTCTTGAGCTTTCCTTGTCTTTGTTGAGCTTGACAATTCTGAGGCACATTGATTAGGTAAAATGAAGGATGCTTTCCTGTGGAAATCTTTCTGATCGCTCCCTCATGATTAGATTAGGGTTATGGGTTTGGAGGGAGGAAGTTCACAGAGGCCAGAACTGTGAACTGTTTTCAGGTGATCAACTTTCTTTGACTTGTCATTTGCTTTTCTAATGTTCTTGTTTAATAAAAAAAAATCATATGCTTCTTTTTTTGATCACTTCATATTCATTTCTAAATGCCTCTAATTTTTGTGAGCAATATAATTTAAGTCATTTTCCTAATTAACCCTCAGTTTTCTTATCTATAATCTGAAAAGAATAAAAAACCACTTCCAAAAGTTAGATATGATAGTATAATTCAATATGATAGTATAATTCAATATGATGGTGCCTAAGAAGTGCTTAACAGAGAGCTCTTGGCTCATACTCTGTGCTAACTGGTAGTTAGCTGGTGAGAAGAGCTCAGAGAATATGAAAGGAAATGAAGCTTGAATGTATAAATTTTTTTTTTGTGTGTGTGAGTAACTCAGATCCAAGGTGATAGAAAAGAAGAAATTTTTCTTTCTTGCCTAAAATAAGAGTTGGTCATTTTCTGTGGTTTATGTTGCCTTTATATATACCATTAAGATGGACACAAGAAAACCATCATAGTCAAATTTCGATATTATTATTTTATTTATTTATTTATTTAATAAATAAATTTTTATTAATGTTAATGGGGTGACATCAATAAATCAGGGTACATATATTCAAAGAAAACATGTCTAGATTATCTTGTCATTCAATTATGTTGCACACCCATCACCCAAAGTCAGATTGTCCTCCGTCACCCTCTATCTAGTTTTCTTCGTGCCCCTCCCCTCTCCCTTTCCCTCTCCCTCCTTCCCTCCCGTGGCCCCCCTCCCTCCACCCCTGGTAACCACCACACTCTTGTTCATGTCTCTTAGTCTCATTTTTATGTCCCACCAATGTATGGAATCGTGCAGTTCTTGTTTTTTTCTGATTTACTTATTTCACTCCGTATAATGTTATCAAGATCCCACCATTTTGTTGTAAATGATCCGATGTCATCATTTCTTATGGCTGAGTAGTATTCCATAGTGTATATGTGCCACATCTTCTTTATCCAGTCTTCTATTGAAGGACTTTTTGGTTGTTTCCATGTCTTGGCCACTGTGAACAATGCTGCAATGAACATGGGGTTACATGTGTCTTTACGTATCAATGTATCTGAGTTTTGGGGTATATACCCAGTAGAGGGATTGCTGGGTCATAAGGTAGTTCTATTTTCAGTTTTTTGAGGAACCACCATACTTTCCTCCACAATGGTTGTACTACTTTACATTCCCACCAACAGTGAATGAGGGTTCCTTTTTCTCCACAGCCTCTCCAGCACTTGCTATTACCTGTCTTGTATTGATAATAGCTAATCTAACAGGTGTGAGGTGGTATCTCATTGTAGTTTTGATTTGCATTTCTCTAATAACTAATGAAGATGAGCATCTTTTCATATATCTGTTGGCCATTTGTATCTCTTCCTGGGAGAAGTGTCTGTTCATGTCCTCTTCCCATTTTTTTTATTGGATTGTTTGTTTGTTGTTGAGTTTTATGAGTTCTTTGTAAATTTTGGATATTAGGCCCTTATCTGAGCTGTTGTTTGAAAATATCATTTCCCATTTAGTTGGATGTCTATTTTGTTATCAGTTTCTCTTGCTGAGCAAAAACTTTTTAGTCTGATGTATTCCCATTCCTTTATCTTTGCCTTCACTTCTCTTGCCTTTGGAGTCAAATTCATAAAATGCTCTTTAAAACCCAGGTCCATGAGTTTAGTACCTATGTCTTCTTCTATGTACTTTATCGTTTCAGATTTTATATTTAGGTCTTTGATCCATTTTGAATTAATTTTAGTACAAGGGGACAAGCTGTAGTCGAGTTTCATTCTTTTGCATGTGGCTTTCCAGTTTTCCCAGCACCATTTGTTGAAGAGGCTTGATATTATTATTTTAAACTCAGATATTTGTCCCCAAAATGTTATGCTGAATTATTTAGTTTGTATGTACCTGGAAGATGCGGAGAATTAAGAGTGTCCACCACGGACAGTTTTCAGATAAATCAAGGAGTTCACAAGTCTGTTCTGAGATATGTAACTTAATCAGGCCTGTTAAACATGGTTTTGTCTAGATGCCAGGTTAGGAGCTTTTCAGGAACATACTAATAAATGGTCTTTCTTTTTTCTGTAGGAGTTTACAGTTTCAAAACCAATATTTATTTAAAAAAATTCACAGAGAGGACACAGGACAAAAATAACAAATACTGAAAAAGATCATTTAATTATATTGTGGGCATGGCTGATCCAAACAGGGTGTTTTATTGGAGGGGCTGTTCAGGAAACAGTGGAGAGGAAAATGAGCTCGAGAAGGTTCCTGGAGAACTAGTCTTTTGTAAGATGGGTGATCAGTAATGGAGTCAAAGGGACTGTTAATTTGTGGACACAAAGAGGAGCACATTCTCATCTAAAATATAACCTCAGGAAAGGATGTCAGCAAAAGTAGAATGGATGGGCCAAGGGAATATTGAACTAATTTGCCTAAAAATAATAGCAAGGGAGCAGAAAGTACAAACACATTGTGTTTACATTAAATTTTAAAGCTTCTGTCAATGGTACTATTGTTTAACAATTGCCCAAGATGTTAAATTTAGAGTCACCTCTTTCTTCTCCTTCTCTTTTATCAAATCCTCTTGGGTTGATTTTACTCTAATCTCTGATGAACTCATGACTGGTTTTGTCTTTTCTATATGGACTCACTTCCAGAAAAATTTTCCCAAAACAAATATCTGTTTTTAACCTCATTTACTTTTTCTAAATTCATCATGGCTCCCACTTAACCAATGGACAAAATACAAATTCATCTTTCCATTGTACCCTTCCTCCTTTTATCTAATCCCTTGCTATATAATAAATGTCTACTAAGTATTCAGCATGTACCATATGTTCTCTCTCCTAGGTACCCATGGACATGGGGTAAACCAGTGTGAGCCCTCACGGGGCTAACACAGCCAGTATTTGAGTGTCCATTTTAATGGTAGATGAAAACAACATGAACCACAGAAATCCCTTCCCCCAAATAACAAGTAAGCAAACACAATATAATCTAAAATAACAAGTGTTGGTGAATATGTGGAGAAGTTGGAGTCTTTGTGCGCTGTTGGTGAGAATGTGAAATGTTACAGCTGTTATGAAAAACAGCATGGCAATTCCTCAAAAAATTAAGCATGGAATGACCACATGATTCAGCAATCCCACTTGTGGACGTATACCCCAACAACTAAAAGAAGAGACTTAAACTGGTATTTGTATATCTATGCTCATAACAGCATCATTCACAATAGCCAAAAGGAGCGCAGCCTAAGCACCCAGTGATGGATGAGTGACAAGCAAAATACGGTATACACATACACAGGGAATAGTAGTCAGCAGCTTTAGAAAGGAAAGAAAGTCTGACGCATGCTACAAGAGGAATGAACTTTGAAAACGTGATGCTAAGTGAAATAACTAGTCACTAAAGGACAAATACTCTTTGATTCTAATGATATGAGGTCTAAGCATACTTTAATTCAGAGACTTAAAGTGAAATAGTGGTGTCCAAGGGTTGGGGAGAGAAGGGGAAGGGGAGTTAGTGTTTAATGGGCACAGAGATTCAGTTGGGAAAGATGAAAAAGTTCTGGAGATGAATGGTGGTGGTGATGGTGGCACAACAGTCTGAATGTACTTAATGCCACAGAACTGTACACTTCAAATAGTGAGAACGGTAAATTTTGTATTATGCATATTTTACCACAATAAAAAATGAACTAAATATTGAAGAATAAACAGCCAGTTAGATACTCCTAAAAACTGACTCAGCAAGTGGATGAAAAATTCAAGAAATCCATAGATGAGGCCAAAAAGTATAAATATAATAAAAAATCTGAGAGAAAAGATAGATGTATAATAAGAATTTTCAAAATATGTAGAAAATAACAGGAAAAGACAAAGACAGTCAATAACAGAAGAAAATTTTGCTGAGTTGAGAGAGAACACAAGTTTGAAAAATGTATAAGCTCTTTAGTACAATAAATTAATGAATAAAGAAAAACACATAGTGCAGTTTTTTCCAAGGTACATTCAAGAAAATACTAGCTTTGTATAATAATTTGATAGGGAATAAGGATGATTATATATTAATAAATACTGTAAGTAGTATAAATGTTATCCTCTTCATGATTTGTAAAACTCATTATGTCTGGGAATTTCTACTGTGAAGAAACTGTTAATTTTTATTTAACCCAGAATTTCCCTGATTTTTAAAAATTGTTATTTAGAAAATTAAATTTAACAGGATGACATTGATCAGTAAGAGTATATAGGCTGCAGGTGAACATTTCTATAGCATTTGAACTGTTGATTATGTTGTATACTCATCACCCACAGTCAAATGATTTTCTGTCACCTTATAGTTGTCCCTCTTTACACCCTTCCCCATACCCCCTCTCTGTCCCCTCCCCCACATTCCCCTGCTCGTGGTAACCACTTCACTTTTATCTCTGTCCATGAGTCTCAGTTTTATATCCCACCTATGTGTGAAATCATTGTTTTTAACTTTTTCTAATTTACTTATTTTACTCAGTATAATGTTCTCAAGGTCCATCCATGTTGTTGTAAATGGCACTATGTCATCATTTCTTATGGCTGAGTAGTATTCCATTGTATATAGGTACCACATCTTACTTATCCAATCTTCTATCTAGGGATACTTTGGTTGTTTCCATGTCTTGGACACTGTGAATAATGCTGTGATGAGCATGGGGTACATGTGTCTTTATGTACCAATGTTTTTGAGTTTTGGGGATAGATATAAAAAAATTAAAAATAGGATTACCATATGACCCAGCAATCCCTGATTTGCTTGAACAAAACACCTATTAATATCCTAAAACACACTTTGGAAAAAATGGTATATTGAAAGTACATGATATTTCTAGCTGGCAGACCCAGGTTTGAATGTCTCTGACTCTCAATTTTCTAAATTATAAAGAGAGAATGATAATATCTATTTCATAAGGTTGAGTACTAGAGGTTATGTTTACTTGACAAAGTAATCAATTCATCAACTTAATTAATTGATTAGTCAGTACTATCCTGAATGAGTAGGACTATAAAAGGACACAATATGATGGGGAGATATCAATATTAAGCGATAATTGGAGACCCCAATTAGCGTAGTGATGTTCTGTAACTATTGTAGATACCTGGGAGTTAACGTGTGTGTGTGTGTGTGTGTGTGCGCGCGCGCACTTGCTTGCATGCATAGGCATTGATGGTGAGTTAGCAAAAGTTTATTAACAGATGAACAGAGTTAAAGACAAATTTAGGATTAGCTAAACTATGATGCAGTAACTACTACCAATAAAATAAACCTCTGTGGTCTCATATAAAGCTCAATAATGGCTTCGGGGAATAATTTGTCTGGGTCTTTGTACTGTTAATTATGTCCCTGCATAAGCTGCTGGAGGGATCTAACTTCTTTTCTGAATGTTGCAATTTTCCCTTGCAAACTAATATTCAAAGAGAACTGTAATATTTCTTGTTTCTGTTCATCAAAGGATGGCCTTGTGTGTAATACCCAAGATAAGAATTTTTAAGGATTATGCCTATCTTGGGCTTTTCCTAAATGCATACAAAATAACTCAAAATATACACGTCACCTTTACTTAATTTGATAGATAGCATCAGAAATTCTGCCTTCTAATTATTATCTGAAAATCCTTTTTTTCAATCTATATGTAGTCTGGCCTTGGATAATTTTTCTAAATAATAATGCCCTTGAATAGTTACCAAAGTGGTCTATGTGTTCCCAGTGGGTTTTCCTGGTCTCTCACCTATAAATAAAATTTTCCATTCTGTTGTTCCTGGGTTTTCTACACTAACAAATGCTTGACTTCTGTGAGTGTTGATGTGTGTTCTGTGAATATGTCCCTTGATGCTAATAACAGTAGAGTAGATTTGTAATAATTACCTTGTTGAAGGACTCAGCATTGGCAAAACACAAACATCCATTATATTGTAAAAACAGCTCCAAAATGTAACAAGTAGAATGCTACAGCTCTCTGTGTGACGGATTACACATATTTATAGTTCAAGTAGTCATGGAAAATTCTAGTATAGCAGGAATTGGTTACAATACAGGAGTGATTAACAAATGTTTAGATCTTAGGTTACACTCAGACTTGTAAATACTAGGTCATAGCCAGGAAAATAGAGCCTAATGGAATTGTCCCCTGGGGTGAATAGAAAGCTCTATTAACTAATGGATTTGATTTGGAAAATATAGTTTGAGAAATATAACAGCAATACATTTTATAGAGATGGCCTTTGGCAAAAAAAAAAAAAAAAAAAAAAAAGAATCATCTAAGAAAAATTCTTAAAGGATTATATATATATCAGTTTAATATTTTCCAGGTGTTGTAGATATGGTTGGGAACTATATTGGATTATGGTCAAATCTGATCTTAGTATATAAAAAACATGGATCTTACAGAGACTGCATTTTCTGATATAGAATACTCATTCTGTTGTTTGTACTTTGAAAGATCACAGACAAATAACTACATATAGTAATGTTAGAAGCTGAATTTTGAATAAACAGATACAGGTTTTGTTGAATTAGTACCATAGTCATAGATCATAGGCTTAGATCAGTTTTCTCAGCCTTTTAAAGTTTGTATTCTTTTATATAAACAAAAGATTATGTCCTTTTATATTACATAACAATGTAAAATATATAAATGACATGACTTAAAAATTAAGGTAGTGCTAAATTAAATTTTACATCAAAAGGTATATTCCTTGACTTTACCACGTGATATAAATTTGAGCCTTGACTTTGCTTCCTTATTAACAAACTTTTCTATCCAAAGAAGTACTGAAGTTTGAGCAGAGTGTGGGTCAATTGCAATGTTAAGCTTGTAGCAAAAGAGACACTGATCTATCTCTGTGGTGATTTTCTAGCAATTATCTAAGGTAATCAAGTCAAACTTGATTTCAAGACTTCTTACATAGAGCCTGGAAAAGAGTATATATATATAGCCATTTTAGCCTTAGAAGACTCAAAATTAGAAACTTCAGCATCATGACAGGAAAATAGAGCTTGATTTCAATTTACAGAAAAATTAAATATAATTCAGTGTTCTCTTTGAAAAAATTTTTCTCAGAATATAGAGAGATAGATTGACATCAGCTCTTATGGTAATAGTTTGGTTTGTACAATATTAATAAAAATAATACCTTATTGAACATTTCCTGTGTGGCCATTGTGCTGAGCATTTTACATTAATTTTGAAAGCTACAGAATTCGGTTTCTTTTGATTTTATAATTTCATTCTCAAAGTAACTGAATGAAGTAGTTCAGATTATTATCCTCATTTTAGAGATAGATTTAATGAGGAAGAGGACTGAGACTTAGAGAGATTAAATAACTTGCCCAAGGTCATATATCTACCAAATAATAGCTTCTAGGTTCAAACCCAGGGTCTTTGATTCCTAAGACCCTGACCTTGCTCATAACTTCACAATATACATAATCAATACTGTTAAGCAAATATATGGTGTTGGCTCCCTCTATTAATAAATTAAAATTTCAAATATTGCAAGGAACTTTTCCACAATCTTCCAAAAATTATTATTATTTAAATTTGGAGTAATCAAACTTCCCCCCTTTGCTTTAACAATGCAGAAACTATAGCATTTATGTCACAGATTTGAGGAAGCATATTTTCTCTTGACAATTGACACAGTTAAATGTCTCAATATAGATTATTCATCACATTGACAGGAAAACATTGTGAACAGGTTCAGATCTGAATCAGGAAAGGCAAATAAACTGATGTTTCCCATATTATTCAGGAGGAGGACAATGTTTGCTGATAAAACTACAGAGAATTCCCCACAACATTGTTTGTTTGTTTTTTAAATTGAATTTTATTAAGAATATTGATCACACATCTTGAATTTCGGTAAACATTCCAATAAATATTCTTTTTTCCAATTCAGTTTATTCACTTTAAAGATTTTTGACAACCTTCCCAAATACTGCTGGGCTTTCTAGGGAATCTCCCTGGTTTGAAAATACAACACTTATTCTTCCATACCAGGTATCAACAAATAAACAGCTGAGCATAATTATTCTGCAATAGCTGCATCACTACTACCTGCATAAGGGTTGATACTTTTATTTTGTAAACTGTGAATTTGGCAGCAACTCTAAGTCATCAATTTAGCACTTTTAAGCTAGTGATGAAAATGAAATCTTCTGAAAGTCTTTTGTGCTTCCTCTCCAAGCGAAGTGTGGGTAGCCCTCATACTACACCCTTCACAAGAATCTCCAGGGATGTGAGCTTTTTTTTTTTTTAACATGCTTATTGATTAAAAGGGAAGTTGCATATAACTTTGCGATAGCCTCTGTGGTTTCCTGAATATTCTTCTAACACTGGCTGATCTTATGTGCTGCAGAGAATTGTGTGCTTTGGAGCAAAAACAAACAATAACGAATAAAACAAAAACGTCTTTCAAATTCTTGGTTTTTAAAAAAGCCTGCATGATTTAGGATTCAAATTTTATTCAGGTTAGACAGTTCACTAGTGTTTTAGACAGATAATACACAGGATAAATTGTATTCTCTTTTTGCTAGTGCTGTGACTTATGACTGCACCCACAGCCGAGGGGATGGGGGAAGTTGCGATCTACTCTGCTGGTTCACCAGACCTCATACTTTGGTCAAGCTGTGTTAGCTTGGAAGGATTCCTCCAAGCCTGGGGATGAACCCAGGTTTTGTGGTTATCAATGGCTTGTACGTTTTGACTGAGTAGTAGTCTATGGCATGATGTACCTCCTATTAAGAACATCTGGGATGTTTCCACCATTTGGCTATTAGAAATAAAGCCGCTGTGAACACCAGGTATAGATTTTTGTGTGCACATAAATTTTTATTCCTCAGTCACTGAAGAACATACTTGCTGAGTCATACAATAATAGTATGATTTGTTTGATAACAAACTGCCAAACTGTTTTCTAGAGCAGCTGTACCATTTTACATTCCCATCTGCAATATGTGAGTGATCTGGGTTTCCTGCTTCCTTGCCAGCATTTGATAGTTTCTCTAAGTTTTCTTCTAGCTGTTCTGATAGGTATGTAGATATTGCATTGTGTTCCTGGGTTTTAAATTTGCATTTTCCTAATAGATACGATGGTAAGTCATATTTGCATAGGCTTATTTGTCATTTGTACATCCTCTTCTGGAAATGTCTCTTTATGTCTCTTGCCCATTTTCCAATTAATTTTTTTAATGGTTGCTTTTAAAGACACAAGTGTTAGGAAATCATGTCAGGAAGGTAATAGTGGTCCAGATCATGTTGGGTCTTGCAGCTACATGAGAGGGTTTTTGCTTTAACTGTGAGTAAAATAAAAAAACAAAACACTTTCCATTGCTTTGAGAAGATTTAATACTATAAACGTTATCCATTATTATAAAATAAAGAATATGCTCACTTTAAACAGATAACACTTTATTATCTATGATGTTCAGTTATTTATTCATTCAAAAAGTGCTTATTAAGTACCTACTATATTCCATGTGAGTTCTCTGAGACATGGGTCACATAGCTGTGAATACGATGGACAAGGGATCTCGTGTTATGGAGCTGACACTGTAGTAGGTAAAACAAGTAAAAAAAGAAAAGTAATATAAATTCAAATAGAGATGATGGATATAACTACAATAAAAATAAATGCAGATGTAATACCATATTGTATGTAGGGAAGAGGGGAGTTACTTACATAGAATGGTCTGGGAAGAACTTGCTGAGAAATGATATTTGAACAAACCTTAAATACTACAGAAGAGACAAAATTCCATGGAGAGTGTGTATAAATATCCTGAAGTGGGAAAATCGGGCATGTTTGAAGAATGGTATATGAGCCAGTGATGTGAGAGAACAGTGTACAAGGGAGAGTGCCGGAGGTGAATGGTGAGCAGTTCCCAGTGGAGTGAGAACCATTGGGAGGTTTTAAGAGAAATTATCTAATCTGATGGAGCTATTTAAAAGATCATGCTGACTCTAGAGCAGAAAATGGACTGAAGCTTATGCAATGAAGAGCTCTCGCCGGGGTCCGAGGGAGTGGTAAGGACTTAGATCTGGGTCATATGGATGGGGGTTTTGGAAAGCATTTAGATTCGGCATAAATTTTAGAATTTAAGCTTTCAATTGTCCTTAGAGTCATTTGTTCTGAACTGGAAGTGACTTTTGACCTCCCCCAAGGAGATATTTAAAAATGTCTGTGGGTACTTTTGGTTGTCATGACTGGGATGTACTACCAGCATCCAGAGGCCAAGGATGCTGCTGAACATCCTACAGTGAAGAGGACAGCCCTCCACAGCAAGAACTATCCAGCTCCCAGTTCCAAGGGGGCCAAAGCTGAGAAACTGTGGATTAATTTTGTGGGAAAGGGATCAATGACGATTCCTAGGTTTTGGACATCAGCAATGAATGGGTTTATTAGAATTTTGTGATGGGAGAAGGAACAGTCCCCAGGCCAACCTGAAACATTTTTGAAAGATCTCAAAGGCTGCTATGCTTTCAGCACCAACCTTCCACCAGGAACACATAATTCATCACATCAGTATGACAGGTGCTATAATCTGTTCATGAAATTTTACATCATGACTTTGTAAAGTAGTGTGCTATAGGGGTGGAGAATTGTAGGTATTGCTCTGAGTTTTTGCCATGGTGCTAGATTCCTCTCTCTCCTTTCTGTAAATGGCAGTTATGTTAAAGTTGTCTGGGTAGGTGCGAGAGATGAATAATAAATTTCTTGTTTCTCCCAAACCCAGAGGAATGGAGCTTCCCATGGTTACACTCACAGGGTTTTTTGGTGTTTGGATTTCTGGGTTCTACCATTTAACGATGAGTTTGAGGTTCCCATCTAAAAAAAATGTTAGTGAGACAAACAAATCCATGGAGAGACATGGAAAACTCAACTCCTATCAGGTAGGAGGACACTACATGTCTCCTGGAGACTCTCTTTGGATAATAGTGACAATGACATCTTTCCTTGCTATTTTGGGTGATTTGTAAGGAGGTAGCAGAAGTCAATCAATCAAGTGACAAATGTTTGAGGCCCTATTTTGTTTGAAGCCATGAGATTAGACATTGGAGAATCAGTCGGATGAGCAATAAATACATGAGTGAACAATGAAAAGAATAAATCAAAATGAACAAACATAGATGGGGAGAAATAAAACGGACAAGGCAAAGTACAATAGCTCACAGAAGATGTTAAATGTATGTTTTTAAAAAAATAAAAAACTCACCTGAAAAGGTGATGTTTCATGCTTAAACTCAAATCACAACTCTAACGGAAAATTCTAGGAAATGGAAAATGGAAAAATAAATGAATACTTCCTGAGTTCTGAGTTGTGTTTCTAGCTTGCAACTGTAGAAAGAGAGCATTTAATAGATATTTGTGAACAAAGTACAGCCCTGGCTGTTGGGCTTTGGTTACTGTCATTTCTTTTATCAACTTTTCTTTTCTTTTTTCTTTTTTTTTTAAATAATTTTATTTTTTTAATGGGGTGACATCAATAAATCAGGATACATATATTCAAAGATAACAAGTCCAGGGTATCTTGTCGTTCAATTATGATGCATACCCGTCACCCAAAGTCAGATTGTCCTCTGTCACCTTCTATCTTGTTTTCTTTGTGCCCCTCCCCCTCCCCCTTTCCCTCTCCCATTCCCCCCTCCCCCCCCCCCCCGTAACCACCACACTCTTATCAATGTCTCTTAGTTTCACTTTTATGTCCCACCTACGTATGGAATAATGCAGTTCCTGGTTTTTTCTGATTTACTTATTTCACTTCGTATCATGTTATCAAGATCCCACCATTTTGCTATAAATGTTCCGATGTCATCATTTCTTATGGCTGAGTAGTATTCCATAGTGTATATGTGCCACATCTTCTTTATCCAGTCATCTATTGACGGGCTTTTTGGTTGTTTCCATGTCCTGGCCACTGTGAACAATGCTGCAATAAACATGGGGCTGCATGTGTCTTTACGTATCAATGTTTCTGAGATTTGGGGTATATACCCAGTAGAGGGATTGCTGGGTCATAAGGTAGTTCTATTTTCAGTTTTTTGAGGAACCACCATACTTTCTTCCATAATGGTTGTACTACTTTACATTCCCACCAACAGTGTATGAGGGTTCCTTTTTCTCCACAGCCTCTCCAACATTTGCTATTACCTGACTTGCTAATAACAGCTAATCGAACAGGTGTGAGGTGGTATCTCATTGCCGTTTTGATTTGCATTTCTCTAATAGCTAAAGAAGATGAGCATCTTTTCATATATCTGTTGGCCATTTGTATTTCTTCCTGGGAGAAGTGTCTGTTCATATCCTCTTCCCATTTTTTTATGGGATTGTTTTATCAACTTTTCAAACGTGGCTTTTCTCAGTAAATCAAAATGGTTCTTCATCTTAAGAAAATGATAGCACAGACATCATCAAGTCTGTAATTTTTGTGCTGCAACTAATTTTAATTTCACGATTAAAGAAGTCTGTGGTTGCTGAGAGTTCCCTTAATTCGGAGCTGTCGATGTGACATTCCTTGGCGGAGAGGAACTGGATAGTTAGGAAACTGTGAAAGGGCGTGTTGAGTCTTTTCCCTCCAAGTCAGAAAGGCTTACACACAGCTCCTTTTAAATGTTAGCTCTGACTGCCAAAGCCCCCAAGCCAATTTGAAAAGCTTTTGAGAGGTCTCAAAGGCTGCGTTGTTTTCAGCACCATCCTTCCACCAGGAACACAGCCTTCATCACATGACTATAAAAGGTGCTATATTCTATTCGTGTAACTTCGCTTCCCCAGGCACATACCAAGTGCACGTTAGCAATGACTGATTCTCCCATGGGCTGCATTGTACACCCTCCAGTGTTCTGAGATCAGCCAAGGTCAGGAAGGCATCCACTGTAATCTATCGTGCACAAGCAAAAGTCTGCAAGTTCTGTGTCAAGGTCTCTAGTGGGTCTTTCTATAAATAGAAATTGATATGCAACGTGATAATGCAAACCACAAAAATGTGTGGAGACAAGGAAACTATTACATGATTGGGGACATTTTTCAAGTTATAAGAGGGGCTTTTTGGTCTTTTCCACACAAGCCAATGAAGTCTTCAGAAAGACTATTCTTAGTGCACATGTTTTTAAACTATTTTTCATTTTTTTCTAGCATGTTCTTTCCACTAGCTTTTTTTTTTTTTTTACTTGTCTTTACCGAATGCTGTGGCTGTTCATGGGACCATATCTTTAAATCACTAATTTGAATGTGGAGCACATAATCCGAGTGTTAGATCACTAATTTGAATAAGAGACAGAGAATTAAAATTTGAAGGTAATTGCATTGGATGAACAGCTTATTTAAGCCTATTACATGAATATCAATTTATCATTAAATCTAAAATGCATCAGAATTCCAAAAAGTGTGGCCATGAATAATTAGTTCATATTATGTTAAGAAATGTCTATGGCACCTCATCTCTTGAAGTAGTGTCATTATTTGTGAGTAAACGGTAGAGCAAGACTTAAGATATGTCCATGTCTGCATGTTTTTATACTACCTTCTGACAAGTGTCTTATGTTTCCCCATCACCATCTGTGATTAGAAATCCTCCCTGCAGGCTCAGAATGTCTTCTCATTTCAGAGAGAAAAAGACACATATCAGTTCCCCAAGCTCTGAGAAAGGACTAATACATGAATATTGATTGCACTGCTCATGGGGTTAAACCAGCCACAGTAAGGCATTCTCAAAGAACTGCTTCTTTAGTTATGGGGGTATTCTCAGGAGCTGGGTGGTATAGCAGAGGAAAGGGACATACTTGTCTAGTTACTGTTTGAAGAAATTTGAGTTTATTATGAAGAAGTACATAAAATAGGCTCCAGAAAGCCTTCTGCAGTCTTTCCTATCTTCTTGTGGGTTTTACTTTTCTCCACTTGAATAAAGAATGACAAGATTTCTAGCATTACTTCTCTCCAAATTTCCCTCCCCTCTTCCATTCATTTCTTTCTGGTTGGATTTCCCTATCTTGTAGGAATGTTCATAGGAACTCTTGTTACCGGCCACGGATCTACCTGAGCTACAAATAATTCACATGGAAATCCAAATTCAGTGCTCATATATTGCACTGTTCTTAAAAGATTTCTGTTTGGTGGATTAGCAAATTACTGGAAATTTTTATATATATACAATGGCTTACAGTTTGCAAATCCTAATGCATACATTTGAAGCCTAAGGCCACCTCAATGTTAAATCACTCTGTGTTTAATTTCTTAAAATGTGTCATATTACCTGAAGACTAAAAACCATGGAAAACCAAGAGCATAAGGATATCTAAAATAGCTTGTTTCCTAGCAACTGTACTTATTACTAACATTTATCAAAAGTGCTGACTAAAGATGTTTTGACATAATGACTTTCGGAAAGTTTGTTTGGAAAAAGAAAAACAGGTTAAGACAACAATACCATAGTTACTCAAGCGTTTTAACATATAAACCCTTTGTAAGCAGGTAGTATTCACACTATGTTTGTAAGGCAGGATGTTCCTTACAAGCTCACTTGGACTGAGGAGGCAATAGAACCAGATCCATCTCCTGGAACTTCTCCTTCTGTCTCTTAGACTTATCAGTGGAATAGGCATACTATTAGTAATTATTGTATTTCTCTATGTATAAGACATACCCTTTTTCAAAAAATATGGGATCTAAAAACTGGGTTTGTCTTATACAGTAGTTGTAGTTATTTTTACTTGCACTTCCTGCTTTTTTGCACTTGTTTTTGCGCTCATTGTTGAAGACAGCGATTCGTCATCAGACACAGATGAGGACAAGCTAATGGATGGGAGTTTTGACAGTGATGAGGAGTTGTATGAATTTTATGATGAATAAAACTTGAGTTCAATAACTTTATGTAAGACATTTTTTTTTTCAAATTTTAGGCCCCGATATTAAGGTGCATCTTACACATGGGAGCATCTTATACATGGGAAAATATGGTAGCTAAAATGTTTGGTGTAAGAAGTAAATGTGAATGGCTTATCACCTGTCTAGCTCAGCGTGAGTGAAATATGTTTGTTACTTATTTATATCACCCCTTTTCCAGTTTGTACACTGCTGCTCATTTGCTAACCTGCCTGTAGCCATTCCCTGGCTGTCTTTATTATGCAGTCAAATTCCCCAACAGCTAGATTAAGCCTGTGCTTGCAGCAATAGCAAACCAGAGGTACAAACAATTTTCAGAATGAAGTCAAGCTTTGCATATTGAAGCACAGAAGCATAATGGGATAATCATAATTTTTTGAACATGCTTGTTCTTATGTTTTGGCTCAGTGTTATTTTCATTTTGAATTATACATCGTGGCTCATGTGGGGAGGTAAAAGAAAAACAAACAATCTTTTAAGTGTTATAATCCTGGTTCGGTGTGTGACAAAGTTTTTACAAGTGCCGAGGGATGGATTGGGGGTCAGGGCAGGGAGAGTAGTCTGCATAATGGCACAGTTCTGGGTGTGGAGCCAGGGCAGGACCCACACAGGTGACAATGAAATAAAGACGGTATCGCCTTGGTCTGTAGTCACATGTGAGGATTGTGTGGAGTAGAAGCTGCATGGACCTGATTTGAAATCTTGGCTTTGCCACTAAGTTCTATCAGCTCTCATAGTCTATGACTTCTATTTGCTATTTGTAATTATATCAGATGTCAGATTAGTAATAGCAAGACAGGGAGAGGGACCAGGCAAGGCAAGCTGACTAAAGTAGAAGGAAGGAGAAAACACAGCAGAAAGGGAGCAGAGAGGCTGGGAGAAGGCCAGGGGATACAGGGGATACCAAGAGGAAAGAGAGAGGGAGAGAGGGAGGGAGAGAGAGAGAGAGAGAGGAGAGGAGAGGAGAGGAGAGGAGAGGAGAAGGAGAGGAAGGAGGAGGAGGAGGAGGAGGAGGAGGAGGAGGAGGAGGAAAAGGAGGAGGAGGGGAACGGGCAGGGGAG
Organism: Saccopteryx bilineata; assembly: GCF_036850765.1. NCBI lineage: Eukaryota > Metazoa > Chordata > Mammalia > Chiroptera > Emballonuridae > Saccopteryx > Saccopteryx bilineata. The sequence goes on along the minus strand of NC_089491.1, from coordinate 294,353,434 downwards.
GGGGAGGAGGAGGGAGAGGAAGAAGAGGAGGAGGAGGAAGAGAAAGAGGAGGAGGAGGAGGAAGAGGAGGAGGAAGAGGAGGAGGAGGAGGAAGAGGAGGAGGAGGAGGACAGGGAGGGGGAGGGGAGAAGGAGGAGGAGGAAGAGGAGGAAGAGAAGGAAGACAGGGAGGGGGAGGAGGAAAAGGAGGAGGAAAAGGGCAGTGAGTGTGCAGGAGGGAGAAAGGAGCCAGGAAACACCAGAGAGCAGGCTGAAGACACAGACGTGAGTGAGACAAGCCTGTTTCCACACTTGGCTCACCCACTCTCCAGCCTGGTGAACTTGGCCAAGCTGCTTCATCTATTTGAGCCCAAGGGGGCCTTTCCAGGGGCTAATCACACCTCCACCAGGGAGGTCGCAAGACATAATTTAGACTATAAAGGCATTCTGGCTTAATAGTGATGATTATAATGTGATAACAATGATAAAAGGCAAAACTGACACATTTGAAAAGCATAAAAGTGAAGAGGTGCAGAAGCAGCCCGAGGCATGGCAAAGCTGAACAGGAGGAATAAAAAGGGGGAAAAGTCAACATGAAGAAGATTGATTTGTTTTCAACAGCCAGGTGGACTTAATTGAAACTGGGTCCCCACCCCTCTTCGAGGAGTCCATGCCTTTCTCTTCCCAGTGGCCAAGCCCCACACCAGATAAATAGATTTCTCTTCCGTCTTCACTGGCCGGCCCCGGTGTCACTCCTCACATTTGTGATATCAGCCCTCTTCCCTTTTCCCTTCGAGGAAGGACAGAATTGCATCTTACACTTGTGCCTCTTAGTTTCAGGAGCTGAGATTAAATTGAGGACAGGATCCAGGGCCCTTAGCTATGCAAATTTGGCACGCATGTATGCTCACTCTAACTCTGTATATCTTTCCAGAAAATGCCAAAAGCAAAGAACTTATTCTTGATTGCTCTTTCCCTAACTCATCATTAAGTCCTGTTAATTTTCTCTCTAAAACATTCACTAAAATCCACTTCCTTCATGGTCTCACTAACCCCAGCCACCATTGGCGATCACCAAGATTTCTATAATGAACTTTGCTTCCAATCTGGCCTCCTTCAATCTTTCTCACAAGACAAAATCATTCCCCCCATTAAAACCGTCTGGTGGCTTCCCTTTGCACTACTCACTAGTATAAAACCCAAACCCTGTCTCCCTGTTTACAAGGCTGCACATGATTACTCCCATTGACCTTTCCAATTTCATTCCACTTAGCTCCTTGTCATTTACCCTCCAGCCACACTGAAGATGTTTCTCTCTCTGTTTCTTGAAGTTACCAGGTTTTGTTCATTCCCCTTTAGGGCCTTTTGAATCGTTATTTCTTTTCTTTCTTACCTTTATATGCCAGACTTCTTCTTGTCATTCGGATTTTAGCTCAAAAGTCACTCTCTGAAAAGCTTTAGCTGTAAAAGTCATCCAATCTCTTGCATGGCATTGCCCTATTTTATTTCTTCCCACAAGCACAGTCTCACATTTGTTTTTCTGGTGTGTGTATGCAGGTGTATGTCTGTGTGCATAGACTGTATGTCTGTCTCCCAGTCCCTAGAATTTCAGCTCTCAAAGAGCAGGGCCCAGCATCTTTTCCCAGTGCCAAGAGTGTGTCCAGTATATAATAGAAACTCAGTAAGTAATCTGTTAAAGTAATGATTCAGCCTTTGAATGCAGAATCCTTGCCAGTATTTAAAATTCTTTACAGGCAACCGGCATTCTATTCAAGCCATTAATTCAGAAAGCCTTTCTGTCCCTCTCCTAATTTGGTAGTTAATAAATGAGTAAAATATGCTGTCAGTAGTGATAAAAATAACAAAATACTATTTTGAAGTAATATATCAATATATATATATATATGTGGACTTTCAAGGGACAGCTCATATATTACAACTTTTAAAATAGAATCTTGCTACAAATCAGTGGCATTAAGAGGCAGAGACTGTTGAAAGGGAAAAATTTTCTGAATAGCTAACAGTTTAAAAAGCCAAACCTGGCCAAACTAGATCACAGAATCCTATATCCTATATATAAGCAATCTGTGGTAGACAAAAAGGGGAAGTAAAAGAAAAGTTCATTGAATCTAGTCTTAGAGAAGGAGAGGAAAGCTAGAGAGAAGATACGGCGATGTAGAAAGTCAGAAATGCATCCTCTATTCCCTCTTTTGGTCTGGACCCCAGGGCTGCAGAGGACCCCAGGGTATGCCCATGGCCCCTTTCTCTGGTTCTGCTCCCTTTTTGATGATGAAATCCTTCCACAGGGAGGTGCTAATGCACAACACAGAAATGGGCTTGAGAGCTCCAACTTGGTAGACAAGATACGCCATCACAGTCAGCAGGCCTTGGGATGCTGCAGTCTGGACGTATAGAGGGTGTCTAGATTGCAGCATGCAGCCTGGCTTCAATCTTCCTGCGGGCTAGCTGCTGAGGGGAGAGCCCGCAGGCTTGCCCTGGGCCCAGCAGATTAGGCAGGACACGGCAGGTCCATCTACAGTGCCAGCCAGCAAGAGCTGAGGAGAGGCTGAGTAAGCAGGCAGGGCCTGCCCCCCTGGCCAGAGGAAAAAAAATCTAGGTCTATGGACCAGAGGGGTCAAGAGTTGATACCAGCAGAATGCTCTGGAAGAGACAAGCCTGATGATACTTCAAGGGATCAACTAATTCACAACAAAGAAGTACCATGACCTCCTCAGTGGCCTCCTTCCTCCTGATACAAAGAAGTGACCTGAACATTTTCCTGAGTCCTAGATGCCATCTCTGAAAGAAGCAAGGAGAAGTCCAAAGGACAGAGCAAATAGCCCCGAGGGACCAGGGGACATTTAGCTGCCTGGTATAAATTATTGGCTCAGGTGGACTTTTAAACTTAATTGGACTTTTAAACTTAATTTCTTTTTTTCTTCCTTACTTCCGTCTCTCTTATTTCCCTTTCTCTTCCATCCCTCCCTCGGTCTCCTCCTTTCTTTCTCATGCTATGTAGCAGGTAAGGGATTTGAGGAAGATCAGAGCAATGTTAGAGAAAATGATGAATCTGTCTTTTCTCTACATACTGCAATGTAGTGCGAGTTACTTTTGTAACCTATACACAATGTTGAACTGAAACCCATTCCTCATTCTGATGCCTTAGCTGTTCACTGAATATAAATTACCTTCTCCAGAAAAATGAGACTAACAATATTAGCACAGGATCTGATTCCTTAAGTTTATTACTATTTGTGTGGATATAAAAATATGAAAGAATAAATTTAAGAAGACATGTAGCTATTTGAGTTAAATATTCAGTTTAAGAAATATATGATTATACAACTGGTAAATAAAATACATATATTTTAATTTCTACATAGGTTTTCTGATTATAGGAGACATGTACATGAGAAAAACTTGAGTTATAACCATATACTAATAAAAATAAGTTTAATACAAAATTGTTAGCATATTGTATATTATTTTTTAACTTTAAGTTGATGTTATAATAACTAATTTTCAGATTGTCCACTGTGCTGTGCTTAATTTCTTTCTTTTTTTTTTTGACAGAGATTCAGAGAGAGGGACAGATAGGGACAAACAGACAGGAAGGGAGAGAGATGAAAATTCTTTGTTGTGGCTCCTTAGTTGTTCTTTGATTGCTCTCTCATATGTGCCTTGACTAGGGGGCTACAGCAGAGCTGGTGACCCCTTGCTCAAGCCAGCGACGTTGGGCGTCTAGCCAGAGACCTTCGGGCTCAAGCAGCAACCATGGGGTCATGTCTATGATCCCACACTCAAGCCGAATGAGCCTGTGCTCAAGCTGGCAACCTCAAGGTTTTGAACCTGGGTCCTGTGCATCACAGTCCAATGTTCTATCCACTGTGCCACTGCCTGGTTAGGCTATGCTCAATTTCTGAAAACTTTAAATATTTAATCATATTGAGAACATTTTCCCCAAGCCATTAAAATACCTTCAAAAACAGTTTTTAAGGTGTATGTAATATTCACCAATACATATGTGTTATGATTCATTTGGCCATAGATCAAATGATGAACAATAAACTTATTATGACATTTTTTTTTTCTGTTGGACATAGTCTGTTTATACATGCAACATTGTGTGTATTACCTGTCTGGTCAAGATGTGGTAACCCGTTCACTAGCTTACATGAGACTGAAAGTATTATGGATTCGTCTGTACATCTATTTCCACCTTCAAACAAGACGGCCTTTGCTTATTCCAAAATGGTTTTGATGTACCTGCTTTAAACGTCCACATTAAAGAAATGAGATTTGACAGGCTACATTGTGAAATTAGTTATAAATGTGATCTCTCCAGCAGTTATAAAATTTTGTTTTTCAAATTAAGTTTCAATGTTCTTGTTAAAAATTCTTTTGTTTCTGTTTTTCTTTTGTTCAAAAATATGACATCATGTGTTTCTATGTTTAAAAGTTATAAAACTTTTAAACTTTAAAAAATGAATATTTTTGTTGATTTTTGTGGGTGATTCTTATGATTTAAAATTATTCATGCAGCCTTAAAGAATTATGATAGTCTGTCAAATACGCACTGTTGGTGGGAATGCAGATTGGTGCCGCCACTGTGGAAAGCAGTATAGAGTTCCCAAAAAATATAAAAAATGGAACTGCCTTATGACCCAGTGATTCTACTTCTGGGAATATCTCCAAAAAAACCTAAAATATGAATTCAAAAGGATATATGCACCCTGTGCTCATTGCAGCGTTATTTATAATAGTCAAGATGTGGAAACAGCCCAAACACGCATCAGTGGATGAATGGATAAAAAAACCATGGTATATATACATAATAGAATACTACTTGGCTATAAAAAAGAAGAAAATTTTACCTTTTACTTACACATGGAGTCTAATGGACAGAATAATAAACAAAATAGAAACAGTCTCATAGACAGAGAACAGACTGAGAGTTGTCAGACAGGAAGGGGATTGGGCACTGGGTGAGACAGTGAAGGGATTAAGCAAAGAAGAAACCCTCATAGGCACAGACAACAGTGTGGCACTGACAAGAGGGGAAGGGGGGATAAATGAGGAAGGAAGGAATCTTGACTTGTGGGATTACACACAACAATACAGATGAAGTATTATAGAACTATATACCTGAAACCTATGAAACCTATATAATCTTATTCATTAATGTCATCCCAAAAAATTCAATAAAAAAGTGAGATCAAACAGAAAAAGTTCAAAAACATTTCCAAAGAATGAGGTGTTTTCCCTCAAAAAAGCAGGTGTAGCAATACTCATATCTAATAATGCTGACTACAAGACAGAAAAAGTACTCAGAGACAAAAATGGTCATTTCATAATGATTAAGGGAAGTTGAATCAAGAAGACATAACAATCCTTAATATATATGCACCAAACCAAGGAGCACCAAAATATATAAGACAGCTACTTATTGACCTTAAAACAAAAACTAACAAAAATACAATCATACTTGGAGACCTCAATACATCGCTGACGGCTCTAGATCGGTCATCCAAACAGAGAATCAATAAAGATATAGTGGCCTTAAACGAAATACTAGAACATCTGGATATGATAGACATCTACAGGACACTTCATCCCAAAGCGACAGAGTATACATTTTTCTCTAGTGTACATGGAACATTCTCAAGAATTGACCATATGTTGGGCCACAAAGACAATATCAGCAAATTTAGAAAAATTGAAATTGTACCAAGCATATTTTCTGATCATAAAGCCTTGAAACTAGAATTCAACTGCAAAAAAGAGGGGGAAAAACCCACAAAAATGTGGAAACTAAACAACATACTTCTAAAAAATGAATGGGTCAAAGAAGAAATAAGCGCAGAGATCAAAAGATATATACAGACAAATGAAAATAAAAATACGACATATCAGAATCTCTGGGATGCAGCAAAAGCAGTAATAAGAGGAAAGTTCATATCACTTCAGGCCTATATGAACAAACAAGAGAGAGCCGAAGTAAACCACTTAACTTCACACCTTAAGGATCTAGAAAAAGAAGAACAAAGACAACCCAAAACCAGCTGAAGAAAGGAGATAATAAAAATCAGAGCAGAAATAAATAAAATAGAGAACAGAAAAACTATAGAAAAAATCAATAAAACAAGGAGCTGGTTCTTTGAAAAGATCAACAAAATTGACAAACCCTTGGCAAGACTCACCAAGGAAAAAAGGCACAGGACTCAAATAAATAAAATCCAAAATGAAAGAGGAGAGATCACCACAGACATCATAGATATACAAAGAATTATTGTAGAATACTATGAAAAATTATATGCCACCAAATACAACAATCTAGAAGAAATGGATAAATTCCTAGAACAATACAACCTTCCTAGACTGACTCATGAAGAAGCGGAAAGCCTAAACAGACCAATCAGCAGGGAGGAAATAGAAAAAACTATTAAAAACCTCCCCAAAAATAAAAGTCCAGGCCCAGACGGTTATACTAGTGAATTCTATCAAACATTCAAAGAAGACTTGGTTCCTATTCTACTCAAAGTCTTCCAAAAAATTGAAGAAGAAGCAATACTTCCAAACACATTTTATGAGGCCAACATAACCCTCATACCAAAACCTGGCAAGGACGGCACAAAAAACAAACAAACTACAGACCAATATCTCTAATGAATACAGATGCTAAAATACTAAACAAAATACTGGCAAACCGAATACAACAACATATTAAAAAAATAATACATCATGATCAAGTGGGATTCATCCCAGAATCTCAAGGATGGTTCAACATACGTAAAACGGTTAACGTAATACACCATATCAACAAAACAAAGAACAAAAACCACATGATCTTATCAATAGACGCAGAAAAGGCTTTCGATAAAATACAACACAATTTTATGTTTAAGACTCTCAACAAAATGGGTATAGAAGGAAAATATTTCAACATGATAAAGGCCATATATGATAAACCATCAGCTAACATCATATTAAATGGCACTAAACTGAAGGCTTTCCCCCTTAAATCAGGAACAAGACAGGGTTGTCCACTCTCTCCACTCTTATTTAACGTGGTGCTAGAAGTTCTGGCCAGAGCAATCAAACAAGGCAAAGAAATAAAAGGCATCCATAGCGGAAAAGAAGAAGTAAAGGTATCACTTTTTGCTGATGATATGATCCTATACATCGAAAACCCGAAGGACTCCACAAAAAGATTATTAGAAACAATAAACCAATACAGTAAGGTCGCAGGATACAAAATTAACATACAAAAGTCCATAGCCTTTCTATATGCCAACAATGAAATATTAGAAAATGAACTAAAAAAAAATAATCCCCTTCACGATTGCAACAACAACAAAAAAATACCTAGGAATAAACATAACAAAGAATGTAAAGGACCTATATAATGAAAACTACAAGGCATTATTAAGAGAAATAGAAAAAGACACAATGAGATGGAAAAATATTCCTTGTTCTTGGATAGGAAGAATAAATATAATTAAAATGGCCATATTACCCAAAGATATATATAAATTTAATGCAATTCCCATCAAAATTCCTATGAGATTTTTTAAAGAAATGGAACAAAAAATCATCAGATTTATATGGAACTATAAAAAACCCCGAATAGCCAAAACAATCCTAAGGAAAAAGAATGAAGCTGGAGGCATTACAATACCTGACTTTAAACTATATTATAGGGCCACGATAATCAAAACAGCATGGTATTGGCAGAAAAATAGACACTCAGACCAATGGAACAGAATAAAAAGCCCAGAAATAAAACCACATATATATGGTCAAATAATCTTTGATAAAGGGGCCAACAACACACAATGGAGAAAAGAAAGCCTCTTCAACAAATGGTGTTGGGAAAACTGGAAAGCCACATGCAAAAGAATGAAACTCAACTACAGCCTGTCCCCATGTACTAAAATTAATTCAAAATGGATCAAAGACCTAAATATAAGACCTGAAACAATAAAGTACATAGAAGAAGACGTAGGTACTAAAATCATGGACCTGGGTTTTAAAGAACATTTTATGAACTTGACTCCAATGGCAAGAGAAGTGAAGGCAAAGATAAATGAATGGGACTACATCAGAATAAAAAGTTTTTGCTCAGCAAGAGAAACTGATATCAAAATAAACAGACAGCCAACTAAATGGGAAATGATATTTTCAAACAACAGCTCAGATAAGGGCCTAATATCCAAAATTTACAAAGAACTCATAAAACTCAACAACAAACAAACAGACAATCCAATAAAATGGGAAGAGGACATGAACAGACACTTCTCCCAGGAAGAGATACAAATGGCCAACAGATATATGAAAAGATGCTCATCTTCATTAGTTATTAGAGAAATGCAAATCAAAACTACAATGAGATACCACCTCACCCCTGTTAGATTAGCTATTATCAACAAGACGGGTAATAGCAAATGTTGGAGAGGCTGCGGAGAAAAGGGAACTCTCATCCACTGTTGGTGGGACTGTAAAGTAGTACAACCATTATGGAGGAAAGTATGGTGGTTCCTCAAAAAACTGAAAATAGAACTACCTTATGACCCAGCAATCCCTCTACTGGGTATATACCCCAAAACCTCAGAAACATTGAGACGTGAAGACACATGTAGCCCCATGTTCATTGCAGCACTGTTCACAGTGGCCAAGACATGGAAACAACCAAAAAGCCCTTCAATAGAAGACTGGATAAAGAAGATGTGGCACATATACACTATGGAATACTACTCAGCCATAAGAAATGATGACATCAGATCATTTACAGCAAAATGGTGGGATCTTGATAACATTATACGGAGTGAAATAAGTAAATCAGAAAAAAACAAGAACTACATGATTCCATACATTGGTGGAACATAAAAACGAGACTAAGAGACATGGACAAGAGTGTGGTGGTTACCAGGGGTGGGGGGAGGGAGGACATGGGAGGGAGGGAGGGAGAAAGTTAGGGGGAGGGGGAGGGGCACAAAGAACTAGATAGAGGGTGGCGGAGGACAATCTGACTTTGGGCGAGGGTTATGCAACATAATTTAATGACAAAATAACCTAGACATGTTTTCTTTGAATATATGTACCCTGATTTATTAATGTCATCCCATTACCATTAATAAAAATTTATTAAAAAAAAAAAAAACTAGATAGAAGGTGACAGAGGACAATCTGACTTTGGGTGATGGGTATGCAATATAATTGAATGACAAGATAACCTGGACATGTTTTCTTTCAACATATGTACCCTGATTTATTGATGTCACTCCATTAATATTAATAAAAATTTATTAAAAAAAAAAGAATGAGGTGATTTTTTTTTTGTTTTTTTCATTTTTCTGAAGCTGGAAACAGGGAGAGACAGTCAGACAGACTCCCGCATGCGCCCGACCGGGATCCACCCGGCACGCCCACCAGGGGCGACGCTCTGCCCACCAGGGGGCGATGCTCTGCCCATCCTGGGCGTCGCCATGTTGCGACCAGAGCCACTCTAGCGCCTGAGGCAGAGGCCACAGAGCCATCCCCAGCGCCCGGGCCATCTTTGCTCCAATGGAGCCTTGGCTGCGGGAGGGGAAGAGAGAGATAGAGAGGAAAGCGCGGCGGAGGGGTGGAGAAGCAAATGGGCGCTTCTCCTGTGTGCCCTGGCCGGGAATCAAACTCTGGTCCTCCACACGCTAGGCTGACGCTCTACCGCTGAGCCAACCGACCAGGGCCAGGTATTTTTTTTTAATAGGAGATTTTTATGATTCAAAATTTATTCATACAACTTCAAAAATTATGATATTTTTTTCAAATATGCAAAGTCTTGTGGATTAACATTTAATCAAATCACAAAGTGTTAATTCTTGGGGCCTTCTGTAAAAATATTTATATTTTGAGTTAATTTGGATAATGGAATGATTTTAAAAGGGAAGTCAATTTCTTTTAGAAATACCTCAGAAGTACATTTTTTTTAAAGAAAAAGAAAAAGGTTATCCTTGTAATTAGTTTTAACTATTGAGGTTAAACCTGAGACACTGGCTCAGGCTGTTTCCTTGGCAACAGATTATTTAGGACATAGTCATGGGGTAGGAGTAGGTGAGATAAAAAAGGGATTATTAGTATTTGTTTTATTTTTAAAAAGAAGTAATCTTGAAGTTTTAGAAGATTTAATTAAACACTAATTTTAACTCTAAAAATTATAAGTTATAAGACAGTTTGGAATAATTTTACAATATAATAGCTGCTAACAACTTTTAAGACAATATTATGATTTTAATGGTCACATCCTCTCTTACTGTTTGAGCCAGTACATGGTTCTCATTAAATACTACACAGGTCTTTGACAGAGTTAATTGTCTAAGCCTGTTCAGAAGGCCAGAAATTACTCTCAGGGAATCAAAACATTATGCCAGAAACCAAAGACACAGATAAGAGTGTAGAACTTTAATTTAATGGGAAGAAATGAGTCCCGGGCAATAAACAAAGAAAATTGGCAGTGGTTGGAACAGCTATAACCTTCTTCTTCTTTTTTTTTTTAAAGTACCACTTCAGATCAGTTTAAACATCTTGAGATATAAACATGAGGCGTGATCAGCTCATGAGTCAAATTTGTTGAATAGTGTGGATAAGACCTTAGTCATTGTACATTTCCATGTAGGCAGGACACGTTAAGGAAAATGAATACTGTATTAACCCTTCGAGTAGTGAGTTTTTTCATGCTGGCTGATCCTCAGGAGTGAGGTTTTTTTTTTTTTTTTCAATAAATGAAATTAGTTACAGTTACAGTTTTATTAACTTAAAATTATGTTTGTTTGATAACCAATTTATGGAAACAAGAAGAACATATGGAACATTTGCCTTTTTAAAATGTTGCCTTACACATTTTTAAAATAAAAATTTTTGTACAATTGTACTCTGGATGGTCAGGAGGCACGAGGATATACATGAACATTTATGCTACTCAAAGAGTAAGCTTCAAAACAGGCAATTCTAGGCAGGTGGGTAGGACAATATAGACTCTATCAGAGCCCTAAGCCAGAAGTACAGAAAAAATATTTTAAGCCAGCATTCATAATAATTAAATATGGGATAAGCTGATCCCACATTCAGCACTGTTAAGTGATTATTGGTTAGGCAATTGTGCATATAAGATCATAGGATTGCCTGACCAGGTGGTGGCGCAGTGGATAGAACATCAGACTGGGATGCCGAGGACCCAGGTTTGAGACCCTGAGGTCGCCAGCTTGAGCTCAGGCTCATCTGGTTTGAGCAAAAGCTCACCAGCTTAGACCCAAGGTTGCTGGCTCGAGCAAGGGGTTACTCGGTCTGCTGAAGGCCCACGGTCAAGGCACATATGAGAAAGCAATCAATGAACAACTAAGGTGTCGCAATGCGCAACGAAAAACTAATGATTAATGCTTCTCATCTCTCCGTTCCTGTCTGTCTGTCCCTGTCTATCCCTCTCTGACTTTCTCTCTGTCTCTTTAAAAAAAAAAAAAAAGATCATAGGAGGCTTGTTTAAAACAAAGGCCTATTTTAGCATGATTAGGCAATGGCACAGTAGATAGAGTGTTGGACTGGGACACAGAAAGCCCAGGTTCGAAACTCCGAGGTCGCCAGCTTGAGCACAGGCTCATTTGATTTGAGCAAAGCTAACCAGCTTGAGCCCAAGGTCACTGGTTTGAGCAAGGTGTTACTCTGTCTGCTATAGCCCCCTGGTCAAGGCACACATGAGAAAGCAATCAGTGAACAACTAAGGTGCTGCAACAAAGAATTAATTCTTCTTATCTCTCTCCTTTCCTGTCTGTCTGTCCCTGTCTGTCCATCTCTCTGTCTCTCTCACAAAATATAAATAAACAAACAAACAAACAAAAAACAAAGGCCTATTTAAAAACCTGTTGGTATTTTAAAGCAAAGTTGGCTGACTCTAAATGCATTTACTCACTCTTCAAACATTTATTATTACAACATTCACTATGTGTTGGGCACTCATCAGAAATTTTGGGATAGAAAAAGTGAAAGATGTAGCCCCTGATTTCAAAAGAGGATGAACACACCAGAAAACCAAGAATATAATATAATATAATCAGATAAGGGTTTTAAAAGGTATGCCAACAAATTGGACAAACTAGAAGAAATGGATAAATTCTTAGAAACATACAATTTACCAAGACTGAATCATGAAGATATTGAAAACCTGAACAGATTAATTACTAGTAGGGAGATTGTATCAATAATCAAAAACCTCCTACAAACAAAAGGATGAACTTGGTACTAGAAGGAGTAGCCCAGCAAGTTTCCTGTGAGAGAAGAAAAGACAAAGAAGGTAACGCCGAATCTTGGAAGGAGTTCTGAGAGAGAAGTGGAAGTTAGCCTGATGGATTTGGGTCAAAGAGCGAGAAGATCTTAAGGAAACAGATGGAAGCATTGGAGAGTTTGGCGTATTTGGAGGAACATAGCAGTAATAAGACCAGGAATGAGGGTAAAAGCATGACAGTGAGATGGGACATGAAACTGAAGAAACATACAATTGAGAGCCTTTCTTTCCTGCCAGTAGTTTGAATTTTATCCTGAAGGCTGTGGGAAGCCACTGGAAGGGTTTCAGCAAGATGGTATTTTGACCACAGCAGGGAGCAGATATTAAAAAGCTATATGGAGGAGGTAAAAGCACCAACTTGGAGACTACTGTAGCAATTCCAGTGAAAAATGTTGAGGTAACATGTTCATCTTGCTCAACCAGTCCCCATCCACATGTCCATGCATGCTGGCATTTTGGATTTTCTCTTCAACATGTCATGAGCATTGGGAAGCTACTTTTCCTACCTCTTCAGAAAGTAACTATGCTAGCAATAATAACTATTATCTATTCAGCTCTTACTGTATTCAAGACACAATTCTAAACTCTTTACATCACCAATTATGCCATTTGCATAACAACATCTCTATGAAGAAAGTACTATTATTGTCTCCATTTAAGAGAAGAAAAGAAACGAAGTAGTCACGAAACAGATAAGTGACAGGAACTTGATTCAGAGTCTGTTTTGAGCAACTTATTAGACTGTCGCTTAGCTCCCTTTACTGTCTTTAGTAACATAACTCTTCGAGTAATGTTCCTCTTTTGTCCTGATTACTCTCCCCAGCTTCATTTTGATTTTGTTTTGGCTTAATGAGCTTTTAGTCACCCACACTCAACAGGGTTCAAGTTTCTGTCCCTGGACTTGACCCCGACAGGACCCTGGGCTGATCCCTCAGCTGGAATCTCCTGCCTCCAGCTAAGACTTGACAGCCTACACAGTAGAGTGGAAAAGAAAGGATTTAAAAAACGATTTGTGTTAGAATTTGTGGGATTTGTTGACTAAACGCATGCATTGGGTTAGGCAGAAAACAGGTACAAGGATGTTATACCACAATCATTGGTTGTCAGTAGTCGGTGTTCACGTGATTATGATTAAATATCATTCACCTGTGACCCATATATATAATGACATGTGATTATCTTCTCTTTCTAGTGCTCCTTGTCTTTTTTCTGAGATTAATAAATGCTTATGTTTCATTTGCTTAGTTTTCCATGTATCTGTATTAGAACATGTATGTTGTTCTTCTGACAGAAGTATATATATTTTTTCTCAGTGCAACACCCATGAGGAAATCTGTAAAGTGTTTATTTTTTATTTGCAGACATTTCTTCAGCCTTCCTTACACTGGCTCTGAATCACAGCATTTGCTCTCTAACCCTGGCTGAGATCTGAAGTCTTGGGGCTTCCCTTTCCCACCTTTCTGTGAATTGTTTTGGTCTCACTTCTATACCCTGGACCCTATGTCTTCTGATTTCTTGCTCTACTTCCTAGCTTTGTTGGAGCATATCATCCCACAGCTGCTGAGAAAAAGTTCATGGAAACTAAACAGAAGCCACTGTATGTCCACATATTAATGATGGACACACATTCTTATGTTAGACTTCTGACTATGGGAAGTGTTGTGCTATCCTGGCATTTAAATGTTTTGAATATCGCCTCAGCATAGAAAGTAAATACTTTGAAAATTGGCATGTCTGAAAATACTAATTATTCTATACTAGCATATGATTAGTTTGGCTAGGTATATAATTCTCATTCAGACATCATTTCAGTCAGAAATGTGAAGTAATCGCTAAATGATCTCCAAATTCTGGTATTAATAAGTCCAGTATCAGTCTGAATCCTGATTTGTCATCTGTTACTTATTTTTTCTCTTTTGAAATTGTTTGGGTCTTCTTTTTATCTCCATTGTTCTGTCAGTTTCCAGCTTTTTATTTATTGAGCTGTATACACTGTGTGAGCTGTTCCAGTTTGGTGAAATTTATGGTCTTCAGTTCTGGAAAGTTTTGTTTTATTTCTTGGAAATTCTTTTCCTGTTAAAATTTTGTATATTCTCTCTTTCTCTCTCTCTCTTTGGAATTAGTATTATTTTTACACTAGAACTCTTGAACTAATCATCTTCTTATATATTTTTTTCTATTTTCTTATTTCTGTGTTTTGCTTTACTTTCTGGGAAATATCATCAAAGGTATCTTCTCTGACTTCTCTGAAGTTCTTTACTTCTGTTACCAGACTTTTGATTTCCAAGAGTTTCTTTTGGTTGTTTGAATGTTTCTTTTTATAGCCTTTTGTTCTTATTTTGTGGAAATCTTTTCTTTTTTTTGGTCATTGGTTTATGTAATTGAATTTTCACTTAAAAGATAGGTTTATTTCTTTTTGTTCCCAGATTTATTGAGGTGTAACTGGCAAACAAAAATTGTATGTATTTGAGTTAACAGCGTAATAGTTTTATATTTATATGTATTGTGAAATAATGACCACCATCAAGCTAATTTACATATCCATCACCTCACCTAGTTACTTCTCTTAGCTCTCAGGATAATAGTTATGGTTTCTCTGAAAATTTCTTTTGTCCTCTGGTTTGTGTGTTCGTCTGAGATTTTTGGTTTTCTATTGTTCTAATCCTTTTTGCGTTGGATTACCTCTTATGTTTGATAATCCCTGGTCCATTTTTATGAAAACTAATGGCAATGTGTGTATGGTGGGGAGATCTGGTGGCGCGGTGAGCGCCTCAGTGACAGCCTCACAATAAGGTTTAGGCAGACAGTGAAGTACAGGCTATTTTTTTGGGCTACCCGCTTCTCCATGGAGAAACTCGCTCATCCTTGCCATAGGGAAGTGACCTAGACCTGCTGTCCAGTTTAGCCAACTAAGAGGAGTATTTCTTTAAACTACCTTAATAATAGATGGACTTTTCTTCAATTTGAGCTCTATTTCTTCCAATTCATTGGGATTAGTGAGATTTTCCCATATGGAAAATTATTTGGACCATGCTTATAAAGCTATGACTCTAAAACCCATCCTTGCAGATATTTAAATCATCTTATCAACTTGCCATAACGGTTAAAGATTTTTACCTTTAAACTCTGAAGAAAGCTTCCTTTTACTTCACCTGTGTTGCCTGAAAGCAGTACCCATCATAAATGAACACACCATGCTAGCTAATCATCCTTTACTCGGGACCACAGAAAGAATGGCAGGCAGACCAGGTCACTTTTGTTAAGGAGGAGATTAGAAGAAACATACAAAAAATGATACACCAGACTTCATTTCCCCAGTGGAGTATCATAACAAGGGTCGTGGGGTACATTAAGAACCTGAGAATAGGAAGGCAGATGAAATGGAGAAAGAACACACAGAAACAGAGCCATGAGGAAAACGCTCCCTTCACAGTATTTTCAAAGTAAAACCAAAACTAACAGCTGGCAAGATCTGTAAAAGTTATGGCTTAAAGGTGGCCAGAGTGGCCAGAGGTCTGGAGAATATCTTTAGGAAGGTCTTATGGATGAATCTCCTTGGGTAGAATTCTAAAATGTGAAAAATAACATTCTGTGTAAAGTGACATTACAGAAAAAAAAAATCATTGTTGTTTATCATGTTATTAGCATTTTTTTTGTTGTAGTCTACATAACCTATTAAGTTTACATGTGTGCCTGCAGAGGGAATCATTGAAATGAGGTTCTACATGAATCATTCAAGCTAAAATACAGCTATCTGAAATAGCTGAAAAATTGTGATAAATGAGACAAAAGTATGTGAGCCTTGCATTTTTAAAAGCTTTTGTGCTATGGATAATTGCCTCAGGTACGTGTGTGTGTGCATTTAATATGAATCCAATCAAAAAATTCAGAAACTGGCCAAGTCCTGGACGCATGCGTTTGCCTGCATCACCTTGGTGATGAGGCTGCAGAATCCAATGTGTAGGACAGCCTCTGCATCCCTGGGTGATTCCAACACGTTTAGACTTGCTCAGGATTGTCTAGGGAGTGCATGGTTTGGACACCAGCTGCTCTGTACAGGGATATGGTTTACTCGGAAAGCCAGGGCTTGCTACAGGTACAGGGAAGAGGAGGACCGAACTACTACTGACCCCATTCTTCCAGGAGCTGGGAAACAGAGGCCTCTCTTCATTTACATTACACATCAAGGCCAAGCATCAGCTTCACTGAGGGCAGGGTTGTTTAATCTTCAAATCTCCAGGCTGAAGTCCATCTCTGATAATTGTATTACTTTATTTAAATTCCTTTGCAGTTTCCAATAGAAAAGGTCTACCTTCCTCTGCGTGCCATGGCTATCCCTCCATATGCCCTCTTTATTGTGTTTGTGGGTTGTGCAGTGTTGTGGCAAAGCATTTAAATATTCTCTGTGTTTTATCAAACAGATAAGGTTATAATTTGATTTGGGGTAACTTTAAAAATTAAAGGTGGTAAAGGACTATAAATTTGCAGATATTACAATAGAGCACTTATGCAAGGTAGTTTTAAACTGGGGAATTAGACATTATATTATCAAGACTTTTTTTTTCTTTTAGAGAGAGTCAGGGAGAAAGAAAGAGACAGGAACTTTGAGCTGCTCCTGTATGGGCCCTGACTGGGGAATCGAACCAGCAACCTCTGTGCTCTGGGATGATGCTCCAACCAACTGAGCTATTCAAGCAGGGCTTAATTTTTATTGATTCTTTTTGACTAGAAAGACAGAGAGAGAGAAAGAAAGAGAGAGGGGAGGGGAAAGGGAAGCATCCAGTGTTCCACTTTTCTACTCAGTGTTGCTTTCTTTGGTTGCTTCTTGTGTTCGCCCTGACAGGGGATCGAACCCGCAACCTGTTGTTTCAGGATGATGCTCTTTTTTTTTTTTTTTTAAAGATTTTATTTATTTATTTGAGAGAGGGAAAGAGAGAGACAGACAGACAGACAAGGGGGAAGGAGCAGGAAGCATCAACTCCCAAATGTGCCTTGACTGGGTAAGCCCAGGGTTTTGAACCGATGACCTCAGCATTCCAGGTCAACACTTTATTCACTGCGCCACCACAGGTCAGGTCAGGATGGTGCTCTTAACCAACTGAGTTAACTGGCCAGGGCTAGTTTTGCTTTCTTACCTATAAATTTATCTAAATACTTTAAGCAAGCATTTAAAGATTTTTGTATACACAGAACTTTTAAAATGGAAAAGAAGCTGTAAAGGTACTCTTGATTTGTTGAAGCCACGAGATAAATCCTCCTACAAAGTCAGTGCCTGTCACCTATTTTACCTGTTTTCAACATGTAGATTTTGTATGTGGGTATCCTCAACTACACATTTCTGTGAACCAGAAGTTGTAGAGATACCTATCTGTTTTTTAATGTGTTCCAAAAGACTTTTTATTGGTCTTTAGCCTTAGCCATATTTTCAGAAAAAAAAAAAAAGATCTAAAGCAAGAAATTGTCTAATACATCAAAATCATAAATTGAGATATATGAAATACATTTACTGAAACATTTAGGACCTCAGGACCAAAGTTCTTTAGCAATAGTCATCTGGCTACTGACTAGAAATAAATTATGACCCAATGTTTCATTTCACAGTAAGTGAGAAATTAGGTACCCAGGAGTCAAATGATGCAAGGGACTTATTTTAGACAAGTGCTTTTAGGAAATTTTGCATGTAATTAACTAGCAGGTGTCTTCCTCTAAGTTACTACTTTGTTTGCACAAATACTAGACATCCTTATTTGATGGGAAATTTTGGACAACTTGCATTAGCAACCCATGTACCATGGTGATCTGGCTATTTACAAGTTATCTGTCTTTGGAAGAAAAGTTGAGAGGAAAGATGTCATTTTAGAAATTTCAAAGGAGAAATTGCTACCTTCTTTACTTGTCAAATTCTCTTTACTGAGTGTGAATTTGGTGACTACTGATGGTGTTTTGGCGTGGATCTTTGGGCTGGGCCGATATGCTCAGATCATGCCTTGTCTGTCACTTCTGAATCCTCATTCTTTACTCAGGGTTTTTTGCCCCGATATAGTAGTCTGTAGAGAGGGCTGGCTAATGTAATCTGACAAGGGTGTACAGGTATGAAAGAGACTCTTTGCTCCTCTCTCTTTGCCTCATATTCATAGAACCTTTCATTTTATTACTGAAGACCAAGTACTAAATGTTAGATGACAAAGAGTTATACTCTAAATTTGATTGGGAAAATGGGTCATTGTGAAAAAACTGCATATCTCAACATGGGTAAATCTTGCCAACATAAATGCTGAATAAAAAAAAGCCAATTGAAAAGAATTCATATAATGTGATACCATTTGTGTAAGTTTAAAAATACTTTATATTTTTATCCACATACATACATTGGTAAGATATATTTGCATTAACAACAAGGATGAACATCTACTCGAGGAGAATGGTTATTTGGGGGGAGGGAGAATGAAGAGAAGAACCACGTGGGCTGAGTGGATTGGGACTGTGGTTGAAATCTGTTTTTCTTCAAAAATGGAGGAAAATATAGCTGAAGCAAATATGGCAAAAGCAAATATGGTACTTTTAAAAATTCAGGTTTATGCTCATTTCTGTTATTTTGGAATGTTTATTAATGAAAAATTTACAAAATTTATATTAAAAGGTCTCTGTGGCTCCTGAAATACATGAGTTCATTTCAACAAGCCTTTATTGAGAAAATACTGTGTATTAGGCATTGGGGATATCAACATACTGGTGACATAGTCTCTACCCTAGGGAATTCCAGCAAGAGGGAAAGGGTGAAAGGGAGATGTAACAAATATCCACGGGAAAGTGTGGTAAGCATAATTATATTACAATAATAACGTGGAACAATTGACTCTATGATGACGACTTTAACTAGACAGTGTTGAAGAAATCAAGACTAGATTAATGACAAAAAATCATCATGAATTGAATTAAAAAGATAATTTACTTTCTTATTTAATATTTCAAAGGAATTGTTAATAAAGCATTCTCAGAGACAGGTCCTCAGAATAGAACTGGCACATGCTCCCATATAATTTATTTATTCAAATAAGTATTTATTATGTACCTTAGCAGATGTTTCCTTTGTGGTCCCTTTTCTAGTCCATCTTTATAATCTTTTCTTTTTCATAGAAATATTGTCTTCCCAGATAGATAATCAAATCTTTACAAGGAGGGCTGTCTAGTTTTCATATTTTTTTTTATCACCCAAGCACTAAAGTTTCTGGTATATTCCAACATAGACAATAATGACGGTGCAATTTTTATTGAATGTAGACTATGTCTTATGAAATCACTGAAGGAATACTTAATCTCGAATTTAGGACGGGGTTCTTGGGTTATGACACAGTTCGGTTCCTACGACAGTGACGTAACCCGAATTTTGGTGTTAAATTGAAACATACCCTGACCTAACACAAACAGAACACTTATACTTTTAACAGTCCAAAATAGTGTGTAGGTAAGTGTACTGGGGGATACCAATTCCCTCACTCATGCATCGTGTTACAGTGTGTTCTTCCGCCACGTGCAACCAAAGTAGTTCACCCACATAGCCCTTAAGTACAATGCTAACGTAAGCCAAAACACTCATGTCTCAAATTTTTTAAGTTTTTACGGGAGTGAGCATCGTAAATTTGAAATGTCATATGTTGATACTGCTGTAACCTGAGGACCCCCTGTATTTGGGCCCAAAGGCAGCAGATTCGGTAGGTTAGAGCATCATCCCGAAGTGCAGAAGTTGCCGGTTCGATTCCCAGTCAGGGCACATACAGGAACAGATTGATGTTCCTGTCTCCCTCTCTCCCTCTATCCTTTCCTCTCTCTAAAATCAATAATAAAAAAAAATTCACACTGTCCAAAATGTGCAGATACAGTATACAAAGAATATAATGCCATGGATGACAATGGTGCAAATGACTCTCATCATTTTAGGCAAAAGAAACATCTGAACGATTCACTATTGGCTCCCCTTATGGGAAAATATTAATGAAAACCACTGTTTTTTTTCTACCCAAATTCTTCCAAAGAAAAACCACCACCAAACAGCCTTCCACTGTTGAGGTAGATATACTACAAAAACAGGGAAAAAAGCCAGTTTATTCTACTCATAGCTGTACTAGGTTAGCAATAATGCTAACAAATTTTTATCATAGTAGTTAAAAATAGAACAGTAAATATTTGACATCTCAGTTTTAATTAAAATAAGCACATAATGTGATATTTAAGTGATAGGAATAAGAGCTATTTTGCTAAATGAGTAAAGAGGGAACAGGTAGACTATCTAAATCTCAGTAGTAAATACACATTACACTTGTTGGCTCAATAGACAACTCCATTTCTGAGGCCCATATTGTGTTTATATATTATTTGCATACATTGGTCTCCATAGCAACCAACAACTTGGGGTTACAAAAATTTTACTTTAATCAAAAATATGTTTATGTAAAGAGAAAATTTTATGTGTCTCCCGAAAACAACATTGATAACAGTTAAGGGGAAAAAAACAAGCAAACCCAGAAGCATTTAAAGCAATCATGGTTGCTAAGGAGATAGAAAGTAAAGTCAATACAATTTAAGGGACAATTTCAGATAGCAACAATTCAAAATATTGGGGCTACAGAAAAAGGGAGATCTAGGTAAATGCATGGTAGAGACAATGGCACCCTATCATCTGTAATGGTGAGAATAGACCTTCATGTCTATTTCTGGGCTCCCCCTGTAGCCAGGTGAACCCACCTATCATCTCCTTTTCTAACCTAACTGGATCCAACTTTGTTGCTGCATCCTGATAAGGAATTTTCCTGCATCAAGGACTATAGAAAGGACTCCCTGCCCTGTTAAGAAGTTGTGTGAGTTGCAGTCTGTTTTTATCTAGAACAGAAAGGCTGGTATTTGATTCCTTTATCTGCAGCCTGGATGACCTGATTCCTTCCTGAATCTCAACTGCTGATTTTGTTCCTAAAAGTCAGCGTCCACGTTTGCTGGGCCAAGCCCTAGAAGATAGTAGATCTTTTCTTTTTTGGTTCACTTATCTCAGACCCAATTTCCTTTCTCCTCTCTCCTTGATTCAGAGCTATCAATGGGAATAATAGTGTTTAATAGGGACTGATGTTTATATTTCAGGCACTGTTCTAAACTGTTTCCAAGTATTAACTCTTTGAAGTCTCAGGAACAAGTTGAGGTTGTCATATCTTTCATTCCTATTTCACAGCTGAGGAAGCAAATGACAGCCAATAGTAGCCAGGCTGGATCTGAATCTAGGCAGCTCGCAGTCTTCACCAGTGACTATGCTGACTTTCAGAATGATAGAATGACTTGCAGTAGTGAAGGGCCTGGGAGAAATATGGTGACTTGCAATGTAACAAAAATACCTTGACGTGAGCTGAATGCTTTTTGATGATAAATGTCCGAGTTACCATGAAATCCTTCTTAGGACACCATAAAAGCTGGCGATTTTGTGTGTGTTGAGATAGTGATGGTGTTTTATCCACACTAATTCAACAGACATTTGAATGCCTACTGTGTGTTGTAAGAAATAAAAAAGAGTTCAGATGGAATAACTGCCTTGAGAGAGCTTTCAGTCTCACAGAGGAAGCCAGACATATAGACAAATACACACAGGTGTAACAGGTGTTATGAGTGTGCATAGGTCACAAGGCAATTGTGATCAAATTTATCAGTGGTAAAGAACAGGGAAGGTTTTACAGAGGAGTGTTGTCAGGATATATAATCAGGTAACTGTTCTGATCAAATTACCTTGTCTAATTATATATTAGGCAATATATTAGACAAATTACATTGTCTAATTATATATATTTTTGTCTTCTAAAGTATGAAGAAGCAGGTTTCACAGGAACTTGGGGCCAAGCTTAACTTTTCTCATCACATCTTGTTTTTAATTTAAATTACTGCTTCAGGGGTTATGTACTATTGAAGTTTCTGTGCTGGTTTTAATTGTTTTCCCAATGGGTGCTTTGACAGTTCATAGATATAGCGGCATAATTGGTTATGTTAGTCCCAGTGTGATGTTGACATGTCTTGTGATTCTGGAGGTCTGAGAGAAGCTTGTAGATAGAGATTGAGCCAAACATGAGTTAACATTTTGCCCTCTGTTATTACCTAATCATGCACGTTAATTATCTCTTGGAGGAATTTGTGGTGAGGATGGAGGAGAAGGTCTGTATTTTCAATGGCTGCTTAGGAAAGGTCTTAAGTACCCCCTGCAATCCTGGAGTCTCCACAGGGAGTGTAAGCTAATTCATCTTATCTGCAGTGCAGTGCGTGTTTGGGCACAGAATTTTGGGCAGTTCAGGGCTGCTTCCTATGTAATGTAGCGGAGTCCCTGGAGCTCCAGGGAAGGGGAACTGTGCAGTAAGACAGTCCCCACGTGTGATCTGTGATCGAGCAGGGAAGGTAAACACTTGTGAACAGGGCAGCCGGATGAGGAATAGGGTAAAGTGAGTGAGACCAACATGTGAAAGTTCAGGATGGGATTCTGTCATTATATTAAATTTTAAACTTTTGTTCATAGTAGGATTTTATTTTTTTGCATTCATATAAATTTTAAGATATTGTATTAATATATATATTGATTATTGCATTTTTGACACCTCCTTAAATCATGTGCAGAGGGGACTGCTTCACCCTCCTGGCTGTAGTGCTGAGGGCTGCACTTCACCTGCACTTAAAGTGAGATATTTCCACACTTATTGTAAACAGTCATTGCATTGTATTGTAGGTGTGACCGCACAGGGCTTCTGATGCTACCTTAATCCAGAGGCTGCCATCAGGGGCCCCTGGGACCTTGTTCAGCCTGCAGACATGTATTATTGCCACCAACATTGTTTATTATTGAAAACTGAGTTGCCTTCATTTTGAAATGAAAAGGGACCTTCTAAAACAATTTGGATGTCTGACTTCTCGTGAAAAATTGGATCTATGCTTTTTCACGGTAGTAATCAACTAAAGCCGACTAGACTTTCCCCTCAAGTTCACTGGGCCCATTTAGTATATTATGTTACTGCTGGGTGCTGTAGGCATTCAGATTTTGAGCCCTGATCAACTAAAGGATTCTTTTAATAATACCTCTTAAATACAGACTTTCATTCATTTGATAAATATTGATTGTGTGTGTGTGTGTGTGTGTGGCAAAGAACATGATGACCCGGTACCTTCCCTCTTGGAACTTGTTTCAATTTCTTAGGTTGATATTATAGGTTGTATTGTGTCCCCCAAAAAGGTATACTGAAGTCATAATCTCAGTACCTCATAAGTGACCTTACTGGGTCTTTACAGAGGTAATCATGTTAAAATGAGGTCATTAGGATGAGCCCTAAGCCAATATGAGTGGTATCAATATAAAGGGAATAAAATGGTTCTCAGGAAGACACAAATGTAGGGAAAACAATGTGAGCACAAAGGCAGAAGATAACCATGGGACTGGAGTAAGCATCCACCAGCCAAGGAGTGCCAAGGATTGGTGGCCAACACCAGAAGCTAGATGCCACAGGGAAGGATTCTCCCCCAGGGCTGTCTGAGAGAATGTGGCTCTGCACCCACTTGACTTCTAGTCTCCAGAACTGAGACCATCCATTTCTGGTGTTTTCAGCCATCCAAGTATCTGGTATTTCATTATAGCAGCCCTAATAGGCAGTTACTAAATAATGATTTGAACAAATTGTTTAACAATAATCATTTATCAGAATCATGAAGGATGAAAATGGAGTACATTGAGAGTGCATGTTGGCGTGGTGGGCTGATGTTGTTAGGAAGTTAGGAGGTTATGGGGTCTTTTCTTGGGAAAGTGTGTTTTCGCTGAGGTCTGAAAGATGAGTAGAGGTTACTTTCTAGTAATGAGGGAAAAAGGCACAGCTTAGACCAGAAGAACTAGAAAAGAAGGAGTATTCAAGACCTACATAGTAGGGTGTAGTGACTTACTAGCTACTTAACTTCTCTGAGAATAATCATAGTATTCACCTCCTATGGTTATTATGAGTATTAAATGAGATAGTAACTGAAAAAGTGTTTTAAAAATGGCTGGCATGTATGACTCCATAGATGTTACCTATTGCTACGATTCTTGTTGTTCATGTTGGTACCATTAGTATTGGTGGGGCAAGGACATGTGGGGCTCTGGGCTGCCTTTGGTATGTTGGTCTCTATCCTGAAGGCAATGGGAAGATAATGCATGCTTTTAATCAGGGCTTCAACTTAACCGGATTTTGTTTTTAAAAGCTCCATCTAGCTGCAGTGTGGAGAATGGGTTGGAGATCAGTGGAGATGGGACCACGGGAGAAAGTTCCTGGAGAGAGGTGTTATTAGTGGCTGTCCTGCCTTGATTACTCTGTAGAATTTGAAGAGCTCACATAACTATCTTAACAAATTTTGAAATTCCACAAAATTCTGCTTTCTTCTGTGTTTTAGAGTTTTGTTCTAGAACAAAAATGCTCTGGGTAATGCATGGATTTTTTTTCTCAAATTTTCCATAAACTTAGCAGATGGCCTTGGGCAAAGCTGTGAAGGTGTTCATTTAATCATCGACACAAAATAGATATAGGGGAAAGCTAGGTCAATGCATGACGAGATTAAGATCTTTGGTTATTGAACACACCCAAAAATGTCTTTAGAAGATTCCAAATACTCATATTCTCTGCTTGTTTTTTTATTGCCTTTATGTCTTGTGACTTCATTTTAGAAGAGAAATTAAATTGGTTTGCTCTTTGCAAAGCCACATTCATTGCTATCCAAATTTGTGGTCTTGGGTGAAGGCAAAATGCTGGCCTGGCAAATTTTCACAACAAATATAGGTTTTAAATAAAGTACTGGATGTGCTGAAAATTCATTAGGCAATGAAAGCAATCAAGAAAAATTGGAAGGGCTCTAATTCTCTCTGGATTTATGGTTGATTTCTATACAAATCATCATATTTGATATAATTGGTTTGCCTAATATTGGCAGACTTAAGCAATTATCTAATGAATTTACAGCCAGTGGAGGATTTACCTATTTTGCCAGAGACGGAAAATGTTAAAGTCTATAAACATATCAACAACATGTTCATTTCCTAGTGACAGTTTATGAAACTCAGCTTTGAAAGAGGAGGACAATTTGGGGCAGAATTTCCTCTTTGTAAACTAAGAAAATTCTAATGTTTTCTCAATTTACTCTATTGTAACAGAGTACCCTTTTATGAGGGTTTTTTTTTCCTACAAAGACCTTATTCATTATCTTATTCCCTGTTGAACAAAATTATATATGAATATGAGCTTATTTTAATAAATCCTTGTGTGTACACTGATTAAAGCACTCATGTTTAAATGCAAAAGGTGGGTGTTTTGACATACATGAATTTTCAAAACAAAAAAGAAATCGCACAGGACTGAGAAATATCACTATAAAGGAGATATTTACATTTAATACATCATGTTTATATTTAAACATCTTATCTTTCTTCATATTGTCTGTATATGTGTTTATTTTAAAGTAAGCAATATACAAAACCATTAAAAAGACATTGCTGAGTATTATATATTTTGGGGTGACTTTACTTCTTTTCTTTTTTCTTTCTTTTTTCTTTTTTTTTTTTTACAAAATGAACTGCCTGATTACAATGAATTTTGCAAGGTGTCATGGTAAATGGCATTTTTTTTCTTACTTCACAGTGAGGTATTTTCATCTGAAATCTCAGCAACTCAATGGTGTTTTATTAAGTAGGCATAGACACAATTCTACCCGTGTCTGTCTTGTCTTTTTTTAAACTCCGTGATTACAGAAATTTGGTCTATCTTCTCTGCAACCGTCTCTCCCAAGTGCTAGAAGAGTGCCTTCCTGGTAGACAGAAGGGCCCAATAAATACTAGGGGGATGAGTGAGGAAATAGATTTCTTTTCTTTTTGTGTGTGTGTGACAGAGACAGAGGGAGGGACAGATAGGGACAGACAGGCAAGAAGGGAGAGAGATGAGAAGCATCAATTCTTCATTGCGGCTTCTTAGTCTCTTTAGTTGTTCATTGATTGCTTTCTCATATGTGCCTTGGCCAGGGGGCTATAGCAGAGCAAGTGACTCCTTGCCTAAGATAGCGACCTTGGGTTCAAGCCAGCGACCTTGGGATTTAAGCCAGTGACCTTGGGGTCATGCCTATCTATGATCCCATGCCCAAGCCAACAACCCTGCACTGAAGCTGGTGAACCCACACTCAAGTTGGAGATCTCGGGGTTTCGAACCTGGGTCCTCTGTGTCCCAGTCTGGTGTTCTATCCACTGTGCCACCACCTGGTCAGGTGGAAATATATTTCTTGTACTTATATTTCACATAAGAGACTTAAAAGCATGAAGGTTGTACTATGAATGGAGAGAACCTTTGAACTGTGCACCGTTGAGACAGAATGAATGGTGATACGTGCCAGTATCTTGCCAAACTAGTTGGCAGGGGACCTGAGTTGCCCAATAGCCCAGTTTCTCACCATTGTCTAGCTGGCCTCCATAACTGTGAGCTGTCAGAACACAATGAACCCAAATCCTATTTTTTCTCTAGGATTCTAAAAGCGTGCTCTGGGCACTACAGCACCAGCATCACATGGGAACTTATTCACATCAGTTCTCTGGCTCCACCCCAGAGATGATGCATCCAAAACTGGGGGACTGGGCCCAGCACTCTGTGTCCTACAAACCCTCCCATTGGTTCTGAGAAGAGCGCCCCGCTGCTCCAGACTATGTTTGTATAGGCGCTGCCTACATCTACCTCTTCTCTTCCTTTCCTGTTCTTCCAGGGATGTCCAACTTCTCTTCTTATTGGCACATTCTACTTTGGGGTTCACAAAGACTGCAAAATGAAACACATTTTTTTCCTTTGAGGAATTGCCTTTTTAAAGTAATTTGCACAGCTCAGGTCTGACTGACGCTTTAGAAGTTTGCTTAGAATTTAACTCTTATATAAGTTGTATTATCATCTATTGTTAAATAGCAAATGACCCCAACTTAGCAGCTGAAAACAAGAACCATTATGATCCCACAGTTTTTGAGGTGTAGTTGGGTGATTCTGGCTCAAAGACTGCACTCAAGATGTTGTTTTGGATTATAGTAATTTTATGGCTTGACTGGGGGAGGATTGGCTTCACACTCTCTTACACGGCTATCGAAAGACCCCAAGAGATCCACTTTCAGGTCTCTGAGTATAAGCATCTCCTCAGGGCTGCATTATGACATGGCAGCTGGCTTCCACCATAGCTATTGACCCAAGAGGGAGTGAGTGAGCACGCAAGAGGGAAGACAAGGTCTCCTTATAACCTAATCAAGGCAGGGATGGATATCCCCATTACTGGTGCTGTATTCTATTCATTAGTGGCTCACATTAAAAGGGACGGCATAACCCAAGGGCATGAATACCAGGAGGCAGGAATCATTGCATGTCAACTTAGAGACCCCCGTATAAGCAACTTATTTTTTACCTTGTCCTGTTCTTTGTATTGCAATGTTTCAAGTAGGACTCTGGTGTCTTGATTTCTAGTGTCAGAAATCTCAACACAAACTGGCTTATACAAATAAAAGAAAATGTGTGCAGTTTATGGTGTAATGTGGATTTAGGGGATTGAGCAAATGCTGTCACCCAGATCTGGTCATGTTGGTTCTGCTTGCTCTGTCCTGGCTTCATTCTCAGGTAGCTTGTCCTTTCTTATAGGCAAAAAAGCCTCCAAGGTTTTCAGGTTCAAGGTCAGTGGCATAGCATGAAAGTCTCTTTTTCCAGAAACTCTGGCATAAATTCTATTGGCTGAGTGGTTTATAGCTCACGCCTAAACCAACCAAGACATTGAGGAATCCTGACTATGTTGGCTGAACCCCAGGGAACACACTGCACCCACAGTAAGGGATGAGTCCCTGTGGGAGGGGAAGGTAAGGGCTCTCGGAGGGACCACATCAGGCAAGCGTTTCACTGAAGTACTGCCTATACTGTTGTCTCCTCCCAAGTCTGCAGTCGATTAGAACCTCTTGGAAAATGCCCACCCTCTCCCTCACTGTTCACCCACACACCCAAGGAATCACAGAGCCCTGTGGGTCTATTACCACCTGTCATGTCCTCTCTTCCACTCCTATGCAAGCCACCATGACTCTCTCCCCTGGGCTAGAGCAGAGTCTAATTTAGCTGTCTACATGCTTACATGTTTGCTCACCTGGCTCTTCTCCACATAGAAACCAAAGTGATTAAAAAAAAAGAAAAGAAAAGCCATCTGATGAGGTTAGTCCTGCTGAAAACTCACCAAAGTCCCATGAACTAAAATCCAGGTGTCACAGGACCTAGTCTTTGCCTGCTTCTCCAGCTTGGTCACTGTCTGCCACCAATGCTCATGCTCTGGGCTCCCGACATTCTCCAAGCCTCTTCCAGCCCCAGGCTTTCTCTGTGCATCCCAGGAAGTGCTTTCCTTACAGTGTGTCCCTTCCCCTCAGCCCTTGCTTATCTTCAGACTCCAACTTTAGTGTCACTTTTTTCACTAGGCCTTCCTTCCCTGACATTCCATGCTATCGTAGTACCCTGCACCTTCTCTTTAATGCATGTGTCCAAGTTTTAATTTGTATTTATTTAGCACCTTCCCTCTTTAAAAAAAAATTATTGAATTTTTGGTGTGAGATTGGCCAACAAAGCCATACAGGTCTCGGGTGCATGGCATCATGTGTATATTAGACTGTGTGTTCACCACCCCAAGTCAAGTCTCCTTCCATCACCATTTATCCCCTTTACACTCTACCTCCTGCCACCCTCCTTTCCCTCTTGTAATCACCATACTGTTCTGTGTATATGAGTTTTCTCTTTGCTTAATTCCTTTCCCTTGTCCTCTCAGCCCCCAACCCCTTTCCTCTCTGACAGCTGTTAGTCTGTTCTCTGCCTATGTGTCTGTTTCTATTTTGTTTGTTAGTTTATTTTATTCATTGGTGTATGGCCAGTAGCCATGGCCACCATCACAGCCGCCTGGCCAGTGCAGGTTCACATTTGATTTGGACAGACAGTAATGAAACAAGAAAGCCAAGAACTGGTGAGCCATTAGCTTTAATCCTAGCTTGCACCTGACGGGCAAGAAATACACACAGTGGGAAAACACTTCCCTTTCCATTCAGGGCTCCCAAAGCTACTGACTCATCTGAATTTCCTAGAATCAAAAGTTTGTACCTCACCAGCATTATTCACCTCTGTTCCCCATCTCCTTCTCTCTGCACAAACTCTGCACAAACTGGCTTCTCCTTCAAAACTCAGCCATTTTGGCTGCTTCTCCTCTCCTCCACGTGGCCTTTCTCTGCTCTCCTTTTTATAGTGTAGAAATCAAAACCTTTAATCTAATATACAAACAAGGAAGTCTCTGATACAAAGTCACTTAACTGAGGCATAAATGGGATTCCTCATAAGAGTGCATCACCCCCTATCATGCAACAGTCAAGGGTGTGGGCAAAAGTTTAGTCTTAAAACTAAGCCTTAGGCTATAACGGGGTCGGGAATCTATGGCTCGTGAGCCAGATGTGGCTCCTTTGATGGCTGCATCTGGCTCACAGACAAATCTTTAATAAAAAAATAATAATGTTAAAAATATAAAACATTCTCATGTTATTACAATCCATTCATTTCCTACCGCTCATGTTCATGGTTGCAGGTGGCTGAAGCCAATCACAGTTGTCCTCCAGGACAATACCAAATTTTTATTGGATAATACTTAACGTACACGGGTCGTTTTATGGCTCTCACGGAATTATAAGGTCTACCGGAAAGTTCTGTCCATTTTTGGAATAAAACAAAATACAAATTTTTCTTACCGTCAATAAACTTTATTGAATAATATAATTGCCACTATTATTAATGATTTCTTGCCAGCGTGAGGGCAATTTGTATATCCCATTTTTGGAAAATGTTTTATCTTTTGATGCGAAAAATTGAACCAGTGCTTGTTTGATATCTTCTTCATTTTTGTATTTTTTGCCCTTCAAAAAATTTTGTAAGGACAAAAGCAAGTGATAGTCGGAGGGTGCTAAGTCCGGGGAATATGGTGGATGTGACAGACATGCTTCTGTAGCATTTCTTCCTTGTTGAAATTCGTAAAAATTACAGTGGCGTAAATGAACTTTATCAGTAGCCATGGGTACACTATCGCTTCACACATAAGACTAACATGAATCAACTTTGTTTTAGTTAATTTGCTACATCAGTATATATACATTAAGTGGTAAAAATAAAGAGGCACACATGCACCAAATAAACATGTGCTTACGTGTCGAAACTTGTTGTGATAGAAACTGACGGAACTTTTCGTTGGACCTTATACATTTTAAAATATGTGGCATTTATGGCTCTCTCAGCCAAAAAGGTTCCCGACTCCTGTGCTATAACGACCCTGCCTGCATACAGCCTGTCCCCCACACTATAAGTGAGCAACTATAAGCGAGCAAACATATATATCATATTTACAAACTTATTTGACCAACAATTGGATTCCACATATCAGTGAAATCATATGGTACTTGTCTTTCTCTGACTGGCTTATTTCATTAGCATAAGCACATTCCCACTTAATGAAGGCAACAACTTTGTTATATCCACAGAGCTCCTAGTAGGCATTCAATATTTGATGAATGTGATTTATTCTTCCTCATCTTGGGCCTGTGCAATTGTGTTATCCAGAAGGTTAAATAAATGGCAAGATTTATTACAGAGTTGGAATTTGCTGGTGGTCTTGTTTGGCCAGGAACCCTCTGGTTCATGGGGTTAGTTCAAACACAGGATTTAGAATGTTAAATACACACACACATGCACACATACATTTTATTGCGTATTAATTCTTAAAACAATCTCCTATAAGTTCAGTGCATTATCTCTATTCTGTAGGTGAGAAACTGATGGCCAGAAAGCTAAAGGGACTCACTCAAACTCACATGGCTCAGAAATGGTAGAGTTAGGCTACCAGAGATCTCCCTTTGATATCAAAATTCTAAGTCTGATTGGAATTACGGGAAAGACAGTGGCATGCCCGTTTTTTTTTTTTTTTAAACTATGGAATTTTGAGTAGACCAAGGACAGAAGTGAAAGAAACACAAGTGAAGTCCTATAGACTGCGTGTTGCTGGTGGGAGCTGAACAGCCAGGAAAGCATTGGAATGAGGGCATGGACTTTCTGGGAGCTAAATCTTTCAATTGCCTATTTTAGGTTTTCCTATCCATTAACATAATGTCCAGGGGTGGTGAGTATCCTGCGGCATAAAAGAAGTAGAGTACTTAATCTTCCTGTTACACTTTTGATGGGATTTATATGTATCACAGGCATAAAATTAAACAGGATAAGCCATTCCATTTCCTTGTTTCTCCAGTTGCAATGATATGTGAACTAGCCTACTTCCTTTTTTGACTCTTACTTGAAAGACTCCGAGTAAATCTGTGGTTTGAAATGGGAAAGTTCTTAAAAGGGAAGGAATACTTACCTGAGGGGGCTGCAGTGGGAAGCCCACCTAGATGAGTGTGGCAACTGGATTCTAGGTTCTTTCAAATTATTTGTGAGGCTGAGGCTGCTGTGGCAGAGGGATTCCTGCTGATGTTACAGTTTGAAGTCTGTTTTTAAAATCTTGTTGTTTTTTGTTTTTGTTTTTTTGGTATTTTTCTGAAGCTGGAAACGAGGAGAGACAGTCAGACAGACTCCCGCATGCGCCTGACCGGGATCCACCCGGCACGTCCACCAGGGGCGATGCTCTGCCCACCAGGGGCCCATGCTCTGCCCCTCCGGGGCGTTACTCTGCCGTGACCAGAGCCACTCTAGCGCCTGGGGCAGAGGCCAAGGAGCCATCCCCAGTGCCCGGGCCATCTTTGCTCCAATGGAGCCTTGGCTGCTGGAGGGGAAGAGAGAAACAGAGAGAAGGGGGGGGGGGGTGGAGAAGCAAATGGGCGCTTCTCCTATGTGGCCTGGCCGGGAATCGAACCCGGGTCTCCCGAACGCCAGGCCGACGCTCTACCGCTGAGCCAACCGGCCAGGGCCAAAAATCTTGTTTTAATGTTTCTGTAAAGTAAATCTACCCCTTCCCACACACTCTACATACATGTGTGCTAAATGTGAGGATAATGCACAGAGAACATGGAGGATGACTGCTACATATGAATTGATGGAGAGAAGGAGAGAAAACAACATTTAAGCATTTGGGATTGGTGGTGCGTCCTACATCGCATGAGTCTGGGAAAAGGGCACTTTAAAATGATAAATTAACCCTCCACTGCAGTAAGCAGTAGCCAGTTTGATAGGGGACCAGTATTTGGCAAGGTGTGGCTAAATTTGCAAAAGACCCAGAGGGAACAATAACAACAACAAAAAAATCTACCAAGTTGTTGAACAAAATGGAAAAAAGTGAAAAAACCAACCAATCCATAAATAGAATACCCAAAGTGTTTGGGATCATTTCACCTAAAGAACACAAAACTTGTGGCAGGGTAGAAAATAATTCTGAGGGTGGTGAATTCATCTTATTTCCTATACATGTAGGAGACTCTGCTTCCAAACACTGGGAGGAAGACCAGGTGAGTGACATCAGCAATCACATCTTCATTGAGATGTTTATCAAACACCTATTTAGTGCCAGTCACTGGTTATTGTGGATACTGCTGGGAACATAAAGACATGGTTCATGCTCTCTCTCCCTGAGCTCACAGTCCAGTTTAAAGAAGCACAGCACAGTACGACAAGTGCAAAGTCAATGTGACCAGACAACGTGACAAGTGCAAAGATGGATGCACAAGTTGCCTGGGTAAGCAAATAGCCAGGATTCAGGATTCAGGAGAGAGAAACAGTCCAGGCTACTGGGAATCTCAAGGATAATACCCATGATGGTTAGTTTTATGTGTTAACTAGACAGGGCTGTAAATGCTCAGTTATTTAAAGACTTATCTAGGTGTTGCTGTGCAAGTATTTTGTAGAGGTGGCTAACATCTATCATCAGTTGACATTAAGGGAAGATCACCCTAGATGATGTGGGTGGGCCTCATATAATCAGTTGAAGGTCTAATAAACAAAAACTGAGATTTCCCAGAAAAGAAGAAATTCAAGACTGAAGTATCAGCTCACTTGAGTTTTCCATTTTCCATAGCTGCTCTAGGGATTTCAGATGGGCTTGCTGGCCCCCACAATCGTGAGAGCCCATTCCTTAAATCTTTTACACACACACACACACACACTCTATTGGTTTATTTCTCTGGAGAACTTTACCCATACAGTGTCTTAGTCATGTAAGGCTGGGGAAAGAACTAGAGAAGGTGTGTGAGGGAGTGAAAAGGAAAGTCTGGAATGAGAGTGAAGCAATCAGGAAGCACCATGACATGTGACCTAGAGTCTGGAAGGGTTTCAAGTCTGGGACTGGGAGGATCAGATTCATGTTTTAGAAAGGACATCCGATTATATTATTATTGGGGGCAGAAGTCAGGAAAAACATGTATCAATTCCAGCAGGAAGGAATTCCTAATAAGGAAGACGTTTTCAATAGGGGAAAATGCCAAATCTACTCCAGAATTAAAAAATAATGATTTGACATTTTAAATCATCGATGGCCACGATCTTGCAAAAGGATGACAATGTTCTTTTTACAATCAAGAGTTTCTGCTCTGCCGTACCTCCTTCACGGTGCGTGGCTTGCACTAGATTCTCATGTCTATTGCTTTCACTGGGAAGCTCTCCTTGCAACTGGGAAAAGATTCCAAGCTGCCTGAGCAGCCTTTCTGGAAGATGAACGTCTCACACAGCGGTGGAGGTGGGAGGGTGGAGGTCAGCTGGGGATTCCAGCTGCCAAAGTGGAAAGGAAGAGAGAGTTCACAAATGGACAGGAGTTCCGCTACCTCCTGTGTGTGGTGAGAGTACTTGCCTATTACAGTGAGAACCTAAACTCTGCCTGTCCCTCCTCTGCAGGTTCGGTTCCCGCAGGAGTCCTTAGGAGTTCAGCTGCCCCCGCAGCGGTCTACGAGTCTGGGCGGAGTCGGGGACTTGCCAAACCGGGATCTTGATGGGGAGGTGTGCGGGGAAAACCCAGTCAAAAGGAAGTTGGAGGTCTCCGACCCTGCTGCCCTGCCGAGAACATTCGTAGCCCCTGTCCTCAGCAAAGGGGTCTTGCCCTAAGAGCCTAACCGATTTTTCTTCCATTCCTTCTGCACCCCCTGATGTTTTCACCCTGGCTCCCGGTTCCTTCCCCATCGTTTTGGTCAGGATCATTCTGCTTAGAGCTCCGTGCCCAAGTCAAGTACCCTTGGAGACAGGCTGTTTGCTGGGGACTTGCTAACCTTTTCCCAGGTGTAGGCTAGAAAAAGCCAGCCAGCACCTCATTACCGCCCCCCACTCCAGGGGTCTCAAGGCGCCCAAAGGGGCACTTCTCTGTATAACCCTGGGGGACCAAAGGGAAGGGCAGATGTTCACGTGCAAGGGGTTCGGGGACCCTCGCCCCAGGGCTGGGTTCTACACCCCGCAGTCCACCTGGAAGGGTGAGGGGTTGTAGCCCCGCGTGCCAGAGAGTGTGAGCGAGGATCTGGGGAGGGGCAGGGTTGTGGAAGGGGCTGAGAGGAGAAGAGGCAGCAGGTGAGCCCAGGGGCTGTGTCCCCAGGCCGGAGGCGGGCCGATGGGGGCTTGGAAAGGGACCTCCAGGCAGGGGCGACGCAGGCGAGGGTTGGGCTAGGAGGGGTGCGGAGAGGCGAGCCTGAGCAGTGAGAGAGGGAGTGGGGAAGAGCCCAAGGGGAGGGAGTTCCGAAGGAGGGAAAGGAGCAGAGAGTGGCGAGAGGAGTGAGCGTGAAAGGGCTAGCCGCGGAGCGTGGCGGAGCCCGTGCCATAGCTCGCGCGGGGCACGGAGGGCTTGGCCGGGGGAGACACACAAAGACATGCGAAGGGGCGCTGAGCGAGGCTCGTGCACAAAGACGCCGGGGCGCACGGACACTCGGGCTGCACCGACCGCCCCCGCGCCGCGCCGGGGCCGGGCCAGCGCCAAGCCCGGGGCGGAGCGCGCGGCGGCGGCGGCGGCGGCGGCGGCGGCGGCGGCGGCGGCGGCTGCGGGCCGGCGCGGGACCCGGGTCGCCCGCGCTCTCCGGGTGACCCGGGGACCGGCCGCAGGCGCGCGCGGGGGCGGCGGCGCCGGAGCCCAACTTGGCCTCCGCCTCGCCCTCTGCCCAGCCCGCTCGTGTCCCCTCCTTCCCGCGATTTCGTTTCTTCTCACGCTCCCCCCCACCCCCTCCCGCGTCCAGCCCCGCTCTCCCCACCTTGTAAAACAAAGCCGGGGAAAATGCCTGCCCGTGCAGCTCGGAGCGCGCAGCCCGTCTCTGAATAAGAAGTGAGTACAATGGCGTGTTTGTGAAAGGTTCAAGTCCGTCTTTTTCAAAAACATTTTGAATGCTGCATGCCTCATGCTTCCCAGCGCCTCGCGGGAGAGACCCGGCTATAGAGCAGGAGGTGAGACCCCGGAGAAGCCTCTCCGCCTCCCGCCCCGCGCTTTCCCGCCCCAGCCTGTTCTGGGAGGGCTGCAAATGCCCCGCTGGCTGCAAGCGGACGTTGTCCGCCTTCGTTTCCCGTCCAAAGTGTTGGGTCATATTCTGGGGCTGGAGGCAAACCTATCCCCGACCCCCTCCTGGCTGCATCTCCCCCCTCTCCCGCTGGTGCCCGGGGGTTTGTATCTGCCTTAGTAACGGGTTTGAGACACCGTGGGGTTAGTTGCCGATGGAGGAGGAGGGTCAACCCTTGGGAGTAGCCGACAGGCAGGACGCATGGTGACCCTGGTCACACTTGTTGCCGGTTGCTTGGTGGGACCGGCAGTGGTGCTGAAAAAAGCTCGTTTCGCCTGGTGTTGAATCGTCTATTTAACCCGGGAACGGAGGGAAGAAGACACACCAGGGTGAGGATGGGAGAGCAGGATTAAGAGGAGGCTGATGGGCTGGCGACAGAGGAGGGAGGTGGTGATGTGCCCAGTGTGTGTGTGTGTGTGTGTGTGTGTGTGTGTGTGTGTGTAGGGGGCCAGTTTCTGATTCCCTGTGCTGAAGAGCTTCTCTTCCTGATCACACACCGAAACGACTGCACACGGAAACCCCGGACGGTTCCCCATATTAGAATGAGAGGGAAAGCAGTTTTTTAATTTTATTTTTTATTTTGGTATTTCACCAGTTTCTGTCCATTCTGCCTGCCAAGTATATTTCTGCTAATTAAAAAATACAGCAGTAGCTTAAAATAATTATACTCCATCAAGAAATGTATTAGCTCAACACACACACAGACGCACACAATTTTTTTTAACCTGTCCCTTTTTCCAAAAGCATATAATGATAATGTCTTGGTTTAGTGTTTAGGATTGGGATTTGGGGAGCATCCAGGTAAACAGTCTTGGTGTTTTCCAGTTATGCAGGCTGGAAACCACTGGTATGAAAAATCAGAAATAGGAAAGAATAGAAGACTGGAGAGGAAGGCATGGGAAGCCTCCTTCGGAGAGATAATGTTGAGCTTCTATGTGATTTTGTTATTTTTAATGACTTTATTTCAGATCACAACCTTTATTTTTCACTCAGACTCATAAAGCAGTTTGGTGGTCTGGTGGTGTGGCTGGACAGCAGATGACAGGTTTTACCTATTATCATCATTTCTATTTAAAAAGTTTTTTTTTTTTTTAATTAAAATACTCAGCACATATTGAGTGCTTGTTTTGAGTGAAGTTGCCTTTAAGCTGTTAAAGATGTCTATTAATTTGGGGCTTTATTCGGAGCAGGTGAGTGTCTCAGGAGGGAAGCATGTACATACCCGTACCTGACAGGTTGGATCATAGGAAATTGCTGTAATGTACAGTTACCTCATCAGAGCTCTGACTTCATCTTTTCAAAGTCAGAACCATTCAAAGCTTTGCTGGTTGAGGAGCCTTCTGTTATCTGCCAACATTGCTTAGGTCTGGTGCTTCAAATAGCTTTGTTTGCAAACCTCCTTTTTTGATGGGCAACTGAAGGTTTATTTTATGAACTCAAACTGTGGCAGTCCTACATTTCACACAGTGGTGGCCATGTGAAAGTTGACACTCTAGTCCCTTCTTATCCTCAAGTATTTTCAGATTTCTGGGTATTTGGGTGCAATTCCGTACGGATTTCTCATATCCTTATCCAAAAGTCTTTTAGATTAGCTTATCAATTTATTAAACCTGTACTATATGCACTAGTTTTACTTATATCTATAAGATTTGTGGACATTAAATTGATTAGTTGAGTTGGTGGCTTTATAAACCCCCTATTTTTTGGCTATTCTATTATTACCCCTTTGGGTTCAATGTTGCTTTTCCAATCAAAAGTATTGTAGTAGATGACTTATTTTCCCCTTAGCAAGTGGAAGTCTAGTATCTATTGTATTTGCTAAAAATGAATCCATTAATGATATTTTTGAACAGCTGAGATAAATAATAAATGGATTTTAGAGTCACCGAGTATGGGAGTTTGTAAGAGAACACATGAATTCACTCTAATGGAGCAATTAGCTTTGGATTGAGCATGTGGGGTCCAACCTGTGAGACAAAGTTTTATTATTATTATTATTTTTATAATGTTCACTGTTGAAATGGAAGAAACTTGTCATGTCTTGGCTGCACCAAGGATTTTGCCACAATAGATAGCAATATTTTTGTTTTTATAAACATGTCAGAGATCGAATAATAAAATATCAAGAATGCTTAATCCTGAGTCTACTTTAGAAAATATGCAAAAAAAAAAAAAAAAAAGGAATGATTGGGCTACTGTAGTGTATTTACCATCGTGTATTACCAGGAAATTACTAATATTTTATTTGGAACAATAATGTTTGGGTCGCAAATTCACTTACAATACAATTCCTTTATTATAATGCATTTTTAAATAAAAATAGAGCGTGTCATTTACATTGATTGCTGTGCTATGGCGTGTTAAGTACTTGAGAAGAGGGATGATCTATGAACCTTCTTTATCAGTATTCAGACATCTGCTTTAGCAACATCAGCTCTTAGGAGTTTGGGAGGTCTTTGTTGACTAGCTAGTGGGCAGATATATTGGATACATTTTGGATATTAATTAGGGAGACCTTAGGCATGCCTTTAATTTTTTTAAGTTTCTTGGCCCACCGTTCGTTTTCCCCCTCCCACCTGGATCCCCAATAGCAGCCGAGAG
Source organism: Saccopteryx bilineata (assembly GCF_036850765.1). Classification (NCBI taxonomy): domain Eukaryota; kingdom Metazoa; phylum Chordata; class Mammalia; order Chiroptera; family Emballonuridae; genus Saccopteryx; species Saccopteryx bilineata. Next base: position 294,315,000 of record NC_089491.1, on the reverse strand, counting down.
CTAAGACCCAGCCCCTTTTCCTTGAGCCCATATACAGGGTCCTGGGTGCACTTCTGGTGTAGGTTCCGGAGCTTCCTCCAGGAGAGCAGAGTTCAGGTAACCTTTGCCAAACCTTTAAACCAGCCCAACCACGACCCCTTTAATCTCCAACCTAACCCTCTCTCTCTCTGTTGTTGTCAGTGGCGGCACCTGACTTGCTGGATCCAAAATCTGCCGCTCAGAACTCCAAACCGAGGCTCTCGTTTTCTACGAAACCCACCGTGCTTGCTTCTCGGGTGGAGAGTGACACAACCATTAATGTTATGAAATGGAAGACGGTCTCCACGATTTTCCTGGTGGTCGTCCTCTACCTGATCATCGGGGCCACCGTGTTCAAAGCACTGGAGCAGCCTCACGAGATTTCACAGAGGACCACCATCGTGATCCAGAAACAAACATTCATTTCCCAGCACTCCTGTGTCAACTCGACTGAGCTGGACGAACTCATCCAGGTAATGGCACAGAGGAGTTTTCCCTCCATTTCCTCTACAGGGAAAGAAAGAGTAAGAGTTAGAGGAGGCAACTGAAAGCACAGATGTGTCCTGATGTGTCTGTAGGAGCTCTTGTCCACTTTTCTTCTTAGCATAAACTTCTTTTTCGCAGTGTGTCTCCTTTTTACACTTCCTCCCTCTTTTCTTACTTCTGCTATCTTTTCTTTTCCTTTTCTGTCCTGTCTCACTCCCATTGTTCCTTCTCATCCTCTCCTGTTCCTGCGTGTCTATATTTCTGTCCCGGTGTCTCCCTGCTTTCTTTCCCTTTACCCTGCCTTCAAACTGTCCGTGGACACCCAGGGTCATGGGGTCACCTTGCTAGAGGCCCCCCTGGTGAAATGATCATTGCCGACTGAGAAACTTTGCTATGGCAAATAAGAGGAAAACAGAAGGCAAAAAAAAGTGTATTAATCGTGACAGTGACCTTTGTAAGATGGGCAAGATGCGTTTGTGGTGTGACCCTGTGGAGATGGCACCCCGTGCCATTAACAAGATATAGCTCCCATCTTTAAGCCAGCCAAAGTATAACTCTGGTAACTGCCTGTTCTAGGTGTCTGGGGAGAAGTGATGAATCACTGCAGCTCTAAACCCCAGTTAGAAGCCATTTATTACTGCCTGACACAGAGTGTTTGAATAAAAACAAAATAGTTTTAATTTACTCTATAAGAACAGAATAGTGTCTTTATGGAAAAACATTTTGTTTTACCATTCAATCCCCAAATAACTTTCAGTTAGGCTCCTTGGAGGTCACTAGATTTTTGCATAAAACATAAGTGACACCAAGGTCACGAAGAAAGCCCTAGAACTTTCTTTAAAGGAAAGTTCTAACTGGTTGTTGAAAGAACTTTTCCTTGTCTTAGAGCTGGTTTTATATCATTTGGATGAGTTGAAATATATAGTAGATTGAGGGAGGGAATTGTTAATGGTTTTAATTCAGTTTCTTGTTCTATGACCTTTCATCTATTATTTCCTTTTGCCAGGGATTCCCAAAAGCTTCCTCTGCCCTTCACAGCTCTCTGTACAGAGTACACATACAAGTTATTAATCAAGTTTTATTGAAAATGATCAAAGCTAATACTCCGCCCCTCATTTAGCTCCTACCGTGTTCAGACAGTTCTGCAGCTCGCTTATTTGACTTGCATTTGAAAAGGCTCTTCATAAGCTCATATACTGAATTCTCTGCTATTTTTAGGTGATGGGGACATGTTCAGTATTGACGGTAAACCTGACAACTAATATCATTGTTCCACCCGTCCCATTGCGTTCTCCTACATAAGATTGCTATGACTTCACTCTCTTTGTGTCTCATAATCCTAAGAGGTACTAAACATCTTTGAAGAATCCCTGTATCCCTTGGGTTTTAGAAGAAAGGCTCTAGGTTGTCTTGGAGGTAGGTAGCATGGAGTAAGTGGTAAAAGCCTACACTTTGGGATCAGGTAGATGTATTTTACACTCCAGCTGAGTACTTTTCTAGGGGTGCCATCTTGAACTAGTGATTTTGCGCTCTAAACTTTGAATGATCTATTTGGACTGAGGAAATAATACCTCAGTAAAGTTGGGTTGCTGTGAAGAGTAAAGAAATCATCCAAGGAAAGCAGTTAGGTGCTGAATAAGTATTAGGTTTGTTCGCTGCTGTGACCCCCTTAACCCCCACCCCACCCCTACACCATCCCTTTTTGGGGGTTGAAGCATCTGATTCTTATCATCCGAAGTGAGATGTCTTTGGTCTTAGGAAAAAAAAAAGCCTGGGATTTTAGGACAATGCTAGAAGAAACTCTGTGAATTCGAAAATAGTCCCAGTGTTCAGCACCACCCAGATTTATTTAGAATCTTGAAAATAACTTGAAGGTTGTGGCAGGTGGAAACAACCGGGAGGTGGAGACTGATCATTTCTGCTACATTGTTTTTTGGAATAGCAACAAACAGAGCTCCATATATACCCCATTTTCTTTCTGTCTGCCTTATATGGGCAATCCGCTTTAGCTTTATTAATATTCACTGCTGGTTGAGTATTTTTTGCTTTTTAAAAATTTGAAGTTTTTTTGTGTTTATTTGGTATTTTTCAACGCAGAAGTTGCCTATTATTTATTGTAATATCACTTACCCTTATAATCCTATGCCTTTAATAAATTGTCTTTTTTCTCTTTGAGTAGAATTTGTCCTGATAAAGGAAATCTTTATAGTGGCATGGCTTCAAGGACCAAGATCAGCGTTTAAATAGGGAGGAAGAGGCAAATGAGCCAGCGATCATGTATTTGAATTACATTTCATTCATATGATTCTCATAAATTTCAAAGTATTTTTCACATTTATTTTCCCATTTAATTATCCTTTAAAACCTCATTAAGAAATCTATTCTAACTTTGTTTCTGGAGATTTATTCTGTTCTTTTGATTGAGCCATGCTACCCTGTTTCTTTGTGTGCTTTGCAACTTTGGGTTATGATCTATCCATTTGACAATGTCAGCTCTCTCAGTCCTTACAGACCGACTCGTACAGGGAGATACTCTCACCAGCCAGCCCAGCTTGAGAGGCCTCTCAGACCTTCGCTGTGGATCCACCTTCTCTGGACCTGTGCGTGTCAACTCTCAACTAGATGGATTTGTCAGTTTCTTTTTTTTCCCTGGAGCTTGTAATCTCTTGCTACCTCTGGTGTCTATCCACAGTACTGCAGATTTTCTGGAGCTGCTCGAAGCCACTCAGGCCTCTCATTCTTGGTCCCAGATTTTTTATTGTTTGCTGCATCCCTCAGTACTCTGAGTAAGGCAAGACAGAACCCACTTCTTTGGGGAGCCCCACCAAAAGCCAAAATGTTGGATACATGCTCCACTCTTTTCTTGCCCCGTGATGGAGAGGTTGCCAAGCTGTGTTGGCCTCTGCCTGCTCTACCATGGGTCCTCTGGAGCAGAGGCAAGCTGCCCAGCTCACTTTCGTTCTCGGTGTCCCCTGGGGCATCTAGGGTGTGTCGTGTCTCATCAGTGTTCTGAGACAGGCGAGACAGAAACAAGTCTCTTGCGTAGTATCCTAAAAACCCAAAATATTAGATGCACTTTCCAACTCTTTCCCTTTCTAGAGGGAAGCCAGGGGCTGGGAGTTTTTTTCCTAATCACGCTGTGCTGAACTTGGGAAAGTCTACAGTGATCTGAAAGCTAATATAGGCATACCATGAAGATACTGTCGGTTAGGTTGCAGACCACTGCCGTAAAACTAAAATTACAATAAAACAAGTCACACAATTTTTTTGGTTTCCGGCGCATATAAAAATCATGTTTACACTATACCATGGTCTATTAAGTATACAATAGCATTATGTCTCAAAACAATATAAATACCTTAATTTAAAAATACTTTATTGCTAAAAAAAATGCTAACCATCATCTGGGCCTTCAGTGACTCATAATCTTTTTGCTGATGGCGGGTCTGGCCTTGTGTTGATGGCTGCTGACTGATCAGGGCGGTGGTTTGTGAAGTTTGCCACATCAATTGCCTCTTCCTTCCATGACTGCATTCTCTGTAGCATGCAATGCTGTTTGATAGCATTTTACCCACAGTAGAAATTCTTTCAGAATTGGAGTCAGCCCTCTTCAACGCTGCTGCTGCTTTGTCAACTACAGTCATGTAATATTCTAAACCCTTTGTTGCCATCTCAACAATCTTTCCAGCATGCTCATGAGGAGCAGATTCTGTTTCAAGAAACCACTCTTTGCTCATCCATACAAAGCCACTCCTCGTCCGTTCAGGTGTGACCACGAGACTGCAGCGACTCAGTCGTGTCTTCAGGCTCCACTTCTAATTCTAGTTTTCTTGCTATTCCCACCATACACTGCAGTTCCTTCCTCCTCCACTGAAGCCTTGAGCCCCTCAAAGTCATCCATGAGGATTAGAATCGACTTTTTTCCAATCTTCTGTTAATACTGTTATATTGATCTCTTGCCGTAAACTACAAATGAATGTTCTTAATGAAACCTACAATAGTGAATCCTTTCTAGGAGCTTACGGTTTATCTTGCTCAGCTCCCTCAGAGGAATCCCTATCTAGGACAGCGATAGCCTTACGAAATGTATTTCTTAAATTTAACACTTGACTGTTGAAATGAATTATTCGTTGACCCATGGGCTGCAGGATGGTTCTTGTGTTAGAAGGCATGAAGAAAACATTAATCTCACTGTACATCTTCACCAGAGTTCTTGGGTGACCAGATGCATTGTCAATGAGCAGTGATATTTTGGAAGAAATTTTTTTTTTGAGCAGTAGATCTTGATGGTCAGCTTAAAATATTCTGTAAATCATGTTATAAACAGATGTGCTGTCACCCTGGCTTTGTTGACCCATTTATACAGCACAGGCAGAGTAGACTTAGAGTAATTCTTAAGGGCCCGGGATTTTCAGATTGGTGAATGAGCACTGGCTTCAAGCTAACATCCCCAGCTGCATTAGCCCCTAACAGGAGGGTCAGTTAGGTTCTTTAGAGCTTTGAAGCCAAGCATTGATTTCCTTTTTTCAAGTTAGGAAAGTCTTAGATGGCATCTTTTTCAAATAGAAAGTGGTTTTCTTTACACTGAAAATCTGCTATTTAGTGTGTAGCCACCTTCATGAGCGATCTTCGCTAGAACTTCTGGACGTCTTGCTGCGGCTTCTACATCAGCATTGCTGCGTCACCTGGCACTTTTATGTTGTAGAGTGAAGGCAACTTCTTTCCTTAAACCTCGTGAACCAACCAAATGCGAACTTCAAACTTTTCTTCTGTAGCTTCTCATCTCTCAGCCTTCATAGAATTGAGCACCATTAGGGTGTTCTAGATTAGGCTTTGCCTTAAGGACATGTTGTGGCTGGTACGGTCTTCTATCCAGACCACTAAAACTGTTTTCACATTAGCAATAAGACTGTTTTGCTTTCTTATCATCTGTGTGTTCACTGGAGTCGCATTTTTAATTTCCTTCAAGAACTTTTTCTTTGCATTCACAGTTTAGTTAACAATTTGGCTCACAAGGCCTAGCTAGCTTTTAACTTATCTTGGCTTTCAGCGTGCCTTCGTCACTGAGCTTAATCATTTCTAGCTTTGGGCTTATAGTGAGAGATGTGCAAATTCTCCTTTCAGTTGAACACTTAGGCCATTGTGAGGTTGACTGACCTGATTTCAATATTGTTGTGTCTCAGAACAGGGAGGCCCATGGAGAGGGAGAGAGACAGGACACCTCTGGTCACTGAAGCACTCAACACACACAACATTTATCTTTTGTCTGTTATCTTGTATGGTCGTAGTTGGTGGCATCCCAGAACAATGACAGTAATACTACCAAAGAGGACTGACCACTGATCACTATAACAAGCATAATATCATGAAAAAGTTTAAAATATTATGAGAATAATCAATGTGTGACACAGAGACACTAAGTGGACAGATGCTATTGGAAAAATGATGCCCATAAGTTGGTTGACACAGAGTTGCCACAGTCCTTCAGTTTGTAAAGAACACAGTATCTGCGAAGTGCAATGAAGGGAAGGGCATTAAAGAGGTCAGCCTGTGAATGGTCAGATGTGGACAGACATGCAGATATCTGGGGGAAGGCATTCCAGGTAGAGAGGAGAGTGAACGCAAAGGCCCAGAAGTAGGCACATTCCTGTCAGAGGGGCCACGTGGTTGGAAGGAATGAATAAAGGGGGATTTATATAAAAGAAGACTGGAGAGCTTAGATCCTGCAAGGCTTTGTACATCAAGGTAAGGGATCCTGGATTTCACTCAGAGTGAGTTACAGGAACACGGAAGGGCAATGAGCAGAGCAGGGGCATGATCTGACTTATAACTTAAAAGGATCGCTGTGGCTGTCCTGTGAGGAATGGAACGCAGGTGGACAAAGTTGAGGATCCACTGAGAGAACCCAGAGGGGGCAGATGGTGGTGATCTGGATGGGGACAGAAACCACAGATGTGCTGAGATGTGATCAAATTGGGATATTTCAAAAATAAACTTGACAGGATTTGATGTGAGGTGCAAGAGAAAGAAATCAAAGGATGATCCACAGGTTTGGGGCCAGAAGAACTAGAAAAATGAAGTTACCAGTTAACGAGATTAACGAGATGGGACCAACTCAGATGGAGCAGGTTTCAAGGGATAGAGCTCAGGGATCTGATTTGGCACATGATTGATTTGAGTTGCCCTTCCGACACCCAAGCAGGGGTGCGGTCTAATGAAGAATACATTTGGGAGTTAACAGCATATTGGTGATATTGAAAGCCTTGAGTCTAAATGAAGTCACCTAGGAGTTAGGATGGATGGAGGGGGACAGAACCAGGGGCTCAAAGGTGAGGGGGATGAGACTACAGTCAGGGAGATTGGAGGAAAGCGGAGGGCATGGTGTTAATATGAGCCAAGGGAGGACATGTTACAAAGCGGGAGAGATTAGCTATGTCAAATCCTACTGCCAAGTTTACTGTCTTTACCATGATCTGTAATATGCCAGTGGCATTCTATTCTGTAAATTCATGATAATGATTTTATGTATACTTAGAAATCATTAAGCATGAAACATCACACAACTAATTCTTGAGCAGTTAGCATTGCACTAAACACATAGGCTGTATGTGACACCATCATAAAAGACAAGCCCTGTGACCATTTGGGATGCATTATACACATGTGGATAAAATAAACAGGATGTTCACCCAGCTTCAAACTTATGAACGAATTCTTTTTAAAAATTCAATTATAAATTTATTTATTGCTTGGAACCTTTAAAGTGTTTTCACACAGAAATAGATTATACAGGATAGCTCTGCCCAAAGCTAGGCAACCAAAGCTATCATATAGCTAAAATATGATTAAAAAATTTGTCTTTATTATTTTTACTGACTTGGAACTAGTGATCCATTTAGTCTCTGTATGCCTCAGCTTTTGTGGAACATAAGCATGTATCTGATTTCTGTTACGTGCTATCATATTGCTAGTGGTCACAGGCTTATTTTTATGAGATGAGGAAACACCTCAATCTTATATAGTGCTGTTTCAAATATTTAAGGAGAGGTAGCTCTCTGCTGTGCAATAAATGCACAGTGGGTGATTAAAAATGAAAAAGTGAGTGAAGTTCCAGTGTATTCAGTCACCTCCTGATGCCAGCATTCTTCCCCCTCCATGTGTCCTCTGGACCTTCGAGAAACTCGGTGTTGCTTTACTGTGACTTTTCAGTCCTCTTTCCCTCTGTCCAGTTTAAACGTATCCTGCTCGTTTCACCAGCATAAACACATTCTTGATTTGGGGGCAGGAAAAGTGAAGATCACTAAGGATGTTTGGCCCAACTTTATACTTCTCCAGACATGACCCCTCTGCCCCTAAAAATTGCTCCAACAATGGTATCTTTGCAGGTTGCTGTGCGCTGACATGCTCTTGGGACCGATATCCCTGTGTGAGTGAAGATGAACAATACAGCATCTGTGAATGACTAACGTAGAAAACATGGGGAAAGATGCCAGGCTGGTTTTCGGTGCTGATGGTTGTGGTGTGACACTCTTAAGGCACTCTGAGAGGTGCCCGAGGGAAGAGTTTAATTGCATGTTTGTGCAGTAACTATTGGACAATTGTCAAAGGGTAGCTCTGTCATTCTAGTTGTCCTGGAAACGTATAAGAAATTCTATCAGGTTCCTGTTTCGCAACGAAATCAATTTCATCTAATTGAGTATTTACTATAAGTGGTGAGTGTACGGGTGTGTCATAGAGAAAGATGGGGGAAACTTGGAGGAAAGCTCAGAAGCTAAAACAGAAAGAGTATGAATCATTACATTTCAGGAAGTAATCCATATACTATTTTTGCTGTCTTGATTTGGTGATATTGAACCAAGCAGTATAAACATATTCAACTATTTTGCAAGACTTCCTTTTCTCTGCATAACATTAACAGGTCGTTAGTAGACTTAATCGGCATTGTATGAAGAAATTTTACCTGGAACTTGAAAGCACTGACATGTCTTTTAGGCTTATTTAATGGCAATGAGCCAACTCAGCTGAAGTAAGAAATACATAAATTTTACAGGGCCCGAAACAGAGTCTATCAGAGTACTGTTTGAATATTTCAGTATTGTGAAATTTAGCCTTTATTGTTGACTGATGTGGGTTGTGGGAAGTTTGATTTTACACAAGTACAACCCGGGATAACTGGGCTCTTTGTTGGTTGTACGTGTGTGTACAGAGGCTGAGACTTTCGATCCTTGTTATAATCTTTGAGTTACATATTTGGAAAGGGCAGGAAAAAAGCATTTGTTTTTGAAACCTATTTTTAAAACCTGTGTCCGTTGTGAAAATATAGGCTTAAGTGTACTGGAAAGTCAAGTGAGCGGAGATCAGTGACATTCTATTGAAAAAGCTAACAGAATCTCCAAATTTGGGAATTCTGTGGATGCATGTAATTGACCGAGTAAAACTCTCTTTGCTCCATTTTGGGATTTTTTCCCCCATCAGTTTGGACCATCAGGCCCTAGAAACAGTGTGTGAATAAATGCTGGTTAGTGTGATAGGCCTTAGGCAAAGTGGTATAAAAATTTCGTCTTCGATGCTGTGTCCCCTTGATTGTAGTCTTCTGCCCACACCAATCATATTTTAAGGACAAAATCCTTCCCCCTTTTGTTCATTGAGTTTTAGACAGAGAAGAAAGGAACAAGACAGAGATGAAGAGAGTGAAAGAAAAACATCAATTTGTTGTTCCTCCTATTTATGTCATCATTGGTTATTTATGCCATCCTGACCAGGGATTGAACCCTCAACCTCAGAATATTGGGACGACACTCTAACTGACTAAACTACCTAGCAAGGGCTGAAGGCCAACCTCTTTTAAAAGAACTTCCTAGATATAATGGCTATAAGTTGTATTAAGTTCCTGTCTTATTCTTTTTTTTTTTTTTTTTTTTTTTTGTATTTTTCTGAAGTGAGATACAGGGAGGCAGAGAGACAGACTTTTGCATGGGCCCGACCGGGATCCACCTGGCATGCCCACCAGGGGATGATGCTCTGCCCACCTGGGGCGTTGCTCCATTGTAACGGGAGCCATTCCAGCTCCTGGGCCAACTTTGCTCCAATGGAGCCTTGGCTGTGGGAGGGGGAAAGAAAATAGAGAGGAAGGAAAGGTGAAAGAGTGGTGAAGCAGATGAGCTCTTCTCCTGTGTGCCCTGGCTGGGAATTGAACCCAGGACTTTCACACACTGGGCTGATGATGCTCTACCACTGAGCCAGCCAGTGCCTGCTTTATTCTTGTAGAACTGTCTCTTCTTTGTTATCTAAGCAACATTTATCTTTTTCCCTTGTATGTAACCTTTTGTTTCTTTCTGACTTTTCACTCAACCTCCTCTCTCTCTATTTTTCTTTTCTTTTATTACCTCTGCCCCCCACTTATGCTGAGATGGAAGGGGCCAGAAAGATAGAGATTAACACTCTGATAGAATATGGATAAACCATATAACAGTATGGAATCTAGGAAAATTCATGAAAAATGTACCACTGGGGAAATGCAGTTTCAGTATGTTGGCTTCACATGCGTTTTTCTGGTTCCTTTCATGTTGCAGGGATCCAGGGGCCTTGACCATGTTTTAGCCTTCCTGCACCACAGTGTCATTTCACAGAGGGCTCAAAGAATAGCATAATTTCCGTGTTTCAAGTTCAGTCCTTGTCTGATATATGTCATCTTTATAACGACTTAGAAAATGGCCACTGAACTTGGATGCTGTTATACAGATTTATTCAGTGATAGAGAAGTGGTTATGTAAACTATGTTGCATGTAGCTACTCAGTGAGATATTGATGTCTATGAAGTGAGATACTGATGACTTCAAAATGCCTTGGAACATGCCTATGTTATATGAAAATAATTGAAAGCAGATTTAATGACTGTAGCTTTTAATAAAGCTAAAAATTGAATACATGCACATTGTTAAAAAAACTGTTTTACAGACTGTGAATAATTTTTTTATTCTTATTTTTTCAACTGTATATAATACTTTTATGATGAAAAAAACCTTCCAAAGTGAATGCAACCAGGGGAGGCAACTCTGACCCCAGTGGTATGCCTCTTCCTTCTTGCCCTGTTGATGCTGTCCACCTCTACTAACTCTGTTGCTCCCTGTTTTGGATTTTAAGCTTTTGTTTCTACTAATAGAAAATCAGTTTATTCTTTCTTTTTTAAATTGAATTTATTGGGTGACACTGGTTAACAAAATGATACAGGTTTCAGGTGCACAGTTCTACAACACATCTTATTTTTTTTTTTCCTTTTTCCTGAAGCTGGAAACAGGGAGAGACAGACAGACTCCCGCATGTGCCCGACCGGGATCCACCCGGCACGCCCACCAGGGGGCGATGCTCTGCCCCTCCGGGGGTCGCTCTGCGGCGACCAGAGCCACTCTAGCGCCTGGGGCAGAGGCCAAGGAGCCATCCCCAGCATCCGGGCCATCTTTGCTCCAATGGAGCCTTGGCTGCGGGAGGGGAAGAGAGAGACAGAGAGGAAGGAGGGGGTGGGGATGGAGAAGCAAATGGGTGCTTCTCCTATGTGCCCTGGCCAGGAATCGAACCCGGGTCCCCCGCACGCCAGGCCGACACTCTACCGCTGAGCCAACCGGCCAGGGCCTTACAACACATCTTCTGTACACTGTATTGTGTGTTCACCACCCCAAGTCAAGTTTCTGTTTGTCCATCACCATTTATCCCCTCCTAGACCTTCCTTGCCCCCCCACAATCAGCACAGTTGTTCATGTCCGTGACTTTTTTCTCTTTATTATTTTTTGCTCAATCCCTCTACCCTCACCAGTGCCCCTCTGACAGCTGTCAGCCTGCTCTCTATGAGTCTGTCTCTATTTTACACTTTCAAAAGAGCAAGAAAAAGCTGTACACTTCATTAGTCTGTATAAAAATAGCTTTCACATGCAATGGCGTAGTCCCCAAATAGAAGGAAAGACATGGGAAGGTAAGCAAGCTGTTTACTTGTAGAGGTGCTTTGTAATATATGGTGTTCAGATACTGCTTCCTGTAAGAAATACTATTCTTTTTAAGTTATAAGAATTAAGTCTTTTTTTTTTCCTTAAGGCTGCTTTATAAGAATTTTTAATTAACGTGTGGTTAAACTTAGGTCATCCATTACTTGGAAATATGTTCAAGGACTTTGAAAGCCTTTTTTTAGAAACCATGAAATAGATTCTGCTTCCAATTGTTTCCAACAAAAACAATAGATTAAAAACATTATTGCATGTTGTCTTGCTCACTGAAAAGATATACTCTGGGGAGACCTTGAAAACTTGCTTCTTTAACAGACTCTAAATATAGCATGATTTAATTACCTGTGTTCTGTACAGAATATGCAAATGTATTACTTCATCTTTCTTTCCACATGAAATGAGAAATATATATATTTTACAAAGAAAAATATGGATATTAGATTTAGAAAAATCTCACCTTTATCAATACTTATAATAGTTTAACTATGAGATGTAACTGTGGGATTTTTCTTTTTTGTATTTATGTAGATACCTCTATTTTTCTTAGGCCAAAAAAATAAGCCTCCGCCAAAACAAAAACCAAATGCCATCTCCATATAACTATAGAATTTCTGAAAAACTAAGTTACATGAAATGTGTTTCAAGTTTGTTTATTAGTTGAAGGTTAGACTGTATATTATTATGGAATATTTTATATCAAAAGATGAATATAAATATAAATATATATATATAATGTAAGCATCTTAAATATTAGATAATAGCCCTTGATTTCTCAGATATATGCAAAGGTAGACACCACTTGAATCTCCAATAAGGATGCAAAAATTAGTCTATGCTTTCCCAGAATAATGTTCTCAGCCATATAGGCTTTTAGTTAGAATAACAAGTATAATATTCTTCACAGGAGGGCTATAAGATCATAATAGGGTGATTTGCTATGAAATTTTCTGCTTATGGGAATTAGCTTTTATGCTGCAGTAATGCACATTGTTAAAAACTGTTTTACAGACTGTGAATATTTTTTTTATTCTTAGTTTTTCAACTGTATAATACTTTCATATATTATATATACATAAATATCACAATACAGTGAAATTTAGCATGTTTAACACACTATACATGAAAACATAAGTACCGTTCTTTCTCATGTTAATAGGAAATTGTCATTTTGTAGGCCAAGAAGTGCTTGGATATTGACAATATTATATGGCTCAACCCAGTAGTATCATTAGATGAGAGCTGTACTGAAATATTCTTGTGGAATAATGTACTAATATGGTATGGTTTTCAAGAAGTTGTTTGCTCCTTTGTTGGATTATCAAGCATCCTAGAAATATTATCTCATGCATTGGATCCATGGGAACATTTTTATGATTGTCGGTAATTACTTGGACAAGTGTCTTATCAATGCTTGGTGTTAAAGCTGATTATAGTTCCAGAAAGCCAGATGACATTGAGACATTAACTTCTTATAATTCAAGAACGCACAAATTCATCATAGAATGCTGCGGACTCTGATTCTAAAGCCATCGTTGTCATGGAAACTAAGATTTTCATATTTATGAGTAATTACCTTTATCATCTCCATGAGTATAAGCCTCTTAGAACTCTATTTCTTAAGTATAAGCTTATACTTTTGATGGTAACTATATACTCAACTTCCTTTCCTTTTTCACATTCAATTATTGACTATAAACTGAAGAGCAAAATTGAGTATGAATCCAACCAAGAGCTGCTATTTCTATTGTAGGTTTTAAATTTGGAAGCCCTTCCTTAATCTTTCAGATAATAATAATGTATTATTAGGATTAAATGCATAGGACCCAGCATTCACTCACCCTAACCTAAACACTTCAACTTATTTATCAGTTCTCAACATGATTTGATTGTCCACAAAAGTTGCCTTTAATGGAAAAGTTATTTCTTATAATTGATGAGGTGATTGTTTAGTCACACAATATGGTATATACAGAAGTAATTTTCATGAAGGTATTGGTTAAATAATCTGATGGCCAGAATTGATGTTGAAATTGCAGAGACTTTTAAATCTATGACAGTGCACTTGCCAAGGGCATTCAAGTTCATGTGGATGTTGACCAAGAGAACTTGTACAAAAATATAAAATAAATTTACAAGAAGAACCTCATGGTAGACTCATTCTCAGAATGATTCAACATACTCTCAGTTCCATCTCAAGCTTCTGTTGCTATAATCACAGCTCTGTGATAACTACTTACAACCCACACATTGCTAGACAGAACTGTTTATAAGTCTACATTTGCTTCTTTTGTATTTAAATAATTTGTGGACCTTATCCAAGAGTCTGGGTAATGTTGCACCTCATCATTGACAAGCAAAGGAATAGGCTAAAATATGATGGAGCTGGTCATGAAGGCTATATTAAGTCAATTGTTGGAGGTTTAGTTTGCTTTTAGTCAATAAATTATTTTACTTAGTGGGATGGAGTCTAAAGGTATGTTTTATCTTTTCTCATCTGTATTGCTCATGCTTTTACTTCTCTTACTTCCCCATTGCCTAACACCATAATTGATACTTTTTTTTGAATAAATAAATGTGTTGAAGAAATGTCTGTAAAATATGAAAATATACTTTGGATTCATTTATAATATATCTAAATTCTCCCCCCTCCTTGATTTATACTGGCATTAGTTTTCCCTAGGATTCATGAGGCTAGAGATCACTGAGCCTGTGCTTACCATGTGTATCTCCCTATCTTAAGAGAGTTCCAGACATTTTTAAATTGCTAAGTTTTATTTCTGTCTTTTTACTTCTTTTGTGCTTAAAATTATTTAGTTAAATACCATTTTCCTGCAAATGCTCAATATATTGAATGATAAAACACTAAAACCATTGAGGATTTTAGATGACAAAAAACAAAGAAGTCTGCTCTCAGTGTTTTTATTCATATTGCTCTTGAAATACTGGGCAACGTAATAAGAGGTGAAAACTAATAAAACATAGCTATTGAAAGATTCAGAGATAAAATGTCATTATTTGTAAACTATAAATTTACTTGATTTGGTTTTCCAAATAGTAAAGAAAATCAATAAAACAACAGAAATTATAAGAGCAGTGATTAGGAATAGTATAGAGCAGTTGCTCTCAAGATGTGGTCCCAAGACAATCTCAGAGGTTTGATGAGGTCAAAGCTATTTTCTTAATAATACTAAGATTTTTTTTTGCCTTTCCACTCCCATTGTCTCATGAGTGTACAGTTAAGCAGAAGCATATATTAAAATCTGTTTTTTATTAAGCCAGACATTTAAGAGGAGATTTATAAAATTATGAAACAATATTCCTCTTCTCACTGAATGTTTTTTTTGTTTTGGAAAGTAGAACTATCTTTCATAAAAGTAAGTTACTTATGTTAACTTGTAATGTGGTTATTGTTATTTTTGCATGAATTAATCAAAACATTTAGAAATTAGAAATTCAAACAGACAGTAACTATCAATAATTATAACACATGTACAAAAGCTCATTAATGTCTTCAATAGTTTTTGAGACTGTAAAGTGGGTTTGAGATTTAAAAAGTTGAGAATTGCTAGTACAGAGAATGGGGAATAAACAGCAATCACCAGTTACAATTTAAAATGGAAAAAATAAAATACTTAAGAATACCTTACAGACCTATGTGAAGTATATAAAAATACTCTATTTTACAATATAAAAAGGGACTTAATAAATGGAAATTCATACCATGTTCTTTAATGGACAGTTTTATTATTATAATAGTGTTCATTCTCCTTAATTATTTTATAGATTTCATATATGCAAACAACAGATATGTTAAACCTGTGGAAATGAAAATTTCTATAAAATTTAACTAAATGATTCTAAAGTTTATGAAAAAAACATTTTTAAAAGAAGCATAATAAGGGAGACCTGCCTTATCGGATATTAAAATTACAATAGAGAATCAGATAAAGAGAATCAATTAACTCAAAAGTAGGTTCAGTGTACTGTGAATATATGTATATGTATATGTATATGTATGTTTGTGTGCAATTACTGTATGATAAAGACACATTAGTGTTCAGTTTCACTCACAATAAAAGATATACATAGAGATTAATAATTCTTATCATTTTGATAAACATAATATATTAATAATAGAAGTTGTAGATAGCTCAACACTTGTAAATTGTTGGGAGCAATTTGAAATTATAACAACCTTCTTGGATACTTACATATCAAATGCTTCAAAATATTTATAATCTTTAATATGGCAATTTTATTTCTAGGAATCTCTCTTGAGGAAATATTCAGAAATGAGAAAATATTTGTACACAAATATGTTCATGGCACCATTTTTTATGATCAGACAAATTTTAGAATAACATTTTCTCTATGTATCAAGTAAGATTAAATAAATATGGTAATGACAAGAAAAACTGCAGGCAGAATAGTAATTAAAAACAGAGAATATATTTCATATATCATATTTCCTAAATCCAACTATGTAAAAAGTATAGCAAAAACCAGGAGTAGAGACCTTAATACATTAATACTGGTTATCTCTGGATTCTGGAATTATGAATCATTTTTATTATCCTCTTTATACCTTTCTGTATTTTTCTAATTGTTTTGCAATGAACATTTGTTATTGTTAAAGTAAATAAAGCATTGCAATTCAATTAACTTGATACACAACTATTGAAGTTTTAATGTGTAAATGAAAATACATGAGATGAATGATACTTTACACTGCATTTCAGCTGCGGATTGCCTGCTTTTCTCCTTTTGACAGTGATTTCTTGGGTAGTGACTCCGTTATTAACACAGTGTAGTTTTTGTCCATTTGCCTATAAACTGTATAACCTTAAACAAGTCACCTTACTTTTTTGGTCCTTAGTTTCTTTGTCTAGCAAATGAAGTTTCTTCTCATTTTAAAGTCAGTAAATTAAGTGAAGAAATGTCTTATCCAAACAATTTCTTCGTCTCTCTTTTACTACACATTTTCTTCTGACGTATTCTCTTCTAAGTTTAGTGTTTGTGGAGCTGCCCCTTCCCTCCCCCAAAATCTGATGACTGAAGAAGGGATTAAAATGTCATCATCTGTCTGTCTGTCTGTCTGTCTGTCTATCAGTACTCAAGGCAGCATCTAGATCCAGGGTAGTCAACCTTTTTATACCTACCATCCATTTTTGTATCTCTGTTAGTAGTAAAATTTTCTAACCGCCCACTGGTTCCACAGTAATGGTGATCTGTAAAGTAGGGAAGTAACTTTACTTTATAAAATTTATAAAGCAGAGTTACAGCAAGTTAAAGCATATAATAATAATAATTACTTACCAAGTACTTTATGTCAGATTTTCGCTAAGTTTGGCAGAGTAAATATTTATAAAAAAACTTACTATAGTTAATCTATCTTTTTATTTATACTTTGGTTGCTTCGCTACCACCCACCACGAAAGCTGGACCGCCCACTAGTGGGTGGTAGAGACCAGGTTGACTACCACTGAATCCTAGTGTCCCTATGTGAATATTACTGACTGATTGTCATTAGGGGGTGTTTGGTGATACTATCACAAAATTTATACAAACCTGTAGAGATTCAAAGAGTTGAGATAGAAATGGACTGACTGAAGTTTGATATTGAGTTGCTGTTGCCTTTTCCTTCTCCTCTTAGCCTGTTTGGTTGGACCTCTCCACAGTTACATACCTCCCAGGCTTGGATAACATATGTTTAACATTCAAAATGATTAGGACTTTGGAAATACTGGTGTTTTTTACAAAGCTATTATATATAATTTAAATTGTATTTTGCCATCTGATATTTTAATTCTGTGGTGTTTACTAAAAATGCATTGCTACATTTCATTGTTAATATAAGTCACTAAATATGTTAATAAGTGATGATATGAATGCATATGCAATATGATAAGCTTTATGCAGCTCTCTCCTCTTGATATAAAATAGAATTGAATTTATTAAATTGCTTAGTGTTAAGTTGTGACCTATATTTTATACTTTCAGTAGAAAAGCAAACCTTAGAATTGAATCTCTTTGTCCAATTTGCTTTCATGAGTGGAATATATGCTGTTTGACGCCTCCTTGTAATTCATGTGTACTGATGAATTTCTTTTTAAACTTTGCAGCAAATAGTGGCAGCAATAAATGCAGGGATTATACCGTTAGGAAACACCTCCAATCAAATCAGTCACTGGGACTTGGGAAGTTCCTTCTTCTTTGCTGGCACTGTTATTACAACCATAGGTAGGAGACAACTTATTTTGTTTTTTCATTTTGATACAGCTTGTGAGCTAAAATTTATTTGTTTGAATTTTTATTTTTTTTACAGTTGGTCAATATTGTCTACTCAAGATAGAAAACTAGAGTTTAGTCAACTGATTTTGAAAAGAGAGTTTCAAGGTTTGAATAAAGGAATGATGGAAATGAATTGTCATTTCAGAATACTGAGTGAAATTTAAAATTCATATGAAACTCGAGAGCAGTGCAGATATTGTTTGACTAATAGAGAGGAGCTTCATGAACTGGCTTAAAATTCTGATTTGTGTGTGTGAGAGGGCAAGTAGTTTTAAATTTTCCTACATCTTTGATTCTTTAGTTGTAGAAAGAAAGGATCGGAGTACCATTTTGACTTCTTTCATGATTTGATATCAACTTTTTCAATTTATAAATTTTAACTCTACATTTCAACAGATTATTCCTATTCTATTATAATTTCTTCAGGGCTTTTCTTTCTATACATTATGTGTTTTTAATAGTATATCTATCTACCTATATATAATCTGTGCATAGTATATTTTATATACTATACATCATGTATAATATATAATAGGATATATATTATATTATATTATATATCATATATAATATATATAATTAATGCTGAACTATGCAGATTACAAAAACAATGAAAGCTTAAATTTTTGCTGTTTTTTCTTTTAATCGTGTTGTTTGTTATAATGTTCAAAGGGTAACATAGTGGAATGTCGTCTCTTTTTCAGACTTGAGCATGCATATACTCAGTACCTCTAGACAGCAGAATGGGTACATGTAGATGACTTCTCTTCTTAGTCAGTCATTCAGTACCCAGGAAATATTCGGAGGACATAAATGCAGACCCCATAGTGAAAGCCATGCTAGCCATGCTGTGGGGACCAGGTGGGGTTATAGTTGTCCTGCTTAATGGAAAGAGGTCAGTTTAAAGCAAGGGTCCCCAAACTACGGTCCGCGGGCCGCATGCGGCCCCCTGAGGCCATTTATCTGGCCCCCGCCACACTTCTGGAAGGGGCACCTCTTTCATTGGTGGTCAGTGAGAGGAGCATAGTTCCCATTGAAATACTGGTCAGTTTGTTGATTTAAATTTACTTGTTATTTATTTTAAATATTGTATTTGTTCCCATTTTTTTTTTTTTTTTTACTTTAAAATAAGATATGTGTAGTGTGCATAGGGATTTGTTCATAGTTTTTTTATAGTCTGGCCCTCCAAAAGTCTGAGGGACAGTAAACTGGTCCCCTGTGTAAAAAGTTTGGGGACCCCTGGTTTAAAGCATACTTTTCAAGAAGGGGAAGGAAATGAACTCACCACAATTATAAAGGAATTTTAAGTGGAAGAAAATGTATATGCAAAACCAAGTTCTGCCCTTCCACACGTGCTTGCGATGAAATTTCCTCTTGTGGGCTTGAGCTCTGATTTTGGAGTATGCATTAAGATTCTAAAATTTGTAATTATATTCTCTGATGTCACTGACAAAGGACAAAGGAAGTGTATAAGGTTTTCAAATCAGTACTTGATACCAAAGTCTTAAATAAGAAAACGTGTGTAATTTATGGATGAACTTTCGCTGAAAATTTTCCTTGGAGAGGAATTCGTAGTGACCTGTCATTATGTGAATCCTCCTTAATGCCTCCTTGTGCAAGATCACTTGCCTGGGGACTAACTACTTTAGCATGTTGATTTTTGCCTTTGTTAAGAGGTCAAGGAGCTATGTTTACTCTTCCATTTCCATTAGCTAGGTCAAAAAGTTGTGTGGCTGTGAAAATCTGAGAATGGCAACCTTGATTTCTAACCATAATAACAGGTTAACTTCAGAGCTTAGACATCTTGGTCATTTCTACTATGGAAATGACTGTTTATTGTGTAAACTACTTAGAGTCTGGAAGAGAAAACGGCTCACAGACTGAGTGAGAATGGTTTGTTTCTGCCCAATGAAAACTCAAAAGTCCAAGTTATAACTCATCATGACCACCACGAAATTATTCCGCAAGAGACTCGGTCATTATACAGACTTACTGTTGCACTGTATGTTTATAAACAGTCTCATTTTTTGAATCCCCAATTCAGTCAGTTTTGCAGACATATCCTTCAACACATGAAAAAAAATAAACCATTATTACCAGCCTTATCCCAAATTATAGCCATTAAGCACAGTAACTGATTATTTAGGTTGTTTAGGTAGCTGCCTCACAGCCCAGCTCTCCTACTGTTCTATCTCAGACTTTAGTCTTAGGTGGGTTAAGTCATTCCAGGCCATCCAAATTTATTTCATGATCTTTTACTACTAGGTCAGGGTCACCTCTTCTGACCTTGGACTAGATATGATCTAAAGCTGGCTAAATATTTTGGCCTCTTTCATAGGTGTGCATTTGGCATCCAAATCATAATTCAATGAAATTTAAAGTGTAATTACTAATGATACTAATGACAATAATTGTGTGAACCTCAAAGTGGTTTTCAGCAATCATAGAAACTGTAACCTCTAGCACTAGCTATGTTGTATTAATCATTTAAAAATAGGACTTGAAACAGTTTTGGAGAATAAATTGCAGTGGGTTTTATTAGGTGCCTGGTACGGGCAGTGCTTCATGGAGCTGCATTGGCTACAGTGATCCAAGCTTTTTATATTCAATGTTATCCATTTGCTGAAGAAACCAAAGTGACACTTAACTATTCATTGGAAGTATGCCCAAGGGAAATTCAATTACACAAAATGGAATATGAACATTTAAGGACTAATTTTAGAGGCTCTCTTCCTATGTCTATACACTTTTTCCAAAATCATGCCCTTCCAAACCCTTCAGAAATTCCATTCCACAGTTGTACAGACTAAAATCCATTCTTCCCTAGTCTTCTTCTCTCATACCTCACTTTTAGTTCCTCAGTCAATCCTGTTAGCTCTGCCTTGAAATGAAATCCGTAATTTAACTACTGTTCGCCATTCAAACTGCCACCATCATGATCTGGTCCAAGCCAACATCATCTTGGTGTCAGCGTCCTCACAGAAAGGAAACTTCTGCTCAGAACCTCCTGTGGTTTCCAACTCAATCAGTGAAAGCCATGCTTCGTGGCCTCTCTCACCATTGATGGAAGTTCTATGAGGTTAAGGGATTTTTATGGGTTTGAATCATTTCTGTATTCCCAACACCTGACACATAGTGGGTGCTTAATAATTATTTTTGGAATTAAAAACAAATAGGCATTCTACAAGGTATGAACTGTGGCTTATTAGAAATGACAGAGCACTAAATTGATACTTATTGTCCTAAATTCTTAGTTCTTTCAATAGATTTCATTGCTAACTTTTGTTCATTTGTTGATTCAAAAAATAATAAAACAGAATCACTTTGCTACTGTAATGATAAAAGATAAATTACTTGAGCTTAAGTTGCACACTGACCAGTCAAGAGGCCAACAGTCTGATAATTATTTACCATAGAGTGTATCAGGTACATTTAAGAGCATTTAATGGTAATGGATAGAAGTGACACTTAATATAGATACTAGGGTAGGTGAGTGGGTGAAGAAGCAGCAAGGAATACTTTCTTTTCCTTAGTAGATGTCCTAGTTGGGACTGGAAAGAGAATTAAGAATTTTCCAAGTGAATAAAGGTGGAAAGGGGACGTTTGAGGCATTGGGAGTTCATGTGGACAAGATCAGGGGTCAGAGACAGTATGTTCTGTTGGAGAGTTGCAAGTTATCAAGAACTGTTGTTTGTCCTTGAAAGGATCCATGTTCAGGACCATGTAAATTAGTAAGTCAGTGTAAGTAGCTCCTGTTGGATCAGTGCTATTTCTGCCACTGCCGAGGGTGGAAAGGACACAGTCCTTTGGAAAAAGGTCCTTTTTTTGGAAAAAGTGTGCAGACCAATTTGCAAGGTAAAATTTACACATATTAAATAACTGAAGAATAACAGAAGCAAGTATAATCACATGTTACATGGAACCAGGATTTAAGTCCTATAAGAATTGAGAAAAAGAAAGAACATGTGGGATGGAATTGGGAGGAAAGGCTTAACTAGAGAAGTTGAATGTGAGCTATGCTTTGAAGAAAAAGTTTTGGTTTCCACTGATGGGTGGGAAAGAGCTTCCAAGTCTGTGAGATGCGTAAGCAAAAATACAAAGACAGGAACAAACTTGATTTATTTTGAGAATAGGAAAGTAAGTATTTGAGTAGACTGGAGGAATTATTTAAAGGAATAGTGGGAAATATTATTGACTGTTCCAGATGGGAAAAATACAATTGAATATACTTAGATTTTTATGAATTTTGGACCTACTATAAGACAGAGCATCAATTTTTTTTTCTATTTTGGCAAGTGAAGGGACAAGTTTAAAGTGACATTAGAAGATGCATCTGTCAGGAAGAGGACACTCGGAGAGTGACAGCTGAGAGGGTAATTAGGGGTTATGTCAGTGACCCACAAAAGCAACTTGAGAGTATGGACTTGGATGATTAGAATTGCTGTTGAAGGATGAGAAACAAAATGTTAAAATAATTAGAGGCAAGAATCAACAGGCCTTGGTGACTAATACAATGAAGAGAGAGGAGTCAAAGTGTTGAATATCGAAATGTATATTTCAACAGCGAGTTTGACATTCATAGAGAGTGCTAGTCTACCCTGTGAAGAGAAAGGAAGAAAAAGACATGGCCAAGATTTTATGTTGTGTTATATTAGGAACCTTTGTTTTAGTAGGTTCCTCCTCCTTAATTTTTATTTGTTTATTCTTTAATTGACACAAACTAGGATTACAACTGGGCAAGCTTCCTCTTGGAGCTCACATCGGGGTTGAAGAGACCAAAAATCAATTATTAGTACATGAAAAAATAAGACTATTATTGATAGCCATGATTGCTACACAAGAAGTTCCTGTGCAATGATAGTGGATAGTAGAGCAGAGTAGGGAGAGGAGGTTTTCTGAAAGAAACTGATTCAAGACCTCTGAGCAGGTGACATTGAAGCTGAAACCTGAAAGATAGGGGGGAAAAAAGCCATTAGGTAAAGAAGAGTGCAAAGATGAGTTCAGGCAGAAGGCTCAGCAATGGCAGAAACCCTGGGAGGGGAAGATTTAGGCATATTCAAGGAATATAGATGGGTCCATGTGGCAGGAGCTAGAAGAAACAAGGTTAGCAAGATTAACAAGAGCCAGACCATATAGGACCTGGTAGATGAAGGCAGAACTCTTAATTCAATGGGAAGCCATGGAAGATTAAAGCAGAAAAGAGGTGCGATGTGACTCAGGCTGCCATTGGGAGGGCAAAGGAGGAAGCAGGGAGACCAGGGAGAAGGTTGTTGCATTCATCCACAGACAAGAAGATGTTGACTGGAACTCAGGAGGGTGACAAGAGGACAGATATGTGATTAAAGAAAGGAAGTTCATTGATGGAGATATACTTACCTCTGAGAATACTGTCATAGGGGCATTAGTGTCTTACACTTGTTATTTTAAAGCTAATAGGAAATCACTTATATTGTAGGGGAGACTGTTGACAAAATGATGGAATGGACAACCGTATTCTATTTTGAGGTCCATTTAAAGATTGGAATAAAATGTCAGATGATTTTATTACCTGAAGGCATTAAATAGAATAAAATTTTCCCCAGTAGAAAGTAAAGTGGAATGCCAGGGCTGAGATCTGCCCAAGCTTATCATTCAATCCTCATGATCTCTGAGTGTCAGATGGCATTACAAGAACACTGCCATGGTGTGCAGCAGTTTTAAGGTCCGAAAGCATTGCATTAAGTTTTATGGAAAGCATTTCCTTGGAGTAGCTGTTCTCACGGTTACATAGCACTCTTGTTTTTTTTTTACCACTTGAGGATAGAGATTGTATTTAGTTATGTAGTTTCTATGTTTAGTCTTTCTCTTATTTTGAACCAGCCGCGTGGACCTGTAATTTGCTTTTGCCTAGGTTGAATTGCTGAAGCTGTTATGACAATTGTCAGATTGACTGCGAGCCCATATTTTGCCTGTTTAGCATAATGCTTAATGACTAGAAAAACAAAACAAAATTTAAAAAATAAGAAAAACATTAAAAGTTTGGAGTAATTTTGGCCCTGGCCAGTTGGCTCAGCGGTAGAGCGTCGGCCTGGCGTGTGGGGACCCGGGTTCGATTCCCGGCCAGGCCACATAGGAGAAGCGCCTATTTGCTTCCCCCCCCCCCCCTTCATCTCTGTCTCTCTCTTCCCCTCCGGCAGCCAAGGCTCCATTGGAGCAGAAATGGCCCGGGCGCTGGGGATAGCTCCTTGGCCTCTGCCCCAGGCGCTAGAGTGGCTCTGGTCGCAAAAGAGCGACGCCCCAGAGGGGCAGAGCATTGCCTCCTGGTGGGCAGAGCTTCACCCCTGGTGGGCGTGCCGGGTGGATCCCGGTCGGGCGCATGCGGGAGTCTGTCTGACTGTCTCTCCCCGTTTCTAGCTTCAGAAAAATTAAAAATTAAAAAAAAAAAGTTTGAAGTAATTTTAACAAAGAGGTCTAGGTTTTTCTCTGGATTTTTACCTTCTTTTTAGAAGAGATCAATTTTGGAAGCGCAGAGGGTATACTGCTAGCCATGAAGCCTCTAATATCTTCAGCAGAGAGCCGAGCACCTTTCTGTTGGCTATGGTAGAAAATTACAGCTTAAAGGATGAGGAAAAAATTGTAAGAGTATTTTCTGTTCAAGTTTGTGATCTCACGAAGCCACTGTCTCACTTGGAAATGAATACACCTGAAACAGTGGTGTGGAATTCGACAGTAAGCATTCTCCCAGGGGATGATGTCATTGCAGCTTTGATGGTTGGGTGTTATCTTGTTAATTTAGTACACCCATAGTTCTGTGGCATTTCACTAGTCTCTTGGCTGTTCTTGGAAAACTGCATATTGGATTTTGAACACCTCTTTTAAAGAAAAGTTAAGGTTTTTTGAGGCAGCTTAAAAGGCAAATAATCTTTCAGCCCTGACTCTAAAATCATTTTGCATTTTTCTTTTTGCCAGCTTGTTAAAGTGCATATTTATTTCTCTAAAATATGTAATTCTGGTGATGGGTAGTTGAAATACAGACGTTGAAGTTAAGAATTTGTTATGGGCCCTGGCCAGATAGCTCAGTGGGTTAGAGCATCATCCCAGTACACAAAGATTGTGGGTTCAATCCCCGATCAGGACACATACAGGAACAGATTGATGTTTCCATCTGTCTCTCTCCCTTCTTCTCTTTTTAAAATCAATCAATAAAAAATTTTTTTTAAAAATACATAGAAAAAGAAATTATTTTGTGTTTTTAATTCTGTTTCTCTTCCCACCCACTTAAATTAATGGGAACAAAACCTATTTCAGAATATTAACAACATATGATCCTGCCATTCAAAATTTTCAAGTAGGTTTATTTTCTAAGATAAATGCATTTCTCAGAGCATATGTCTTATGAATGAGTTTAATAAGTTTTATGAGTTGAGTTTGCATAGTTCAAAACTATATATGACAGGCAATAAAGCTGAATTGTTATATTAATACTGTTGTAGACTTCAAATCAATAATGAAATAGATTAGTCATCTTCTCTTCTCATTACATATGTGTGTTACAGCAGTCATAAAGAGGTTCAGTTCAGAGCACCTAATACTCGGAATCCTAGAATCTTGTGCTGATTGGAAGGGTTAGAGATACAGTCTTCTCAGGGGTGGCAAAACTTTTCCTCTTTTTTTTCTTCTCTTCCTCTTTCTCTCCTCATCCTCCTCCTCCTACTCCTCCTCCTTCTTCTTCCTCTCTCCCTTCTTTTCTTCTTCCTCTTCTTCCTCCTCATCCTTCTTCTTTCTTTCTTCTTTTTTTATAGTAGAAGTAGTAGGAGAACACAGAGCAAGAAAGTATATATAGATCTAGCCTGACCAGGTGGTGGCACAGTGGATAGAACATCAGCTTGGGACACAGATGACCCAGGTTCAAAACCCTGAGGTCACTGGCTTGAGCGTGGGTTCACGAGCTTGAGTGCGAGGTCACCAGTTTGAGCTTGGGATCATAGACATGACCCCATGGTTGCTAGCCTGATCCCTAAGGTCACTGGCTTGAAGTCCAAGGTCGCTGGCTTGAGCAAGGGGTCACTCACTCTGCTGGAGCCCCCCCCCGCCCCCGGTCAAGGCACATATGAGAAAGTAATCAATGAACAACTAAGGTGTCACAATGAAGAATTGATGCCTCTCATCTCTCTCTCTTTCTGTCTCTTTGTCCCTGTCTGTTCCTCTCTCTATCTCTCTAAGAAGATATAGATCTAATAGAAACTGGAAGTCCCAGTGGGAGGAGAGCTGGCTATGGTGTAAGCATCGTAGTCATTCACCTCTTGGGTGCGTTCTATCAGGGATTGCTTATATTCTGAAACAAAGTTCACTCTAGTATATTTCTGCATACTTTTGAAAAGTTTGCAGAATCATATTTGTAATCTTCTGGAAAGCAATCACCGCCTAATTTTGTGACTAAGAAATTAACCAAAAATGGGAAGTAAAGAATTGTCATGAAGTTCATACCCTGAATAAATGCAGAATCTATTTGTTCTTTCCTTTCCCCGCTTCCTCACCACTGAAATCCAGCACCATTTGTCCTAAATGAGAGATTTTATAGATCATCTGACTGACCACCAGCTATGCAGGTATGGCTCTGGATGGGATTAAAACTAGGTGAGATGATTATCAGAAAAATACCTTTTGTCACCGTCTCAAGTATTCCATTTGATAAGGAAGGAATGTAATAACATTTGTGTGGGCCTGTCTGCTTTCAACTAGTAATTATGTTACATAGCTGTTTTCTTCCCAATTCGTTTTTTTTTTCTAAAAAAATTTTTTTTTAGTCTTGTGCAATCTTACTTCTGGAAAATTGGCATTGTGTTTTATGTGGTCCAGTAAATATAGCATGATGTTTACCAAAGAAATGCCCGTGCCAAATGAGGGTCACGTGTGAGTCTTGGGGTGTGTGTCCACATCAAGTACAATGCAGACACGACCGTTCTACATGGAAAGGAATTCCATGAAGCCAGCTCTTGATCTGGACATTCTATTGAGAGAAATACAGGATGGGGCAAAAGGGGCAAAAGTATAGTTGTTTGTATGGAAAAAAAATAATGACTAATAATAATACAAGAATAAACTGTGTTTCACAACTGTAAACCTACTTTTACCCCAACCTGTATTGACAATATGAACTATTGAAAGCCACAGGTCATCAAAAACGAAAAAAGCCAATTAATCATTAATCTTAAACTTCCTTCTCTTCCAACTTTATTTTTAAAACAAAAGCAAAACAAGTGGGCAAGTTTAGTTGAATGTTGTGCCTCTTCTCTTTAAGCTTAGGTTTCCCTTATTGAAGATGCTAACAGAGTGAAATTCCCATAGGCAGTCAGCATGAGAGAGAGAGAAAAAAATGAAAGGGTATGAAATAGGTCATAATCTGCCTAAATAGCTTCTGTTCAAAGAATGCATGTTTTAATAGATAATTTCAGT
Source organism: Saccopteryx bilineata (assembly GCF_036850765.1). Taxonomy (NCBI): domain Eukaryota; kingdom Metazoa; phylum Chordata; class Mammalia; order Chiroptera; family Emballonuridae; genus Saccopteryx; species Saccopteryx bilineata. Next base: position 294,287,776 of record NC_089491.1, on the reverse strand, counting down.
GGGGTCTATAGTTACCTTAATGGAAAGAAACTATGTTGTAACTTAATTTGATGCACATAAAATAGATATAGACATGATCTCCTAATAAATATTATACTACAACCAAATAGTGTGTTGTATGTATTCATGCAAACACTTAGTCTAGTATTACTTATGTAGTATAGCTTAGAACAAAAATATTTCTTCTTGTTTGTTGTTGTTGTTAAAGGAATAAAGAAATGTCAGATTTCATTTCAGAAAACTTAAGTTTAGGTTTTTGTCTTTGCTGTGAGCTAGGGTTGTCTTCTAGAGAAAATCACAGTTGTATTATCCTTAATTTTGTCACTTGTCCAATGGTGCTAGTTTTTCTCACAATTAGAGTTGTTGTGAAGGTAAAATAATATTATGTGTGTGAAAATAGTTTGTACACTGAATGACAGTATACTAATTTGGAGTAAGCTGGGTTTGTTACTCATTTCTATTTTATTAAAGTAAGCCAATGTTATCTTTTGCACATTTATTTATATTTCTAATATCTGCAAAGAAAATATATTCTTTCTTAAAGTTTTTAACACCCTCCTTCAAGGTTAATATTCAAACTAATTAAGCATTATAAGAAAAGAGTTTTTAATTTGCTTTCCAAACATCGTTTCCTTAACCTCATTACTGCAATTTTTATTTATTTATTTATTTATTTATTTATTACTTTTCACATGTCATAGTGGCTCCTACTGTGTTACTGAAGGAGGTTATGTTCTAGAACTACCTCCCTATAGAGTGGTTTCATCAGGGAAACTATCTCAAAATGAACATGAATTTGTAAAACTATAGTCTCAGCTTTTTTGCAGAGATTTTGCTGTTATTATTTTGGGCCTCCATTTGCAAGTAGGGCAGTGGTTTTCAATCTTTTTACACTTGGGGACCAGTGACATAGCCAGCTGGAAAGGTTAACATATGATGAATACAATTTTATGTTACCGTGCATAACAGGTCAACATGGTACAAGCTGGTGCTTGATTTATGAACTCCACACATACGATGTATTGAATACTACATAAGTTTGTCTGAATGCTTTTTGTCTATTATGCATGATTTGTAAATGCTCTGCATAGTACAAAAGTTGTTCAAATGAGCCTACAAATCTCAAAGATATTGATGACCATCTCAATAGTATGTTCATTGATGATCCAGACTGATAAGTGGCAATCCCCCTGAGCATAACTGAATTTGATGAAGAACATTGGGTCTGTAATCTTTATACAACATCAGGGTGGTTAACTCTTTTGTAGACTGGCATGAAATTTCTGGTTGACCAGCTGTTGAAAAAAATACTGATTTGGGGTATTTTAGTAATGATCACTTAATAAGGTCAAAATCATAATGATGAAAACATTCAAACTATTTAGAAAAATAAATTTAAAAGCTGAGTTTATTTTTTGATGTAGAGAGAAGATAATGCAAGGGTTAGCAAACTATGGCCCATGGGCCAAACTGAACCTGCCACCTGCTATGTTATTATTAGAGCCACACCCACTTATATTTTAGTCCTGTCTTTGGCTGCCTTTGTGCTATGGTGGCCGAGTTGAACAGTTACAACAGAGACCATATGGCCTGCAGCGCTGAAAATACTTACTGTCTAGGCCTTTACAGGATAAGTTTCCCAGCCAGGGACCAAAGAACAGAGTGTAAGGCAAGGGAAAAGAATGCAACTTGTCAATGGCAGACCTTGATAGGAGTCATTTTTTTTTTTTTTTTTGTGACAGAGACAGAGAGAGACACAGAGAGAGACAGATAGGGACAGAAAGACAGGAAGGGAGAGAGATGAGAAGAATCAATTCTTCGTTGTGGCACCTTAGTTATTCATTGATTGCTTTCTCATATGTGCCTTGACTAGGGGGCTACAGCAGACTGAGAGACCCCTTGCTCAAACCAGTAACCTTGGGTTCAAGCTGGTGAGCTTTGCTCAAACTAGATGAGCCCGTGCTCAAGCTGACAACCTTGGGGTTTCGAACCTGGGTCCTTTGCGTCCCAGTCCTATGCTCTATCCACTGTGCCACTGCCTGGTCAGGCCTGGATAGGAGTCTTGATTCTTATACTTATTCACTGTGTGATTTTGACAATATCATTGAACTACTTTTCTAAGTTGTTGTTTTTATGTGAATAGACTAACTTCCTAATAGGTGAATCATAATAAATGTGTCTACTGTCTCATAGGATTTTTTGAAATCACAAAGGATAATATGTTAATATGTTTAATATTGTTTAATTAATTACTGTGTACATAGTATTGATCTTTAAAAAAAAAGAATATGCTGATATGCTGTGTTTCTCCATTTCTCTTCATTGTTCAGTAAAGTTTAAAATAAGCTTTGTGGTTTAATTTCTGTAAACTCTTGGAAGGTGTATGAATAAGCTTTAAGGGTTTATAATCATGTCTTCCGGGGACAGGGGTCCACAGTGTGCATCAGATTCACACAGGAGTCCATAATCCTCAAAGGGGTCTGAAACCATTGGCCTGAATAATTCTACTCTCCCCAGTGATGAAAAGTGTCGTTTTTGTGGTACTTCCCAAGTTGAGAGAAAAGACCGTATTAGAAACATAATAACAATATGCTCATGTAGATGCTAACAGATTAAATAATAATTTAAGAACAAAGGATAGAGCTCAAACGAAACCATGTGGAACCATGTTTCTGAAAATAAAAAATCTCACTCTATTGCTGAGCTCCCTTGATGTTATAGTGTCAAATATTTTCAGTTCTCTCAAACTCCTGCAGATTCCAAGTTGTTTTCTGTAAACATATGAGAAATGTTGTATTTGAGAACGCTAAGGGGCTACCAGTCTCCATTCATGACATTCTGGGTTTAAAAAAATTCAGACTTGCCCTGGCCAGTTGGCTCAGTGGTAGAGTGTCGGCCTAGCGTGCGGAGGACACGGGTTCGATTCCCGGCCAGGGCACACAGGAGAAGCGCCTATTTGCTTCTCCACCCCTCCACCGCGCTTTCCTCTCTGTCTCTCTCTTCCCCTCCCGCAGCCAAGGCTCCATTGGAGCAAAGATGGCCCGGGCGCTGGGGATGGCTCTGTGGCCTCTGCCTCAGGCGCTAGAGTGGCTCTGGTCGCAACATGGCGACCCCCAGGATGGGCAGAGCATCGCCCCCTGGTGGGCAGAGCTTCGCCCTATGGTGGGCATGCCGGATGGATCCCGGTCGGGCGCATGCGGGAGTCTGTCTGTCTCTCCCTGTTTCCAGCTTCAGAAAAATGAAAAAAAAAAAAATTCAGACTTTGGGGAAAAATTCAAGAAAATGAAATTTAAGTACCTGGAAAAGTAGTCAACATGTTCTTTTGGGGATAAATTAGAGGGTGGAAATTGTGGATTTATTTATTTTTATTTTTTGTATTTTTCTGAAGTTGGAAACAAGGAGGCAGTCAGACAGACTCTCACATGCGCCTGACCAGGATCCACCTGGCATGCCCACCAGGGGGTGATGCTCTGCCCATCTGGGGCGCTGCTCTGTTGCATCCAGAGCCATTCTAGCGCCTGAGGCAGAGGCCATAGAGCCATCCTCAGCGCCCGGGCCAGCTTTGCTCCAATGGAGCCTTGGCTGTAGGAGGGAAAGAGAGAGACAGAGAGGAAGGAGAGGGGGAGGGGAAGAGAAGCAGATAGGCGCTTCTCCTGTGTGCCTTGGCCAGGAATTGAACCCAGGACTCCTGCACGCCAGGCCGATGCTCTACCACTGAGCCAACTGGCCAGGATGGAAATTGTGGATTTATAATAATGGGAAACGAGGTTGTTAAATTATGATTGCGACTTGTCTATAGATTGTTCTTTTTATATATGATAATATGTGATTAATATAAATATATATAAAAAGAAAACTAGATATGACCATGTTTTCTTACAGTAATTTTCCTGTATATGCTTGATATAATTGATACTATATTATGGTTACTGATTTTTAGAGATATTTAACATGCTAATACCCATGATCCTTTTAGATGTTATAAATTTGAGCTTGTTGGCATAAGATATTTGTCAGCGAATGGCTTATTAGTCTTTCAAGTTAAAAAAATAAAAAATAAAACTCAGGTCTTTTAATATGAACTGCAGAAATGCAGGAAGTCATTACAATGCTTGTCATTTATAATAACTACTAGTTATACCATGCTGCTTTACTTTTGTAAAGGAAAAAAAAAGTTTTGTTCATTTATTCTCAACAACATGATTCAATTATCTAAATTCTTATATCATCCAAAATAAGATCCAAAATGTGTCACTTAACTGTATTCAGTATGCCATGTAAATAGCTTATTATTATGAGGATTTATCTCATAATTTGCATATATTGACCTCAGCCATTTTTTTTCAATGTGAGTGGAATAAATCTTTGTGTATTTGCAAATGTCTTTTCTTTGCTTGCACATATGGTCAGGTATAAAATTCTTGGATTACAACTTTTTTTTATCACAACTGTAGATATTACTATGTTGTTCTTTTGCCATTTGCTATTTCACAGGAGGAATTTGATACTAATCTGATTTTTCTTCTTTTATTGCTCATCTTTTTTCCTTAAATATGTCCCCCCATATGAGATTAAAGATTTTGTTTTAATCTTGCCCTGGTTTCATCTATTTTCTTAAGGTTTTTATTTTATTTTAATGGGGTGACATTGATAAATCAGGGCACATATGTTCAGAGAAAACATCTCCAGGTTATTTTGACATTTGATTATGTTGCATACCCCTCACCCAAAGTCAAATTGTCTTCCGTCACCTTCTATTTGGTTTTCTTTGTGCCCCTCCTCTCCCCCCACCCCCTCCTTCTCCTCCTTCCCTGTAACCCCCACACTCCTGTCCATGTCTCTGAGTCTCATTTTTATGTTCCACCTATGTATGGAATCATACAGTTCTTAGTTTTTTCTGATTTACTTATTTCACTCAGTATAATGTTATCAAGGTCCATCGATGTTGTTGTAAATGATCTGATGTCATCATTTTTTATGGCTGAGTAGTATTCCAGAGTATATATATACCATATCCTCTTTATCCAGTCCTTTATTGAAGGGCAATTTCACACCTTTTAGATTAGCTATTATCAATAAGACAGGTAGTCACAAATGTTGGAGAGGTTGTACAGAAAAAGGAACCCTCTTCCACTGTTGGTGGGAATGTAAAGTAATACAACCATTATGGAAGAAAGTTTGGTGGTTCCTCAAAAAATTAAAAATAGAGCTACCATATGGCCCAGCAATTCCTCTACTGGGTATATACCCCCAAAACTCAAAAACATTGGTATGTGAAGACACATTGTTCACAGTGGCCAAGGTTTTTTTTTTTTTTTAAAGAAGCACCTTGATTTATACTTTTGATTTTTCTATTCTAACGATTTTGTTTTTTCATCTCTAGGGACACTGACAATTTTTATGTTGTTTTGCTGTTCTGTCTTCTTTATATATCATTTGTCTCTTAAAATTCTTTCTATCTTTATTTTTTCCCTGTAATTCTGGAAAGTCCCTTATATTCTGTAAACTGCACCACTGGTTAGACTTTCTACTATTTCAGCTCTGCTCTTTAATGATCTAGAATACATATTTTAATTTTACAATTAGACATTTAGCTTGCTTTCACTATTGTATTATCATACCCATCTCTTTTTCTTTACTTAATCTTTTGTCTTTAGATCCCAGTGAATTTATTTTTCATTGGTTTTTGGCTCCAAATTATAGATAATGTATTATTCTCTCATTTGTGGTTTGCAAATATTCTGGGCCCTGCAGTAATACCATTTTCAGAGACATGCTCTTCCTAATCATTCAGTCATTTCCTCGGAAAATATTTATTGAGTGACTATTGAGTAGTTTCTAGGTGATTGGAATGCATCCAATAAATAGACAAAACAAAACAAAACAAAACTTACGAGAAACTTAATAAAGAAGTAGATTACATAGCATGTTATATGTGGCTTATACTATAGCTTTAGGGAAAAAGACAGACCAGGAAGATAGACTGGGAGTGGGAGTGGGATTCTAAAAAATATTCCTTTTCCAGTTTTCTACATTACTTTTGTTTTTCATTTTGGATTTGTTTTTCTAATCTGTGGATATAAAGTGGGGATGGGAGCCACAACAGTTTTTTTCTATTTAAGTTAATGTGGACAGGCTTAACTAGTAAACAAATATAGCACTTAGTATTTCCAGGTACTGTTTAAAGTGCGATATCAAATATTTTTATCCTTACAACATCTCTGTAAGGTAGTTGCTGTCTTTGCTCCTATTTTGGGATAAGTAAATAAAGGTGTGAAGAGATTAAATAATGTGCCTAAGTTATGCAGTGAATATATGGCATTAATAGGCTTTTGAACCCAGAGATTCTGACTGCAATGTTGGCAGTCATAATCTCTGACCTGTATTACTTAAGAAGTTGAGAAAGTAAGGTATATATGTTTTACCATAAATTTTAAGTAAACTGATGATATCTATTTATCACTCTCTCCTAATGGTTAGTGACTTAGCTCTAAGACTCCATGGAGCTATGCCATTGCTACCTTTGGAAAATTTACAAGTGACTTGTAGAAAGTTGACTTGGAAAGCCCTGAGTTCCAATGTGTCCTCCAACACTCTTTTTACTTGTAAATATTGAACTAAGCAAAATATATCTGCCTTGAGAAAACCGTATATGATATTGAGGCTACATGGCCTTACTCTTTTGATATTGAGGATGTGGTTTTTAAATATGTAAATGAACATTCTAATTTTCTTCTATAGTGTATCTTATAGAAAATAAGGCACACACCTAAATTAGTTTGAAGATATTTCATTTGTCAAAATCAAAGATTTAACCTCAGAGTAAAGCTGAATCTGCAAGATGCTCATGGATGTTAAATTTAAACTAAGTTTAATTGATGACCCCGAATGGAGTTGGTGACCCAGCCTCAGCTGTCATCACACTCAAGTCAATATCTGGATAATGGTGCATCTTTCAGGTGGGCTGGCTGTCAAACTCTTTTTCTCTTCTCCTGTTACTGATAGCAGTTGATGAATTTTGAATTACTGCCCTAAGGTAATAGCCAGGGCAAACAAAGTTCTTTAAAGTTCAGTAGTATTAAATATAGGCACTCAACAATGGAAAACTTTGCATGTTAGCTCTTCAACCTCTACTACCTAATTATCAGCAATACTTCAATTTTCTTTGCCTCAGTTTTTCATATATGTATAGTGATGGGCTTAGAATTCTATTGGCCCTTTCAACTTTTACATTTTACAACTTTGTATAAAAAAATTAGATGCCTTTCCCTCCCTCAATTCATGATACTTTGTATTGTGAATAGAGAAGAATAATAGGTCATCTCAGACAAGAAACTGTCGAGCAATCCTAGGAGAGATGTCAAAGTAGTTCCTCCACAATAACAGGCTTTGCTGTGATACAGTTATTACATTTACCACTTGCACGAAGGGTGCAATGTTATGACCGTGGCCAATGCCTGCTTATCTGTGACAATGGAAGGCGAACTGCAGTAACTTAGAGCACTTCCATTATGAATTATTTGATTGATATCAACTAATGGTTGTTATTGTTCCACTGTATAATCTTCAAAGTAAAAAGCATGAAAAAGGATGTTGGCTCAACTCTTCCTTACTCTAAACATGTTCCAGGGGGAAAAAGTAGCAGCAGCAGCAGCAATACCATCATCACCAGCATTATTTTTATTGACAGTGGACACTTATTCTGAGCATTAGTGGCAGTGTCTGAGCATGTTCTATTTATGGTCAAGACAGTGATGCTAGCTAGCTAATACTCACTGACTCACCAAGCACCATACTAATTTCTTCATATGTATTATTCTACACAATCTTCATTACTGTTTTACGAGTGAGGAAACTAAGACACCAGAGATTTTTTTTAAAGTAACTTTCTCAGTGGTGGAATGGCAAAGCTAAGATTCAAACCCAGATATCTGGGCTCAAGATCCTACAGTCTTAATCACTATGCTATATTGCCCTTACTGTACTTGAAAATAAATTTGAATGAGTCTGTTTGCAATTGAGGAGAATTGTTAGAAATCAAAGATAGCATAGCTTTCTTGACAATTCAGATTATATTCAGCAAGATCCAATTTTATAAAATGAAATAATTTTTAATTTTGCATTTATTATATCTATTGTCGTACCATTAAGGCATTTTGATACTAGATGAATTGCATTGTTTTATCATTTTACTACTCATAGTGTTAAAGAAAATTTACTCAATGACACTATTAAAGAACGGTAAGACAGACTTTATTTAGGACTATTGTGAAAAGTGTAAGGACCACACTGCAAAGGGAAGAGAGATTGAGCTCAGCTCCATGACAAAGCAAAGTGAATGTTTATAACCAAAGAGCAGGAAGTAGAGTCAGTAGGTTGACAATTACTAAGAGGAAGCATTATGGGTAAGGGAAGATTTAGACTAAAATGACCTAACAGTATTCTTGCTAAAGGCTCCATCAGGGTGATCAAATATCACCTGAGGGGTGGAAGCAGAGGAGAAACCTAAGCGAATATCAAGGGTGATCAGATATTGAGCATGGGGAATTCTGGCTAAACAGATTTAGTGTGACTCCTGCTAGAACTAGACTTTATAAGGAAAGCATAGGATCACAAATCCTAGTGAATGAGCTCAGAAGAGCCTGACCAAAATTTGGTCAAGGGGAGAATCTTTGCCAATAAATAGCATAGTTTTATTTACTGCTTTTATGATTTGTTGTTTGATATCATGTATAATCAGGAATATAACATCAAATTATACTGAAGTTCTTACAGGAAAATTCTTTTAACAGTAACCTGTAAAGTGTGATTTCCAGGTGATGCATTGTCAGAAAAGTTCAGATTTCAGGCTTACAGTCTCTGTCAATATGTGGGAAAGCTTACGTTATGTTGGGATAAGAGCAGAATCGGATAATAAGCACTAAATAGCATATGAATTTACAGTCATTTCTACAAGGATTATTGCATTACACCTTGAACAGATCTGTTTATTGGCTTGAGCTTCAGCTAAAATAGTCAGCCAACATTTAGTGGTCATATTTTATTAAAAATGCACACCTTTAAACACAAATCCAGAAAATATGAGATGCTTTCACTGTAAGTGGCCTGTGGGGCTTAAGAAGGACCAAGAGTTGAGCTGTTTCACTTCTCCTGTGTCATGCGCACTGTAGGCTGTTGTCACCAGCGGAATGATGGGTGATGGTCTAGTACTATTTAAATGTCCTGTTACCCCTGCTCCCCTCTCACGATTTCTCTCCCTCCTCCCACCCACTTACCAAGCACAGGTGAAAAGGGGATACGATGCAACCAGTGTATTAAAGAAAAAGCTGGGTAAATTAGAAAACAATACGCGCATCGATTATTGTTTTCTTTGGCAAAATTGTTTTGGCAAGAGAATTTTTCCTTTGCTTTTAGCTGCAGTTGTATCTTGTTAGCAAAACATGTTTGGTAGAAGCTCATTCAGTAAACAGCTTAAAAAACATGCAACTTCTTAAAGAGGCGCAAATTTACAGCTGTGATGTAGGATTTAGTTAGGAAGTTGCAACTGAAGATAGCAAGGGAGCCGTCTTGTGAAATACTGTTTCAACTGGAGGGGCTGGGCGAAGAGGAAGTTTTATGATGTTGAAATTAAAATGAAATGTCAAAACAACCCTTTGATACAGTTACTTTAATTGATGCATTTATTTTGATGTGCCTAACTATTCCTTCCCAGTGTGACCAGGTGAATCAGCAGATATTGGCAGGAGGGCATGGCCACATTCTCTGTGGTTATATAATCATGGAAATCCTCTAAGTTTGAGGAGCAGTATCTATAGCCTTGAGCCCAGATACTTGCTCTCTAAATTTCAGCTGTCATATGGAGTATGTTTAATCTTGGGCACAACACTTCAGTGAACTTCGGCTTCCGATTCAGAGTGGGAATAATTAGTTGTGAAAGCTAAATTATGTATGCGTACAAAAGGATTGATACTATATCTGATATTGTAGTATGAGAAAGTGTTGACCATTGTTTTTATTACTGGCAATGAAAATTATGCTATTAGTAGTAATGAAAATATCGTAACATAGGACTAAATACCACAGTCAGTCTAAAGGAGGTAGTGTAATCAAGGTCACCCTGCATACTAATTTTGCAGAGGCAGATTTACTTTGAGGTTGATGAGGGTGAAGCTTCAGGACTCCTCATTTGCTTGGGCTTGCTCCCCAGTTTTGTATTCTAGAAGGGGCAGAGAATGTAAAAAATTTAAGGAATCAGAAAAGTCCAGCCATTTATTTTTATTTTTATTTTTATTTTTTTTTATTTTTTATACAGAGAGAGAGTCAAAGAGTGGGATAGATAGGGACAGACAGACAGGAACGGAGAGAGATGAGAAGCATCAATCACTGATTTTTCGTTACGACACCTTAGTTGTTCATTGATTGCCCTCTCATATGTGCCTTGACCGTGGGGCTATAGCAGACCGAGTAACCCCTTGCTCGAGCCAGCTACCTTGGGTCCAAACTGGTGAGCTTTGCTCAAACCAGGAGAGCCCATGCTTGTCAAGCTGGCGACCTCAGGGTCTCGAACCTGGGTCCTCCGCATCCCAGTCTGATGCTCTATCCACTGCACCACCGCCTGGTCTGGTCAACCTGTTTTTTTTCAGTGAGTGATGATGACTGTGGTGTTATTGGAAGTTAGAACAATGAGGGAATAAAGAGGGGTGACTTGTAGATAATGACCTTGGAATTGTTTATAAAGCTACTGAATATTAAGGCTAAAGCTGTGCTTTAGGGAGAATGAACCATCATGAGAAGAATTTGGGTGAGAAAAGACCATAGTCAGACTATTTTGATATCTTGAGGTGGTGGCAATGATTACTTTTAAGAAGACAGAATGGAGAATTGAAACCTTAAGGTGGTGAGGGGTTCTCTTAATTGCCTACAAAGCCATATGGCTTTTTGATCTGGAAATGGGGGTAACATGAGAACTGGCCCTGTGGTGATTAATTTAAACCTATAAGATGGTGGTGGTGAGGCCAAGAGTGTTGGGTCAGGACATTGCCCAGGTGACACAGAGTTCAGGGCCTCCCCAGCATTCTTGATGTGGGGTGTGGAAACTGGGAAAGAACAGGCTTCTATGTAAAGAAAAATGCTCCATGAAGAAAGTCTTTATAAGACAATCCATGAGTTATTATAGAAAAAGGTCACTAAAAGAGTGACAAGACAAAGTGAATTGCCAGTATAGTTACCTGTACCTGCCAGTAGCCAGACACCTGATTTACTGTACAGAGGACATGAAACAAGCTAGTCTGACCATTTATTTTTATTTTTTTATTTTTTATTTTTATTTATTCATTTTAGAGAGGAGAGAGAGTGGGAGAGAAAGAGAGAAAGAGAGAGAGAGAGAGAGAGAGAGAAAGGGGGAGCAGCAGGAAGCATCAACTCCCATATGTGCCTTGACCAGGCAAGTGCAGGGTTTCGAACTGGTGACCTCAGCATTCCTGACTGACCCTCTGTCCACTGCGCCACCACAAATTTGTTCCAAGTCTGACCATTTTTAAAGGAAAAAACACTATTCAGAAATCAAAACAATAAGTAAAAACTGCACAACAACTTATGTGCAGAAGAGATTTCAAAGGATAATGAGAGAGCCCACCAAGGGATGTGTCTTTCCATAACCTTACCATTTCACTGAGAGCCACCATGACCCAGAACATTTTAGGTCCAAGCTCTGAAACTATCAGGTACCCTTGGAAACCTCCACATGTAGACTGATGAACTAACAAAGCTTTTTTCCTACTTTCCTGTGCTTTTGTTGGCTTGGTAGTGGTTACCATCATTCTTGAACACATTCTTAGCTAATGCTTCATATTTTTAGCATTTTAGCCAAACAGTGCCTTAGTTTACTTATTGAACTACCTTATTCTCCATCCGTCTTGTTACTGTTGTCCATTGTTTACTTGGGTGTTTATGTGTTTGTGTGTGCATATGTGTTTGACAGAGAATAGTTGATTATAAATTATATGGCATTTTTTCCCCCATTTCTGTGCCCACTTCTATTTCTCCTATGTGCTATGCTTTCCTCCTGGGCTGTTTTTTTCTTTCTTCTGAAGTATATTGTTTCTAAAACACACCTAGATAGTTATTGCAGTGAAGGTTCCCTGGGTGGTAAAGTTTCTTTCATTTTTCCTTACATCTGAAAATTGCTAAAATAGGACCCTCTTTTTTGATAGTTATGCTAACTATAAAATTTCAGTGTAATGCTTGTGTGTCATCAGCACTTTAAAGATATACTTCCATTATTTTCCAAAGGCTGTTATTGCTCATGTGTTGTTCCTTTGTAAGAAATCTTTTCCTTCTATCTGCTAGCTTTTTGAGTTTTATTTCTTTATTTTCTGGTTTATCTATGATATTTCTAAGTGTAGACTTTACATTTATTTATCATATTCAAAACTGGGTGCACAATTCAGTATGAATCCATAATCCTTCAATTCTTGTAAATTTTCAGCTTTCTACACATTAAATATTGTTTCCCTGGAAGTCATTCCATTTACTTCTGTTGGAACTTGTATTATTGGTATAGGGGTCTCTCAATCCTCCCTGAAACTTTCTCCTAGGTACTCCTTCATGTTTTCTTTTAAATCCCTTTTTCTTTCTGTGTCAGGTTTCACGTGAATTTTTCAGTATTGCCTTCAAATTCACCAATTCTTCTAAACCTACATTAGTCTGTTTCATCTATTTTATTTCTTTAAAAAATAGTTAATATGTTTGATTTCTAAGATTTTTTATTCATCACTTTTTTTACTTATCTTTTCATATGTTTGTGACATATATTGCATAATTTTAATAATTAAAAAAATCTTTTGATACCCTTTTATACCTCTTTCTCAACTTAGTTCAGACTATCCCATGAAATTTTCACTTGGAACAAATTCATGTATTTTTATTTTTTTAATTTTTATTAAATTTATTGGGGTGACATTGGTTAATAGGATCATATAGGTTTCAGGTGAACATTTCTATGATACATGATCTTTGTATTGCATTGTGTGCCCCACCCAAAGTCAAACCATCTTCTGTTACTATATATTTGACCCCCTTTACTCCACCCCAACACCCCCTTCCCTCTGGTAACCACCATACTGTTGCTTATGTCTATGAATTTCAGTTTTATATCCCACATATAAGTAAAATCATGTAGTTAACTTTTTCTGACTGACTTTATTCCAGTTAGTATAGTATTTTCAAGGTCCATCCATGTTGTTGTCAATGGCAGTATTTTCATCTTTTCTTATGGCTGAGTATTATTCCATTGTATATATGTACCACATCTTCTTTATCCAATCATGTATTGAAGGACATTCTGGTTGTCTCCATATCTTGGCCACCATAAAGCTGCAATGAACATAGGGGTGCATGTGTCTTTGTGAATACATATTTTCAAGTTTTTTGGGTAGATACCCAGGAGAGATTGCTGAGTCAAGTGGTAACTCTACTGTTAATATTTTGAGGATCCAAACCTGCTATTGATGCTGATTATATTTATTTTATAGTTTTAATAATCGATTTATTTATGGACTTTTCTTTATAGGCTCATGTTGAGTAAAATGATCTATATTTCACTCTCTTTTTTATTTTCTGTTTACTCTCACTCTTCATTTATCCTTGGGATCTTGCTGAATTTTCTGATATAGCACATGAATATTTTTTTTTGCCCAAATATAGTGTTATTTCAAGTCTTGGTTTGTCCTACCTTCAGAGTTTCAGTTCCTCATTTTGAGAGCAGTGCTGGTCTCTAAATAGATTCAACATTTTGAATGGACCTAACTTCCTAGGATATGACTATTTCAGAGATCAAAGTAAACATGAGACCAAAATTATGGTAACTCAGTGTTTTAATAGGAGTGTTTTTCACGCACACATTGCCATCCTTGGTTTTTGGCGTAGCAAAATCTTTGTACATTTTGTATTTACTTTCATTAATGTTTAAAGAAACAATTGTAGATAGCATATTTAATTGATTTTATTAATAATTTGGAATTTTTGAAGCAGTATTTTCTTCCTCTTTGTGTTCTCAACATCTAGCACAATGGTTAGCATATAGAATTTATTGAGAAATTTTTCACTAAAAAGAATTAAATCATACAGATTGCTGTAATGTTGTATGGTTTCTCCTTTTCTATTTTCAGCTTAGTACTTTATGATATAGAATTGATCAGAGTAAAATAATAATGTGTATTTTTGTTTTCCTAGCTAAATTTTCTCTCCATGGGTTTGGGGTAATAGAGCCCTATATCCTAAATTTTTGGTCAGAATTACTTAGATGTTTAAAAATGTGTTAACTCTGAAGGATCTATGTAAATGCAATTTTAATTTATTGTTTTTATCATTTCTGTTGTCAATAAAAGTAGTCATAAACTCCTGCCTCCACATTAAAAGGTGACTAACAGAGTCAAGATTTTCATGAACTACATAGTATATAAATAGAACCCTTTAGTCCAAAGTGTGTCTGCTGCAGCCAACAAGTCTAAACAGTTTAATTACATTACTTGTTTTACATACGTCTCGCACAGAAGATTGAAAGCCTACTATTATCCAAAAGATTTGCTTATTACAAGTTTAGCCTGATGTCTTTCAATGGGAGTAAATTTGTTTGTGAAAGTTGGCCACCTGACAGGCTTTCTTTCAGTAAATATCCCAAGGAGCCTTAATCAGTAATGTATTTTGGGAATATAATTTATCATTATGAATATTTGAAGTTTTCCAGTAATAGCTGTATTCTTAAGTAACAAGCTAAGGTTTAAATAATTGTGGTGGAAGGCTAAATTAAAACATTTCAAATCACAAGTGGAAACATGATAAATTCAGGGCAGTACAACCCTGAAAATAAAATGAAAGCCTTAGCTCTTTGATCAAGACGAGCTCTGGTAGGACTAGTGAGAGATACCTGGGACTTTCTTCACTCCCTCAGCAAAAGCATTTGACCTGTACATAGTGTTTTTTCTCTTTTATTATTTCATCATTTTCTGCATCATTCTGTTTTTGGTAGTCATATTTATCCTTAGTATTTTTTAGGTTTTAGGTTCTGCCCTGGGAGTTATGCTTGGAGAACTACTGTTTTTTCTTTCTTTTTTCTTTAATCTTATTTTTATTCATTTTAATGCAGTGACACTGATAAATCAGGGTACATATGTTCCGAGAAAACATCTCCAGATTATTTTGACCTTTGATTATGCTGCATACCCCTCACTCAAAGTCAAATCCTCCTCCGTCACCTTCTATCTGGTTTTCTTTGTGCCCCTACCCTCCCCCCACTCCCTCCCTCTCCTTCCTCGCCCCCTCCCCACCCCTCCATCCCACTTCCTGTTACCATCACATTCTTGTCCATGTCTCTGAGTCTTATTTTTATGTCCCATCTATGCATGGGTTCATATAGTTCTTAGTTTTTTTCTGATTTACTTATTTCACTTCGTATAATGTTAGCAAGGTCCATCCATGTTATTGTAAATGATCCAATGTCATCATTTCTTATGGCTGAGTAGTATTCCATAGTATATATGTACCAAAGCTTTTTAATCCACTCGTCCTCTGATGGATGCTTGGGTTGTTTTCAGATCTTCGCTATTGTGAACAATGTTGCTATAAACATGGGGGTGCATTTCTTCTTCTGGAACCGCTCTATGGTGTCCTTGGGGAATATTCCTAAAAGTGGGATGGCTGGGTCAAAAGGCAGTTCGATTTTCAATTTTTTGAGGAATCTCCATACTATTTTCCACAGTGGCTGCACCAGTCTGCATTCCCACCAGCAATACAGGAGGATTCCCTTTTCTCCACATCCTCGCCAGCACTTATTCTGTGTTGTTTTGTTGATGAGCGCCATTCTGACTGGTGTGAGGTGATATCTCATTGTGGTTTTAATTTGCATTTCTCTAATGATTAATGATGTTGAGCATTTTTTCATATGCCTATTGGCCATCTATATATCCTCTTTGGAGAAGTGTCTATTCATTTCTTTTGCCCATATTTTGATTGGATTGTTTGTCTTTCTGGTGTTGAGATTTACAAGTTCTTTATAAATTTTGGTTATTAACCCCTTATTGGACATACTGTCAAATATGTTCTCCCATTGTGTAGTTTGTCTTTTTATTCTGTTCTTATTGTCTTTGGCTGTGCAAAAGCTTTTTAGTTTGATATAGTCCCATTTGTTTATCCTGTCTTTTATTTCACTTCCCCGTGGAGCTAAATCAGCAAATATATCGCTGAGAGAGATGTCGGGAGAGCTTACTGTCTATGTTTTCTTCTAAGATGCTTATGGTTTCACGCCTCTCATTTAAGTCTTTTATCCATTTTGAGTTTATTTTTGTGAATGGCGTTAGTTGGTGGTCTAGTTTCATTTTTTTGCAGGTAGCTGTCCAATATTCCCAACACCATTTGTTGAAGAGGCTGTCTTTACTCCATTGTATTTCCTTACCTCCTTTGTCAAATACCAGTTGTCCATAGAGCTTGGGTTTATTTCTGGGTTCTCCGTTCTGTTCCATTGATCTATGTGCCTGTTCTTATTTATGCCAGTACCAGGCTGTTTTGAGTACAATGGCCTTGTAGTATAGCTTGATATCAGGAAGTGTGATACCTCCCACTTTATTCTTCTTTTTTAAGATTGCTGAGGCTATTTGTGTTCTCTTTCGGTTCCATGTAAACTTTTGGAATATGTGATTTATATATTTAAAGTATAGAAGAAGAAATAAAAGGCATTCAAGTTGGAAAAGAAGAAGTAAAGCTATCATTATTTGCAGATGATATGAAATTGTATATAGAAAATCCTAAAGTCTCAGTCAAAAAACTACTGGGCCTGATAAATGAATTCAGCAAGGTGGCAAGATATAAAATTAATACTCAGAAATCAGAGGCATTTTTTATACACCAACAATGAACAGTCAGAAAGAGAAATTAAGGAAATAATCCCCTTCACTATTACAACCAAAAAAATAAAGTACCTAGGAGTACATTTAACCAAGGAGACTAAAGACTTGTACTCGGAAAATTATAAAACATTGATAAAAGAAATCAAGGAAGATACAAACAAGTGGAAGCATATACCATGCTCATGGTTAGGAAGAATAAACATCATTAAAATGTCTATATTACCCAAAGTAATTTATAAATTCAATGCAAGAACTACTGTTTTTTCTTCATAATATTTTATGCTCATATCTTAAAAAATTGATACTTTAATCCATCTGATAATATTTAGTGCATAATGTGAGGTAAGGGCAAGATTTATTTCCAAATAGCTTGCTCTTTGCCCCATTACTATTTACTGAATAATCAACTTCTAAATTAATTTGATATATCATATTATCAAATATTAAATTCATTAACATGCTAGGCACCTTTTTTATGTTTTCTATTGTCTTCAATGATTAGTTTGCCACATAATTTTAATTAAAACTATAGATAACATCTTTTTAATTTGGAAGTAAGCTTTGCATTAGTTTTTTTTAAAATACTTACTATTATTGTTTATTTAACTCCAGATGAATTTTAGAATCATCTCATTAAATTGTAAAGTTTAAAAATTAGGTTTTTATAAATTGTAAAAATAGTAAATTTATTAATTAATGTATGAGAAATTTTAACATTTTATGAATCTCCACACAGAAATATTATATTTATTTGTATATTTTTCTTTATCTTTACCCTCTTTATAAAATATTGTAAAGTTTTTTAGGTTTATGTGCCAACATTTAAGAAATATTTATTGGTTGTCAATTATGGTGAGTAGTGAGCTACTTGGAAATATATATGTATATGTTATAAATATATATAAAATAAACATATATAATATATCAGATAGACATTAAATGGATTATTGAAAATGTTAAAAGATCAACTGAGGCATATTAAAAATGTTAAAAATCTGTTTGAACAAAATGGATTTGAATCAAGTCGTGCCAAACGAGAAGTGTTTAGAATGGATCCACTGACAGGAGACAGGGAAAGACATTTATAGAGAAGAGATGGAAGTGAAACAAGGAAGTTCTTTGATTGGCTGGAGCATAAGGAGTTCCCTTATTTGGGAAAGTCCAATTGGCAGTTTGTGACTGGTTGTCCTTAGGTTTTGGTTTCTTTATTTTTTATTTTTTGTATTTTTCTGAAGTGAGAAGTGGGGAGGCAGACAGACAGACTTCCGCAAGCGCCTGACCGGGATTCACCCGTCATACCCACTAGGGGGCGATGCTCTGCCCATCTGGGCTGTTGCTCTGTTGAAACCAGAGCCATTCTAGCACCTGAGGCAGAGGCCATGGAGCCATCCTCAGCACCTGGGCAAACTTTGCTCCAATGGAGCCTTGGCTCTGGGAGGGGAAGAGAGAGGCAGAGAGGAAGGAAAGGGGGAGGGGTGGAGAAGCAGATATGCACTTTTCCTCCCTGGCTTGGAATCAAACCTGGGACTTCCACACAGCAGGCCAACGCTCTACTGCTGAGCCAACCAGCCAGGGCCAGGTTTTGGTTTCTTAATGTTGGAATATTTATTAGGTTAGGTTTGGGTTTGCTGAATAGGTTGCTGAGGTATTAGAATTAACACAGTAATTAATTACAGCTGTTTATAGTGCTTGATGGAGGACAATATTTATCTGTAGCATTAATTAATTCTGTCAGAAATGAACTGTCTTCCTGGAACTGTTCAGATGGGGTGGCATACTGGCCTCCTGACAGGTCATCCACTTGCAATGGACTTACTGCATTTGTCTACATTTGTAGACTGCAGCTGTCTACAGAAGGTCGATCCCAGAGAGTGATGTGGAGGAGACACTAGCACTCCTAACTGTTAGGAGTTGGCTTACAGGTATTGGGTCCGCTTCCATCCAAGTTAATGGCACAGACTACCTGCGTTCTCTGAAATTCAACTCTATTTTAGTCTGTAATGTATTGGTAAATAGTAGAGGGTAGAAAGGGGAAAGCCCTAAATTGTAGAGTATGCCAGTCTCTGCAGTGTACAGTATTCTTACTATAGCTGATTTCAAGCTGCTAATATGAATCAGCTGACTTGCAAAATTCCCAGAATTTATCAATGGATCTTCAAGCCCACTCTGGAGTACCACTGAACCCCTCTCCTGTTCTCCACCCCCTGGTCTCATCCTTTGGTGTCTGCTCCACCCCACTTCCTCTGCCCATGCCCCCTTGTTCTTCATGGGCCCTATTCTCTCAAGCTCTTTAGAAGCTGGATTGAATGGCACTCCTTTCACCCTCTTGCTATGCACACGTGATGCTGTAGACTGATAGCTGCTTTCTCAAAGGAGGGCTGCTCTGAGTGTGAACAACATTCATTTAGGAGTTAGAGGAAACAAAAACTTAATGCTGTTTCTGTTTCTTTTTCTTCTTGCTATAATAGTCTGTCACACCTTGAGGCAATTAAGGTGTTGCCAACTGGCCAGGGAAAAGATCTGAAAGCCCAGACAATCACAAAGATTAATATTTTAAAAACTTGTCAAACTTTGGCTTAGAGTCAATGGGTCCCTTTCATCTGAGCCTCGTAAATCCATGAATAGTATCAAGTCATTTAACCAGTGTCTATTCACTGGCTAGAACATGTGGTAAATCTGTGGAGGGAAGTCTACTCTTCCTTTATACAGGGAAGAGAGGGGAAGAAAACACAAGGACCCACCCACCCACCCCCCAAGAATAGCCACTTGATTCTGTTGCCCAGGGAAATGTGTGGGGATTTGTAGGCATCCCCTTTGCATCAGAAAACTGCTAGGTCACTCTGTGTGTGTGCACCGTGAGAGGTGACTGAATCAGGGATGCCGCCCTTGAGGTGCATGGTCAGCCATAAAGCTCAGCATAATGGTGGTTAGAGAACTGTTTGGAAGGTGAAACAGAGGACACTCAAAGAAGAACCATGTCAGGCTCCCTCATTCTGACCCCTGCCTGTCACCTTCTGCTAACTTTGTTAGGGAGACAATAAAAAGGTAGTACAGGTATGCCACAAAGGACTGGTCTTCATTTTTTGATCAGTGAAAGGTAGATTTCCTTATATCTAGAATTCTCTTTGGATTTTGGGCCATTTTATTGGTGATGTAAACAGGCTTTCTGTGAAAATCCTTTGTCAGCCTATCAGAAGATGTTCCAGTAGCCTCTGGGCGAATCTGAGCCAGTAATGGATGAAAACTTGGGGCTCTTGTTTCTTCTATGCTTTTAACTTGAATGGTGTAGATCAGACGGAGCCCTCCAACAGCTAGGCCTTTCTTTTTTAAACAGTAGAACCTATTTATAGTGATGCCACAGTCAGAATAAAAAAGAAGTTGTTTCTTTATTTTTGATTCTGATCTTTCCAGGAGGTAGGTTACTTCTTATGGATACAACTGAAGAATTTGTCCTCTCGTGTAAAAATAGAAAATGGGATGGAATAGGGTAACCAGATGCCTGCCATTCCTCAAGCCGCATAGTTATTCATCTGGGGAGGCAATAAAGAACAGTGTTGGATCTTAGTAGGACTCTCTGGAGTAATCAGAGAACTCATGTCAAAACAGTCTTGCCCTGCTGAGTTGACAAGGACTTCCTGTTCTTAGTGCTTTGCTTACTGATGTTAGAATACAGAACATGGTTAAAGTTGTTGAATTCCATTCTTGGATAGTGTTCAAAAAGAGTCCTGGTTAAACATTCCCTGACTTCCTAACCTTTGGGATGGCCTTTGTCTTCTTCAGATAACCCTGACACTGTCACTGGAAAGGGGCCTGGACCGAGGCAGGTCTGCCCTGGCATGGTCTGGAATGTGTGGGTACTTCATGCAGGAAAGATTTCAAGACGTGAGTCCAGGTGATTATAAGAGTACATTTAAAGGAGGGGACAGCGTAAGAAAGGAGGGCCTTAAGACAGAGGCATGATCATAGCAGTAGAAAGGAGCCTAGGCAGAGCTGTCTAGACCCTTTGGAAACATGAGAAAGGGTTGAGTCTAGGCAAGCTGTGTTGGCCCTTTAGAAAGAAAGTCACAGAAGCAGAAGAAATGAGCCAGATGGGCTGTGTGGACTCAGGAAACAAGTGAAAAAGGAGGGCCCCTGTGGAGACAGGTGCAGGGGCTTAGCCTGGGATGAGCTGCCACTACCTGCTGCCCCCCTGGTTGCAAGTCTCCTGGGAACCTTGGAAACTTAGGAGAAAGAAAGCAAAGATACATGCCTGAGGAGAAAAGGGGGCAGGGGAGGCACAAGCATGCTCTAGTAGAGTGTGCACCGGGTTCTGTGTCTTAAGGGTTTTATCTGTTTTCTAAAGGCGAGAATTTTAGGGGAGATCTCAATCGAAATATTAATCAGCTTTCCAGGTGTGTCTTTTAATATACTGACACATCAAAATGAGTGTATTGAGGGATCAGGGTCATTTTCTAGTTAGTTTCACCTTCAAAGAATGTTACTAGAAAAGGACTGGAACCCAGGTGGATCTGCTTGGCATGGTCCGGAATATCTAAACCAATTGCTCCTAAGTGTTCTTGGTTAGAGAAGACAAGATCTTGTGATTTATTAGCTGGCTGTAAATAGCTCAGCCATCTGTTCAGTTATCTGTCTCAGTTTCCCCGTTCTACTTGTCAGCGAATTTTCCTAGCTTCTTATTCACCTGCCTCAATACAAGGTTTCTAGGTCTCTTTCACATGTGCCTGGAAGGATCCTCTGTACTTATTGCCCTGGTATAGAATGTTCCAAGGCCTTAGCAGATAAAAGTTGATGGGAGGTAAATGAGTTAAATATGTGGACTCCTTATATCAGAACCCGTGGTCCTGCCAGTTTTCCCTAGGTCTTGAGTGCCAGGCATGGTAGGCTCTTCGTCCTGCCTCAAGGGCTCCCAGCCCTTCATCATTCTATCATATATAGGAACTTCTGAGTCCTTTCCAACACACAGAGGTTTCTGAAGCCATATCAGAGCAAGGCAGTGGATAGACATGAACCTTTCTCAGTCCTCTGATTTCTTCTTGCCTGCACTGGGGTCTGCTAGTAATTTGGGGCTTTTCTTCTTCTATATGAAATAGAAAAAAGCATATTAATATTTTTAAAGGGTATTCTCATTATATGTGTAGTACACTATTGAGATGTTTTAAATGATTCTGATCTCACTTACTATCCTGTTACTTCATCGGCCTCCATGTTTTCTTTTCTAGCACTGTTAGCTGATAACTTGTTTATTTCCAGATACTGTGACTATTAGCTGAAAGTTTGAGGGACAGAATAATACTTACACACTCTCAAGTGTTTCCTCATAAATGACTTAATAATTGCAAAGAACAAAAATAGTAACTTTTCAGTGGAGAAATCTAGTGGATGCATTTTTAACATCAACATCATCACCTAAGACAAACGCTCATGAGCCTCTGGGTGTGATGCATTGATAAAGATCTAGTATTTCCTATGATGTATTCTGCCAAAATCATTATTACTTGAATCTATTTCTGAAGATGTACCAGACACATTTAAATATCAATAACTGCCTTGTGTTCTTTAAACAACATCAAAGTCATGAAAGTCAGAGAAAGGTGTAGCAACTATTCCGGGAGATTAAAGGAAACTAAAGAGATATTCTGTAAATGTAATGCATAACCTTGGATTGGATTCTGGAACAGGTAAAGCAATGTTATAAAGAGCTTTAATTGGGCAATGGCAAAATATGAATATAGACTGTAGATTAGACGATGGGACTGCTCAGTCCTAAATGTCAAACTCTGTAGGTGATTATCTGGCCTCCGCCTGCTTCTTATACCCACTTACACTGTTTTGGCTGTACTTATCCCAGCATGAGCTCACGTTCTGTAGCCTGTACCCATTACTCTTGTTTTTTCCCTTGAACATCACAGTAGTTCTGTTTCCTTTTCCATGTTTTAATCATCCTGAGAGTTGAAAGCGGCTAGTCTGTCCTCTTCCATTCTTAGTCTTCTTTTCTTCGGCATAAACATCCTCCATCCTTTCAGCCATTATTGTGAGGAGTTGCCTTTCTCCCTGCAAGCTGTTTGCCAACGCTCCATTCAGAGAATGGCACCTGCATTTGGCAGGACATTTCAGAACATAGCGGAGAGCATTGTGCAATCATATCCCCCTTAATCTAGCTCTGAAATACAATAGCTGTCATACTGATAGGGCTAACTAAAATACATCGATCAGCTACACTTTCCTTCTACTAATACTATAACAATAGCAATTACAGTAATAATTGTTATAGTACCTAACATAGTATATTGAGCACATATAGTATTATAAAATTTTCTAAGTATTTTTCATATAATAGCTTACTTAGTTCTTACAATTTGATGGGGCAGATAATAACAATTATACCCTTTTATCAGATGAGGAGATAATTTGCTGAAGGTTACATATCTAGTGAGTAATGGATCCAGAAATAGCAGTAATATATTGTGAAACTTTTACAGGCTTTTTATCCTGATTTCTGTCTCAATCAGTTAGAGTTAGACTTTTAAGTAAAATGCTTTTTAAAAAACATGCTGCTTGCATACCTTACCATAAATCTGTAGACTTTTAATTAGATGATCAGTATTTAACATCTTAAAAGACATTGTTAAATTCACACATCTGATTTCTCATCTGACACGAACATAGACTTACTTTCCAAGCTGTTTGATATAAGTGTGCACTTACCTCACATCACCAAAAGGTTGCACTGAGATGATGGAAAACATATAAAACTAATGGAAAAAGTATTCCATAGTAGGCTTGAAGGCAGGGAAGTTGTAGTGAGAGAATCACAACAGGAATAGGTTTGGGGAACAATGTGAAGCATATAGATTCAAATGGACAATGAACTCTTTGTGAGTCGAGGAGCTCACATACCCTATTGAAGCAAAACAGAAGATTCTGAAGAGGACATTTTTCTGCAGGCAACAAAATTAGCCGAAGTCAGCCCATGGGCAGGAGCCTGTAAATTTAATAAAAGTTTGTGGAACTTTGTAGCTGTCTCCAGTCTATTGCCTCCAGAATAAAGATGTGAATACATGTATTCCAAACTTAAAGTTTCAAATATTCCCAGAGCGAGCAGCGGCCTGGGGAGCTGGGGTGGCTGGGAGCTGGCGACTGCCATGGTAACTAGGAGACCCTCCCGTTAGGGCTTCTGAGGTGCACACCACAGGATGGACCAGGCAGACACCAGTCCCTTTCATTTTGGCCAAGACAGTTGCTACTTCAACCAGGGATCCTTTAAAGAGACTCTTCATATACCACTAGATGAACCATGATTCTCACTGAGGCTGGGGAATACATTTCAGCCACCAGTACTAACCAGTCTGCTGTGGTGCTGTGCTTACAAGTATGGAAAGATGGCCAGGAACTTGCAAACACATAAAGAAATTCGCCTAAATAAAGAAAGCCTAGGACTTCTCTCAGAAAATTGAGTTAATACATGGCATAAAACCAAAAAGCAAAGATATGAACATAAGTATTATTTTGATGGCATAAAACAGGCTAATGAAAAAAAAGGCAAAGTTCTTGAAAATTATGTACATTAAAAAATAAAACCTCAAATGATTTGACTTTGGGTGATGGGCACACAACGCAATCAATGGTTCAGATGCTATGGAGATGTTCACCAGAAACCTGTGTACTCTTGTTGATCAATTTCAATCCATTAAATTTAATTTCCAAATAAAAGAATCTGAATCCAAACATATCTTTCTGTGTTGACTGACCAGCAACAGAAATATATATAATATATAACATATAATGTATATTTAAATATATATATTATAATATATGTGTTTTATTATGTATAAATATAACATATATGTTAGATATATATTTCTACATATATGATAGATTTTCTCACTATTTATTTAGCAAATGAATAAAGGAATAAATAAAAGCTCTCTGTGGCTATCATTACAATAAAATAAAATAATATAAAAATAAAACCTTAGTAGATGAGTTGACTATCAGTGAACACCAAACTGACTTAATAGACAGAAGGAAAAGAAGGAACCATTAAGGAGGACTAAAATGTGTGGTTAACATGACCAAATATTAGTCCATTAAGGCAATACATTCTTCTCAGTAAATGGCAATGAAGCCTTAGAGTCAACAGGATTATCAGTGTAGAGAGATAGAAGTACATTAAATGAAATATTTGCTTTATTACGTGTGTTATCCCCTCTGTTTTCATTACCTAGTTTAAATGGAACAATCGCTATACTTTGTAGATTATTGAAATGTTTGCTTCTGAGTGTTTTATGTTAAAATATATTAAAAGTTTATGTAATACAAATGGATTCTTAACTAGTTGAAATCTATGATTGCTATCTTATAATACTGAGGTATTTTTAATCAACCTTGAAGTTATATGTTTTAAACTATTACTCATTTAATTCTGTATTTTTGTTTGTTTTTATTTTTAATGCATCTAGGATTTGGAAACATCTCACCACGCACAGAAGGGGGAAAAATATTCTGTATCATCTATGCCTTACTGGGAATTCCCCTCTTTGGGTTTTTGTTGGCTGGTGTTGGAGATCAACTAGGAACCATATTTGGAAAAGGAATCGCAAAAGTGGAAGATACGTTTATTGTAAGTACGATAGTCTTTTAACTGCATGTATTGTTTAATCTATTAAAGTATTTTACTTTATCTATTACCTCAGTACAATTAGACATTCATTTTCATTATTGGATTTTCCATAACAATTTATATGTACTCCTTTCAGCATGTAACTCACTGTATAGTCATTTTTATACTTCTCTGTATAAATAAAAGAATGCATGTATAATTGCACTTTTTATGCAAAATATCCATAAAATGTAGAAATCTGACAGCTCTAAGTTTAAGTTCCAGATATGCTGTCTCCTAACTATATTCTTCTAAGCTAGTTATTTTACTCTTAACTCTCTATTTGTCATTTATTTAATGTGAATAATGGTAGTGACAATGAGGCATTACTGTAGGAGCTAGAGATAACATAAGTTAAAGCTTAACATAGCCAGTAAAGACTTGATAATATTTTGTTATTTAAAAATTGCTTTGGTACCCTTGTTCATTGCTGGTGTCATTATAAACTTACATAGCCCTCTGTGAAAGATATACTAATATATAGCAAACACAATAAAGGTGATCATACAACTTAATTAAAATGTCATTGATAGAAATTTATCTAAGGGATATAATTCAGTAGAATTAACACTAATATCCCTAAGATGATCATGACCATATTACATTCAATAGAAATAATAAATAAAATGAATATGTTTCTATTAGAATTTTAAGTAAAAAAATAGTAATAATATTATCATGATTATAAGTTTCTATTGATGAAGAAAATTATGGTTAAGAAAAAAAATGATTATGTTAGAGGACAGGATTATATATGATTTGTTGCTATGGTCACCACTATTACAAATACATTTTACTTATTATTCAGTAATGGTTTAAATTTCAACAAAGAGTTTTACATTTAACTCTGTGGATGGAATAAGACAATTGGGTATGGTTTTGCAGTTTAAGTTCTAGTTCCGGTTTTAGCATTAGTTATGTTTCATATTTAAGTTTAAATTTGCTCTCAAATATTTTTACTGTTAGAGTGGAGTAGCTGTGGTTATTCCAAAACAGAGCTTTCATCCTTTTTATGCTATTATACTTTTCTTATGTTGATATTTAAGATATCTTGTATTTATATTAATTGAGAAGTGGGATTATTGGCATGAACTTGGTGGCACTGAGTTGTTCATTTATTCAGTGGAGCTTTGAGTGCCTACTGGATGCTGGGTAGTATTTTTGGTGCTGCGTCTACATCAGTGCATACAACAAATTCCATGCCCTGTAGACGTTCCAGTGGCCATGCTTCAGCGTTTAGTATTAAACACTTCTGAGGACTATACAAATGTGAATTCACTTAACTCTCAGATATGTGACAAGGATGGTAGACTAAAGAAACTTATATTTTCACTTTCCAGTCTATGGTTTCATCGATGTTTATTTCTAGAAACTTTTCAAGCTCTAAAATCCAGCGATTCTTCTATGGTGGGGCTGGACCCTATAGTTTCACAATAGATAAGACAGATTCAGTTAGAGATGAAAAGTGAATGAAGATTAATTTAAAAAGGAGATCTGGAGATAAACTGCTGTCTATACAAACTTCATTTAATGTTGCACTGGAACATTCCCGATAACAGAAGGAGGTGAAAAAATCTAGGTACTCTGATGGCAGCCGTAGCTTAGCGGTGCTGAAGATATATCCTTGTTTCACATCGTCTTTGATATACTTAATTTTATTGTTTAAGGGCATAGAACAGAGAGGCAGTTTGTCTGGTTCACATGGGAATCAACTGTGAACTTTTAAGTCTGTTAATTTTCCCCTTTAATCAATTGAATGATTGGGAAATGTGATAGGAGTGAGAGGGAATAATTTTATCAATGATCAGCAGTAAAAACTTAAATCATGGTTCAGCTTTTCCCATTTTCATAAATTTCTAGATTGTGTTTACCCTGCAATCAGTTGTGTGCCTACAGAATGGAAATATTTTTTAAGAGTGGTAAAGAAAAGTATGGTGTAAATCTGAAATTGGATTCTCAGAGCAAATGTAATTTACTTCTGAGAGTATTTCACCTGCTGTAAAGCTACGTAAGACCAAAGTGACATCGTTATTGGCAGTGAATGTTTTGAGCTATTTATGTTACACGTGATTTTGTCTTTATTTTTAAAGACAATTGAAAATTAACCATTAAAAGGGGATAAAATAACATTCCCACTTGCGAATTTGCTGATAACAGTGTGGATAGGTTAGCTTTATGCGGGTGCCAGTAATCTCAGTGAATTTCTTTCCCTCTCTCACTATCTGTCTCTCTTCCCTAGAAGTGGAATGTTAGTCAGACCAAGATTCGCATCATCTCAACAATCATATTTATACTGTTTGGCTGTGTGCTCTTCGTTGCTCTGCCCGCAATCATATTCAAGCACATAGAAGGCTGGAGTGCTCTGGACGCCATTTATTTTGTGGTTATCACTTTAACCACCATTGGATTTGGTGACTACGTGGCAGGTAAGTTTTTCCTGGCACTGACACTGCTCTCCTAAACCCTGTCCCTTAGTTGGTCTTTTCACTTGGATTTTCAGTGCAGCACAGTGACTGTATTAGTTTCCTAAGGTTGCCATAACCAAGGACCACAAACTGGATGGCTTTAAACAAAAGAAAGTCATTCTGTCACAGAAGTTCAAAATCAAGGTGCCAGCTGGATATGACCCCTCTGAGACTTTGGCAGAATCCTTCTTTGCCTCATTCCAGTTTCTGGTGGAGGCCACCAGTCCTTGCTGATTCTTGGCTTATAGCCACGTCCCTCCTATCTCTGCTTCCATCATCGCATGACTTTCTCCCCGTGTCTCTGTCACTGTATCCAAATTTTCCTCTTCTTGTGAGGCTACCAGTCATACTGGATATTGGATTAAAAGCCCACTCTAGTCCAGCATGAGTTCATTGTAACTAATTACATCTGTAAGGACCTTATTTCCAAATAAGGTTGTGTTCCGAAGTATTGGGGGTTAGGACTTCAACATGTATTTGACAGTGGAGGTAAGCAGGAAACCAAATATCTACCTCATAATTCTTTTTTTTTCTTTTCTTCTTCTTCTTCTTTTTTTTTTTAGCAGTACAAGAATTTGAGTTTAACTTATCTTTGCTCTTTTTATTTAGGGCTTTTTATGCCTTAGTTTAAAAAACACTTGCAAATGTAAGATGTTCTTAGTTACTTTAAAACTTTTTTTCTGTAAGATATTTACCGTCTTTAATTTTTAATTGTCAAGACAAGACAATATTTTTGACCTTAGCTAATATGTTCACAGTTTGTTTTTTTTTTAATTTTTTTTTTCTTCTGAAGCTGGAAACGGGGAGAGACAGTCAGACAGACTCCCGCATGTGCCCCACTGGGATCCACCCGGCACGCCCACCAGAGGCAACGCTCTGCCCACCAGGGGGCGATGCTCTGCCCCTCCGGGGCATCGCTCTGCCTCGACCAGAGCCACTCCAGCGCCTGGGGCAGAGGCCAAGGAGCCATCCCCAGCGCCCGGGCCATCTTTGTTCCAATGGAACCTTGGCTGCGGGAGGGGAAGAGAGAGACAGAGAGGAAGGAGGGAGGGGGTGGAGAAGCAAATGGGCGCTTCTCCTATGTGCCCTGGCCAGGAATTGAACCCGGGTCCCCCGCACGCCAGGCCGACGCTCTACCGCTGAGCCAACCGGCCAGCGCCAATATGTTCACAGTTTTTATTCATTTTTAAAATTTCTTCTATTCTAAAAAAAAAAAAGTAAAAAAAAAGAGGCCCTGACCAGTTGGCTCAGTGGTAGAGCATCGGCCTAGCGTGCAGGAGTCCCGGGTTCGATTCCCAGCCAAGGCACACAGGAGAAGTGCCCGTCTGCTTTTCCACCCCTCCCCCTCTCCTTCCTCTCTGTCTCTCTCTTCCCCTTCAGCAGCCGAGGCTCCATTGGAGCAAAGTTGGCCCAGGTGCTAGAATGGCTCTGGTTGCAACAGAGTGACGCCCCAGATGGGCAGAGCATTGCCCCCTGGTGGGTGTGCCGGGTGGATCCCAGTGGGGCACATGCGGGAGTCTGTCTGACTGCCTCCCTGTTTCCAACTTCAGAAAAATACAAAAAAAAAAGGTTTTTAAAATTTCTTCTATTCTCTCTATATTTGTTATTTCTGCTTCTGTTTGCTTTGTTGTTGTAGCTCTTAGAACTTAAAGTTCTGTCATTTCAACTCTCTTTTTCTCTGTTGTGTTATTTAATTATTACTGTTCCAACTCCAGTTTCAAATACATTATAATTGTGGTAAAAGTAATGTAATAATGCACCATCATGGCTCATTTTGACCAGCTCCTGAAAACCTAAACTATTCTTAAAAAAAAAAAAAAAAAAATCAGTTTGAAGTATTAGGAAAACATGCTGAACATTATAGTCGGAATGTGCCATTAAATTTTCCAGAATAAACTCACCAGCCTAATTTAGTTTTAAGAGAGAGTTTTATGCTTTCTGGCTATTTACTGTTTTTCCCTGACCCAAACGTCTTACTTAAATATTTTCAGAAAGAGACTATGTTGGATAGTTCTATAAAATCTCAGAGACGGCTTATAGTTCCTATGTTTCTACTGATTGGTGGGTTAGAGTTTAACCTGGCAAAGCCTTCCTTTCCTGGGAATGTATAACGTCCTTACAGCTGAAGATGTTTTCAGGAGTGAAGTTTTGCTTTGGTCAGAATACTATGTACACATCTGTGTGCTGATTGGAGTCTCGGGGAAGGAGGGCACACCATCTGCTGGAAAACTTTTAGTTTTCTAATTAGCAAATTGTGGAAAGAAGAATCACTGACATTTGTACCTCTATATAAGAGCTTCTGTCCGAAAGCACCCATTTTTCTACCTCTTATCAAAGCAATATAATTGGCTTAAGTATATAGAAGTAAAAAGTGTATTAACACAGGGGAAAGTGAGACACAGTAATGATAACAAAACAGACTTGTGGTTATGTTAATCTTTGGTTCTTGTGCCACTTTATAAATTAACAAGGTCTCATAATAACTAGACTATATAGGTATTAGGTGATGCGTCTTCTATTTTTAGCCAACAATGTTGTATTGCTTATATTATTTCATTTAATTTTTCATGTTTATTTTTATGGTAATACATAGTTTTATTTCTTTTTCGGCTTTATTGAGCTATAACTGGTAGATAAAATTGTAAGATATTGAAAATGTATAATGTGGTATTACATTGTAAAAGGATCCCCGCCCTCTAACTAATTAACACACTTATCACCTCACATATTTATCCATTTTGTGTGTGTATGTGTGTGTGTGTGTGTGTGTGAAAACATTTAAGTTCTCTCTTAGCAAATTCCAATGGTATAACACAGTGTATTTGTAATTTTCAACAATTCGCATACTGCATCAGTCCAGTATATGGCCCACATGGTCAAAGATTCTGAAAACCCTAAAATTATTTTTTTTAATGTGAATGGAATCCTAAAATAATGTTGTATATTTGTGACCAGAGTATAAACTGGCTTAGAAAAAACACAGGGCAAATATTTTTACTTTATGGTTTTGTGAAAGATGAAAAACAATTTTTTTAAACTTAGTTTAAGAGACCAACACGCTGAAATGGGCTATATCCTGTGGGTCTCTTAGTATCCAGACTCAACTGCCTGCAGAGAGAAGTTCAAGGAAAACATCTTCTATGTATCAGTGGGAACCCTGAGATTTAGAGTCATGGCACAGTATTGTGGAAGAATGGTGATAAAATATTTGTGTGGCATTGAGTATAGTCCAATCTTTATTAGTAATAAACTTTTATTAGTAATAATCTCTATTATTACCAGGATTTTACTTTTTGTAACTATCTTTAAATTCATTAGTTTAATTTTACGGAGGAAATAAGGAAAAATGGGAGACATACACTTTGCTAATAATTGGCAAAGGAATTTGCTATGGGTTAAAGTGACAAATGCCGGGAAGGATAAATTAGGGTGCGGGCAGATTGACACTAGTTTTGTTGACTTCTCTCTATCTCCTTAATTTATGTATTTTGTAGCTATTTCGGTCTTTCTGACCCTGGAGAACCCTGCTCCTAGTATTGTGGTCTGTACACGCTAGGTCCCTGTGCCCAGGGAGCGTTCTGGAATGAGAATGTGAATGAGGGGGCAGGTATGTGGCAAAGGCTGGGTAGGAAATGTGTACCCTTTGCAAAAGACTCGGGAAAACAAGAATTATGAGGGGTTTTTTTCTTTTTTTTTTTTTTCAAGGATCTCAGGAAAGAATTGCCTCATACAAGTCCACATAAAAATAATCTTTGCTTCTAGGTGCTTTGTGACTATAAAGTAAAATTAGCCACTGAGTTAAGGCAAGTACCCCACCGAGAAATATCAATTGTTTACTTTTATAGAACCTTCTATCTTGCTATAAGATGTCACTACCAATTGTGTTTTCCCTTCCTTTTGATGTTTTTTGCTGGGGAAAAACAAGAGGCATTGCTGTAACTTTTCTCTTGGGTTATAAATCGCCAAAAAAAACAAAGTTGTACCTCTCGTAATGCACACTTACTGTCTGGCAACCTTCTCAAGCCCGCAAACCCTACTTTGACAGGGATTAGGGTTCGGTTACACTCTTGGTTAGAGTGTCATTTCAACATGGCAGGGTTGCAGGTTCAGTCCCCAGTCAGGGCACACACAAGAATCAACCAATGGATGAATAATTAAGTGAAACAACAACCTGATGTTTTCTTCTCTCTCTCCTTTCCCCTCTCTCTAAAATCGGCATTTTAAAAATTACACTATTTTATTGAGCTTCTTTGAAGATACATACAAACTGTGGTGAGAAGCAGACAGCTCCTCTTTCTTTCTTTCTTTCTTTCTTTCTTTCTTTCTTTCTTTCTTTCTTTCTTTCTTTCTTTCTTTAGTTTTTCCATTGATTTGAGAGAGAAGAGGATATAGGGGGGAAAAGAAAGAGAGAGAGAGAGAAAGAGAGAGAGAGAGGAGAGAGAAGCATCAACTTGCTGTTTTACTTAGTTGTTCTATTTAGTTGTGTACCTGTTTGCTTCTTGTAAGTCCCTAACCAAGGATCAAACCCACAACTTTGGTGCACCAGGACAACACTTTATTTATTGAGCTACCTGGCCAGGGCCTATGTCTATATATATAGTGAGAGAGAGAGAGAGACAGGCAGACAGACAGATAGGAAAGGAGAGAGATGAGAAGCATCAATTCTTCATTGCAGCACCTTATTTGTTCATTGATTATTTCTCATATGTGCCTTGACCAGGGAGCTCCAGTCAAGCCAGTGACCCCTTGCTTAAGTCAGTGACCTTGGGCTCAAGCCAGAGACCATGGGGTTATGTCTATGATCCCATGCTCAAGCCAGTGACTCTGTGCTCAAGCTGGTGACCTCGGGGTTTCAAACCTGGGTCTTCAGCATCCCAGGCCGATGCTCTCTACACTGCAGCACCGCCTGGTCAGACTATGTCTATGTATTCTTAAACCTCATTCCTTACAGATCATAAAACCTCATTCCTTATAGATCATAACATGCATGATATAAATTAGCACATAATATATTTTTAATTCATAAGTAAGCATATTTAAATTTTCATGCGCAAAACCCTTCCATTGCTAGTGATAATGAATCAAAAGCATTTAGAGATTGCAAGTCAAGACAAAACGACATAGCTTTCAGGTTTCTCTGTGTGTATGACTGAACAGAGGAATTCAACATATAGTCATTTTTTTTTCCGGAAGAGCTTTCTAAGCAAATTTTAATTTTATATTTATATTGATGCAGGGGATGTGTTTTAGTGGCTGGTTGGTTACCTTTTGGGTAAATCAGGCTTTGTTCTTAGTGCCTTGTGTGTCTCTCTGTAGAAAATATAATTTGAGGTTTTCCTAGGTAAGAGTCTTCCTCTGGTACATTTACCTTTAAGAAATTTGTACAAATTTTTACAGTTATATAGTCATTTGGCATTACATGTTTTTGAGTTGGAAAAACATATTTGTATATCTTATATTAAGAATTAAGTTTTCTTGGAAATATGCTTTCTTTTATTACTGAAAACATGACTCATTGAAAGGCATGCACAGAGCTTGCTTAATTAATAGAAGGGAATTTTATTATGAAAACATAAATCTCTGTTGAAAAACTTTGGCAGGTATTTTGTTTGCTTGTTTGTTTGTTTGTTTAAAACAGTTTGTTCTAGTAGAGACCCTGCAGAAAACAGTTCCTGATGTTGCCTAAAAGCTTTGCAACTGTGTCAGAGGCCAGTTATCAAAACTGCTGTTGTGCCTGACCAGGCGGTGGCGCAGTGGATAGAGCGTCAGACTGGGATGTGGAGGACCTAGGTTCAAGACCCCGAGGTTGTCAGTTTGAGCGCGGGCTCATCTGGCTTTAGCAAAAAAGCTCGCCAGCTTGGACCCAAGGTCGCTGGCTCCAGCAAGGGGTTACTCG
The DNA here is from genome assembly GCF_036850765.1 of Saccopteryx bilineata. Taxonomy (NCBI): domain Eukaryota; kingdom Metazoa; phylum Chordata; class Mammalia; order Chiroptera; family Emballonuridae; genus Saccopteryx; species Saccopteryx bilineata. The sequence goes on along the minus strand of NC_089491.1, from coordinate 294,253,855 downwards.
GTCTGCTGAAGGCCCGCGGTCAAGGCACATATGAGAAAGCAGTCAATGAACAACTAAGGTGTCGCAACAAATAACTAATGATTGATGCTTCTCATCTCTCTCCATTCCTGTCTGTCTGTCCCTATCTATCCCTCTCTCTGACTCTCTCTCTGTCCCTGTAAAAAACAAACAAACAAAAAAAAACCTGCTGTTATGGAGCTGATCACTGCATAAAAGTTTGCCAGGAACTCAGAAGATCACATGGAAAGTACCTGATGAGGAAGGGCCACCAAAGAACAGGCAGTGCTACCTCAGAAAAAGTGCGTTGGTTAGAAAGAGGGTTTGTGTGACTGCTAGGAGGACATATTATATTAATCATTCATTCAGATATTTAGTGAACACATATTGTCTATTCTGCACTGTGCTTAGCACTTAGTGATGATTGCCGATTCCTACTGGCAGAATGTTTAAAAGCCAGGAACAAGTACCAGTCTGGGTCATTATTCTGTTTGATGCTACAGGAAAACTCTACAGGGAGTCTGGTACAACCCTGATTCAGCCAGTGACTCTCCGAGGATTCACAAGAGAATTGATATCTCTCTATGTGATTAATTACCGTATTTTTCGCTCCATAAGACACACTTTTTCTCCCCAAAAGTGGAGGGGAAAATGCCCGTGCATCTATGGAGCAAAAAATATGGTATTTTCAGGAAATGCTCTAACCAGCTGAGCTATCCAGCCAGGGCTAAATATGGTTGTTGTTGTTGTTTTTTTTTTTTTTGTATTTTTCCGAAGTTGGAAACGGGAAGGCAGACAGACTCCCGCATGTGCCCGACTGGGATCCACCTGGCATGCCCACCAGGGGGTGATGCTCTGCCCATCTGGGGCATTGCTCTATTGCAACCAGAGCCATTCTAGCACCTGAGGCAGAGGCCATAGAGCCATCCTCAGTACCCAGGCCATCTCTGCTCCAATGGAGCCTTGGCTGTGGGCGGGGAAGAGAGAGACAGAGAGGAAGAAGAGGGGGAGGGGTGGAGAAGCAGATGGGTGTCTCTCCTGTGTGCCCTGGCTGGGAATTGAACCCAGGACTCCTGCATGCCAGGCCGACGCTCTACCACTGAGTTAACCGGCCAGGGCAAATATGGTATTTTATTAAATATTTCAACACATCATTTGGTTCAGAATATTTTTTTTCCTCCTTAAAACCCTAAGTGTGTCTTATGGTCAGGTGCGTCTTATGGAGCGAAAAATACGGTAAATGGGATTTGATCCAAACAGCTCAGAAGTCCTAGAGACTATGTACAAATCAGGAAGTTATGCAGCCTTTAGGATTCTGAATGGATGTATAAAAACATATGGAGAAAAAAGGAGAAGGAAATCTTTCAGTGATTAATAGTTATGGCTTAAGGAGGCTGGTAGTAAACTGTACTAAGTTTCATAAGAAGGACTCCAAATTGCTTTATATTGAGACTTAAAGTGACTTTCTAGTGATAACAATTGTGTACATTTCATATACTATAAATTTCCATCCTCATAGAGGATGAGTGAGTGAGACAATGTGTTGATCTTCATGATCACGAAACATTGTCATGATGGTTTTCCTCATTTTAGACCAAGTACCTAACAGAAAATGGACAACGTCTTGAATACTAAAATTGAAATTCCCAGAATATAGGTGCAAATGCTAGGAAGGTTTACCTTTGTTGGCCTTGTGTTTTTGTGATTCAGTAGCTTGGTTTAGTGGGTGAGCCATTGTTTAATACTGAAGTCATATTTCCATTTGTAAAAAAAGGAAACAGAATTTACAACATTACTGGAAAAGCCTCTAAGTCCTTGAAGCAGAGAAAACACATTCAGTTAAATTGCTTTATTGTAAAAAAGGAAAAATATACTAAAGCAGAAAGTTTTTTTCTCCTTTCAGATTAAAGCAAGATGGCCATGATTAATAAAAATAAAGTCAAACAAACAAACAAAAAATGAAAATCAATATTTGACATCTACACTAAAATACTTATAGACCAGTGTAAGAAATAGTCTTCATTTTTGTTAGAACAGTTATATGTCTATATCTATATTTTATGACACATATATCATTTTAGAAATCTAGAGGGGGGCATATAGTTGATAACTTACCTCAGAATGGCTAGATGATTCCCAGGATAAATATTATTATTATTATTATTTCTTTATAAGTAATCTATGGTTCAGGAGCATCATAGGGAAAGAAAATTAAATTTAAAGGCAGAGGGCATTTTTACTCAAATTCTTTAGACAAAATAAGGCAAGTGCTGGAAACTGTTGGAATGAGAACAAAAGCAAGGTAAGGAGGCTTCTGATAAAATAATACTTATCTTTAGACTCACCTGGTCTTTAGGGAGGACGCTTGAAGGAAAGAGATGCACCTTATTTGATTTAGTGTTTCCAGCACTAGCTAGGGATCTACCATTCAGTGGAGGCAGACAAGGCTGGTAGGTGAGTGATGAGATCATAGATGAGATACAGCCAGATCACTGAAGGAAGCTCTGATGCGGGGCCAGGCAGGGCTGGGTTTGAATTCTAACTCTGCTGCCTCTCTCCCTGTGAGACCTGACACATTGTTTTACCTACCGAGACAGTGATGTCTCTATTGAAAAGTGGGGACACTTATTGTTGAGATTTCAAGGAGCCAATACAAACCTGTCTTTCACTTCTGAGTTCTGAAAGGACTGTGAGAGTGACGGCAATTGAATGATCCACGGAATGACTGACAATGGCAGCTGGAGATATGGCTTAAATCTACGGACAAATGGTCTTACTAACTGCCCTGTCCTACCTAAATCAGTGGCAATGTCAGGAGTGAGAATGCAGCTTCCCTCCAATGTTTCAGAAACCCATTTGGGGAGCAAATTAGTGCCAGGCAATAATGCCAACCTGAAACTTTCCTGGGCTACATTTTTGTATGTATGTAGGTTTAATTTGCTAGATTAGGTTAGATTCTGGCTGATGTCTTATTTAAGCATCAGGGAGAAGTACAGAGAGAGACGGAACCATTTAAAAGAGGCTGTCACTTATTGTAGGAGAGTCAGGAAGAGACTATTTTGACTGCTTGGAAACGTTTGTGAGATTCTTGAAACCTTTGGACTTCCACCCCTCTTTGCTATTTTTATTGCCATCTGTCTGCTCTCCTGTAATGATTAGCCAGAAAGCTCTTAAAATGGAAAGGATCTGTGGGCATATTTTTGGTGGCAACAAAAAAAACAGCAATGAGGTGACTATTCTTGCCAAGTAGGTGAGGAACCCAATAGTAGACAGTGGGCTGTAGCATCCTGCACGCCACATCTCTGGAGTCAGTGGAAAGAGAGATAAAAAATGATGGAGTAGCAGAGTGGACCTCAGAGTAGGGGGGTTTATAGGGAGTGAATTCAAGACAGAAATTACCCTGCCTTCTTAACAAGCAAGAGACCCATGGATGGGTTTCCTGAATGTAGCCAGGTTAAAATTAATGCTTTTAACAGCCAAGACATTTTTTGAATGTTGTCTAATTTAAACACAAAACCAATAGCTCTTTTTAGCAAGTTATCTTAACATTACAGATAATTTAATTTAGGTAAGATTCTTAGATCAAGTGAATGAACAAGGTGGAGATTAATTAATAAATCTTAGTTATCAGAAAGTGAAGAGGATTTGTGATGTGTTTGACAACACTCCCATGTACATTAGTTTTTTTCTAGATCTTTTGACTGCTGGTATTTCATCTTAAAAGTGGCAATTAAGAATGGAAAAACATTGTCCCCCAACCCCCTCAACCGTGGCTTAGAATCAACTAAAGCTTGTGGGGTAAACATTTTACCCAAATATAAACCTTTTAGTGATTAACCTAATTTACTCTTTTCAAACTGTGACATCCTGTTTATATGAAAGACGACTTATAAAAAAATCATCTTGAGCATGAACTCTTAAAATCAACATCTTGGTGAATTTAAGTGTTAAGTGAGTCACAACTATTTGGATGGAGAGTTTCTGGTTTTGAAAGAGAAAGTACTTGGAAAAAATGTCATTTTGGTTTTATTGAAATGGAAACATTTGAAAAATAGAATTCGCTAGTGAGCCTATCATATAACAACTTTCCACACACATTTCTTAAGTCACTTCTGTGAATCGTAGGGTTGCATCCCCCACAGGCCAAGTTTTAACCATCATGAGATGCATTTAGCCTCCATAATTCTTCCTGGAAAGGATATTTTTTTATAAAACCCGGCACAAGGTAAAATTTTTCACAATATTTTGAAGGTAATATGGTTGACTTTGAAACGGTATGCTTAAAACTGCTTGTCTCAATCGAAAGCTGAAATTTTGCCTGATGGAAAAAGGGTCTCTTCTTACTCTGACCCTTTAATATTTGAAAATGTCATTGCAAGCAAAAAAGGTCATTGCAGGTGGCTCACGAAACCTGTATAATTTTTTGAGTCAATATTACCTCAATAAATTCAATAACAACGAATAAAATAAAAACAGAGATACCACTACCAAAAAATAACTCCTCATAAAACAAAGTCTAATTTATATAGAGTAATGTTACAGTCAAAATTTTAATTCAATTTTTAATGTGAGTAGCTGTTCTTATGGTTGAATTTTTAAGAATTCAGTACCTCCATGGCCCCTGTTTAAACATCCCAATCTCTTTGCTGTTTGCCCTAAAACCCTTATTTGCTGCTATATCCTGTTAACAGCAGATCTGTGTTGAAGGATCCTACTGGGTATCTCCACCTGTTTGTACCTCAAGTATGTTAAACCTATCATGTTTCAATTTAAATTACTTTTCTCTCTTTTTTTCAGTTACTATTTCTTTCCATTTCCTGTTCAGGTGCTGGCACCCTCACCTAAGTGAGGGGCTCTGGTCGTTCCAGAGCCTTTCTTTCCCTTCTAACGCCAACTAAGCAGTCATTATTGCCTGGTTTCTGCCTCCAGAATGCCTCCTTTTTTCCCCAGTCCACCTCTAACTCAGGCACACTCATTTCTTAGCTCATTCAGAACAAATGTTTCTAATGAGCTTTCCAGTCGGTCCCTTTCTGCCACCAGATCTCTCGGTGCATGTAGTCAAACGTGAATTTAGGACTTAGCTGTCTGTCCACTTTTACCTACTCTCCATCGCATTGGAGCAAGTCCTTATAACCTGGCACAACTTACTTTTTCTAGATTCTTCTCTTCTACCCATCTATTTTCTGACACTCATTCGTATATAGCTTTAGTGACTACTAGAAGTCCTTTGAATACACCACACATTTCCACCTAAACTTTTCTGTTTTCATCCTCATCACTTCAGACTTATATTCTGTCTTCTCACCTTCCCCCTTCCAAAAGTAAAATTCCTTCCTTTATGCCTTCTCCTGTGCGATTTTATTACCATTCACTATCAGTGGATACAGCCCATTATGGTTAATTGCCTATGTGAAGTTTTCTCAGGCTACATTATGAATTTCTCAAGAGGGAGACTTGTTTCCATCTCTTATGAAAAAAGTCACCGTTCAGTGTTTGGGATTTAATAAAGTGCCCCATTAATATGAGCCAAAGTCGGGATGTGTTGAAATGGATTCACATTCTCATAGGCGCAGTTATTGTACCAAATGAATGGAGAAATAAAGATTAGAATAAAGCAGAAGAGCTCCTTTGCCAATTTTTTTTCTCAAAAAGCTAGAGATTAAAATTTGTGACAAACATGGGAATTCCTCTGGACAGTCAGAGAATAGTGAATGGCAGTATCACTTGCAAATTACTGTTTAAGTGAGACCCACCAAGACATTGTCTGGCCTTTGTTATCAACCTGTTGTACTAATGATTTAAAATTAATACCCGCACTTTGTCCAGGTTGGCATAGAATTGATTGGTTAGCATGTATTGAATGGTTCATATAAATTAGTTGACAATAAGGTAAATTTGCTTAATTAAATTTATACCAAAAAAAAGGGTCATCTGTCTTCTACTTGTTAAAATAGAGATGGAAAGAGAACTTGAAGTAAAGTGATAGACTTACTCAGAAGATACGTTGTAATAAATAAAAAAGAAACATGAGCCTGACCAGGTGGTGGTGCAGTGGATAGAGCATCAACCTGGGACACTGAGGACCCAGGTTCATAGCCCTGGGGTCGCCAGCTTGAGCACAGGCTCATCCAGCTTGAGCGTGGGGTCACTGGCTTGAGCATGGAATCGTAGATGTGACCCCATGGTTGCTGGCTTCAGCCCAAAGGTTGCGGGCTTAAAGCTCAGCATCACTGGCTTGGACCCAAGATCACTGGCTTGAACAAGGGATCACTCTGCTGTAGCCCTCCAGTCAAGGCACATATGAGAAAGCAATCAATTAACAACTAAGGTACTACAATGAAGAACTGATGCTTCTTATCTCCCTGCCTGTCTGTCCCTATCTATTCCTATGTCTCTCTCGCTAAATAAATAAATAAATAAATAATAAATAAATAATTATGACCTGTAGAATTAATGAAATGTCTCATTAAGAAAAACTTATTCAACTGGTTCTTGAAAAATAGATAAGGATTACATGAAGGAAAAGGAGGAATTCTATATGAAGAAAACAGCATGGAACAATTGACAAGATGATTGCTATCTTTTACAAGCCAAAATTCCGTTGGTAATTTTTGCAAATGTCTATATTGTTAAAGTTTATATATTTGGAGTCATTTTGTTCTACTTTGTTTTCTTTCTCACAGGGGGATCAGATATTGAATATCTAGACTTCTATAAGCCTGTCGTGTGGTTTTGGATCCTTGTAGGACTTGCTTACTTTGCTGCTGTCTTGAGCATGATTGGAGACTGGCTACGGGTGATATCGAAAAAGACAAAGGAAGAGGTGAGAATTAAGACATTTTCAAGGGTGGAGGTTCAGGGGAGGTGGGATGAGGGAGGTGGAGGGATTGGGCAAAAAGGATCCTCATGGACACGGATCACAGTGAGTTGGTTTCTGGGAGCAGAGGTGGAAGAGGGTATGGGGCGTAAATGATAATGGATGGAGACTTGACTTGGAGGAGTGAGCACATAATACAGTGCACAGAGGTGTGCTGTAGAACTGAGCTCCCGACACCTATATAATTATGTGAATTAGTGTCACCCTAATAAATTCAACTGAAAAAAAAGTTTGCAAAACCACACCTGTTCAGCTACTTTTAACAAAAATTAAAAATTTTTTACATTTGCTTTTTAAAATAGTTTTAACATTATTTAATTTTAACTATTTATGTTTGGTGTGTGAATTGGTTGAACAAGGTTATCATATGAGTTATAATTCACTCACTTACCAAATGCAAAATACTTCATGTTCCAGATGCTATCTAAGTACTTAGGGTAATTTGTAGTAAAAGATGTAATTAAAATGTTTTCTTTTTATGATTTCTCTCTCTTTTATTTCTTTTTTCTCAAAAGAATAAAGTAATTTTATTCTTTAAAGTACAACAGAAAATATTTGTGTCTAGATATCAGTAGTATGAAAAAGTGACTGTGCTATATAATGTTGAATTGTTCTTACTTTATTCAATTATTTCCTTTTATGTTATGTCTGCATAAGTGTGTGCTAGTACAGATGTACACACACATATGTGTCCCAAAGCTGTATGCGTTATGGCCAATTTCTTTATGTACAAATTTTATCTACTCAAAAATATAATGTTTGGCCTGACCTGTGGTGGCACAGTGGATAGAGCGTCAGACTGGGATGCGGAAGGACCCAGGTTCGAGACCCCGAGGTCGCCAGCTTCAGTGTGGGCTCATCTGGTTTGAGCAAAAGCTCACCAGCTTGGACCCAAGGTCACTGGCTCCCGCAAGGGGTTGCTAGGTCTGCTGAAGGCCCACGGTCAAGGCACATGTGAGAAAGCAATCAATGAACAACTAAGGTGTTGCAACGCGCAATGAAAAACTAATGATTGATACTTCTCATTTCTCCGTTCCTGTCTGTCTGTCCCTGTCTATCCCTCTCTCTGACTCACTCTCTGTCTCTGTAAAAAATATATAAATAAATAAAATTTAAAAAAATGTTTTACTTCATTTGAACAACTATATATATATAGAAAGGAACATTAGAATTTTGGCTCATGACATTTTGGAGAATTTAAATCTAATTTTAAAATTTTATAGTTTGAAAATTAAATTTTGATTTTATATTTTCAGATCCAGAAATACTATTAGTTTGAGTGTGACAGAGTAGGGTTTTATTATGAATTCTGAATTTTTTGCTTCTGGGTCTTAGCCAACTTTAATAATTTTTCCAGAGAACAACAAATCTCTAAAACCTGTACCTCAAGTACCCATTTCTTCTTTTAATTATCCCCCCTCCTTCATTATCTGCTGTTCAGAGGCCAAGAGACACCAGTATCAAAATCTTTGATTGACACAAGTGTTGTTTTTTTTTTAATATATATCCAAAAGAAATAGAATAAGATAGGAAATTATAAAATTAATTTCTCTATACAAACAAATAATTTTATTTGAAACTCCTCAAATCATATACTTTCTAAAGGTACCTCTGGTATTTAGGAAGAGTGAAGGTTACCCAATATTTCCCTTCATGGATATTATTTATATATTTCTCAGTTGGGAATTCACATGTTAAGCATTCATCTGTATCTTTGTGGTACCGTAAAACTGAACTCGTTTTATTATAAACGAATCAGCAAGATAATATGCTTGACATTCTAATTTAAATCATGTGAACAGTTCTGTTTTGTACCAGCTTCCAACTGATTTCCCTTAGTCTTAGGCTCAATGTTTGGGGTGAAGGGAGAGGGAAAAGGGTGAGGGAGAGAATTAGTTGTGATTATTTCCACTACAATGTATTTTCAGTGCTCTTTAAAAGATTCTAAGATGCTAAGAGAAAAAAGAAATTGTAAATAGGAACTACTTTAGATGTTAGATGACATAGCTAAAAAGAGAATTTCTCAAACATCTAGCCATAAATTGGCTTTGTTTCAAATGGTTTTTTTTAAAAAAAAAACAAAACATGTACTTGCATTTAGTTTTTTAAATAAAACATAAGTGAGCAGAATGTCTCTTATAGTTAGTTAAAAATTGTATTATTTTGTGAAATATATATATTACACATATATTATAAACATACTCTATATTGTGTATATACATGCATATGTACATGCTAATATAATTATGGATCACAGTTTGAAAGCCACTAAGGCAAATATAGAACAAGGGTAAAATTTTATCTTTATTACATTGGTGAATTTAATATAGAAGAATATTTGATTAAAGTTTTAAAAGCTGTATGTGACGAGCCACTGCTCTGGGGCTGGGGCTCACTGGGACAGAGCATCAGCACACTTCCCCAGAGTAATGCGATGACCACCTGTCCCAGTGCTTCGGCTGCCATCACACCACACCACAGGCTGGGTGGCTTTAATAACAACTTTATTTCCTCCCAGTGCAGGAGGCTGCAGGTGCCAGCAGCAGTGGTTTCTGGGAGGTCTCTCTCCTCGGCTTGCAGGTGGTGCCTTCCTGATGTGTCCTCACATGGCCCTTCTCTGTGTAAATGCATGGAGAGGGAGAGCCCTGGTGGCTTTTCTTGTATAAGGACACCGGTGCTCTTGGCTTAGAGCTCCATCCTTGTGACCTCATTTCACCTTAACCGCCTCCTGTAAGGCCTTATCTCCAAATACAGTCATATTGAGGGTACAGCTTCAACATACAAATTTGTGGAGAATGCATTTCAGGCCATAACACCATTCTCTGAGATAAATTCTACATTAATTGTTTACTCAACATGAAAAACAAGTTTGTGTGCCTACTTCTGTGTGATCTTCAGGATTCTCCACCAAAAGTCTCAGATGTATTATTGTGTTTTCATGCTATTAAATGCTGAAAAGGAGTGAACTGTTTTTTTGGGTTTTTTTTCTTTTTCTTTTTGGCTTCTACCCTGCCTTGTGAGTAACATGTCCTTTCTGGTGACGCATCTGTAGGGAGCTCAAGTGGGGAAAGGCCATGAGCAAGTTCATGTGAACCCGCCGGAGCTGCAGCTGCTCCAGACAGTGGAGCCAGTTGATATGAAATTGTCAATTTGAACAGATGTGTGCTTTCTAATTTAAAATGTGGTTTAGGGAAGTGACAAAATTTGGTCACAGATTTAACAGAAAATGTGAAAAAACAAAGGATACTCTCTCACATGAGTGCATGTCTAATTTCCAGGTGAATTTTATGAATAGTCATTTCTGTAAAAAGAAGACCCTAAATTATGTGTCTGTGCACAGTCTCAGTCTGATGTGGAACACTATGAACCTTTGAGGGTCTGATGTTTGGCAGTTTTCTATAAGTCAACGTTGATACCAAAAATAGGATTTGAGAGTGGTAAAAAGTAGAAATGATTTTCTTCTAGAATATGTTTATTTCTTTTTAAAATATTAAATAATGATTTGAAGTAATAATTTCTGTCAAATAACAATTGCTAATAAGGAAACTGAAGTACAGGGAGGTGAATAAAGTGATTTGCTTAAGGTTACACAGCTAGTTAATGGGTAAGTGGTAGGGTCAGTAATCATCCCAGATGGCTTGACTTCTCAGCCCAGTCTTCTAGCCTTTTTGCTATGCTGCCTTCCAAAGGCTCAAGAACTTGGTTATGAGTTTGTTATTCTTTCATTCTTCTTCTTTTTTATATTATATATAGGTCATATCAATAATAGAAATAAGTACCCGACTCTAACCCATCTGTTTCTGTATAGCTGCAAAGAATTGCTTTGTGAATAGTTTGATCACTAATTGTCTTCCCATATAGATCAATAAATCCTGTAACCTAAAGTTATAACCTTTAAATGAATAGAAATGATTTCTGGAAAATGCATGGGCATTGGAAACCATAGAACTGAGACTTAATTCTATCTTAACTGTTTATTAGCTCTGAAAACTTCACCGAAATACTTAATCTTTCTGACTCTCCACTTCCTTATAAAATTAAAGGAATTAAAGATGTAATCGCCTTTATGGGACTGCTTGGAGACTCAGTGGGTATAGTATGGGTATGACAAATGCTTACTAAATGCTTGTTCTTTTCTTCAGAAAAATTAGTATCAAATATTGTCCTAAATCAATCCTGTAAAGTTCTTAAACAAGTATCTCTATATCATCATACATTGTTCTATTTGGGCATCAAACTCTTTGAGTGCTTACATGCCTGAACATCTTATTTGGTTGAAGTAGGTAAATGCAAACAAAAAAAAATAAGTAAGAAAACATTATGGTATTTTATTGCTGGAAGTTAACCACAAACCCAGACTCCAGAATAGCCTAGAGAGAAGTAGGTATAGGAATTTTAAATATGTTGGATGTTCTGTGGACTTGAAAAGTAGTTTCTACATTAGATGTTTCTTAAAGCTACGCATTACCGTTCTCTTAATTCTCTTCTGGAATTAGAGCCATAGATTATCTGGGGTCCTGATGTGACCGAGGTAGAATCCATTTGTATTTTACTTTTATGAAACCAAGAGAGTATTTCAATTGTTACTTTAAAAAATAAACACATGTAGGAAGATTTTTCTTTCTTTCTTTTTTCTTTTTAGATTTTAATTTGAACCCTCACTGTTTATAAATTGTATCTTCTTTTTGCTTCAAGTATTTCACAGAATGCAATCTGGTAATGGCAATTGAGAGTCATTTTTCTATTCATTTGTTCATAATAAAAAAATAAGTTAATAGTTTTTGCCTCAGAGCCCTTTATAAGTAATTTCATTTTTTTTAGCTAGAGAGCACATTGTGGGGATTAAATGCATCGAGATATAATGTTATCTATCTCTCTTGACTGTTTTGAAACTGTCATCTGTTCTGAGAATTTGTGTTAGGAAAAGCAGGCACTATGAACTTGGCTTTTAAAATTGTTTTTGGACGTTCTGCATCAAACTGAAGTACTGTGCTTGCCTAGATTCAGAGCTAAAATCAATCACATTTTACAAAAAATGAAACTCGTGTTTGATGAGAACACAAGCGTGCTTACAAAGTTGGCCCAACAAAATGAATTTGTTTTATAGTTCCTCTTCATAGATGGCTTTCTAAAAGAATATTTGTGGTTGGTTTGAGCTGAGAAAAGAGGAGAAACATTGAAGTTCAATCAGGGATTATTTGATCATCTTTTACAACAAAGCATGGTAGTTATTTAGTGTTCAGTGGATGGCACCCTAATTGTAGTAAGGGAACTTAGTTCTTCCTTTCTCACACTGATTTGAACCAAAGAAATATTTCCAATTAATAATGTGTGTGTGTGCATGCACACACACAGACAGACACAGATGTATAAAATCTATTTTCTGAACAAAGGAGAACCGCTGTTCTTCCTCATGAAATAGTTCTATTTCTCTCCCCTTTCAGACACACTAGCATTGAACTTCCTCTCCCTTGAGGTTGGTGAACTGTATGAATAGTTCTGAATGATGAATTGTGGGAAGAACTGATGTAAGGGAATGGGAAGAAGACTGAACTGTGCCTATGACCCTCAAGAGCATACTTGCCTCTGGCACAGTGACCATAGGAGGTCATGGTGCCATGCCATAGGTCCCTGAGTAAGCACAGTGAGCAGCGCCCCTGCCATGGGCATTAGCATAGCAAGAAATTAACCTTTTCTTGAAACCACTAAGATTAAAAGGCTGTTTGTTGTCAATTTTAACTTCTTCTATCCTCACTAATCCAGTAAAACTCCATAAACATTGTTGATCTAATTGAAGGAAAGAGTTAAAATTATCATCATCATTTGGAGAATTTATTTTATTTTAGTTTCCAAATCTCTGATGGACTTAGATATATTATCTTCATATATATTATTTAAACTATTATGTTATCTGCATTTACCATATTTAAGGTTTGCTAGTGGCTTCATGAAAATAGAAACATCGAGTAAGAGTTGAAATAAAACAGAAAAACCTGATTTTTAAAGAAATTATAGATGGATTTTAAGTTTGTATGGAGACCAGATACGATATTTCTGTTCCTGTGAAAATGCAGTTTCTGATATTGAATAATATTAAATCTGTTTTATATGTAAACATTCCAAAACAAAGCCTTCTGGACTGATCTTGTTTCATAAAACCAACTCCTAATGCCAAAGTAAACACAGATGTAAAGAGCAGGCTATTCTTATATAATATCACTTTGAAATTTATTAGGTTGAACCATATAAAATTGTTAATATTCAACTATTTTTTACCTTAAGAATTATAATTTCATATGTTTCAATCTAATATTCTCAGGAACTGTATTTACAAACCATTTTCTATGAATAGACTTTTCATATTATAATCTATACATTAGATTATGTTCTATACACTAGTCAAAATTATATTTGGCTAGATATTTGCACTATACTTTCTTTAGTTATTACTTGGCTAAAAACTTTTCCAAATTCTGTTTTGTTTATGTATAGACTGATTATGTCATCTCCACTCAAAGAGCAATTTGTTCTGGTTGGATGTTCTGGAAATCTATCCCTGTTACTCTTGTCACTCTAGACTGTAGCTTGAATCTTTTCTCACTTGGCCATGCCATAACTGCTTCTCCTGACACCGAAATCCTCTCTGGGGCCAAACACTCCAATCATGAATATAAATCCCTTACTTTATTCCCCATAACACAGCTAATGTGAGGCTGAACCAATTTATAACTTTATGGAAAGCTGGAGGATAATTCAAAGGACTTACAGACAGAAAAAGAAAACTTTTTGCTGGGTAAGCAGGCAATATGGCTCCTAGAGTCCATTGGTCATCTTTTGAAAGGGTCCCCTCTTGGACATTTTGCTCCTCAACCCCCAGCTTGGTGGCATATTACAAGATTCTGCTTATCACTCAGGAACCAAACCAGTAGAAGACTAGGTTGACACAATAATAATACAGTATATAATATATATTATACATGTATAATATATGCAAATATGCCCTCCCCTAATATAGAGATGGACATTTATATTATTAAATATGATATTAGATATTCTAATCTAAAGCAACTTAATATTTATAGCCTATTAAAACGGGAAATGTTATATCCAAAAGAGAAAAAGTTTTCTTACCCTGCGTATGATCAGTGGGAAACCTCACATGCTTCAAGCAATTCTTCTCATGCATTGGGAAAGTGAGGCCATCGTTACTGGTTTTGTGAAGGAGGACTAATGCAGCGGTTCTCAACCTGTGGGTCGCGACCCCACATGGGGGGGATCGCCTAAAGCCATCGGAAAATACATAATGCATATCAGGTATTTACATTCCAAATCATAACTGTAGCAAAATTACAGTTATGAAGTAGCCACCAAAATTATTTTTTGGTTTGGGGTCACCGCAACATGAGGAACTGTATTGCGGGGTCACGGCATTAGAAAGGTTGAGAACCACTGGACTAATGGAAACTGACCAAGTTAGAGCACTCTTCTTATTTTAAATAAGCAGATTCAACCTTACAAATGTGTTCCCCCAAATTTATAAGCATTGCAAGCTGTAGAATTATTACAAATGATGGTTATTATTATATAGTAATATGCTGAAGCTGGATCTCATAAAACAGTACTTCCTTAACATAAACAGAGGAAGTGTCAGGCATATAATTTTAGGTTGCCTCTAGAACCCATATTGTGCCAAATAAACTGGAGGTTGTACTGATTGGAAGTTCTGTAAGTTGACAGCACATAACTGAAAAGTGTTGTTTCAAAAGTTCTTAGGAAATTGGGAAAGTTCTCGAATTTCATATTTGATAAAGATTCTATGTTTAACTCATATTTTCCTATTGTCTCCTTGTGAGTCTCTGGAAGCATGCCTTATTTAACACTTCTGATTGAGCCAGAAACAACTTTAGACATGTATAATTTATCATTGCTTCTTTGAACTTCTTTACTATTAAAAATAAGTTCCATTTGTCCATATTTGGCACCCACGAATAGTATGATATTCTCGTATTTTCCAAAGCTCTCAGGGAACTGGGCATCTTGTCTCACGAAACAATCAGAGGTGTAGCTCCTCTCTGATTGGAGAGTCTAACAGTTTAAAGAGATTTTTAAACTAGAAAAAAATGAATTGGTTAATCGGCTGTTTTTTTTTCTCTTTCCCTACAAAGGGCTATCTTCCAATATTGAAAAAGTACAAGCAATCAACTTTTACATCTGAAGGAAAAGAAGAGAAGGAGGCTAGTGAGAGGGGAACTTGGGAATAGTTAAAGGCTTTGAGAGCTTTGTTACAAGCCCTGAAGCTGTTACCATCAGACATAGGCAAAAGTTCCGTCTCAGTGCCCACTCTGAGCACCGGTGTAATGTGAGCGATAATGAAGCTGGGTTTGCAGTTAGTGTCAAATCAAAAATCTTAAGTAACACTGGCAAGATACCTGGATGGGTATTCAGATTTGTCATTGCTTCACCCTGCCTTTTCTCACCTTCCTGACTATTCCTTACCCCTTTAGAACTCATGGTAACACAGGCTTCATAAAATAACCAGACCAAGGTGTAATAGAAACCCATTGGGTATAACAAAGCTGTCTGTTAATGGATCTAGACAAAAATAGGTCAAATTGTGTTCTCTAAAGCATTAAGGTGATATAAATGCTATATATAGAAACCAGTCTGCCCAAGGAAATTAGCAGTGGAAAGGAAGGGATTCTGTTTTCATTGCTTCTCTTGGTGAGGTTCTTTACTAATTACAGGCAGTTCCCAGGTTACGAATGAAATAGATTCTATATAGGTTTGTGTTTAAGTTGAATTTGTATGTAAATTAAAACAGGTACATTTACCTCTCAAATGCAACTTAGACAGATGTTTGTCTTAATACAGTATTTATTTTTACCTTTCTGTGTATATAGATATGTACTTAAACATTTTCAAACCTACAGAACCTACTCCATCTGTAACCCAGGGACTGCCTGTGTGCAGTCCTAGCAGGTGCTCTGGAGAGCTCCGACTTCCGCAGGTGAGAGGTGGAGGTGTGTGTGCCCACCATGCTGCCTTTCAAGACACTTCAGAGGTATTTGTTGAAGGAATATTATAATATAGCTCTTTGACTATCCTCTTACCATGGATGCTTCCTATGTTTTATCCTTACCTTCAATGGACTTGTTTTTCTCTGAATTATAAATCTGTAAGTCATTGGTGGACACAGCTGGGGAGACAGGTTCACGGTATTTCTGATTCCATGTTTACGATACCCAGCGTAAGCCCCCCAGGGCTCTTCTCGGGAGAGAGCTAGCCGGCCTTGCTGTCTCTTACTCAATATTTCCACTGTTCCTTCTGTATTCCCTGCCTTTTTCCTTTCTTAGGCAGCCTCATTACAGTTTGGCCATGTGGATAGAAATACAGTGGCACTCTTGAAAGACAGAGCAAGTCCCATTTCTATAGAAGCAATTTGGCATTATTTCCTGGGTTTGGGAAAGGTGGCCCTGAGACCTTGGTCACGTGCTATGAACACGTTGCATTATTTAATCCTCTGCTACTTTTACTTGTTGAAATGTTTGGTTTTGCATTATTTTCCAAAAATATGTGATTACTCTTGCATTTCTTCCTGAAAGTTTTTCTACACATTCATAAAACAATAAAAGCATTATTCTGTGTGGTCCAATTTAAGGATGGCACAATGGATGGACATTCTACAGACCAGGCTGTCTGATAGAAATATAACGCAAAACAGAAATGCAAACCACATAGGTCACTTTATGTTTTATTGTTAGCCTCATTAGGAAAATAAAAGAAATAGATGAAATTAACTTTAATAATATTTTTTACTTAACCTAATACATCTAGACTACTATCATTTGGAATAATATAAAATTTATGATTGAGGTATTTTTATAATAAAATTTTGGTATCTGGTTTATATTTTTACACTTACAAAAAATCTCAGATCAGACTGGCCATATGTGAAGTCTCTAATAGCCAGAATGGCAGAGGCCCCTGGAGTGGACAGCACATCTATAAATTGATATTATGGTACAGATTATAGTCTATATTATAGAATATGGACTGGGAATCTCTGGCAGTAATGTGTTTTAAAGCAGAGCTGTGTCTTTTATGATAATTTTATAGATGGTGTATTTTCTTCCAGAAATTTACTGTCCTTAATTGATACCATTTCAAAGAGTTGGAAAGGAAAAGCATAAAAAGATAACGGCAAAGGCCATGAAATTGATGGGTAAATTCACATCACTTACTGTTTTTTTCTATCTGACGCAGTTCTTGGAAATACCTTTGCATGTCATACTGCTATTGTTCCTTCCTGCATTTCATCTTTGTCAAAGTGAACAGCTATACATGACTTGTCCATTACCTCAGAGGATTTCTGTAAATGTCAACCAGTCCTGGAAACATGAATTTCTTCAAGGAGTCATGGTTTCTTTTAGTGGATGATGGTATTTAGAAATGAAGATTTGGGTGCTCATTGCTAATGGGGTCGTCATTGCTCCCTGGTACCCCTGATAGTACCAGGTAGGCAGAGCTAAGAAATGTGTTTTATATTTATGCACATACATATTTCTGTCTATGTTTCTTTTATATCCATATACTTTGAAAACCATGGGTTCATCCCAGTATCCCTAATTCCAGTGCAGCACATGAGCTCCTTCCAGTTTTCTGTATTTTTCTATTTGTAATTCCTTTCTCTTACAGTGATTGCTGTTATTCTCATATATGTTTTGGTCAGTCTCTTTATATGTAGCTGGGCTTGAATCGCCACTCCTGCCACCATCCCACCCAGAGGGCTGCCCTCCCCACTGTACTTGGTCCCCAGCGCTGTATACTGAGCCTCCCTGTTGAAGGTCGTCCTCCTCACCCCTCTCAGGCTGCCGCTGACACTGGGCTGCCACCCTGTGTCCTGAGTCCCCTCCTGGGGACTAGCTGGTCTAGCTCTGACAGTCTACTCTGGCTCACAGCCCTTCCTTAACACCCCTGCCCTTTTCTCTCTTGTTCCACTCACCCCTGACTGTCTTGGGGATGACTTGTTTAGGAAGCAAAATGGAAGAGGAAAGGAAACAAGACCTTTTTTTTTTTTTTTTTTAGTGACCAGGTCTTTTATTCCTATAATCAGCATAAAATGCTCTTTTGTTATTGGTAAACTATAATTAAATCAAAGCTTCCTGAGTCAGTTTTGAAACATCATTTAATGTTTGGATCTAGTTATATAATGAATTTATTTTGTGGAGAATGCTTTAAGGTGTCAGCCTACCCCTTCATTCAGTTATTACTTTTGACTTGGTCTTTTTCTCATAGCTATACACTTTTAAGAACTTACCAGATGATCATTCTCCCTCTCCACTCCCACCTCCAGTTACAGAGTTTTCCAGTGTGCTAACAGACAAATATCTAGTTACTATAACTCAATCACGCCAGAGTATGTGGAATTTCATAAAAAGTACCTAAAGTATTTTCTATTGTTTTATGACTTTTCACAGTCCCATCTTTACAGTACAATAAGCTGTTGTGTAAGTTAGAGGAGCTCATAAAATGTACTGTTAAAGGAACCCTGGTACCAAACCACCCGGGAGAATTTCAAAGATGGCCAGTGACACAATGACCTTGTGTTATTACAATGACAAAAATTAAGAAGTTGTATTTACTCTACAACAAATGAATGTTTGGTTTTGAAGCTGCACAACAACATTATGTATATATACATGAGATACAATATTTTCAAATTTTTAGAAGAAAAATATTATTTAAAATCATATTAATATTATTATTTTTCTTGACATCATTTTTATTAAAACTATTGTGCTTAACCTTTATAAAATTATGTTAATATGTGTGATATTAAGAAATAGAGAAATTGTTAACTAGAAAAAGCAGTTTAGACTAAGGAGACCTTATGAATTTTACATATACTTGTCTGAAAACCCAAGAAAAACATCATGTACTGTTCTGTCAAGATAATGTGGCTCTTAGTAATTATTTTAGTTTTTCTTTTTTTACCTTGGTTGGTAAAGAGAATGAATTGTTCCCTTTAACAATACAGTTCAACAGCACAATGAAATGTCAATACTTCAGAAAATGAATTAATGATAATTATCGGGAATTATAGTCTAGGCACCCTCTGAAAGTAAAGTGCAAAATACACTTCAAATTATTTTTACAGATTTAATGTTTTCAACTCATCTACCTGCTTTTACTATTTAACTTTCCTCAAATCATTAAGGTATGTAAGCATCTGAGAAAAGTAAATGAAAATCCCACTGTCAAAGGATAGGAACAAGCCTTGGTCAAAGATGAGAAAAAGCTCTCCAGTTGTAGCCCTGGTGAAGAAAATTACTGAGTGGCCATACATGCTCATCCGGGTTATTCTGCCCACATCAAAACCAATGAGATCTGCAAGTAAATAGAATATCTTTTAAAGAAAAATGGAAGTTCTTGCTAGTATTATCCAAATAGAGCAGTCTCCCCTTGTCCATGGGGGATACAGTCTAAGACTCCCAGTGGATGTCTGAAACCACAGATAGTACTGAACCCTATGTATACTTTCCCCCCCGTATATACAAGCCTATGGTCAAGTTTAAACTACTCATGCTCTTTGGAGCCATCATTAAGTAAAATAAGAGTGACTTGAATATAAGCACTGTTGTCTTGACAACAGTCAGTCTCATAACCAAGATGGCTGCTAAGTGACTAATGGGTGGGAAGTGTCTACAGCATGGAAGTGCTGGGTGAACAAAGGGATGATTTACCTCCCCCCAGGGGTCAGCAGGAGTTTTCACCGTGCTATTCAAAATGGCGCCCAATTTAATATCTATGAGTTGTTTCTTTCTGGAATTTTCCATGTAATTTTTTCAGACTGATTAATGGTGGATAACTGAAACCAAAGTAACTGAAACCACAGATAAGGGGGGACCACGGGTACCTGAGTTGACTGTTGGTAACAGGAAAACCCTTACAGGGTTTTAGATGGAATACCTCAGCCAGTTCTGACTCCATGAAAGGGACCAGCTAACCTATAACAAGTGATTATTACTCAGAGTTAATTAAGAATTATATAAGAAGGAAAATTAAAGCCAATTAGAATAGAGAATATAGATAAGGCAGGATAAGATCTGTAGAGAGAAAATGACTTTTAAAGATTGTAGGACAGCCAAAAAACATGGTCTTGGGCATGAAGTAAAAATGAGAAGAAAGATTCAAGGGAAATGATTGGTGAGGGCTTTGAGAGAAAGAAAATTTAAATTGCTATCTTGCCAGAGAGGACAGGCAGAGTTGCTATTGCCACATTTCCACATCATACTATAAATTTGCACTGTAAAGTAGCTACCTGCACATAATTGGAAAAATGTTGCTGAGATATTCATTTATGAAAATAGTTTAGAGTAGTAGCAAAATGTGATGATTACTCATCTATTAATGGTCAAAAAACAAAATTTAAGTTAGAATTAGTCTAAATTTGAAGGATTTCGCAGATTCATCTAGATATATGAGGCAGCAAGTTTAATGCTCAACTTCTCAGTGAATGTTTGTTGAATTTTATAGGAAACAGAACTATGCAACAGCATGGGTTAAAACTACAGCCTCTTACATGTTAGCTAAGACTCAACAGTGTCGTTTCAGGCAACCCCAGCTGGTGGGGACAGAGTGACGTATGTCTTTTGGAGCAGACACTTTTAGATGACATGCACCTTGGAATTTATTTTATCAAAAGTCAGGGTTGGATTATGTCTTCCGATCACGAAAGTGTGGCTCAGAAACAGATTAGAGAGAAATAGAAAATATAAGGAAGTACTGCTTCTCACAAATCAGCTTTACTCTCTTGGCAAGAAACGCAGCTGGCATTTTGCAGGGTTATTTGGAGAAAAGTAATTTTAGAAATGCAGTTGATACAAACCAAACATTTAAAAGACCTGCAATTATATTTTTACTTTAGAAAATTAAGTTTAGCAGGGTGACATTGATCAACAAGGGTACATAGATTTCAGGTAAACATCTACATCATTTGAACAGTTGATTATGTTGTAAATCCATCATCCAAAGTCAAATTATTTTCCGCCACCTTATATTTGTCCCTCTTAACACCCTTCTTGCAACCCCCTCCCCCTTCTCCCATTCCCTCTTCCCCTAGTAACCACTGCACTTATCTATGTCCATGAGTCTAACTTTTGTATCCCACCTATGTGTGAAATAATATCGGTTTTAGCTTTTTCTGATTTACTTATTTCACTCATTATAACGTTCTCAAGGTCCATCCACATTGTCATCATTTACGACCTGCAATTATTTTTAAAATTTTCAAACTGAGAACAATGAAAATTCTCTTTAGGTTCTGTGACACTGTCTGTTACTAACACAATAAAGGGATTGACCTGGGGTAGAGACAAGGAGACTTCCAATAGTCAAATCATAAACAATCAGCCTGACCTGTGGTGGCACAGTGGATAAAGTGTCGACCTGGAAATGCTGAGGTTGCCGGTTCAAAACCCTGGGCTTGCCTGGTCAAGGCACAAATGGGAGTTGATGCTTCCTGCTCCTCCCCCCCTTCTCTCTCTCCCCCTCTCTCTCTCCTTTCTAAAAAATGAAAAAAAAAGAGAAAAGAATGTGAATTAAAAAAAAAATTATGAACAATCAATATGAAAATCAGGACAGGGAATTACCATATCTCCCCATTTATAAGATGCATTTTTTTTTTCAAAAAATTTGGGGTCTAAAAACTAGGTGTGTCTTATACAGTGGCAGCAGATTTTTTTACTTGCATTTCCCACTTTTTTGTGCTTGTTTTTGTGCTCATTGGTAAAGACAGTGATTCGTCATCAGACACAGATGAGGACAAGCTAATGGATGGGAGTTTTGAAAGTGATGAAGAGTTGTATGAATTTTATGATGAATAAAATTTGAGTTCAAAAACTTTATGTAATACCTTTTTATTTTCAAATTTCAGGCCCCAAAATTAAGGTGCGTCTTATACATGGGAAAATACGTCTCTTTCACTCTACCTCAGTGTAAAGCAGGGGTAGCCAACCTTTTTATACCTACCGCCCACTTTTGTATCTCTGTTAGTAGTAAAATTTTCTAACCGCCCACCGGTTCCACAGTAATGGTGATTTATAAAGTAGGGAAGTAACTTTACTTTATAAAATTTATAAAGCAGAGTTACGGCAAGTTAAAGCATATAATAATTACTTACCAAGTACTTTATGTTGGATTTTCGCTGTTTGGCAGAATAAATCTTTATAAAACAACTTACTATAGTTAAATCTATCATTTTATTTATACTTTGGTTGCTCCGCTACCACCCACCATGAAAGCTGGAATGCCCACTAGTGGGCGGTAGGGACCAGGTTGACTACCACTGGACTGTAAAGTATAAGGAATTATACTTTAATAAGTTAGAGTTATGATTCAGAAATATTGACTCAAACATTCTCAATCATTTTTCAGGACTTTTTAGTTTTTTAAATTGAAGTTTAATTAACATTACATTAGTTTCAGGAGTACAATATAATGATTCTCTATTTGTATGTATTGCAAAATGATCACCACAATAAGTCAACATCAGTCACTATATATAGTTATAGAATATTTTTCTTGTGATGAAAGCTGTTAATATCTATACTTTTAGCAAATAGGCAATGCAGTGTTATTAATATAGTTGCCATGTTGTATATTACATCTTCATGAATTATTTATTTTATAATTAGAAGTTTGTATCTTTTGACTCCCTGACTACCTTCATTCATTTCCCCCACTCTCTCCCCATCCCCCATCTCTGGCAAATACCAGTCTGTTCTCTATATCTATGATCTTTTTTTCTTTTTTTTCTTATTTTTTAGATTCTACATATAAATAAGATCACATGGTATTTATCTTTCTGTGTCTGACTTATTTCACTTAAATGCCTTCAATGTCCATCCATGTTGGCACAAAAGGAAAGATTTCATTCTTTTCATGGCTGAATAGTAGTTTATTTTTGTGTGTGTATTACATATATATATAATATAACATATAACATATATATATTTATATTCTTTATCCATTCATCCATTGAGGCATACTTAGGTTTTTCCATATCTTGACTGTTGTAAATAATGCTGCAATGAAAATGAGGGTGCATATATCTTTCTGAGTTAGAGCCATTATTTTCCTCAGATAAATACCTAGAAGAGGAATTGCCAAGTCATATGTTAGTTCTATTTTTAATTATTTGAGAAATCTCCATACTGTTTTCCAAAGTGGCTGCACCAATTTGCATTTTCACCAACAGTACACAAAGGTCACCTTTTCTTTACATCTTTTGCCAAAACTTGTTGTTTCTTGTCTTTTTGATAATAGCCATTCTTACAGTTTGAGGCTACCTTCTGAGGATATTTGAACAGTTTCCATTTTGTTGGAACTGACTATGCAAGTATAAGTACACATCATGTTGAAATAGATGTATATAGATATCTCCTCTTATAATTCAAATCTTCAACACAAGTACATATTTAGAAAGTGACTTAATGTGATCAGGATGTTGTAGCAAAATAGCGCATACTGGGTGGCTTCTAAACAGCAAACATTATTTCTCACAGTTCTGGAGTCTGGAAGTCCAGGATCACAGCACCAGGATGACTGGGTTGATAGCCAGAGCCTTCAAGCTATGTCCTCACATGGGAAGAAGTAGAGAGCTCTCTGGAGCCTCTCTTATAAGGGCACTAATCCCATTCATGAGGGCTCCACCCTCATGAATTAATCACCTCTCAGTGGTCCCACCTTCTAATACCATTACCTTTGGAATTAGGATTTCAACATATGAATTTTAGGGTGGGGGGACACTAATGTTTAGACCGTAGCAGAAACCATCAGTTATATTTTCCATGTCAAAGTTTAAAACAAAAAATCAACAGAAGTTAGAACAACAACAAGAGAGCTATAGTTATTTACTTGCCAGGTAAGGAAGATCCCATGTCACTTAAAAAAAGGAGTTCACTGGGGCTTCCTAAGCTGAAAGCAGAGGGAAGGCAGGAGATTGCCTCTTTTATGGTATCAGAAGATTCAAAGACAGGATTCATGCACAAAACACAAGCACATTTTAGTACCTCTAATTAATTTGATTGAAAGAGTTTACATTCATAGATTTCTTTTTACATCTGTATCTATATAACATGCAACTTTCCTCTGCACATCTTGTTTTATTACATCAATGCTCAGACCTCCAGTATTACAACAAGCTGGTCTCCCTTTCGAACATCCTCTTTCCCCCGCAGATCCAACTATCAGAAGATAAAGCACACAAAATGTTGACGGTCCTGTTGGTGTCTCTTTGTCTTGTCTCTGCCTGTCTGCTCCAGGTGGGAGAGTTCAGAGCCCATGCTGCTGAGTGGACAGCCAATGTCACAGCTGAGTTCAAGGAAACCAGGAGGCGGCTGAGTGTGGAGATTTATGACAAGTTCCAGCGCGCCACCTCCATTAAGCGGAAGCTGTCTGCAGAACTGGCGGGGAACCACAGCCAGGAGCTGACTCCTTGTAGGAGGACCCTGTCCGTGAACCACCTAGCCAGCGAGAGGGATGTCTTGCCTCCCTTACTGAAAACTGAAAGTATCTATTTGAACGGATTGACGCCACACTGTGCGGGCGAGGAAATTGCTGTTATCGAAAATATGAAATAGACCTCTCTTTGAAGAGCCTTAGGCATAGCCATAGGTGAGGACTTCTATATGCTCGTTAAGACTGTTGCTGGTAGCATTTTTTAAATTGTGCATGAACTCCAAAGGGGGGAAAATAGATACACCCATCATGGTCACCTACCATCAAGAGAATTTGGAAGTCTGAGCCAGCACTATCTTCTTGATGATGCTTGTTGAACGGTCCACTTTCTTTGACCAGGGGAATAAAACAAGCAATGTCTGATGCCTTTTTGTGCCCAGACTGTTTTTCTCCCTTAGTCCTAATGTGCCATAAGGCCTCAGAATGAATTATAATTGTTTCTGGTCACAATGTAGCTTCGAGGGGTCAGTCCTTAACTTTTCAGGGTCTACCTAACTGAGCCTAGATACGGACCACTTATGGATGACAACATTTCTTTTTGTAAATGGCAAGAAATTCTTATGCAGCCTTTTACCTAAGAAATTTTCTGCCAGTGCCTTATCTTAAGAAGAAACAGAACCTCTCTAGCTAATGTGTGGTTTCTCCTTCCCTGCCCCACCCCTAGGCTCACCTGCAGTCCTTTACCCCACGACTCCCATTAGAATACCATACCTTGCTGGAAACAGTGTGTAAAATGACTGGCATGATGATGCCCGAAGAAGGAGTAGATGCCAAATTAGATGGACATTGCGTAAAAGGCACTGCAGAGCAATGAGGTGCACAGAGGGCCCCTCTGAGTATTTATTTGACTCAGGTACCAATGGTACATTGTAATTATTACCAGACCGGTAAAACTGGCTGCTCCCAGTCTTTTTCTTTCCTGGAAGTATTTGGAATTTGTCATTTGTTAATAACTATACATTTTTAAAGGTAGAAGAAGAGAATCCATATATATATGATATGATCTGACAGAAGAAAACTTTAAAAATGGATATCATTGGAGGCAATTTAAGACAATTCATGTGAATTAC
This sequence comes from Saccopteryx bilineata, assembly GCF_036850765.1. NCBI lineage: Eukaryota > Metazoa > Chordata > Mammalia > Chiroptera > Emballonuridae > Saccopteryx > Saccopteryx bilineata. The sequence goes on along the minus strand of NC_089491.1, from coordinate 294,228,391 downwards.
CATTCTGATGACAGAAAGATAGCAAAAACAGTGTGTGACGAGCATTTGCTAAATAAATATAATATTATCCTGTCAGCATTGATTTGCTTTTTGGTGTATGAAAGGGTTATCTGATTTTCTTTCCTTGGGTGACATTTGTCAGGTGAGGGGAGGTAACGCAGCAGGCAGGCTGGGCACAGGCCAAACTTCCACTGGTGTCCCTCTGGAGTTGTGACGGAAGCCGAAACTGGGATCACTGTGATTTTGCACATGGAAAATGCAGACTGCAGGCATAATTCATCTCTGATGTTAGAGGCAAAGCTATCATAGCACAATTTAAATCTCGAGAGCTCTTTGTGTTTGTTTTTTGATAGAAAAAGCCGATAATCCTTTTTAGTTTAATTTTATAGCCTGTAACTCTTTGGATGTTTCCAAAATTCAGAAGAAATTTACAATAAAGGCACCTAATCAATTGCTACTCTTTTATTTTCATACTTAGATCTGCTGTATATTGTATATATAATTTTTGAAAATGCAGAAAGAAAATGATTTCCCTAAATATAATTGCAAAACATTTCTTTTACTGTTGGGGGGTATCTAAATAAATGGCATTCATATTAGCGTCTTAATGGTAAACCCAGGATCTTAAAAAAAAAAACAAAATAATACATGCTTATTTTCCAAAATTTAAATTTAAGCTAAAAATGTAAATATTCAGTTAACTGGTTAAAGGTACTTTTATAAACTTAAAAAGTTCTAACTGAAATTTTAGGAGGTCAGGCTCTTTTAGAAAGAAAGCTACAGCCGTTTCCTCAGTAACTGTTCCAAAAGTTCATATGGTGGATTGCACCATGTATAAACTGTGAATTGTACTGACAAATAAAGTTTGTAATTAAAGTCAGCATTTTCTGAGTCTCCTGCTTGCTGCTGAGAACTGAGATCTGATTCTAACTGAGCAAAACCCAAGATGTTGCTTTCCATGCCGCGTTTTCAGTGGCTTCTTAAAGTTGTTAATAAATATTTTTGATGCAGTATCACTACCCTTGTTAAATACACGCAGAATGTACTTCGACAACTGATTAGATTGGAAACCAGTCAAACAAAGGGCTGATTAGAACAGAAAACAATCCAATCAAGGACTGATAGATCAGAGATCAATACAATTGAGATTTGATTAGATTGGGGATTGATCTAAATCAAGGGCCAACTACATCAGAGACCTATCTAATCAAAGTGTGATTTGAGGTTCTTCTTGCCCAGTCTGTTCTTTCTTCCTTTTATCGATATCAGACTAGCACTGCAGTCAGTAGACACTCCTGCTCCCTCCCCATATACACTTCATAAGTGTCAGTCCCCAGAAAGAAGACACCTCCCAACAAGGTCTCCAAATGTCTGACTGGGCCCAAATTAATAAACAGAACCTAGCAGCCATTTCTAAACGGGCTTCTCACACAAACTGCCCTGCTGAACTGTCTGCCTGCACTGCCCACTGAGCCATAAAGGAGTTCCTGGAGTTGTATTTCAACCAATAGGACTGAGACTTTCCCTACCCAATCAGAACTATGCAGCTGTATTCCCCTCATTAGCATTTTTACCCACCAATCAGAACAGGTGGTCATGCAGCTAGCTGCATGAGTCAGGCTGCAAACCTAATGTAATCAATAATTGATATAATCAATCTATAATGTAACCAGCACTTGATCTAATCAAACCTTGGATTAATCAAGTTCAATGTAATCATGCCTTGATCTAAACAGCCCTTCAACTAATTGGTGCTTGATCTGATCAATCTGTGATCTAATAAATCATTAATGTCATTGATCCTTGATAAAATCAGTTCTTGACTCCAGAGATGTGGCCTGCAGGATGCTACAGCCCACTGTCTACTCTTAGGTTCCTCACCTACTTGGCAAGAATAGTCACCTCATTACTGTTTTCTTTGTTGCCATCAAAAATATGCCCATGGATCCTTAAGGATTGATTAGATCAAGTTTTGACTAGAACAATGTTTGATTACATTAGGCATATATTATGCCAAGCACTTATTAAATCAAGGCTCCTTTGGTCAATGCTTAATTACATTAAGGTATTTTCCAATTAAGCATGTGACCAGATCAGGCACTGATCAGATTAAACTGATTAGATCAGTGACTGATGAACTCAAGAACTTGATTATATTAATGATAGAGTAGACCAAACACTGATCAGAGCAAGGATTGTTACCTCAGCACTGATTTGATCTAGGATTGATTTTTATCAAGCGCTGATTAAACCAAAATGCCTGATAAAAATCAAGAATTGACTAGATCAAGTTCTGATCAAAGCAAGAAAATGATTTAGATGAAGAGCTGATTAAATCAAAGGATTGATTAAAGTCCCAATTAGACCAGGAAATGATTAGTTTAGGAACTGTTTAGATTAGGGGTAGTCAACCTTTTTATACCTACCACCCACTTTCGTATCTCTGTTAGTAGTAAAATTTTCTAACCGCCCACCGGTTCCATAATAATGTCGATTTATAAAGTAGGGAAGTAACTTTACTTTATAAAATATATAAAGCAGAGTTACAGCAAGTTAAAGCATATAATAATAATTACTTACCAAGTACTTCATGTTGGATTTTCGCTAAGTTTGGCAGAATAAATCTTTATAAAACAACTTACTATAGTTAAATCTATCATTTTATTTATACTTTGGTTGCTCTACTACTGCCCACCATGAAAGCTGGAAGGCCCACTAGTGGGCGGTAGAGACCAGGTTGACTTGATCTGTTTTAGATCAAGAACTGATTTAGATAAAAGATTAATTAGATCATGGCCAGCTCATATTATGGCTTGATTAGATCAAGGCTTTGCTTTACACTAAGGATGATTAAATCAAAGTGCTGATTTAGATCAAAGTGTTGATTATATCAAAAGTCTTGATTAATTGCAGTTTGAGCAAGTGTTGATTAGATCACTACTGATTAGAGTTGTGACTGATTGTTTTATTTGCTGATTACATCAAGCCAGATTAGATCTGCATAGACAACCTAATCAAGCTGACTATATCAGGAGCTGATCTGAGGCCATTCAAATCAGGCATTGGAATCAAGGAGACGCAGGTTTGTAGCCTGACTCATGCAGCTAGCTGCATGACTACCTGTTCTGATTGGTGGATAAAAATGCTAATGAGGGGAATACAGCTGCCTAGCTCTGATTGGGTGGGAAAGTCTCAGTCCTATTGGTTGAAATACAACTCTAGGAACTCCTTTATGGCTCAGCGGGCAGTGCAGGCAGGCAGGCAGTTCAGCAGGGCAGTTTGTGTGAGAAGCCCCTGTTTAGAAATGGCTGCTAGGCTCTGTTTATTCATTTGAGCCCAGTCAGACATCTGGAGACCTTGTTGGGAGGTGTCTTCTTTCTGGGGGCTTACACTTATGAAGTGTAAATGGGAAGGGAGCAGGAGTATTTAAGGAGTGTCTACTGATTGCTGTACTAGTCTGATATCCATGGAAGGAAGAAAGAACAGATTGGGCAAGAACCTCAAATCACAATATAGTTTTTTGACAGTTCTGGCCAGGCTGATGAAGAATTGTACCTCAGGTAGAGTAACATTTTTCTAGTACTCCCACTATGTTCAGATACTGGCTGGGAACAGCCTGGTAGAGGCGTGACCCGGCATGAATGGAACCTAAGATGTTGCAATCATGGCACTCAGCTGTGTGCACTGCCTCAGTTTTTATGAAGGGAGATCTGAGCAGGGCACTGCCAGGGCTGTAGTGCATTTTCCATACATATTTGGTTTCTGTGGGCTTCTCTTCCTGAGAGGAAACTTACAGAACAGAAAAAGTTCATCCACCTGGTGCTAGCAGAACCAAACTCTAAACATTGAGAATTGCGATGGAGAAAGATTAGCTATTTTATTATGCATGGTGCTTCCCATGAAAACAGGAAGCTAATGTTCAAAAGCTTGAACTCCCTGATCCAGGGTTCAGTTTTTAAGGCTAAAGGGGCTGGTGGGACAAGTTTTAATTGGAAGACCTGTGAGCTTGGCTGCTTATGGTAAAAAGGTGTGAATACAAGATCTTCCTGGACAATGGACCCTCTGCTTCTAAAAGGGTTCCAGTGTTCATATTCTGGCTATGTCTTTTGGTTCTGTGGGGGGAACAAGATTTTGGTTTCATGTGTAGCTGGAGGTCAAAGTCTTCTCTTCTGCACAGGCTTCTGCTGCATGACTTGCAGTTTTGGTCTGTTGTCTCTGAAAAGCAATTCAGAATCTTGTTTGCCAGTCTAGGACCATTTTGAGCTGGTTCTGTGGATACAAATGGAGGCATTTTATACAATGCCTCCACTGTATAAAAACTGCCCTACATTATCTTGATAATTAGCATTGACTCTTACCAAGATGGTGCTTCTTCTCACCTGCTGATCCCTGGACATTAGGAGTTTGACGTGCCTGGCCTCAGCCAAATCTTGTTTTTCAGTGAGATCCTAATTATATGCCTTCTATGGGGACTAGTTGCAAGAAAGAAATCATTTACCTTTTAGATTCCAAGGGACTATATTATTAGACGAGAAAAAATGAAATAAGTCAGAGGCATGGAAGGTTCTGGAATAGCCCAAGGTCAGCATCATGCTGACCATAAACAAAATATACCAGGAATCTTCCTTACCTTTTAAATGAATCTATATGTCTAGTGACCCTAAACTAAATTAAATGCAGTCATCTAAAAAAAATTGGTATAATTACAGCATATCCAATTACATCTATTTGGGAGCCATATTTCTTTCTTTGATCAATTAAAGTTAGTGAGGGGAGACTGTAATTAGTGCCAGCCCTCTGAGAAGGAAGAACCTGAAGATTGATAAAGCCTGGAATATTAGTAGTTTCAAAAGTCTCATTTGCCCCCAAATATATTTCCCACTGGTCTACTAAAGGAACTGTCTGTTTCTTGGAAACCCCAAAAGTAATTGTATTTTCAAAAGAGACATAAATGTTACCCCAGACTTTAGACATCCTTCTCAGTTCTGGGATATTAGCCTGAAAAAATCTTCAAGAGGAAAAAAATCTGAAAATACAAAGATGTTTTAAAAATGTTGATTATGTAATTCTCCAGTCATCATTGCTCTCAGGAGCTAATGGGGCCACATTATTAGTATGGACTTGAAATTCTTGGGGTCTTTTTCTCACCTTCAGGCAAATGCTATTATTCCCAGTGGTGTCTCCGTGTGCCCACAAACAAGTATCCTTACTTTGTGTCTCTCACTAGGCACCGCCATCTTTTGTTAGGTGTTATCCCTGCTGCTTTTATGAAATAGGACATCTGTGACTATCTTATTGCTTAAGCTATGCCACTGTTGGTAACAAAATGAAGAACATTGAAAAAGCAATTTTGCTTCAAGACCTTGATTGTTTACTGAGAAAATGAATTTTTAAAAATTATGTTAGTTTTTACTTTGCCTCCCATATACAGAAATGAGTCCATGTGTCTGGACTATGTATGAATGTTGAGTGGCAGCCACTAAGCTGAACTGAAACCAATATTTCTTTCTGCTCCTGGATTTTGTTCCTATACTAAAGGATCATGTGGCCCTCTCTGCCAAGCCCCTATCCAGATAGGCTTCTGGCTGGCACCAAACATCAATTAGCAAGACAGGGCGAGACCCATCAAAATGTCAGGTGAGGCTCAAAGTTCAATTGTCGCTATAATTCTGTTATCAAAAAACTGGAAATAAAGTACATTCTCAGTAGGTTATAAGAAGAACAATTCAGTGAACAATTCAAAGGCGATGTGTATATTATAAATATTAAAACTGCTATATATAGGAAAATATCAAATTATATACTCTAATGTTAAATATAAAAAATCATTATTTAGCAAGCTCATATTGTAAACCCCAACTTTATAATACAAGCATCTTTAAAAAAACAAGCCACATAAAAATATAGTGAATTGTGCTTATAAATTTCTATAAAATAATATATATTTTATATTATATTCAAGAAAAATTATATGCATCCCCAACACTATTATATGGAGCCCCCCAAAAAATCATATAATGACCCACTAACACTTGAATAGTTCATTAAAGAATCCAGTAAGATCCCAAGGGAAAGGAAGAGCTGACATAAATTCTGTCAGAGCCTGGAAAGTGACTCCAGTCCAGAGATTGGGAGTTGGCCAAGGTGGAAGATCACATGGGTTATGGCCCTGGAGTGATCTAGACTTATGGGGGAAAACAACATTGAAGATGATATGATGTTGGAAGGAGGGTTCCGAGCGGGTATTCATTCTGTTTTGGTTATGCTTTGGGCTGACCCAGAATTCAGTATTTGTTTCCTCTAAGAATGTCATAATGAAATGGGCAGGGGCCATATTCAGAAGCTAATGGAAACTTAAGATGACGTTGATGTTTGTGCTTGTTCTAACGCATTCAAACTCTCAGAGCTTCTCCATGCCTTCACTCTTTATCCTGTAATCACCTGTATGCTCATCACAACTGTGCAGCATAACGGCAAGTATGCACGTATATTCAATAAATGACATCAGAGCAACCAGAAGGGTCCATCCTAAATTACTCTCACCAATAAATGTTTTAGATAAGAGTAAGAGGCAAATCTCTGATAGTACATCTGATTGACTGAAACAACTCATCTTTGCTCATAGAGCTCTTTCTTATCTCTTTCTAAAATTTTAAGGAGAGACTCAAGGTTGATCCAAACCTGTTAAATAGAAAAGTTGACAAGCTGAAAATTACAGTGATTAAATATTTGTGACCCCATCTCAAAGTTCTGTCAGCTCTAGAGTCAACCTTAAGAGCTGAGTACACTTAGCAATGACCTCTCAAACCTTGTCCGAAAAACAGAGTCAAGATTGATTAAGTTTCTTGTGCATAAATCATTGGCCACTGGGGAATAAGAGATGTTTATATTTGAGATATACAAAGATGAAAGGATAAAGATTTTAGACAGTATCGGTCTATTATGATGATGGTCTGAGAGAGGAATATTTTCTAATCTTCTCACAGAGAAGATATTTTTCTTTATTTGGGAGTTCATATATCATTTATAAATTCATATATGGAATGTACGTTGGGGAAGGTGGAGAAGAGAGGGAGGCAGGCAGGTGGAGGAAGTAGAGGAGGGAAGGAGTTGATATAGCAGACTTTTTAAAAACTGATGTGGCAGGGAAAGATTGTGTCACAAGTTCTTAAATTTTATTACACTTGAGAGGCTTTGAAAGGAGTCTATACAAAGGTAAATTGCCCCCAAACGCCTACTGGGTTGGTCCAGTTTACAAATGAGCATTAGATTCCATAGGTCAGGTTCCTTTGTAAGCCGTAGACTGGACATCTACAGATTGTCTTGCCCTCTCCCAGGATTATGTCCTCATCATTCTAATAGCTACCATCATGATAGTAATAACCAATGAATGCCTAAAATGTAGCAGGAGAACCACATACGAATGTCAGAGCTGTCAGACTCCACAGCAGTTCGTTGTCCTGTATGCTAAGCTATATCCCAGAAAGCCCTACTGCTGGGTCACAGTGCTCCTATGGTCAGCCAAAGTCTCAGTGGATGCCATCAATGCCAAATGCCCAGCTCCTTTCTGAGCCTCAATTCCTGCCCTTTCAGCAAATCTGATGTAGACCTGCTGTTGGAGGGTAGCTCTGGCTCTTCCAGAGAGGTAAGGACCATGCAACACAGACCATGTGGGGAAGCTTTCCTGCTACTTCCTTAATCCTACTCTCAGTCAGGAAGGAGCCCAATTTTCAATTTTCAACTTCAGCCTGAACTCTAAGACCATCCTTTCCTTTTCTTCCAGGTTCCTCTCATCACCTGTCATCAGCATGGGTGCTGAGAGAGTAGCCACATGTGATAGTAGGAAGAATGTGTGTCTGGGAAACAGCAAAGTATGATCTCCTTCCTCGTATAAACTCACTGTCACCTTTAACCCCCCCCCCCATAGAAGCACACTCTGGCAACAGCTATGGGTAAGAATTGGAGTCTCTTCTAGACTCCAAATATATTAGAGACCAGAATATATAGATTTTGAGTTTCTGGAAAGTTATGACTGAGCTCTTTCCTTAAATTAAAGGACTACTGAAGTAATGTCTAAATTATACAGTAGTTTCTTCTTTGCTACATTGTCATCCAAAACCCTTTATTTCATGCAAGTAAAGGCATATCCATAGTGGCTCAATGTTTCATATCATTTTTGACAGATGAATATTTCTGAACAACAGAGTTAGAAGAAGATCTTTACCTAAGAAGTATTTTGACTGCTTGAAGGATTCAAATGTAATATCATGTCATCATACTTTTAGGACACAAAATGGAAATTAGAACATGTCCTGGCTTTCCACACATAATAAACCAACCTCCAGGCCTTTTAATGGCCAGAGATTATCTGTTAAATTATGTGGATTTTGTCAAAAGGTAAATGCCACAAACCAGTGCAACTCGTAATTGTCCAGGTCCTGAGTGAGAACAGTGCAGAATGAAGAAATAAACTCAGAGAGAAAAAGGATGGGATTGAGAGGTCTCTGCAAGCTGATAGCAAGCCAGAGCAAAAGCAAAGCCCCTGGTCTGCTTTAATATATAATGCAGAGCCATATGCAAATAAGGAAGTCTCTGATACAAAGTCACACATCTGAGGTATAAACGGGAATCCTCATAAGAGTGCACACCCCCCACACACACCATGCAGCAGTCAAGGGAGTGGGGAAGATCTTAGTCTTAAAAGGATGTGGGCAAGAGCTTAGTCTTAAACTAAGCCCTAGGCCCCTGGTCAGCAAACTGTGGCTTGCAAGTCACATGAGACTCTTTGTCCCCTTGAGTGTGGCTCTTCCATAAAATACCATGTGTGGGCACTACATTGATAAGGAATGTACCTACCTATATAGTTTAAGTTTAAAGAATTTGGCTGTCCATAACATTATATGGAGTGAAATAAGTAAATCAGAAAAAAAACTAAGAACTATATGAACCAATGCATAGATGGGACATAAAAATGAGACTCAGAGACATGGACAAGAATGTGATGGTAACAGGGAGTGGGGTGGAGGGGTGGGGAGGGGGTGAGGAAGGAGAGGGAGGGAGTGGGGAGAGGGTAGGGGCACAAAGAAAACCAGATAGAAGGTGACGGAGGACGATTTGACTTTGAGTGAGGGGTATGCAGCATAATCAAAGGTCAAAATAATCTGGAGATGTTTTCTCGGAACATATGTACCCTGATTTATCAATATCACTGCATTAAAATTAATAAAAATAAGATTAAAAAAAAAGAATTTGGCTGTCAAAAGAAATTTCAATTGTTGTACTGTTCATATTTGGCTCTGTTGACTAATGAGTTTGCCGACCACTGCCCTAGGCTATAAGGACTTTGTCAGCTTATAGCCTGTCTCCCACAAATCTCCCTTTTTTATTTTTCAATTTTAGCTCATGTGCTGAGATTTGCACTCGTCTGATTTCCCAGATTCCAATTCAGAAGCAGATTGGAAAAATGCAGAATGAACAGAAATTTAACATAGCCAATGTTAACAGATACCGAAACAAGTGTCTTAATACATTATAGGGATTAAAGCCTTTAAGCAAATTCTTAGCCAATATAACAGGATTTATAATAGCCTTTGCTGTTTTGAATGTTCTTAATATATTCACCAAGTCCATGCTGACACACCACTGTTGCACATTACTTGCAGATGCAACCCAACCCCACTTTAGTCACATTGAAAACTATCACAAGGAGCAAGAATCACACATATCCAGAAAAAGTCCACGTGGCACTGGAATTGTTGTCACATTTCCACACTCTGCAGCTAGCCTCCCAGTCCCATGACCACTGCTACCAGCATATTAAGCTTTTGTCTCAAGCTTAATGTCAATTCTAGGTTTCTGGAGACGATTCAGGTAGTCTGGAAGGGCCGTCTGTAAACCTGTGGAGATGGAGCTTGTTTTTTTTAACCTGGAGAGATGAAACCAGAGAGCCTTTTCCTGGAATTTTGCAGCCATGGAGGTGGTGAGGAGAACCTTGGGATTCACTACGCTGGGTGGTAGAGGTAAATTTGTAATAGAAGTGGGCAAATCTGGCTGGCCAGGAGTAGCAACAAGGCTGATTTCAAGGACAGGAGGTAAAGGGAGAGAAAGGCTCTGAATTTGGAGAGTAGGTCTTGGCCTAAAATAGGGTTGGGGCACCAAGGCATGAGGAGAAAAAGAGTGTGTAAAGAAGACACCAGGTATTAGATAAGGCAGTGAATCTGTGGCAAGTGAGGAGGAAAATAAGACCATCAACATCCATAACAGTGATCTTTGAGGAATGAGCAGGACCCAAATACTCGGGCAAGGCAGAGTAAGTGGCCCTTGTGTCTATAAGAAATGAAATTGGCTTAGCTGCTACTTGGATGGTCACCCTAGGCTCATCAATGATGATGTGAGATGGGACCAATGGCCCTGGGCACCTTCAGTCTTCAGTGGTGAGTTCCAGCAGGCTGGGCAAGGTTAGGCCAGACATGGCTGGGATAGGGCTGGAAGAGACTGAACCTTCCCTTGGAGAAACAAGGGGGCAGCCTACCTTCTAGTGTCCCTTTTTCCTACAGCAAGGGCATGGCCCTGGTGGGGGCCAAGAAGCTGGATAGGCTTTTGTCCAATGACCTTCCTTTTCACACTTGAAGCAGGGTCCTGATGGAGTCTTATGAGGCCCATTAGAGGTGTTGGAGACTTTAAGGGTGGCTGCCAAAAGCCATCATTTTACCTGATCTCTTTGGGCTCTGTCTGCCTTCTCCTGTATCTCTCAGTCATTATAGTCTTTAAAAGCCATGCTCAGGAGATCTCATTGAGGGATTTGAGGGCTCTCCTCTGCCTTATTAGACTTTTTCTGTATATCGAGGGTTGACTGGAAGAAGACAGAAGGATGGTGTAATTTGCAGGAGAAGGAGGTTTGGGGTGTGCTAAGAGGATTTGATAGGCAGAACAGGTTTAACAGAGAGAGGGATGAGAGCATAGTAAAATAAGCCTTATACAATTGCTCTTGTGGAGTAAGTCTCTTCTCCTGGCTCGTGGTGTCTCACCAAACATTCAGGAACCCACTGAGGAGCCTCAGCAGGCCTAAGAAAAACACAAACATATCCTCAGCCCCATAAGAGAACAGGGTTTGGCCCTTGCCAGATTCCTGTGAGCAGGTCCCTCCATTGCACTTCAAGGGAGGCTTTTCTTGTTGGATTCCAGAGTCTCTAAGCCACTGAATGGCCCTGTACATCAGCATTCACAATTTTTTTTAAGTAAAAAGAGTGTGATGAAGAAGATTTGCAGGAGTTCCAGGGTATGACTCCCCCTTTTCTATTTTTTCTAACTGACTTTTAACTGTTTGATGGGCATGCTCCAAATCTGATTAATCTTAATACCTGAGTTGCTGTTTTGCTCTCAACTCAGAAAACAAACAACACACCTTACAAAGCACCACCTAAATTAGTAAGTCTTTGGGATTTCTATTCCATTCTATTTAAATTTAAATGAGTGCTCCTTACATGTTTCAATTTTAAAGTAAAAGTGTAGGGGTGAAACTTTTATTTTTTCCATATAAGAGCTGGCATTTCCAATTTTTTTGCATGCAAGAACTTAATTTAGGCCTTAAAAAGCACATTTTACACAACATCAGACAAAAACTAGAATCAGACAAACTAGAGAGAAACTCAGGATTTCAGAACACAACCAGACTAGAAAAGATGCCTGCCTGATTTCAGTCAGGGCATTTTCTGACAGAGGAACTAAAGGATGGGATTAAACAAAATCTCCCCAAGAAAAATTTGCCCTCAGCAGCTGCATGGGAAATTTTGTAGTCAGATCCACTAGAGGTCCCCTGCCTAAATTTCTAGGCAAAGAATAGGAAAGAAACAAAATAATAGTTCAGAGCATTGTTGCTAAAACATTAAAGAAAATCAAACAATAACAGGAAAAACTGTAACTTTAATAGCTGAGTGTCCTAGCCACTCTCAAATTCCATAGTTGCTGTAGCTGGCCACTCTGGTTGACCATGACATGGCTTCTCCTCTACCTCAATTTTAGCTGAGTGGCAGACTAAGCAGCCAGAGAGACTTAGAAGTAGCCACACTGTTCCACGTTCCTCGGCACAGCACCACCTGCCATAGTCTCCTCACACCACTGCCTTTGCAAAACTTTACCTACTTGCTCCCCTGTAGCAGAACTAACTGTTCTTTCCTCTGGGAATCAGGGGCACACAACTTGAGTATATTGCAAAAAGCATTCTAGCTGCATAACTATTCTTACAAAAAGTTCCCTTACTTTTGACCCTAATTGTCCCATAATTTATTACTCCCAACTATACTTTCCCCAAAAACTTTACTCACTGTGCACACTTGGGGAGTTCCATCAACTACTTTTAGATTAGTTTTCTCTTCCTTGGGTCCCTGTTTGGGCACCACTTGCCGCAAACCAGTGTGACTCGTAATTGTTCAGGTCCTGAATGAGAACTGTGTGGAATAAAGAAATAAAGTCAAAGAGAAAAAGGGATTGGGAGGTTCCTGCAAGCTGATAGCAAGTCAGAGCAAAAGTAAAGCTTCCTGTCTGCTTTATTATATAGTGCAGAGCCAAATGCAAATAAGGAAGTCTCTGATACAAAGTCACACATCTGAGGTATAACGAGAATCCTCATAAGAGTGCACCCCCCCCCACCATGCAACTTTCAAGGGTAGATTTTAGTGTTAGAAGGGTGTGGGAAGATCTTAGTCTTAAACTAAGTCCTAGGCTATAAGGACTTTGCCAGCTTACAGCCTATCTTCTACAGGTATCACTTCCCAAAAGAGAAGATGCATATTATGACTAAAATTCTGATTTTTAAACCATGATCATTAAATTGAATTGAATTAAGAACCTTTTGAAAAATTACTATTTCTTTTAATTTTGGAAATCTGTCTAATGATAATCTTTGTTGAAAATTGTCCCATTGGATAAATAGCATAAAAAAGGGTACTTAGATTAAACTTGAGAAGAATTATTCATGGTGAAATGGGAAATGTCCTAGTCTTGGTTCTAATAATTCTGCTACTACCTAATGTTCACCCTACTGTGTGATGATTTTACTAACCCTTCCAGGTTGGGGATCTGAAACAAGGTCCTTCTATTCAGTGCCATTCTCACCAATAGAAGGAGACTAAATTTGGTAAAGCAGAGCATAAATTTGAATCTTTGATATAGATTTGGAGAAGGTGAGCTCACACTCCAATGTAACCTTCTTTCCAACTGGGAGGAGCCTTCTGTTTTTACAGGCGGTGGCATGGAGTGATGAAATTCTTTTAGGCATGCGTAGTAATCTTCTGTTGCATTCAGCCCTTTTGCACACAGTCCTTTTTTTTACACCATTGCCTATTGCCATCTTGATCTTTGCACTCAGCACCTTTGTCTTTGCAGTTTGAAATCCTTTTCAGTTCCTGTAAGCAAGCATAGCTTGTGGTATAGTTTAGGTATTGAGAAATATTAGGGTCTTTTGGATGGTAAACGGGTGACAATGACAAGCAAGGTGAGCTTCAGTTTCCCTATACAGTATTGAAAATATAAAGCTGCAACTGAATAATCCCTTTAAGATAAAAATTTCTGATACTATAGTGCCTTCAAGGTCAAAGTGCTTTCTTTTGTAACTTCCTGAGTCATTAAAATCTATCTATTATAATGAGAAATGGGAATGAAAATGAAAAAGGACTAAGGACAGACCAAATCAGCCATTCAGAGATGAAGAGTCACACAGACTTGAAAAGAATCACCAGTGTTCTGTTTATTCTGACATGAGAAGAATTCAGCCACTTTCGTTTTCCATTTCAATCTCATTTCAGGCTACCAAGATCCATTCAAGGCCTTGAGAGAAAAATCCAGGGCACTCCAGTCATAAATATTTGGAACAAAAGGTGTCATGTCACTTGTTCTGTTGTGCGTGGCATTTCATTCAGCGGCAATTGTAAACATGCTTGGCATGTCTTAGTTGTTCCTATAGAAGATCTTTAGAAAGCATGCTGGCATGCTACCAAGTGGAATACTTGTTCCTTTAGTTTTCCATACAGTAGCTATTTATTTGTCTTTAAGGCAATTCTAACTGCAACGTCTCAGAAGCAGATTAGAAAGAATCAAGAAAAACTGCAGTCTCTACTGGACCCAAGGGATCAACTGAGTTTCAGGGCATAAATCTGAGCAAGAACAAAATAGATGAGAGATTCATCTAACTGAATTGAGGTGGAATGACTAGTTCATTATTAATTATTAAAATATAATATTCCCAGAGTATACCTATTATAGTTACATGTAGTTTAATCTCTACAGTGAGTCACTGGCTTGGCTAATAGTAATTACTGGTTTGGCTTATAGTAATTACTATGTAAAAGTTGCTTGCATTCTGAGACCATGCATTTCCAGCAGAGACCGGTGTCAGCAATTATATTGAAGTGAGTTAACATCTTTGGAGAAAATGCATTTGATTGTCATTTTCCTCAGTGTTTTAATTTATATTCCAAATTAAAATTGTATTCCAAAAATATTGAGGAAGCACACAGTAAAAGGCCCATGTAATAGAACCATAAGATTATAAGCAAGATTCAAATTCCCAGAGACTTTTCATGCCATGTTTCAAATATATACAATCTTACTCCTTTGACCAATTGTAAACATCTGTGCATTGGCTGCCTGGAGGGATTGGGATGGGCTTGATCTGTTTGCTTCCTTCTGTACGCAGAGGGAGGCAGTCAGTTTTATTGGGCACTTATTATATTTTAAGCATCATTCAGACTTCATAAATATTGACATTTAATCATTCCAAGAATCCAAAAAAGTGGGTCTTATTGTTCTCTTCTTACATGTAAGAAAACTATCAATGGTGTCTCTAAGTTACACCAAATAATTTACTTACCACACTAAATAAATGAGGGAACTGATACTCAATCCCAACTGTTCTTGGACTATAAAAGCTGTTCTTGGACTTTCACTATACTGCCTGTGTTCCAGATAAAATAGTACAGAGTTTGAATATTGGTTGATATTAGAATGAACTTTAGGCAGGCTAGCTGCTCATAGGCTAATAAGAATTGTACTTCTTTGATCTTATTCCTCATTCATTGTGTACATATTGCTTATAGAAGTTGTGTACACATTGCTTATCTGAAATTTACAGTTCTAAGTATCACAATTTGTAAGAAGAGATGGCAAATAAATCATTAACAAGATTTTTTTTTTTTTTTTTTGGTACGATTCTCCCCTGATTTTATTAACATGCCAATTTTCTAGTTTTCAGTAACTGATCCTGCTATAGGCAGGCCACAATTTATCTTTGATACACTAATATATGTGGCTTCAAACTCAACTGCCTGAGGACTCACCAGCCAATCGATTTTTTCCTGTTCAAATACTCTCACTAACCCAGAGGTGAAGCAGATTTTGTGAAAGAGAGAGAAAAGGGGGAGAAGGAAGGGGAGAGAAACAGACATTTGCCTCTCCTGTGTGCTCTGATCAGGAATGGAACCTGGAACATCCATGCACTGAGCCACCAGCCAGGGCCTAAGGCCTATTTCAAATGTCACCTTTCCTCAAGCCTCTAGTGAGCCTCCAGTAGGAATTAATAATTTCCCAGTGAATATGTGATTACTGCATTTTATGTCTATTTTACATTTATTCCCTCACATCCTGTTGGAGACAACTGGTCTACTACTTCTAACTCTTCCAGCAGACTGTATTCTTAGAGGCAGCAGTGAAGCCATATATATACCCCTCACAATATATAACATAGCTCAATAAAAAAGTTATCTAACAACTGATTTTTGTCTGCAATTTTATCTATACTGCTCACAAAAATTAGGGGATATTTTATAGCTTCATATTCATTCTGAAATATCCTCTAATTTTTGTAAGCAGTATATTATCCAAGAATTATTGGGACTTTTTTATATGCACTTACTGGAATAGTTTTACCATAATCAAGAAGATTATCATCACTATCATCATTACTGTCACATAAACATAAATGTTTTTATTATTAGAGAAGTTGTAAAATATAGTTGAAAAAGTGAATTTCTTTCTTTCAACTTAATGGGAAGAAACACAACCACAAAATCACTATCTTTAAAACTTCTGGAAAGAAGGTAGAAACATGCCATAAAAAACACAACATATTTCTGAAACCTCAATTTCCTGTGAGTCATCCTTAGGGAAATACAATATGAAAAGAATCAGCAGAGATTCCAGATGGGAAGGTTCCTTGAAATAACCTCAGAGTTGTATGAGGATGTCCTCTGAATTGTTTGTGATTTATTAGTTTATATCGGGTTTGGACAAGAAATGTGTGATTCAGCCTGGTTTTTCTCTCACTCCAACTCCTCTTATCTCAAGTGTTCATTGTAAATTTTCCTGAACAAAAAGGATTTTTAAAATTTGCAGAATTCAATAACAAGTCTAAGAACCTTTTCAGAGTCACTTGGTTAAGTCACTCGCTTTAATTCTGTGAATTAATTTTATACTACTAAAAAGAAGCAATACATTGTGGAGGCTAGGAACACAAAAACTGAGTTAAATTTCCTGGGTTTGGATGCTAAGTCCACTATTTAGAGTTGTGTGACCACGAAGTCATTGATATCATTATCTAAATTATTAAATTTTTATTTTTTTAACCTTACCTCAGCATGTTCCTTCTCCCTTTTTCCCTCCTTTTCTCCATCCCTTTCTTCTTTTCTTTCTTATTTAAGTATTAAATGCATGAAATAATAAACTAGCTTTCGGTATATCTTTTTTTATACTTAAAATGGTCATTAGGGAAGACAACCGGTTGTTAAATTATTTGAATCCCACCACTGGTCCCCGGTCAGAACACATACAGGAAGAGATCAATGTTCCTGTCTCTCTCTTTCTCTCTCCCTTCTTCCCTCTCTAAAATGAATAAAATGAACATTAAAGAAAAAAGTGTTGGAATTAAAGTAAGACAGAAACTGGGGCAAGAGGGAAAAGATTTGGAACATGGGTTTAAGATTTTAGCTTAGTAAGAAGCACGGATATTAGAAATGGGTTACAGGTTGATACAAAATTAGCTGCAAGTTTTGCTTCCTATAGTTTTGTCACCAGGAAATCTATAGGTCTTTTCATTTCCCATACATGAATGGAGACAGTGCTTATGCTTAACGCATAGTTAAGACATGTAGAGGTAAAAAAAAACAGGCAGCTCTGAAGATATTTAAAAATATGTATGTCATATAAAAACGAGACCAAGAGACATGGACAAGAGTGTGGTTGTAACGGGGGGGGGGGAGGGAAGAAGGGAGAGGGGGAGGAGGAGGGATAGGGGCATAAAGAAAACTAGATAGAAGGTGACTGAGGACAATCTGACTTTGGGTGATGGGTATGCGACATAATTGAATGACAAGATAACCTGGACATGTTTTCTTTGAATATATGTACCCTGATTTATTGATGTCACCCCATTAAAATTAATAAAAATTAAAAAAATATATGTATGTCGTAGACACATCATTATTGTTGTTTATGAATTAGTAGTCATAATCCTTAATACTTAGGATTCTTAATCCTTAATCTTTAAATAATAGATACTGTCTGACCAGGTGGTGGTGCAATGGATAATGCATCAACCTGGGATGCTAAGGACCCATGTTCGAAATAACAATAGCTATCATGTGTCAGTAGATAGAAATGTTCAGAGGTAGACACTGTATAGTAGAAAGCACATGGGTTTTGAAACTGAAATCTGAGTTTTGATTTTATTTCCCAATCAATGGGACATTATACTAGTCGGTTAATTTCTCTCAGATTCTACAACTACAAAATTGGCACCAGTTTTGTTCTTCATTGTTTATAAAATTGTTATTAGGGTAATATAAATCAATATACTTAAAGAATATGACATATTGTTATGATACAAAATATTTCTTGTGTTCCTGCATAGTTGCAGGTCAATTTTTTAAAAACAGGTTCAATACAGTAGTACATTTATTCCTGGGTGGTGTGATTGGTTAGAGAAATTATGGCAATCTTTGGCCAAAATTTCAACTCTTGTAAAAAAATGAATAGTTTTTCAAATGTATCTATTTATAACTTTGAATTTTGTAGGTTGGCCTAACTGAAATGCAAAAAGCCAACACCTAGAACCCACATTTTTGGATCGTTTTAGCCTAGCCACATATAAGTGGAAGACCACCTATGTCGGAATGGTAATGAAGGCTGCTCAGGTAGGTGTTCAGGGGGAATGCCTAATAGCTGAGTGTTGAAGGCTCCTCTGACAGTAACCCGAACTGACGACTTCAGAGGTGGTCCTAACCACAGATGGAAACTATCAGGAGTCCATTGCAACAACAGAACAGAAGGCAGCTGTATTGTGCACTTGACCATAGCCTACTCAGGGGAGAAGTAGGAAAAATGAAGAGCGTGGTAGAAAGAATCTGATTTTGGTATGGGTTGATTTATGCAACATCATGTAAGTTATTCACTTTCTTCTTTCTCCTCAATTACAAATATTCTCCTGTGAGTCCAGTCATTAGGTATACACTTATTTTTTCACTTAAAAGGGTTGGAATGGAAAGAAATATTTGCTTCTCTGATATCATAACCTTGGAGACACTGGATTTAAGTGGAACTCAATAATATCAGGAATAAAAGAAAGATTAGGTAGATGGTTTTAATGCTCTAAATTCTCTGAATTAGTGAAGGTGCTAGAGGATCTTGACTTCTTTGACAGTGGTGATTACTCCTTTCTAACAGTGAGAAGCTCAGCATTGTTCTGTAAGGCAGGAGAAACAGCTTAGTGGTTTTCATGGACTAGGTAGTATCACCCCCTTGGTAGCAGCTTTCCTAAATTTTAGGAGCACACATAAGAAGAAGAAAGTTATTTTTATAATATGAATATTAAAGTCCCAAGTAATAATATGATAATAACTATCCAGGTTGCTAAATGACCCATGAAGCAAAGCCTTCAATCTCTCCTTGATTTCATTCAATGTGTCAATTTTATCAAAATTTGTGTGTTTGGCAGCTTATAGCATTATTGCACATGCCCATAGAAACATTAGAAGTGCCCACAATAGGATTCTTTCCCTGATCAAAATTCCACCCAAATTAAAACCAGGGGTATAGTTTTCTTCCAACCAAAATTAACTTTGCAATTGTGTTGTCCAGATGTACAACGTCTTTGACAGTTTGTTTATGGATTGTACACAAGTACTGCTTCGGAAAACAGAGAAGCTGTTGTTTTGGCAGTTGACTGTCAATGCACTTGGGGTAGTTGTTTGTGGGACCTTTACTGGAAATCTGAACATCTTACTGACTCAGAGGACAGCTTTGTTTGGTTCTCTGCCAATCAGTATCCTCTTCAGCTCTCAGAATCTTTTACACAACTTAGTTTTCTATCTTGTTCTATTAAGATACAGCTGTTTTTCAGGAGAGTACATATGGCATTTCAATTATATACTCCAAGATTGACATTTCCAAGTTAATTAGTTATGATTCTGGGCATTGTTTTGGAGGTCAATTATTTTCTTGCAGAAGAAGGACGAAGGAATGCAAGTATTTCCAGTTTTCTCACTGCCGATAAGTTTGGACACCGCTGAGGAGTTTGGATGCCACACCATAAGTCATTTAGAGTCTTCTTGTTGTGTTTTTTTTCCATAATGATTATATCTGCAATGATATCCAATAAAAACTAACAATCAAATAATTTCTTCATAATATCCATAGTTCAAGTACGCTGTCATTTTAAAAAATCCAATTGGGTCTGTTTCATTTGCAGAAAACTCCTAAGAGTGTTATTAGTCGAGATGATTTAATTCATCTAAAAGTTTCATTTGAAATGCTCTGTGTGTGTCTTAGTCAGCTTGGTCTGCTGTAACAAAATGTCAAAGACTGGGTGGTTTAAAGAACAAAAAATTATTTTCTTATAGTTCTCGAGATTAGAAGCTCAAGGTCAAGGTGCTAGCATTGCCAGTTTCTAGTGAGGGCTCTCTTCCTGGCTTGTAGACAGTTGCTTTCTTTCTGTGTACTCACTGGTCAAGGAAAGAGAGAAAGAGAGAGCAAGTTCTCTGGTGCCTATACTTAAAGGATTTCTACCATGAACTCATTTAAACCTAGTTATCTTCCAAAGATCCCATCTCCAAATACTACCACATGAGGGGGTCAATATATGAAGTTAGGGGGAACACAATTCAGTTCATAGCAGCCTACTTTGTCATTGTGCCTATAAACCACCTTTTCCCGCTCTGAATGTATAGAACCATTTAGACTCTTTAGTCTGGATGTTTAGTTAGTGGAATGAGCTTATCAACCTAAAATTGATTTCACTTCACTTTAATTTAAACAATATAAAATAAGTAGCATTCATTCCTGTGAAACTTAGAGATTACCAAGGTGGATAAATACCTATTAAATAATAGAGTAAGAGCTATTAGTGGGCTCAAAATAGGCAAGAACTAAAAGAACAAAAAAATACAGTATTTCTATCTCAAAAAATTTAAGTCATTGACATAAAGAAAGCCAAATCATTTAGGTGTTTGAGAACTGAACTGTTCATCTGATGAACTAATAAATGCTAGAAGTTTTGACCATGTATAGACAGATTTTAGTTCAGTGGTAAGATGACTTACAAATTATTAGCCTTATCCACAGAACAGCACATGGGATGGTTCAAACAAACCATTGTGGTAGGTCTTGGATGTTGTTATTACTCTGGAAGCATGGCGCCTGAATACAGGGTATAAGAAAGACTCAGCATTGCAACCTTTAAAAATCGACACACATCTCTTTAGTGACTTATTCTAGCTGGACAGTCCACACAGACAGAATACAGTTTAGCTGAGCCAAATAGATCCCATCTGGGTGGGCCGTCCTGAATTTTCTTTAAGCTGGTCTGCCAGATCCCAGCTGTTAACAGTAGAGTTTGTTCAATTCTTTGGTTTTCTTCCAAGAAATAGTTAAGAATCTGAGATGAAGAGAAATTCCTAAAAGATTCAGACACATCATTCTCTGTATCTCACAAGTTACTTAAGCCTAATTTTAATGGTGAAAATAAGTGCTCGAATTTTAAGCAACTCACACATTCATCTGAGATTGACATTGATAATAACTTAGAAATAAGCTTTCGCTGCTCTAAATACACTGTTCACTCTCCTCCCCTTTGGATATCTGAGTTCAAGTCCAACATCTGCCTCTTATCTATGGATCACTTATCTGAAAATTACTTACCATTCTGATCCTCACTTATTCATTCATAGTTATATCAATAGAATGTTTGAGATCTACTAGTTTCTGAACAAAGCACTTACAAAATATTTAATCTAACACAAGTCATTACTTTTAAAAAAGCACTTGAGCTACTTATGTATGAAATCAAATATTTTATTTCAATTGGATCAACTGATTTGTTTATCCAAGAGCAGTTTGATATTTTGATTAGTATGCCCTTGACTCCGCCCCAATATATTAAGTAATCGTTTTTACAATAATTGTCAACCTGTTGCTTCTGTTATGTTTACAAATAACATATAAAATAAAATAAACTTTAGGGTATTCTATAAGCAAGAATTGGTCCCCAGTCCTTGAACTCATATTTGTTCATAAGTAAATTAACAGTTTTAAAAATATCACTCTCCTTAGAACAGAGGTTCTCAAAGTGTGTGGCCTGAATCAGCAGCATCTAATGCAAGAATGTGTTAGAAATGTAAAATCTCACTCCTCACACATACCATGCCTATTAACTCAGAAACTTTGGGGGCAAATGCTATTATAATAATCTAAATTTTAACAAGTCTTCTAAGTAATTCTGACACATGCTAAAGTTGGGAAACCACTTCCTTAAAATATGAGCTTCATGATGGGTGAGGCCATGTCTCTTTTGCTTACCACAGACTCCTCAGCACCTAGAATAGTGCTTGCATTTATTAAATGATCAATTAATAATCATTGAATAAATAAATAAATTGATTCTTTTATTAATACATTGGAGACAAATTATAAAAACTTGTCATAATTAGAAAAGAAAAATGGTTTGATTGGTTCAGCAAGAATAGGTTTCTTTTTTTTTTTTTTTTTTTTTACTTTTCCGAAGCTGGAAACGGGGAAGCAGTCAGACAGACTCCCTCATGCGCCGACCAGGATCCACCCGGCACGCCCACCAGGGGGCAATGCTCTGCCGATCAGGGGCGTCGCTCTGTCGCGACCAGAGCCACTCTAGTGCCTGGGGCAGAGGTCTAGGAGCCATCCCCAGCACCCGGGCAAACTTTGCTCCAATGGAGCCTCGGCTGCAGGAGGGGAAGAGAGAAACAGAGAGGAAGTAGGGGGGGGGGTGGAGAAGCAGATGGGCGCTTCTCCTGTGTGCCCTGGCCGGAATCGAACCGGGACTCCTGCACGCCAGGCCGACGCTCTACCACTGAGCCAACCGGCCAGGGCCTAAGAATAGGTTTAACATGGAAAAATATCACGTCTTATCTTTGGATAAGAAAAAGAAATGCCCCTGTACTAATACATACTAAGAAGATATCATTTGGATGGAATATGTAAAAAATAAAAAAAGAACTTGAATTTAATTTAAAATGCATTTTATATTGGGTATTATTGCGAGAAAATGTTAATGTGATCTCAAGCTGCATTATAGGGAGAATGACATTTCATCTTGAACAAGTATGAATCCAATCCTCTCTATACTAGTCAGATGCCATTTGAACTGTTGAGTTCATTTCTGAGAGGAAGCTGTTCAATTAAAGCATTCAAAAAAGAGTAACTAGATTCATCTATCTTTGTTTAAAATATATTTGTCTAAAAATAAATAAAATGAAATAACTGGAGCAAGGCACTGGGAATACAAAGACCAATGACACAGTCCCTGATTCTAAGGAGCTCACATAGACTCGGGCTGTGTTAGACACAACCACTGGAGAACGGGATCATGTAAGGTATTCTTCGAGAACAGAGTGGAGATGGTTGAAGTAGCAGTGGTCCCCAACCCCCCCGGCCGTGGACCGGTACCGGTCGGTGGGCCATTTGGTACTGGTCCGCAGAGAAAGAATAAATAACTTACATTATTTCCGTTTTATTTATATTTAAGTCTGAACAATGTTTTATTTTTAAAAAATGACCAGATTCCCTCTGTTACATCCGTCTAAGACTCACTCTTGATGCTTGTCTCAGTCACGTGATACATTTATCCGTCCCACCCTAAAGGCCGGTCCATGAAAATATTTTCTGACATTAAACTGGTCCGTGGTCCAAAAAAGGTTGGGGACCACTGAAGTATGGAGCTTGAATAAAGAGCAAAGCTTAATTGTGAGGAGAAAAAAGCACAAGCTATAGATTATTTGGGAACAAATTCAAGAGAATGTGGATTGCTAAAAAAAGAAATAAAGCTTGTTATCAAACACCAGGGGACTATTGAGCATTCCTGAATATGTATAAGATGATATAATGAGATTGGCATTTTATCAGTAGTCCTCCCTTACCCATGGTTTTTCTTTGCTTGGTTTTAGTTACCTGCAGTCAACTGCAGTCTGAAAATATCAAGTGGAAAACTCCAGAAATAAACAATTCATTCGTTTTAAATTGTGCACTATTCTGAGTAGTGAGATGAAATCTCACAAAGTACTGCTTCATCCCAAAGTGAATCAACCCCTTTTTCATCATATCTATGCTGATAACTGATAACCGTCATGGTTATTAGATTAACTGTCCAGATATTGCAGTTATTTGTGTTCAAGCATTTATTTATTTATTTATTTATTTATTTATTTATTTATTTAAGAGAGACAGACAGACAGATAAGGAGAGAAAGAGAGGAAGGAGAGAGTTGAGATCCATCAACTCATAGTTGTTTTACTTTAGTTGTTTTATTGACTGCTTCTCGTATGTGCCTTGACTGGGGGGCTCAAGCTGAGCCAGTAACCCCTTGCTCAAGCCAGTGACCTTGGGATCATGTTCATGATTCTGCACGCAAGCAAGTGACCCCTCATTCAAGCTGGTACACTTGTGCTTAAGTTGACGAGCCCACTTGCACTATAGCCAGAGACCTGAGAGTTTTGAATTGGTGCCCTCAGCGCCCCCTGTTGACACTGTATCCACTGTGCCACCACCAGTCAGGCGTGCTTACGTACTTATTAATGTTCTCTGAAGCACAAGAGTAGTTTAAACTTTATCATAGGAATGTATAGGAAAAAACATAGTACTCTCTGTATAGGGTGTGGTATTAGCTGCAGTTTCAGGCATCCCCTGTGGATAAGAGGAGATTACTGTAGTATGACAGTAGTAGGAAGATTCAGCAATTAAGCAGGACTCAGATGTCAGGTTTGGAAATAAAGTTGGGAGAGGGCAACACATGACACATTGACAAATAAGATTTATCAGAAATCGTTAACTGATTGCTACTGACATTGAAAGAAAGAAAGGATAAAAAATTATAGTAGTTTCAAGCCTGTGAGACTGAGAGAATTGTGATACCTTGGACAGAACAGGGGAATTACAAAAGAACTTGAAGGAGTAATGATTCCAACTCCAATTCTGGTGGTGGGAGGGTTTCTCACACCAAAGAATACTATGACACCAGCTGGGTGTCCTACAGTTCAATTCAATTCCAACACTATTTATTTTACCTGGAAATAGCATCTGATTCCACAGGTTAGGGCTGAGTTCCACAAGACTACCCTCTACTTCAGATAATAATGGCAAGGTTGTCTCCTACGCTTCTGACTAGAAATCATCGGTTCCCTTGATCCCCTCTTTAGGTTCCATTAATTTGCTAGAGCAGCTCACAGGACACAGGAAACCATTGTACTCACTGGGGTAGTGGTTTATTGTAAAAGAATATAATTCAGATGGAAGTGATGCATAGGAAAGGTATGAAAAAAGGTCACAGCTTCCATGCTTTCTCCCAAATCTCTACTCAAATCTCCATGTGTTTACCAGCCAAGAAACTCTCTGAACTCTGTACTTTTTTATAGAGGCTTCATTATGTGGGTAAGATTGATTGAATCATGGACCACTGGTGATTAAACCCAATCTGTAGCCCCTCCAATTCCCTGGATGTCTGGTGGTGCAACCCATGAATCACATTGTTGTTTCTCCTGGCAACCAGCTTTCATTATTAGGTGTTTTTCAAAGTTCATTCCTTATTATAACAAAAGACACCATGTAGGAAATTCCAAGGGTTTTAGGAGCTCAATTCCAGAAACAAGGACAAAGACCATTTATGTGTTTCTTCTTCTAAATCACAGTATCAGAGTCTGGATGGAAATATCCATTTGAAAAGTTTCCATGTTGTTTCTTTAACTCAGGGTTTCCTCTTATATCAGGAGAGAGCCTAAGCTGAAGAGAACAGTTCAGGGTTATGCGGAGTCATAGCCCTAAGGAGTGAAAATTTTTCTTTTACTTAAGATCTATGGTCTGAAGATGATTAAATTGGCTCCATATAACTTTACCTTTTCTTAAATTTCTGTTCATTTTATACCTTAATAACAAGAAAACTATTTAAATTAAAAGAAAGTTTTTATGGATTGATTTTAGAGAGAGAGGAAGGGAGCAGAGAGAAAGACACAGGAACATTGAACTGTTCCTGTATGTGCCCCTGACCAGGGATTGAAACAGCAACATTTGTGCTCAGGCTGACACTCTATCAACTGAACTGTCCAGCCAGGGCAGGTTTTATTTATTGATCTTAGAGAGAGAGAGGAAGGGAGAGAGAGAAACATTGATCTGTTTCTCCATGTGCCCCAATAGGGAATAGAACCAGCAACCGTTGCATATCAGGATGATGCTCAAGCCAACCAAGTTATCTAGCCAGGGCAAGAAAACAATTTTTACATGTAGAACTTGTCACTATTTTGATGGGAAATGGAGTCTGATTTTCAGCATACTTTTGAATGGATAGTAGCAGTTATCATGGTTGCTTGGCTTACAAAAGACTTATGTTAGAGATCATCACAGCCAATTGGTAAACCTTCACATTCAGAAAGATAACCCCAGGATTATATGGAGGATTTGGGATGGTAAAGCTGTGTAGTTGTTTTTGGAGGTCAAAAGTTCTTATTTTTGATGGCTCTCACACAGAAGACAATAAAGACTGGAGACAATATGGGTCTTCTAATCATTAAGAGAAAAGAAACTTAAACGGACAATTTTGATGCTGCAAACCAACTGGTTATGATGTTACTTGTTAATTAGAATGACTAACACCTGTGCCTAATTCACCTCTCCTGATGGTGGTGTATTACAAACTGCAGGATTCGTATTCATGGAATTTGCCTTACTTGATCCATCGTGGCACACACGGGAAACAAAGCACCCACTGGTTCACAAAGGAAGGGAGCAAATTCTCTTTCTGTAAAGTCTTTATAATTACACTAAAATAATATTGTTTTGATCATTATATTAAATTATTACATTATTAAAAAATAACACTTTATGTTGAAGAGAAGATGGTAAACCAGTATTTCTCTTATATGGCTAATCATTGTTTAAAAACATTTATTATAGAGAATGTGTTCCATATATAAAAGCAGAGAGAATGGTCCTGGCCAGATAGCTCAGTTGGTTGGAGCATCATTCTGAAACACTAAGGTTGCCAGTTCGATCCCTGGTCGGGACATATACAAGAACAGATTAATGTTCCTGTCTCTCTCCTGCTTTTCCTTCCTCTCTCACTAAAATAAATAAATAATTTTTTTAAGAAGTAGAGGGAATGATACTATATACTGAACCCATTATTCCCCCACATTTTTTTGCCTTTAACAATTATTAATTTATGGCCAACCTTATTTTCTCTCTTTTCTATCCACCCTGTCCCCACCTCCAATTATTTTTAAGAAAATTCTAGACATTATATTATCTCTATTTTAGTATGCATCACTAAAAGAAATGGACTCTTTGAAAACACAGTCATAATGTCACTATTGCACTAATAAAATTAAATTTTATTATTATCATCATACACCCAATTATCGTTTAATTTTATTATAGTCTTTTTTTGTTTCTAAATTCAAATAATGCCCATAGTTGCAATTTGTTGGGATATTTTCTTCCTATGTTTCTTTTCATCTATAATAGGTACCTTTGCAATCTATTTTTTCCCCTTCATCTTTTTGTTAAAGAAAATGTATTTTCTCTTTCTCGTTCAGAGTTTCCCACAGTCTCGATTTTGCTGATTATATCCTCTTGGGTGCCATTTTTCATGTGTTTCTCTCCTCTACATTTATTGTAATTTGTTAGATAGATAGAGCAGGTTAATCGGTGTTATGTATCATTTTATTTTATGGCAAATTACTTCATAGGTGGTTTCTGCTACATTAGGAGGTGCATAGTGATCGTCTCTCTTTCTATAATATTAATAGTCATTGTTGATCATTGCTATAAGTGTAAATTCTTATACAATGTGTTATTCACAAGAGAGTGCTAGAACTTCTCAGCACCTAAATTACCCTAATGAAGCTTTGCAAGAGCACAAGTTCAATACTTCCCTATTTATCTTATGACATATCTTCACCTTTTAAAATATTTACTTGACAAGTAACTTAAGATTATTTCAAACAATCTAGAGATAATGAAAAAACATTTGATTATTTGAATGAATATACAGTGAGTACAATATTTATTTACTTTAAATATGTTCTGCTTCCACATCACCAACTCTGAAAGTAATTTATCTTTTTAAATAAACTTTTGCCATGTTTTTCTCATCTGAAACCCACCTTTTCCCATCAACATTATAGAAGATAAACATTTTTATTTGTACTTTTAAAAAATAATGACCGAGAGATCCTGCTGGGTTTTCTAGGTCATATATACACTCAGTCCTGACTTTGGAAATAAGTTTTTATTTCATATTTAATACTTTGCTTTCTAATATAATTTTATGCAAAACTTTATAAATGACTTTAATATAAAGGTTTAATAATTTATATATTCATAATAAGATAATTACAGGGATGTGACACGTTTTTCTCCTTAAATTTTTCTCTGCCTACCAATATACTTGTATATTGGGTTCACATTAAGGTAAATGTTATTTCCTTATGCCTTCCTGCATTAAAAAAATTCACTTCTTTTATCTGTAATAAAGAAAAAAAAGGTGCATACTCTTAGGTTCCTGTGCTATTTATGGATGGAGCTTTTAAAGAAAACACATTCATTCCCCTCTTTTTTTTTTTTTTTTAATCATTATACCATTCTGAATAAAAGCGGTGGTGAAAAAAGAATGGGCTAGCATGATAAACACTAAAAATGTGAAGCTGTTGTTCCTTAATCATTTGAGAAGTGGCCAAGTTTTCTAAAATTAAAGAAACAATAAATCAAACAAATGCATTCCAGAAAATATTTAAATTTGGAAACAATTTCTTCAAAAAATAATGTAGTTTGCTATGTTTTACAATCAACCTTTCTCTGTAATCAGGCTACATTTTTATAAAAGAGAAAAAACAGGGGAGGGGGAAACCAGGCCATGCAGTGACCTTTAGAAATGTCTATTCATCTCCTATAACCTTTTTAATTTGTCAGTTTACTTTTTTTGTTTTGTTCTATGAGGTGAGAGAGAAGTTCCCTCTAAAGAAATCAAGCAGATTAAAGATAATAAATTATGTCAGAGAGAGAGCCCAAATAAGAAACACCATAAGTAGAATGGCCAGATGGTCTGGATAATGACACTGTATATACCCAAGGAAAACCACAGCTGTTTATAAAGGCATCTGCTGACAAATGTTCATTTTGAATGGAAACCTACTCCAATGAACCAATGAGACTATTTAATTGAAATTTAATATGAAAGCAGAAGAAATTTAATAATAGAACAGAACTTTAAAGAACTATCAGTCTTCTACTCAGCACGCACCAAAGTTCTTTGAATGAGTTTTTATTGTATACTAGCGAGAGCTAATCATAACCAAATGTTGAAGTGTGTATTCCATATACTTGGTCTCAACAGCACGGAGTAAAGAATTTTCCACACAAAACCTTAATTACTCCTATGTATGTGTGTGAGTGGGTAGGACATTTATAGAAATTAACAGGTCTTCTAAGTTACATCCTGAGTACCAAGGAATAACTTTACTCATAGGAAGCTATCAACTTTAATAAAATACCCTCATCTGCCTCATAGAAGCAGAATCACATGTTGTTTCTTAGAATTGACAAAATTCTTTAAGACCTAGGTCTGTAATGATTTATAAAACAAAGGTTCTATTCCCATGAATCCTAGCTCTTTTCCATACATAGAACAGACAGACCTGTTGTTCTCCACCATAATCAATTAATCTTAAAGCTAAAGGAATATCCAAAGGTCCTTTGCTTCAGTCCCCATGTTACTAGCCAGGTGAATGCCAAAAGATATATGACTAATGTTGCTACAAATGCAATTGGTGCAATGAACACACAAGGATTTTTGTTCAACCAATTTTATTATGAAGGAAATAAATACTACATTCTTTTAAACAGCATAATAATGTGTTTTTCTACACAAACTAATATTTACATAGTAGAAAGCAATTTAATGAGTTACCACTTCTCTGCTTAGATTATATTCTACTTTAAGATGAGTTTTGTTGTTGTTACCATTGCTGCTCAACCACAATATAGGCTCCTCTGTTTGTGTTTGCTGATCTTTCAGATTTTGTGCCTCTCTACTCTCCTACCTCAAAAATTTTCCCAACAATTTTCTACCTGATGAAGATATCCTAGCCATGAACTTCAAACAACTTATGATAATTTGGTAATGGAAACTTTTTCATATTTAAACATTGGTAATTACAAACACATTGCATGGAGACTATGCATCTAAGACGGTAGCCATTTCTTAACTGAGGGTTCTCCAAGTCACAAATGGTTACAACTGATTTCCTTAGCAATGTGTATTTGCCTGGATAACTAACAACTATCTGTGAAATATTAAAAGGCTTTAGTAATAGACTTTGTAAACTTAAATTTTAAGTAAACTTTGGTTTTAATAATTCAGGAACAAATTCTAAAGTACGTTCATTGATTCTTCTGGGGGTCATTCAGATTTAACTTCTCAGAGTTTCAGGCTAGATAAACTCTTTTTTTTAAAAATTATATATCATTTTTAATTGTCAATTAAACCTACATACACTTGTGGAAAAACTTTCTTCTTTGCTACTATAAATATTTAAATTCCTTTTTAAGTTCTTCTTTAGTTGTATCCCAGAAATTTTTTTTATATGGTAGTTTTAATTTTAATTTTTTTATTATAATTTTATTTTTTTAATGGGGTGACATCAATAAATCAGGATACATATATTCAAAGAAAACATGTCCAGGTTATCTTGTTATTCAATTATGTTGCATATCCATCATCCAAAATCAGATTGTCCTCTGTCACCTTCTATCTAGTTCTCTTTGTGCCTCTCCCCCTCCCCTTTCCCCTCTCCCTCTCCCCTCACCCCCCATAACCACCACACTCTTATCAATGTCTCTTAATCTCACTTTTATATCCCACCTACGTATGGAATAATGCAGTTCCTGTTTTTTTCTGATTTACTTATTTCACTTCGTATAATGTTATCAAGATCCCACCATTTTGCTGTAAATGATCCAATGTCATCATTTCTTATGGCTGAGTAGTATTTCACAGTGTATATGTGCCACATCTTCTTTATCCAATCATCTATTGATGGGCTTTTTGGTTGTTTCCATGTCCTGGCCACTGTGAACAATGCTGCAATGAACATGGGGCTGCATGTGTCTTTATGTATCAATGTTTCTGAGTTTTGGGGGTATATACCCAGTAAAGGGATTGCTGGGTCATAAGGTAGTTCTATTTGCAGTTTTTTGAGGAACCACCATACTTTCTTCCATAATGGTTGTACTACTTTACATTCCCACCAACAGTGTATGAGGGTTCCTTTTTCTCCACAGCCTCTCCAACATTTGCTATTACCTGTCTTGAGTTTATCTATCTATTAACAAGATAGATAAACTCTTGATGTAATTCTTAAGCCTCTTCCCTACAGCACTCACAGAAGTTGAAACACATCATCTTGCTTTACTATTGATTTGTTAGTTAAATTGAATCGTTACCTATTTTCTTCTTCAGATAACTGAAAAACAACACCATTATTTCTGATCAGTCTTTCTTTAGCTCTTCAGGTTGTCTTGGTTATGAGATACAGGTCCATAAATGTCAGCTTCAGGCACCATAATGCTTAATATCATGCCAATTCTCCCAGGTATTAAGTCGGTTTGTACACAAAAGGCATTCAAGTCATTTTAGAGTCATGTATGTGGACTCGTGCCTAAAGAATGTCAGAGTATCTGTGCAAATTCTTGTGGAAGCCACTGATACAGATATAGCTGAGAGCATCAACTAATAACAAAGTGGAATATTGTTAACAACAATTCAGATGATTTTATTGTTCTGAGAGTCTCACAAATACAATAACAACAGTCCCCACTCCTCTTCAGCCTTTTGGTGTTTTTAATTCCACCTGGAACTCATTTTCTCAAGAAAGTCACTTGGGCATGTTTGCGCCTTTGATAACTACTGGAGACCAAAACATATTCTAACTGGAAAAGTGAGAATTTATTTTTGCCTCATCTGGCTGTTTTGTCTACATGATGCCAAACATCTGGATATTTGGGATGCCTCCAGATGATTGACTGAATTTTTCATTTTCAACCAACATGATTTCTGGCATCATGGAAAAAGAGCATCCGGCACTGTTTACACAGTGGCCTTCAGCCCATTTCTAAAGAACAAGCGGGTGCTTACCCATATGAGTTACCCTATTTGATAGGAGGAAACATCTGTTATTAGTTACTTCTTTGTTCTGTATCATAAGAGGGCTGTAGGGGTTGGAAGGGTTGTCGAATGATAGCAAGAGGTATAATCAGAGATAAAAATGGGGGCCAGGTCTTGAAAGGCCTTCAAAACTAAGTTAAAACGGTAGAAAACTATGGCTATGAAGTTTTATAAGCACTAAGAAGGTTTGCTTGATCTTGGAAACAATCATTCTGGTTATAAGTCATCAACTGGATTAGAGTCAAGGTAACTGGAGGTGGTAAAAAAACTAGTCTTTAAAAATCTATTGCAGCCTGACCAGGTGATGGCACAGTGGATAGAGAGTCGGACTGGGATGTGGAGGACTCAGGTTCAGAAACCCAAGGTTGTTGGCTTGAGTCTGGGCTCACCAGCTTGAGCATGGGGTCACTGACTTGAGTGGGATCATAGACACGACCCCATGGTTGCTGGCTTGAGCCCAAAGATCGCTGGCCTGAGCAAGGGGTCACTTGCTCTGCTGTAGTCCCCCAGTCAAGGCATATATGAGAAAGCAATCAATGAACAACTAAGAAGACCAAGGAGCTGCAATGAAGAATTGATGCTTCTCATCTTTCTCCCTTCTTGCCTGTCTCTATCTGTACCTCTCTCTGTCTCTGTCACAAAAAAGAAAAGAAAAGAAAAGAAAAGAAAAGAAAAGAAAAGAAAAGAAAAAAGGAATCTATTGCAGTAGTCCAGGTGAGAAATCGATGATGGCTTGGATTACGGGATGGGCAGAGGTGTTGAAGAGACAGTGCGTTTTTTTAACAGTAGTGGGAATGAGTGGAAGTATACTTTAGGAAAAATAATAGGACAGTGCCATATAAGACAGAGTAGAAAGAAAAGCAATTAAAGGCTGGAATAACAGACTATATGAGAACTAGAGCCTGAACAAAGATAATGGGAATGGAAGAAGAAATTGATATGAGAGGGCTGGAAAAATCAGAACATCTAGGATTCAGCAGGATTTTTGCATGAAGAGTAAGAACGAAGGTATTGTATATATATTCCAAGACAAGTGAGGTTTCAAGACATGCTCACTGAGAAGGCTATACCAGCAAAAGAAAAGGGCAAATCAGAAAGTATAGCTTTACTGAAGAAGGAGCATTCACCTTAAGATGTTAGTGATACCTACATAAAGCTCAGTGGGGATCGTTGTCTCAGAGTGCAGAACGGGGGATTAGGTTCGAGGTTGGAACCAGAAAGGTAGATTTGAAATCAGAAGAGTGAATGAAATTACCAAGGAGATAAGAGGGCAGAAGACCTGCTATTATTTCATTGAAGAGATTAAGATGAGACAATTGAGGGATACAAAACCAGTCCTCAAGAATGATATACTGAGGCCCCCCACAGGCTGGCTCAGTGGTAGAGCATTGGCCCAGTATGTGGAAGTCCCAGGTTCGATTCCCAGCCAGGGCACACAAGAGAAGTGCCCATCTGCTTCTCCACCCTTCCCCCTCTCCCTTCTCTCTGTCTCTCTCTTCCCCTCCTGCAGCCAAGGCTCCATTGGAGCAAAGTTGGCCCGGACACTGAAGATGGCTCCATGGCATCTGCCTCAGGCACTGGAATGGCTCCAGCGGCAACGAAGCAATGCCCCGATGGACAGAGCATCGCCCCATAGTGGGCATGCTAAATGGATCTCAGCTGGATGCATGCAGGGAGTCTGTCTTTCTGCCTCCTTGCTTTTCACTTCAGAAAAATACAAACAGAGAGAGAGAGAGAGAGAGAGAGAGAGAGAGAATGACTGAGTAAAATCTGCAAGGCCAGGATCACATGACACCTGTGCCTGCTAACCTTTACCGCTTACATTTCCCAGGCATAAGACTATTCAGAAAATTTCTATTCACCCAAGCTGCCAGTTTTGTAAAGAGAAAGGACACTCTTGGACTGTGATAAAAGAATTTCTTTTTCTCAAACAACAGACTATCTTGGGCTCTAAGAAAGTAATGATTTGGACGATGAATTGAACTTTGATCATAGTTCCCATGTGTCTCTTTCTTCCTGTGATTTGTGTTGCATGGGAGAGTTCTCTGCTTTACTTATTACCCTTTAGTTCCTTTGGTCCATCTGCTTTCTTCATCCTCTTGTGTCTTTACCCTGGGCACTTGATCCATACATTGATCCAATTGTTCCTCTCTGGAGTTTTGCCCAACCAAACTCCAGTCTAGCTGTCCACATCTCTCTCTGAGCTAAGGGAATCCGTCTCTTAAGACCAGGAACATAATAGCAGACCCACATTACTTATGCCTACATGTAAATCAGAAATTACCTGTATTTCCGACCCTCTACCGGTTTCTGGTGGCTACTGGCTCCAATACTCCATTTATAATGCCGAATTGACATTTTCAGTGTGAATATATTTATTCCAGATTCCAAGAAGGGTGGAGAAGATAAGTTCAAGAATAGAATGAGTAAAGCAAATATTGCATAGGTTGAGAAAGATAATAGAGAATGGATTATAGCATTTGGTAATGAACAATGGATGTTTAAAGATACTAGAGTATTGATAGCAAAAGAAAGACAACAGTCGATAAGGAAGAATGAGTTTCTCATTTATAGAAATTAGGTCCATGTAAGAAATTATTAATACCCACTACTTACTCTTGGCATATTAAATATTAAATCCCACTCTTTTAAGGTGAGTTTTACTCAGCATCTTACTTAATACTTTTTGTAAAAGATTCATAATAGAAATTTCAGCTGGAAGCTCTCCCTCATTCTTTCTTCTCTCTTTCTCCCTCTCTCTCTCTCTCTCTCGCTAAATGTGTTCTTGTAGGCAGTGCATGGTCAATGCTGAGAGTGCAATTTGTACTCTCAGTAAGAGTTCCTTTGTTTAGTTTTTAACTGTTTCATTGCTTCTCACAATGAATTACTTTTTTTAGAAAGTGATCTCTGTTGGTATCAAATTCTCTCCAGCTGGTCCTGTTGGAGGCACCAACACAGATGAAAATCAAATACCGATCTAGGAAAAATAAAATTAGTTTACAGCAGGTTGTATTCGATAAACAAGAAGCAAGGCTAGTACTGTCCTGCCCTCTTAAAGCACTAACAATATTACTACAAATGCAAAGAAAACAAGCTTGAGAACAAATCCTCCCTTCTACATTGGGGTCCCACGTTCCACTGGCATCCTGGGATGTGGAAACATGGTTTGAAGGTAAAATCCAACTCAACTGGCAACAAGAACATCTCTAAGGCAGAGTTCTTGAGATCTTTCTGGGAGGTTCTTTGCAACTTCTGGTTGTCTTTGGGCATCTAAAAAGACAAGTTTCCTTTGAAAATATCCAATGCTTGGAAACCATCTTTTTATAATAGTCTGGGATAAGAAACATTAGAATAGCTACTGTCCAACCAGTCAGTCAGTGCTTAAAATTCATAAAAACAGAGGATCTTAGTATGAGTGCATTTTGGAGGATGGTGCAAGCAGTACTCTCCCATAGGACTTTTCCATAATACTCAGTAGAGACCGACTCTACTTTGACTCCAGAGGTAAATCCTGCTTAGTGTAAACTTGTCAGAAAGGGCCTTTTCTTCTTGTTAGTGACAAAGTTATAGAAAGCATATGACCTAGTTCTAGCCAATAGACATAAAGGAAGTTTGTTGGTGACTTCTGAGATATATTTTCCAGCTTCCTTTTTCACTTCTGGACATTGTTGGGCCTAGACGTGACACATCTTCCAGCCACAGGGGTAACTGATCTGTGGGCAAGTCTGGCAAATACCCAAGTGGAGGGTAGAAAGATCCTGCATCCCTGATCATCTCTGTGAGCTAGAGAATCCATTAAGGACCAACCCCACCTTTCTTGATGATGGCCAACTCTGGGAGGTAATACCTTTTGTTCTTATTTATTGAATCAGATATTTTAAAATTACAAACAAATGAATTTTAACTGTTTCAAGATCCACAATTCAACATGCTTTATGACCATGGTGTCACTTATAGAATTTAGTATTTAATAATATTCAAGTGCAGAAATAATAAAGCAGAAGAGCTTTACTGTTATAGATGAAGAAACCACAAAAATCATGATCTTAATATCAATTTCTTAAAAACCACCTCCAATAATAACAATTTCAGTATTACTGTCACCATTATGTATCAGGTACTATGCCAGCTGTTTCACATATCATCCCATTTATTACTCTCATTAGTATTTTAAGGTAGGTGTCAATGATCCTTAATTTTCAGTTGAAGGTCACAAACACTAACAATATCTAAAGGCACACAATGAGTTTAATAATAGTAGTAACGAATATTTATTTTTTACTCATCATATTTGAGGTACTTCTTAAACACGTTATAGATATAGCATTAACTAATTAATCATCATATCAACACTGAAAAAAATATTTTTATTTTCCATATTTTGCCAATCTGGAAGCTGAAGCCCAGCAAATGTAAGCAAGTTTTCCAAAGTCACCTAGGCAGTAAGCAGCAGTGTGTAACTACAGAGCTTGCATAATACTGCCGCCCCACTCAGTAGGGCCAGGTTTCAGAATTACAGCCTACGTCTGTCTAAACTCTAAGCCTGTGTTTTTCCCTCTGGGTTGGGTAAGATGTCAAAAAGAAGAAAATCTTACCTTTTGCGACAACATGGATGGACCTGGAAACTATTATGTTAAGTGAAATAAGCCAGGCAGAAAAAGAAAAATATCATATGACCTCACTCATTTGAGGAATCTAATGAACAATATGAACTGAGGAATGGAACTGAGACAGAGGAGAGATCAAAAGGACCAGAGGAAAAGAGAACAGAGGGAAGGTGGATGAATGGATGGGATAAAGCTGAAGGGAAGGAGGGAGGGTGCTATGGGGAGGGGGGCAAAGGAGTTGTTGAGGGGAATATGGGGGAGGGGGGATGCATTTTGGGCAACACTAGAATCTATATAAACACAATAAATTAAAATCAATTTAAAAAATACATATATATATTTTGGCTGCTTGCTCTGTTTTAGATGGCCAGAATAAAATTAAAACTCAAAAAACAATTTTGATAATATGAATGGCATGGCCAACACTTTGGCTTGGGCAAGAAGAAATAGACAGCTTGGTCCTTCTTTGATTCCTGAGAGCTTCTGCTATGTCCTAACAATAAGCCAGTGTCAAGGCCTGTTATGACCTGGAAACTGAGTCAACTGAAGTGATGCAGGTGAAATCTTGTCCCACAGTTTTAACTAATAGAAGAACTTAATCAAACTTCAGACAGCAAAAATTACTAGACATATGGAAAGATCAAATATATACATATTCAAAAAGAAATGTAGAGAATATAGGGCAAAGAATGAGATAGTCTAATCCTATTCACTCTGTCCTGCTAAAGTCCTTATTGGTTGCTTAGTTGAATAATGTATAATTGAGTTTTCATCTTTTCTCTTTGTCATCAGTGCATGTTTACTATTAGACTGACACTGCTAGGCCCTGCTAAACATTGTGGATGAAGGCGCCAGTATCTTCCCATCACACTTAGGAATAACCCAAGTCCTTAATTTGGTCTATGAGATCATCACTGCTGTCCCACTGACCATCACATGTGTTCCCTCTCATCCTGCTGCAGCCACACTGCTCTCCTGACCTTTGGTGGAAGAGGTTGGACATGTTTCTGACCTAGAGCATGTGCTCTAAACTCTCTCCCTTCTCCTTCCAGATCACACTTCTCCCAGGTATTTGCACGACTGCCTCACTTCCTCACTTGATTCGTGTATGCTGAGATGTCACCCCCTCTGTCATTATCCTCTCACTCGATTTTGTTTCACACTACTTAGGTATTACATATTTATCTTTTCATTTATTTTGTATTGTCTCAACTGCTCCGGCTTGACTTTTGTAGGGGTTTTGTTCTGTTTGTGGCTCTATCCTTCGCACTTACTCTAGTGATTGACACACAGTTAGTCCTCAATAAATATTTGTTGAAAAAGGAGAGGTGAAACCTAGATTCAGTAAGAGAGAGAAGCTCTAGGATAGAGCTGAAGCTCTCCTCCAGTGACTTACAGATCAGCACTCTAGTATTAGTCAAAGGGTTTATTAATGTTATACTTTAAATAAACAGTTGTCTATCACATAGTACAATTAAGCATAAATCTCAAATGGTTGCTTTTTCCTTTTTCACATCTGACCACAGATTTAAAAATAAAATCTTAAATAATAGTAAAATAATAATATTATGATGATGATTTAATAGTAATAATAATAAATAAATAATAAAGATTTGAGCCCAGCTGTTGCCACCATTTTTAAAATCGGATGGTGTGCTCTTGATTGTTGATATAAAAATTGCTAGTTAGCCTTTTTTGATAGTGCTGGTAAATCAGGTCTCCCTTTGTAACACAAACAGTCGTAACATGATGATTAACAGGGGATAGCAGCCCCAGCAAGAATCTGGAGTGAGTGAGAAGGATATTGTTCTTGATTCTATGTCATACTTAAAATCAACTTAAAGGAATTTTGCAATAGCCTTCGTATTTGGAAATGTGGGTTGCGTGAGCAACTTTACCCAAGCAAATCTAGTACAATCCATTTTTGTGCTGAGCATGGGGCTGGCCTGAAAATTGGTGCCAAAACCAGATGTTTGACTCTGGAAAAAGGGCATTCCACACATTCATCAAGAACGCTTCTTGGCAAATCTGAGCCAATGGTACAGGACACATATGTGTCTCCACGGTCAATAGTGCAGAAACCACACTGGTTATTTACAGGAAGCATTATAAAATTGGATGTATTTATAGAAACGCCTATAAAACATGCAGTTATTTTTAACAAGAAAGAGCTGAAGTTGTTTAGTGCAGATGCATAAATTGTCTTACAAATGAAATGATTGATTGTGACACAATCCACACTTTCAAATATTATCTGATAGCGTCACCATCAAGTACTTATTGTATATGGCAAAAGACTGGGGAACTGTTCAGAAAGACTAATAAGCATGGATCTTGAAGTTCATTACATGCCTTTTATGGCCATAAACACACAGCATAGAACCTTGATTAAGTCTTTGTTCTTTGGGTTTTTTTGGCTTGCAGTGATGGATATGTCTGAATTCTTCAGTGGTAACCCATGTGTCCTCTGTACTACAAAGCAACCATTTTCTAGCATCTTTATTGCTTACAAATTATGTGAAGACTGAGATAGACATAATATGTTAAAAAGGCAACTTTTAATTCAAGATGCTATATTGTTATTCCCTCAACAGACAATCCTATACCTTGAACCCCACAGATAATATATAAATAAATACAAAGTGATAAGAATTCAAAGAAGATAAAGGTCACTATAGATAGAGAAAGTCTGTCTTCTTAGTGTAGATTTTAAACTGGGCCCCAATGGCTGGGTAGGATGTGGGGAATACAGGAATGAAAACCCCCCTGGAAGATGAATATAGGAGGAACAAGTAATATATTTTTGTGGCAATGTGGTGAGGTCTAACCTGAAGAAGCTGGTAGGAGCAGGGTTATGCAGGAATTCTGGCCAAAGGGACAAATAAATAATCTCACGTGTTTGTTCACACTATGTCTCCATAACCTAAAACAGTGTCTGGCATGCAGTAGAGATTCAGTAAATAGATCCTGAAGGAAGCCCTGGTTGGTGGCACAGTGGATAGAGACTCATTCCAGAGTGCGGAAGACACCAGCTCAACCTGGAAGGCACCATGGGTTCAAGCACCAGTCAGGACACCTATGAGGAGCAATAAATGGCACAACTAAATTGAACAACAGTTGATGCTTCTCTCTCTCTCTCTTCTTTTGTCTTCCTCCTTCCCTCTCTATCTCTTTTAAAAAAATTCTTGAAAGGTAAAACAAACTCAGAAAAACAAGCACACCTAAGTTGAATTGACTATGATATTACCATTGAAGAGGGATCACAAAGTACTCAAACGTTAAACCAAGATCATAGTAAACCAGGCTCAAAAAGACGAAGTGAGCTTTCAAAGCTCTGTGGATATTCTCATTCACCAAGCTCTGACTCATGAATAGATTGGAAGGTGTTACTGCTGCCCTTACAACTGGAAAAAAAAAATTAAACTGAAATCAATGTCTTTTTATGGGTCTATCAGAGAAATGATGTCATAGGGCACACTGCCAATCCCAAATCTGGAGAAACAGGAGAATACAAAGACTCACTGCTGATATCTGTTTATCTGAACCTGAAACTGCAGGAGCCATTAAAGTGGTAAAAGCATCTGAATGGTAATTTTGCCGTATTGCTAGGGGCCGAGAATGAGGAGTTAGTCATAGGCTTGGGGAGAACCCATATATTCATGGATTTTATATCCAGGACTACCACCAGGTGCCTATGGTGAAGAGACACCCCCCTCAAAAAAAAAAAACCCTAGTGTTCCCAGGAGAGGGAAGAGATATACCCAGACCTACTATATAGAGGAAAATACTTGACAAGAGCATTATCTCACCTGGGATAAGGGCAATAACCCAATTCCAGCCTCTTCTAGCCTTCCTGTCTCTACTCAGGTGAGTGGAGCTTCTGAGCACAGGCTGAACCCACAGGCTCACTGAAAGACCGAGACTGAATCCCAAGATTACAGACAGAACACTTCTCCACACCTTACACCACACCAATAGAGCTCTTGTGGGTTACAGGTGGAAGAGTAGCAATTCACCTCTTTTTAAGGAAGAGTTCTAGAGAAGCTCAAAGACAACAGGGGACATAAAAAATAAAGCCACTAAAGCAATGTGATATCTCAGAAATCTATAGCTACAGCCAAAATTAAATAGCTCAACTCCTCCCATTTGAACATAAAACCTCACATTTAGTTTAGTTTATAATTGTGTCTGTAATCCAGTGAAAGCCTAAGTAGCTCACCCATTCTTTATCTGCTTTCTTCCTATCAAAACTATATATGTATGTGTAAAACTATATATGTATATGTAAAACTATATATGTATATATATGTATACTGTTTAGTTCAATTCCTATTACCTAAGAAGTCATGTCCAGCTTTTAGTAAATAATTAAGGAACATGCTAACAGGTAAATAAAAGCACAGTTTGAAGAGATCTAGCCTCAGATATGACAAACATTTTATCAACTGAAATATTGAAGTGAATTTTATCACTTGAAAATCAATGATCAGACAGGGAATTTAAGATGACAATAATTCATATGAAAGGACTGCAATGGAAAAAGTGTGCAACCTGCAAGATCAGATGGGGAATGTAAGCAGAGATGGAAACATGAAGAAACAAATCAAAAGGAAATGCTGGAAGTTGAAAACATGGTCACTGACATTAAGAATGTCTTGAATAGTCTTATCCATAGACTATCCAGGGCTGAAAGAAGGATCTGTGAGCTGAAGATATACTGGTAAAAAATTCCCAAATTGAAATACAAAGATAAAAGAGAATGAAAAAGAAAATATAAAATAATATACAAGGGGAGGAGGCTGAATAAGAGATAGATAGGTAGATGATATAGATAGAAGATAGATAGATAGATAAATAGATAGGTAGGTAGATAGATAGATAGATAGATAGATAGATAGATAGATAGATATGGATGCATATGTATATATACCAAACATGTACATAGATTAATTTAGAATACTTTATGTTTTTTTACATGTAATAAATATTTATATAACACTCTATAACAAAGCAACTCTCCAAACATTTTACATGTATTGACTCATTTAATACTTAAAACAACTCTATGAGATAGATGGTATTAGTGTCCCCATTTTATTGATGAGGCTCTAGAAGCTGAAGTGCTCTGTGGTAGTCTGAGTGTCAAGATAAAGAAAGTACATGGAGGGATAGTGAAGAGTCACAGTTCCAAAGCTAAGAAGTTAGGAAATGAACAGGGAACTCAACACACTGCCAAATTCAACTCAAATAGATTACAAAAGCTGCAGCAGGTTGTAAAGGCCAAGGTTGTAAACTGCCTCCACTGTGGCCCCTCTAGTGGGTTAAAGGACTCATAATGAGGAGCAGAAGATCAAACTGAAAATGCTAGATGGGTAGAAAAGTGGAAAGGCTTGACTACCAGGGTGAGCAATAGGCAATGGGAACTGTAGAGGTATATGGATTACATATACATAAATAGTTTTGATAGGAAGAAAGCAGATAAAGGATGGGTGAGCTACTTAGGCTTTCACTGGATTACAGACACAATTATAAACTAAACTGATGATAAAATTTTACAAGTGACTATAGTTCCTCTGCCGTGTGGATATGAATGATCCTCATGATAACCTGAGCACCAGGAGTGGGGAGCATATAACAGAATACATGAGCAGTGAGCACAGCTGCTTGGACTACGTAGGAGTCCTCAAGTGCAAGTCCAAGAACCATCTCTCTGCTCAGCCTGCCATGCTTATCAACTGTCATCATTTATTGAAAAACCCATTATGTTCTTATGAAATTCTAGGCACCTTGAGAATTCCCATAACATGAAAAGGATTGCCTAATCTTTGCCTTCTATGCGGTCACACATACTAATGAAAACGTTTTCTTTTGATTTGGGGTCAAATGTTAAAGTTGTATGATTGAACACATGAATGTCCTTTTTGACAAAAGCACAAAAGCAGAGGCTGAGCAACACTTTTAGAAGCACAAAGTCTGTTATCATTATCTAGCTTTCCAGAAACATCTGGAATTTGGAGTTTCTGTTTTCATTATTCTGGAAAGCAATAAGCCTCCTCCTGACATTCACCCCTAGTTGAACTTTTTGTAACAATATTTAAAAAGAGACACAGATTTTTCGATGGAAGCAACATTTAAGACATTGCCTGAATCCTCTCATAATCCATATTGTCCAGAAGCACTCTGCCTTGCAAAGGAGATGGGAATGACTGTTAAGATGTAATTATGTTAATTAGCAGACATTTGGTCCATGCCAGAAGATTCTTGATATTTGGTTCTGTCCAAAACACCCAGGGAGACATTTAGTCTATAGTTAATATAAATCCTGCTGTTCTGCAAAGTCCAAACCCCAATCTATCAACCTAACCCCATGTGCCATTACTAGCTTAGCTACTGAAGCAAGAGGGTTATTATTGGCAAAAGCCACAACCCAAGTTTTAGATCAATAAAACATGATAATACTTTTGATGTATTAATCCTGTAAACCAAATGTATACATAAATTTTAAGGGCTATTTGAACCCACAGATGTTTTCTAAGTGTGAATGTTTTAGATAACATAATCCCAGTTGTTTTCAATATCTTGAGAAAATCATTGCTTTATAATTGTGTCCTTTTTGTTTTTTAGTTGGAAATTAAATCTAATTCTTGATACCCTGTCTTGACCCGACTGAGACTGAGAAATCTGAAGTTTGAAATTCCTTTTAACATCCTTTCACAATAGAGAAATATGCTCCCAACTTGTCTTCTTTTGGAAAAAATAATATTTTTAAGATTGACTCTCAAGTTGATGCCCACTCTTGTCTGGACGCATTCTGCTATCTTTAGTTGCCTCTGACTTATAAGACATTACTTGGACTGAGTGATAGGCTTATTCTGGAGGAAGACAATCTATATCAGCAAGTACCTGAGGAACATGTATTAAAGTGGATCAGTGATGTTAAGCCAATAGAGATATAACATAAAACTTGATTGTGGCAAATTCATCATCATACATCCCTTCTACCAGAGATTCTGAATAGTTTGTTGGGTTAAATAATCAAAATACGGGCCTGTGGGCCTTCAGTAGACTGAGTAACCCCTTGCTGGAGCCAGCGACCTTGAGTTCAATTGGGGCCTATACCTGTTGAGGTCAAACTATCAAAATTTCCCTTAAATACTATAGAGAAAAGAAACTCCAAAGACCTCAGGAAGTAGGACCACATTAGAATGAATCTATTAGGGGTGACTTGCTTAGCCACTTCCAACCATTACATCTAGGTAGGCCTGGAGAACAGATCATGCTTTAAGAAACACATTTGTAAAAGAGGTATTAGTATCTTTGAAGCACACTCTGGAAGCTGTCTTCTGAAGACTAGAAATGGCAGAGAAGGATGCGCTGGGTATTCTGATCTCAATGGGACTAGTAACTTCTCAGATTGGTGAAGGCCACTTGCCAAAACAAAGTAGGTGAAATTACTGCTGTGAGCTACAAGAACAAAATTATAACCAGAGTGTTTTTAATCCACTGAGGATTAGTAGACTTAGAGTC
Source organism: Saccopteryx bilineata (assembly GCF_036850765.1). NCBI lineage: Eukaryota > Metazoa > Chordata > Mammalia > Chiroptera > Emballonuridae > Saccopteryx > Saccopteryx bilineata. The sequence goes on along the minus strand of NC_089491.1, from coordinate 294,184,534 downwards.
ACCAGTACCCAAGGGACATCCACCAGGAAATAGTCATGTCCTCAGTATATATTTAAAGCTGAGGACATTTTAATTTAAAGCTCCTAGTCATTTTGGGCTCCTTATGAAGGTGAACTAATAGAGAAAGAGTCAGTGGTTGGTGTTTGATCCCATTTATTGGGAGAAATTATAGTGCTGCTACTTAATAAAGACAAGGAAGACTATATTTAGAATCCAAAGAAGTCAACTGGTTTCCTCTTATTACTTCCTTATCCAATAGTCTTTTCAATTTAAAAATTCAGAAATTCCATAAAAACAAGACAGCCAAATACCCTGAAATGAATTGAACCTCCCACAGGCTGAGGAGTTGGCAAAAGACAAGGGGAATGTAGAATGGGTAGTGGAAGCTGGCCATAGTAATTATCATCTCAGGCCTCATGACCAGGTAGAGATGTGCAAACTGTAACACTTATGTTTTATTACTTGATTTTGTTTCCTTTCTTCTCTTCCCCTCCCCCTTTGATTCCTTATATGAAGAATGCTGTCAGCAATTAACGTTTTTTTTGGTTGTTGTTGTTTTTTTACAGGGACCGAGAGAGGGAGAGTCAGAGAGAGGGATAGGCAGGAACAGACAGACAGGATTGGAGAGAGACAAGAAGCATCAATCATCAGTTTTTCGTTGCGACACCTTAGTTGTTCATTGATTGCTTTCTCATATGTGCCTTGACTGTGGGCCTTCAGTAGACCAAGTAACCCCTTGCTGGAGCCAGTGACCTTGAGTTCAAGCTGGTGAGCTTTTTGCTCAAGACAGATGAGCCTGCACTCAAGCTGTCGACCTCGGGGTCTCTGCATCCCAGTCCAACGCTCTATCCACTGCGCCACCGCCTGGTCAGGCAGCAATTAACATTTAAGTGTCAGCTAGAATTAACACTTGACTGATACAACCCTTTATTGTTATAGAGGGTTTTAAACCCGTTTGCATTTCCTGTGCGGGAGATATGATTTTTCACTTAGAGGAAGAACAAGAACAGAAGTTGATGGGATAAATTTAGATAGATAGATAGATAGATAGATAGATAGATAGATAGATAGATAGACAGGCAGATGAACAGACAGACAGACAGATACATACATACATACTTTTTGTATATCTATGTATCTATCTATATCTATACCTATCTATATCATCTATATCTATCTATATCTATATCTATATCTATATCTATATATCTATGTCTTTTTCTTGTCAAGATCCATTCTTTAACCAGTTTCTGACCCAGCAGACTCACCTACAGAAACCATATGAAAAGATTCTGTGACAGCTGACTTTCAGTTGCATTTCAGCAACTGGGCACTCTGGCAGGAGGCTAACAAGAGATAGAAAAGTAAAGCTGGAACTCATTTCTTACAGGGCTCAACAAGCTGGCTGTGTTCTTTGACACAGATCACTGCTACATAGGTCATGGTTTATAGCGTGGTTGACTTTACATGATGATTCTTTCCTTCTGGTCCCCTGTAACTACAGCTGACCCTTCTTGTCCCTCCAAACATGGGAAAGGCCTATGTTACTACATGATCATTCTGTGGTTTCTCTAAGCCCACCTTTGTAAGTATCTCTTGTGAATAAATTCTCTTATATTTGCGTATCTGTTCCCAGCTGGAATTTGACTGATACAATTTCTTTTCGTACTAATGAATCCTCCTTTTCTCGAGAAGTGAAACACCAAAGGCAAGAAAGAACTGAGCCCTAATGTGGATATAGGGTTGAAATGTTCAGCAGGACTAAAATTAGCCTAGACCTTTTAATAACTGAGAGTAGAAATCTATGGAATCAGCCTGAGGTCATCAGTGGAGTTATTTAATTAAACTAAATTAATTAAAGACTATGACTTTAATAATTAAAGACGTTAATGACTTTCATAAGTGAAAGTCAGCAGAAATAGGTTAAAAATATTTTATTTTTGTGGAAAAAGAATTAAAGTTGTTACCTATCAGCAACTACCTGATTATACCAGGTATCTCAATCACTGTGCAAAGCCATTTTTAAATAGGTACAACCTAATGCAAATTAAAAGGAATTCCAAATGTCCTGGCATTCCTTAAAGAAAATATAAACTGTCTAATTTATAAAGCATAGTGACAGTTTTGAAAAAAAATTTTGGCTCTCCACACAATTCCTGAACCCCTTGCCAAGCAAGTCTTCTAGTCCCAGCTGCTCTGCGTCCTTTCAACAGGGAGAAAGTCCCCCAAATTCTCTCCAATTCTTTAGACTACCCACAACCTTCCCTTCTTTAGTCCTTCTTTCCAACTTCTCAATACACAGACAAAAAGTAAACATTTCTGGATTTTTAAAGATTTGTTTCCTTTGCTTCATTCACTTCCCACATTCTCTTCCAGAGAGAGAATACTTTCACTTGGGAGGGAGGGAGGGAGGAAGATGGAAAGAGGACGTCAGCGCTGATGGAGCAAGCAAACTAGGATGAGTACTACCGTGTTCCTTCATCTTCTTGTCCGTTCTTTCTTTTCTGCGTTACCCAACCCAAACCAAACAAAAACAGCAAGAAGTGAAATCAAACCAAACTGAGAGAGTATTTGGCAAAACAAAACTCACTTAAAAAGGTAAGGAGATGAAAAATGAAATGCTCCATGGTTAAAGGACAGCAATGGAGGCATCACTCTTTCAGGAATATCTTCCCTTCACATGAAGCTTCGAAGAACCCCTAAGTCAATGTTCAGAACCCAGTGAATCCCAGCGATGCTTCTTATGTCCTGGAAGAACAGACATGATTTGGATCATTTTGGTATCTCTGAAACTGAAGCTTTTGAATGTAAAAGTTGAGATTTGAAAAATCCTTTCACAGACTCTAAAAGACTTGTCCTTTTTCTGGTATGATACTAGTCACCGTCCAGTTGCCTGATTGAATAATGAGTAGATGTCCTAACACACTTGACTTTTAGCCAGTCTGTGCACACAGAGTGGATGAAAAGGCTGATGAGCCTGTAGTCCTGTGTTTTGCTTGGCAGGTCTTGTGGCAGAAGTGCCTTCTGCTTTTGTGACCTCCTAGACTGCGTTGTTGGGCTAATGGGCAATATCCATCACTTCTAGATTACCCTCTATGCACTGTGTACGTATATTATGCCTACATCACTTTCTTGGGTGTGACTTCATTAGATTAATTTTAAAACTCTTTTAAAGGTTTTTATTGCATTTTATTCTACTGAAAAACAAAATAACTACTGTGGCTCAACCAATGTAGTTCCTGAGGAAAATAATTTCCCTGTTAAGGGATTCCTCTCTATTGGGTGCCAAGCTGGTCCATCAACCACTGTTCTCTCAGCAGCCCTTGCTCTGTGGTGTTGTTAGAAAGCCCATTTTAAGGTCCTTGCAATTTCTTTTTTTTTTTTTCTTTTCTTTTTTTTTTTTTTCTTTTTTAATAAATTTTTATTAATGGTAATGGGATGACATTAATAAATCAGGGTACATATATTCAAAGAAAACATGTCTAGGTTATTTTGTCATCAAATTATGTTGCAAACCCCTCGCCCAAAGTCAGATTGTCCTCCGTCACCCTCCATCTAGTTCTCTGTGCCCCTCCCCCTCCCCCTAACTCTCTCCCTCCCTCCCTCCCATGTCCTCCCTCCCCCCCCACCCTTGGTAACCACCACACTCTTGTCCATGTCTCTTAGTCTCATTTTTATGTTCCACCAATGTATGGAATCATGTAGTTCTTGTTTTTTTCTGATTTGCTTATTTCACTCCTTATAATGTTATCAAGATCCCACCATTTTGCTGTAAATGATCTGATGTCATCATTTCTTATGGCTGAGTAGTATTCCATAGTGTATATGTGCCACATCTTCTTTATCCAGTCTTCTATTGAAGGGCTTTTTGGTTGTTTCCATGTCTTGGCCACTGTGAACAGTGCTGCAATGAACATGGGGCTACATGTGTCTTCACGTATCAATGTTTCTGAGGTTTTGGGGTATATACCCAGTAGAGGGATTGCTGGGTCATAAGGTAGTTCTATTTGCAGTTTTTTGAGGAACCACCATACTTTCCTCCATAATGGTTGTACTACTTTACAGTCCCACCAACAGTGAATGAGGGTTCCTTTTTCTCCACAGCCTCTCCAACATTTGCTATTACCCGTCTTGTTGATAATAGCTAATCTAACAGGAGTGAGGTGGTATCTCATTGTAGTTTTGATTTGCATTTCTCTAATAACTAATGAAGCTGAGCATCTTTTCATATATCTGTTGGCCATTTGTATCTCTTCCTGGGAGAAGTGTCTGTTCATGTCCTCTTCCCATTTTTTTATTGGATTGTTTGTTTGTTTGTTGTTGAGTTTTATGAGTTCTTTGTAAATTTTGGATATTAGGCCCTTATCTGAGCTGTCGTTTGAAAATATCAGTTCCCATATAGTTGGCTGTCTGTTTATTTTGATATCAGTTTCTCTTGCTGAGCAAAAACTTTTAATTCTGATGTAGTCCCATTCATTTATCTTTGCCTTCACTTCTCTTGCCATTGGAGTCAAGTTCATAAAATGTTCTTTAAAACCCAGGTCCATGATTTTAGTACCTATGTCTTCTTCTATGTACTTTATTGTTTCAGGTCTTATATTTAGGTCTTTGATCCATTTTGAATTAATTTTAGTACACGGGGACAGGCTGTAGTTGAGTTTCATTCTTTCGCATGTGGCTTTCCAGTTTTCCCAACACCATTTGTTGAAGAGGCTTTCTTTTCTCCATTGTGTGTTGTTGGCCCCTTTATCAAAGATTATTTGACCATATATATGTGGTTTTATTTCTGGGCTTTCTATTCTGTTCCATTGGTCTGAGTGTCTATTTTTTTGCCAATACCATGCTGTTTTGATTATCGTGGCCCTATAATATAGTTTAAAGTCAGGTATTGTAATGCCCCCAGCTTCATTCTTTTTCCTTAGGATTGTTTTGGCTATTCGGGGTTTTTTATAGTTCCATATAAATCTGATGATTTTTTGTTCCATTTCTTTAAAAAATCTCATAGGGATTTTGATGGGAATTGCATTAAATTTGTATATTGCTTTGGGTAATATGGCCATTTTGATTATATTTATTCTTCCTATCCAAGAACAAGGAATATTTTTCCATCTCATTGTATCTTTTTCGATTTCCCTTAACAATGCTTTGTAATTTTCATTATATAGGTCCTTTACGTTCTTTGTTATGTTTATTCCTAGGTATTTTATTTTTTTTGTTGCAATCGTGAAGGGGATTATTTTTTTGAGTTCGTTTTCTAATATTTCATTGTTGGCATATAGAAAGGCTATGGACTTTTGTATGTTAATTTTGTATCCTGCGACCTTACTGTATTGGTTTATTGTTTCTAATAATCTTTTTGTGGAGTCCTTCGGGTTTTCGATGTATAGGATCATATCATCAGCAAAAAGTGATAGCTTTACTTCTTCTTTTCCGATATGGATGCCTTTTATTTCTTTGTCGTGTCTGATTGCTCTGGCCAGAACTTCTAGCACCACGTTGAATAAGAGTGGAGAGAGTGGACAACCCTGTCTTGTTCCTGATTTAAGGTAGAAAGTCCTCAGTTTTATGCCGTTTAATAGGATGTTGGCTGATGGTTTATCATATATGGCCTTTATCATGTTGAGATATTTTCCTTCTATACCCATTTTGTTGAGAGTCTTAAACATAAAATTGTGTTGTATTTTATCAAAAGCCTTTTCTGCATCTATTGATAAGATCATGTGGTTTTTGTTCTTTGTTTTGTTGATATGGTGTATTACGTTAACCGTTTTGCGTATGTTGAACCATCCTTGAGATTCTGGGATGAATCCCACTTGATCATGATGTATTATTTTTTTAATATGTTGTTGTATTCGGTTTGCAAGTATTTTGTTTAGTATTTTAGCATCTGTATTCATTAGAGATATTGGTCTGTAGTTTTCTTTCTTTGTGCCATCCTTGCCAGGTTTTGGTATGAGGGTTATGTTGGCCTCATAAAATGTGTTTGGAAGTATTGCTTCTTCTTCAATTTTTTGGAAGACTTTGAGTAGAATAGGAACCAAGTCTTCTTTGAATGTTTGATAGAATTCACTAGTATAACCGTCTGGGCCTGGACTTTTATTTTTGGGGAGATTGTTAATAGTTTTTTCTATTTCCTCCCTGCTGATTGGTCTGTTTAGGCTTTCTGCTTCTTCATGACTCAGTCTAGGAAGGTTGTATTGTTCTAGGAATTTATCCATTTCTTCTAGATTGTTGTATTTGGTGGCATATAATTTTTCATAGTATTCTACAATAATTCTTTGTATTTCTATGATGTCTGTGGTGATCTCTCCTCTTTCATTTTGGATTTTATTTATTTGAGTCCTGTGTCTTTTTTCCTTGGTGAGTCTTGCCAAGGGTTTGTCAATTTTGTTGATCTTTTCAAAGAACCAGCTCCTTGTTTTATTGATTTTTTCTATAGTTTTTCTGTTCTCTATTTCATTTATTTCTGCTCTGATTTTTATTATCTCCTTTCTTCGGCTGGTTTTGGGTTGTCTTTGTTCTTCTTTTTCTAGTTCCTTAAGGTGTGAAGTTAAGTGGTTTACTTCGGCTCTCTCTTGTTTGTTCATATAGGCCTGAAGTGACATGAACTTTCCTCTTATTACTGCTTTTGCTGCATCCCAGAGATTCTGATATGTCGTATTTTCATTTTCATTTGTCTGTATATATCTTTTGATCTCTGCGCTTATTTCTTCTTAGACCCATTCATTTTTTAGAAGTATGTTGTTTAGTTTCCACATTTTTGTGGGTTTTTCCCCCTCTTTTTTGCAGTTGAATTCTAGTTTCAAGGCTTTATGATCAGAAAATATGCTTGGTACAATTTCAATTTTTCTAAATTTGCTGATATTGTCTTTGTGGCCCAACATATGGTCAATTCTTGAGAATGTTCCATGTACACTAGAGAAAAATGTATACTCTGTCGCTTTGGGATGAAGTGTCCTGTAGATGTCTATCATATCCAGGTGTTCTAGTTTTTCGTTTAAGGCCACTATATCTTTATTGATTCTCTGTTTGGATGACCGATCTGGAGCTGTCAGCGGTGTATTGAGGTCTCCAAGTATGATTGTATTTTTGTTAGTTTTTGTTTTAAGGTCAATAAGTAGCTGTCTTATATATTTTGGTGCTCCTTGGTTTGGTGCATATATATTAAGGATTGTTATGTCTTCTTGATTCAACTTCCCCTTAATCATTATGAAATGACCATTTTTGTCTCTGAGTACTTTTTCTGTCTTGTAGTCAGCATTATTAGATATGAGTATTGCTACGCCTGCTTTTTTTTGGGTGTTGTTTGCTTGGAGTATTGTTTTCCAGCCTTTCAATTTGAATTTGTTTTTATCCTTGTTGCTTAGATGTGTTTCTTGTAGGCAGCATATAGTTGGATTTTCTTTTTTAATCCATTCTGCTACTCTGTGTCTTTTTATTGGTAAGTTTAATCCATTTACATTTAGTGTAATTATTGACACTTGTGGGTTCCCTACTGTCATTTTATAAATTGCTTTCTGTTAGTTTTGTATCTAGTTTGATTCTTCTTTTTTGTTTTTCTATCATTTGTTTTTGTTTGTTTGTGTTCCATACTTCTTTCCTCTGTTGCTACCTTTTTTAAGTCAAGTGTTTTTGTGGTGGTTTTTTTAAGGGTGGTTACCATTAAGTAATGAAAAGGGTACCTACCATATTCATTGTAGTACCCTATCTTATAAGTATTTCTGCACTTCATCATCCTTTGCTACTGTTAATCTCCATCCTCTCCCCCCTTTTTTTCCTTTGTTGTCACAGTTTAAGTTTGGTTTTATTGTGTTCTTGGTGGAGCTGTTACTTGTGGTGTTGTTTTCTTTTGTTCTTTGAATCTGGTTGGAAAACCCCCCTTAGTATTTCCTGGAGTGGGGGCTTTCTGTTGATAAATTCTCTCATCTTTTCTGTATTTGTGAATGTTTTTATATCTCCTTCATACTTGAAGGATAGCTTTGATGGGTATAGTATTCTTGGCTGAAAGTTCCTCTCTTTCAGGGCTTTAAATATTGGGGTCCACTCTCTTCTAGCTTGTAGAGTTTCTGCTGAGAAATCTGATGATAATCTAATAGGCCTTCCTTTATATGTTGTACTCTTCTTTTCCCTGGCTGCCTTGAGAATTTTTTCTTTGTCATTGGTTTGTGTCATCTTTATTATGATGTGCCTTGGAGTGGGTTTGTTGGGGTTAAGAAAACTTGGTGTTCTGTTTGCTTCTTGAATTTGAGGCTTTAGTTCCTTCCACAGGCTTGGGAAGTTCTCGTCTATTATTTGTTTGAGTATATTCTCCATTCCATTTTCTTTCTCTTCTCCCTCTGATATACCTATTATTCTTATGTTATTCTTTCTGATGGAGTCAGACAATTCCTGTAGGGCTTTCTCATTTTTTATTATTTTTGAGTCTCTTTCTTCTTCTCTCTGTTGTGCCTCAAGTTGTTTGTCTTCTATTTCACTAATCCTATTTTCAATCTGGGCTGTTCTGTTAGCTAAGCTTGTTACCTCGTTTTTCAGCTCGTGAATTGAGTTTTTCATTTCTGTTTGATTTGTTTTTATAGTTTCAATTTCCTTGGTAATATATTCTTTGTGTTCATTGAGTTGTTTTCTGATCTCCCTATATTGCCTTTCTGTGTTTTCTTGTATATCTCTGAGTATTTTTAAGATTTCTATTTTAAATTCTCTGTCATTTAGCTCCAAGGCTTCCAATATGTTGAGTCTTTTCTCCATAGATTTTTCCACATCTATTTGTGTTACCTCTCTTTCTTTTGTATCCATAATATTCTATTTCCTCTTTCTTATCGGCATCTGAGGGTGGTCTTATTGATAGCACGCAGGCGCACTCCCTGGCGGCTTGAATGAGCGTCGCTGCGGTAGCTTCCTCCACACCCTCGTCTCTCAGATTCAAGTGATAACAGTCCTTTTGCTTTCAGTTTGTGTGGAACTCCGGAATGCTCCGAGGATAAATTTTTCTGTTTCTAGTTGATAAATTTCTTGTGATTTAGGGGAGAGCTGTCGGACGCGCTTCTCACGGCGCCATTTCCGTGACGTCACTCTGAGGTCCTTGCAATTTCAAAGAGGCAATGACGTTTTCTTTTTGGCCTCCAGGTATCTCTGTGTCCTCACAAGTGACTTCTTGAATTTAATTAAAAAAACAACAACAACAACCTGTGATGGTCCTTAGTAAATATTGTGGCAAATTGTAAGCTATTGTGTAGCCAGTATCCATGGCCATCATCACAGCCAACTGGCCCATGCAGGTTCACATTAGATTCGGACAGACGGTAATGAAACAATGGAGCCAAGAACTGGTGGGTCATTAGCTTTAATCCTAGCTTGCACCCAGCGGGCAAGTAAAAACACACCCTTGGCTCCAAAACCCACTCATTCAGTGCTAACAAAGCTACTGACTTATCCGAGTTTCCTAGAATCAAAGGTTTCTAGCTCACCAGCCTTATTCATCTCTGTTCCCCATCTCCTTCTCTCTGCACAAACCGGCCTCTCCTTCAACACTACGCCATCTTGGCTGCTTCTGGCCTCCTCCCTGTGGCCTCTCTCTGCTGTCCTCTCTGCTCTCTCCTCTAATGCTAATCTCAGGAACCGAGACAGCAAGTTCCTGGTCTGCCCCACTTTATAGTGAAGAAATCAAAACCTTTAATCCAATATACAAAATAAGGAAGTCTCTAATACAAAGTCACTTATCTGAGGCATGATGGGATTGCACCACCCCACATCAAAAAGGGTGGGAAAGGCTTAGTCCTAAAACCAAGCCCCAGGCTACAAGGATCCTGCCTGCCCACAGCCCGCCCCCAACACACATTAATATCACCTGAGCGATGGGCTTCCACGTGGGCAATGCCATCTTTAACAAAGTGAGCATAATATATTATATCTGCCCAACAGCTATCATTCAGCATTTCCTCTTCTCAGTTGAGGTCATCTCTGTGACCCTTGGTGAGGTCTCCAAGAGGACTCTTTCCAATACCGTTAGGAAAAATTAGGCCCTGCAAGAATTAGACCACAATGGAAAGAGCCACGTGGAAAACAGCTTCCCACTAAACTTCAAAAAGACAAAGGCACTTTAATTAAAACAGACTTGAAACTATCCCAGGTTCTCTGCGCCAGCCAGGAAGGAGGTGTGTAGTGAGATGAGCTCTCCTGCAGAAGGGGGTACAGTAGTACCCAAGCACTTGGGGTGTTCCTAAAGACAAATCTGGTTTCCACCTTACAGAATGCTAAGCTGATAAAATATTCTCTGGGTCTCGAATTCTTTCCCTCTCTTTAGAAGGGATTTGTTATCTTTACCTTGGTGTCATAGCTAGTTTTATTTTATATAGCAAATCATCCTAAAACTGAAGGACAGAATATTATCACACACAGTTCTGCAGATGAACAATTTGAGTTGGGCTCAACTCTACAACTCTGTGGATCTAAGCCACTCAAGTGTTGGCAGTCAGATGTTTGTTTAAGGTTTGCAGTCAGATGTCACTTTCTGGGTAGGCTGGAGGCTGGCTAATCATTAGCTGGGGCAAGTGCCATCTCCTCCACATGGTCCCTGATTGCCAGGAGGCTAATCTAGGCATACTCATGTGGTGGCAGAGTTCAAGAGCAGTAGGCCATGTTTTTAAACTCTTTCCTTGTGTCACTATTTCTACAGTCCCATTCCTCAAAACAAGTCACCTGAGACTTTAAGGAAGGGTACTATCAAAGGGTAAAGTTATAAGGATTAGTGAAAAAAATGGGGTCATTACTGCAATCAATACATCACACCTATCTTTTTTTTCCCCTTCTGTTTCCTATACTAACATTCTGGAGAACAAATTGCCCCTATATAACACTTTTTTTCAATGTCGTGACATAAGAAGTCAATGATTCAACCAACATGGCTTCAACCAAAAGGCTTGACCAATTACTCTTCAACTCTCTGTCAAGATGTAAATCAGAGCTAACAGCTTCTCACAAGATCCCAGAGGTTTAAGCGACTCTAACAGAGCCACCACTGGTACTGATCACACCAAAAATAAAACATTTTCTCAAACAAATATTTTGACATCAACATTTACCAACAAATCCAAAACAAAAACACACAGGTTGATGGTACCTCTGTCCCTCCCTTTTTTCCTTCCTCCTCAACTAAACTTATCAGTCGCCTGTGTTACCTGCTATTTTGATCAAACCAAACATAGAGGGACTTGGCACCAAGTGAATGAATATGGGAAATCAACTGCCACCCACACTCTCTAACTGGGGAGTTGCCAAGAAAAAAAAAGGGGCTTTTCAAATGTATTGTTTTAGAGTTTGGAATTGCGTTCAGTGGTAGTAATACAACACCCACCCCCACCACCCCGTTCTATCCCAAATCCCAAGAAGACGACGGAAAAAGCTATCCTCGTAGTTACCTCACGTAACCCCAAATTAATATTCATACCCATAGAAAAGGTCATTTTAAAATATTGCTCAAAGAATGTCTTGAATTCAACCTAATGGATTCACTTTGTATAATTTTATGGCTTCTGAGAGCCAGTCAAGACCTTCCTACACTGAAAATGAATTATTTCTTCATAGAAAATGTTCACTAAGGAAGACATTAGAGAGGATTATAAGCCCAAGAGAGGGAAGCTCTGACTAATGTTTTTAAAGGAACTTTCAGCTGCTTGGTTGAGAATTATAAGAAATGCAAGAGTGGAAACTGGGAGAATACTGAGGAGAGCATGGTAAGAATCAAGGCAAGGGGCAATGGTGGCTTACCCCAGGAAAGAGCGGTGGAAGTGAAAAAAAAAATGGATATATTTTGCTTACAGATTCAAATCACGGGTAAATTAATGTTGTCACTCAGAGGAGAAGCCATATATAATAAATATAAACATTTATTTATATATAAATGTGTATATAAACAAGAATTTATGTAAATAGGACATCATCATCATGAAAATGGTAATAAAAATGTATTAATGGGTAACATATATAGTTTGGAGGGAGATATTAGATGAAGAAAAATTACTCAATTCTTAACCCAGGAAAATATCAAAATCTGGCCATCCCTTTCTTTCTTAAATTCTCTCTTACTTGAGTGTTTCTTAAACATTATTATTTTTCTTTTTTCCCTATTGTTTGGGCCATTTCTTCTTCTTCTTTGAGGCATCTGTTTTATTATCATCTTTATTATTCCCCTCTGCCCACACACACGCATATGCACATCCATTCACATGCACACACTTGCACAACTGGACGTAACCTAGTCTTGTGTATTTGTGCTCTGTATGTTTTTAAATGATTATTATTTTGGAAATCTCTTCCACATTTGTAGCTATCTTGTACGTGGATCCGTTAGTCCTCTTAAGACACAGCTCCAAACTAGACACATCCTGGGTATCCATGCCCACACCTGCACCTAAAGCACAGTCCCATGTGCACTAGGCTAATACTGTTTCTCTCTCTGTAGCAGAACAGAGTTGCCTATCCTGCTGTAAATGTGAGCATCTGGGTATGGTTGTTTCCAAGCAATTAATGCTAGCTCCTTTTCACCTGGTGTTAGAAGATGACAATTCTCACCTGGAGAGACTGGCTCCACCTACACAGATGTTGAGACCTTAGTCCTGATGCTACATGGTTGGCAACCATCCAGTTCAGGCTCTTGCTGATTTTGAACCACTGTTCACTGTTCCTGTCCCTGGATTACCATTATGGGTTCTCATCTGTTTCTCTTCTAGCTTTATTTGTTTATTGTCAAGATCTCTCCATTTCTCATATGCAAAGACTCCCCTTTCTTGTTTTTGAAACTTGCTTTTTCTTTTTAACCATGAAGGAGGTTTTAGTATGTGTTCAGCCGACCGGCTTAGCAGTTAAGTTTAATTTTAGAGAGATATAATTTCCAAAGAATAAACTGCATTCACTTAAATTGTCCAACCAGATAAGTTTTAATAGATGTGTGTGCCCTTGAAATCACTGCCACAATCATAATATGTCGATTATACATGCCAGGTTCCTCAAAACCCTTTGTAACCAACTCTTCCTGTTTCAACCTTCTGCCAGGTAATCACTGATCCGGGTTTTGTCACTATAAATTAGTTTGGATTCTCGAAAGTTTTATATAAATAGAAATGTATCTTGTTACTTTCACTTCTTGTTTCTTTTCTCTGCTAAGTAGTGTTCACATTTTGTTGTATCCATTCAGCCATTAATAGACATTTAAGTTATTTCTCTTTCGGTCTATTATGAATAAAGCTATTATGAACTATCATGTACATATATGTTTATGATTGCTATGTGGTCTTGATGAATTAACATATTTAGTATTATGAAATGTCCCTATTTATCCCTGGTTATACTTTATGCCTTAAAACCTATTTTTGAGACTGGCAGAGGGACTGTGGCAGAACCTGCGAGTTAGGTGGGAGGCAGCTACCTGGGAGCGAGAGACGCTTGGAGCGCTGCGGTCGGAACACCAGTACCTCCTCCTGCAGTGGAGAAGGCGAACCTGGAAGATGCACCAGCTGCAACGCGACTCTGTGCACAGGTTGCAGTGTAGCATCCAAAATGGAAGCTTCTAGAAGTGGTTTCTGAAAAATAAAAGTGCATATACATAAGTAAACAAGCGCAGGAATCTGAAAAACCACAGAGAGGAGAGACATAGAGAGTGATAGAGAAGGAGGGAGGAGCAGGAAGCATCAACTCCCATATGTGCTCTGACCAGGCAAGCCCAGGGTTCCGAACCGGCAACCTCAGCATTCCAGGTCAACACTTTATCCACTGCACCACCACAGATTTGAGTGCTTTTGAAGATGGCAGCAGAGTAGGCGGACGCACAGACGCCCAGCTCTCAACACCAAACTGGAATACAAATCAATTTAGGAAAAATCAGCATGAAAAACCAACACTGAACTGCAAGAACAGCTCTCAAAAACCAAGGAGCGCCTAACCTGTGGTAGCACAGTGGATAAAGCGTCGACCTGGAAATACTGAGGTCGCCGGTTCGAAACCCTGGGCTTGCCTGGTCAAGGCACATATGGGAGTTGATGCTTCCAGCTCCTCCCCCCTTCTCTCTCTCTCTCTTTCTCTCTCTCTCTCTCTTCTCTCTCTCTCCTCTCTAAAAATGAATAAATAAATAAAAAAAACAAAAAAAAACCAAGGAGCAAAGAGGAAGCCACAATAATCCTGGTAAGGAGTGCCTGAATCTCCTCTGCTTACAGGAACGGAAGGGGGTGGGTGAGGCTGAGAGCCCAGAGAGGATTTCAAAGAGGAAAAATAGCAGAAACTACTGCTCACAGCCACTTACCTGGCGACTAGGGAGCAAGGTGGGTTGAAAAGACCAGCTTATCTCCCAAGTGGAAAGGACAAGGAGAGGGACAGACTGTGAGGGGCTAAGGTATGCAAGAAATGAAATAAAAAAGCTGACTCATTCGTGCTGGAGGCGGCCATAGCTGGGGGAGGGACTGAACCTTTCACAAAACAGAGCTGAAGTGCTTCCGGATCAGAGATCTCCGGACATCTATCCAGCTCCAATCAGTGCAACAAGACACAGCTGAAAACAAGAAGTGGGGAGGAGGGGCAGTAACTCAGGTCTCCATGGAGATCTGAGATACACCTCCCCCTACTGAAGCTGAGAAAAAACCCTGCCCCCAGTGAGATTAGTTGGTGGAAGAGACCTTCAGCGTCTCAGGTTACACCCACAGCATTCCTGGTTACAGTTTCAAGGAAGCCCCCTGCTGAGATCAGTTAACAAGACTATCACCTGTAAAGAAAACAAACAAATCAAGACTTCAAAGCTGCCCAAATCCGAAAGTGGATTACAAATAATAGCTGATACCAACCCAAGAAGACCTAGAAATAACACAACTGAAAACTTGAGGCAGACAACACCAAGCCTAGACTCAACCAACTCTACAAATAAAACACCATTATGAGAAGACAAAGGAGTGCAACCCAAATGAAACCACAAGAGACACCTTTGAGAGATGAGTTGAGTGATATAGAAATAATCAAACTTCCAGATGCGGAGTTCAAAATAATGATTGTAAGGATGCTTAGGGATCTTAGAACAACAATGGAGGGGCAGTTTGAAAACCTAAATAAAGAAATAGCAAGTATAAAAAAGGATATTGAAATATTAAAAAAGAATCAGTCAGAGATGACAAATACAATATCAGAAATGAAGACCACAATGGAAGGAATTAAAAACAGGATAGATAGAGCTGAGGATCGAATCAGCAAGTTGGAGGACAACTGGAATGAAGGCATGAAAGCAGAGAAGAAAAGAGAAAAGAGACTCAAAAAGTCAGAGGAAACACTTAGAGAGCTCTGTGACAACATGAAGAGAAATAACATCCGCATCATAGGGGTTCCTGAAGAAGAAGAAAAAGAACAAGGGATAGAGACTTTGTTCAATCATATCATAAGTGAAAACTTCCCTAAATTAGTGCAAGAGAAAGCCTCACAAGTCCAAGAAGCACAGAGGACTCCATTAAAGAGAAACCCAAAGAAACCTACACCAAGACACATCATAATTAAAATACCAAAGCTAAGCGATAAAGAGAAAATATTAAAAGCTGCAAGAGAAAAAAAAGTTATCACCTACAAAGGAGCCCCCATAAAGATGACATCTGACTTCTCAACAGAAACACTTGAGGCCAGAAGGGAATGGCAAGAAATATTCAAAGTAATGCAGAACAAGAACCTACAACCAAGACTACTTTATCCAGCAAGGCTATCGTTTAAAATCGAAGGAGAAATAAAAAGCTTCTCAGACAAAAAACAACTCAAGGAATTCATTACAACCAAACCAATGCTGCAAGAAATGTTAAGGGGCCTGTTGTAAACAAATCAAAGTTGGAAAAGAATATAGCAAAAAAAGGAATACACCTTTAAAGAAGAAAATGGCAATAAACAACTACATATCAATAATAACCTTAAATGTAAATGGATTAAATGATCCAATCAAAAGACATAGGGTAGCTGCGTGGATAAGAAAACAGGACCCATACATATGTTGTCTACAAGAGACACACCTTAGAACAAAAGACACACCTTAGAACAAAAGACAGACATAGATTGAAGGTAAAAGGATGGAAAAAAACATTTCACGCAAACAAAAATGAAAAAAAAGCTG
The DNA here is from genome assembly GCF_036850765.1 of Saccopteryx bilineata. Classification (NCBI taxonomy): domain Eukaryota; kingdom Metazoa; phylum Chordata; class Mammalia; order Chiroptera; family Emballonuridae; genus Saccopteryx; species Saccopteryx bilineata. The sequence goes on along the minus strand of NC_089491.1, from coordinate 294,168,414 downwards.
GGGTAGCAATACTTATATCAGACAAATTGGACTTTAAAACAAAGGATATAGTAAGAGATAAAGAAGGCCACTACATAATGATAAAGGGAGTAATCCAACAGGAAGATATAGCTATTATAAATATCTATGCACCTAATATAGGAGCACCCAAATATATAAAGCAGACTTTGATGGATTTAAAGGGCGAGATCAACAGCAATACTATAATAGTAGGGGATTTCAATACCCCACTAACATCACTAGATAGATCCTCAAGAAAGAAAATTAACAAAGAAACAGCTGACTTATTGGAAACACTAGATCAACTCGATTTAATAGATATCTTCAGATCCTTTCACCCTAAAGCAGCAGAATATACATTCTTTTCAAGTGCTCATGGTATATTCTCTAGGATAGACCACATGTTAGGGCACAAAAGTGCTCTCAACAAATTTAAGAAGACTGAAATCATATCAAGCACTTTCTCCGATCACAACGGCATGAAACTAGAAATGAATCACAGCAGAAAAGCTCAAAAATTCTCAAACACATGGAAACTAAATAGCAGGGTGTTAAATAATAAATGGATTAAGAATGAGATCAAAGAAGAAATAAAAAAATTCCTAGAAATGAATGACAATGAGCATACAACAACTCAAAATTTATGGGACACAGCGAAAGCAGTGCTGAAAGGGAAGTTCATAGCACTACAGGCACACTTTTAGAAGCTAGAAAAAGCTCAAATAAACAACTTAACCCTGCATCTAAAAGAATTAGAAAAAGAACAGCAAGTAAAGCCCAAATGTAGTAGGTAGAAGGAAGGAAATAATAAAGATCAGAGCAGAAATAAATGACATAGAGGCTAAAGAAACAATACAGAGGATCAATGAAACTAGGAGCTGGTTCTTTGAAAAGGTAAACAACATTGATGAACCTTTAAGTAGACTCACCAAGAAAAAGAGAGAGAGGACTCAAATAAATAAAATTAGAAATGAGAGAGGAGAAATAACAACTGACACAACAGAAATACAAAACATTGTAAGAAAATACTATGAAGAACTGTATGCCAAAAAACTAGAAAACCTAGATGAAATGGACAAATTCCTTGAAACATACAATCTTCCAAAAATCAATCTGGAAGAATCAGAAAACCTAAACAGACCGATTACACCAAATGAGATCGAAACAGTTATCAAAAAACTCCCAACAAAGAAAAGTCCAGGGCCCGATGGCTTCACAACGGAATTCTGCCAAATATTCAAAGAAGAACTAACTCCTATCCTTCTCAAACTATTTCAAAAAATTCAAGAGGAAGGAAGACTTCCAAGCTCCTTTTATGAGGCGAGCATAATTCTGATTCCAAAACTAGGCAAAGACAACACAAAGAAAGAAAATTATAGGCCAATATCTCTGATGAATCTAGATGCTAAAATCCTCAACAAAATATTAGCAAACCGGATCCAACAATATATGGAAAAAATCATACACCATGATCAAGTGGGATTTATTCTGGGGAGGCAAGGTGGTACAATATTCGTAAATCAATCAATGTGATTCATCACATAAACAAAAAGAAGGAGAAAAACCATATGATAATTTCAATAGATGCAGAAAAAGCATTTGATAAAGTCCAGCACCCATTCATGATCAAAACTCTCAGCAAAGTGGGAATACAGGGAACATACCTCAACATGATAAAAGCCATCTATGAGAAACCCACAGCCAACATCATACTCAATGGGAAAAAATTAAAAGCAATCCCCTTAAGATCAGAAACAAGGCAGGGGTGCCCCCTTTCACCACTCTTATTTAACATAGTCCTGGAAGTCCTAGCCACAGCAATCAGACAAGAAGAAGAAATAAAAGGCATTCAAGTTGGAAAAGAAGAAGTATAACTATCATTATTTGCAGATGATATGATATTGTATATAGAAAACCCTAAGTCTCAGTCAAAAAACTACTGGACCTGATAAATAAATTCAGCAAAGTGGCAGGATATAAAATCAATACTCAGAAATCAGAAGCATTTTTATACACCAACAATGAACAGTCAGAAAGAGAAATTAAGGAAACAATCCCCTTCACAATTACAACCAAAAAAATAAAGTACCTAGGAGTAAACTTAACCAAGGAGACTAAAGACTTGTACTCGGAAAATTACAAAGCATTGATAAAAGAAATCAAGGAAGATACAAACAAGTGGAAGCATATACCGTGCTCATGGTTAGGAAGAAGAAACATCATTAAAATGTCTATATTACCCAAAGCAATCTATAAATTCAATGCAATACCAATTAAAATACCAATGACATACTTCAAAGATATAGAACACATATTCCAAAAATTTATATGGAACCAAAAGAGGACATGAATAGCCTCAGCAATCTTAAAAAAGAAGAATAAAGTGGGAGGTATCACACTTCCTGATATCAATTTATACTACAAGGCCGTTGTACTCAAAACAGCCTGGTACTGGCATAAGAACAGGCATATAGAGCAATGGAACAGAACAGAGAACCCAGAAATAAACCCACAGTTCTATGGACAACTGATATTTGACAAAGGAGGTAAGGAAATACAATGGAGTAAAGACAGCCTCTTTAACAAATGGTGTTGGGAAAATTGGACAGCTACCTGCAAAAAAATGAAACTAGATCACCAGCTTACACCACTCACAAAAATAAACTCAAAATGGATAAAAGACTTAAATGTAGGCCGTGAAACCATAAGCATCTTAGAAGAAAACATAGGCAGTAAGCTCCCGGACATCTCTCAGAACAATATATTTGCTGATTTATCTCCACGGGGCAGTGAAATAAAAGACAGGATAAACAAATGGGACTATATCAAACTAAAAAGCTTTTGCACAGCTAAAGACAACAAGAACAGAATAAAAAGACAAACTACACAATGGGAGAACATATTTGACAATATGTCTGATAAGGGGTTAATAACCAAAATTTATAAAGAACTTGTAAAACTCAACACCAGGAAGACAAACAACCCAATCCAAAAATGGGCAAAAGAGATGAATAGACACTTCTCCAAAGAGGACATACAGATGGCCAACAGGCATATGAAAAAATGCTCAACATCACTAATCATTAAAGAAATGCAAATTAAAACCACAATGAGATATCACCTCACACCAGTCAGAATGGCGCTCATGAACAAAACAACACAGAATAAGTGCTGGCGAGGATGTGGAGAAAAGGGAACCCTCCTGCACTGCTGGTGGGAATGCAGACTGCTGCAGCCACTGTGGAAAACAGTATGGAGATTCCTCAAAAATCTGAAAATCGAACTGCCTTTTGACCCAGCTATCCCACTTTTAGGAATATACCCCAAGGACACCATAGAACGGCTCGAAAAGGAGAAATGCACCTGCATGTTTGTGGCAGCATTGTTCACAATAGCGAAGATCTGGAAACAGCCCAAGTGTCTGTCAGAGGACGAGTGGATTAAAAAGCTTTGGTACATATATACTATGGAATACTACTCAGCCATAAGAAATGATGACATCAGATCATTTACAATAACATGGATGGACCTTGACAACATTATACGGAGTGAAATAAGTAAAACAGAAAAAAAAACAAAACTAAGATGAATCCATACATAGAAGGGACATAAAAATGAGACTCAGAGACATGAACAAGAATGTGATGGCAACAGGGCCGGGAGGTTGGGGGAGGGGGAGGGGATGAAGAAGGAGAGAGGGGTTAGGGGAAGGAAGGGGCACAAAGAAAACCAGATAGAAGGTGACAGAAGACAATTTAACTTTGGGGGAGGGGTATACAGCACAATCAAATGTCAAAATAATCTAGAGATATTTTCTCTCAACTTATGTACCCTGATTTATCAATGTCACTGCATTAAATTTAATTAAAAAAACCTATTTTTTTTATATATTAACATGGCCACTCTAACCCTCTTATACTTAATATTGTATAGTGTGTGTGTGTGTGTGTGTATATATATATATATATATATATATATATATATATATATATATATATATATTTTTTTTTTTTTTTTTTTTTTTTTTTTTTTTTTGTATTTTTCTGAAGCTGGAAACCGGGAGAGACAGTCAGACAGGCTCCCGAATGCGCCCGACCTGGATCCACCCGGCACGCCCACCAGGGGCAACGCTCTGCCCACCAGGGGGCAATGCTCTGCCCCTCCGGGGCATCGCTCTGCTGAGACCAGAGCCACTCTAGCGCCTAGGGCAGAGGCCAAGGAGCCATCCCCAGCGCCTGGGCCATCTTTGCTCCAATGGAGCCTTGGCTGTGGGAGGGGAAGAGAGAGACAGAGAGGAAGGGGGGGGGTGGAGAAGCAAATGGGCGCTTCTCCTATGTGCTCTGGCCAGGAATCGAACCCGGGTCCCCCCACGCCAGGTCGACGCTCTACCGCTGAGCCAACCAGCCAGGGCCAGTATATTGTTTTTCTAACTATTTTATTTTGACTGGATGGGGTTTTCCAGTTTTAGCTACTATTCTAATTATCTCTGCCTCATGAGTGTTTAATTCATTAATATATAACATAATAAATCTTTGTCATTTTATTATTTATTTTGTGTTTGTCCCTCCATGTTTTCTTTCTCTGTTCCCCATTTCTTGTCTTTTTTTGGTGTATTTGAATATATTATTCCATTTTTAATTTATTCTTTGGCTTTTTAGTAGCACATTTCTTTTTAAGTGGGAGAAACTAAATTTTACAATAAACAAAATAATTACTATTTTTATGTTTCACATTATGAAACAAAGTTTAAGTACAGTAGCCTTGGCTTCTAAGCTAAGACTGGAGAACAAACACTGGAAGCTTGTCTATTTTTTTCTCGTAATACATTTTACTTTATGTATCTGTTTTAATATTGTTTGTGCAGCTCGACCAACAATTTTATTCCCTATGAAGTCCAGGCACCTACCTTCACTGTAAGTTAATCCATTAGCAGCAAAAAAGAAAAAGAAAAAAAAAAAGAAAAGTTATACTAAAAACACATAGAGTGTAAGCAATCATAGATGTCTCTCCTAATTAACAACAACAGCAAGATAAACAATGAAAAGGGTAAATGAGTTTCTGTTATTATTCCCAAGAAGACCATTTTTATGTATTTCAAGGAAAGAATTTCTTTAAGGCTATTTAACTATGTTAGAAGCGAAACATACACATACTGGGAGCACCAGAGACTTCATCAAATAAATTTAGTGCCAAAAAAACAAACAGGTCTATGCTGGAGGAGTAATAGAAGTAAGATGAATTTGTTTAAGCACAATTCATCTTTCTGGTTATTTCCTGGCATAACAATGAGCTCATTTCTCTGCTGATGCTTTAATTGAAAGTAGGACTATGAGTTAACACTTTTGGATTCCTTAATATAGTTGTTTCAAACTGTCTACGTCATTAGAAAGAATGGAATGTTTACATTTCTTTGTTGACTTATTTTTCACATTTTCATGCACAAAAAGAAATAAACTATGAATACACACCACAGCATAAATATCAAAATCACGATGGTCATTGAAAATAATCCAATCAGAAAGGACTTCATCCCACACTATTCGATTCGTACAAAATTCTAGAAAAGGCAAAACTATGATACAAAGTGAATGATTACTGGGAGACTGAGGGGTTGGAGAAAATTGATTGTAATGCTTTGGGGATGATAGATGTGTTTCATATCATGATAGTGGTGGTGATTACACAACTGCACACACGTGTTAAAAATCATCAACTTCTATGTTTGTAATTGGTATATTAAACTCTGAAGAAACTGACAAAATCATTAGAAACAAACAAACAAAAAATCTAACTTCAAATTGTTTCAAAAACAAATATCTTATAAAGCTGGCAATAAAATTCTTATTAAAATAAAGAAAAAATATTTTAAAAATCTGTTTGGACAATCAAAGGCTAATCTGAAAGTATATATACTCTATATAATTATTTGAGGTTGCTGTAATGTTAGAATTTCAAAACTATGCTAAGCATTTTATTTACTGTATGAAGAAATGAGAACTTGAACCCTTGAGAAATTAAGATTCTATCTATCTGTTGAATTGGTCTCTTAACATTTTGACTAAATCATTTAGTACATTTTGCATAAATAGTAATCAATTCATCAAAATTTGCATGGATTTCAAAATAATTTAAATTAATCAACCCATTCTTTATTATAGATACAGTGTACTTACCATTTAATTGTAGCTCTTCAGTCTTCATATTAATGTAGGCAGATGACATAAGTTGTTATTTTTTTTAATTGGTCCATAAGCCATTCTTCAATACCTCCATTTAAAAAATCAATCTACGTAGTTTCTCTGTGTGATTGTTTATTTTTTTCTTACAGAAAATCCTTAAATATTATAATTTTGACAACAATGCACCAATTTTTTCTACTTTTTCAAGTTAGCTCAAAATTCCATACACATGGCTTATTTGAAGTAAAATAGATGTGATAATAAGCTCAAATTATTCAGGACATGTCATATGTTTAAACATTTCCAGAAGTGAAATAGATTTTTCAGTTCAAATATTGGTACCAAGAAAACAACACACCAAAAACAATTATTTAACAAAGATCAAAACTTAGTTTTTATAATTTTTTTTAAACCTCTATGTGCTCAGTAAACCTCAAATAGTTATTTTTGAAACATGAGTCAAAAGAGTGAGACTAATTATGCCTACTGAGCTGATCTGATTAGTAATTGAGCTAGATATAATGAGCAGTTACATAAAGCAATAATTTTAGATCGTCTATTCAGTGCCAAATGTGGACATAAAAGAGGTCCATGTTTTTACTTTTCTGCTTAAATATCAAAGAAACTATTAAATTTAAATAAGCATAATTAGCTAAATAAAAGCTTACTAGACACATAAAACAATGTTATAAAACAAGATGTAATGCTATAAAACAAGATAAAAATACAAAATAAACAATAGGAAAAATAAACATAATTGAAAAATTAAAATTAGAATAGCTAAGAACAATGAAGTATGATAAAAAGGTTAAATAATATGAACTATTAACAGACAGGATAAAAAGCAAGAAAAATTCATTATCAGTAAAAAGTATCTAAAAACATAGAGGGGTGAGTAAAATTTAAGAATAAATGATCGATAAAATTTATGACTACAAAGAAAGCAAGAATAAACTAAAAGATTTTATTTTTGTGAAGTAAGATAAAGGACATTCCAAAGCAGAATAAGCAAAGGGGGAAATATTTGAAGTGGAAGCAGGGGAGAGGCAGGTTTTTAAATTTCATTGCAAAAGCATCATATGGATTTCTCTCAACAGATTCCTGAGAATGAAAGACCCCTGCAGATAGCTCCACCATAAAGAAGAACCCTAATCCTCAACTTCATGAATTTAAATTTGAAGCCATATTTTTATCTAAAGATAAGACAATCTCCAGTTGACATCAGTTCTCTAAAATCATGCCCGAGGCACATCGAGGGAGGCAGTCTGCACTATTTCTCTTATCAAACTGGTAGACCACCCTTTTGTCTGCTTCAAAATAGAGCCACTAGACACAATTCTTACATAACCTTAAACCATCCACATTGCAACTACACAACACATCATACCCTTAACACCATGCTTAGCTCAAATCTTTAAGACTTCTGGCTCTGAAAAAAACAAAGACACAACCTTATTCCTTATCAAGACTAACACAAGTGTGCATCTTTTAAACTGTAGAATAGCAATGGTTATAGCTGTTCTTATTTTGGGGTACCATATACAGTACAGCTTTCCCAGCAGCTAAAGTTGGCTTCATAATATGCTTCTAATTGTAATTGATTACTAAACATTACAACATAATAACATAATAGACAGACAATAAAATTAATTATAGAGATTGACTTTACTGCCAAGATTTAGTAATTTCCTGTTATCCTGTTAAACCATTTATTTCCAACTGTGTGATTGCACCAAGAAGACAATGTTTATATTTTTTTATAGAAATGTTTTTTTACTTTATAAAAATAAATATCTTAAAAGAGATATACTTCTGCCATATTTTTTCTCCCCTACACTCACTAGAAAGAAACAACTCTATAAAACAAGTTAAAAAAGACAAATTGAGTTATTTAAGCATACAAACAGATTTGTCTGAATGCAGTTAAAAATAAGTTATACATTTATTTTTATTTACTTTATTTACTAATAAATATTTTAAATGTTTTACATTTAATAAAAAATTAATAAAATATCTGAGATTTTATTTGAGTTTTTTGAATTGCAGTAAGAAATACATAACTGAAGTAACAAAAGCTAGGACACGTCAGCCACCACTTGGGACCACGGGCTTAGTGTCCCATAGGAAAAGCCTCCCACCTGGCTTTACTTTATTGTAAATCATTGATGTTAGTAGCCAGTAATTGGCTTAACTCAAATAAATATAAGGGATTTACTACTGGACAGAACTCAACCTGTTTGGAAATTTGTGTTTGTTCTTGTAAATGATTTCATTGGTCAGCATTTCTCTTGAGAAATTGTTATTAACACACTGTAATTGTCTTCTTATATCGACCATATGAAGTTCATCAGTTCCATGTTCCTATTTTACAGAGAAAGATGGTACCAAAACCAAAGAATATTTAACTATATTTAGGACAAATTGAGACTAACTTTAGAGATGTAGTGAAGATGTGAAGTGTTTTTATTCATTGATATTTAATCAGAACTAGCTCAAAGTCCATCAAAAACAAATATCTCTTAAAAAAATTTTATTAGTAGATTCTTGATCTCATTTTTAACACAAGGAGGCCTCCCATAAATGTAGAGCTATGTCAGTTTTTTCTTTCTCACTACTGGTTTGTATTGGTTTGGTGTCCCATTTTATATACCAGTTTATCTGCAATTCACTGAAGTGAAGAGAAAGAGAGAAAGAAAGAGAGAGAAAAAGAGAGAGAAAGAAAGAAAGAAAGAAAGAAAGAAAGAAAGAAAAGAAAAGAAAAGAAAAGAAAAGAAAAGAAAGGAGGGAGGGAGGGAGGGAGGGAGGGAGGGAGGGAGGAAGGAAGGAAGGAAGGAAGGAAGGAAGGAAGGAAGGAAGGAAGGAAGGAAGGAAGGAAGGAAGGAAGGAAGGAAAGAAGGAAGGAAGGAAGGAAGGAAGGAGAGAGAGAAAGAAAGAGTCCTAGATTGCCATAATTACTCTTGTCATTTTGTAATGAATTCAGCAGTTGCTTGAACAACTATTCTTCTTAAATATTTGTCACAGAATAGAAAAGCAGCAATTTTTCTTAATGATAACAGTAACCCAGTTTCCAGGTAAGGCATATGATTTTGACAGAACAGCTAGAATACAATGTGGCAAACATAAAAATAATTATACTGTATTGTTTGAGTCTCCTCTTTATAACTTTGCCTCTATATATACATAGAGAGAGAAAGCACATTAAACAGGATCCATTTGGTGCAAATCGCAGGACATTTGTTTGAAATCTTGGGTCCCTTCTTTCCAGATCTTTTGCTCTTTTGTGTACCTGTAAGATATTAATAGGAAAATTCAAATAATATCTTCAGGACAAATATGTGTTTTTAGTGAATCTGTTTTCTGGAGGTGGTGATGGGGGTCTTTCTTGTCACCTAGAAAAAAAATAAAATCATAACGTTTTAGAGCGCAACTTCTTTTTAAATTTATGTAATCCAACCCTCTCATTTTACAGAGTTTATAACAAGATCCATAGATGTGAATAGACTTGCCTGGCAGCCAATTACTGTGAGTAATGGACGGTAAGTGTCCACTGTCCTCCGACTCTGGTTCCGTACATTTTCTGTCCACTGACCCCCTTTCCTCCCCCAACAAGGTCTTCTGTTACAAAATAGGATGCTGCAACTCAGAATCCTCTGGAGAAGATCCTGATTTCCAGCAACGCTAACGAGAGCCAGCTCTGGGGCACCAAGCAACCTAAGAGAGCTGGAGCCACTTCCCTGCAGGCATCACATCTGAGAAACAGTGACTCCTGATCTATCATATTGAAAGCAGAGAGGACTAGATCAGTAACTTTTTCAATTATGAAGTGTACTCTTGGTAGGGGCAGCAAATGAACTCACTGGGGAGGAAGGAGGGGAAAGGAAAGGCTATTTAGATGACAGACAGCCCCTAAACAATGTTCATAATAATTTCCTCCTGAACAGGAAGAACACAGTCCACAGAAGCAGGTGCAAATGCGATTTTGGAGCAGTTGATAATGGTTCTGTCTCGTCATTCCCGAGAACTTGGGCATCTGTTGGCTTATTTTGCAGACAGTGCGTGCTGTCAGGGAGGAGAGGCAGCGCTGGCCAAGCCCTGAGAGTGGTAGGTGCCGTCTCTCCCCGGGTAGGCTCTAAGAGAAAACCATTATGGAGCTTTGAAAAGGGCAAGAAAATCAATCCTGATTGGGAAGGGTGGCTGTGCGGTGATGTCACTGTGACTGCTGCAGACAAGTCAGGAATGATATGGCACCAGTACCGTGCCCAAGGAATGAGGGAGCTCTGTCTGATGTAGATAGTTTCTTATATTTTCCCAAATGACTGAGCAATGTTTGAAATTTACCTCAACCTTGCATCCATCATTAATCTAATTTAGGAGAAATGACTTTGCAGTTACACTATTTATTCAAACTGATCTCTCTATTTTAATTGATTCTTTTAGAGAAAGGAAAAGAGAGAAACATTGGTTTGTTGTTCCACCAATTTATGCATTGATTGATTCTTTTTTGGTTAATTTTAGATCGACAGAGAGAGAAAGAGAGAGAGAGAGAGAGGAAGAGAGACAGAAGCATTCTTTTGCTGTTTCATTTAGTTGTGTGGTCATCGGTCGCTTCCTATATTTGCTCTGAGTGGGGATCAAGCCCACAACTTTAGAGTATTGGGATAACTCTCTAACCAACTGAGCTACCCGACCAGGGCTCAACCTGATCTCTTACTGCCCCAAATATATTCTATTCCAGTGACACTCGTCCATGTGTCATCTTTATATGCAACGTGCCTCTGTTTGCACATGAAATAACTCTACCTAGCAAAATAGTGCCCTCTTCTTCCCCAGTTCATGATTCTGACCTCATCAGAATAAGACACACAGGCTATCTCTACCAGTGGGTCTTTTCCTCATTGCATCTTTCCTACCCCAAATGGGAGATTTACTATGAAGCTTCTTGATGTATTGTACTTGGATTATACATTGTTTTTGATCTGTAAACACTTTATTTTATAAAATGCTTAAATTATTGTTATAGTTGTCCAAAAATTTCTTGAAGCTTTTTCTTATTTGCTTTTGACTTTTACTGAAGAACTTGGTGTATTGCCTCACATGGGACAAATAACCAATGCTGGTGTTTATTGACCACTTCCAAAGGAAATTTGTCAAATTCTATACTCTTTTTTTTTTTTAAACCAGTTCACCATTAGGTGTGTTGATGAACCATATTAACAAAGAAGACAAAGAACAAACACAGCCAATATACTTTACCTAATTAATTTCTCAAAAGTAAAATCTTAATTTTCATAAACATATTGACTATGAGAGAGGATTAAATATCACCTGCCTTCACTTAATTTAGAGAGAATACTGATACTAAGTTAATCTATACTATACTGTCCTGTACTAAACTACACTATTTTATACTATACTATTTTGTATTATGCTATAGTAACTATATCACTCAATACTCTACTCTTGTATACTGTAGTATTCTATATTATTCTGTGCTATATCATATTATGCTACATTATTCTATACTATTTTGTGCTATACAGTGTGTCCGTAAAATCATGGTGCACTTTTGACCAGTCATAGGAAAGCAACAAAAGATGATAGAAATGTGAAATCTACACCAAATAAAAGAAAAACTTTCCTAATTTCATATCTATTTAGTGCAGTTTGATGTGGGCTCACACACAGATTTTTTAGTGCTCCATAGTTAGCTATCCTGAATAGGGTCTACAGACTCATCACTGACTGATGGCCTACCAGAATGGGGTTTCTCCACCAAACTGCCGGTTTCCTTCAATTGCTTATCCCCGAGTAATTCCTATGTGGTAGCGCTTTGTTATAAACGCGCCGATATTCACGTTGCACTTTGGTCACAGATTAGAATTTAGCGAGCCACAGAACACACTGAACCTTCCTCTGTACCGTCCACATCTCAACTGGCATGGCCATGGGCTGTTCCACTGTATACATGGTGTTACATCATCATCTGCGCATGCGCACATGCTGCCACATCATCCTACAGAAACTGGGAGGGTTTTCCTTTTATTTGGTGCAGATTTCACATTTCTATCGTCTTTTGTTGCTTTCCTGTGACGTGTCAAAAGTGCACCATGACTTTACGGACACACTCTATTATACCATATTACACTATTCCATACTATACCATTCTACACTATTGCATACTGTACTATGTTACACTATTTTACACTATACTATACTATGCTATGCTGTATCATACTTACTATATTATATTACTTTATACTGTACTATGTTATGCTGTCTATGAGAAAAAGTTACCCAAGAGGGCATTAGAGCATTTGTCTGGCATCCTCTGAGCTGGTTTGTACTTTTCCAGGCTTAGGACATAGAGAACAAAAATGGAGATTGAACTCTTTTTCTGTCCTAAGCCTTTGGTAAGAGATGACTTTTCTTTCTTGATGAAACTCTAGCTTGTATACAGCATCCCCAATTTCTAACCTGTAGGTAAGAGGCAGGAAAAGGCGACTTAAGCATTGTTTTTGATGAGTGACTGTTCTTCTGGTGCCATTAATATGTCCAAGTCCCTATTGTTAAAATCTTTGTGGAGCTTTTCTTCAAAGGTGTTTGCATGTTAGCTTAGTTCTTGCAGACCAGCATTTTGATTAATGATTATATGGGCCTTTATGGATTCAGATCATTAATTGTACTATAATACTATAACATAGAACTAGCTCTTTGCAATCTTTTTAACAACAGATTTTAGGAAAAATCAATCACACCATTGGTGAGCATAAAAATGCAGTAAAAATTAAAATAAGTTCACTATAGCTCTTTGAACCAAATGGAGGACTAAAATTCCACACTATTTATTATTTTAATTAGTTGAAGTCTCAAATATAACATGGTGCAACTCTACTTTGTTACTTTTTTTGATCATTTTGGTCCCCTCTCTCTCCCGCCCCCTCTTGTACTCCCCCACCCCCCTATTTTGCATGGGCTTGTGTCCATGCTGGTGTCCCAACATCAAGCTGCACTAAGGCTGCGCTGTCTTCCGAGTCCAGCCTGTCTCAGCTCTGGCTGCTGTTGCTGCGGTTGAGGCTGTTGCCCTGTACGCTGGCTTTAGTTCTACAAATATGAAATGAGCATCTTTGTTATGTGTGCACTGTGCAAAAACACAGAGATAAATAAAAGAAGATGCCTGAGTTCAAGGCGTTTACAGTCCAGATGCACTATTTCCACCAGAATGATTTTTTCTTGCTTTCACCTCTAAACTTTTCACGATTTACATCTTACTGTGTTCTTCAGCTCTTCCTCATGCTGCAAAGCTGCCATCCTTGCTGCACTGAATTTACACTTTCTAAAGCAGGTCCAGGTCACCCAGATTCCTAACAGACGTCTTCTCCCTCCCCTATCATAGGGAGCCAACCATGTGGCAAAAGAATCAGGGACCTCCTTACTTTCTTCCTTTCTGGGCATGTCATCATCTTTGCTGCTTTGACTGCTGATGTCAAGTTGCCCATTTCAACTTGCCTTTGCCATGAGGTTGCCTTGCTCTCTGCCTTGCCTTCTGCGTAAAGGAAGGGACTATTATTTCTGCGGATTTGAGTAGAGCAGGACTAGGTTCCCAGCTAAGAACCACTATCCTCGTGGCATTTTTAAAACCCTGAATCTCAGATGCTTACTTTGTCCATTTCTCTTTCAAAGCTCCCCCCCACCCTGCAGTGAAAACACAACACAACTCTTCCTCAAAAGAAGCCTGTTCACATTTAGCTGCAATAGTTACAGAAATTTTTTTTTTAAAAGTCTCTTGACAATTTAATATATATAATTTTATATATATATATATATATATTTTTTTTTTTTTGCCTACTGCATGATAAGTAATGTAAGTATAATTTAAAGTGATGTCACTGCTAGGAAAATTCCTTCTTGGAAATTCATTCTCCCTGCAAGATAAGCTGAGCATTTGAAATAACACAAGCAGCCTGACCTGTGGTGGCGCAGTGGATAATGCGTCGACCTGGAAATGCTGAGGTCGCCGGTTCGAAACCCTGGGCTTGCCTGGTCAAGGCACATATGGGAGTTGATGCTTCCAGCTCCTCCCCCCTTCTCTCTGTCTCTCTCTCTCTCCCTCTCTCTCTCCTCTCTAAAAATGAATAAAGAAAAAAAAAAGATTGAAATAACACAAGCAAGTCAGAGCAGACCAAGTTGAATTCTCTCTGCATAGACTCTCTATTTTTTAGAATTTGTATTGAATTTATTGAGGTGACATTGGTTAATAAAACTATCTAGTTTCCAAGTGTTCAATTCTATAACACATCATTTATCCAAAGGCAGACCTAAGGGCAAGTCTCCTTCCATCACTATTTATCCTACTTCATTCACCCTCTCTGCCATGTGGGCTCTGGGTGATGGGAAGCCACAGGACTGACACTTGCCCAAGCCTCACTAAGGAAACCCTGTCTTTCTTGACCAATGAACAAAATAAAAAGTTTTCTGACTTTAAAAAAAAAGATATTCAGGAGCATCTATGAGAGATTTCTCTCAAGGTAGCTATAAAATATACAAACCTATTTAAAAGCATTGCATATGTCAATCAAGTACTTCAAAGAATAAACAGAACGTTAAGTGCTATTACATGATAATAATGTTGTCTATTTTCTTTACTGCTATAACCCAGCATCTAGAGCAGTGCCTGGCACAGAGTAAGCACTCATTAAATATTTGATAAATGAATGAAAAACGCTTTCTTCAGCAAAGCCAAAGGCAGTACATACTCAAAGAAAGCAAACATGATCTTTGAACGACATTCTAGACTGGATACCAGAGGAATGCAATGCTTGCTTCTTGTGTGAAAATTCTGTCTCTGCTACAGGTGTTAAAAGGGGAGAATGCTTAGAGGGTAGAGAAGAACCATATTGTTAATAAAACTGGAGATGACTTTGGGGAGGACTCCTCCCCAAAGTGGTACAAACTGTCCTCTGGTAGCTTGTTTACATGCTCAAAACATTCTAGTTTCACTGTTTGGTGAGGAAAAAGAATAGATCCTATAAAATTGAAAGAGGAATTCAGTCCTCTTGAGGCTAAGACAGGCCCATTTTTATCCTTCTATTGGAAAAATGAGCTGCTATTCTTTCATTCCAAACCCTCACATTTTTGTGTTTCATTTATTGTCCTACTGTAGTAGCTCTCAGCCCTGGAGGCTCATCAGAATCACCTGTGGGACTTTACCAACATGTCCTGATGCCCACATGCCATTCCCACCACATTGTGAGTTATTTGGGTGGGATGGGGTCCAGGCATTGGTGTTTTTAAGAACTTCCCAGGTTGATTCTAGTGTGTGTCTTGCGCTGAGAAATTCTGTCCTGCCCAGGTTTTGACTAACATCACAGAGAATATATAATAATTTTTCTTACCTCAACACTTGTATGTATCTGTGCATACTTCTCCCTTTACCCTCGGTTAATTTCTGCATTCTTTAGTGGTCCCCACGAATATACCATCTCATTCCTGACTTTCTTTCATTCTGACTTCTCGCAAAACATTTAGAAACAATCTTTTCAAAAGCACTCTAAAATGTTACTTGCTCACATAAATACTCACACTGTAGATATCCAGTTTTATTCTATTTTGGTTCAGTAAATGATTATCTCAACAAAGCAAAAATGTCAACAACAAGGGGCTCTTTAAACAATAAACACTGCTGAGATCACTCAGTTGGAATGTTAGCAAATCTGGAAAAGGAGAGAAATCACAGCTTTATGTTCAAACATCTTTTTTTTTTCTTTTCAATTTCTCCCACTTTTGTTTTTTTATTTTATTTTTATTTTAAGAAATGATCTCTGTAGAGTCAAAAAAAATTTCTAAAGCCAAAACAGGGTAGGGGCTTAATTTGTTGACTGGTAAGCAGAACTATAGTTCTATTAAAAAATTGTTTTTTTATACAAATAATTTATCTGCAGCTTGACTTTTATATCTATGAAATAAAAAGTATGGAATATTTCAACCCTAATAGTCCATAAAATGTGATGGATAATTGGTACCCTGATAGAATTATTTGTTTGCCAAAACATATGGAGGATTAAATAGATGTTTTCAAAGCTAAAAGTGCTTCTAGACAAACTACTGTGACTAAAGTAAGAATACCTTGCACATTCTCCTCGGAACCTGCGGCTGGCTACAGGGTGACATTCACCTTTGGAAGGAACTTTCTGATCTTAGGCTCCCTTGTCTTTAATTGTCATTCAGCATATCCATTTAATAGGTGCATATTGATGAGATATGAACTATTTCTTCCTTCATATTTTGGAGCAATGTGGGCTCTAAAATAGTTATGGCAAATTTTAGGATATATCAGCCTACAAGTGTTGGGGTTTTTTTTTCATCTATAATTTATTTAAAGTACAACTCAAATTAAAGTCTAAGGAACAAACGAGGAAGTTGGCAAAATTTCTGGGACCTGACTTGAGATGGAATTATTAAGAGGTATTATTAAGAGCGAGAACCATCCAAAAGCACAGTGGAAATTCACCAGTATAAAACCCAAAGTCTGGCAGCAGGATTCCTACCCTTTTCAAGGTGCAATAAATGCTTTTATGACATGAGTTAGTTCCAGAGTCCAGGAATAAGGAATGACACTGTTTTTTATCTTTTTTTTTAAAGGAAGCATTATCTGTATGTGTAAGGAAAATGTTAATAAGAAACACCTGAAGAATCGAGTCCTCTGACAAGAAGTGGGTGGGTGTGTGGGGTTGATAGACATCACGTGAAAACTAATTTGGTAAACTGAGTTGCAGCACAATGAATACCAGATACTTTGCACAGAGATGCTTGGCTAGTACACGGTAGCCACAGGGGTGCATCGTGATGAGCAAAAGCAGCTACAGTCGTAAATTTGGTTTTATATAAAAAGCCTTCCACTGATAGTTCATTCTGTTTGGAATGTGTTTTCCTATAAATGACTGATGAATAAAGGAGGTAGGATAAAAAGATGAAAAGCCAAAATGACTGACTACGCACCATTTATAAAACATTAGTTATTATTGACCATTCATAAACTTCAGTCTCAAGTTCAACACTTTTTTAAAATTAAAATATATATATATTATATATATTGATTTTAGAGGGGGGAGAGATAGGGAGAAACATCAATTTGTTGTTTCACTCATTATTTATTCATTCATTGGTTGATTCTTCACATGCTCTGACTGGGAATTGAACCCAAAATCTTGACATATCAGGATGACACTCTAACAAACTGAGCTAACTGTCCAATGCCTTAAATTCAACTCTTTAGTCAACCAACCTCTTCTCTTGGATGCCTGCCTAATAGGCATCTCAAAATGGACACGTCCTAAAACTCAGCTTCTGATTTTTCCTTATAAATGGTTTTATTCCATCTCAATTTTAGTTCGTGGCAATTGCATCTTTCCAGTTGCTCAGGCAAAAACCTGGAGTTATTTTCTTTCTCACCCTGCATTCAGTCAGAAAGTAAACCCTTTGAAACTACCACCTCTATCCACCTTTACTAACCCCAGAGTCTAAACTATGCTAATCTCTCACCAAGTTATTGCAAGAGATTTTTTTTTTATAAATTTTTATTAATGGTAATGGGATGACATTAATAAATCAGGGTACATATATTCAAAGAAAACATGTCTAGGTTATTTTGTCATCAAATTATGTTGCAAACCCCTCGCCCAAAGTCAGATTGTCCTCCGTCACCCTCTATCTAGTTCTCTGTGCCCCTCCCCTTCCCCCTAACTCTCTCCCTCCCTCCCTCCCATGTCCTCCCTCCCCCCCCACCCTTGGTAACCACCACACTCTTGTCCATGTCTCTTAGTCTCATTTTTATGTTCCACCAATGTATGGAATCATGCAGTTCTTGTTTTTTTCTGATTTACTTATTTCACTCCTTATAATGTTATCAAGATCCCACCATTTTGCTGTAAATGATCTGATGTCATCATTTCTTATGGCTGAGTAGTATTCCATAGTGTATATGTGCCACATCTTCTTTATCCAGTCTTCTATTGAAGGGCTTTTTGGTTGTTTCCATGTCTTGGCCACTGTGAACAGTGCTGCAGTGAACATGGGGCTACATGTGTCTTCACGTATCAATGTTTCTGAGGTTTTGGGGTATATACCCAGTAGAGGGATTGCTGGGTCATAAGGTAGTTCTATTTGCAGTTTTCTGAGGAACCACCATACTTTCCTCCATAATGGTTGTACTACTTTACAGTCCCACCAACAGTGAATGAGGGTTCCTTTTTCTCCACAGCCTCTCCAACATTTGCTATTACCCGTCTTGTTGATAATAGCTAATCTAACAGGAGTGAGGTGGTATCTCATTGTAGTTTTGATTTGCATTTCTCTAATAACTAATGAAGCTGAGCATCTTTTCATATATCTGTTGGCCATTTGTATCTCTTCCTGGGAGAAGTGTCTGTTCATGTCCTCTTCCCATTTTTTTTATTGGATTGTTTGTTTGTTTGTTGTTGAGTTTTATGAGTTCTTTGTAAATTTTGGATATTAGGCCCTTATCTGAGCTGTTGTTTGAAAATATCATTTCCCATTTAGTTGGCTGTCTGTTTATTTTGATATCAGTTTCTCTTGCTGAGCAAAAACTTTTAATTCTGATGTAGTCCCATTCATTTATCTTTGCCTTCACTTCTCTTATTGCAAGAGATTTTTAACTGTTCTTTCTGCTTCTACCTTGCCCTTCCCCTTATTATAATATATTCTCAACACAGCACCAGAGGGATCCTGTTCTGGTAGGTCAGATAACTCTCTCCCTGCTGCCTCAGTACCTTTCAGAGGCTTCCCATTACACCCAGTGTTCTAAGTCCTGTGCTGACTCACAGGCCCTACCCAACCTAGTCCTGCTACCTCCCTGATTTCACCTCCTCCAAAAGTCTCCCTTGTTTTCTCTGCTATAGCCACACCTGCCCCAGGACTTCCTCAGATATGTTAAGCAGGCTTCTGCATTTGCTGCTGCCTCTGCCAGTAAGCTCCTCAGCTTGTCTGCACGCCTTATTTCCTTCACTTCCCTCAGGGTATTTTCTAAAATCATCCTCCCACAAAGACCTTCCCTGACCAGCCTATGAAAAATTATGTACATACCAGCATCGAGGGGTCCCTAACTCCTCTAGAGTTTTATTTTCTCCATAGCACTCATCATCTGATGAACCATATGTATGTATGTGCACATGTGTTTATCTCTGCTTCTTTTTATTCCTTTCTTTAACTCTTCCTTTGACATCCATACACTTCTGTCTTGTCTAATCTCAGGTTCCTTTTCCCCTTAGTGAGCTTCAACAGTATCCACGCAGACGGGTTATGGTCACTGTCAAGCCGGTGACCAGGGCCACTATCACAGCCGCCTGGCCCATGCAGGTTCGCATTAAATTCGGACAGTCGGTAAAGAAACAACGGAGCCAAAAACTGGTGGACCATCATCTTTAATCCTAGCTTGCACCTGGTGGGCAAGTAAAATACACACTGGGCTCCAAAACCCACTCATTCAGTGCTCACAAAGCTACTGACTTATCCAAGTTTCCTAGAATCAAAGGTTTCTAGCTCACCAGACTTATTGACCTCTGTTCCCCATCCCCTTCCTTCTCCCTGCACAAACTCTACACCAACTGGCTTCTCACTTGTTGGGCAGATAAAATGTATTATGCTCACTTTGTTAAAGTGGCGCTGCCCACGTGGAGGCCATTGCCCAGGTGATATTAATGTGTGTCTCTGTGGGCAGGCAGAATCCTTGTAGCCTGGGGCTTGGTTTTAGGACTAAGCCTTTCCCACCCTTTTTGATGTGGGGTTGTACAATCCCATTATGTCCAAGATAAGTGATTGTATTAGAGACTTCCCTATTTTGTATATTGGATTAAAGGTTTGGATTTCTACACTATAAAATAGGGGCAGAACAGGAGCTTGCCCTCTTGGTTCCTGGGATGATTAGCATGAGAGAGCAGAGGGAGCAGAGCAGAGAGCAGAAAGAGGCCATGTGGCCATGGATACTGGCTTTACATCACTCAACACTCCGCCTTGAGTGTTGAGGAGGCTGCTTCTCCTGGCCTCCTCCACATGGCCTTTCTCTGCTCTGCTCTCTAATGCTAATTTCAGGAACCAAGAGAGCAAGCTCCCGTTCTGCCCCCATTTCATAGTGTAGAAATCAAAACCTTTAATCCAATATACAAAATAGGGAAGTCTCTAATACAATCACTTATCTGAGGCATGATGGGATTGCACCACCCACATCAAAAAGGGTGGGAAAAGCTTAGTCCTAAAACCAAGCCCCAGGCTACAAGCATCTTGCCTGCCCACAGCCTGCCCCCAACACACATTAATATCACCTGGGCAACCGGCTTCCATGTGGGCAGCGCCATCTTTAACAAAGTGAGCAGAATATATTTTATCTGCCCAACACTCACCCAGGCCCATCAGTGACGCCCAGTGCAGGTCAGTTCCTTCTCACACAATTCAATTCCAAAGGAGCCGACTGACTTCAAATGCTCGGTCTCTGCTACTATTTCCTACTAAATATTCTATGAAATATATGTACAGGGTGTGGCAAAATGCTTCACAATTGTTTTCTTGTAGAAAATAATATAATTAATCAATAATAACACAAGAATAACCTGTTTTGCATACTCACAACTGTAAACCCATTTTTGTCCTACCCTGTGTGTATGTATATATATATGTATATGTATGTGCATGTGTCTATATATAGATATTTATTTATTACTTCTTTCTTTTTAAACATTACCAGCAACATGTTTATTATAGTGAAAACTTATATGTTTCTAATATTAAAATTGCCTTGTATCTTTTGTAAAGGACTGACATGATATAGTAAAAATAAATAAATAAATAAAATCTATGAACATTAATTAGCCCAAGAGATCAACAGAAATTTCTGTGAACAATGACTAGCTAAATATAACAATGCTATTCTAAAATAATTAGGCAATGCAAATCCCTTATGAAGTGTCTAATGTTATTAGCTTCAATTCCAAAGCAGGCATTTGTATATATGTAATTTTTCTCTCTCTAACTTTAATGACATTGCTCAAGCTGTCTTCTATAAATTATATATGTAAATGTACTGTTGATGACTATAATAAATCCCAATCATATTTCAACATATTAATACTAAGCTTATATTGTTCTACAGAAATGACAAGTTAATTTTTAGGTCTCATTCTTACTCATATTTATAATCAGACTCAGATTTCACTTATGTGAAGTCATAAATTCTCACTTATAATTTTAACATCATTAATTACCTAATATTTATTGATTTGTCTTTAGTTTAATAAATTTACATACTATGTGATTTTTTAATAGAGAGTAATTAAGAAAGTAATTTTACTGACTAGAAGAACTCAATATTTGAGGTAAAGCATATGCGACTTTTCACTACTTAATATCACATCTCAGATAAAACATTCAAGCTTTAAAGTATAATAATATAATAAATAAAGTTTTACATTATAATTTCAAGTCAGTTCAATTTTCAGACTCTATTAAATCAGACATTTTTAAAATGCCTGATGTTTAGACTATTTTGTTAATAAAGTTGTGTAGATGTGTTTCTTTAATGGACATTAAATTTGTGTTCAGAGCTACCCTGTTGTAGAATTTCAGAATTTTAAAGAATGTTGACTAATAAGGAATAGATGAGTTCTCTTAGAGTGGGATATTTCTCCTTGGATATCTGCTTCAAGAACTTTGAAAGACTTGCGTAGTTCTCCCTTGTAGGTTAGTATCTCCCAGGCTCTCCTCTGTTTAGAACCTGGTTGAGCTTCCTGGAAGAATCAGAAGGGAGCCCCAGCTCTCCGGTAGCAGAAGCTTCAGTCTCAGAGACCTCGGTGCCTTCCAAAGCCAGTCTTCAAAAAGACCAATTTTCAGCCTGATTGGCAGTGGCACAGTGAATAGAGCATTGGCCTGAAACACAGAGAACCAAATTTTGAAACCCCAAGGTCGCTGGCTTGAGCATAGGGTCTCTGGCTTGAGTGTGGGATCATAGACACGACCCCATGGTCGCTGGCTTGAAGCCCAAGGTTGCTGGCTTGAGCAAGGTATCCCTGGATCGGCTGGAGCCCCTCCCCTGTAAAGGCACATATGAGAAAGCAATCAATGAAAACTAAGCTGCCACAACAAAGAACTGATGCTTCTCATCTCTCTCTCTTCCTGTGTGTTTGTCCCTGTCTGTCCCCACTCTATAAAAAATAAAAAGATCAATTGTAAGCATTTCTATTTACTTCTTCATTAAAAATCAATAAATGTTTTCATTGCTGTTTCTTATTTATTTACCGGTAATTACAGATTATCTCTCAACTCTATATTCTAAATAAGATTTAGACCACTTAAAATTCTCCCCCTGCATAGGTCAGAATTATACATATTAATGTTTAACTTACATACATCTTATTCATTAAATAATCACCTCCCTTAAAGAATCATAGGGGGAGTGACGTCACGGAAATGGCGCCGTGAGAAGCGCGTCCGACAGCTCTCCCCTAAATCACAACAAATTTATCAACTAGAAACAGAAAAATTTATCCTCGGAGCATTCTGGAGTTCCACACAAACTGAAAGCAAAAGGACTGTCATCACTTGAATCTGAGAGACGAGGGTGTGGAGGAAGCTACCGCAGCGACGCTCATTCAAGCCGCCAGGGAGTGCGCCCGCGGTGAGTCAGCCCATATACTTGGGAACCGCAAGCCGCCGCGAGCGGCCGACCGCCGCCGTGAGCCCGCGAACCCCCGCGAACCGCCACCGCGAGTTGCCGCGAGCCCCCGCGAACCGCCACCGCGAGCGGCCGCGCGCGCGCCCGGTCCGGTCCGGTTGAGCACTGCTGACGTTCCCAGCGGCCTGCACACTGCGAGTGGGGGTCGCCGGCCACTGGTGCCCTGATCGCCCCATTCACGCACGTGCCTTGGGCATTCCACGCGCCCAGGGCGCCCTACTGGCCCGCACACCCAGGAGGCTCCATTATCCTGCGCCTGGTGCGGTCCAGCCGCCAGCGGCTGGGCGAGCGGGAGAGGCTTGGGAGATTCTCTCGGTGGGCGGGGCACCTCACCCAGCCATTCAAGCTAACAATCAAGCGTTGGGGGAGGGGTGCGTGCAGGCAGCCTAAAATACCTTCGGAAACACAGCTGCGACCCAATCACTGAAATTAGCTTAACCCATGAAATCTGCGCACCCTCGGTTCTAATTGATAAGATCTCTCTCAGTTCAGCAATCCAAGACAAGAGGCGTGATATTTTTTAGTGCCTCTCCGTAAAGGGGCGGGGGCAACTTCTGATTGATAGAGCCTCCATATTCAGGGATAAATGCTAACAAGAAGGACTTGGCAGATAATAAGGTCTATACTACACTAGTCGTAAGCAGAGACTAGTGCCTCTTCTTCCCTGCAAAAACAGGCTACAAAGTGTGGAAAGCCTGGGTTGAGAGGTCCAACTAAATGATAGGCGCTGAACAGTCACCTTGACAACAATTGACTCCCACCCCCGCCTGATTACACTGGAGGCCCTGACTCTCAGAGCCTTTCCCAAAGCCTTGCACTGAGTGGGGATAGAGTGGGGATTTCCCAGCTCTTTGAGCCTCTTACTCCCCAGGCAGAAGCAGTTGCAGCCTTATAGCTGGATCACCAGGCTGCTAATTCAGAAAGGGGGGACTAGGAGAGAGAATCCAGGAAAGCAAACTCTCTCATCGTTGGACCCTGCAAACGCCAACAAGCCTTTACTTCCAGCAAGACTAAAGCCAATTATATGACATTGCCATAGAATCCCATCAACTGCAAATCCCTAACTAAGAGTGACACAGGGGCAGAGCCTGGGGTACAGAGTCACCGACTAGGAAGAGGGAGAGAAAAGAAAAAGGAAGAAGTTAACCTCTCAAAATCAAGAAAAACCCACAGACTTTACAACTTGATCCACTAATTTTTTTTTTGTTGTTGTTGTTGTTGCTTGTTTCTTCTATCTTTTTGCCTTTATTTCCTCCACCTCGGTCCTTCTATTCTCTGCCCATCTTATGCTTCCTCTTTCTTGAACTACACTACCCATGAGTGTTGCATTTTATTTTTCTTCTTCATCCTCACCCTCCTTTAAGGTTATACTCCAAAACACTTAACTCTCACTCTCTCCTCTTTTGTTTTTTTTTTTTTATCGTGCTTTATTTTGTTTTTTTCTCTTCCTATTTTATTTCTTCCTTCGTTTTTCTCTTTTTCTTATTTTTTCCTTTCTATTCGTTTTTTCTTTTCTCATTTTACATTCCTCCCATATAATCCTCAATCACGAACAAATTAGTTAATTTGGGACTCAAGGCTTTTTTTTTGCTTTATTTCTCTTTTTGCTTTTTTTTGCTTTATTTCTCTTTTTTGCTTTTGTTTTTATTTTTTTTCTTGTTTGTTTATTTTTGTGGCATTTTGGGTCCTCCCAACCCAAGGTCTCCATTGTATTTAGTCTTCGCTCCACTTAATACAACAGATTTTTACTTATTATTTTTATTTTTTCTTCTTTATTATTCTTTTTTGGTCCTTTTTTCTGATTCCCTCTTATCCCTCTCATTATATCTCTTAGTTGACCATCACTTACAAGCAAATCATCTTATGCTTGTCTAAGATTTTCTTCCTTTTTTTTTTTTTTTTTTTTTTTTTTTTTGCATTTAGTAGGTCCCTACTCCCTTTTTTTGCCCCTTGAACTCTTCACCCCAAATCAGGCCCTCCATTATAGGCACGATATTTCCCTGAGGAGGGGAGAGGAGGGAAAGAGAAGAGAGAAAAAAGGGGAAAATAATAAATTATTACTGTTTTTTTTTGTGGGGTGTTTTACCCTTTTTTTTTTTTTCTTTTTACTCTTTATTAATTCTAATTAGTGCTATCAATAAGACCACCCTCAGATGCCGATAAGAAAGAGGAAATCGAATATTATGGATACAAAAGAAAGAGAGGTAACACAAATAGATGTGGAAAAATCTATGGAGAAAAGACTTAACATATTGGAAGCCTTGGAGCTAAATGACAGAGAATTTAAACTAGAAATCTTAAAAATACTCAGAGATATACAAGAAAACACAGAAAGGCAATATAGGGAGATCAGAAAACAACTCAATGAACACAAAGAATATATTACCAAGGAAATTGAAACTATAAAAACAAATCAAACAGAAATGAAAAACTCAATTCACGAGCTGAAAAACGAGGTAACAAGCTTAGCTAACAGAACAGCCCAGATTGAAGATAGGATTAGTGAAATAGAAGACAAACAACTTGAGGCACAACAGAGAGAAGAAGAAAGAGACTCAAGAATAATAAAAAATGAGAAAGCCCTACAGGAATTGTCTGACTCCATCAGAAAGAATAACATAAGAATAATAGGTATATCAGAGGGAGAAGAGAAAGAAAATGGAATGGAGAATATACTCAAACAAATAATAGACGAGAACTTCCCAAGCCTGTGGAAGGAACTAAAGCCTCAAATTCAAGAAGCAAACAGAACACCAAGTTTTCTTAACCCCAACAAACCCACTCCAAGGCACATCATAATAAAGATGACACAAACCAATGACAAAGAAAAAATTCTCAAGGCAGCCAGGGAAAAGAAGAGTACAACATATAAAGGAAGGCCTATTAGATTATCATAAGATTTCTCAGCAGAAACTCTACAAGCTAGAAGAGAGTGGACCCCAATATTTAAAGCTCTGAAAGAGAGGAACTTTCAGCCAAGAATACTATACCCATCAAAGCTATCCTTCAAGTATGAAGGAGATATAAAAACATTCACAAATACAGAAAAGATGAGAGAATTTATCAACAGAAAGCCCCCACTCCAGGAAATACTAAGGGGGGTTTTCCAACCAGATTCAAAGAACAAAAGAAAACAACACCACAAGTAACAGCTCCACCAAGAACACAATAAAACCAAACTTAAACTGTGACAACAAAGGAAAAAAAGGGGGGAGAGGATGGAGATTAACAATAGCAAAGGATGATGAAGTGCAGAAATACTTATAAGATAGGGTACTACAATGAATATGGTAGGTACCCTTTTCATTACTTAATGGTAACCACCCTTAAAAAAACCACTGCAAAAACACTTGACTTAAAAAAGGTAGCAACAGAGGAAAGAAGTATGGAACACAAACAAACAAAAACAAATGATAGAAAAACAAAAGAGAAGAATCAAACTAGATACAAAACTAACAGAAAGCAATTTATAAAATGGCAGTAGGGAACCCACAAGTGTCAATAATTACACTAAATGTAAATGGATTAAACTTACCAATAAAAAGACACAGAGTAGCAGAATGGATTAAAAAAGAAAATCCAACTATATGCTGCCTACAAGAAACACATCTAAGCAACAAGGATAAAAACAAATTCAAAGTGAAAGGCTGGAAAACAATACTCCAAGCAAACAACACCCAAAAAAAAGCAGGCGTAGCAATACTCATATCTAATAATGCTGACTACAAGACAGAAAAAGTACTCAGAGACAAAAATGGTCATTTCATAATGATTAAGGGGAAGTTGAATCAAGAAGACATAACAATCCTTAATATATATGCACCAAACCAAGGAGCACCAAAATATATAAGACAGCTACTTATTGACCTTAAAACAAAAACTAACAAAAATACAATCATACTTGGAGACCTCAATACACCGCTGACGGCTCTAGATTGGTCATCCAAACAGAGAATCAATAAAGATATAGTGGCCTTAAACGAAATACTAGAACACCTGGATATGATAGACATCTACAGGACACTTCATCCCAAAGCGACAGAGTATACATTTTTCTCTAGTGTACATGGAACATTCTCAAGAATTGACCATATGTTGGGCCACAAAGACAATATCAGCAAATTTAGAAAAATTGAAATTGTACCAAGCATATTTTCTGATCATAAAGCCTTGAAACTAGAATTCAACTGCAAAAAAGAGGGGGAAAAACCCACAAAAATGTGGAAACTAAACAACTTACTTCTAAAAAATGAATGGGTCAAAGAAGAAATAAGTGCAGAAATCAAAAGATATATACAGACAAATGAAAATGAAAATACGACATATCAGAATCTCTGGGATGCAGCAAAAGCAGTAATAAGAGGAAAGTTCATATCACTTCAGGCCTATATGAACAAACAAGAGAGAGCCGAAGTAAACAACTTAACTTCACACCTTAAGGAACTAGAAAAAGAAGAACAAAGACAACCCAAAACCAGCCGAAGAAAGGAGATAATAAAAATCAGAGCAGAAATAAATGAAATAGAGAACAGAAAAATTATAGAAAAAATCAATAAAACAAGGAGCTGGTTCTTTGAAAAGATCAACAAAATTGACAAACCCTTGGCAAGACTCACCAAGGAAAAAAGACACAGGACTCAAATAAATAAAATCCAAAATGAAAGAGGAGAGATCACCACAGACATCATAGAAATACAAAGAATTATTGTAGAATACTATGAAAAATTATATGCCACCAAATACAACAACCTAGAAGAAATGGATAAATTCTTAGAACAATACAACCTTCCTAGACTGAGTCATGAAGAAGCAGAAAGCCTAAACAGACCAATCAGCAGGGAGGAAATAGAAAAAACTATTAAAAATCTCCCCAAAAATAAAAGTCCAGGCCCAGACGGTTATACTAATGAATTCTATCAAACATTCAAAGAAGACTTGGTTCCTATTCTACTCAAAGTCTTCCAAAAAATTGAAGAAGAAGCAATACTTCCAAACACATTTTATGAGGCCAACATAACCCTCATACCAAAACCTGGCAAGGATGGAACAAAGAAAGAAAACTACAGACCAATATCTCTAATGAATACAGATGCTAAAATACTAAACAAAATACTGGCAAACCGAATACAACAACATATTAAAAAAATAATACATCATGATCAAGTGGGATTCATCCCAGAATCTCAAGGATGGTTCAACATACGCAAAACGGTTAACGTAATACACCATATCAACAAAACAAAGAACAAAAACCACATGATCTTATCAATAGATGCAGAAAAGGCTTTTGATAAAATACAACACAATTTTATGTTTAAGACTCTCAACAAAATGGGTATAGAAGGAAAATATCTCAACATGATAAAGGCCATATATGATAAACCATCAGCCAACATCCTATTAAACGGCATAAAACTGAGGACTTTCTACCTTAAATCAGGAACAAGACAGGGTTGTCCACTCTCTCCACTCTTATTCAACGTGGTGCTAGAAGTTCTGGCCAGAGCAATCAGACAAGACAAAGAAATAAAAGGCATCCATATCGGAAAAGAAGAAGTAAAGCTATCACTTTTTGCTGATGATATGATCCTATACATCGAAAACCCGAAGGACTCCACAAAAAGATTATTAGAAACAATAAACCAATACAGTAAGGTCGCAGGATACAAAATTAACATACAAAAGTCCATAGCCTTTCTATATGCCAACAATGAAATATTAGAAAACGAACTCAAAAAAATAATCCCCTTCACGATTGCAACAAAAAAAATAAAATACCTAGGAATAAACATAACAAAGAACGTAAAGGACCTATATAATGAAAATTACAAAGCATTGTTAAGGGAAATCCAAAAAGATACAATGAGATGGAAAAATATTCCTTGTTCTTGGATAGGAAGAATAAATATAATCAAAATGGCCATATTACCCAAAGCAATATACAAATTTAATGCAATTCCCATTAAAATCCCTATGAGATTTTTTAAAGAAATGGAACAAAAAATCATCAGATTTATATGGAACTATAAAAAACCCCGAATAGCCAAAACAATCCTAAGGAAAAAGAATGAAGCTGGGGGCATTACAATACCTGACTTTAAACTATATTATAGGGCCACGTTAATCAAAACAGCATGGTATTGGCAGAAAAATAGACACTCAGACCAATGGAACAGAATAGAAAGCCCAGAAATAAAACCACATATATATGGTCAAATAATCTTTGATAAAGGGGCCAACAACACACAATGGAGAAAAGAAAGCCTCTTCAACAAATGGTGTTGGGAAAACTGGAAAGCCACATGCAAAAGAATGAAACTCGACTACAGCCTGTCCCCGTGTACTAAAATTAATTCAAAATGGATCAAAGACCTAAATATAAGACCTGAAACAATAAAGTACATAGAAGAAGACATAGGTACTAAAATCATGGACCTGGGTTTTAAAGAACATTTTATGAACTTGACTCCAATGGCAAGAGAAGTGAAGGCAAAGATAAATGAATGGGACTACATCAGAATTAAAAGTTTTTGCTCAGCAAGAGAAACTGATATCAAAATAAACAGACAGCCAACTATATGGGAACTGATATTTTCAAACGACAGCTCAGATAAGGGCCTAATATCCAAAATTTACAAAGAACTCATAAAACTCAACAACAAACAAACAAGCAATCCAATAAAAAAATGGGAAGAGGACATGAACAGACACTTCTCCCAGGAAGAGATACAAATGGCCAACAGATATATGAAAAGATGCTCAGCTTCATTAGTTATTAGAGAAATGCAAATCAAAACTACAATGAGATACCACCTCACTCCTGTTAGATTAGCTATTATCAACAAGACGGGTAATAGCAAATGTTGGAGAGGCTGTGGAGAAAAAGGAACCCTCATTCACTGTTGGTGGGACTGTAAAGTAGTACAACCATTATGGAGGAAAGTATGGTGGTTCCTCAGAAAACTGCAAATAGAACTACCTTATGACCCAGCAATCCCTCTACTGGGTATATACCCCAAAACCTCAGAAACATTGATACGTGAAGACACATGTAGCCCCATGTTCACTGCAGCACTGTTCACAGTGGCCAAGACATGGAAACAACCAAAAAGCCCTTCAATAGAAGACTGGATAAAGAAGATGTGGCACATATACACTATGGAATACTACTCAGCCATAAGAAATGATGACATCAGATCATTTACAGCAAAATGGTGGGATCTTGATAACATTATAAGGAGTGAAATAAGCAAATCAGAAAAAAAACAAGAACTGCATGATTCCATACTTTGGTGGAACATAAAAATGAGACTAAGAGACATGGACAAGAGTGTGGTGGTTACCAAGGGTGGGGGGGGAGGGAGGACATGGGAGGGAGGGAGGGAGAGAGGGGGAGGGGGAGGGGCACAGAGAACTAGATAGAGGGTGACGGAGGACAATCTGACTTTGGGCGAGGGGTTTGCAACATAATTTGATGACAAAATAACCTAGACATGTTTTCTTTGAATATATGTACCCTGATTTATTAATGTCATCCCATTACCATTAATAAAAATTTATTAAAAAAAAAAAAAAAGAATCATAGAATTATTTATCAAGAATTTTTTAGCTATTATCTCATACAAGCTTTTTATTCAGTAGGCTGGAACTTGGAGTGATTCAAATTAATTGAAAATTATAATAGAGAAGATGTCTGAAACTTAGGTTTATGTCAAGGTCTGTGTAATCATGAAGAGCAATAAAAATTACTTGGACAAATGATCTGAATTTTGTGTCTCTTAAGCATAAACAAAGGCAAAGACTCATGAGAGGATACAAGTGTTTAAGTAGCTAATTATGAACAACTTTCTAAGCAATGCTGAGTAGATTGAAATTCATCCTGGACAAGGGGAAACATAAGCATTTTCTGCTTAACAGAACAATCAAATTTGCAAATTTTGAGCACAAACGCTGACTGCCATATTGAACAGTAGCTGATAGAAGCAGGTTGACAATTAAGAGAATATTGATGGAATCCAGGAAAGACAGTAAGAGGAGTCTTGTGCAATGAAATGATGACAGAAACATATCTGAGAGTTATTAAAATGGAAAACACTCAGAACTCACTTATAAATTAATGGGGTGCTAAAAAATAAGAAGACTTCTGTATAGTAGTAATTCCTGAATACCAGTGTTTAGATTTGCAAAATCAAAATCACCTTGAGAAAGTTTTTTTGTTTTGTTTTTTTACAGAGACAGAGAGAGAGTCAGAGAGAGGGATAGATAGGGACAGACAGGAATGAAGAGAGATGAGAAGCATCAATCATCAGTTTTTTGTTGCGACACCTTAGTTGTTCATTGATTGCTTTCTCATATGTGCCTTGACCGTGAGCCTTCAGCAGACCAAGTGACCCCTTGCTTGAGCCAGTGACCTTGGGTCCAAGCTGGTGAGCTTTGCTCAAACCAGAGCCCACGCTCAAGCTGGCGATCTTGGGGTCTCGATCCTGTGTCCTCCACATCCCAGTCTGACGCTCTATCCACTGTGCCACCACCTGGTCAGGCTCGGGGAAGTTTTTAAAAATACAGTTTAAAGGATACTTTCCTGGGTTCAACCTCAAAGATTCTAACTCAGTAGTTCAAGAGTAGGACCCAGACTGCTGTATTATATTAATTCCCAACTGCAGCTTTTATAGATTATTTAAGCTTAAATTGCACAATGTTCTAGATTTCTTTTGCCATAATCCATCAATGACCAGATTATATCCTTTATGCCACCACTGACTAGCACTGTTCTGGGTGATATGGCGCATACGAGAGAAATGAAACACAATTCCTTATTCAAATATCTTACAATTTTAAACAACTAGAGAACAACTAACTGCCAAACCAGCAGCTACTAGTGACAGATGGTATAAATACTCCAGAGAGGCAAGACCATCATGGGAATTGGAGCAGATAGAATTTGAATGAATGCATACTGGAGAGAGTATTAGAAAATTACAGGAGGAAACATTGAGAGCCCAACTATAACAAAACCAGCACAGAAGGAACCACTCACGTGGAGAAGAGTAAGAATCACTGTGAATAGAGTAAAGTGAGAGTCAATGAGCAGCTGGAAATCAGTTTAGTAGCCTGGGTAAGATAATGGAAAACTGCAAGGAAAAAACATTCCAGGAATATGGCAATGCCCTAAGGAAGGTGGATTAAAAAATGAAGAGCCCAGAGGAAGGTAGACTGGGTCTGCTTTAATCA
Organism: Saccopteryx bilineata; assembly: GCF_036850765.1. Lineage (NCBI taxonomy): Eukaryota > Metazoa > Chordata > Mammalia > Chiroptera > Emballonuridae > Saccopteryx > Saccopteryx bilineata. The sequence continues at coordinate 294,136,269 of NC_089491.1, read as the reverse complement.
CTTCAGGCCGGAGGTGATGAGAGCATAGGTTTAAGGTAGATGCAGAAACAGAAAATAGGGTGGGATGGTTAAGTTTGTGTGTTAACTTGGCTAGGTTATGGTGCCCAATTCTTCAGTCAAACACCAGGCTAACATTGCTGTTGAGATATTTCTAGATCAGAACAATACTTAAAACATTAGCATCAGTAGGCTGTGAGTAATTCAATCAGTTGAAGGCTTTAAGATCAAAGACTGAGATTTACCAAAGAAGAATAGTCCTCAAGCATGGAACAAAGAAACCGTGTCTCAGTTTCCAGCCTGGTACCCTGTGGAATTCAGATGCAAGGCTGCCAGGTCAGCTTTGCCCTGCCCTGCCCTGCAGATTTAGGGCTTGCCAGTCCGTACCAACACGGTCCATTTCTTAAAATCTCTTTCTCTGTGTATATACCCTATTAGTTCTGAGTCTCTGGAGAACCCTGAAACTAATACAGAAAGGATGAACACCAGCGATATTGTGAAGGAAAAAATCCCCCCCCCCCCAAAAAAAAGATTAAAAAAATCAAAAGTAACTTCAAAGTTTCTGGAAGACTGAAAGCAGCTGCAGCTTCAGGAGATGGCTGTGATCTATTGTCTTCATGTGCTCCCCTCAAAGGAGTCTTGCTCCCCTGAGTGTTTAATGGTGCTGGTGGGCGGGCTGTATTATATCACAGTGCTGTCAGCAACTCCATTGACCTTCTGGTGATCTGGTTTCTTTTATTGTCAGTACGCCACAATTTAGACTTTTCTTCTAATTATTTGATGGTTTCTCATTTTAGCATGTTTCAAATATTCCATTCAACTTAAATAAATGCTTAACTACCTTGAAATTTAAGTTTTGAGGTTCCCTTTTTTAATATCTAAGAGAACCAGAGGAAGCTATTCCCCTTAGATTTTAGAACAGTACAGGAGATCCAGAAGGTCATATAATGTCTCTGCTTTCGTGTCAATGAGAGGATGGGCAGAAAGGGAACCCTGTAGGAACCAGTTAATTATTCTTCTTCTCGAAACTGTGTGCCAGCTCTTCTTTAATACTATTCTGCCTCAGATCTGCCAAATACATTTTCAAATTTTCTGCTGTTCAGACTGCCCTCTAATGAATAAGTTTCTTAGAATGGAAGTCAAAGGAAAACGAGTCTCAGAAGGCTTGTGTAGTTTGGTAATTTTCCTTAACTCTGCACTCTGTGCCTACAGAGTGTTCTGTTGAGTACTTGTTTCATCTAATTCACCACTCTGGCCAATCTCAGTGCATTTTGGCTAACCACGTAGCCTCATTATGCACCTTATTGTCCTCAGTGCTGTTTATATTATGCAACAAAAATTTCTGGAATTAATCAGCTATACTAAATCTTTGCAACAAAAGCAGCAACAAAATTATAGCTTAGTTACCTGCAACATACGTAATAATTGGGATCCTTTGCTGCCTAAGAGATGAGCACCGCGGAGAGTTCTTGGTTAATCTACATGCAAACACTTATATTTTGTAAATTGTTTGCTGCATAAATAAGCACATGTAGCAGACACTATTTCCTTGAAAACCAAGCATCTATCTCCTTCTTTTTTTTTTCAGAACCCCAATTTTATTTGGGTATCCAGTCTCATCTATATGCTGCAGGGAAGGCTGATTGGCTTAAACCACTTCTGTCCAAGAGAACATTCTGTAATTAGAGAAATGTTTTACATCTGTGTTGTCCAATGTGTTACCCTCATGCCACAAGTAACTACCGAGCATTAGAAATGTGGCCAGTGCAATTGGGGAACTAAATAGCCACATCTGGAAGGTGGTTACCATAATAGACAGCACAGAAGAGCAAAAATGGTATTCTTTTATGATTCTTGCAAGTGATGAGTTTAAATAAATTTGGTTATAAAACAATGCTGACCAATTATATGAAATGTAGAGTCTGCGGGGGCATTTATGAGAAAGTTTTAGCATGCCATAGAAATACAATCCAACAATAACAAGTGTGAACAAGAATATGGAAACCTAGAGTTTTTCTGCACTGCTGATAAGAGATTAAATAAATACAACCACTTTGCGGGGAGTGTTTGGTTTTTTATCTTGTAAAGTTGCACTTGTTCATACCTAATGATCAAGCAATACTTTAGGGTTATGCTTTAGAGAAATGTTTATGCATAATGAGAGACACCAAAGAAAGAATATTCAAAGCAGCATTGTTCACAATTGCAAAAAAAGAAAAAAAAAAGAAACAAACAGCAATCAAGAGAGAACTAAAGAGGCATCGTGGAATATTACACATCAGTGAAAATGGGGGGGGGGGAAAGATTGTTGCAGATGACTACATCCATCACAACAGTATGTTTAAAAAGTAAAAAACCAAAGTAGAAAGCTATACATTTTAGAGCTGTATACATATATGGCAAAACTAGAGAAAATCAGGGGTATTTTTTATTGACTGAAGATACATGAAGGGTTAAAACTGCATAGGGGTAGAATATGAGTGAAGTACACATACAGGTTCAGCATTTTATGATGATAAAGGAGATAACACAATAGTAAAGATATATAGCAGGTCCTAGAGTAACATCATTTTGTTCAACATTATTTTGTTATAATGCTGATAAAGAAAAAAATATCAGTTCCTGGCCAGGCCCACTGTCTGTGTGGAGTTTGCATGTTCTCCCCGTGTCTGCATGGGTTTGCTCTGGCACACTGGTTTCTTCCACATCCTAAAGATTGCATGTTAGTAAACTGGCGTTCCCATATTGTCCCAGTCTGAGTGACAGTGTGTGTGAGTGTGTGTGTGTGTGTGTGAGAGAGAGAGAGAGAGAAAGAGAGAGAGAGAGAGAGAGAGAGTGTGTGTGTGTGTGTGTGTGTACGCGCGCACGACCCTGCGATGGAAGGACGTCCTGTTCAGGGTGGGTTCCCGCCTTGCACCCTGAGCTGCCAGGATAAACTTGACCACCTGAGACCCTGAACTGGAATACGCAGGTTGGTAAAGAATTCTCTTCTTTGTTTTTATTAATCTTTCTTACATGTATGTATAGCTCACATTTATTTCAATGTTAAATATGAGAAGTGTTTTGGATTTTTATTGTGAAGTTTGGTGATATTTTTGTGACCAGAAAGAGACCATAGGAACTTTTAACTCTTGTTTATATCAATTAATCTATGGTAAAATAAGTTTCATTACTTGTTTCTCTGAACCCTTTGAGTAGTGAGTTTATTTCATGCTCGCTGACCCCTGGGAGTGAGTTTCTTTTTCTTTTTCCAAAAAATGAAATTAGTTACAGTTATAGTTTTATTAACTTATAATCATATTTGATGGATAACCAGTTTATAGAAACAAGAACATACATTTGCCTTTTTTTAAATATTGCCTTACACATGTTTAAAATAAAAGTTTTTATTATGATCGTACTCAGGATGGTGAGGAGGTACGAGGACGTACATGAACGTTCGTACCACTCAAAGGGTTAAAGTTACAGTCTTTTCAAGTGCACAAGAGTATTCTCCAGGAAAGACCATAGACAAGGCTACAAAACAAGACTCAATGAACTCTTAAAAAAAGTTAACCATGCTAAGTACACTAAGTACCTTTTCTGACCACAATGGCTTATACCAGTCCCTTGTTAGTATTTCAAATCTCCTGACAAACTATCCTTCTGTAGAGTAAATTCTGGAATCTAAATAAGTCAAAATTACCTGCTGTTTCACACCCATGTGGCTGAAAGCTGTTACTAATAACAGACACACAAACTAATGCTACTATAAGTTGATGATATACAGCCCAAACTGAGCTCTCAAGTGTATTGGAAACTTTTTTTGTGTGTGTGTGTATCTTTTAAGCTCTCCGCAGGCTCATTTTCCACTATTTTCAATTTTCTCGAACCTGAGCCCCAGATCCACCGATTTGTGTCCCCACTCATACCCAATGGCTTTACTTCTCACTTTCCAGAAAAAATAGAAGCTTATAGTTGGAAACTCCCCAATGTCCAGGTACCATTAAATTTAGTTCAACCCATACTTACTCTGTCTGTTATATTAGAAACGGACAAACGTAACCCTCCTGTTCTCTGGGTCCTAACCCTACCTGCCCATTTGCGTTTCTTGGATTTCCTCACCTTTTAATCTCTAGCTATTCTTTTTTATCAAAAAAAAAAAAAATCTCTCAAGCCCACACCCTCCTTTGGGTTTCCAGACTGTATGTTTCACCCCCTAACAAACTTTTGAAAGCATTTTCTACACTTTCTGTCTTCATTCCCTAATGTCCAAATTCAATTTTCATTATAATCTGACTTGTCTTTACACAATTCCACAGAATCCAGTCTCAACAAGTTTTCCTATGAAGACATTTTTATGGCTAATTTCAACCAACACAGTTTGTTAATTATTTTATAGTGTATCTCAGCAATTTAAGATAATTATCTTTCTAGGTCTCTCATGTAGAGGTGCATTTTGAAGATGATTAGATGTGAACATAATTCAAGAGTTCTGCTTTGTCTCAAGTCTCTCAATGATGGATAAAGGATGCATGTCCATCCGTGTGCACAGGTACACTCAGTATACGACCAGGAAAATAACTACGAGGGTGTTGCTTCGCATATACTGTATTGAAAACTTTCTCTTTCTGAGGCTTTTGCCCAGCCCGTTCTCTTTTCATTTTTGCTCTATTGTAAGCTGTTGTTAATTCCCAAGGATTTTAGTTTTCCCCCTTTGTAATTCTCCTCTGTTCCTTTCTAATTTCCTCACCAGTTCCTTCTATATAACATGACAGTAAGCATTTTAAACATTTGGTAGAATTTGCTTGTGTGGGAGTCCACAGAGATGTGTGTACATGCCTGTACACGCATGTAAGTGTGAATGACCAGGGATGGCAGAGAATCTCAACAGTGATCGGAAGGGTTGCTGGATCCTCTAACAGTGAGAAATACTCCACTCTAGCCCTATTTTTCTATAGCACTGCTTTTTTTTTTTTTTGCCCCACTACTCAGGTGTTGTTTTATTAGAATATAATTCTGAATGACAAACTCTCTTCATTTTGGGATGTCAGACCTGATCTCATTTTCTCTCCGAGACGTTTTCTCCTTTTATCTCTTCTGGTAACCAAAGTTCTCCTGGGCTCCAGAGTAACATTTAGTCCAATTATTTCTGATATGTGCTGACTTGCTGTACAGGAACTCGTAAAATAACAGGCAGTTTGAGCGCTGTATTTTATGTCACTTTTAAAGGATCTGTAGAATATTTTTTTAAAAATGAAAAAAATAGCAAACTCATATTCATACATGATTAATGTACATTAAGTTTTGACATACTTGGGAAAAAAATTACTCAGTGCCAAATTTTTACATTTAGTCAACTTTAATTCCATAGATCATTGAAATTGGTTGTTTGAAAAAATCATTAGATAGAAAGTAAATACATAAATTGATGGGTAGATATATGATACAATCATTGCATTATTATTATATCTCAGAACTAAGTACTTAAGAAGACCTCTCATGGTTCACTTATTATATACTATTACCCTCACTTTATTTCTTTGGCATTGTAATTATCAGAGTCTACAGGAGGCATATTTTTTAAATTAATTTTAATGGGGTGACTGATAAATCAGGGTACATATGTTCAGAGAAAACATCTCTAGGTTATTTTGACATTTGATTATGCTGCATTCCCATCACCCAAAGTCCAATTGTCTTCTGTCACCTTCTAACTGGTTTTCTTTGTGCTCCTCCCCTCCCCCAACCCCCTTCCTCTCCTCCCCCCCACCCTGTAACCCCCACACTCTTGTCCATGTCTCTGAGTCTCATTTTTATGTCCCACCTATGTATGGAATCATATAGTTCTTAGTTTTTTCTGATTTACTTATTTCGCTCAGTATAATGTTATCAAGGTCCATCGATGTTGTTGTAAATGATCCGATGTCATCATTTCTTATGGCTGAGTAGTATTTCATAGTGTATATGTGCCACATCTTCTTTATCCAGTCATCTATTGATGGGCTTTTTGGTTGTTTCCATGTCCTGGCCACTGTGAACAATGCTGCAATGAACATGGGGGTGCATTTCTTCTTTTCAAACAGTGCTATGGGTGTTCTTGGGGTATATTCCTAAAAGTGGTATAGCTGGGTCAAAAGGCAGTTCAATTTTTAATTTTTTGAGGAATAGGAGGCATATTTTAAAATAAAATTTACCTTTGGTGTTTTTCTCCTTTCAAGCTAATATTAACTAAAATATATTAAATGCTTACTACCTGCCAGGAATGATGCTAAGTGCTTTACAAACATTGTTTTCATCCTTATACTAGTCCTAGGAGTTTGGTTCTATAATTATCCTTTTCTTTTTTTTTTTTTTGGCACTTGAGAAAACAAAAATTTAGAGAAACTAAAATAATTTCCTAAGATGACAGACTAGTAAGGGACAAAGCCAAAAATCAAACTTGGGCAGTTGTATTAGTCTCTTAAACAACGGTAATAAAGCTCCACAAAGTGGTGCCTTAAAATAAAACGAGAGGGATTTATGGTGCCACAGTTCTGGAGGCTAGAAGTCTGAAGTCAGGGCGAAGGCTCTGAGGAAGGATCTTTCCACACCTGGGCCTAGCTTCTGCTGGTGGCTGGCGGCCCTTGGTGTTTCTTGGTTTATAGATGTATCTAATAATTTCCGCCTCCATCTTCACATGCAGTTGTCTCGTGTGTCTTCTTTGTTTACTCTTCTGTCTTGTAAGGACATCAGTCCTATTGGAATAAACTCTACTCCAGTATGAACTTATGTAACCACATCTGCAAATATCCTGTTTCTAAATGAGGTCACATCCAAGACACCAGGAGCTAGGATTTCAACCTGTCTTTCTGGAGGACACAGTTCAACCCACTATACCAGTCAGACTTCAGGATCTTCTCTCTCAATCACTCCTCTGCCATTAGAAAGTCTCCCTCTTCTTGCCATTGCTCCTTCCTCCTCCCACTTCTCAGCCTCTGCTAGGTCCTGTTTGCTCAGAGTAACACACTATCCAATCAGACTCTTCTGAGCAAACTGCATAGGAATCCACACCACAAAATACTCTTTACCCCAAACTCCAACTAAGATCAAGTTTCAGTTGAATACTTTATACAGTGCTTTGTAAATGACACAGGAGTACTCAATCAAAATTTACCAAAGATAAATTTGTCTGAGCTGCTATTTCATACTAATACTCTGGAGGAATGTCCCTCACAGGCTAAAAATGAATAAATATAAACAGAAAGTAAGTCACTTTTACAGACAATGTCTTTCCACTACAAAAATAAGAAACAAACAAACAAACAAACAAAAAACGTTGTTACAATGATGGGAATTCTAACAATGCCACCTAGCCTGGCTGGCGAGGAGGGGTCTCATTCCATGCAGTACTGTTTCTTTTCACTCAGCTGATGTGAAAGTAAGCTCACAATTTAGGCTTATTCTAGGCTACTGGATCCTCATTATGAAAATGTGATCTCTCAGAAAATGGTCACTTCTTTTTCAGGTTTGGGGAATACACCACTCTGTCTGATCTTGCAGGCAGAAAGTACAGTTTCTTCATCCATGACTTTAGTTCATTTCTATAGACCAAAGAATAAGTCAGTACATCTACCAGCATTGCATTGGTAAGGTCGCATGCCAGACCATTGTGCAGAATATTAGAAAAATGGCAAGCATCCATAAGCATTCTCAGTCTCTAGGCTATTGCTATAATTCTACCTTGACATTGACTCAAACTGGCTTCTTCTGGACATATTAGAGTAACAGGTATTAAATTTGCTGTCCGTCCATGAACTAGATAATTTTTACATATTGAACAGGCAGATGAGGCATGATCTCTGAGGAGAGTAAAATAAATGAGGTCACCCTACTGGCCCAGCTTACTGCCTGGAGGCACTTTCCATCAAACTACATCATCTGAACTGCGGGAAAGATGGTAGTTACTGCTCAGCTCTGACCAATGATTGTCGTGAAGCAGTCCCCATGCTGACAAGGAGATCCTTGTGTGACCAGATCAGCCAACTTCTCAAGAAAACTAGAAATCTGGATTTTTATATAAAACTTTCCATTTTAAAATGTTGGTAATCAATTCAAAATGATTATAGATAGTGTGGGCCAACAGAATATGTCTGTAGGCTGAGTTCCGTGAGTGGAACTCAGTTTCTGCTGCTATGAGCCATTGTAAAAATGTTAGGAATTACTATTTAAATGATAATAATGATAGCTATACCAAACACATAAGTGGCTCTAACCAATAGCAGGATATAATTGATAAAGCATATGGATGTTCACAGAAAGATCACTAATAGAGAGATTCACATTTAATCCTGGAAAATAGATAGCATTTTAACCCTTCAAGTAGTACAAAAGTTCATATATTCAATACATCCTTGTGCCTCCTGACCATCCAAAGTACTATCATACATGTGTAAGACAACATTAAGTAAAGGCAAATAAATGTAGGCCCTAACCGGTTGGTGTCAGCCCAGCATGTGGAAGTCCTGAGTTCAATTTCTGACCAGGGCACACAGGAGAAGCACCCATCTGCTTCTCCACCCTTCCCCCTTTCCTTTCTATCTCTTCCCCTCCCACAGCCAAGGCTCCATTGGAACAAAAGTTGGCCTGGGCACTGAGTATGGCTCCATGGCCTCTGCCTCAGGCGCTAGAATGGCTCCAGTTGCAATGGAGCAACATCCCAGATGGGCTGAACATCGCCCCCTGGTGGGCATGCTGGGTGCATCCGGGTTGGGCACATGTGGGAGTCTGTCTCTCTGCCTCCCCACTTCTCACTTCAGAAAATACAAAAAAAAAATAGAATAAAGACAAATGTATGTTCTTTTTGTTTCCATAAATTGGTTATCAAACAAACATGATTTTAAGTCAATAAAATTGTAACTGGAACTAATTTCATTTTTTGAAAAAACACTCACTTCTGGAGGTCAGTGAGCATGAAAAAAACTTACTACTCAAAGATCACATTGATTTGCAATTAACAGGACATTTCCTGATTGGACCTACAAGTAATTGACTTGGATTTTCAATTGGTAAAGCAAGTTCTAAAAAAAGGAATTGTCATGTAATAGGAAATGAGGGTAGTCTACCCTCGCTCAAGTTAATTTCTCCACTACATGTACACCCCCAATTATAGTTAGTTAACTTATTTTGTCAAGGGTTAGGAAAATCACCCAATTTTAATTTTATTTATTCATTTTTAGAGAGGAGAGAGAGAGGGAGAGAGAGAGAAGGGGGAGGAGCTGGAAGCATCAACTCCCATATGTGCGTGACCAGGCAAGCCCAGGGTTTCGAACCGGCGACCTCAGCATTTCCAGGTCGACGCTTTATCCACTGCACCACCACAGGTCAGGTGACATCAACCATTTTTGACTCTTATCTTTTTCTCTGTTAGGTCAGGCAGCTCAATATACAGCATCTCAATCACTACACTCAGATAACTTCTTTTCTCCTAATTTTCAGCCCTCTATCAATAATGTTTTGTTGAGGGTTGCCTCCAACTTTCCTTCTATCACCTGTGGTATTTTAATCATTTAGTGGGTTGATTTCTTACTTATATTCTGGCTAGTAGAATTATTTATTTTTCATAATTCCTTTCTATAAGTACAAGAGACTTGTTGAATAAAAATGTTTGATCAACCTAGAATCCATCGCTAAATTGAGAAAAATTAGTGAAACAAACATAATCTATTAATCCACTCACTCATATAATTATTTAATAAATAACAAATGAGCACATGCTTGTGCAAAATAATTGACTAACCCTTTTCTCCTACAGCCTCTTCTTGAAGGAAGAGAATAAGAGAAAAGAGGGGAAAGAGATGAGAGAAGGGGAGAGTCAAGTTTTCTCCAATTATCAAAAAAGAAAACTGAAAAGATGAGTTGCATTTTATAAGAGGCCGATAGAAGACTCGAGACCAGCATACAAATTCAAAATGGAAGCTACCATCTCTGAGGCATTTATCAGACTTATTACCTCATGGATATGAAAAAATAGTCACTGAAAGAAAATTCTTGAACAACGTAAGAAACTGGAGCTTCCAATGCCTAACCACCTGCAGGAAGAAGCCCTAGATTAAATCTGAATAGCTTCAAGACTGAATTTTAACCCCAGAGTCTTCAGGACTGTATTTCAATTGGAGTTAAAAAGTAATCAGGTAGCTACTGTTTTATTACAAGAAAAAGGAAAAATCTGTCAAAAGATCCTTTTTACTGCAGTTGAGTATGATGTGCTCACCCATAAATAATCATAGCACCAGCACTCCTGTGATTTTCCCCAAAAGACTGGATTGTGAATCCAAAGCATTTCCGAGAGAGAGTGTATATGACTCGAAATTTCTACACGTGGCATTTCCCTGAGCCTCCTATTTGTACAGATATTCAGCGGGTACCTTGGCTCCTTACTGGGTTCTCCTTTTTCCTTTGCGAGACTGGGAGTTTGTGAAAATCCAAATAAGAAAAATATCAAATGAAAGAAATAAGCAGAAGATGCTAAAAAATTTTGCTATCACATTAAAATGAGAAACCTTCAGAAATCAGAGGACTAAGAAGCAAGAACAAGAGGCTGGGGAGGAAAAAAAGAGCACCCCAAACGCACCCTGCACGTTTTCCCTCCTGAGTCGGTGCAAAGAGATGTATCACGTCTTCGTTGACTACGCCATGAAAGAAATATCTTCTCAAATCCTTCAAAATATCAACAAAATAGTGCAGGCACAAAATAAAAGGATGTTGTAGTTGGTCTGAGCATGTTATCTAAGCTCCTCATTTTTCACCTTGACGTAAAAGGAATTAGCCAAGGTAACACAGCTGAGCCAGGACTGGAAGCCTCCTCTTCTGGTGTCTAAACTTCTCCTCCGCTCCGGCGCTATTCTAACTACAAGGATTACTGAGTAAGTTTAGTAGCTGCGAGATGATGGTACCAATAAAGAGTTTTAAAGTCAGATAAAAATTAGTAGTTTAAAGAAGAAAATAGTCACTGAGAAATTAGAAAGGCACTCTATTGTGGCTTCTTTAAATCAGTAGATTTCAAGTTTCAGTAGAATTTTGTACAACGAAAAATATGCATGTCACAATTTCGAGTGAATAATAGGGCTTCCTAACATTTCTCTGTGTTCAGAGAAATGCATTTTCCTTTTTGCTTCTCAAAATCCAAAAGTTGCCTGGTCATTGTTTGTATCTCTTTCCTTTTTTTTTTTTTTTTTCATTTTTAGGTTTTGGCATAGAGTTTTTATTACATCTGCTTTACTATGCACAGACCTGATGTCCCCATATCCTGTATTCCTGGATGCCGTGTTAAATAATCATCCTTCTTGCCTGGGGTCTGTTTCAGGGTATTCGTTCTAGGTGTCAATCAGTCCATTGGTGCTATGCAATTTAGCAACAACCATTTCTATAAAATCAGAAAGGCAAACAAATAATATTAATAATAATAATAATAATAATAATAATTGGCAAGAAAACTTGCCTTGACTGCTGTTTTCCTGTTGTTTTTTTTTTTTTTCTTTTAATTTAGAAATTAAATAGAATGGGGTAGAAATGAAACCATATTGTCTAAGGTCATCCTTTTTGTCTTGCCTCTAGCTTTTCTTTTTTTTTTTATAATTTTTTTTAATTTTTGCATTTTTCTGAAGCTGGAAACGGGGAAGGCAGTCAGACAGACTCCTGCATGTGCCCGACCGGGATCCACCCGGCACGCCCACCAGGGGGCAATGCTCTGCCCATCGGGGCGTCACTCTGTTGCGACCAGAGCCAGTCCAGCGCCTGAGGCAGAGGCCACAAAGCCATCCCCAGCGCCCGGGCCATCTTTGCTCCAATGGAGCCTTGGCTGCGGGAGGGGAAGAAAGAGACAGAGAGGAAGGAGAGGGGGAGGGGTGCAGAAGCAGATGGGCGCTTCTCCTGTGTGCCCTGGCCGGGAATCGAACCTGGGACCTCTGTACGCCAGGCCGATGCTCTACCACTGAGCCAACTGGCCAGGGCCTTCTAGCTTTTCTTTATGAACTTCTGTTTACACTGAATAACCCTTGAGTGACAATCAAGTCTATCTTCTGCAAATGAGTTACTCAAGAAAGTAAAGGTTTTGATGAAATGGCTGTCCACACCATGCTTTTTGAGGACCTTGGCTCCAACTAGTCTTTACTGACGGCTTGATAGACACCAGGCACTGTGTTAGATGCCTTCCCATCTATTCGGGTTCTTTACAGTCTGAGCTTTGGAACACCCTCTGCACAGATATGTCAGTGCACCACACAGCCATAATGGAGTTCTGTTTCTCATATACTTTATAGGTCCCTTTGGAACTTTCAATCTCAAGTTCCCAAATACAATGGACCCGTAGCTCCCTTAATTCTTTATTTTGTTTTTCAGATACTTTGTTTGAAAAGCTATAAAATGCAGAGAAGACTATATAGCAAATGGTAGAAGGCAAAAAAACCAAAAAGAGTAATGTTGGTGATTCAGCTCTATGTCTTACAGCTGCGGGGCTTTGGGAGAAATTCCCTCATTTTCAGGCATCCCCAAACTACAGCCCACAGGCCACATGCAGCCCCCTGAGGCCATTTATTCGCCCCATCCCCGCACTTCTGGAAGAGGCACCTCTTTCATTGGTGGTCAGTGAGAGAAGCACTGTATGTGGCAGTCCTCCAATGGTCTGAGGGACATGAACTGGCCCCCTGTGTAAAAAGTTTGGGGACCCCTGCTAGGGCTTAGTTTTCTCATCTATCAAATTAACCTACCAACTTCTCTTCCTGTAGTATTGTAGATATGTTGTGGTACTGAGTCTGATTATAGTGATAATCCGCTCTTCAAAGGCAAGGTCTAAAACGTTCTCATTAGAAAGAATAAATGATTTTAATTATCATCAAGAGTTTTTATAAAGCTGAGAAAACTCTGTGTATGTTTTATCACAGGAATCATAATTTGATCAATTTTGGCCCTTATAATTGAAATTGGATTTTATCATTGTTTGATTTCTTTATCATTTATGATCCTGAAAGTTGCTTCCATTACATAAATGAGTTTTGAAGTGCCTCATTTTTAAAAGTAAATACTGTCAAAATCACCAGGAAAGCAGCCTGGCCTACAAAACACTTCATGGGATCTGATTCTTCCAGGACCTTAAAATAATCCCTTCAAGAACTAGTGATTGCATTTTTCTTACTCACGGGAGATGCGTCCAGCTAACCACAAGCTCAGGCATGGTGTAGTGGGTTCTTTGAGAACATATTAATCCATTCTCATATTTAAATGTATATTTTGTTAATACCTAACCATTGTTTTACCATCATTACCCTATAATGTAACAGAAGCCTCTATATATAATATAACAGAGTCATAAAACATGAGGGAAGACAACAATAGGGAATCAATAAAGATAATTTTTTTTTTCTGGAAATAATGATTTCTTCTCACAGGCTTTTAGGACAAGTCATACATTTTACTTTACCTAGTTTTATCTGGAATGTTCACTGCCAGTTTGTATTAATTACAGTAGCTTATATACTCTAATGAATAGATCCCAAAATGCATAAATGGCTCAAACACAATAGAAGTGTTTTTCATTTATTTTATGCTCACATAAAAGCACTACACTGGTAAATACCTTAGTGCGGTTGCCCCTTTCCCTACAGCTATTCAGGAGGTTATTAGCAAAGCACAGCCCAGGGTATTTTAAATTACTAAAAATATCATTTCCCCTTATTCACATAAGTCATTGTATTAATTTGCCAGGGCTGCCATAGCAAAGTACCACAGCCCAGGTGGCTTACTCAACAGAAATTTGTTTGCTCACAAATTTGGAGGTGAGAATTCTGAGATGAAGGTGCTGGCAGGGTGGGTTTATTCTGAGGCCTCTCTCCTTGGCTTGTAGAAGACCATCATTTTCCTGTTTCTTCACACGTCTTCCCTTTTGTAGATGTCTGTGTCCTAATCTTCCTTTTAAGGATGCCAGGCATATTAGATGAAGGCTCATCCATTTTGATTTGATTACTTCTTTAAAGCCCCCATTGCCAAATACATTTACATTCAGAGATACTGAGGATTAGGGTTTCAACACACTCATTTGGAACGCACAGTTCAGCCCATAACAGGAATGTTTGTTCACCTGGCTTAAGGGACATTATCACCTACCTAAGCCCAAGAAAATGCAAACCTCCATTGTAACCTCAACTTTGGTCAGAGGCTAGTAACTAATTTAAGACGATACTCCATGAAAATCTAAAACAATTTAACTTATCCATCAGTTTTGGGTCATAAAAAATGCAGCATTTATTTCTTTTCTTTTCTTTCTTTTTTTTTGTATTTTTCTGAAGCTGGAAATGGGGAGAGACAGTCAGACAGACTCCTGCATGCGCCCGACTGGGATCCACCGGCACGCCCACCAGGGGCGATGCTCTGCCCACCAGGGGGCGATGCTCTGCCCCTCCAGGGGCGTTGCTCTGTTGCGACCAGAGCCACTCTAGCACCTGGGGCAGAGGCCACAGAGCCATCCCCAGCACCCAGGCCATCTTTGCTCCAATGGAGCCTCAGCTGCGGGAGAGGAAGAGAGAGACAGAGAGGAAGGAGAGTGGGAGGGGTGGAGAAGCAGATGGGCGCTTCTCTTGTGTGCCCTGGCCGGGAATCGAACCCGGGACTTCTGCACACCAGGGCGATGCTCTACCACTGAGCCAACCGGCCAGGGCTATTTCTATTTTTTATAGAACCTAAATATCTAACAGCAGCATCCATATAGGCTCAAAACAACTACAGAAATAGAAATAACTGGTTGAATAAACTTTTTCATTTCACTTAATAGAATGTAACCTCTAGGAAAACAAGGACTTCACATGTTTTGTTTTGTGTTTTTCATTGATCAAAGATTGTATCATAGTAGATACTCAAATAAGTAGAAGAATTAGTGAATGAGAACCAAAAATCCAAAATCTGGCACTGCAATGATCTGCATATTAAGGAATATTAAGTATAATTTTCCCAAAATGATATTTTTTAGGTGAGGATTGGGTAAAAACATGAGAGAATATGTTCAGGAGAAAGCATATTTCTAGAATGTTAATACATACACCTTCATGAATTCTTACCTATTTCTTCCAATCACTCCTTTCCTATCAGTAATGGGTTAGATTACCAAGATGGTTGAAAGGCTCAAAAGTTAAAAAAATAAAAAGTTCCTGGTGTCCCAAAAGGCAACTCATTTTTGAAGTATAAAGAGAATGCCAAAGAAAAAGAAGCAAGAGTTGTCACTAATAGAATGACACTGGATGGTAATCTAGCAATGGCACCTGTGTGACATCTTTGGCCCCTCCCAACTTCCTTGCAATTGCATTGCATCCTGGCCATTTCTCTGACCTACTAGGTGGAGGAAGAGTAGCCTTTCCTACCAATGCTAAACGGAAATGCATCTGATGAAAATGTATTCACAGCCTATAAATATTGTGCTCCAATCGTATTTTTTCCATTTTGAATTCCTATTGTTCTCCAAGTTTTAATTCATCATGACTTGAATATGGAGGAAGTGGTATATTAGGACTTAAGGAAAGAACAAACTAGAAGGAGAAAGTTTATGTTATAATTTAGGACAAATTTGCCTAAATATTTGGTGTGACACTCAGTTACACTTTCTCAATCTTTGGACATCTATGGTACTCCATCCCTGAATTCACTCTGTTCCCTTTTAGTCTTCCTTCTCATAACACATTCCCCAGTTCTATCAGGAACACTCCTGTTCAACACCCTGTATAAGCCTTCTTATCTCCACTTATAGGCCTTCTCTGCTTACCATCTAACCTTTTGCTGGCTCTCAAACCAGTAACTCCATTTCACTATCTCTCTACCCTGTCCAGATCTCTATAAGTGGGCCCTTTGGCCTTGTTATTCTTTCTGTATGTAGCATTTGCCTTCCTCTTTCATGAGCTCCTTCAAGGAAGAAACTGTGCTCCTACTCATTTTATTTTTGTTATCCCCCAAACCTAACAGTGTGTTTAGTGATTATTCATATGCACTTAAAAAAAAAAGGATTTATTGGCTTAAAGAGATATTCTGACATAGAGCAACCCTGTAATAGTAATACACAGAAGCCAGTTGAGAGGTGAAACTGAGTTCACGAAAGCCCCCAGACGGAGTTGAGTTCATTATCTGACATCAAGTAGATCTGAATTCTTCTCTAATAGATTTACCATTAGGACAGTGGGATGGGAATGCAGGTTGGCGAAAGAGAGGTTTTTAACCTTTCTGCAGTGTTAGGAAGAATTTTTACCCCTTTTAAAAGTTTTATTTACTCCCCTTTAGTCATTTTATTTTTCTGGGAAATTGAGACCTCTTCTTTGAAGATCAATTTTTTTTTTCTGGAGTACCCACCATGGGCTTCAGCAAGATGTCCTAGAACAAAATATTCCCTGGAGAGAGCTGAGTGAGGAGACAGAAACAAGGTCATTTTCAAAACAGCTTCAAATGGTAGCCTGTTCCAAGTCTTTTCCCAGAAGCAAGACCTGAAAGCTTAAAAGGAGTGATCTGGGTTAAACCACTGACTCCCTAAATGTAGTTGCACACCCTACATACTCACTGCTTATTATTAAAACGTAGAATACATTGAGTTTTATCTGGGGGGGGGGGTAAGGAGGAGACGGGACCATAAAAGCAGGCTGTTAGTGCTAATTACGCCTTGCCTTTCATCTTGTTAGAAGAGCAAAGCTAAAATGTAAGGTGCTTGACAGAAAGGCAGCTTGACTGCACACTCTTTATTTTAGTAGCTATGACTTTTCAATTTTACTAGCAGAGAGAAGAATCAATCCATTGAAGGCAAAATGTTGAGATTGGTAACACCAAGTCCTTGCAGGCGACAGCAGGCCCATGGCTGACTTAGCCATCCCATGCAGAGTAGCCCCGCCCTGGCTGGCAGTGGACTTCCAGATTACTCAGTTAGAAAGTCCTGTCCTAGGCTGAAAATTAGTGTCTCCTGCGATTAATGTTGTGACTTCACTTAAACAGGGAACCCTGTGAAGGGAGGAGGGTAGAGGAGGCCTGGAGGCCATTGAATTTAGAGTCACGAATAAGTGGACAACAATATCTTTTTTGTGTGTGTGTGCCAACATGGATTTTACTTTCTCTCTTTATTTGAAGGGCAATGGGAGAGGGGTAACCACCAGCTGAAAAAGATTCTGTAATTGGTGGAGATTATCAGGTATCAGTCAGGGTCATGTTCCCGCAGTGGGGGGAGGGTTGGTACCGGGTGAAAGGAAAGGTCAAAGGTTGGAGAAAGAGGAGGAGCTGAAGAGATCACCTCCCATGTTGACAACAATATCTTAATCTCCTTATTCCTTGGCCTGTGCAGATGAAGGTCTTGGTCAGAGGTCAAAGTTGGGTACGTAGGAACAGATAAAGACCTTCCTAAAATTGAAGTCCCTATGGATGGAGAAAAGCCGCTGAGTGAAATACATAATACAACAGAGCAGCAGAATGTGAATTTGCTATTTGGCTTCACTAAGCTCTATATCATTTTTAAAGCTCTCTTGTTTAAAAGGAATACTTTATTATGACTATTATTCTTTTCCAAATGAGAGGAGGGGAGATAAAGAGACAGACTACCACATGCACCCTGACCAGGATCCAACTGGCAATCCCCATTTGGGGCTGATGCTCTGCTCATCTGGGGCCATGCTTACAACTGAGCTATTTTTAGTACCTGAGGAGAAGGCTCCATGGAGCCATCCTCAGCACCCAGGTTGATGCACTCGAACCAATTGAACCATGGCCCTGGGAGTGGGAGAGAGAGAGAGAGAGAGAGAGAGAGAGAGAGAGAAAGAGATTGAGAAAGGAGAGGAGGAAGGGTGGAGAAGCAGATGGTTGGTTCTCCTTTGTGCCCTGACTTGACCAAGAATCGCACCTGGGACATCCACAGCTGGGCTGACACTGTACCACTGAATCAACCAGCCAGGGCCAAAAAGGAATACTTTAATTGGTGTAAACTGTTTGCAACTATATCTTATGTCTGTGTTCCTTATATTAGGGGTAAAAGTGCCAGGCCCTTTACAAAGGGTTGAACATGAATTATCTCAATCCTCCAACAACCCTACAGTGTGGGCACTATTATTATTCCCACTGTTAAATAATGTATCCAAGATAATTTATGTGGAAAATATAAATTTAACAAATTTATTTGGAGTAATTACATTAAACTCCAAAGTCAACACTTTGTTGCTTCCAAGGGAAAAATGGGAAAGACACAGAGCTTGCATGAATTTCTAAGAAACATGTGAAATGAATATTGGACAAATGCATTTTATTGGTGCTCTGAATATCCTTAAAGAGGCAATAACATAATTGGTCATAACCACCAAGAAATTGACATTTTACTCTGCCAGTGCCTTTTATGCATTTTGAGGAGATCCAAACCCTGAAAGTGATGTTATGTGTCTCAGAACATCATGAAACAGTGATGTAGACAAGGAAGTCATTTAAGGTAAGACAAAATTGTACTCTCAAAAAACACACTTGCATTCTGCGTGTACATCTGAACCACTAAATAGGACTGTGTAAAGCCACTACCACCATCACAGCCACCTGGCCCATGCAGGTTTGCATTAGATTTGGACAGATGGTAATGAAACAACGGAGCCAAGAACTGGTGGGCCATTAGCTTTAGTCCTAGCTTATACCCGATGGGCAAGTAAAACACACACACTGGGCTTCAAAACCCACTCATTCAGTGCTCACAAAGCTACTGACTTATCCGAGTTTCCTAGAATCAAAGGTTTCTAGCTCATTAGTCTTATTCACCTTTGTTCCCAAACTCTCTGCACAAACTCTGCACCAACTGGCTTCTCCTTCAGCATTCTGCCATCTTGGCTGCTTCTTGTCACCTCCACGTGGCCCTTCTCTACTCTCCTTTCTCTGCTTTCTCCTCTAATGCTAATCTCAGGAACCGATAGTGCAAGCTCCTGGTCTGCCCCACTTTATAGTGTAGAAATCAAAACCTTTAATCCAATATACAAACAAGGAAGTCTCTGATACAAAGTCACTTATCTGAGGCATAATGGGATTCCTCATGAGAGTGCACCACCCCACATCATGCAATCAGTCAAGGGTGTGGGGAAAAGCTTAGTCTTCAAACTAAGCCTAGACTATAACCACCCTGCCTGCTTACAGCCTGTCCCCCCACACCCAATGCATACTATAAGCGAGCAAACATATATCATATTTAAAAACTTATTTGACCAACAGACTGATAGTCAATATATGTCATGAGCTAAATATTTGTGTGTCCTCCAAATTCATATGTTGAAGCTCTAACACCCAATGTGGCTGAATTTGGGGATAGGGCTTCTAAATATGTCTTTAAGGTTAATGGAGCCGGAAGGATGGAGTCCTGGTCCGACAGAATTAGTACTTTCAGAAGAAGAGGCCCCAGAGAGTCCAATGGAAAGGCCATGTGAGGACAGTAGCCATCTACACACCAAGAAGAGAGCTCTCACCTGGTTCTTAGACTAGAATTATGAGAAAATAAATTTCTGTTGTTTAAACTACCTAGTTCATGGTATTTGATCACAACAGCCCAAACAGACTAACACAATATAATATTTGAAGAAATCACATTTTCAGGTTTTTACTTTAATATTTTTTTCTGTTAGTCATTCTTTTTGTCTTTGTCTAGCAGCAAATGGTAGCAAGTCTCAAAGATTTAAGAAAAATCAAAGACCAAATAAACAATGCTCTGTATTAACTCATTTTCTTATAACTTTGAAAGGGAACATTATGTTTTATTTCAAGTCAATAAATTTGTTCAACTTTTGGAATACCACTGTCTTCAAGGGGATGACCAACAGCCACTGGACAGATGAGGAGTGTCCTAAGTTTTTGTAGTTTGAGAATACATTTTGCTCTGAAAATTTCTGTGTGTTTAAATTATTTTGAAAATAATTTTATAACTATGAACATTTGTTGGAAAGTTCTAGGGAATAAATGTATTCATAGTACCACTACCCAGAGAAGTTGTTAACACTCTAGAAGAATTATAGTCAACAGATATGCACCCTGAGTATATCATCCTCTTTTATAGAGGAGATACTTCAGAGCATGAGCTCAGAAGGCCTAAATTCATTCCAGGATGTGTCATAAATTTGACGAACTCAAAAAAAGACTGCTCTTCTTGGTCTCAATAGTTAAATGTAGTAATCTATATTGCCCACCAATTCCTAGGATTCTTTCTATAAATATATTTTTACATGGTATTAGAGCTTGAGCCTATTCAAGGAGAGAATAACATGAACGTCAGTGTTATAGTCAGGCTCTGGTGTAGGTGGAACAGCATGATTTTGGTGGAACCCAACTTCTTTGCAGGAACCCTACCTCAAAAAATGAAAAATAAAAAACAGAAAACACTCAATAGGAATACTGAAACATTTTCCAGAGCTAACCTTCTAACCCACCAGTCAATCAATTAGTCAACATGTATTTAGTACCAACTGTGTAATCATAGCAATTGTAATCTTACCGGGCACTGTTGGTGGAATTAAGAGAGAAGGAAAAACAGAGTCTGATTTTAAATCTGACCACTCTTCTTTATATAGTTGCTTTAAAAAAATTTTTATTTATTTATTCATTTTAGAGTGGAGAGAGAGAGAGAGAGAAAGAGAGAGAGAGAGAGAAAGGAGGGAGGAGCAGGAAGCATCAACTTCTATATGTTGCCTTGACCAGACAAGTGCAGGATTTTGAACTGGCGACCTCAGCGTTCCAGGTGACGCTTTATCAACTGCGCCACCACATGTCAGGCTATATAGTTGCTTATATTACTCCTAGATTAAATACCTTAAGAGTTGAAAATCAGCTCTAATTCCCCCATTTCTCAGTCTTGGAACCGCACTCACAAAGTAAAGTATGATTTTGGAGGAGACTCTTCTTCATTGTCAACTGAATGGAGAAATTGAGGGGGCATGCTATGGGCAAGCTCAGAGGCATAATATTTCACACTTATCCTGGACATTACTAAATAACAAAACCTACTGGTAGTTGTTTGTCCATAAGGCTACATATTTAGGTGTTTTTAAAAGGGGTGGTAACAAAGGCTTAAAAAATGCACACTGTAGGCCCTGGCCAGTTGGCTCAGCGGTAGAGCATTGGCCTAGTGTGCAGAGGACCCAGGTTCGATTCCCGGCCAGGGCACACAGGAGAAGCGCCCATTTGCTTCTCCACCCCTCCGCCGCGCCTTCCTCTCTGTCTCTCTCTTCCCCTCCCGCAGCCAAGGCTCCATTGGAGCAAAGATGGCCTGGGCGCTGGGGATGGCTCTGTGGCCTCTGCTTCAGGCGCTAGAGTGGCTCTGGTCGCAACATGGCGACACCCAGGATGGGCAGAGCATCGCCCCCTGGTGGGCAGAGCGTCGCCCCATGGTGGGCGTGCCGGGTGGATCCCGGTTGGGCGCATGCGGGAGTCTGTCTGACTGTCTCTCCCTGTTTCCAGCTTCAGAAAAACGCAAAAAAAAAAAAAAAAAAAAAAATGCACACTGTATCTAGTAAGCTATGACAGGAAACTATTGCAACCCCACCAGAAGCTGCTATTCCCCAGAAAGAACATGCTACATTGTGGTTTCACACTTTTACAAAACTATAAAAAGAACTAGTTTCAGATGAATGTTTCATCATGGATTCACTCACTGGTTGCTATATTTTGAGCAAGTTACTTAATATCTCTGAGTTTCTGTTTCCTTGTTATAAAATAGGATAATAATGTCTTTCCCAGTATTGCCTACTGTAAGAATCAGATGAAAGAACATTATTAGGTATGTCAATCAATGTCCATTCAGAAAAATAGAAACCACTCTAAAGATGTCAAATAGGAAGGGCTTTAATTCAGGGAGTTTGTTACAATGACATTAGCAGCTTTGTAAGAGTAACAGGGAGAGGGCTGAATGCCTATCCTGTGACAGAGAGCTGTTATCACCCCTGATGCCAGCTCCTGCCACTACTATAGCTGAACAGGAACCCAGGAGCCCGCAGTGCCATTGAGAGACCCACGCACATTCTTATTGATGCCACAAAAGGCAGTGCCTCTTGGGCCACTAGAACTGCTCAGTCACCACTGAGTGAGAATCCAGGGACAACTGAGGAGCTGATGTTCCCACTATAGCTGCTGTCTGAGGCCCCTCCAAAAGCGAGGTGGGTAGTGGGGAGATAGCTTCCTCCTTCCTCCTGCCTATCATTTCCTACCAAGGCAGAACCATCCATAAGCCAGTTAGTCTCAATTGTTCTTTTATTAACTGATCAGAGGGAGCAAGTCAGGAGTTGTTTCTCAAAGAGATAGCACTTGTTTGCAGAAGAGTCGATGGCTTTGCTCCAAACTACCCACAAGATGTTCAGTATGAATTAAAGATGTCAGCCATCAAGCAGAAGTGGGTAAGATCTGAGCTGCTGATCATGCAACTTACTTGTATTTTCAGGACATGATCAGGTCTGATTTCCTATAATCTGCTTCCACTTAATGACAGACTACTGCCGCCATACCTGTTTAGGGCTTGGAGGATCAGATAATAATGGGCAGTTCAGAGAGCTCATGATCAAGCATCGGTTTTGCCAGGGCTCAAAAGCCAACCAAAAACTTTCTAGAGACAGTAGTTGTTTGTAGAAGATGGCATAGATTTTTCCCAAACCCTCAGGATCTGCTCTACATGTCCCTATTATAGCATGTCAGAAACATTATAAAGCATCCCAATCTGTGATAGACACTTGGACCACTATGGGATCTGCTGGCCATAAAACCCAAATGGTAAAGCTCTGAGCTCTGCTATTTTGGTAGCCTTGCAAGTTGTTTAGTAAGTACTCAGAGCAGAACACTAAAGTTTGGTATTATTTATTTCAACAATGCAAAGAGCACCAATTCTCTTTCACAGTAGTGAGCAGTGCAAGATGCAGCAGTTTGCCTTTATCTTGGAAGAGATGCTCCAGATTAGACACCTAAAACTCCACTATGGTGTCAGACTCTTGGATTTTTGTGAGGCTTACCTCCTACCTTGTCACACCCATATGACTTTCAAAGGCAATGACTCTCAAGCTTGAGTGCTCTTTAGAACTAGAAGTCTTGTTAAAACACAGATGAGTCCACCCCAAATTTCTGATGCAGTAGATTTTAGATGGGGCTGAGACTGGAGAACTCTTCCCATGTTCCCAGGTGGTGTTAATGCTGCTGGTCCAGGGACTGAGAATTCCTGTTCTAAGACATTGAGAGTAGTTGCTACTTCCTGACCACCAGGGCCAATCAGCTTGCTAGAACCTATGTAATGGATCATCACATTGTTCCATAGAACACTGAGATAATCAAGGTCCTTACAGACATGATTATTATAAGAGAACATGAGGATAAACAAAGTCCCAGTGACAGTGTATTTCTGTCCTTGCCTGATAAGAGCAAAACAGCCCTTACTAGTTAGTATAGGAAAGAAAAAACATCACCAGATCAATAACTATATATCCCATGTTCCAAAGCCTATATTGACTTGCTCCACATCTTCAATGTATAATTGGCATTTCTAATTGGAATTATTTATCACCTGGTTACATTTACAAAACCCCACATTTTTCAAAGCCCATCTGCCTTCTGCATGAAAGGCAACATTAATTAGGGTGGTGACAAGAAGCAGCTACATTTAATATTTTTTTGATAGTGACATTAATCTCTATGATTCTCCAATGAATGAGAGATAGCTTTTAGTTTATATTTTGGCAGGGAGGGGAAATGTCAAGAGCTCCCACGTGGTCCTGTCTACAATCACAGCCCTCAACCCACAGTTCACAGATTCATGGTAGGGATTCCACCTATTGTCAAAAATGTCATTTCAACTATTTACTGGGAAAATCACAATAGCATGTTTCATGGACCTATTGGATCCAATGTGAGATGTAATCAGACCAAAATCTCATATGTACATTTTTAGTTGAATCACAATAGTATTTGACTGCACCATAGATTAACAGTTCAGAGCCATTGATTTATAATCCTCGATAGGTCTGGGTATTTCTCGTTCATCAGTACACAGTCATCCTGGTAGACAAATTCATAGCCTTGGGGAAGGGTTTGAAGAGGATTTACAGTACTTATATAGAACTTATAGTATCCCAAGGACCTTCTTCTGGGATAAGAAACTTTCCCTTCTTTCAGGTGGGTCTGGGTCTTTGAACTGTGTCATCTGGAAACTGAGTGATAGAACATGACTTCTTTCTGTGCAGACTTAAACCAGTCTTTACTTTCTAGTCTTTGAGTTTACCAATTACAAGGTAGACTGCCAATATATTTTATTTAAGGGCTGGAAATTTGGCTATTGTCAAGAACCTTTGTAAGCTGAAACTGATTGTCACCATAGGTCCACATGCAAATATACTTTGCAATCAAGCATTGCTATATGGCTCTAGCTCAGCCATTTGTGATCCCATGATCCCCACTGAAGAAAAGGGTTTATTACATTCAGTCCTCTTTGGACAACCCAGTGAAACACCAATCCCACATAGAGTCTCTGAATTTTTTCAATATAAGTTGGCAAATTTTTTTCATTCTTTTCATGTTAATCCTTTGGAATGTTCTAGGATCTACTTCTAATTGTGAGTGTAGAGGCAAAGATGGGTGACTACAGTAGATAAGAGATTCATTCTGAGCCATCAGTAAAGATCTATGATTGTTGGGCTAAGCATAGAGCTGAGTTTTAAATATCTAGTTTTTTATTTTCTTTCTTTAACTATCAAGTGAAGTAAAAAAGCAACAAACCTTAGAATCTTGGCAATCATCATTTCTAGTTTCAGCAGACAATTGGTCTCCCAAAGTCTTTTCTGTTTGAGACAATTTATCCCAGGCGACTATAAGTCATAGATTCTAAGGATTTCATTTTCTTCCATCATTTGAGGCTATTTTCTGTTCAAACACAATCTAGTCAATAACAAATCCCAGATTCCATCTTTGGGGGTTTATTTTCTAGGATCACTATTTGTACTATGTGTTGTTATATCTGCACTAGTCAGAAAATAAAACATACTTTAACTTTGTCAAAAAGAAAATGACTTAGTGAAGAAAGTTATTTATAAAAGTATTTGAGGGGTTGGAAGAGCAGAAAGGAGAAAATGGTTGTTAAAGATCAGGATGCTTCTAAACCATAATCTGGGGTGAATAGCGGTGCCAATGGGTGGTTGCATGTTAACGTGGCACAACTACAGGTGAACAAGAATCTGGGAGCCTAGACTACTGCTGAAATGCCACATTCCCAATGCTACTGCTGATGTTGTCTGAGCACCAGCAGGGGTGAGGGGCAAGCATTTTTTCCCTACTTGCCATCATCCAGTTTTCCATGAATGCCTCTCTTTGCAGGACCCAACTAGAAGCTAGCTTGGACAGTAGTCTTGGAAATAGACCTATCTAGTGTGCAGGATTTTACTCCATCCCCTATATCTGTCCACGGGCAAGACAGTTGGAAATGGAGCTGTTCAACAGGAGAGATAACAACCAGTAGAACAGGAATTCTATTAGTATATGTTAGTTCATTCCCCTCCTCCAACCATCTCCATGCTGGACATTCTATAAAGGCTTATTTTCAACTTCCTAACAGTTCTCTTTTCCTGGAATGAGTCAGGATAGAAGTTAAAAAAAAGAGTAGAGTTGCCTGACCAGGTGGTGGTGCAGCAGATAGAGTGTCAGACTTGGACAAGGAGGATCCAGGTTCAAAACCCTGAGGTTGCCAGCTTGAGCATGGGCTCATCTGGTTTGAGCGAGGCTCACCAGCTTGAGCCCAAGGTCACTGGCTTGAGCAAGGGGTCTCTTGGCCTGCTGTAGCCCCTGCCCCAGTCAAGGCACATATTAGAAAGCAATCAATGAGCAACTAAGGTACCACAACGAATAATTGATGCTTCTCATCTTTCTCCCTTCTTGTCTGTCTGTCCCTATCTGTCCCTCTCTCTGTCTGTCTCTGTCACACACACACAAACACACACACACACACACAAAAAGAAAAGAGTAGAGTTGAACAAGTTGTATTAAAGTATAAGATTCTTTGGTATTTTTTGAGGTAATAAAATTTCCATGTAAATGTATGCCTATAAATAGCTGGGATACACTACTAACAGCAATAGTGCAATGCCTTATATATATTAGCACCTTTGGTGATGATGAATATTTCTTAAGTATTCATTAAAGCATCTTCTTCCATTAAATGGTGTTTTGTGACAGAGAAATCAAGCAAAATGGGTGCTAGAGGATAAGTTTTATGAAGCCTAAGCCCCTGCTTCAAATTCTGGCCATTAAGGATTTGTCAGGTGTCACATATCCTAATGGCTTTGGCCAATGAACATCATCTGAGAATATTCATGCCATTTTTTTTACTCAATTATAAATAAAACCTTGATCAATCACATTATGTAAGTTCTTTTTTTCTGTATAAGACATAAAATGTGATTTCTATGCTCTGATTCACAAAGTAAATAATATTATGGTTTAAGTGGAGAAATCATAGTTCTCTGACTCAGAGTTGCCTGACTATAATCAGTTAGACTCTAGAAATGTAAAAATATCTGGTGTACCATTCTTTCTGATCAGATGAGATCAAATGGGCACAAAAATCTTCACCCAAATAGCAAGCAGAGTTTAATTTATCAAAAATCCATGTAGAATTTAGAAAGCAAAAAATTTTTAATAAAAAAAAATTTCAATATTCAAAGTTAACAAATCCTGGTTCAAAGGCACTGTTTCTTCTTCTCTCCTATTCCATGTGTTAAGCTTTTTATAACATTTCTCTTATTTAAATCACAAATACGTATTAAGTGCCTACTGTATACCCATTACAAGCTTAGATACTTGAACCACATCATTAAACAAAACTGATAAAGCTTCTTGAACTCTGCCTTTATAGCACTCATATTTTAATAGAGAGATACAAAATTGTGTAAAAAATAAATTATATGCATATTAGCATGTTATTAGTAATGGAGAGGGGAGAAAAAATAAAGCAAGGGAAGAGATTAGGAGTATTAAATTTTAAAGTTCATAATTTTAACTGGGTGAGTCAAAGAAGTCTGGAAAACATTTTTAAATATCTTAACCAAATAAAAACACAAACATCAAAAATTTTGGGGTGCAGCTAAAGCAGTGCTTAGAGGAAAGTTGATCACATTGGACACATGATGTAAAGAAAGATATAAAATCAGTAATTTAAGTTTACACTGTAGGAAACTAGAAAAGGACAATTGAATCTTAACGTAACAAAAGAAGAGAAATAATATAAATAAAAGCACAAACCAAATTCAAAGCAGGAAAACAACAGAGAAAAAAATCAATAAAACCCAAAGCTGTTCTTTGAAAAATTCAATAAAAATTATAAACCCATAGACAGACTAACTAAACAAACAAAAGAGACAGAGAGAGAAAGCACAAATTGCCAATATCAGAAATTAAAGAGGGATTATCACTACCAAGTCCATGGACATTAAAAAGATAATACACAATTGAAATATATAAAATTACATTTGTCAATTATTCCTCAACAAAGTTTTTTAAAAGAATAATAAAGGAATACTATGAATATCTCTATGCTCACAGATTTGATAACTTAGGTGAAGTGGACCAATTCCTTAAAGATACCAACTGCCAAAACTCATGCGAGGAGAAATAGACTATCTGAATTAAGCCTGTATCTGTTAAGTAAATTGAACCAATAATTAAATAACCTTCCAAAAAAAATCAGGCCCAGAATTGATGGTTTCATGGATAAATTCTACCAAACATTCAAGGAAAAAATCATACTAATTCTCCACATTCTCTTCCAGAAAATAGAAGCAAAGAGACTACTCCCTAACTCATTCTGTTAGGCAAGTATTATCCTACTAACAAACTAGAGTGTTAGTGAATTCATTTGCCACTCCTCCAAAGAGAGTTTTAATTTGAAAATAAAGATTAGATCTCACTAGTGTCACTATCAATCATTCTCTGGTACTTGAAAGCTCTTGGATTCTTTTAATCATGTCATGGAGATAACCCTGGGCAAAAGTCTGGTTTTAGAGAAAAATATGAAGACTCTTAAGAAATCCAAAACAAAGCTGATGATACTAGTTGCTTGACTTTTCATTTATTAAAAAGGGTTGAAAATCCTTGGTGCATTCTTGATAATATGAGAGGCATCTAGTCTGCACTCCAGCAAAAACCTAATATTAGCCTGAATAAACTGGCTGTGCTCTGACTTCCTCCCCTTCCTAAGCCCCACCTCCCATAGTTGACCTCCACATCCTGGGAGCTTCCTGTGTGTGGTCTGGCCAGCTCCCTGTCCCCTAGTCTTCCTTCCCTGGTTTCCCCTTCACTCTCTCAGTCCTGGCTCTTCCTTTCTTCCTCCCTCTGTTGCCACCCACAGTCCTAGCACAGAGAGCATCATTCAGATGATCTTCTGCATATCAAACACCCAGATATCTGGATACCATACAATGAACAAAATTTTTTATTTTCTTTCCAAGAGTTGGCCTGTGCTTCAGACAGAGTCTCTGTATTGTCTGGTTCAGCTCTGGAAATCGTCAAATTATCTATAAAGAAGAATGAAACAAATACAAGGGTGAGGGAATCCAGTGGGTTTAAAAAGATCACTCTGAACCTGAACATTACAGTCAGTTTTACAAAGATAAGAAAGCATATACAAAAATTTATATGTTCATACTGAAACACCTTTTGTTTAGAAACCCAACTTCCGAGGGGGTGAAGTCAGGAAATACTTGAGGAACTATTTCTCCTTTGTAATATGCTAAGAACGTTTATCCTGAAGAGGGGTAGGAGGATAATCTCTCTCTTTAAAAGCCATTAAACATATTTTTGGAAAAAGCAGGAACTTAGCCTGTGTGAGACAATGCAATAGAATTCCATATCTTTTGACCTGGGATAATAGTGATTTGCAATATAGAAAATGGGTCGTGTCATTTCCATTTGACTTTTTGAAAGATCCCACCTCTATATTTTGGAATTGGAAATAAAACTTTACAAAAATTTGTTCTGAAAATTACCACTAAGAAATCATTCACAAATTGAAAGCAAATCTAAGAAATTTAAGCAAAGTTTATGAACATCTGACTAATTCAATTCTTCAATATGTGTTAAAATTCACAATGCAATGACCAAAATTGTTTATCCTTATTCTCTTTTCAAAAATCAATCCACAAGTCTACAGTCAACAAATCCACAAAACATCAAAACAATTTTTTGATATAAAACTTACAAGGATTTTTGGGTTTGTGCAGCTAGCTGTGGATTGCAGGATTATAACCATTTGTAATCTCCAGAAGTTTTTTAACTTTATGCTTTAGGTGCGTGGCCCTTTTACCCATAAAATACAATAAGTATATAAGTACAAATTATCAAATATGGCCTTTTTGCTTTAGCCATCCTCCTTTCTCCATATAATTTAAAGTTTCAAACATATTTGTAAAACACGAAAATGAGAATGACAAACTTCACAACTGATTAGTGATCTTGCAAGTAGTTTAAAGACTCTGTGCTGTTTCTATTTTATTGGGGTGATTTATTCTGGAAATATTTCAATCTTTTACATGCTTTGTAAACAGAACTATTTAGGTAAAATATTTATGATACTAGCACTCAGAATGTTTTTCCAACCAGAGCTCCTAGGGAAGGAATTCAAACTGAATTTGTGGTCAATTACTTATCTTTTAAAATTATGAGCTAATCCAATATTGCCTTCTATAGGTAGATAGTGCTTTTAGGTGATGTTACCCTTAAAATTACAAAAAAATGTGTACCATTTTGAATAAAATGTTTGACATTTGAGTTTTAGGTGGGGAGAACTGACATGTACCATTCAAATACAGTTCACTGCGAATAGTGACCGTCAATGCCCAAACTTGGAGGCACCTGGCAAGTATATACTTGAACTATAATATGTAGGTCTCTTTCCTTTTTTTCTTTTTTAAAATTTTTTTGTGGTTTTATTGCAGTAAAAACATGAAACATGAATTACACTCTCTTAACAGTTTTTAATTGTGGATTACAGTATTAATTATAAGCAAAATGTTATTGAGCGGATCTTCAGAACTTACCATGTTGCATGACCAAAACTCTACACCACGGGTTGGGAAACTATGGCTTGCAAGCCAGATGTGGCTCTTTTGGTGGCTGCATCTGTCTCACAGACAAATCTTTAATAAAAAAAAAATAATAACATTAAAAATATAAAACATTCTCATGTATTTACAATCTATTCATTTCCTACAGCTCATGTTCATGGTTGCGGGTGGCTGGAGCCAATCACAGCTGTCCTCTGGGACAACACCAAATTTTTATTGGATAATGCCTAACATGCACAGGTCGTTGTATGGCTCTCACAGAATTACATTTTAAAATATGTGACGTTCATGGCTCTCTCAGCCAAAAAGTTTCCCGACCCCTGCTCTACACCATTGTCTCCACTCTCCACTACCCCTGGCGACTACTGTCTAGTTTATGTTTCTCTGAGTTTGATCACTTTAGCTACCTCATATAAGTGGGCTGTTAGTAGTGGGACCTCCAGTGAGCTTCTTAATCTCTGAGTGGAAAACGCTGACGATCATATTGTTATGATTATTTTATTTCCAAAATAATCAGTCATATTTTCCTTTTTTTTTTTTTTTTTACTTCTGTGGCCTCTCTTCCTTTCCAAGTACAGAAGTTTGAAATGTAAAGTCACAAGATAGAGGGCAAAATATGCAACTTTATTATTTAATAAGTGAATTAAACTTGTTTACGAGTGGTGTTTCTATCCCATAAGAGACAAGACTGAAATTAGCCCTTGGAGGAAAAAGGGGAAGAGCTGATTGTAAAGGTTGTCTCTGAGGCATTAAAGCTCAATTTAAGCCTCCTCCATTTCTGCGTCTTATTACATCTGAGGCAACAGAAGGAAGCTTAAGACAGCTCTATTGATAGTGTTCCTGGTAGAAGAGAGGGTGCAGCAGGTTTATTTAGCCTTTGACTCAGAGACAGAAATCTTTATCCTACCACTCAATTTCAATCTCATTAACAACTGCTAGGAGGTATAGACTGTGATGGGGTGGTTTTTGACCACAGCATTATATCTGAGCAAATAACTTCCCTAAACTCACCGCTCTGCTTATCTTTCTGAAGGATGAATGGGACTTGTGAACAGTATTTTGCATATGCTGAGTTTTTTGGCTTAATAACCATTCTGTAATATTCTCCATTGTGTGTTATTTTAACACTCATTTAGAAAAAGTATTTACTAAAATAAAAAGTTTAGAATTTCTAAATACACATATATTAGGGCACTGTGGTAGCTGCTAGATTGACCCACACTAAACAGGCAGCAAAATGTAATCTTCGAGGGTCCATCTGTGACCACTCAGACTTTGCTTACAATGGAGTGTAAAAGGATTAAAGATTTGGTTTAATCAAGACACGCCCTGCTATTTCTGACACATGAGTTCTTGTCTCTCTTGGGATCTTAGAGCAATGCTTACAAAAGCCCGAACTGCAGGCCCCTTAAATCGGAGAGACCGTCCTGATTAGATGAGACTTCTCACAAAATCCATCAAATCTAAATCAGATGGTGGTTCTAGAATGAAGGAGGGGGTGTAATTAAGCTGATTGTGGGTGGAAGATTGGAAGAAGGAAAAATGTGTTTTGGGGGTTTCTTCCCTTCTAAAGTCAACCAAAACTTTGCTCCCTTCCCTTTTCATTTCTTCTGATCACTTTCTATAGAAAATGGTATTCACAGATACCAATTACATAATTAATTATCTGGATGGTCAACTTTCCTGAGCAGGTGCTCAGCCAGAATGCAGCTTATGCAAGAGTGCAGACATATGGTCTTCTGGGTCACTGTGACACAGAGCTCAGAGGCGGGGACCAGCACATAGCGGTACACGCAGGCAAACTGATGGTCAGCCACTAAACCACAGGTGATAAAAACATCATTTTAGAGTTGAGTCGTGATTATTGCATTATCCTGTAGCATTAGAAAAGAAAGAAATGTGAAGTTGTCTGACAGACGTACGGGAAATAAGTGAACAATTCATGTGCTAAAAAAACAAACTGCTATTGCTGGGGAAAATATGTGCACTGCATTAAATATTTCTGCCTATTCCTCTGCTGAATATTCTAATAAAGTGGATTTATTCTAGAACCATATGTTAACCAAGCAAAGCCCATTTTTTTATTTCTAGAAATGCTAAAACATTTTCCATTACAAACAGAAATGAGCAGGTCAAGCCTGTCCCTGCAGGCATGGTTACCACAAGATAGAAAGTATATCCGACTTTTTTATCTTTTAAAGTTTAACATATATGCAGGAAAATGCACAACGTTTAAGTATACAGCTCAAAGCATTTTCACAGAAGGAAACACACCCATCAGACTACCAAACAGATTAAGATATGGAACATTACCTACATCCCAGCAATTCCCTTTAAGCCAAATCCCAGTGACTACCCTACCAAAGAGAAATGCTCATCTAACTTCTCTCACCACAGATTGTCATTATGTTTTAACTTTAAATAGCACTTTAAATAAGTAGAGTCAAACAAAGGGCACATATACCATATGTACTCTTATTTGTCTGGTTTCTTTCATTCAGTAGTTGGTGAGATTTAACCATGGAATCACAGAAGTGTTCATTGTTCCATAGTTCACTGTGGAAATATTTATATATCCAAAATTATTTACCCACCACATTGATGGGCATTTGAGTTACTTGGGGCCACTGCAAACAATGCTTCTCTGAACATTCTGATATACATCTTCTGGTGCATGTACATCAGCATTTATCTGGGAATAAATGTAGGAGTAGAATTGCTGAGTCATAGGTTATGTGTACTGCCAAGCAGTTTTCCAAAGTGATTTTACAAATTTAAATTCTCACCAGCAGTATACTAAAGTTCCAGTTGTTCCTCATCCTCACCAATTCTTGGCATTGTCAAATTTTAATTTTTGCATTTCCAATAGATGTACAGTGGTAACATCATGATTTAACTTATATTTCCCTGATGAATACAAATTTGGGCATTTTTTTTTAATGCTCATTGGTCATTTCAATACACTCCTTTGGGAAATTCTGGTCTAAGACTTTTCTTATGTATTAACTAGATTGCCCTGACTTTCTCTTACTGATTTGTTATATGCTTCTCTCTATGTATATGTATACATATATACCCATATATATGAAGAGAGACAGACACAGAAAGAGACAGAGAGAGAAGAGAGGGAAGCACTAGGCAATATTGTTCAGACACACATGTAAGTTTATTATATCTTCATGATAAATTGACACTTTATCATTATCAAATATTTTTTTTTGTCCTGAGTAATACTTATTTACCCTCAATATCTGCTTCATCTATATTTAGTATGAGTAAACAAATCCATGTTGGCTTATCTTTGTGTGGTGTATATATATTTTCCACCTGTTTTTCTTACATCATTTCTGTATTTTAAATCGTGTCTCTTATTAAGCAATTAAGAGTTGGGTTCTTCCTCTTAATCCAAGCTGAAGGGCTTTGCAGTATGTATTTGATTGCATTATTTAGTCAATTTACATTTACTATTGAAAGTACAGTACTATATTTGAGTTTAAAGCTTACATTTTACTGTGTGTTTTCTACTTGGCCTGCCTTCTTTATGCTTCCTAACTCTTTAATTTCTTACATCTTTTAAATTAATAAAGTATTTCTTTCATTTTTTAATTCTTATTAACTTGGTAATGACATATGTTTATATTATTTATATTATTTGTGTTGACCTTAGATATGACAATAGGCATCTTTTGCTTAGTAGAGTCTGTCTGAAATTTGTACTTTTCACTACTTTCTGAACTCTATTTTCCTCACTCCCAAAATGATGTAGTAGTTTTCATATATCTACATTCTACCTATATTTGAAACCACCTAGGACCATTTTAACTTGATTAGAAAGTCAATATTCATCTAATTAACTCATACATTTACATATCTTTCATCCCTTCCTGCATTGCCAAGATTCCCTCTGGGATCATTTTTCTTCTGATGAAGAACCCTCTTTGGTATATCTTCTAGTGTGTGTCTGCTGATGACACATTTTCTCAGAGATAGTTGTGGTGCTTTATTTCACCTTCGTATAAAAGAAAGTGTGCCCACAGGTCAGCCATCATTTTGGGGGGACTTTCTAATTATATCTGCTGTCCCCAAGCTTTAATGATTTCTGCTGAGGAGAATTTTTCCCAGTCTTTTTATATTTTTTTAATAATGTGTCTTTTTTCTTTATTATGGGATGCTTTTAAGAATTTCTTTTCTTTTCAAAGCAGCTGTGTTCTGATGTTCCTATGTGTGGTTTTCTTTTATTTTACTCCATTTGGGATTTATGAACTTCTTTAACCTGTCTTGACATTTATAATCAGGTTTAGAATATCCCTAATCATTATCTCTTTAAATTTGGACATTTCTCATCCTTTCTTCTTTTATAGGGTTCCAAGATGCTAGATTTTTTGTCACATCCCATTTGCCCTTAATTTTTCTGGGATGTTTCAATATGAATATTTTTTATGAATCTATTCTCTAGTTCACTAATCATTTCTTCAGCTGTGTTTAATCAGTTATTAAATACCTACATTTTTTCACTTCAGTTATTATCATTTTAAGTTCTAAAATTTTTATTTTATTTTTAAAATATTTTCTAACTGTAGCTATGGCTTCAATATTTTCCCCATCTTTATGAACATATTGATTATCATTATTTTAAAGATTATCTGGCAATTCAAATACCTGGATCATTTATGAGTCTATTTCTTTGTTTTTTTGTTTTGTTTTGTTTTTGTATTTTTCTGAAGTTGGAAACAGAGAGGCAGACAGACTCCCGCATGCACCTGACCAGGATCCACCCGGCACACCCACCAGGGGGCGATGCTCTGCCCATCTGGGGCGTCGCTCTGTTGCAACCAGAGCCATTCTAGCACCTGAGGCAGAGGCCACAGAGCCATCCTCAGTGCCTGGGCCAACTTTGCTCCAATGGAGCCTTGGCTGCGGGAGGGGAAGAGAGAGACAGAGAGGAAGGAGAGGGGGAAGGGTGGAGAAGCAGATGGGCGCTTCTCCTGTGGACCCTGGCTGGTAATCGAACCCGGGACTCCTGCACACCAGGCCGATGCTCTACCACTGAGCCAATCGGCCAGTGCTTATGAGTCTATTTCTACCATATTTTCCATTTAGCTTTTATTCATTTGATTTGTTTTATGACATGCCTATAATTTCATATGGTGGCCATTTTATGTAAAATCCTTAGACACTGTGGCTTCCTCCAGAGATGTTTTAATTTTTTTCTGAAAATCAGATAGATCATGAATAGATTATTTTGATCCAGTCAAGGGCTGAGCTCATTCAAAGTGGTGTTTCAGATTTTGTGAATGCCACTCTATTTTCTCTTACATTCAGGGTGTGCCCCTTCAGACATCTCCACTGAACACCTGGAGTGTTGCCTAAGTGCCTCCTTCTTGGACAGCCCTGATATCAGGTTAGCTTCTCATCATCATCACAACAACAGAAAAATTCCACTTAGATATATTAGCCTCTTCTGTTGGGCAAATGAGTTTGTAAAATTTGTGTTTTTTGAGTTTGCTCACTTTTATTGTTAAAAATGGTGCTGGGCAGCTGTCTGTGAAATTGCTAATTACCTTCTTGCTTGGGAAGGGCCATTGTTATGCTAATTGTTGCTGGAGGAGGAGTTTTGTGCCAAAAAGTTTTGAAAAGAGCAGAGAAGAAGGAAGAGAAAGGAAGCCATTTTTGGAGAGTTAGAGCAGAAGAAGGCAGAGTGAAGGAAAAAGAAGCCAAGAGGGCAGGTAAAGAGAGAGAAGCCAGTTTTGCAGAGTAAGAAGTCATGTTGGCAGATGGGAACCAGAGGGGTGAGGGGCTTTGTGAGCTCTACTGAGACTGGAGGGGGCCTTTGATTCTAGGGAAAACCGATATGTCAGTAGCTTTGTGAGCTCTGAGTAAAAGGGAAGTGTTTTCCCTCTGTGTTTGTTTTTACTCGCCTGCTGGTGCAAGACTTGAATAAAGGAATGGCCCACCAGTCTTTGGCTCCACTGTTTTATTACCCTCTCCCCAAATCTAATGGGAACCTGCATGTGAATGGCCGTGATGGCAGTGGCCCCTGGCCATACACCTTCGTAGTACTTCTGCTTGTTTCCTGACCTCTTACCTCATATGCACAATTTAAGAATTGGTAAATTCCTTGAAAGGATAATTTGTGCAGAATGTCGCTTTTCTATAGTTCCTTTTAAGTTTTGGTTGTCTTGATAGCCTTGAACCCCAATGATTATCTCTGCAACCCAACTAACTTACTTCAACCCCTAGGCTGCCATTTCCTGCTCAGCCTCTGGATCCCCCAATATGAACTGGCAAATAATCTGATGAGACAAAGCAGTAGGTCTACAGGGTTTACTTCAATGTTTTTCCTTTTCTCCAAAATCTTGACTGCACAAGTTCTCTCTGTTGATTTGGTCTATACTGCAGTTAACAGCTGGGATTTTGTTTATGATTTGGATTTTTTTTTAATTTTATCTATATTTTACAGTTCTTCATAGTGGGGAGTTTGGTCTGATAGAACTTATTCTCCATACCCCAAATTTATAATTAACTCAATGAGCTATTTCTTCCAAACACCTTTAATAGTAATAAATATTGTCATTATAGAATAAATTTCATATTTACTTTTTAAATAATGCATTTTATTATTGCACTGAAAAACCTCAATATTATTATAATCAAGTGACCTACATAGTTGGTTATTGGATCACACAAGAAAGATGAAATATTAATAAACCTGGAATCAAAGTATCTAATTTTGGTATAAATGTCAATAAAATTTTCTATTTGTTTGTGGTATTAACTATATCAAATAGAAAAATAAAATTTCTTAAACTAAAAATACAGTTTGGCTGAATAGTTGCTGAAATCATAAAAACAAAACAATCAATAGGTCACAAAAATCCCTGCCTTAAATTTTCTATAACTTCTTTGA
Source organism: Saccopteryx bilineata (assembly GCF_036850765.1). Classification (NCBI taxonomy): domain Eukaryota; kingdom Metazoa; phylum Chordata; class Mammalia; order Chiroptera; family Emballonuridae; genus Saccopteryx; species Saccopteryx bilineata. Next base: position 294,099,306 of record NC_089491.1, on the reverse strand, counting down.
TGTCACAGGCACTGTTACTAAAGAAAAAGTAATAAATGAAATATATTACTTATTGTTTTCTTTAGGGGAAAAAAATCAATATTTGCATATTAAAGAATCTCAAACAAGTGCTAAACTGCAAATTAACATTGCTAATGAATGCAAACACAATTTAGAGGACTGAATAATAATTAACATCTCTAGAGATTACAGAACACTATCACCTGTACTATCTCATCTGATCCTGGCAACAACCCTCAGAGCAAGATGTACCATATTCCCCCATGTATAAGACACTCCCATGTATAAGATGCACCTTAATTTTGGGGGCCAAAATTAAAAGAAAAGTATTATGTAAAGTTATTGAACTCAAGTTTTATTCATTATAAAATTCATACAACTCTTTGTCACTATCAAAACTCCTATCCATTAGCTTGTCCTCATCTGTGTCTGATGACAAATCACTGTCTTCAACAATGAGCACAAAAACAAATGTGAAAAGACAGGAAATGCAAGTAAAAAACCTATAACCACTGTATAAGACACACCCAGTTTTTAGACCCCACAGTTTTGGAAAAAAAGTGCATCTTATACATGGGGAAATATGGTACACTGTACACAAAAATTAGGGGATATTTCAAAATGAATATGAAGTGATAAAATATCCCCTAATTTTTGTGAGTTGTGTATTTTCAGTGCTATTTATTGATGAGGAAACAACCATTGACCAAGTAAACAAGCAGGGAGACCTGAGCTCTCACATGGGGGTAAGGCCAGTAGCCATGGCCATCACAGCCAGGCAGGTGCAGGTTCCTATTAGATTTGGACAGATGGTAAAGAAACTACGAAGCCAAAAATTGATGAGCTATTCCTTTATTCTAGCCTCACACTCGGCAGGTGAGTAACAACACACAGGGCTCCAAAACCCACTCATTCAGAGCTCACAAGCTACTGACAAATCTGGGTTTCTTAGAATCTAAGGTCCCCCACCAGTCTAAGTCACCTCTGGTTCCCCATCTGCACCCTTTCTTCCTTCGCATTTCTGCACAAACTGTCTTCTCCTTCAGCAACCTGCCATCTTGGCTGCTTCTTTCTTTTTTCATTCTTCTTCCTCACAAACTTTTCTTGGAGTGAAAACCTCTTCTTCAGCACACATTAGCAAAACAATGGCCCTTCCCAAGCAGGAAGGTAATTATAGTGGTACCTTGAGATATGAGCAGACCAACATACAATTTTTTTTTTTTAAGATACGAGTTGTGACTCTGTTTATATTTTTGTTGGAGATCCAAGCAAAATTTCAAGATACGAGTCATGATTTGGGAAGCTGCCACTAATTGGCACATTGGCGCACTGGTCCAGTATCACTAGCACAACACCAGCATCTTATTCTTTCTCACGTGTTACCCACAGAATCAAGTCGAATCTTGTGCGCTGTACTTGTTCTTGCATCATTTTTGCATTTTTAGTAACTTTTTTTGTGTGCTATCATGGGGCTGAAGAAAGTGAGTGTAGAGGACAGTGGTGAGAAGAAGAAGAGAATGATGCCAATAGAAGTAAAGCAAGAAATAATAGAAAAACATGAACGTGGTGTACAAGTGATTGAACTGGCAAGGCTGTATGACCACAATACATCTACAATTTGTACCATCCTTAAACCAAAGGATGCCATCAAAAGTGCAAATCCAGTGAAAGGAACTCTAATTCTGTCCCAGTTAAGGACAAATATTCATGAAGAAATGGAAAAGCTTCTGCTGGTGTGGGTGAAAGAGAAAGAACTGGCAGGAGATACAATGACGGAGACTATATTATCCAAAAAGGCACATATTTACGGCAACTTGAAGAAGAAAAGTAATCACCCTCAAAAGAGGCAGCAGAAGATACATTTAAGGCAAGTCACGGCTGGTTTGAAAATTTCAAGAAAAGATCTGGCATCCACTCGGTGGTAAGGCATGGTGAAGCTGTGAGTGCTGACATTAAGGCAGCTGAGGAGTACATTGCATGTTTTGCTGCACTTATTGCAAAGGAAGGCTACACCCCCCAACAAGTGTTCAATTGTGACAAAACAGGATTGTTTTGGAAAAAATGCTCTGGAGGACTTTCATCACTGCAGAGGAGAAGAAGTTGCCAAGCCATAAACCCATGAAGGACCGTCTGACCCTTGCATTGTGTGCAAATGCTAGCAGGTGACTGTAAAGTAAAGCCACTGCTAGTGTATCATTCTGAAAATCCGCAAGCCTTTAAGACTCACAAGATTCTTAAAGAAAAACTGCAGATTATGTGGTATGCCAATGCTAGGGCATGGGTTATGCGGCGGTTTGTTATTGAATGGGAAAATCTCATCTTTGGTCTTGCAGTGAAGAAATATCTTCAAGAAAATAAACTCCCAATGAAAGCATTACTAATCCTTGAAAATGCTCCAGCCCAACCACCTGGTCTTGAAGATGACATTCTCGATGATTTCAGATTCGTGAAAGTCCTCTACCTCCCACCTAGCATGACTTCAATCTTGCAACCTATGGATCAACAGGTCATTTCCAACTTGAAAAAGCTTTACACAAAGCACTTGTTCTGCCACTGCATTGAGGTGACTGAAAATACAAATCTAACCCTTCGAGAGTTTTGGAAAGATCACTACAAAATTGTGATATGTTTACGCATTATTGCCTTGGCATGGCAAGGGGTTACAAGAAGAACCTTCAACTCGGCATAGAAAATGTTGTGGCCTGATGTTGTTGCAGACAGGGACTTCAAAGAATTTGAACCAGAGACCGAGACCAAGGTAGAAACATTGGAGGAGATTGTGTCCCTCGGAAAGTCAATGGGTCTGGAGGTAGATGAGGGTGATGTAAATGAGCTTGTTGAGGAACATGAGGAGGAACTCTCAACTGAGGAGTTGAAGGAGCTACAGATGATGCAACATACAGAGCTTCTGCAAGAGATTAGTAGTGAGGAGGAGGTAGAGTCAGAGGAAGTGATTTCTACAAGTGAAATTAAAGACATGCTGGCAATGTGGGAGAAGCTTTCAACTTTCATTGAAAAAAACACCCAGGCAGAGTGACGTCACGGAAATGGCGCCATGAGAAGCGCGTCCGACAGCTCTCCCCTAAATCACAACAAATTTATCAACTAGAAACAGAAAAATTTATCCTCGGAGCATTCCGGAGTTCCACACAAACTGAAAGCAAAAGGACTGTTATCACTTGAATCTGAGAGACGAGGGTGTGGAGGAAGCTACCGCAGCGATGCTCATTCAAGCCGCCAGGGAGTGCGCCCGCGGTGAGTCAGCCCATATACTTGGGAACCGCAAGCCGCCACGAGCGGCCGACCGCAAGCCGCCGCGAGCCCGCGAGCTGCCGCGAACCCCCGCGAACCGCCACCGCGAGCTGCCACGAGCTCCCCGCGAACCGCCACCGCGAGCGGCCGCCATGAGCCGTCGCGCGCGCGCCCGGTCCGGTTGAGCACTGCTGACGTTCCCAGCGGCCCGCACACTGCGAGTGGGGGTCGCCGGCCACCGGTGCCCGGAGCGCCCCATTCGCGTGCGTGCCTTGGGCATTCCACGCGCCCAGGGCGCCCTACTGGCCCGCACACCCAGGGGGCTCCATTATCCTGCGCCTGGTGCGGTCCAGCCGCCAGTGGCGGGGCGATCGGGAGAGGCTTGGGAGATTCTCTCCATGGGCGGGGCACCTCACCCAGCCATTCAAGCTAACAATCAAGCGTTGGGGGAGGGGTGCGCGCAGGCAGCCTAAAATACCTTCGGAAACACAGCTGCGACCCAATCACTGAAATTAGCTTAACCCATAAAATCTGCACACCCTCGGTTCTAATTGATAAGATCTCTCTCAGTTCAGCGATCCAAGACAAGAGGCGTGATATTTTTTAGTGCCTCTCCGTAAAGGGGCGGGGGCAACTTCTGATTGATAGAGCCTCCATATTCAGGGATAAACGCTAACAAGAAGGACTTGGCAGATAATAAGGTCTATACTACACTAGTCGTAAGCAGAGACTAGTGCCTCTTCTTCCCTGCAAAAACAGGCTACAAAGTGTGGAAAGCCTGGGTTGAGAGGTCCAACTAAATGATAGGCGCTGAACAGTCACCTTGACAACAATTGACTCCCACCCCCGCCTGATTACACTGGAGGCCCTGACTCTCAGAGCCTTTCCCAAAGCCTTGCACTGAGTGGGGATAGAGTGGGGATTTCCCAGCTCTTTGAGCCTCTTACTCCCCAGGCAGAAGCAGTTGCAGCCTTATAGCTGGATCACCAGGCTGCTAATTCAGAAAGGGGGGACTAGGAGAGAGAATCCAGGAAAGCAAACTCTCTCATCGTTGGACCCTGCAAACGCCAACAAGCCTTTACTTCCAGCAAGACTAAAGCCAATTATATGACATTGCCATAGAATCCCATCAACTGCAAATCCCTAACTAAGAGTGACACAGGGGCAGAGCCTGGGGTACAGAGTCACCGACTAGGAAGAGGGAGAGAAAAGAAAAAGGAAGAAGTTAACCTCTCAAAATCAAGAAAAACCCACAGACTTTACAACTTGATCCACTAATTTTTTTTTTTTTTGTTGTTGTTGTTGTTGCTTGTTTCTTCTATCTTTTTGCCTTTATTTCCTCCACCTCGGTCCTTCTATTCTCTGCCCATCTTATGCTTCCCCTTTCTTGAACTACACTACCCATGAGTGTTGCATTTTATTTTTCTTCTTCATCCTCACCCTCCTTTAAGGTTATACTCCAAAACACTTAACTATCACTCTCTCTTCTTTTGTTTGTTTTTTTGTCTTGCTTTATTTTGTTTTTTTCTCCTCCTATTTTATTTCTTCCTTCGTTTTTCTCTTTTTCTTATTTTTTCCTTTCTACTCGTTTTTTCTTTTCTCAATTTACTTTCCTCCCATATAATCCTCAATCATGAACAAATTAGTTAATTTGGGACTCAAGGCTTTTTTTTGGTTTTATTTCTCTTTTTTGCTTTTGTTTTTTTTTTCTTTCTCTTGTTTGTTTATTTTTGTGGCATTTAGGGTCCTCCCAACCCAAGGTCTCCATTGTATTTAGTCTTCGCTCCACTTAATACAACAGATTTTTACTTATTATTTTTATTTTTTCTTCTTTATTATTCTTTTTTGGTCCTTTTTTCTGATTCCCTCTTATCCCTCTCATTATATCTCTTAGTTGACCATCACTTACAAGCAAATCATCTTATGCTTGTCTAAGATTTTCTTCCTTTTTTTTTTTTTTTTTTTTTGCATTTAGTAGGTCCCTACTCCCTTTTTTTGCCCCTTGAACTCTTCACCCCAAATCAGGCCCTCCATTATAGGCACGATATTTCCCTGAGGAGGGGAGAGGAGGGAAAGAGAAGAGAGAAAAAAGGGGGAAATAATAAATTATTACTTTTTTTTTTTTGTGGGGTGTTTTACCCTTTTTTTTTTTCTTTTTACTCTTTATTAATTCTAATTAGTGCTATCAATAAGACCACCCTCAGATGCCGATAAGAAAGAGAAAATAGAATATTATGGATACAAAAGAAAGAGAGGTAACACAAATAGATGTGGAAAAATCTATGGAGAAAAGACTGAACATATTGGAAGCCTTGGAGCTAAATGACAGAGAATTTAAACTAGAAATCTTAAAAATACTCAGAGATATACAAGAAAACACAGAAAGGCAATATAGGGAGATCAGAAAACAACTCAATGAACACAAAGAATATATTACCAAGGAAATTGAAACTATAAAAACAAATCAAACAGAAATGAAAAACTCAATTCACGAGCTGAAAAACGAGGTAACAAGCTTAGCTAACAGAACAGCCCAGATTGAAGATAGGATTAGTGAAATAGAAGACAAACAACTTGAGGCACAACAGAGAGAAGAAGAAAGAGACTCAAGAATAATAAAAAATGAGAAAGCCCTACAGGAATTGTCTGACTCCATCAGAAAGAATAACATAAGAATAATAGGTATATCAGAGGGAGAAGAGAAAGAAAATGGAATGGAGAATATACTCAAACAAATAATAGACGAGAACTTCCCAAGCCTGTGGAAGGAACTAAAGCCTCAAATTCAAGAAGCAAACAGAACACCAAGTTTTCTTAACCCCAACAAACCCACTCCAAGGCACATCATAATAAAGATGACACAAACCAATGACAAAGAAAAAATTCTCAAGGCAGCCAGGGAAAAGAAGAGTACAACATATAAAGGAAGGCCTATTAGATTATCATCAGATTTCTCAGCAGAAACTCTACAAGCTAGAAGAGAGTGGACCCCAATATTTAAAGCCCTGAAAGAGAGGAACTTTCAGCCAAGAATACTATACCCATCAAAGCTATCCTTCAAGTATGATGGAGATATAAAAACATTCACAAATACAGAAAAGATGAGAGAATTTATCAACAGAAAGCCCCCACTCCAGGAAATACTAAGGGGGGTTTTCCAACCAGATTCAAAGAACAAAAGAAAACAACACCACAAGTAACAGCTCCACCAAGAACACAATAAAACCAAACTTAAACTGTGACAACAAAGGAAAAAAAGGGGGGAGAGGATGGAGATTAACAGTAGCAAAGGATGATGAAGTGCAGAAATACTTATAAGATAGGGTACTACAATGAATATGGTAGGTACCCTTTTCATTACTTAATGGTAACCACCCTTAAAAAAACCACCGCAAAAACACTTGACTTAAAAAAGGTAGCAACAGAGGAAAGAAGTATGGAACACAAACAAACAAAAACAAATGATAGAAAAACAAAAGAGAAGAATCAAACTAGATACAAAACTAACAGAAAGCAATTTATAAAATGGCAGTAGGGAACCCACAAGTGTCAATAATTACACTAAATGTAAATGGATTAAACTTACCAATAAAAAGACACAGAGTAGCAAAATGGATTAAAAAAGAAAATCCAACTATATGCTGCCTACAAGAAACACATCTAAGCAACAAGGATAAAAACAAATTCAAAGTGAAAGGCTGGAAAACAATACTCCAAGCAAACAACACCCAAAAAAAAGCAGGTGTAGCAATACTCATATCTAATAATGCTGACTACAAGACAGAAAAAGTACTCAGAGACAAAAATGGTCATTTCATAATGATTAAGGGGAAGTTGAATCAAGAAGACATAACAATCCTTAATATATATGCACCAAACCAAGGAGCACCAAAATATATAAGACAGCTACTTATTGACCTTAAAACAAAAACTAACAAAAATACAATCATACTTGGAGACCTCAATACACCGCTGACGGCTCTAGATCGGTCATCCAAACAGAGAATCAATAAAGATATAGTGGCCTTAAACGAAATACTAGAACACCTGGATATGATAGACATCTACAGGACACTTCATCCCAAAGCGACAGAGTATACATTTTTCTCTAGTGTACATGGAACATTCTCAAGAATTGACCATATGTTGGGCCACAAAGACAATATCAGCAAATTTAGAAAAATTGAAATTGTACCAAGCATATTTTCTGATCATAAAGCCTTGAAACTAGAATTCAACTGCAAAAAAGAGGGGGAAAAACCCACAAAAATGTGGAAACTAAACAACATACTTCTAAAAAATGAATGGGTCAAAGAAGAAATAAGTGCAGAAATCAAAAGATATATACAGACAAATGAAAATGAAAATACGACATATCAGAATCTCTGGGATGCAGCAAAAGCAGTAATAAGAGGAAAGTTCATATCACTTCAGGCCTATATGAACAAACAAGAGAGAGCCGAAGTAAACAACTTAACTTCACACCTTAAGGAACTAGAAAAAGAAGAACAAAGACAACCCAAAACCAGCCGAAGAAAGGAGATAATAAAAATCAGAGCAGAAATAAATGAAATAGAGAACAGAAAAACTATAGAAAAAATCAATAAAACAAGGAGCTGGTTCTTTGAAAAGATCAACAAAATTGACAAACCCTTGGCAAGACTCACTAAGGAAAAAAGACACAGGACTCAAATAAATAAAATCCAAAATGAAAGAGGAGAGATCACCACAGACATCATAGAAATACAAAGAATTATTGTAGAATACTATGAAAAATTATATGCCACCAAATACAACAACCTAGAAGAAATGGATAAATTCCTAGAACAATACAACCTTCCTAGACTGAGTCATGAAGAAGCAGAAAGCCTAAACAGACCAATCAGCAGGGAGGAAATAGAAAAAACTATTAAAAATCTCCCCAAAAATAAAAGTCCAGGCCCAGACGGTTATACTAGTGAATTCTATCAAACATTCAAAGAAGACTTGGTTCCTATTCTACTCAAAGTCTTCCAAAAAATTGAAGAAGAAGCAATACTTCCAAACACATTTTATGAGGCCAACATAACCCTCATACCAAAACCTGGCAAGGATGGCACAAAGAAAGAAAACTACAGACCAATATCTCTAATGAATACAGATGCTAAAATACTAAACAAAATACTGGCAAACCGAATACAACAACATATTAAAAAAATAATACATCATGATCAAGTGGGATTCATCCCAGAATCTCAAGGATGGTTCAACATACGCAAAACGGTTAACGTAATACACCATATCAACAAAACAAAGAACAAAAACCACATGACCTTATCAATAGATGCAGAAAAGGCTTTTGATAAAATACAACACAATTTTATGTTTAAGACTCTCAACAAAATGGGTATAGAAGGAAAATATCTCAACATGATAAAGGCCATATATGATAAACCATCAGCCAACATCCTATTAAATGGCATAAAACTGAGGACTTTCTACCTTAAATCAGGAACAAGACAGGGTTGTCCACTCTCTCCACTCTTATTCAACGTGGTGCTAGAAGTTCTGGCCAGAGCAATCAGACAAGACAAAGAAATAAAAGGCATCCATATCGGAAAAGAAGAAGTAAAGCTATCACTTTTTGCTGATGATATGATCCTATACATCGAAAACCCGAAGGACTCCACAAAAAGATTATTAGAAACAATAAACCAATACAGTAAGGTCGCAGGATACAAAATTAACATACAAAAGTCCATAGCCTTTCTATATGCCAACAATGAAATATTAGAAAACGAACTCAAAAGAATAATCCCCTTCACGATTGCAACAAAAAAAATAAAATACCTAGGAATAAACATAACAAAGAACGTAAAGGACCTATATAATGAAAATTACAAAGCATTGTTAAGGGAAATCGAAAAAGATACAATGAGATGGAAAAATATTCCTTGTTCTTGGATAGGAAGAATAAATATAATCAAAATGGCCATATTACCCAAAGCAATATACAAATTTAATGCAATTCCCATCAAAATCCCTATGAGATTTTTTAAAGAAATGGAACAAAACATCATCAGATTTATATGGAACTATAAAAAACCCCGAATAGCCAAAACAATCCTAAGGAAAAAGAATGAAGCTGGGGGCATTACAATACCTGACTTTAAACTATATTATAGGGCCACGATAATCAAAACAGCATGGTATTGGCAGAAAAATAGACACTCAGACCAATGGAACAGAATAGAAAGCCCAGAAATAAAACCACATATATATGGTCAAATAATCTTTGATAAAGGGGCCAACAACACACAATGGAGAAAAGAAAGCCTCTTCAACAAATGGTGTTGGGAAAACTGGAAAGCCATATGCAAAAGAATGAAACTCAACTACAGCCTGTCTCCGTGTACTAAAATTAATTCAAAATGGATCAAAGACCTAAATATAAGACCTGAAACAATAAAGTACATAGAAGAAGACATAGGTACTAAAATCATGGACCTGGGTTTTAAAGAACATTTTATGAACTTGACTCCAATGGCAAGAGAAGTGAAGGCAAAGATAAATGAATGGGACTACATCAGAATTAAAAGTTTTTGCTCAGCAAGAGAAACTGATATCAAAATAAACAGACAGCCAACTATATGGGAACTGATATTTTCAAACGACAGCTCAGATAAGGGCCTAATATCCAAAATTTACAAAGAACTCATAAAACTCAACAACAAACAAACAAGCAATCCAATAAAAAAATGGGAAGAGGACATGAACAGACACTTCTCCCAGGAAGAGATACAAATGGCCAACAGATATATGAAAAGATGCTCAGCTTCATTAGTTATTAGAGAAATGCAAATCAAAACTACAATGAGATACCACCTCACCCCTGTTAGATTAGCTATTATCAACAAGACGGGTAATAGCAAATGTTGGAGAGGCTGTGGAGAAAAAGGAACCCTCATTCACTGTTGGTGGGACTGTAAAGTAGTACAACCATTATGGAGGAAAGTATGGTGGTTCCTCAAAAAACTGCAAATAGAACTACCTTATGACCCAGCAATCCCTCTACTGGGTATATACCCCAAAACCTCAGAAACATTGATACGTGAAGACACATGTAGCCCCATGTTCATTGCAGCACTGTTCACAGTGGCCAAGACATGGAAACAACCAAAAAGCCCTTCAATAGAAGACTGGATAAAGAAGATGTGGCACATATACACTATGGAATACTACTCAGCCATAAGAAATGATGACATCAGATCATTTACAGCAAAATGGTGGGATCTTGATAACATTATAAGGAGTGAAATAAGCAAATCAGAAAAAAACAAGAACTACATGATTCCATACATTGGTGGAACATAAAAATGAGACTAAGAGACATGGACAAGAGTGTGGTGGTTACCAAGGTTGGGGGGGGAGGGAGGACATGGGAGGGAGGGAGGGAGAGAGTTAGGGGGAGGGGGAGGGGCACAGAGAACTAGATAGAGGGTGATGGAGGACAATCTGACTTTGGGCGAGGGGTTTGCAACATAATTTGATGACAAAATAACCTAGACATGTTTTCTTTGAATATATGTACCCTGATTTATTAATGTCATCCCATTACCATTAATAAAAATTTATTAAAAAAAAAAAAAAAAAAAAAAAGAAAAAAACACCCAGAAAAAGTTTCAACGGTTGTGCTTCAACACTTTTTAATGACACTTGTTTGTCACATTTCCGTAACATTTTAAAAGGCAGGCAAAAGCAAACCTCTTTGGATAGATTTTTATTCAAAAGTCCTGCAAGTGAAAGTGCAAAAAGTGCAGCCAAAAAGGCAAAAACAGGTGATGATTAAATGAAAAATACGTAATATTTAGCTTAGGTTAAGTTTAAAGTTAAGAAAGTGCATTTTTTTTTACAATTAAGTTTTTGTGGTTTCATTTTAAGTAAAGAAAGTGCAGTTTTAGTTTTGTTTGAAGTAAATAAAACGCAGTTTTAGTTTACATTTAGTTTTAAGAAAGTGCAGTTTTAGTTTACATGTCTACAGTGCCTGCATCCCTTCCTCCCTCCCTCCCTCCTCCTCCACCATTCACCTCCGTTAGCCGCACTCGTCTGTCTCCAAGGTAAGAATACAGTACTAAATAAACTTTTCTCTTTTATTTCATATATTTTGTTATGCATCGGTAAAGTATACATGTGTGTTTCTTAATTAAAAATTGTCTTTTTCATAATTTAGGATGGTTTGGGGATGTTTCACAGGGTTGGAATGGATTAAATCTATTTCAGTTATTTTAAATGGGAAAAATTTGTTTGATATACTAGTTGACTGACTTATGAACTTGGTTATAGAATGAATTAAACTCGTATCTCAAGGTACCACTGTAGCAGTTTCACCTGACAGTGCCATTCACGTGGGTAGTGGCTATTTTTAACCATAAAAGTGAGCAAACATAAAAATCACATTTTACAAACTTAATTGCCCAACAGTGGGTCTCCTCAAAAACATTCACCCTACCTCCCAATGTTTAATGGTACATACTTACCCATGATGGGCATCAGCTGTGATAAGAGGTGCAATGCAAAGAATAAAACTGGAGTGAGCAGTGCTCTCAGGGAGCTTATGAAGCAGGAAGGAGGCAGAAAATAAGCCAACCAATCATCATACACCATGATAAAAATCTATGAAGGGCATATAGGGTCATGTAAAAAATCACATCTGAAAGGCAGTCAGATGGTCAGGAAAGGTTTTTGAGAGAAAGAAACCTCTAAGATGGATGAAATAAAACCAGCGATGAGAAAGTACAGGCTGTGTGAGGAGGGAAAGGAGAGCATCCCAGCTGGAAAACAGAATGTGGGGTCTGGTAGCCATGGATGTGGCTGCGCATGTCTAAGTCTATATTATTACCTAGACTACAGGCTCAATGAAAGGATACTACCAATTCTCAACCTCTCTTTAAGAGGTTTAGAGGAAGGCTAGTAAGTGCATTAAATTGTATTAAAAAATTGTAGTTTTCAAAGTAGATTTATGTAATTTCTAATTATTTTCAATAATTAATTTTTAGAATCAGAACCATAGGTAAAGTTGAAGCATGCAATACATTTCAAGAACACTGCCCGGATCAGCCAACAGGAAGTGATTAAGCAAGTGTCAGAACTCAAATTCCAGGAAGCAAGACTGAAGTTGTAAAAATTAACAGACTAGTACACTTGGACCACACAGAGAGGCAGATGTTGAAACAGGGATGACTCTTAGCCTCTCTGCCTCTTCATAGTGAATCGGCACAATCCCCCAAACACCTGGGTAAATGCCCTTGAGCAATTGCTTAGGCTTCAGTGAGGAATCTGGCCTCTTTCCTTCTTGCACTAAAAGCCATAAAATGTACAAAGGCTTTCTGGGTTATTTTCAGTCATGCTGCCAACCCAGAGAAGTCTTCTGGGAAAAGTGTGTGTTCCTGGGAGCAGAAATGGTCCTTTCATTGGTCTGCTGTAGGAATGCATAATGTTGGACGAGATGGGCCACATTAACCTGGATCTCATCAAGATTGAAAACTTGAAGTGAGCAAGCCATGCCTTGTGGAAGGAAAACATACTGTTGCTAAGGCACAGAAAGGAGAGAGCATCAGCCAAGCCCATGTTACAAATTCTGTTCATTTACTTTACATTATAATCTACCACCCCTTCCCATTGCCAAACTGTGCTCACTGTGATGCTGCAAGTACCTTCCCAGAAACGTGTACCAAACCTTTTCTATTGTCATCCTTCCAGCTTCTCAGCATGGATGCAAATGTCACTATCAATATTCATTTCATCCCATGACTTTAAAGGTTACTTCCAGAATTACTACAAACTAATGCATTCTGTAGGTTTAGAGAGTATAACCTATTTTAACAAATACAATTTGGATCTATAATTTCAGATCCTACCCTGCATAATACAGAGTGGATTAAATGAAATATTTGTGAGTGCGCCAACAAAGTGTTTGGTGCGTAATAGAAAGACAACGTACTATTTTTTTTCTGGCAGTGCCTGGAATCTACATCTTAATCTCTTCTCTTAATGCTTTCTCCATCTCCCTGCCTTAGATAAAACAAGCTGCCTTCAAAGCCATCACTCAAATGCTTATTGCTCCTTGTTCTAATAGGGCTGGTTAGGAGCCTATTTCCCCACGTGCTTACTAGCTCTTCCAGACCTTTGTTTCTGCTCTCCCTTTCTTTCCATAACTTTATCCTCTCCCTCTCCATTTATTTATGTCCTTCATATTCAACATATTCAAACTTTTATTTTAAAAAATTAACAAACAAATAAAAAGCTTTTCCCTTGACTTGATGCCCCTAATTGTCCTAACAACCTTCTTGACTTCAAAGTCAAGTATAATGCACCCCCATGTTCATCACAGCATTATTCACAGTGGCCAAGACATGAAAACAACCAAAGTGTCCCTCAATAGAGGATTGGATAAAGAAGATGTGGTACATATACACAATGGAATACTACTCAGCCATAAGAAATGATGACGTAGGGCCATTTATGACAACATGGATGGACCCTGAGAACATTATAAACAAAATAAATAAATCAGAAAAAGCTAAGAACTATATGATTTCACACATAGGTGGGATATAAAACTGAGACTCATGGACATAGATAAAAATGATGTGATTACCAAAGAGAGGGGGAATAAGGGAGGGGTTGGAAGAGGGAATAAAGAGGGACAAATACAAGGTGACAGAAAATGATTTGACTTTGGGTGATGGGTATACAACATAATCAACAGTTCTAATGCTATAAAAATGTTTATCTGAAACCTATGTACTCTTGTAGATCAATATTACCCTGTTAAATTTAATTTTCTAAATAAAAAAGAAGTCAGGTATATTTCTTTTTTCACACTTCATGCTAAGAGCTATAAATAAAATAAATGTCAGCATTCATGCCCTGAGTTTGTTCATGGTACTAAAAGTCATGTATATCTATTACCTTACTGAATACTGAATACATTATACCGTGGTTCTGTTTCCTCACTGGTAAGCAGGAGGTAATAAAGGTGTGTTTCTTGCTCATGTTGATGTGATGTGACTCTGGCAGCCTTCTACAGATTCTGTGGCTGGGGAAGAGAGAGCTTCAGGGGCCTATGGGATGTTCTCGAGCACCCATCTGCCACTAGCTTACATTGCCTACACCCATGTCCAACCCATCAGAACTAAGTCACATGTCCCTGACCTAATGACAAGTACAGGAAGGCTGAAAATATAGTTTCAATGTGTTTTCAGGAAAATAATACTATGGTGAACATACAGCATTATCTCTGATGAATATTATCATCTTTGGAATTACTAGTACTTTCACTTCTATGTAATCTCCTCATGGGTATGTGGGTATGTTTTGTGGACAAGGCCCACTGGGGGTGAGAATGATGAAGATGCAGAGACCCCACTCTGGGGACCAGGTTCAGTGATGCAGATCCGATTTATTCAGGAAGTAAGCTAGCTTATATACAGGTTCAGCCTATAGGGTGTTACAGCGTATTCTTCAAAGCCAATGGCTAAAAAGACCAGGGAGCTGCCTGGTTGGTGCTGAGTCACTTCCTTATAGCGGGTGAGCTTGCTCCTGGGTGTGCCTAGGAGGGTTTCAGGTGCTGGAGTAGTCTCACAGCATTGCATCAGCCACAGCTGCTAGGAATGTACTCTGCGCTCCACCTACACTTTCCCCTTCTCTTTTAATTAGGGCCAATTGGACTTGATGAATGACAGCTTGCTGTTGTTGTCTCTACGGGCAGGATAATGCCAGGGTGGGGAAAAGCAGCCCAGAGTTGGGGTCCGCTCCCATCTGGGAGTCAGCGGTCACTATAGCACACACAAGGAAGAACAGAGCACCAGAGCCTAGGGGCCAGTCAGGGGCCATTCTCTGGACCTGCCCTGCCAAAGCCTCCACATCCCCCTAGGTGAAGGGGCGTGCATGCCAGCCGCGAGGTCTTCTTCTGGAGTGCTGAGGACCTCCTTCCCTAAGGCATAGTCAGTGTGGAGGAGGCCAGGGCTGTGGCTTTGGACAGGTGAAGACTGAACCACTTAGTGGGTGCCCAAGAAACCCTGTCAAACAGATTGGGAGGTTCCTGGGATCCAAATTAACTGAAAAACACAAGCATAACCTCTCCCTTGTGTTAGAAGAGGGCGTGGTCCCTACCACTGTGCCATGGCTGAGTCCTTCCAGTGTCATTTCAGAGAGAGAAGAGGGAGAGAGAGAGAGAGAGAGAGAGAGAGAGAGAGATACAGAAAAATAGCAAGACAGACAGACAAACAAGGGGGGGAAGACACATGGGGGCATATAGGCTGGCCCATGGGTCTACAGCAGGAACACAGGTTAGGTTTATAGTCTGAGAAATTGGGGCGGGGCCTTGAGCCCCAACAGGGACTGCCGCTTCCGCTTTTTCTGATGGCAGAAATGATGGCGCAGTTAGCAATTTAGTTGGTTTCGTTTCTGTGCGCTCTGCCGCAATTTTGTCAAACTTGGAGGCTAAACTACTTTCCTCCTCAGTGGAGGGGGGCGAATAGGAAGGTAGGGGCTCCCCAGAGAGAGGGGTAGCCTATAATATTTTTGGCACCAGCGGAGGGTCCCCAGCAGGAGCACTGGTCAGGCAGGCGTGTATCACTAGCAGGGCAGGAATGAGGCCAAGAGGGAAGATTTGTCCTTTATGTACTTCAGCTGAACGGATGCACCGGAAAGCACGGGCCCAAGTATCCGGGTCCCAGAGGGGCGTGTCCTCAATCTAGGGATTGAAACCAGAGAGAATCTCCCAGTAAGTACAAAAATCCTTTTCACAAACTTTAACTTGCCAACTCTGCAATAGGGCATAGAGGGCTCGAGTTTGCGGGGCTCAGGAGTAAGGGAGAAGGTTTCCCATTGCAGAGGGTCACTCACCCATCCCTTGGATGCTGGTTAGGTCCCTGATCGGGCACCAGAATGTGGACAAGGCCCACCAAGGGTGAGGATGACGGAGACGCAGAGACCCAACTCCGGGGACCAGATTCAGTGACGCAGTCCGATTTATTCAGAAAGTAAGCTAGCTTAAATACACAGGTTCAGCCTATAAGGTGTTACAGCATGTTCTTCAAAGTCAATTGCTAAAAAGATCAGGGAGCTGCCTGGTTGGTGCTGAGTCACTTCCTTATAGCGAGCGAGCTCCTTTCTGGTGTGCCTAGGAGGGTTTCAGGTGCTGGAGTATTCTCACAGCATTGCATCAGCCACAGCTGCTAGGAATGCACTCTGTGCTCTACCCACAATGTTTGTTGTTTCTCTAGTACCCAGCACATCACAATCACTAGGTAAATGTTTGTTAAATGACTGGCTGACTCATTGACTGGATAAATGAGTGAGTCAGAGAATAAACAAATGGTTGATTTCTGAAGTCACCTGTTAATGGTGAAGACTACAATCGAATATCACAAATACTCCTATTGGGGACAGTTCTCCATGGGTCTCCCACACCTTTACACATCTTGCAAGTGAGTCAATGGCTACCCCTTGTTCTAGACTATTATTTCAAGGATGTTTGTTTAGTAAGCAGCCTTAGAAGGGAGCGATAACGTCTCCCTAGAGGGCTAAGAGAAGTTTTGCCGACAGCGTAATGTCCTACAACAAAGGGCTGGAATGGCTAATACTCAGTTACAGCTGCTTACTGCACTTTATGACAGCTTCAGGTGCTTGAAGCTCAGGGCCCCTCACCTGTAGTGCCACCTACAGGAGGTGCAGGTATTATATGGCTCACAAAAATCAGGGGATATTTCAAAGTGAACATGAAGCTATAAAATATTCCCTAATTTTTGTGAGCAGTCTATTTGTCTCTCTTTCCATGACCTAGAAGAACAGAGCCTCAGGGCAGAAGCATGAATATGCAGATACTCTGCTGCTACTATTGTTGTAAAGAACACATGGGGCTTCACTTCTGACCCAGGAATCTCACGTCATCTGCCAGCGTCCATGTAACTGGCAGGCACACTTGTGAGCTTGTCGGTAGGGTAAAATCTCAGCCCCTCAAAGTTCTTGACAACTCCTTTCGCCAGAAACATGCATTGCTTTCAGATTACGTTCATTTTGCTTTGTTTTGTATGACCTTTGTACATAAAGCTAAAAATCCAGCTTCCAAAATAAAACAAAATGTTTTGCATATCTCCACTTGTTTTGATTCTTGTTTGCCGATAAATATAAAAGCAGTTTCCTGTATTAACCAATAAATAAATAAATAATAACCATTTTGTTACTGAGGTAAAAATATTGTCATGCTGCTGACAATTATATATTTTTGAGGCCTAGTAAAAGCTGTTGATGTCATTACTTCCCCTTGCTAAAGTTACAAAGGTTCCTGTTCACAAAAGGCATTAGCAGACATTGTGATTAGAATGATCTAAAATGATCTAACATACAAGAGGGTCTGTTCATACGCGGCATGTTCCAAGCGGTTTGGAATATTTCAGAATGCCTTTCCGCCTCCCCTTCGTTCCGGTGAACACAAGTTTGCTAGAGTGCAGGTGTGTCCCTGAGATGGTTGTCCTTGAAGGGAACGGTTTCTGTGCCAGAGTCCAGTAGAAGCATTTTTCCAATTTCCCAGAGGAAAAAGCAAATGGAATGGTAAATCGTTTGTAGGGCCAGATGAAAGCAATGCATTAATGCATGGATTTGTCCCCTTCCTTGTTCTCTTAGACGCCCACGTGTTTGTCTTTTGCTACAAACTGCCCACTGGAGCAGAAGAGTCAAAAGAGAACAAATAACATATTTCTAGAGGATCAAATGAGTTTTCCATTGGCTGACATTGATGGCATCCTCAGTCCTCAGAATCTCCCAAAGTGACACCTTTTTCTCTGGTCTTTGTAAAGATGGAAAGATTGAAGCTGCTACCTGAGAGAGCGGGAAAAGGGTAGTGTTGCCTTCTCTACACCATGGGCGAGCGTGATGAAAAGCACAGTGATTTGTGCAGCATATAATGATTTGTTTATAATACGGAAATAATTTCCCCTAAAGACTTTTAATGCATTCATCTATTTGTTAATTTCCAGCAATGACAATGTTGTTTTCCTAAAAGAAATTGGATTAAAGCAGCCAGAAAGCCTGGAATTTGAAGGGTTCTAGAAAACCTTTTTCCTTTTCATTTCGAGTAAGAACTATAGATCTATAACAGGGATTGGGAACCTATGGCTTGCGAGCCAGATATGGCTCTTTTGATGGCTGCATCTGGCTCACAGACAAATCTTTAATTAAAAAAATAATAACGTTAAAAATGTAAAACATTCTCATGTATTACAATCCATTCATTTCATTTCCTACTGCTCATGTTCATGGTTGCGGGTGGCTGGAGCCAATCACAGCTGTCCTCCAGGACAACACCAATTTTTTATTGGATAATGCGTAAAGTACACGGGTCATCGTATGGCTCTCACAGAATTACATTTTAAATATGTGGTGTTCATGGCTCTCTCAGCCAAAAAGTTTCCCAACCCCTGATCTATAATGTCCAAAAAAGCCTCAGAGAGAAACAGCTAGTTTAATTTGCCCCAGATTGGATTTCTTAGATGGTATAAGAAATCTTCTTTTCATCAATATCTTTGGATGTTTTAAGGCACCATAAAATGAAATAGAAGTTTATAATACACAATCAAAAAAGACAAACGATAGTATTCTAGCTCTGGATTGACTCTTTATATGAAGTTAAGACTCCCAGGTACACAATACGCATAAGCATGTTCAACCTTTCCCTAGCTCTGGCCCCTTCGTGTTCTTGCTGTGTGGTTTAGATCAGGCTGCCAATAATCCTGCCTAGCTACTTCCTCAGTGCTGAAAATCAAGCATAGTGTATGTTTCTTCAGCATGCTACCTAGCAAATAATTACATGTTAAGATGTCTAAGCAAAATGTGTCCACTGGCTTCTGGCACAGAGCTTATTCAAGGACAACCATCTTAGGGACCTGCACTCTAGGAAAGCTTTGGTTCACTGCAACAAAGGAGAAGCAGAAAGACACTGAAATATTCCAAACCACATGGAAAATGCTGTGTATGAACATATCCTCAGACCTTCTTGCATGTAGATCATTCTAATCATGTCTGTTAATGCTGTTTGGGACCAGGATCTTCATATAAAATCAAAGTGAGATCCAGAAACTATCTTTTCCACTCTCCTGTCTTCTTCAATGGACTCTTTGAGAGCTGACATGGTATTGGTATGAGGGTGAGGGGAGAAGACAATGAGGACTTCTCAGACCTCTTTAAGACCCAGAGACACGAACAACTGCTCGTGGCTATTTTTGTTCTTATCATCACCCCTCAACACTAATTATTTTGAGGTCTTCATTTATTTACTTATATAGCTAATAAATATGTACTGTAAATATGACTAGAACATACAGAAAAGTCAAAATATTTGACAACATGACCCCCCAAATCAGTTGATTATCCTTTATCTTACCAGCATAGACAGTCACTGTTATATGTTGGCATAATAAGAGAGTCTTAATCCAGCTGAGACAGAGCAGCTTATCAACACCAGAAACAAATTTCTCACAGTGCTGGAGGCTGTAAGTCTGAGAGTGGGAGGCCGGCATAGTTGGGGTCTAGTGAGGGCCCTCTTTCTGGTTGAAGATGGCCATTTTCTGATTATATCTTCACCTGACAGAATGAGCAAGGGAGCTGTCTAGAGTCCCTTCTTTATAAAGGCACTAATCCCATTCATGGGTGCTCCACCCTCATGACCTAATTACCTCTCAAAGGCCTCACCACCTAATACCATTACATTGGAGATTGAGTTTCAGTTATGAATTTCAGAGGGACACATTCAGTCCATAACAAAGAGTAATCAAATCTTTAAGTAGTTATGGAGTGGCTACAGATGCATACTCTAGAAAGTTCCAGGCACTCTGCAGATTCACCTCTCTACTTATATGCTCCCCGGGTTCACCTTTCCTTTCCTGACAGCCTGCTCCTAATGCCAGGAAACTCTGTCCTGCTTACTCAAGGAGGGTCACTCTCCCTGTCATTCCTGCTGTGACCCCACTGGCCCAGGAGCCTGCCTTTCATCAGGGCTGCGACCTGGAGATGAGAGAACCAGGCTCTTCCAGTGCAGTTAAGTGAATGGTCCTACTGTTGTTTTTACAAGTTCAAGATTTCCTTCTGTCCAGAGACTTGGTAACACAGAAGCCCACCTGATATAGGCAACTGGAATTGAAGAATTTGCTTTCTTCTTCAAATTCCTTCCTGTTAATTCTGGACAGTCAGGTACATACCAAGTGATATGCCAACCACTGTGTCCCACAGTAAGTTTGGCTCCGAGCAGATGGTGGTGCCAGACAGGAGGGATGAGTGGGTTGAACTAACCTGCTCTGGCTTTTGGGTTATTTTCAAATAGAGCTCATCTTCCCACCATAATGCTCACTCTATGCCAGGTAAGTGGGTCTGATTCTGAAACATCTGCCTCATGAGCCTCATTTGCTCTCTCCTTTCAACACACCTTCAGGTCTCACTTCCTACTCCTACAGGGGACTTTTTTTTTTTTCAGTTTGAATAACTTAACCAGGAGTTCCTCTCTAGCATGCAAAGGCAGGAAATCAAATTCGTTTAGGACAAGCTGAACTAGAGTCAGCACCACCCTACACTGCTAGTCTGGGCTCTGCGTTTTCCATCAAAGCCCACACGACAATGGACTTGCTTGTTTAAAATATGCTTCCTGGCCAGGCAGCCGAGCTTCCAGCATCGCTGACCTCTGAGCAAAGACAGGCACCTCTTTCCTCTGTGCTTCTGTCTCATCAGTTTCCTCTTCAGTCCCCAGAAAAATTTCCCTGGTCAAGGTGACCTTTCTTGATTTATCCATTCAGATCAGCAGTAGAAAAGGCAACACCTTGCGTTGCCCCATCTCATCATAAGCTTTTCCTTGGAGCAGTTCCCGTTACACTGGCAAAGTTACTATGCCAGGAAGGCAAGAGACTATGCCAGGAAGTCAGGGGCCTGGACTGAGCCATCTGTCGCTTTGGTGCCAGTGTCATTGCAGGGACAGCATGCTTTTCTCTCCTTCTAGCATTTAAAGCATGATGGTCACACTCTGTGTGAAAGTGTCATTCTAAGAAAAACGTATTGTGACCTAAAATTCTACCCATAGAACATGGTCTTGCTTTCGAAA
The DNA here is from genome assembly GCF_036850765.1 of Saccopteryx bilineata. Classification (NCBI taxonomy): domain Eukaryota; kingdom Metazoa; phylum Chordata; class Mammalia; order Chiroptera; family Emballonuridae; genus Saccopteryx; species Saccopteryx bilineata. The sequence goes on along the minus strand of NC_089491.1, from coordinate 294,077,927 downwards.
ATGTGGAATCTGTTTTTGTTGATGTCTCCAATAATGCGTGCATCACCAATACGTATATCTATTACCACACTAGATCTTGTTTGGGCCTGTTTGTACATCACTACCCTAAAAACAAACATCAAAACTGGTGGAATACTCAGGAAGTGTATATAGAACTCCAAAATGTGGCTTTTTCACGTGAATACACAGACAAGCCTGGATTTAGATATCAGCTCTGTCACTTGTTAGTTCCTGGACCTTGGGCAAGTTTCAGTTTCCATACTCACCTTTATAAGATGGGGATGAGGACAATAACCAAGTTCTCCTGTGTCCCAAACACTGCTAAGTGTTGTATACCCACCGTGTCACTGAGTCATCACAGCATGTGCAGTAGACAGTTCAGTGACCCATGTGACACAGTAAGGTGTGCGACTCCCAGAGGTGAAGGGTCCACAGAAAGCTGCTGTAAGGATGCAATGAGACCAAGTGCTTCCCATGCTGCCCAGCAGCGGTGACTACTGTCATCTTTGTCATCGTTATTGATCCCCTCTCAGAACTGGCCCATTCTTCAGTCCAAGGGGACCCTCCTTTCTTGAAACACACCCTGGCTTCTTATCATGCTGCTTTCCTCTCTCTCTCTCTCTCTCTCTCTCTCTCTCTCTCTCTCTCTCTCGCCGTTGCTCTACAAGTTTACCTTCTCTTTGAAACTTCCCCTAACTCATAGGAAGTGACTTGCTCAATGTCGGTAAAACAAAAAATATAGCCGGGATTCTCCAGCTTTATGATCTTAAACTAAAAGGCGCCTTCTCCTTAACTGAACATATGGAATACACCTAAACATGTAACTGACAAGGTCTGTGATTCTTTTTTTTTTTCTTTTTCATTTTTCCGAAGCTGGAAACGGGAGGCAGTCAGACAGACTCCCACATATGCCCGACCAGGATCCACCCGGCATGCCCCACAGGGCAATGCTCTGCCCCTCTGGGGCATCGCTCTGTTGCATCCAGAGCCATTCTAGCACCTGAGGCAGAGGCCACAGAGCCATCCTCAGTGCCCGGGCCATCTTTGCTCCAATGGAGCCTTGGCTGCGGGAGGGGAAGAGAGAGACAGAGAGGAAGGAGAGGGGGAGGGGTGGAGAAGCAGATGGGCGCTTCTCCTGTGTGCCCTGGCCAGGAATCGAACCCGGGACTCCTGCACGCCAGGCCGACACTCTACCGCTGAGCCAACCGGCCAGGGCCGGTCTGTGATTCTTGATTTCTGATCCCTTGAGCTGTCTTCACTTAGGCAAAGTTGGCAGTACCCTGGAGTTTTCATTGTTTATTTTTCTGATTATTCAAATACACAAAATCCAAGCCTTGCAGAAGTAACTTTGAAAAGAAATATCCTCCCACCAAAAACCTACCTTTAACAGATGACCACTGATAATAAGATATAACATCCTATCTTTCCATCTTTTTCTCCATCTATGCTATCATTGCTATTATTTATTTTTTGTACATACAGGTATTAATGCACTTTAGTCTTTTTAATGACTGTTTAGTGTTTTATTGTGTAAATACACCTAATAATACATGTAATTCTCATGATTTACCTCTTAGGAAGTGAAGCTTCTTTGGAGACACACACACATTCATTCACTCACCACTCACTCACAGATAGAGGTCCCCCTTAAGACTACTTCTGCTGCCAAGAAATTCTATCATTATTTATTTGTTATTGAAATACCTTATTTCTTGACATGCTCTGTTCCAAAGCAGGCGCCCTGAGACAACAACTCATCAAGTGAGTAGTAGTTAGGCTTGGTGCCTGGGTAGACTGAGACAAGGGGAACAGAAAAGGAAGATGCAGTGGGCAGAAGAGAAATCTTCGCCAGGATAGTTGTTTCCTGCATGTCTATTTTCGCGTTTCAGTTCAGCATCTCTGAAACTCCAGGTGGCACTTTTTTCAATCATCTTTATGCATCGCTCAGAAGTTAATGCCACCCCCATGCTGCTTTCAGTGTTGCAGTGAGCTGGCAATCCTAGTGAATACATATTGTCTTTTTAAAATAAAAACAAAATGCAACTTATACACCTAAAACATAGTCTGAGAGTCCACAGTTCAGAAGGAAACTATAGAACAGAGGTCCCCAAACTACGGCCCGCAGGCCGCATGCGGCCCCCTGAGGCCATTTATCCGGCCCCCACCGCACTTCCAGAAGGGGCACCTCTTTCATTGGTGGTCAGTTAGAGGAGCATAGTTCCCATTCAAATACTGGTCAGTTTGTTGATTTAAATTTACTTGTTCTTTATTTTAAATATTGTATTTGTTCCCTTTTTTTTTTTTTTACTTTAAAATAAGATATGTGCAGTGTGCATAGGAATTTGTTCATAGTTTTTTTTATAGTCCAGCCCTCCAATGGTCTGAGGGACAGTGAACTGGCCCCCTGTGTAAAAAGTTTGGGGACCCCTGCTATAGAAGGTACACAGGAAATAAAGCCATTGCCATGACTTCCAGAGTACTATTCTCTACGGAAATGAGCTGCTTGGCCTGAGCTCTTTAAAAGCCCAGCTCTACCCCCTAATACAGTGGTACCTTGAGATACGAACAGACTAACATACAAGTTTTTTTTTTAAGATATTAGCTGTGACTCAGTTTGTATTTTTGTTCGAGATCTGAGGGAAATTCCGAAATACGGGTCATAATTTGGGAAGCTGCTGCTAGTTGGCGCGTTGGCGCTCAGGTCCGGTATCAGCAGTCTGATGTACGAGTTAACTGACTTACGAGCTCAGTTACAGAATGAATTAAATTCTTATCTCAAGGTACCACTGTACTGAAAACACTTATTTGTAAAGGTATAAGTAAGTGTGTTCATGGCAGCACTATTCACACTAGCTAAGACATGGAAACAACCTAGGTGTCCTTCAAATGATGATTGATAAAGATGTTGTACATTTATGTAATGAAATACTACTCAGCCATAAAAAAGATGGATTATTGCCATTTGTGATAAAATGAATGGATCTTGAGAGTATCATGCTAAGTGAAGTAAGTCAAATGGAAAAGGATGAGAACCATATGATTCCACTCATAAGTGGGATATAAGACAAAAAGCAACAAATGAACAAATAAAACTAATAAATGAACACATAGACACAGACAACAGTATGTTGGTTGCCAGAGGAGAAAGGGAGTGGAAAGAGGAAGAAGAGGGTAAAAGGGGTCAAATATATGGTAACAAAAGGAGACTAAACTTTGGGTTGTGAGCACACCGTAGAGTATACAGATGACATATTAGAAAATTGTACATTTGATCAAAACTGCAATGAGATACCACCTCACACCTGTTAGATTAGCTATTATTAACAAGACAGGTAATAGCAAATGTTGGAGAGGCTGTGGAGAAAAAGGAACCCTCATACACTGTTGGTGGGAATGTAAAGTAGTACAGCCATTATGGAAGAAAGTATGGTGGTTCCTCAAAAAACTGCAAATAGAACTACCTTATGACCCAGCAATCCCTCTACTGGGTATATCCCCCCAAAACTCAGAAACATTGATACGTAAAGACACATGCAGCCCCATGTTCATTGCAGCATGGTTCACAGTGGCCAGGACATGGAAACAACCAAAAAGCCCATCAATAGATGACTGGATAAAGAAGATGTGGCACATATACACTATGGAATACTACTTAGCCATAAGAAATGATGACATCAGATCATTTACAGCAAAATGGTGGGATCTTGATAACATTATATGAAGTGAAATAAGAAAAACAGGAACTGCATTATTCCATACATAGGTGGGACATAAAAGTGAAACTAAGAGACATTGATAAGAGTGTGGTGGTTACGGGAAGAGGGGGGAAAGGGAGAGGGAAAGGGGGAGGGGGAGGGGCACAAAGAAAACTAGATAGAAGGTGACAGAGGACAATCTGACTTTGGGTGATGGGTATGCAACAAATTGAAAGACAAGATAATCTGGACTTGTTATCTTTGAATATATGTATCCTGATTTATTGATGTTATCCCATTAAAAAAATTAAATTAAAAAAAAAAGAAAATTGTACATTTGAACCTTATATCATTTTATTAACCAATGTCACCCCCAATAAATTTACTTTTATGAATGAATAAATAATAACCCAGCTCTATTATTCTATTCCCCTTGTCTCAGCAAGATGGGCAAATGTAGAACTGTTTCTGTGCAAAAGATAAAGGACACATCAAAGCCAGAGTGCCCAAAATTTCCAGACTTAAGAATCACCTAGGTCCTAGGATGCTTTTTAAATTAGATGTCTAGCTCCCCAAGATTGAATTAGAGTGAAGAAATCTGCATTTAATAGGTTGCTCAGGAGATAATGATGTAGATAATTTGTGGATCACATCTTGAGAATCACTAACTGGTCTGTGCTCAAAAGGGAATAATATTAATACTCTTAATTAAAAACATGTATTACCCTGACCAGATAGCTCAGTTGGTTACAGCTTTGTACTGATGAACAGAGGTTGCAGGTTCGATCCCCAGTCAGGGCACATACAGGAACAGTTTGATGTTCCTGTCTCATTCTTCCCCCTCCCCATCTCTCTCTTAAATCAATAAATAAAAAAGTTTTTTAAAGTATGGGTTAGCCTGACTAGGCAGTGGCGCAGTGGATAGAGCATTGGACTGGGATGCGGAGGACCCAGGTTTGAGACCCCAAGGTCGCCAGCTTGAGCGTGGGCTCATCTGGCTTGAGCAAAAGAAGCTCACCAGCTTGGACCCAAGGTCGCTGGCTCGAGCAAGGGGTCACTTGGCCTGCTGAAGGCCCGCAGTCAAGGCCACATATGATAAAGCAATCAATGAACAACTAAGGTGTCACAACAAAAAACTGATAATTGATGCTTCTCATCTCTCTCTGTTCCTGTCTGTTAGTCCCTGTCTATCCCGCTCTCTGACTCTCTCTCTCTGTCCCTGTAAAAATAAAATAAAATAAAATAAAATAAAATAAAATAAAATAAAATAAAATAAAATAAAATAAAATAAAATAAAATAAAATAAAATAAAATAAAATAAAAGTATGGGTTAATTTTTTATTCTGACCATGATAGAGTTACTATAATGAAACTTCCCTTCCCCATGTAATCACCTGAAAAATGACAAAATAGCTGAAACAACTTCTAATCCATACAATGGGCAATGCAGAACAGACAATGCAGGACCACACTGACTTGAGCAGGAAGAAGCAAGGAGCCCTGTGATCGCAATCCTTTCAGCCTGGAGGCAGCTTCTGGATCACAGGGCAAAGAGGGGCACCTTCCACGGAAAAGAACTGCTTCAGTGAGAACAGAGAAGAGATTGAAGTGACTGCATTTGTAGAGCAGATACTCAAAAGGACAGCATCATCAGGCAAAATGCTCCTCCCATGGGTTGAACTTTCCCTTGACATCTATTGCTGGACACAGTCATGGAGGAGTAGGGTAGCATTCAAAAAAATAAGGGGGACTACTGTTCATATAGTCATTAATCCATTCATATGAAATTCTGGGGAAAAAATTGGTCTATAGAAAGTAAGTTGATGGCCACCTGGAATCAGGGTGGGAGACAATGACTGCAAGGGGGCAGGAGGGAACTATCTGGAGTGAAAAAAGTGCTGCTTGTCTTGACTGGGATGGTGGTTAGGTGAGTGGTAATACATTTGTCAAAACTCATCTAATGGTATACTTAAACTGGATACATTTTATTGCATGTAGATTATACCTTTAATGTTATGTGTTGACTATTGTTTTCTCATCATTCTGGGCTTATCTTGACTTTGTTGTCCAAAACTAGACAAATCTGGTATTGTTTTATAACTTTTTCTGCAAAGATACATGCTGATTATTTTGTATAATAGCAACACTTGAAATGTCTAATGATAGGCTTTTCTCTTAATTCTTTTCACTGTTTCTAGATACTTTTCCACAATCAAATTTGCACACAGCACTTATCTCTCTAACTGATCACCAGTAGCTCTTACTCTTAGACTGTTCTTAGGATTGACCTTCTCTCCCCACATCTGTCAGAGGCATTAGTATGCTTATTGCCCTTGCTAATGAGGCAGCATGTTCAAAAGACGTGCACATTTCTTTTGAGAGAGAAGCTGGATGCGTTTTTTGCTAGGCTTCTGAATATTTAGAGTCTGTTTTTTGTGTGTCAGTCTCCCACATGACTTTAACTGAGATAGCCTTAAATTTCTCCATTTACTCAGGAAGAATGAACAGCTTGGATACATTTAGATTCCCGTCTGAGAACGTGGTGTGTCTCTCTTCTCAAGCTTTCTTTTAAGTGACTCAGAAAATTTTTATTAGCTTTCTTAAGTATTTTTTTAAGTAATTCTAAGCATTTCTCTTATTGCCTTTGTACATGGGCTTTTTTTCCTATTATACCTTGGTTTTTGCTGATATTCAGGGAACTATTGTTTTTATGCTGGTATATTTAATTTGTAATTATTGATTTTGTTTTGTATATCCTAGTTTTCAGACATATTATCTGCAAATAATTTAATTTCCCTTTCAAATATTTATACCTTTTGTGAATATTTTAACTTTATTTATATTTATGACATATTTAAATTTTGATTTATACTTAAAATAAGTCTGACTTATTTTATTTGCTTTATAATGTAGCTAAAGTTTCTAAAGTAATATTAAATAAAAGTGATAATTTCTCTGTCTTGTCTCTGGCTATAATGACAATCAATGCCTAAAACATTTACCATTCAATGTTGGCTATTGGTTTGGAGAATATTTTCCTTACCAAAACAACTTAATGGTTTACAAAGCTCTTTTATCAGGAATTGATGTTTTGGAAATATTATCATCACTGAGACAGAAAACATCACCTTCATACTTGCATCGCCCCAGGGCTTCCCCTGACACTGAAAAGAAATCCTCAAATTCCTTACCATACTCTATTAAGACCTAAACTGTTCTTGTTCTTGACAAGCCTTCCAACCTGGTCCTTTTCTCTGACTCTGACTCATTAACTCAAGCCTTATTGTTGTTCTTCCATTCATAGACCATGACAAGTTTGTTTTTCCCTTAGAGCCTTGCCCTCTACTATTCTCACTGCCTAAAGCAAGTTACCTCCAAATTTATTTTATACTTGAATTTTTCTTTTCAAATTGCTATGTATGACCAAGTGTCAGTTGTTTTATTAAGAAATACTCAAGCCAAATATGTCTTTAATAATTGACATGAAAGCCAACCTCATAAAAGAGTTGAAGTTAATATTGCTTAAATAATCTGTAAGCAATGCTTAGAGATGCGTGGGGCATGTGACAACAGGAAAAATACCTCCTGACATGTGGTGAGCACCCAGAGGACAAATGGGTAGTAGCAAGTCGTCAGGAAAGATCCAGGGCCGTAGTGGCTGATTATAACAGTAGCATAGGCTTAGCTGTGGCTAAAAATATGCACCATGCTGCATCAGATGAGTACTTAAATGGATGTCTAAAAATGTAAAACACTGACCTTAATTCATGTTCAACAAGAGGTTTCATTCTAAGTACTTTACTTGGGATCGTTTTAGCTCCCTGTTCTGCAACATACTTCATGACGTTGAATTTTGATTTGCATTGGCTTCTAAAAACCCAGAGATTTGTTCTAAACTACTCTAACTGTGAGGTGTTAGAAGTTGCAAAGAAACTCTTATGTTCATAATTAGTCCTATTATGTTCCAGAGTCATTGTGTGAGATGATGATTTAGATTAATATTTGCTTCCTGTTTCAATTTACCCATTGAGACTTTCTTTCAGATGACAATAAAAAATGAAAATAAATAGAAAACTTTCACATCTCTTGGGCGTTTCCTATATCTCATATTTTATAAACTGTCACTCAGTAAAAAGATTCTAGAGGAGATTGAGGATGCTTGTTATAATTTCAAAGAGTTTAAAATGACAAAATAAGTAAAAATAACCACTGGATTGCCTTGATAGACAGTCGAGATTTAAAAAATATGTAGCTAGTTTGGTTGCACAGTGGTTAATAAATATCAATATTTAAGAATATACTAACACTTTTTATTCAGCTAGTTCATAAACATAGTTGACAGTGGTATATCTTTTACTAAACAAATGAAGGACCATTGCAGGGTTATCCTGGAAGACAATAAAGTGTTAGTGATCTGTGTAAGAGCTGGCATGATTTACACCTTGGCTAAATTAAAATACAACAGCTTTTTCAACTCTCTTTAAGGTCAGATTTTCAGGGTTAGAGCCCTGTTGTATAACTAGGACTTCCCAACAGGGTCGAGCAGTTTATTCAAAACATAATGCAGAAGGCATGCGGAAAAACTGGAAAACTGTTCACTAGGAAAGGGCTGGAACAGGAGACATGCCCGCTTCTTAGTGGGGAGGCATGCTTCCATATGGCCTTGGCAACCTCCAATCACAATTCAGGCAAAAATTGACCCCTTAGGGGTCCGTTTGGAAGCTGTAGCATTGACCTTCTGGCAAAGGATAGCAATGGGGAAGCTGAAACGGAAGCGAAAAGGGAAACTTAGTTTTGTGAACCTGGCTTGGGACAAGGCTCCAACTTAGGTCTTGGATGCAGGAACACAGAATAAAATTGAAGTATTGCATAGGCCTGGGGATTCGGGCAGTCGGAAGGGAGACTGGCTGTCAGCGGCAAGGTAGAGAGATAACAAAGGTGTCCATGGCGCTCTCTGGGTCGGCCTCCCTTTGCGGCAGCTACTTCACGGGTAAGATTCAGTAAACAGCATTTATTTATTCGGTATCTAAACTCATTTCTGAGTCTATTGAGTAAGTAATAATAGGTACTATGGGATAAATAAAAGGAACACAGAACACTTGGGTTTAAACTCTGGGTCTGCTATCTACTATGGCAAGAACTGCTGGCTACTCAGCAAAAGCCTGTCTCTTCTCTTTCCTGGACACCCAGCGAGTGGCATTTCCCAGTTCTCCTTCTGGTCCATCCTGTCACACATCACTGAGCTCTAGCTAACAGAATGACAAGGGAAGTGATGTTGATGTGATTTTTAATGGAACAAAGATGCTTAGGAGTTTCTCAAAGGGCAATTAGGTATTTGCCACATGGTTGATTATAAGACATGCACTGTGTAGATATCCAAAAAAGGAAAAGAAAACAACTTTCACAGGTCTCCTGAATCCTATGTTCCGATTTAAGAACAGACTGAGTATATGTGGCTAACACTTCTTCTCACCATTAAGGACTAGAAAAGAGGTACTTTCAAAAGATGTGTGAATCCCTAACACTTAGAAGAAAACAAAAGGGTTCTTTTAGATCTATTTGTAATTTATCAAAAGCATTTCTTGTTTGACAGATTGGATAGAATTAAAGAAGGACTAGTATTTTAAATCCTTCTAGGGAAGGGCCAACTTCGAGAGCTTTCTGGTGATTAACTTGAGTATTTGGTAGAAGCAGCCAGGCAATTCGACTTTCCATCATTATGTCTATCATGGACGAAGGAGCAAGCCACAGAGGTGTCTTCTCCAAGTAGGACCAAGATATAGACAGAGGCTCAGAGAAGCAGGATAGGTGAGAGCATCTGGCAACATCTGCCAAGTCCAAAAGACCACATACTCCAGTGCTTAGTCTGTCTCATTGAAGCCACAGCAGTTAAAGTAAGCAGTTAAAGTAAAGGCCAACGACACAACTATAAAGAAAAAACTTAGGAAAATTATTACAAACCAAGTTAACGTGTATTTGAGGAAAATTAAAAATAAATTTCATTAACTTATAAAAGGTATTCACAAACTACCAAGAGTAAACATCAGACTTAATGTTTGATGAAAATCAGAAACAATGTGAAAAAACTTTTCTTTCTTCTCCCTTCTTAATTAAAACACTGTAATGGGATGTTTTGCCAGAGCATTAAGAACAAATAAAAAGTATTTTTTACACAGAATGATAGAAATGATAATCTGAATGAGTGAAAAAATTTATTATAGTTCTTCAAAAATGAATCTTAAATTTAATATAATCCAAATCAAAATTCCTGCAGGATTTTTGAAGGAATTTGATAGGTTGATGCAAAAATCAATGTAGAAAGTAGAAGGCCTTACCCATAAGAATATCAAAGACATTTTTGAAAGAGAATAAAGAGGATTTATGAAGACATAGCTAAATATATTAACAACACAAGGAAATTAAACCTGGCTGATACTAAAAGAAGAAAAATGTTGGTGTTTCAAACAACTGAGAAAATGCTACATAATGAGTAAGTGGGTTGGAGCATCTGAGTATTAACTTTAATAAGTTATAAAGATAAGACCCTACATTATAGAAATCACAAAACAAGTTTATTAAAAATTTTAAATTTATTAAATGTTAATTAAATACTTATATTAATTAAAATATAAATATAAAGAAATTCTTTTTTTAATTTAATTTATTTTTTACAGAGACAGAGAGTGAGTCAGAGAGAGGGATAGACAGGGACAGACAGACAGACAGAAACAGAGAGAGATGAGAAGCATCAATCATTAGTTTTTCATTGCGCGTTGCAACACCTTAGTTATTCATTGATTGCTTTCTCATATGTGCCTCTACTGCGGGCCTTCAGCAGTAGCCCCTTGCTGGAGCCAGCGACCTTGGGTTCAAGCTGGTGAGTTTTGCTCAAACCAGATGAGCCCGCGCTCAAGCTGGCAACCTCGGGGTCTCGAACCTGGGTCCTCTGCATCCCAGTTTGACGCTCTATCCACTGCGCCACTGCCTGGTCAGGCTAAAGAAATTCTTTAAGATAATTATAAAAGTACATCTATATTTCTGGAATAAGGGAGGTCATCTAAAATAAGATATGAAAGAAAATATTAAAGAATAAATTTGCCATCAAAATTAAAACCTTTTCTAGACTAAAAGATGCCATAAATTAACTTTTAAATCAAACAATGGAAATACATTTCCATTTTATATAACAAGCAAAGTTAGTATTCAACATATTTCATAAATTTATATTTCAAAGGTCCACAATAATCAAAAAAGAATGTAAATAGGCAATTCCAAAAGAGGAAACTCAAATATACTGCTCATAAATTAGGGGATATTTTATCGCTTCATATTCATTTTGAAATACCCCCTGATTTCTGTGAGCAGTAGAGCTAGTGAACATGAGAAGACCTGCAGCCTCGCTGGTCAGGAAGGAAGTGAAAATTAAATAAGAATACAATTTTTAAAAATAATCCAATTAGGGAAAAATGTGATAAGATCCAGTGCTTCTGAACCTAAATGGGGAAAAATAGTTCTTCATAATTTCTGGCAGTAAATTGGTGCAATTACTTTGGAAAGCAATTTTGTGACGTTTGTTAGATTTTTGGATTCATATAATTCTGTCTTGTCACTTCCGGTCCTAGAGATCTCTAAAGTACCACTCCAAAAAGTATGCAAAGAAGCATGTGGGAGGTACTTCAATATCAATTAAAATTTCTATTTGAAGCCTGACCAGGTAGTGGTGCAGTGGATAGAGCATTGGGCTGGGATGTGGAGGACCCAGGTTCAAAACCCGAGGTCGCCAGCTTGAGCACGGGCTCACCAGCTTGAGTGTGGGGTTGTTGGCTTGAGCCTGGGATCATAGACATGACCCCCATGGTTACTGGCTTAAGGCCAAATGTTGCTGGCTTGAAGCCCAAGGTCACTGGCTTGAGCCCAAGGTCACTGACTTAAGCAATGGGTCTCTCACTCTGCTGTGGTCCCCAGGTCAAGGCACATATGAGAAAGCAATCAATGAGCAACTAAGGAGCCACAACGAAGAATTGATGTTTCTCGTCTCTCTCCCTTCCTGTTTGTCTCTATCTGTCCCTTTCTCTGCCTCTCTATCACACACAACATAATTCTTATTTAAAAAAAATAAACATATACATCAACAGAAGAATGGTAATTATAATATTTATTTTATAAACTACTAGAGTATTGTGGAATAGTTATTTGAACACAAAAATGTACAGTATATTATTATGCTTTTAAAAATTAATCCTATAGGCCCTGGCCGATTGGCTCAGCGGTAGAGCGTCGGCCTGGCGTGTGGGGGACCCTGGTTCGATTCCCGGCCAGGGCACATAGGAGAAGCGCCCATTTGCTTCTCCACCCCCTCTCCTTCCTCTCTGTCTCTCTCTTCCCCTCCCGCAGCCAAGGCTCCAGTGGAGCAAAGATGGCCCGGGTGCTGGGGATGGCTCCTTGGCCTCTGCCCCAGGCGCTAGAGTGGCTCTGGTCGTGGCAGAGCAACGCCCCGGAGGGGCAGAGCATCGCCCCCTGGTGGGCAGAGCGTCACCCCTGGTGGGCGTGCCAGGTGGATCCCGGTCGGGCGCATGCGGGAGTCTGACTGTCTCTCCCCGTTTCCAGCTTCAGAAAAATACAGAAAAAAAAAAAATTAATCCTATATACTATTTTTGTAAAGAGATATTTGTTAACAAAAATATGCAGAAAGGTTTCACAGTATACATAGTGCTCATTGATAATAATGGTTATCTGGAATTTAAATGTCATGGTGAAGTGAAATTTGGTTTTATCATAATATTTTCACATTTTACAAGAAGACTAAACTTACATATTCATAATTAGTTGTGTAATAAAATAAAACAAAAAGATATTGGCATTTTAGACTCAGCTGGAATGGGTTTCAGAAGGTTTCTGTGTCTAGCAGTTTAGCTCGTGTGGCAGACAGAATCATGGTCCCCCAAAGATGTCCATGTCTTTTTTTTTTTTTTATATTTTATTTATTAATTTTTAGAGAGAGAGGAGAGAGAGAGAGAGAAGGGGAGGGAGGAGCAGGAAGCATCAACTCCCATATGTGCCTTGACCAGGCAAGCCCAAGGTTTCGAACCGGCAACCTCAGTGTTCCAGGTCGACGCTTTATCCCACTGCGCCACCACAGGTCAGGCAGATGTCCATGTCTTAATCCTTGAAACACACAGGTGTATTACTTTACATTAAAAGTATGTTCATTTAAGGATTTTGAGATGTGGAGATTATCCTGGGTTATCTGGGGAGGTCCAATATAGTCATAAGGGTACTTACTGACAAGAGAGGTCAGGAGGGGCAGTTAGGAAAGGCGATGTGACAATGGAAGAAGGGAGAGAGACTGAAAGATGCTACATTGGCTGCTGGCTTTGAAGACGGAGGAAGGGACCACAAGCCAATGGGTACAAGCAGCCTCTAGCTGCTGGAAAAAGTAAGGAACCAGAGTCTCCTCTGGACTTACAGCCCTGCTGATCCATTTTGAACATCTGATCTCTGGAATTAAAATAAATTTGTACTTTTTAAACCTATAAATTTGTGGTGATTTGTTACAACAACAATAGGAAATCAATACAACTAGTTTTAATAATATACTGCTCACAAAATTTAGGGAATATTTCAAAATGAATATGAAGTGATTAAAAAAAGCATTTTTTTTTTATTAAACAAGAACATCAGAAAAGCAAATGACAAGTCAAAGAAAGTTGTTCAATTATGCAAATGAGATGCAAAAGCAACCTTTATTTCATCAGTGAAAATGCACTGTACAAAAGGCTGAAAGTACTAGAGTATCTGCATGTTCCCTGATCCCCTAATTTTTGTGAGCAGTGTCATTTATGAGTCAGTAGATAAACAGACACGAAAAATTAAAAGTTTAGCCTGACCAGGTGGTGGCGCAGAGGATAGAGCATCAAACTGAGATGAGAAGGACCCAGGTTCGAGACCCCGAGGTCTCCAGCTTGAGCGCAGGCTCATCTGGCTTGAGCAAAGCTCACCAGCTTGGACCCAAGGTCGCTAGCTCAAGCAAGGGGTTACTCAGTCTGCTGTAGCCCCACGGTCAAGGCACATATAAGAAAGCAATCAATGAATAACTAAGGTGTCTCAACGTGCAACAAAAAACTAATGATTGATGCTTCTCATCTCTCTCCGTTTCTGTCTGTCTGTCCCTTCTGCCCCGCTCTCTGACTCTTTCTTTCTCTCTGAAAAAAAATAAAATTAAGAGTTTACCTTATTAATTAAATAATTTCCACTCCATCTCACACAAAAAGGTGTTAATTTAATAAAAGTTTCTATATACAGAGATAGTACAGCAAAACAGAGGGTAAGAGAGTAAACCGAAATTATCGACACCAGCGACTATTTCCATTAAAAATTTTTTTATATCACATTTTTATTTCCATCAGAGAAAGTTTCCAGCAATATTATCTTTCTTCTGGTCAAGCTGCTGTGATATCTTTTTAGTACTATCTCAGTTCCAACAAATAAATATCTTCCTTGCCACCTTATTTATCTTTTGATTGTATTGATTTTTCCTGAGACTTAGAGCAAACATTTTACAACTCTGCCGAAGGAGAGCATTTCAGCCTTCCAGAGAGGCTGTGGACATGGAGGGCTAAGAGCGCATCTACAGGGCAAGGGAAGAGCTGTCCTGAGCAATCTTTGAAGCTCACTCTGAACTGCTTTATCTTCTTAAAAAACAACAGAAAAAAAATAAAGTATAACTTTCAAAAACGACTTTATTCTTTAGAGCAGTTTCAAGTTTATAGTAAAATTGATAGGAAGTTACAGAGATTTCCCATGTCTCGTCTGCATGCCCCATGCAGGTGCAACCTACCTCACTCTCAGCAGAGTGACACATTCGTTATGAACGATGAACCCACCTGATACGTCATAACACCCAAAGTCCATCGTTTACGTCAGGGTTCACTCTTACTGTTGTGCTCTCTACGGGTTTGGACAAATGAATAATGACATATACCCATCATTATATCGTACTTACAGCATCTTCACTGCCGCCCTCAAATCCTCTGTCTGCTGTTCATCTCTCCCTCCCCAATAGACTCGGGCAAACATGGATCTTTTTACTGTCTCCACAATTTTGCCAACTATTCTTAAAAACAAAAAAGATTCATGAAGAGTACCTTTAAGATACTGTTTGACTTTAGCTTCTGTTATAATCAGACTGATGAACCAGAGTCACCAGTTGCATTCTTTTCCCCTGACAGTATTTTTCCATATTGCTGTCTCCTAGTTTATTTTCCATCATCAAAAAGCACTTAAAATACCAATGACCCACTCCAGAACAAGTTCATGGATGAAAGCTCCTGGTGAGCTACTAATGGGACAAGTTTATAGGCCTGCTTTTTTTCTTCTTAATTTAAACAGTACCTCCAAATTCAAGAGTTTCAGAAAGACTACTTTGAATTAGAACACTTTGGAAAGTCTGAAGCGAGAGATGCTATTTTTGTGAGAGGAGTGGGATGAGGAGAGAAGAGGTTTAAGAGAAACGTTTCCATTGGTGGGATTAGTCTATTATCGTGAAATTGAAACATAAGACAAATTGTCCTCGTTTCCATTTCTGCTATTCATGTCATCTTTTCAATTTAGAGTCTCTCAGGCAGAAACAGCACTGAGCGTATAGAGCAAGAGGGGAGGTAATGGGAAGGCAGAGTAGTGGTCTGTAGAAACCAAGCCTGGAGGAAGGAATACTACCTTTACACATTTTAAACAGGTCATATTAATCTTTATTTTCAAGACTGTTCAATCTAATCATTGTGTTGCACTCCTTCAGATAGATAGGGTCACATCCTTTCTTAACAGTTGCAGCATAAGCAGAAATGGAGAGTGCTTAGGTCAGGAAGACAAGAGCATTGGATTTTGAATTCTATCTCTGCCGAGTCCTAGCTAATGACCTTGTATATAGTCTTTGAGCCTCTGTTTTCTCACCTGTTAAATGGGAACAGGAATTCCTCCTTTGCTGGCTGTCATGAGTCTTACGTGAGATATAAGCCACCTCACACTGTGTCGGGCACATACTAAGGTCTCATTAGATGACAGTTGTTACTATGAAGTTTGTATTTTTTAAGTCACTATGATGATCAGAAAAAAAATACACTAATAAAATCCATTCACGCAGTCTAAGCTAATTCACGCTTGCTTAAAACTGTGTGGTCCTCGACTGAATACACTCCATGATACCTACTTAATTATGTTAATTAGTCAAAAAGTAATTTAATCCATAAGGCTAGCTGGGTCCATTTATTAATGAGATTTGCTGGAACAAACAGCTATTTTGGATTAGATGGTAAATCTGAAAAACATATATATTATTTTAAATCACATTTCTCCAGTAATGGGATGCCAAAACTAAATTTCTGTCAAGACTACAGAGTGAGAATCTACCATTAAAATTGTATTACCTAAGCTACTCTCTGTTCACTGGGATATTTATCTACAAAGGAGAGAATGAACCAGCGGAGGCAGTGTGGTCACAGGCTGCAGACTAAGGTATGGATCTGTGAATAATTAACCTCTTTCATTCCTCATTCATTTAATCAGTATTTTTTGAGCACCTGCTACTTGTCTAGTGTAGTTCTAGCAGCTGGGAATAGAGCAAAAAATTACACAATGTTGTTTCCTTAAGCACACAAGAAACAGGTTATATGCAAATAAGGCAATAAACATAAGTCATATTCTAAGATGTCCTATTGTCAAAAGCATGCGAGACAGGGTTGATACAGAGTGCCAGCTTGGGAGAAGGGGTGGCGGAGTCAGGAAAAGCCATTCTGAAAAGATGGTAATTGAGCAGAGCTCTGAAGCTGCGTGACAGGCAGGTGTCTAGGGATAGAGTGTTTTTGGCTAGGATTCTTAGGCTAAACACAAACATTACATTTAATGGTTTAATGACAGTGACTCAGCTTTCACTAAAAATCATCCAGAAAAAGTAAAACGGCATTCTGAATTTATATAATTCATGACCTTAAAAAATATTGCTAACTTTATAATTCAATGACAGAAACAAAGAACCAAGAATGGAATCTTAAGAATGTGTCTGATTTTCCAGCACTTTACAGTAAAACCGACGCTTTGGAGAGGGTAACACATCAGCTGCAGAGCGATGCCCAATGTGCTTGCTGCTTTGTTATGGATGGAGGGAGGCGATTCCAAACTGGGAAACAGGAACACGCTTTACTGTGCTGACTGGATAGATGATAAAGCAAATGGGAACAGGACACTTGGTGCCAGCCTTGAGAGACGGCGTTGTTCCATTGGATAAAAATCATCAGGCCAAACAAAATGCAAAAATTACAAGAGTTTCAAAACTTTAGACACATGGCCCTGGCTGGTTGGCTGAGTAGATAGTGTCACTCTTGTTCAATCCTCAGTCAGGACACCCATGAGAAGCTTTTCTTCCCCTTCCTCTCCCTCTCCTCTCTCTCTTTCTCTATTGCAGCCAGTGGCTTAATTGGCCTCAGGCGCTGAGGATAGCTCAGTGGATTCTAGCATCAGACCCAGACAGGGGTTTCCGGGTGGATTCCGGTCGAGGTGCATGAGAGAGTCTGTCTCTCTATCTCCCTTCCTCTCAATTAAAAATAACAACAACAACAACATTAGACAAGAGCCATAATCATTCATCAAAAACTGGATCTAACACATATTCAAATAGGAAAAGCCATGGCTACACAAATAGCAGCATCTTCTAAAAAAGAAAATGCCATAATACAAAAACCTCCTTTGTCCAAGCAAATATACCAGTTTATCCCATTTCATATGTATTGCTCACACAGATGATAGACATTTGATTCTCAATGCTAACCCTATAAGACACTACATGACATGAAACATTATGTTTAAGGTAGCAAGAACAATTTAGCCTTAATCACCATGCAGTTCTGTGATGATGAGACTTGTTTTGAGTCATCAAAACCCTGTCTTAATATTCTTTGCCATTATTTGACTTTGAAGACCTGTCAGTTTAGCCTCAGGCTTAGATCTCCTAATTTCATGAGTTGTATTTGCAAAAGAGTGCTGGTGGTTTCCAGTCCGTCTGACACATGCTGATCAGGTAACGCCACCTTGGGTGATCTTCCAGTGCAAAATTTAATGACACAATTGTGAAATTTGCACATATCCTTACTAGAGAAGCCTTGACTTTCTGTATTTTCTTTCCAGGAGTAATGAAATGTTTTGCTTCTTTGTCTTCAGTTTCTTCCTCTTCAGTACCATAGACTCATGGGTTTCTTGGGAAGGTTGTCTGGGTTTATTCAGAACAGAGGACTACTGTCAGTTCTATGCTGATTGCTGTGGGTTACGTTGTTGAAAGTGATGTTATATTGTGTAAGGCAAAACTTCTGAAGCAATTTATACATGAGAAGTCATATGTTAAATTTTGAAATTAGTACCCACAATAAGCCACAGGCCCTGTGCTCAGTAACAAACAAAGAGCAAGAAGAAAAAATGTTCCTTATTTTAGGTTGAGTATGTGGCTTTAAACGGTTTAATAGATTCTAGCTTGTTGGCAACATTGAAAATGTAAATTAAGAAAATCTTATTTTAAAATACCAGTCCATAGCCATATTACAGGTTAGAATAGAATAAGGATGGCAAATTGAAGATGAAGAATAAGACCAATAGAATTAGGACCCTAGCTAACACCTGGTGAAATGTCAATTACCGATTTCAGACTGTACTCCTCTCCCAGATTTCACAGCCATATTACATTAAAGGAGGAAGAAAAGTTATCACTAAGGTAAGTTTCAATCAAATGCAATTTACAACAGACCTAACCATTGCATTTGAAATGACTCAGTTCCTACAAATTGTTCTGGCAGAGCAAAGCCCTGACATAGATGGGAAAATGGGATAAGCATGGGGCATTTCATCCATCATTGACAACATGAAGGACTTGAAAGAACCAAGTAAATTAGTGTTCTTAAAATAGTAAGATTTCTCTTCAAACTTAGAGAATCTGAGCTTCTGGAAGAAACAGGCTGAGGCATGTTTGAGTGATCAATTACAGAACACCTCAGATAGTTAGACTCAAGATACCATTGCCCCTGAGAATTAATTGACCGTTAAGACATGTCTGGTCCATTTTCAAATGATTTTTTAAATTCATTGTGGAGTTTGGTATTGTAAAACTCTTTAAATAAAATCTAGACTTGGTTAATGCTAGAGATTGGGATCATAATGAAATGTGGAATTTGAGAAAATATATTTCTAAACTAGCATTTTATTTTTTTTTCTGGCAAAAGAGCAAAAGTGAATTTTAAAAATGAAAACACACATATCACATGATGTTATTTATTCAGTCTATTAACTTGAATTATATTTTTTTTAATTAAAAAAATTCTAGCCCATATTTAAAGTGATTTCATAATCCGGGAAGATTAGGGTTTTACAGATTAGTAGTGCTGAGAACACATCTCATTTAATCCTCCCAATAACCCTAGAAGACTTAACCATACGAGTCCTGTCAGATGGGTCACTGAGAAAAAATATGCTTGACTTCAACAATGTGATTGCTAACGAGTGTGACAAGGCATGTGAGGCTGTGCAGATGGCTTCTTGCATCCAGCAAGGAGCCCCTACTAGATTATGACAGAGCTCTTGTTTCTACACTCCACAACTTGGTTTGTTTGGGCAGTTAATTATTTTTCTGGCTTCCTTTGGAAATGTATGATTTAAGCACTAATGTTGAAAACATCAGATTTGAGCCAGAAAAACCCATGGATGTGAACAACAGAATGGAAGTTCGATGGAGGCAGGAATTCGCTTGTGTCTTCCAAATGTCCAGAACAGT
Source organism: Saccopteryx bilineata (assembly GCF_036850765.1). NCBI lineage: Eukaryota > Metazoa > Chordata > Mammalia > Chiroptera > Emballonuridae > Saccopteryx > Saccopteryx bilineata. The sequence continues at coordinate 294,058,427 of NC_089491.1, read as the reverse complement.
ATCTAATGCAAACAGACTGGGTGCACAGTAAGTATCTGCTTAGTGAATGAATAAATGGCAGTGCATTCAAATGTATTGTTTGAATATAAAATTTTCTATTGTATGGACATGTGTTTGGGTCAAGAGTGTGTAATTTTCATTATATTCTCAAAAGAGTCTGTGCACCGAGTGAGGATGCACAGTGGAAGAAGTGAGAGAGGCCGAGGCTGGGCAGCACGTGGGACTAGATAGCTTCTGGGAATTTCCAACACTAACACTTGCCCTCAAAACCCTTGTATCGGCCCTGGCCGGTTGGCTCAGTGGTAGAACGTCGGCCTGGTGTGCAGAAGTCCCGGGTTCGATTCCCGGCCAGGGCACACAGGAGAAGCGCCCATCTGCTTCTCCACCCCTCCCCCTCTCCTTCCTCTCTGTCTCTCTCTTCCCCTCCCGCAGCAAGGCTCCATTGGAGCAAGGATGGCCCGGGCGCTGGGGATGGCTCCTTGGCCTCTGCCCCAGGCGCTAGAGTGGCTCTGGTCGCGACAGAGCGACGCCCCGGTGGGGCAGAGCATCACCCCCTGGTGGGCAGAGCGTCGCCCCCTGGTGGGCGTGCTGGGTGGATCCCGGTCGGGCGCATGCAGGAGTCTGTCTGACTATCACCGTTTCCAGCTTCGGAAAAATACAAAAAAAAAAACCACAAACAAACAAACAAAAAAACCTTGTATCTTCTATGATGTCAGTATGTTTACATCTCATCATGCAGCAGCCCTAAAAGCACAAGTTCTAACCATGAGACTGAAGTTTCTCTCTTACAAAGAAATTATAAATTGTATTAAAATAGAGCCAGATGGAATTCTAGAGACCCATCACAAATGGACCTCCAGCTCTGCTAATTTAGGAAGCCCTGCCCTCCTGCTGTTTTTCTTTTCTATCAAGTTCAGGCCACCAGAACCCCCCAAAACAGAAATCCATGTATTGTGAATTTCCAAGAGTGGGAGTAGATTTAACATGTGGCAACCACACTTTCTATACTACTGTTTGGTGTAACCAATTACATTATTACGTATACTTTCTAAACAACAAATTAATGCCCAGAGTTCATAAATACAAAAAAAGTCTCATATATATATATATATATATATATATATAAAGACAAATGTAGTTACATATTTAATGATGAACTTGTGGTGCTCGGAAATTACAAGTTCCAAACTTGGGTCACAAAGACTAAACACAATAACTTTGATTTGTGAATTTATTATGCTAAAAGCCATATAAAACTGTAAAAATCAAGCCATATTAAATGACACCTTTGTATTTGTTTATGTGTGATATGGTTGGCTGATAAAGAGGAGAAATTAAAGTTTGGTATATATCTTCGAACTATCTTTGTGTGCCTAATTTTCATTCTAATCTATAAAGGATAAGAGGAAATGACAGAAATCAAGACTTCTCTGAAGTGTGTATTGAAAAAAGCCAGAGCATTGGGCAGAACAGGAGGGAGGTCTGGGACATGGTGGATGCTTCCACCACATGAGCAAGACTTTCTCTAAATCCTCAGGCTCTGAGTTCTGCTCCTCCCTCATGACTTGCCCTGATTTCTATGGTCTCCCGGTTGATTACCATCCTTCTTTCTTCATCCACCCCTACTTTGTTCTTAAGGAAATTGTTCTAGCCTGGTGTAAAGTCTGTATTCATAGCATAAGCCTGGTACGTGCTATTCCACTAAACAAATTTGATACCATTTTAATCCTATTATGCAGTCCTAGGCTTAAAGTTATTAGGAATCTTGTATTATTCCCTCAGTGTGAGAGGAGTGTTATCCTTGAACTTGGAGCTGCATAAAAGAAAATCAGGTAAAACTCTTATGTCTCTGTGAGTACCTCATTACTGCAGCCAAGAAAATAAATGTTTTCTGATTACTCTCTACCGTTCTCCAGCATGAAGTCTGGGTTTCATATTTATTGGCAGGTTTATAATTGACCTTCGTGCTGGTTGACAGATTTCAATAGTGATGTTTAACAATGAGAAATGAAGCAGTCTCTCTACCAACGCTGTGCTGCTGCTTGTTCCTGCTCCTTGCTTTCTTAGCTCTATTAGTTATTATCATCCCCTGATATAAAGAACTAAAAACAGATTAATATAATGTTGGTCTAAGAACTGTAGTAGAGAAGAGTATGGCTTAATATTATTGGAAATAATATTTACAGTAAAACACTAAAAATAAGAAATAGCTTTTCTAAAATAATAAGGATTAATTTAGATGCTTCTGATTCTATATTTTGTATGTACAGATTCTGATAGGAACCAATGTTTATGAATAGAGGATTTGCTATGGCAATAGCTTTTGTCATTTTTAAGAAAGCACAAATATAAAAATCAGGTTAAATCTCATTTTTTATAATATCCAGGTTCTTTCAGGTTAAATCTCATTTTTTATAATATCCAGGTTCTTCCAATTTTATATGTTCTGCATATATATTAAATATATAGAGAGATGTATTATGTATATCTAGTATATATATATAAATTTTACACATATGACTTTAAGATATTTGTTATTTTAAACATTTATATAATGTAAGTATTTAAAACAATTTCAAACTATATGAAAAATTAACATGCCACTTAAATATTTAAACTGAAGGGCATGGTCTTTCAGGACAGCAAAAAGCTGAGGGCATTTCTTTTTTAATAAAACTTTTATTTATTATTTTTAGAGAGAGGAAGAGAGAAAGAAACAGAGATGGGAGCATCAATCTGTTCCTGTATGTGTCTTGACCAAGGAGCAAACTGACAACCTCTGCACCTTGGGATGATGCTGTACCCAATGGAGCTATCTGGCCCAGGGTGAGGGTATTTCAATTGCATAATATTCTGTATAAATACTCATGAATGTAAATCTTTTCCTATGACCAGAGTATCCTATCAATAACTGTATTTGTACGGGAGAAAAAAATACTCTCAACTGCACTTATATACCTATTATAATGAGCAATCATATTACATTAAAATAATGAACTTTGCCAGAAGGAAGCAGAGAGGTAATGAAAGTATCTGATTTGAAAATTTATCCATAGTAGTCTAAATGTTGAAAAGAAGGAGGAATGTGAGAGACTTAAATGTCATGAAAGAAAATCAAAATTAATGAGAGCTATTATAAATTTTAATGAGATTAGAGAAAATTCAATCAGGTGTGTTTTGGCTATGCAATGCCAACAATGATATATCTGAAGAGACTTTGAAAAATGTATACGCATGTCTAAACAGAAAATTTTTTATTGTAAAAATTTTTAGACCTTGAAACAGGTTAAGAAGATAAAAACAGTGGAATTTCCTTGCTTATAGACCCTTTATAGCTGAATAAAGAGCTGTCTGGATCCCTTCCGGAACAGAGAATATTATTCTGCATGACTTTTGAGATGCCTTTTCATCTAGTCATTGTATAAAATTTTCTAAAGCTACAAGATTAATATCAGCATTCTGCAAGCTCTCTTGACTTTTGACTTTTATTTCCATTTTCTTTAGCAAGGCAGAATCCAATCTAGGTAGCAAATTATGGCATGCAGGCTTCAGTACTTCGAGGTCTTCTATTTCTTTGCTGTCTACTGTCTATTGTAAGATACATAGCTATGTGTCATAGAAGGAAGCTGTGAGCTTTCCACGGCATTCCTGAAACAAATGAATCTTGCACGCCATCTTTGGTACCCCTTTGATTATTGCCCGCATCTGAAATCATGCTTCATTAGAGCATAAAATCACAGTGGATACATATCCCTTGTAAATTCAGTATGACTGTGATGGACAACCATATAACACAAATGTTCATGGGTCCCCTGATCATAATGTGGTAAAGCTTAACTATTGTACCCTCCACAGAGACAGGATCTGTTGATGTGGTCTTACTAGGTTAATCAACATAAAGCAATTTTCACACATTAACCATCGTTTCAATTTGGGTGAGAAAAATTTAGAGAATAATGATTCTATGTGGTTGCATGTTTGGTCCATTCCCTTTGACCACAATGACCATATCATTTATTGTCCAAATTAGGGCCTTTGTGAGAGTAAAATGGAAGATACGAGTGTCATTAGTAATAACTCCGGGATCACAGAGATAGACAGGGCCTACCCTCAAAAGACTGGGGGGTATAGCTGTCCTACTTCAAACCCAAGCTATGGTGCAATAACAGGCAAGAAAAGCTCCTGCTGGTGGAGGCATGAAGTTAGAGAGTTTCCTCGTTCTTAGTTGTTTGCTGAAAAGGAACACTGCTGGGTAGGATAGCACAGACCAACTGCGTGCATTACTCTTTTTATGTTCTCTGACCCCGCCCCCATTTTGAGAAGATACAATAACATACGGTATTCTTACATTTGAATTTAATAATGCATTCCTTTTCTATAGTTAAAGCACTTATTCATATTTTTAAAAGCTTTGATTTGGGTATTCCCAATTCTAACCTCTTGTATTAAGCTACCCCAACCATAGTAGAAAAAATAGCAGCAATTATTTCTTATGTCTCCCAGTTCTGGGAGATGACTGGACAGACCTTAGTAACTCTTACTCTTGGACTTCCTTGAAGTTGCAGTCAAGGGTATCAGCTATAGTGTCATCTCAGAAGGTTTTGCTTCTTACATGAGTGCTAGTCACTGCTGACCATCACTCAAGACCTCATCTGGGCTTCGCAGCCAGAAACACCTATGTAAGACCTCTGCATGTGGCATGGGCTTCCTCATAGCATGAGGTCTGGGCTTGAGGAGCAATTGTCCCTAGAAAAAGAGCCAGGAGGAAGCTGTCTCTTCTTTTATGGCCTAATCTTGGGAGGCACATAGCTTCACATCTATACTACATGATTATATGCACATAGATTCACCTAGTCTCCAGGAGAAGGGACCTACACAACGCCTTCTGATGGGTAGTGAGAAGGTCACATTGTAAGACGAGCATGGAAGTTGAGAGACATTTTCATGGCCATCAGTAGAAAATATGCAGTGTGCAAACAGTATCCAAAAGATGCAAGAAAAGTAATGATTAACTTGAAAAGAAAAACATGTCTGAGACTTCTTGAATCAAATTTATATTTTATAACTATCTCATTCTTTCAAAATGAGTTACTTGAGATAAAATTATTGATTTTTATTATATATAATTTAAGCATTAGAGATCTCAAAAAAAGGTACAGAATACAACATCAGCCCAAATTGGTATCCATAGAATATGGTGTTGGTTAGCTTCATACCAGTGTCCCTGACTGAATCTCATTTCTTTTTTTCTCTCCCATGAACTTCTGCCATTGTTCTTAAGTGTTACTCCAGTCTTCTTTCTCTGCAGTTCATTTTGATACTGGCTGAATTTGCCCATATATCTCAAAACACAGAAAATTCAAGTCAGGAAATGTATTATAATAAATACCCATATTATGAAAGTTAAAGTGTTTACCTGTATAACCAAAATGCATAATAATGAATAGGAAATGTTTTACTTCCCTCTGAGAGACATTAAACCCAAATAGATGTTAAACTTGACTCAACATGCATTTTCTAAAACTTATAGGAATTTTCCTCTTCACACCTAAGGAATTACCAACATGAGACCCATTCAAGTTCTCTCATGCATCTAAACCATCAAATTTAATGATTCATTCAAAATCAGGAGCTGAGGATGATCCCTAGAGAGGCTCCATGAATTATAACATCATTGTGCTTTTTTTTTTTTTTTTTTGTATTTTTTCTGAAGTTGGAAACGGGGAAGCAGTCAAATAGATTCCCACATTCACCCGACCGGGATCCACCTGGCATGCCCACCAGGGGGCGATGCTCTTCCCATCTGGGGCATTGCTCTGTTGCAACCAGAGCCATTCTAGTGCCTGAGGCAGAGGCCATGGAGCCATCCTCAGTGCCCAGGCCAACTTTGCTCCAATGGAGCCTTGGCTGCGTGAGGGGAAGAGAGAGACAGAGAGGAAGGAGAGAGGGAGGGGTGGAGAAGCAGATGGGTGCTTCTCCTGTGTACCCTAGCCTGGAATCGAACCCAGGACTCCTGCACGCCAGGCCGACGCTCTACCATTGAGCCAACCGGCCAGGGCTAACATCATTGTACTTTAAAGATACATTTGGAAGAAAGAGATTCCTTAAAGTGGTATATTTCTCCTGGCTCCACAGAAAGATCACAGAAATAACAATAGTGTATTAGAGTTGGAATCCATTTTAAATTGCTTTAGAGAAAACTGATTCTCGCATCTAACTATAGGTCTTGAAAGAAATTGTGTAATTATTCATTTAGGGGTGCAAAAGAGCATTTTTGTTAGAATTGATCCATTTCTCAGTAATTGGTGTTATTTTGAATTGTACTTGAAATCATTAGAGGCTGGCCAGTGGCTCAGTAGACAGAGTGTCAGCCTGGCGTATGAATGTCCCAGGTTCAATTCCTGATGAGAGAACACAGGAGAAGCAACAATCTGTTTCCCTCTCCTTCCCTCTCCCCCTTATCTCCCTCTTCCCCTCTGGCAGCCAGTGGCTTGGTTGATCCAAGCATTGGCCCCAGGGAACTGAGGGTAGGTTGGTTGGTCTTAGTGTGTTGGCCTCAGGTGCTAAAAATAGCTTGGTATTTGAGCATTGGCCCCCGCTGGGGTTGCCAGGTGGATTCCAGTCAGGGTGCAACTATACCCCTCCTCTCACCTAAAAATTAAAAAGATAAAAAGAAAGAAATCATCGGAGTTATATTTTTGAAGAATAACGACCCTAAAACTGATCCTCCAAAAGTATTTCTGCAAACCCCCCATTCTACATACTAAATTAAAAGTTCAAAACTCAAAGTGACAGGTGGTTGGAAGAAAGGCACTGTTGATGGGGATGGTGATAATGGTGTCAAAACTTTGGGGAAATAGTTTGGGACATTAAACTGATTTGGGAAGCAGCTATCTTGATGCCCGGGGCCAGAGAAAGCTATGGAGTAGAGCGTAGGCTGGAGTTTAGGAGCCACTGACACAGTCAACAGGCTGAGTGAGAAAACGTGGCCTGGAAATGTCTGGTTTGTAAACCCACAGCTACTCTGCCCCAATCTTTAAAACTGTAATTTGAAAAATTTTGTCTTCAAGCCAATTGTTCTGCTTCCTACATTCTGTCAAAATTGATTTAAATTGCTAACTGATGTTCTGAATTTTCCGATGCATCATTCTTCATCGCTATCAGCTTGGAAAGAAACTATTTGGAAATTAAATCATAGTACATTTTTCCCTAATTATATCAAAATATGAAAGGATCAGCATCTAAATGTAAACCTCTGGTCTCAAATCTTTCCAATGTACCACAGTAATTTAAATAAATATCTGTAAAATGTGTTTGGTCTTCCCATTCCTGTTTTTAATATAATAATGTTTGCAATTTTGTTTCTGGATCATTAATATTTTCGTTACAGGCAGCATATGGCTGAAGAAAATAAACATGGGTTAGAATTCTGAATTTACAACTCACTTTATGTGCCACATTGAGTAAGTTACTTAAGCTTTCTGAGTTTCAATTTCCTCACCTTTAAATCAGGATAGTATACTGTGTAGTAGTACTCAAAATTGTAACTTTAATACTCGATATTAGTGTGGTAGCTCACAGAAGAATGAAAAGCAACCATAAAAATCTGAAGAGGTTCTTGCAGTGACTCGGAGAATTACTGAAAGTTGATTTTACATTTTATAAATCCCCAAACCCAAAGGTCTGTTACCATTGCCTCATCAGTGACTATACTGGGGTGGGAAAATGTAAGTTTACAGTCGTGAGTATGCAAAACACAGTGTTTATTATTGTATCATTTTTTATTATTGTATTATTTTTCATATGAACAACTGTAGACCTACTTATGCCAATCCCTGGATCCACATTCAGATGTTTTGTATATCAAACATGTAACTCCTGAACTGCAGTAACACACATGTTGTTGGAAAACGACTAGTTCTTTGTTCTAAATATAATCCTCCTCTTGAGAGGAGGTGGAAAGAAGATATAAATGTGAAAAGAAGGGGCTTCACCTGCAGAAGTCCATTTAATACATGACAATGATGATTCTTCCGCCTTCCATTAAGGAAAAAAGTGAACATGCTTTTAATAGCTCTCTCTGCTTGAATACTATTCAAGAGGAGCAGAGGGGCATGAACAACTGGCCTGAGTCTATTTTCCTGTGAGTAGCTTCCAGTGAATCTGACACTATAAAAACTCAGCTCTTTCTGGTGCAATGGCTGATGAGAACTTTTCATTCAACGTAATAGCTGGGAGTCATGAATCAGTTCAGAGTAATCTCAAGAAATGTCCATCAATAATTGAGTGTATCAATTTTTTCAAGTACTTTTGGACTAGATTTCTGGAATATATTTAGCCTGTGGCAAAGAATGGTCAGATTTTATTTGTGTGGTGTGTGCGGCAAGTTCAAGGTCCGAATGGGATATATAAGGTAATAGAATGCTCCTTGCTCTTCTTCCAAAAGATTCATTTGGAGCAGGATAAAGGGTAAGAAGGGAATTAAGATGAATGAGGGAAAAAGGAAAATGGGGACAGAGAAATGATCACTGGACAACATTTTAAAAGGTTGGAAATGATGAATTCGTAATGGAATGAATCTCTGTTGGATGTTTACCTCTTCACAGGACATCTTCCCATTTCCTTTCTTTAACTGAACCTGGCTCCTTTAAGAGGATAGCTTTTCCTGCACCCCCTTCAATGTGTTCTTTGCTACCTTATGTTCCATGAACTGCAGGGTTTAAACACATGACAAGCATTGCTAGCTGCCCACCAGTTACTGCCTTTATTTCATGTTCACCCTCAGTAACACCCTCCCTCCCACTGTGATGTTCATGACATTTGTTCATAACCAAGACTAGTTGCATTTGTGCTAGTCACTTTGGGACCATGAAGAAAGGCCAATATTCTCTGGGCTCCTCACTGTGGCTTCCAAGCCTCTGATGACTGTCATAGTTCAATAAGAGCTTTTATTTTTTGAACCTCAGGCCTTCAACTGATATCAGCTTAGCTTCATTGTCCACTTTTCTGGGTCATTTCTCTCTATTGATGATTTTGGTACATGGCTCGCTATTTTTTCTCTAGATTGGCTTCTTCTGTCATCCAAGGAGATATGATCGGGGCTCAAGGTCTCTTACGGCTTTCCAATCTATTCTGCTGTAATAATAGTAACGATGAACCACTTTTTACCTAGTTATGGCCTAATACAAATCCTTACAAGAACCTTGAAGTAGCTATTTTATTCCCCATATAAAAGTGAAAAACTAAAATTTAGGTGCTTTTTAAAAAATTATTATTTTTGCATTTGCCCAGGTGCTAAAAACGGAGCTGAGATATATACCCCAAAGCTGAGGCATTGCTAATTATGCTATGCTGCCTCCTAATGATCTCTACCTCAATTTGAATCTGTTTCCTTACACCCAAGTCCTTGTAGCATAAACTTTACTGTCCAGTATGACTCAGTTTTGAAACACTGAGCTGTAACATATGTAGTTATAACTACCAACTTCCTTTTTTTTGTCTGTCATTTATGCTAACTAAATCTTCCTTTCAAGCTCACCACAACTTTTAATTTCTTGACAATGCCCCGTTTTCTCAATGTTCCTTCAAGCCACTTCTTTCTCATCCTGACTCTCACTGATAAAATAATCAAATGATATTTTCAGTGTTTTTTTTTCCCCCCCTTGACTTGCAACAGACAATTTGCCAATGTCAATTCAACTCCTTTTTCTCCACTCCAGTCCCAGGCTGACAAGTATTGTTGAAAAGGATATTAATTAATGCAGTACTAGATAGCAATTAATATGTTAGAGTGAAGAGATACAAACCCAAACTCAAGAAACACGGGGTCTAGAGAAAAGTGGTATGCAAATATTTATAGCTAAGTACATACAATAAATGTTATTAAAACAGTTTGCATTCAGTGGAGGTGGATAAAGGTTCATTTATGTTCAGGAAGTATAAACTGTACTAATGGGTGATCATCTATAGAAACACTAAAATGTTCTAGAATACTGGCAGAAGTTTGGGTAGAGGAATAAAAAACATTCCTTTGTCAACATCCTACGTTGTTATACTGATGAATTTGGAAATGGGGCTGGCAGGACACGCACGTATGGGCTCAACAAATCTGAGAGTCTCCGTTGAAATATTAGGGGGAATTATAATAAGATCCGTCATTTATCTTCAGGAAACAATTCTGATTTTCCTTTGGGAACTGACCCTTGTATGGCTCTCTGTCCAAAGTTGGTCCAAAGGTAGTACGTAAGGGAACTTTGGCAAGAACTACCTAAGAAGACACTCTTTTTCTTTCCAACTGAATTTGAACTTGAGACCCTGCTGAATCCGAGTTCTGATGGACCCATCTGAGCCTCAAATTAAGCCGCATCGAAAACCAGATTTACCCCTGGAAGACTTTTTAGGCTTGTGAGCCATGAAACTATTTCATCCATGTGTGGTTAGAATTATGTTTTTCTATTATCTGCAACTGAAAGAGAACTAACTGATACATCAAGTATAGGAAGGGTAGACAGACCCAGACCTAAATGAACAATGTGTGTTTTTTGCATCTACAAAAAAAAAAATCAGAAAAAAAGGTTAATAGTCTTCTATTCTTACAAGCAGACTGTTAGATCTGTCACTTAGTATGCTGTGTAACTTTGAACAGATACTTAACTTCTCTATATCTTCATTGGTAAAATAATAGTTCTCACCTCATCCATTTGTTAAGAGGATAAAACAAGTTAAGCCCTTAGGACAATCTCAGTCTTATTTGTCAGAAAAGGATACTGTGATGTAGGTGAGGGAGTAGGGGGTAGGAGAAATGGACATGAGAATTTGTAGCAGAAAAAGTGACAATTTACTCTTAGATAAATGAAAGAGTGGCGTATGAAAATCAAAGCAGGAGAAAAAATAAGATCACAGGCAGGCAAGGGTCCAGGAGGAGTTTTGGGGAGATGGTGTGGGACGCGGTTTGAAGGTCTGAGCGCTATGAGAATAAGAGGGTGCAGAGAAAGAGGAGTTGAAGAAGTGTTGGTGTGTTTTATAAAGTAGTATTTTATATCAGAGATAAAGCAATAGAGGAGGCTGTTTTATTGGTGTGATTCTGCTCTATTACACAACACACTGTTGTCAGTGGTCATCTCTTGGTACCAGTAGTGAGAGTAAGGAAAGGACTGTTTCTTTGTCATATATAATATTTATACTCTATGAATCTTTAATAATTACATATTTATTTCATTTAATATAAAACAAAACAATAAGCTGGCACTAATCAAATACTTAAAAGGATATTGAAATATTTGTCTATCACTGTATTTTATTTTTTTATTTTTTTATTTTTTCTGTATTTTTCTGAAGCCAGAAACGGGGAAAGATAGTCAGACAGACTCCCGCATGCACCCAACCAGGATCCACCCGGCATGCCCACCAGGGGGCGATGCTCTGCCCCTCTGGGGCGTCGCTCTGTTGTGACCAGAGCCACTCTAGCGCCTGGGGCAGAGGCCGAGGAGCCATCCCCAGCGCCCGGGCCATCTTTGCTCCAGTGGAGCCTTGGCTGCGGGAGGGGAAGAGAGAGACAGAGAGGAAGGAGAGGGGGAGGGGTGGAGAAGCAGATGGGCGCTTCTCCTGTGTGCCCTGGCTGGGAATCGAACCCGGGACTTCTGCACGCCAGGCCGACGCTCTACCACTGAGCCAACCGGTCAGGGCCTTATCACTGTATTTCAAATCATCTGAAAGTCTCTTTTCAGGATAATGTGATTTGAAAAGTTAGGCTCAAGGATTTTTCTACAAGCAAAATACTTTATCTCTGTAAAGTAAAATAAAACATTCATATGTATGTCATAAGGAAGTCTGTGAGAGTCAGAGGAATATCAGAGTATAAACCATGTGTCTGAGAGTTAGAATTCTTGCTTATTAGTTCCCAAGAGCATGGCGTGAACCTTAGCTACAATCTAGAGAACTGGAATTATTATCATCACTCTACTCTTTGGACATCCACCACTCTCCTCCATCTCTGCAACCTAAAAAAGCTAATCTACTTTTTTTTTTTTTGCTTTGGGTAGTAAACACAAAAATTTAAAATGGTGTTTATAATAAAAAAATCATAATAAAGTATACATACACGAATTCTCTAAAAAGTTACTATTTTTAGGTTAAAAAACCCCACAACTTTTAAGAGATTTTTCTTCTGCTAAAGTCCAAATGATTTGCCTTGGCATTATTAAGTATGGCAGTAGTGATTAGTATTTTTCCAGGAATAGTTTTAGAATGCATCAATGTTGATAAAGTCTATATTTTCACAACAAATCAGTACAGAGGGTCTAAATGATTATGGTGGGATTATACTAAAAAAAATAAGTAAATGTGTCTTTCTGATTGCAGCGTTAGCTGGAGATGTTTAATTCTTAGAATATTGTCTTTTTCTTTCCTTTTTAAGAGTTTAACATTGAATAATATACATCAATTGAAAATGTGTAAAAACATTATAAAAAATCAAATAATTTTGCCACTTACTTCATTCTCTTTGACTCTATAGTTAATTTGTCAGAAACATTTGGGTTAGGTGGAATTATGAGATAAATTATTGGGTTCTAAGCTGTGAATATTTTGTACATTCAAAATCACCTTTTTTGCCTGACCAGGCAGGGGCACAGTGGATAGAACGTCAGACTGAGATGCAGAGGACCCAGGTTTGAAACCCTGAGGTCACCAGCTTGAGCGTGGGCTCATCTGGTTTGAGCACAGCTCACCAGCTTGAACCCAAAGTCGCTGGCTTGAGCAAGGGGACACTCGGTCTGCTGTAGCCCCCTGGTCAAGGCACATATGAGAAAGCGATCAATGAACAACTAAGGTGTCACAACGAAAAACTGATGATTGATGCTTCTCATCTCTCTCCCTTCCTGTCTGTCTGTCCCCCTCTCTGTCTCTCTCTCTCTGTTGGAGTGTCAGAAGAGCTTCAGAAATATTCTCAGTCAGAAAGTGAAACCAAGACCAGAACATACAGAGCAGTGAATGATACATAGTAAACCTTTTATGACATTGATTCCTTGATTTTTATTGGATTTTGTAATATAATGTGTTTATACATTTGTGTAGAGCTTGAATAGGGTGCAACGATGATACTTCTTCCCCAGGATTAGAAATGAGGGTTGCATTTATTAATGAAAAGGAGGTTTCTGTTAGAAATAAAGGCTGAAAGTAGGTTAGAAATAAAATCATGTTACCCAAAACATCACATCAAATTAGTAGAAAATGAAATTGACCGTGATACAATATTTGAGTTAAAACCTCAGAAACATTGATACGTAAAGACACATGTAGCCCCATGTTCATTGCAGCACTGTTCACAGTGACCAAGACATGGAAACAACCAAAAAGCCCTTCAATAGAAGACTGGATAAAGAAGATGTGGCACATATACACTATGGAATACTACTCAGCCATAAGAAATGATGACATCAGATCATTTACAGCAAAATGGTGGGATCTTGATAACATTATACGGAGTGAAATAAGTAAATCAGAAAAAAACAAGAACTACATGATTCCATACATTGGTGGAACATAAAAATGAGACTAAGAGACATGGACAAGAGTGTGGTGGTTACCAGGGGTGGGGGAGGGAGGATGCAGGAGGGAGGGAGGGAGAGAGTTAGGGGGAGGGGGAAGGGCACAGAGAAAACTAGATAGAGGGTGACGGAGGACAATCTGACTCTGGGCGAGGGGTATGCAACATAATTTAATGACAGGATAACCTAAACATGTTTTCTTTGAATATGTATACCCTGATTTATTAATGTCATCCCATTAACATTAATAAAAATTTATTTTTAAAAAAAAATGGTAAAAAAAAATCTGGTTAAAGATTGAACATTAGTTTGACACCAGAAGATCTTTTTCCTCCCACTACAAAATTATTGTGTGTGACGATAAGAAAGACTGCTAGGAGAGTCTTTTTGTTTCTTATAAATAGAGAAACTCATCCTATGCTTTTAAAATTGTCCATCATATGAATTTTTGTTTCCTACTGAATATAGAAATTAAGAGGGCAACAAGGTTGTCAGATATAATGAGTAAAAATAGTATAGGAAGCCCAGTTGAATTTAAATTTCACATCAACAGTGAATAACTTTTTAGATAAGTTTATCCTCAGTAAGTACATCCCTCCAATTTTATAAATATCAAGCCTCCTGTATATTATTCTGCAGCCCTGGAAGCGAGAGACTTGCTTTCCCAGCCTCCTGTGTAGCTAGAATGTGACACAGGATGGCCTTGTGACCTAAGATTGACCAATGAGATGAACTGGCCCCGACCTTGAATCAGAAAAAGCAGAAACAGTGGAGAATCCATGTAGTCAGAAGTGGTAGCAGCAGTAGCAACATCAAGTTTCCATGGCAACAATGATTGCTGCAATGGTGCCCAGTAGTAAAAGCGTTGGCATTCTGTGTCTAGTAGCAGCAGGAATGTCCCCACTGGACCAATTCTGGAGTGTGATTTCACTGCTTAGCTTCTCTCCTTCCTGCTCCATTTCCAAGAATCCATTAGAATTCTTGATGATTCTTTGGGTTACACAACATCCTTTCAAGAAATTCCTTTTCTGTTCAAACTGCCTATAACTATGTACATTTTTCAATATGGAAAACTCCATTTCATATTAGAAGAGAATAATTAGGGGAGGGGGAAAAGAGAATCTAAACATTTAAACACAATACATTTTCAGGCATCCTCCTGAGGACAACAAAATCTTCACTTCCATCTAAGAGCAGAACACAGAGTCAGAGCACGGACCCTGTGTGACTCCATGGGGTAATGACTCCTGGGGTCGCAGTTCAACTCTGCAACTAATAACTTCCTAAGTGACTTTCTGCAAGTTTTTTACATTTTCTGTTGACCAGAACAGTGTGTGTCACATCTGAAAAGTGAGCATAACAATAGTGTTTGTCATTTTTTTTTGTATTTTTTTTTTCTGAAGCTGGAAATGGGGAGAGACAATCCGACAGACTCCCGCATGCGCCCGACCAGGATCCACCCGGCACGCCCACCAGGGGCGACGCTCTGCCCACCAGGGGGTGATACTCTGACCCTCCGGGGCTACACTCTGCCGCAACCAGAGCCACTCTAGCGCCTGGGGCAGAGGCCAAGGAGCCATCCCCAGTGCCCGGGCCATCTTTGCTCCAATGGAGCCTCGGCTGCGGGAGGGGAAGAGAGAGACAGAGAGGAAGGAGGGGGGTCCGTGGAGAAGCAAATGGGCACGTCTCCCGTGTGCCCTGGCCGGGAATCGAACCCGGGTCCCCCGCACGCCAAGCCAACGCTCTACCGCTGAGCCAACCGGCCAGGGCGTGTGATGAATTTCTAATGTGTGAATATTCAGACCAGAGACTGGCACACAGAAAACATTGTATACATGTTAAAAAACAACAACAATCACCATTCACAATTCCAAGTTGTATTCAGATGCAAAAACAGTCGGTTTTGATGACTATATTGATTCTCTCCTCCAGAAAGTATTTCGGGGAGCCTTCAAGTGAGGACACGAATCAAGAAGCAATATGGAAATACGTATCTTAAGTAACAGTTTTATTGTTTTTTTATCAGGTACTATTTAATATTTTTCATTAATATTTTAAAACTCTTATAACAATCTAGTTTTATGTACCTCTTTTATTGTTCTTATTTAAGTATTAAATGCATGAAATAATAAACTACCTTTTGGTATATCTTTCTTTTTATACTTAAAGTGGTCATTAGAGCAGAGAACTGGTTGTTAAATTATTTGAACTCCACCACTGCTATCATACATTGACTTCTTACCTTACTAAATAAAGCTCTGCTGGCTTTGCTGCCTGACGCTGAAAGTCATGTCAAGTGCCATAGAGGATGAATAAATTATTAATGTAGCCAACATATGAAGCTGGGGTCAGTCCTAGTCTATTCTTAAGGAATAATTAGAAGAAAGTCTGATGAACTCTATTGTTCATTGTGCCATTGCTTGATGTTCCTTCCGTTGGATGTCCTTGTCCTTGCCTCACTGTGTCCTTTCTCTTACCACTGGAGACACAAGTAACCAGTTTTTCTTGGTGCTCCTTTGGGTGGTGAAAATATCACTAGAGCTGGACTCAAAATGCCTGGTACTGTAGTTTCAAGGCATGAGTTTTGGAACTAGACAGACCTCAGTTGGTGACAGGTTAATCTACCTTCCCTTTTAACTTGTAAAATAGGGATAAAACCATATATCTTTAGTAGTTTTGTAAAAGTTAGAAATATTTCTGTAGAGAGCTCACCATGAGACCTAGCACTTAGCAAATGCTAATTAAATATTATGGTTTTTCAAAAACTGGCATGCTTGAACAGCTGATGAAATAACTTCAGCAACAGGCATTTGTTTTAGTTTGTTGGGGACTTTCCACAGTTGGGTTTACATTGCGGTTATTTTTGCCAGTGTCTAGAGTCTCATGTGTGTAGTCTTCGAGATTAGAACGGTACGCATATAATTTTTATTAAGCTCAGCACCAGACACTCTATCTGAAAAGGTTGTTGCTCAATAAATGTGTGCGAGAGCAACTGGGTCATACAGGTTTCTGCAGGTTGTTCCAGAGCCAGGTAAATGCAGGTGGTTCTCCACTAACCTTTCCTTAACCTGGAAAGCAAAGTAGGACACCTTCTCTACCCCGCTGGGGTATCTTTAGGTTAGATTCCTCGAGAAAGTCAGTCTTCTAGCTGCTCCACTGGCTGGGAAGCCCACTTATCTCCCTGCCCAGAATGTTTTAAATCTTCCCAGTACTACTGTCTACTTCTTGTCCATATAATTCATTGAGAGTCTCTGCTGGGGGAAAAAAAAATGTGAAATAGTTCTAAGCAACATCATCTTGCTGATGGGGACTAGTGGGTCACATCTGGATGTAATAGATTCCAGTAATTTGAATATAATAAGGCCCTCTATAAATATTATTTGTTGCTTGGGTCCATCCCTTCTCAGTGAGAGGCTCTCTTTTTGTTTCTGGTCCTGATAAATCAGACATTCAATATCTTAAGTTATAGCATATTAGGACAAACAAAGTAATGCTGAGAACCAAGTCAGCTGGTTGATATGGTAGGTTTTGTGGGGAAGGTATTTTAGGTAACTTGCCAGAACCTTTGTGATTCTGTACTTTTATAAGTAAGTTGCTTTGTACACATACATATTTTTACACAATCAAAAACAAGAAGCTACAGTGTTTTCTGAATTTGGTATTACAATGTCAAGATGATCAATTTTCTTTTAACTTTTCAATTGTTTGGGATTACAATGTTAATCTTTCTGAAACTTTGTAGTAAATGATTAAGTTCCTGGATATGTCAGAAAACCCAATGTAAGAAAATAGAGTGAATTTCCCAGGACTGATATGGTATTACATTTTATAAAGCACAAGTTACTGAGAAAATTTGAACTGAACAGTCTTAAATCAGTCAAGAGTGCCACAGTGTGGTTATAGCAGCTCATTTCATACAAAGCTTCAAAAAAATTTTTTTAAGCTAAAATAGGATTAGTTTGCATCTCTTAAAGTCTCTTCTCTACACTGCAAATTTAAGTAAAAATTTTAAAAATTGTCAGTTTTTTTCACTTAAAGCCTCCCCTAAGATAAAAACATATGGTAAACAATATAATTAATAATAGGCCAAAAGTTACACTATTGGTAAATGTGGCTGAGCAGTTTTTAAAATTTATTTTGATCTGATTTCAGGTCCTATGCTGTAAACAATCTATAATCTAAGCTAAGGCTGCTACAACTAAAAGACACCCCCCCTCCCAATAATTAGTGATCCTGGCCCCACAAGTCCATAGAATCAGTTATACTGCACATACATATTTTTGAGAGATCCCATTAATGCGTCAGAACTGATCACGGTTAATGTTTTTCACAGCCACCTTGCCAAATAGAAAGGATAGGTGTTAATATCTTAATTTATCAAGCAAGAGAAATGAAACTCACAATCCTTAGGGGCTAGTGTTTATATGGCACCGAGGTGACAGAGAGAGGAGCAAAGCCCTCAGCTTCTGGCTCCAGGTCAGGACATCGGTGATTAGGAGACTGTATGGGGTGAGAGGTCAGGAGACGAGGGCTGCAAGCTAAGATCTGACATTGGCTTAACGTTGCATAATCTTAAGCAAGTCACTTAAATCCATGAGTTTTTAGTTCTTTTTGTAAATAAAAAATTATATTCTCCCTGCCTGTCTTTGGACAGTGTTGTATTAACCAAGTGAAATACAGTATTTAAAAGAGCTTTTTACAGAATGTGAAATACTCTAAATATTTGTTGGGGTGTTTTTTATTTTTTTTGCTATGACCACAATATAAAAATGCTTCAATAATATAGTAAAGCTTAGTAATTGTTTTTTAAAATCCAATAAACGCTGTAATTGTAAACTAAGCTAAAATGTCTACTTAAATTATTCATTCTAAATTAAGATTGTCATGCCAGTCCAAAAACTGCATAATCATCCAATCCTTATTGGTATTCTCTCGCTTAAGGATGTAATATTTTGACTACTGAAGACTTCATTATAGAAAATAGATGTGCATTCAAACATAATCTGTAGTTATAGGAGGCAAGTTCTAAATATAATTTCATAGTAATTCCGATATTGGATAAACCTTCAAAAAACCCAGATGCGATACACAAATAAGATCTAATAAGACCCAACAATATAATAAGTTTAGATTAGTTTGCTTTTTAAAATTGGCGAGAAGAAACTTGTCTCCTTGAGAAGCAGGTGGCAACATTAATTTCATCAAAGGCTCTTAAAAGTATTGCCAAGGGCATATTCTTATGCATCGCTCATATCCTTTTCAGATTCCATAGCTCACAGTATTTGGCTTTATTTATATAATCAGTAATTAAAAATGCATTTAAGAAAATTATGAATATAAGATTATTTATATGTCATCTTTTTATATGACATCATTGCCATGACATTCACATCATTTACACTGAAATCATTTTCCACATTCACAAAAATATATGGGAAACTCTGGGAGTTTAAAACTCTGTCACTAAGCTTTGTTGCAGCATTTGAACCTGTATGGGTGTGGCCAACACTGGAAATGTGTGGAGAATTTGATTTGATGAACTTTTGGGCCAAATAATATCCTGGTACAATGGGCAGCAGAGTTTACACAGAGGTAAGTTTGGGGTTTGTTAAGCAAAGAATCGTTGGTTCCTTGCATGTCACAGGTACTCCGCCAGGCTGAAGCCCCAGTCCCTGTGCTCAGAAGTCCACAGAGAGGTGGGGAGACAGATAAAGAAACAAATCACTGGGCAGTGGGATGGTGCTATGATGGAGATGTGACCAGGGAGCTCAGACGCAGGGAAGAACCACAGAGGGAAACGGTTTATCTTTGCCCTTAAGATGAAGGGGAGGATGAAAGTGAGGGCAGGTAGCACCCAAAAAAGCCAGGATTTTGAAGAAATTCCAGGCTCAAGGACAACATGTATGAAGCTGTGGTTAAGGAAGTGTTAGAAACTGGGTGGTGATTCTCTCTAGTGCACTAAGTAGGTCATTCACCTCTAGGTTTTCGTTATGTCTTTCTCGTTAATCCATTTTATTCTGTGTATCCGTACATTGTTGTGCAGCAGAAAACAAAATGGACAACAGAATGGTAGAATCCCTTTTTAAAAACGATGTTACATTATTGCAATCCAATTACATAATATTGTATGTGTGTGTGTGTCTAAGTACAAGCTGTGCCCTGAAGCCATCTGGGAGAAATAAACTGTATTTGCATTAAAGGACAACTGATGACAAGTGGAGGTAGAACAATTTTGGAAGAATGCTTCCATCTAGTGGTCCAACTGAGAGGCTGACTTACATGCATTCATTAATACAGCTCTTAAACTGAGTTAACGAGTTTTACATCACTGAAGACTTAATTACAGAGCCTGTTCTCCCAGGAATGGAATCTTAAACCAGTGAATCAGGAACAAGTTAATTAACGCTGGGTAGGTGATCTTCTCCACAGACCCCTGCCATTCACTAGGAATCACAATAACACTCTGTTTTTTGGCCTCCTATAGACTTCTGTGTCCCTCCCTTCAGCCCATAAAACTCTTTCATTGTGTACAGCTCCTCAGAGTTTTTGATTAAACTTTAAAAATTGTAAATGTTTATCTTTTAACAAATCTTATATCTGGCCTCTTAATTCTCAAGGAGATAAGGAAAAATAAGGTTCCCAAAAGAATGCCTTATATTTGTTGACGCTTTCCTATATGCTACATCATTTTATATTCAGAGACATCTTATAAGAAGATAAAAACATTTCAGATAGCATCCCTTTTTTATAAATGAAGAAACAGGTGCATAACAGGGTAAGAAACTGGCCTGAGGCCACCGTGTAAACTGACTCACGTCAGGACAACTTCCATTCCGGTGTTCTCTTCTCTTGGTGCAGCAGAGATTTGTCATTAACTCTCTTGGTAACATTATGCATCTTTTCTGTGATGTAAATAATATCTCTTTTCTAAGTTTGGAATTTGAAATGTATGAAGCTTTTATACGTATTAGTTGTGATAGGCTGGGGTAACAAACCTCCTATAACCGAGTGGAAGAAAACAACTAAAATAAAAATGTATGACTTTAAGCAGTATGTGTGTGTGTGTGTGTGTGTATATATATATATACACACACACATATATATCTTGTGTGTATTCTTGTTTTAATAGATATATTAAAATTCATTCATAATGCTGCCTGTTATCATAGTTCATTTAATTTTATTTTTTTTCTAGGTGAGAGGAGGGGAGACAGTGAGGCAGATTCCTACAGTGCCCCAACGGGGATCCACCCCGCAACCTTGGAGTACCGAGCTATTTTTAGCACCTAAGGCTGACATGCTTGAATCAAACAAGCCATCCTCAGTGCCTGGGGCCACACTCGATCCAATTGAGCCTCTACCAGCTGCAGGAGGGGAAGAGGGAGAGAAGGAGGAGGGGAGGGGGGAGAAGGAGATGGTCTCTTCTACTGTGTGCCCTGGCTGGGAATCAGACCCAGGACATCAACACACCGGCCAATGCTCTATCCATTGAGCCACTGGCCAGAACCATAGTTCATTTATTGAGTGCTGCATAACAGTCTGTGTGTCTTGTGTGTCCATTTCCCAGTTTGTTCATCCACTCTCCTTAGGCATCTGCATTGGGTATTTTCCCCAATTTTTGCTATTTTAAACAGCTTCCCATGCACCTCTGGGGCTTTCTCTCAAGAATTCTTCCTTTCTGGTCAAGCTTCCATCCTCTCTGGTCTCTTGAAAATGTCATTCTGTTTCCTGACCACCGTCCTGTTTTCTCTGTCAGTATGCCTCTATACTTCTTTTTGCCTTCTTAATTCTATACGTCGTCCAAGGCCAAAATGAGGTCACACTTTCCTTGTAAAATTGTCCATTACTACTATAATTATAGCATTCTTTCTTGCTTTGAATGTTTAAAATGTGTTTTATCCCAAACAATGTTTTGGTAAGTAGTATAACTATCAGTCATTAATCACCTACGTCATATCAGGCACGAACTCAAGCATTCTACATAGCTTGTTCTGTTTCATCCTTAATACAACATTATAAAGAGGGAATTATTATCACTGCTATACTTCAGTGCATTCATTACACATTAATCATCTTCACTGTTTGATCCCTAAGAGAGCTCACCGGACTCAGTTTATTCTCAGGCAAGTACAGCCACAGCAGGAGAAGGTACTCATTCAAAGGGGTCCCAGAGTCTCAAGCACGGCCTTCCTTTTCCTCCTGTCACTGAGCGGAATCACACAGAATACACTTTGCTTCCAGGTCTCAAAACACCATCAACGTTCAAGCAAAACACCCAGGCACCATTAAGCCCAAAGACTCCTCCTGGTGGGAATATATCTTACCATATCTCATACCATATCTCAAGCCAGCTATGTGACTAGCCTCAACCGTTGCAGGACCCCCATCCCTCAACCTTCATCAAAACCGAAAGTGACTCATAAATCCAGGCGTTATTACTAAACAACGCTGATAGGCTGATGCATTTGCTCTGAAATAATACGTGGACCTGTGCGGAATAGCATTTAACTTTAGTAAATAAGTCCCATAACATTGACCAAGGGTCCCTAGCTCTGGGGATAAGCATGCCATCAATCCAGCACAGGGGAGATTCGCTCAGGCCCCCCACACAGATAAGGAAATAAAGGCTTAGAGAAGTTAAGTATTTCCTCAAGGTCATGTTGCTACAGAGTAATGGAGCTGGTCTGCTGGACTTTAAGTCTTGTTCCTTCTTCAAGTTTTTCCTTTCATACATTATAAAACCAGTCTTTCCTACCCTCCTCTGCCCCAACAACTAGAAAACCTTAGAGAGAGAGAGAAAGAGAGAGAGAGAGAGAGAGAGAGAGAGAAGATAAACAGTGGATATCAGCTTTGGACGATAAACATCAAACAGCAAGGACGTAGATTGTGATTGTTCTTGATTACCGCCTGAGAAAGTTTTAGGCTGCAAGGCTCTCTCCTGACCATATGGCTTCCAGGTCCCCTGCTGTCCTGAATTGCTCTGCACGGCACACGAGCACGCACAGAACTCACCCCTTCAGTCGTCCTGGGTCAGCCTGGCGCTTCCAGGCCTGTGCTACTGGGACCCACGTCCTGTACAACCTGCATAGTGTGCAGTCAAAAGGCGGCCCAACTGGAAAATTACCTTGCAGTGGCAGCCACAAATTGGCGACAGTCACTTCCCACGTGGGCATGCTGCTAGTGGGTCCTGGCTTCTCCAGCAGCCAGGGCTCCCAGGGGCCCTGCATTAGATGGTGCCAGGCAAGGCAGGCCGCATCCTCCCGCCGTGTTCAGAGGGCATGTGCGCATGCGTGTAGTTCAGGGCTTGGAAGCAGGCACATGATTTGTGTTCCCAGTTCCTGTTCCTGGGCCCTGTCCGCCCCGGCCCATGCCTGGATCCAGTTCTGCTAGCTGAACGTGAGCTACTAGCACATGCGTAGTTCCCACCGGCAGGTCGCCTTGTACCCCCAGCACTGGGCAGGAAGAGCCCGCCAGGCCTGTTGAGCTGGGGTCTGTCCCCAATCTCCTGAATAGTCATTCCCTGAAGACACTCGGAGGCAGAAGCTGCAAATGGCCTGACCTGTGGTGGCGCAGTGGATAAAGTGCCAACCTGGAAACGCTGAGGTTGCCGGTTCAAAACCCTGGGCTTGCCTGGTCAAGGCACATATGGGAGTTGATGCTTTCTGCTCCTCCCCCCTTCTCTCTCTCTCTCTCTCTCTCTCTCTCTCTCTCTCTCTCCCCCCTCTCTATAATTAATAAATAAAATCTTAAAAAAAAAAATAAACAGAAGCTGCAAATGAAGGAGAGTCAGAACCCCAGGTGTCGCTCACTAGAGCATTTCCCTGCAGCCTGCCTGGTCCTGCCCTGGCGAGGTGGGTACCCATCTGCTCCGCCTTCAGGGAAACATGCATACATGTGTAGGTTAGGGTTTGGAATGCGACAAATGCCTCCTGTTCCCCAGATCCTGCTTCTGTGACCTGGCCTGTCGAGACTGGTGCACTGTTCCAGGTTCCTGGTCACCCTGAACTCTGCTTTCATGCGCTTGTATGGCTCCCAGTGGGCCTGGGGCAGCCAGGACCCTCTCTCTGGGCAGGTGGAGCTGGGGCCCAGCTCCAAAGACCTGAATAGAAGAACCATGTGGAGGCAGCCCACCCTGAAAATCACCTGGATGCTACAGCTGCAAATTGCCACAGTAGGCCCCACTTGAACTTACTGTCTGATGGGTACCCAAACTCTCCATGAACCAGGGCTCCCAGCTGCCACTTGTCGCATTTGCCGCAGTCTCACCAAGCTAGGCTTTTGAGTCCTGATATATCTGGCTTCAGGGTGATAGGATCTTTTGTGAAGGTGCAAGCTCGGGTATTGGCAGATGTGTATGTGCTTTCCCCCAAGAGCCCATGACAGTGCCCAAAAAGAAAACTACCAGGTTTATTCATGTACTCTTTCCTCATATGTAAGATTATACCATGGTAACAGATTGAGGCCAGAATCCTCTTTTTTTTTTTTTCTGCCCAAAATATGTCCCTAATTTAATACATTTTTTCAAACTCTTCTCTCACTTAATTAACTCATAAAGAATGGTCAGCCATGCTAATGTGCTCCCTGCACAGATCTCTTCTCTGTTGCTGAAACATGGTTGGTGCTCTACCTCGGAGCATTTGGGTTTACTGTTCTTCCTGTTGGAAATGCTCTTCCCTTGAAAACCACAGGTCCTGTCCTCTCAGCCCCTTCACATCTTTATTCTGATGTCACCCTCTCATTATGATCTTCCCCAGGACCCTATTTAAAATTATACGCCCCACACACTACACATCTCCTCCCTTCCCATCTTTAATTTTCTCGACTTACAATGAACATTCTAGAAACCTATTTGTCTTGTTTATCATTGATCACCTCCACTAAAATGTAAAGCCTTTGACAACAGGCACTATGGTCAGTTTTGTCCATTGCTGTATCCCCAGATCCTACGGCACCCTTGGTGACCAGATGTGGGCACTCATTTGTCATAGGATAAACCAACTAATGAAAGGATTGAACTTTCAACTGTTGTCTCTTTTTTTTTTCTTTTTTTTTCTGAAGCTGGAAACGGGGAGAGACAGTCAGACAGACTCTTGCATGCGCCCGACCGGGACCCACCCGGCATGCCCACCAGGGGCGACGCTCTGCCCACCAGGGGGCGATGCTCTGCCCCTCCGGGGCGTCGCTCTGCTGCGACCAGAGCCACTCCAGCGCCTGGGGCAGAGGCCAAGGAGCCATCCCCAGTGCCCGGGCCATCTTTGCTCCAATGGAGCCTTGGCTGCGGGAGGGGAAGAGAGAGACAGAGAGGAAGGAGGGGGGGTGGGGGTGGAGAAGCAAATGGGCGCTTCTCCCATGTGCCCTGGCCGGGAATCGAACCCGGGTCCCCCACATGCCAGGCCGACGCTCTACCGCTGAGCCAACCGGCCAGGGCCTGTTGTCTCTTTTTTGTGGCTAGTCTTTCCTCACAGGTGGAAATGTGAATAAAAGGTGAAAGAAAAATAGACAGATTAGTAAAGAGATGGACAGATAATTCAAAGAAAGGAGAATGAGGATGCCTTTATTCTTGCAAAAGAGATGGTCCCTAAGACAAGACTTGCATAATCAGCCCTTTCCACTCTTCTGGATTTTTCTCTGGCACTACCTTTCTTTCTTTCATTTTTTTTTTTTTTTTTTTTTTTTTTTACACAGACAGAGAGAGAGAGTCAGAGAGAGGGATAGACAGGGACAGACAGACAGGAACGGAGAGAGATGAGAAGCATCGATCATCAGTTTCCCGTTGTGACACCTTAGTTGTTCACTGATTGCTTTCTCATATGTGCCTTGACTGTGGGGCTACAGCAGACCAAGTAATCCCTTGCTCAAGCCAGTGACCTTGGGTCCAAGCTGGTGAGCTTTTTGATCAAACCAGATGAGCCTGTGCTCAAGCTGGTGACCTCGGGGTCTTGAACCTGGGTCCTCCACATCCCAGTTCGACGCTCTATCCACTGCGCCACTGCCTGGTCAGGCACTGGCACTTTCTGTAGTATACACAGTCCAGGATAATACCAGCAAAGTAAAAGGTTGAACTAGAAGTGGTTACCTTTGTTTCTACTTGCTGAATAAATATATATCATTTGCTCAACAATTTATATGCACTTTCTCTTTAAAAAAATAGGATTTAAAATAATAAGTTTCATGTTTGAGTGTAAGAAGAACAACTTTTGTATTTTGTGTTTGAAAGCCATGAATCTGAGGATTTTTCATAGCAACAGTGCAATATCTCATTAAAAGTAATAACACTCAGTTAACACATGCTAATTTGCAAATAGAGTCTTTATTTTGTATAAGTATAAATGCATATATAAATAAAAAATAGTGTTGTCTCATGGCATGAATAAATCCAGTCAGTGAATAACATTCATACACAATTCAAAGTCTTACTTGTCTTACTTGATGAGATTGAAATGTTAAATAGCCTAAAAAGAAACCACATTTTAACAAAGAGGCCACATAACATAGTTGGTGAGGAATGTCTAAAAATATAGTCAATGTCTCTACATTTGCATCAAGAAATACATACCAACAGAAAATGTAGCTGAGCATATTTTTATATCATCAACATCATCTGTTAACCTAACAAATTTATAAGAGTATTGTTCTTATGCAGCTTTATTTAAATAAATGCAAATTTGAGTATCAGTCAGCCTCTTATGATCAGTACTAATGTCTGTATTGTGCTTTTAACTCAGTTGTAATGGAATTTGAAACTGCCTGAGCATCCAAAATTGCTGCCCTTTCTAGTACACAAGCTATGCGGTGGGTTTGCTTAGAAACTCCTTGTTGAAGAATCTTCTTGCCTCAACATTACTGAGGGAAACAGAGCAACGAGATGGATTCTGTCTTCTATATTCGATGCTTTCAATGATGGCATTCTTGATCACCTGCAGATAGAGGCAAAAGAGGTTAATTAGTGCTGCTCTGAGCTCGTTTAAATATTTAAGTATTTGTTAAGTCAAAACAAAAATCTAATCTTTTTATTATAGAATCCTTTTTGAAATGGAGAAAGGAATTGCTTGAGTCATGCACGTGTATACTTAAACTCAACATAGCACCATTATACTCTTATTAAACTCATATTTAAATACTCTTCTCTCCCCTACCAAAGAAAAAAACCATTCTGGGAGTGTTCCCAACTTTGTGTTGATAAAATTGGGAATAAAATACTTGCAATGTGGTAAATTTATCTTCATTCTGTCCTGCATTGGGAAGGTAATAAGAAGGAAGAAACAGTAATTACTAAACCTAAAATTTATGTTCTTTAGAGTTAGTGGACAAATGGAAATGAAGAACTGCAAGGCAGTAAAAGACATTCCCTAGGCCTAAAGAGGAGAAAAGGCATTGCTAACGAATTGCTCTGCTTCCCCAGCTAAACAGAGTCATAAAACATGGATGTCCTCTGCCTAGAAAACACCATGCTTTGTGATTATATTGGTGATGGCTAGTTTTTATTCAGAATAATCTTTAATACATATACTCAAATGAATGGTGACTATAACCTCTAAGAGTTGCTATTGTAATTATCATATACTTCTCTGGGAGGAAGTTAACCTAGTTAGGGAACTTTGGAAACAAGAGAAAACTTGAGATTTGGTTGAAGAAGTTATTGCAGAGCAATGGGAATGGGTTTCAGAGGAGAGGCCTGGATGGTGATCTTGGCTCTGCAGTTATTTCAGAACCCATTCACCACCAGGAAGACTCTATTCTCCAGGATGGGACTCCTGGATTTCGCCTTAATGACCACTGAGATAGAGGTTTCAGGACGCAGAGGAATATCCTGTAATCCCCTTTATTTATTTATTTATTTATTTATTTATTTATTTATTTATTTATGTATTTATTTATGTATTTATTTATTTATTTATTATTATTATTTTTTTTTTCCCGAAGCTGGAAACTGGGAGACAGACTCCCGCATGCACCCAACCGGATCCACCCGACACGCCCACCACGGGACGTTGCTCTGCCCATCCTGGGCGTTGCTCTGCCGCGACCAGAGCCACTCTAGCGCCTGAGGCAGAGGCCATGGAGCCATCTCCAGCACCTGGGCCATCTTTGCTCCAATGGAGCCCGGCTGCGGGAGGGGAAGAGACAGACAGAGAGAAAGGAGAGGAAGGAGAGGAAGGAGAGGAAGGAGAGGAAGGAGAGGAAGGAGTGGAAGGAGAGGGGGAGGGGTGGAGAAGCAGATGGGCGCTTCTCCTGTGTGCTCTGGCCGGGAATCAAACCCAGGACTTCTGCACACCAGGCTGACGCTCTACCACTAAGCCAACCGGCCAAGGCCTCCTGTAATCCCCTTTAATCTCTACCCCAGGGATCCTTAAGCAACATAAAGATATTATCCCCACGCATTTAAGCTCTCTGCCCTGGGGAGGAATGCTTGGCTAGTCTGAGCAGGACCCCCTGGCACTCTCCTTCCCAGAGCTGGTGTGGCCCACTTGGCCATGGAAATGTGTGAATAGAGGGGTTTTCCTAGTCCCACTTCCGGTCTCACTGGGCAAGCAGGGGTCAATGCCTGGAGAAGAGAGATGTGTGACCTGAGTGGTGTTAACATGCAAGTAATATTCTGTGACTTTGCGTTGGGCCCGATGGGCAGGCCCTTCTATTCCCTGATAGTAACTTTAAGCCACAAGCAGTCATGGTATGGAAAGAGGGGTCTATCACAGGAATGTAACACCTGTAATTGCTATACAATTTTTAAATTTATATATAGGAGTGGGCAAAAGTAGGTTTACAGTTGTAAGTACATGAAACAAGAGTTTATTTTTGTATTATTATTGATTAATTATTGTATTTTTTTCCATACAAAAAACAGTAAGTCTACTTTTGCCCAACCCTGTATATATAATTGTCTTCTAGGGGGAAATGCTACTGAGTCTTTTAATTAAAGCAGATATTTGCTGACACATTTACCCCATGAGCAAGGGAAGCAAAATTAATTCTATCGCAACAGAAGAAGCTTCAGGCCTATGAAGGAGACCCTGACCCAGGGCCTCCAGGCCCCGCACTGGCTATGTGAGATCAAAGGGAATTAGCTTAAACTGTTGAGCCTGTTTCCTCTTCTTTAAAATGGCAATAATAATACTAATTTTGGCTTTTGTAGGGGTTGAGGATCACTTAGAAACGTACTTTGCACAATGTGTGGCGCACCGGAAACATTCCAAAGCTAGCGTCTATTATTGTTGCTCTTTTCAAACGGACCTTATGTGAGGAACTTTAGGAGCTTTGACTTTGATGTGAGGTTATATATACTGCTCACAATAATTAGGGGATATTTTATCACTTCATATTCATTTTGAAATATCCCCTAATTTTTGTGAGCAGTATGGTTTACTAGAAATAAAAACACTGTGTATAGCCAAGAGTGGGCTTATTATTTGGTAAAAGGCAGCAAATCAATTCTGTGATCAAACATGTCCTACTACATCTCCTTCCAGTAATCTCCCGGCCTGCAGCTCAGATCCAGATTGGGGGGGGGGGGGGGGGGAGAGCGAGGTGAACATTGTGTTTGCCTTCTTTTATGGCCACATCAGAATTACAACTAATTTATAGAACAATCAACCTAGAGAACCATCTGAAGATGAACTAAACAGAACTAAGACTTTATATCCTAGGACTAAGGATATAGAGAAGCCATGTAGAGACCAAAAATAATATCAAATGTCAACTGCAATTGAAAAATATTTATAAAAAGAAAAAAAACAACAACAAACTCCTTTCTGGAGATCATGTCACCGAGTTTTCTGTTGCTTTCTACTCCACTGTAGCAGCACAGAACACATCACTGTCATTACAGAGAAGTACGCAATGAAAATAAAAATCATCTATTTATTTCCCAACCACAAAATAATCCCCAAAAAACCTTAGCATATAAAAGACCACAGGGGAAATTATACTGGTCAATTATGACTGTCAATTCCTTTATAATAAATTCATGAGCACAAAAAATTCAGCAATAAAAATATCAATAATTAGTATATTTACCATAATTGGACCTTGGCAGGTGTTTCTAGTAAACAGGCCATTCATATAACGGGAAATGAGTATTTACACAATTCTGGAAAACCCAAATCATAGGCAGTGAGAATGTGCAAATTAAACCACTAGGGGGCACATTAACACTATGAAACCATTAACCAGACTGTGAGCTATAATTCTGTGATAAGAACAGAGGAGGCTAACCTCAGTACTACATCAGTTGCTAAATTCAAACCTTTCAGCATAATATATGGTACAACTTGATGACTTCAAATATGTCATATTTGAATCTTCCTATTTTTTAAATTAGAAGTATCCTTCAGTAGTGTTTGTATATAATTCCCTCTTTTATTTACCCCTGAAATTCACTGAAATTCCGAATACTTCCTGTCAGTTACCTTAGCAGTAACCCTTATATCCCCTCTGCTCACCACTTTGGCCGTTCAGTAGCCTTCTAATTCTTGATCCAGAAAATTTAAATCTTTGGCAATAGGGCAGTGAATAAGAAAAGAAAACGGGTAAAATGTGATCTTTTTCTCAAAAGGAACAAATATCGAAACATGATTTTGGATGCAATCTACAAGCAAATATTGAATTCCCTCAAGAGAAAATTAAACATGGACCCAAAGGAGGAAGTCACAGTATATATTTTGACAGAGAAATAAGAAATTACAAATATAGAAAATATGAGAAGGTATACTGATCTAAATTATTGTGAATTTTCTGGCTCAGGTCTGCCTGCCCAGGAAATACGGAAGTGTCATGGAAGCAAGGACCTTGTAAGTCTTGTCAATTTTTTTATCCCAGCACTTAGATCATGGAACGGGAATAATAAACATTTGTAAAATTAATGACTGCATAGAAGGTGACCATTGAAGGCTGAATTACACAGGATAAAAGTTCAACTCACAGGGATAAGGAGACTTGGGTTGAGTTGGAGGACAGGCAGGCTTTTATAAGTGGTGTGGAAAGATGGAGTATTCTCAAAGGATAATCTTATAGAAAGCAGAAGTTGGAAGATCATGGCATGTATAAGAAACATCTGGAAATGGGCCTGGTTGGAAGTAAGGCTGTGTTTGGGGAATACTAGGAAATCTGCCTGCTTAAAAATGGTTTTAAAAGTGAGGAAAGAGTGAAAAACTCTGTGGTCCCTTCTCAGCTCTTCACATAATTCTGTGACTTTCAGCAATCTGCCCAATAATCCATGACTCAGTTTCCTTGTATATAAATAAAAATACCTACCTCATAGGCTAGTTTTGAGTGTTCAACATTTGAGGTTGAAATATTTAGTTTATATTAAGCACTCAAAATTTCCTTGTGATTTTTGTTGTTGTTGTTGTTTTTCTTGCATTATGACTGTATCTTTAGTTCCTAAAACAGTGCCTGGCACATTAGATACTCAATAAATGTGTTGAATGAATGAAGAAATAAGATGTTGAATTAATGAAGAAAGAGATTACAGAAAACACTAAAGGTAGATGAATTTGGGCTCAATATATTGGGCCATGATCCTTAAAAAGCTTCTAAGTTATTGTTAGATAAAAATTATAACTTGTATCTAGACATGCTTTTCATGATGAAATATCAATAAATTAAGAATTAAGTACCAGTACTTCTGGATATGTGCTTTTCCTCATTTTAATTAGCATTTAATATTTAACACTTTATAGAATCATTTGAAAACGAATTTAAAAAACTTGTTATTATGCATCCTTGATATATGCTGAATAAACTAACACATAGCAGGTTCTTAGAATATGCCTACTGAATTAATGAATGGAATGATGGAATGAGTGAGACGGCATAACAGCACATTTTTTTGTAACAGCTGAATAAACTAGGTCATAGGAAAGAGATCTCAGAAGGCATGTTTGCCTCAGATCAAAGCAGTGCTGTATGAGTAGAGCATGGAGCCCTACCCCCTGGCCAGGTAGACCTTGCGTAGAGATTCTCCATGGTCAGGACTCTGCCCCCAGGCCCTGTATCCTGACCCTTGTTATCCCCTCCCTCCATCACATTAAATTCTTCAATAGTTTCAGCCAGTAAGTTGATGACATTTTAAAAATCATTCATAAAATCTTATTGCCTATTTATTTTAGGTGCCAGGCATTGTGATCAGTATCACTGGAGAATACAAGGGAAGTAAGGAAGTCATTGTTTCTCAGGGGTTTAAATTTATAATTAAAAGCAGAAGGTAATATGAACACTGAGAATAATGATTATCATTATCATATTGGTTGCTTCAGCATATTGAGTGTCTCTTAGAGGCGAAGCACTTACATTATATTGTTTTACTTACTCCTCATCCTGACCTCTAAGGCATGTAGCATTCTTTCCCCTTCAAACGAGGAAGGTAAAATTCGGAAGGGTTAAACAACATGCCCAAGATCACGCAGCCAAGAGGCAGCAAGCAAAGATTCGAATGCCCAGTTTGGTCTGGCTCCAAAACCTCTGCATTTCCCACATACCACACCTCTACCGGAATAAGTCACTATAAGTTAGGTTACCGGAAAAAAAAGAGGAAACCATGAAATACTGCCAATGTAAGAGTACCAAGGCAATGCTCGGTGCAAAGGAATTTGGAGAGGTTGAGTCAGTGCAGAAACCTGAAGCTGAAGCTAATGACAAACCCAGGCTGCCGTCTCGACATGAACACAAACAGGGCAGAGGTTTCCTGAAGACGAGCTGGAATTCAGCCTCATCAGGATCTCCAGGGAAACTCAAGTGACAGAAGCAGACAGCTGTCAGGAGATAAGGTAGCTTTTTCAGAATGGAAATTTATGTCAGAATGTGAGTTGAAGAAGAAAATTTGCCTTAAGCCATTGGGTCATGGCCTCAACTTGCAAAGTGCCTTCCTATGGACTTGACAGACAAGTGCCTTTGCATTAGAAGAGCTTATATTTAGTGTCCAGAGTTCTAAGGAGCTCTGACAGTCCACAGCCAATCATTGTGTGGGTTGCTGAAGTGTGAATTAGTAACTGCTCTGTTCAAATGGTGTGAGGGCGAGTGATTTGGCTAATGAACCTATGAATTCTGTGGCACCCTTCCTCAGCAGTTTTGCTGTTCTTTATTTTTCATCATTTCTTGGGAAGATTTGGTTCTGATAAAATATGTTTTCTTGGTAAAAAGTGGGGGACAAAGAAGAGTCATGAAAAGGGGAAAGGAAATTTCAGTGAGAACTGGAAGCTTCCCTGGGTGTGAATGAAGTGTACACAGACACACACACACACACACACACACACACACACAAAACCAAGAATCACGTGACCACAAGTCTCCATGGTCGTATAACTTAAGAGGAGGCCTATATTCCTCCACTCATTCATAAAATACTTATTTAGTACCATGGGTGGTGGGGCAGTGGATAGAGTGTCATCCAGGAGTACCATGGTCGCTGGTTCTATCCTGAGGGTGCAGGCTCCAGCCCCAGTTGGGGCACGTATGAGAGGCAACCAAGGGCACAACTGAGTGGAACAAGATGATGTCTATCTATCTATCTATCTATCTATCTATCTATCTATCTATCTATCTATCATCTGTCCACCTATTTATCTATCTGTCTATCATTTATCTATCTATCTATCTCTCCCTTCCTCTCTCTCAAAAAAACCAACCAAACAAACAAAAAAAACCTGCCCAGGCTGCTACTACCTGTGCAGACCTGCCTATTTTTTTTCATTCTTCATTCTGGGCATGCACAAAGATCTTGGTGTATACATCATGGTACAGGGTACAGACACACATAGGTAAGGTTCCTATTTATTTAGCAGCTTCTATTTGTGGGACAGTGTTTGTATGTCCATCACTTGATTAATGATACACTACTATACCTGTTTTAGAGATGAGTCAGCTGTGGCCCCAAAAGTGTAAGTAGCTTATTCAAAGTCACCCAAGTATCCCAGCTACAATCTAAACATAATATAAAGCCCATGACCTTATTTCTACATGCTGTGCCAGGAAAGTCTTTGGAAGCAATCAAAACCTACTTAATTAAATGGTTTGTGAAGAATCAACATTTGGTAAGTTGTAAGGCAGAACAGTTATTTTGAAAGTCAGTCTGTTTTTTATTTTGTTTTTAAAAAATATTTTATTTGTAGATTTTATTGGGGGGGGTGAGAAGTATCAACTCATAGTTGCTTCACTTTAGGTGTGTATTGGCTGCTTGTTGTATGTGCCTTGACTGAGCAATGCCAGCGACCTCAGCATTGCAGGGCAACGATCTATCCATTGCACCACCACAAGACAGTCAGTCTACTTCTGTTCAGGCCTTCACTTTCACCTATGTGTCAAACAACCTGCTTTGAAGAATGTTTGTAAAACATGTAGATAGAACTATGTTATTTTTGATAGCAAGTAGTTTAGCAGATTTTATATGAACCAGAACTGAAAACAATGAGAAAAATGTAGGTGTTTAAGTTATATATATTTATATGTAAATATATAACATTCACTTTTTCATCTATATGTCAAACAACCTGCTTTGAAGAATGGTTGTAAAATATGTAGCTAGAACTACGTCATTTTGGATAGCAAATGGTTTAGCAGGTTTTACAGAAACCAGAACTGAAAATGATGAGAGAAATGTGTTTAAATTACATATATATTTATATAATTATAAATACACACATATATACATCTAGATGTAGGCAAAAGTAGGTAGGTTTATAGTTATGACTAAAAGAGTTTATTCTTGCATTGTTGTTTATTAATTATTGTGTTGTATTCTTCTGTAAACCTAGTTTTGCCCACTCCCCGCGTGCATGTGTGTGTGTGTGTGTGTGTGCCCGCGCGTGCAACTTTTGCTTTCTCAAGCTCAATAAGGTGTTAATATATTCGTACAATTTTTCCCATTTGAAGCTAACTGAGCAAGTATAATACCTTTCATCTCAAAGAATATTTAGTTTTGAGTTTATTGGCTTCATATTTAAAAAAGGGTTTTACTGTGATGTTATCTCTTAGGTCTATTTAAACAGCGGGAAGTTTTATAAAATACAACTCTATTATATATCAATGATTAAAATATTGATTTTCTCTTAATATTCTTTATATTTTTATCTCAGCAGAAATGATGTAGCATATGAATTTTAAATGTCCGCTGCTTGTGAGATTAGAAAAAAAGAATATATTAAAAAAATGATCTATGCTATAAAATTTGTTAAGCATAAAATAATAAGAATTATCACATATTATTCATAAATGAAGACTAACAAGGAAAGCATGTTCGAGTTTCAGGAACTGAAGCTTAATGGGGAAAATTAAAGATACTGATTAATAGACATATTGCAATGTAATTGTTATAACTGTGCACAATTGATCATTAGCCTCAGGCCAAACTAAACAAATTAAATGTGCCAGAATTCTATTAGCTCACAAAACTTAATTAAATCTCATCTACAAAGAACAGTCAACCACATACAGTGAGTTCTTTTGAGCCATTCACACAGTCTCCAAAAAGACTAGCAAGTTATTATACACGAGCCTTGAACTCTCCATTTAATTTCTTTCTCTTTTCCCCTGATTTCTCACTTTCTAATGAAATTAGGCCAATGGAATTGAGCTGTCACAACTGATAATAACTTGTCAGACATTATGATTTCAAACTAGAAGCCAACATGATATCGCAGCCGATCACAATTTGCAGACAGGATTTGGAACTAGAAGCCAAGGCGATTCCAATGTACACAGCAGTGTTCCCAAATGGTGAAGCAGAGCCTCAGGAATTTCACATAGGCACAGAATCTTCGCAGCAGATGTACCAATGCTAGGAATGACACTGAAGAGAGCAACTTGTTTCTAAAGTTTCTAAATCAAGGCATAGTTCATAT
Organism: Saccopteryx bilineata; assembly: GCF_036850765.1. NCBI lineage: Eukaryota > Metazoa > Chordata > Mammalia > Chiroptera > Emballonuridae > Saccopteryx > Saccopteryx bilineata. The sequence goes on along the minus strand of NC_089491.1, from coordinate 294,023,047 downwards.
GTCAAGGGCTAAAAATGGAGAAGCTGCTACTTTGGGTGATGTTCCCAAGATCCAGTAGAATAGAGACTTTTTTTTTTTTTTTTGTATTTTTCTGAAGCTGGAAACGGGGAGAGACAGTCAGACAGACTCCCGCATGCGCCCGACCGAGATCCACCCGGCACGCCCACCAGGGGGCGATGCTCTGCCCACCAGGGGGCGATGCTCTGCCCACCAGGGGGCGATGCTCTGCCCCTCCAGGGCGTCTCTCTGTTGCGACCAGAGCCACTCTAGCGCCTGGGGCAGAGGCCAAGGAGCCATCCCCAGCACCCGGGCCATCTTTGCTCCAATGAAGCCTTGGCTGCGGGAGGGGAAGAGAGAGACAGAGAGGAAGGAGGGAGGGGTGGAGAAGCAAATGGGCGCTTCTCCTATGTGCCCTGGCCTGGAATCGAACCCAGGTCCCCCGCACGCCAGGCTGACGCTCTACCGCTGAGCCAACCGGCCAGGGCTGAATAGAGACGTTTAAAAGCATGAGTGCAGTCATTAACTACACTTTTGGTTCCATTCACTTTCCTACATTTATATATCTTTTTTTATCACTTTTCTTCCTACTTCTAATTTATTTTTTCTTGTAACAAATACATTTAGATATTTGGGTAAGAAGCTGAGTATGAATCAATCTATCAATAAAATAATAGCGTAAAATATGAGCTCTGCCAACTTGGAGGCATTTAGTTTTCTTATCTCTGAATTTTATAGGGTTCTTCTGGAGAGTAATAAAATAATTCATGAAAAATAAAATGATCCAATTTGGGTAGTGTCATCCATAAGCCTTGTTTTTATTTTTAATTAATTAAAATAAGGCAGTGCTATGTTCATGTGATATGAAACATCTGACATTGTCAGCGATTGTTGGAGATACTTACATCAATGTTGTTCAGGGTGTTGAAATACATTAGATCATGCAGCCTTTTGAAGGCTTTATTCGGATATTGAAAGTTGAAAGTTGAAAATGGTGATTCAGGGTCATCAAAAATATCAAAATCAGCTATTTCTTTCTCTTCCTTAGTTTCTCTTGGAACACCTAAATATCAGAAGAGTCTCAAATGGGTTATTTCAAAAACTACAAAATATCTCTAAAACCCAGGGAATAAAACACACAAATTAGCCATAAACATAACACTGGGAGTCCCCACTGGGGACTTGTAATCGCTAGTATACACTCTGTGTCCACACCCATATTCTCTGGGTGAGGATTTCTGTTTTGACTGGGCAACTTCCAATTGCCGATGTCTATACCCCTGTGCCTAACTAAGGTCTTCCCACCCGTCCCCGCAATTATGGAAGGCTGCTTAGCTGACTTGCAGCAGGCTGGAAACTAAAAAATAACACTCTGCCCCAGGCAGCGGACCAAAGATTCTAGGGACAGAATATAAACACCGGAGTTCTCTAGTCTCTTACTGTGCGAAGGGGATGATTTCAGGGCATAAGGTCTGTTCCATTTCCTAGGCTTTCCCAGCATCCCAGCAGGATCAAGTCCTCTTCCTGGTAGCCTGCTCACTAACACATTCTTCTGTTGTTTGCCTTCCTTCTTGCCCTTTATTATCTCCTTTCTACAGTTCCCTCGTTCACCCGAATAAACTATTTGTACTTGGATCCTTTGCTCAGAATCTGCTTTGGGGGAAACCCAGACCAAACATTATCTGATTCCCTTCATGCCACAGAAATCCCCTATCCAGCCTCTCCTTGAGAATTAACAGTGATAAAAAACTCTCTAGGGTTCAAGTACTCCACTTACTGCTCAAGGACTAAACATGCCAGCCAATTTTTCCTTCTCTTGTTTGAAGTGTGACTCATAATAATTTCTATCCCTATTGATACCTTCTTCTTCTTCCTCCACCATCTAGAAAAAGATCACTTTTTCTCCATAGTCCTTAGAGACCTTTACTGAGCTTGTTGTTAACCCTCTGGTTTCTGGATTGTGAAGAACCCAGGAGATTTTGGAGTGAGAAAAACAGGGAGTACTTGGGGTCTCAGGATAGTAGCGATTCATCAAGGTAAGAGAAGCATTCAAAACTGTAATCGTCAGTACAGCAAGTGCCAGTGTGAACTAGCTTAACATCTATCTGGCTTGTTCCTTCCCCAGATTCCTACTTTACGGACTAAATTTACTGCCAGCGTACCTGGAGCCTTGTATTTTCTGAAGTTGATGTTGGCCAGAACAAAGTGGATGATCGTTGGGCAATCTTTCTCCACATCTGAGCTCTTGGGCTTAAAGACATAGCACTCCTTCAATCCTTCTCGATCAAAGACATTAGGATCAATCTTTGGAAAGGGGAGCTTGTTCATTTTAGCCCACTTTTCCGCAAGTAGAAGTTCCTGTGGAAGAAAGGGGAACGATGAATTTGGGAATTTCCGTCTTTATTCCATTGGTCTGGCCATGCTTTGATAGTCATTAGACGTATCCTTTGTGCCGGCAGTGTGCTTCTTGCTAAGACAAACAATGACCCCACTCTTAAGAAGTTCATCAATCTCAAAAAATGAAAAGTACACTAAGAACAAACACAGTACTGTTATGATAATTTTTGGTTCAGGGCTAGCAAACTCAGTATTGTTATTTTTTGGTTCAGGGCTAGCTCCATAGGAGGCATTGGAAAATTTATTAATAAATGAAATGAGCCCTCGCCTGATAGGCCAGTTGGTTGAAGCACCATCCAGAAGCACAGAGGTTGCCAGTTCAATCCCTGGTCAGGGCACATGCAGGAATAGATAGTTGTTCCTGTCTTTTCTCTCTCTCTCTCTCTCTCTCTCTCTCTCCCCCCCTTCCTCTTTCACTAAAATGAACAAATAAATAATTTTTTAAAAATAATGAAATTATATAGATGTAATTACTATAGAAAAAGTATTATGGGTTCTGAGCATTTATAAACCATGTCAATGCTTTTTAACCCTTAGGCAGTGGTGGGATTCAGCCAGTTCTCACTGGTTTGGGAGAACCAATACTTAATTTTTTGTTGAGTTCAGTGAACTGGTTGTTAAAATGGCACTTGTTCTCTCTAAGGTGGGCACCTGGGCAGCTGCCCAATATGAAAACCACAAATTGACATTCTTTATTCCTTTTTAATATTCATTTGCGCAACAGCGTTTTCTAAGCGCCCATAGTAATGTTCTCTCCATCCATTGGTGAAAAAAATTGCAAGTGAGGACACCAAACAAGAAACAATATGAAAATATCTTAAATAACAGTGTTATTGTCAGGTATTAATATTTTTTCATTAATATTTATAAATTCTTAACATGATCTATATAGTTTTGTGTACCTCTTTTATTGTTCTTATTTAAATATTAATGCATGAAATAATAAACTACCTTTTTTAAAAAAAATTTTTTATTTATTCATTTTTTTAGAGAGGAGAGGAAGAGACATAGAGAGAGAGAGAGAGAGAGGAGAGACAGAGAGAGAGAAGGGAGGAGGAGCTGGAAGCATCAACTCCCATATGTGTCTTGACCAGGCAAGCCCAGGGTTTCGAACCGGTGACCTCAGCATTTCCAGGTCGACACTTTATCCACTGCGCCACCACAGGTCAGGCGATAAACTACCTTTTGATATATTGTTTTGTTATACTTAAAACTGTCATTAGGGCAGAGAACTGGTTGTTAAATTATTTAACTCCCACCACTGCCCTTAGGAATCAAAGAATCTGATGCAGCCGAATGAGGAACACTCTGGTACTGAATTTCTAAATGGTATCATTTCCGTGCAATTAATTATAATTAATAAATTTTATGTTTGCAAAATGAGTTACTTTAAATGTTTAGAGATGAGTCTGTGGTTTTGATTTTTTTCTTCTGCTTCTGTTTGTGAAAGGAAGTTGAGCTTCTGGCGTGAGTACATTATTATTATGTGTGCAGTGGCCAGAAGTGGGCCGTCCAGAGGAATGTGGAGCATGGCAGCTTGTGTGGCTGTTGTTACATATTAGCTCCCTCATATGTTACGTGCATCCCTCCCCAGAATGAGAAGCCACACGGGACGGAGTCTCAGCAGCTGATCTGTAGCTGCAGACACGTAACGTGAACAAGAAGTACGTGTTTGCTGTCGGCTGCTGCGACTTTCAGTTTGTTTCTGCGTCTGCGTCCAGGCTGAGTAAGGCAGTGAGTAAGCACACACACACAATATTACATTTAAACCGGAGACTGGAAGTCATTATGGAGAGGTGCAGTGGCAGAGTTTATTTCTATTTATATGTAGCTTGAGGGGAAGTGGGACAAATAAGAAACAGACGCTGGAGCCAGATTGCCTGAGTTGAAGTGTGAACCATAGGACCTTGAGCACATTTCTTATTGTTTCCACACTCGATATCCTTGAGTATAAAACAAGGATACATATGAGTATGTAACAATAGTACATATCTCATAAGATTGCTATTAGAATTATTTGGAGGCCTGACCTGTGGTGGAGCAGTGGATAAAGCATTGACTTGGAACACTGAGGCCGCTGGTTCTAAGCCCCAGGCTTGTTCAGACAAGGCATGTATGAGAAGCAACTGCTATGAGTTGATGTTTCTCACTCCTCCCCCTTCTCTTTCTCTCCTCTCTCTAAAATCAATAAATAAAATCTTAAAAAAATTATTTGAGGGCTGAAGTATGCAAGTGGCACTCCTCTAATGGCCCCACGGAGATCATAACTAAAACAACCAACCGACCAACCCACAACCAAGCAGGGAGCAGGGAGTTCACTATCCCTGAAACCGTGGGCTCCCAAACCCACTGTTTCTGTATCTCACCTGTTCCTTATTTCTCAGCATCTCATTTTACATCAACCGTCAAATAAAGCTAATGCTCTTATCTTTGTCAGGATTGCTGTGAGGATTAAATAAGATAATGTATTTTGAGAACTTCAGTATTTTCTACTTAAGAAAAGAAGCTCTTTAAAATAGCCCCTTAAATTTAAGAGAATAATATACTGTTCATTGAACTTCCAACATTCTTCATACTTCTGGAATGTCATGAGTTTAAGTTCATCAACTCTCTCTCAAAGCCATTTACAAAGAAAGTGAAATATGGGAAAACAGAAGATTTAATGTGTATTAAAGCATTTGTTTTGTAAACTACCAAGCTAAAGACAGGGTGAGGCAAAAGTAGGTTTATAGTTATTCATTTGGAAAATAATACAGTAATTAAATTAAATAATACAGGAATAAACTGTGTATTGAATACTCATGACTGTCAACCTACTTTTGCCTACCTCTGTATGAGTGTATTTCACTGAAAATCCCACGTAGATAAATACTTCCTTGTTTGAAACTTGAGAGGACTTTTATCACTAACTCCTTCCCTCCTATTCAGTTGAATTATTCAGCCTGTTGTTTCTTGTCTAGCACTGTTTAAAAAATTATTCATTCACGACTATTCAACATCAAAATATAGTAAAACCAAAAGTTCATGCTGTGAATCAACTGCGTGAGAATAAAGAGAAAGAAGAGCTTTCCAGTGTTTACAAAACATGAGTCAAGAGTATGACCAATGATGTGTGTATGTGTGGAGAAAGAGGAAAAGGGAACTGAATGAGGTAAAAGACAAGCTATTTTTAGATAGATATTTTATGCTGGGATTAGGAAGCAATGAAAACTTTCCCTTTTCTTATATGATTCTGCTGCGGAATAGATTAAAGCCGGCGGCTGTAGAGACCATGATTACAGGATGGAAAACCCATCTCCTCTCTGATGTCTCATTTCTCTGCTTATAAACACAGAAACAATGACACAGATGATGAGTAGAGCAGACACGTTTGAAAAGAATACTTGAAAAGAATGCGGTGAGCCAAGAAATTTTCATTTTTAGAGAAAAAGATGTATTAATATGATACATTGCAATTTTCTTTTCATTTCATCTTGGAAAAGACAAGTCACTATTTCTAGAGCGATAGGTTTTGTACTATACTAAACCAATAATAAAAGGAGGTATATAAATGTAGAGGTGAGGGGTGGGATGGAAGGAATTGACAACATAATCCTAAAGCACATCTATGAGAATGCACAGCTGGAAACATCTATGGTAGATTCTTTAAGACAGCAAACATAATACAGGTACTATTATTAAAATGAATTGTGGTACTAAGATAAGAACAGTCAGATTGTCAGATGGACCATTAGAATACAAAGGATAAACAGAAAACAGATCCCGGTGTTCTATAAGAATAATATATAGTAAAGAAATCATTGCCTGACCAGGCGGTGGCGCAGTGGATAGAGCATCGGGCTGGGACATGGAGGACCCAGGTTTGAGACTCCAAGGTCACCAGTTTGAGCGCGGGCTTATCTGGTTTGAGCAAGGCTTGCCAGCTTGAGCCCAAGGTCGCTGGCTTGAGCAAGGGGTTACTCCCTCTGCTTTACTCCCCCCCCACCCCCATCAAGGCACATATGAGAAAGCAATCAATGAACAACTAAGGTGCCACACTGAAGAATTGATGCTTCTCATCTCTCTCCCTTCCTGTCTGTCTGTCCCTATTTGTCTCTCTCTGTGACTCTCTCTGTCTCTGTCACAAAGAAAAAAAAAAGAAAAACAAAGAAATTATCACAAATAATGTAAAAATATTTCAGGGATTGTGTTATTATACACCTCTTATATTAAAAAAGATTAATGAGGTAATATGTTTTAAAATATCATAAAAAAGAAAACTGTTAATCCATATGTAAATGATCTTGATATGAATATGAATTTCAAAAATAAAACCAATGGAAGAAATCACTATATAAATATTTAAACTAAATATTTAAACCATTAAAAGCATCAGATATAAAATGACTCATTTGATCATATTTGACAAAATGAGGCAAACTTTAATATCTTTAAGAGGAGAAGTAGGGACTGGATCAAAGAAGGTGAAGAGAGTAGCCAAAAAGCACATGTACACATAACACACAGACACAGACAGCAGAGCGGCAAGAGCCAGAGGGAGAGGGCAGGTGGAGGTCGGGGAGCAGGGTACAGGTGGGGGAAGGGGCAGAGAGAGGCTTTGCTGGGGACAGTGGGGGAGGGTGTGCTGTTGTGTCATATTGAGTTGTGCACTTGAGACCTGTATAGTTTGGCAAACCCTGTCAGCTCAATAAATTAAAAAAAATTAAAAAATATATAAAATAATTCTTATTAATGAATAGCAGCAACACTAATAATCTAATTAATCATAGTTTAAAAACACAAGTCTACAATAAACATAACAGACTATTTAAACTCACAAACAAAAAGGAGGAAACTGAAGCAAAAAATGTGTTTCTTTTGCTTTCTGTCATATTGTAAATTTTTAACTTTGTTTTAAATTATTTTTTAGCCCAACAAAGCCATGTAAAACAAGGACTTGCATCTGCAACCTGATATAAGAAAGTAAATTGGTGCAGCTCTTTTGTAAAGCGATTTTGAAATATTTATCAAAAGTCATAAACTAATACATATCTAAGAAAATAATGTAAAGTGTGATTAAAGATTCATGTGCTGCCCTGGCTGGTTGGTTCAGTGGTATAGTGTCGGCCCAGCATGTGTAAGTCCTGGGTTCGATTTCCGGTCAGGGCACACAGGAGAAGCGCCCATCTGCTTCTCCACCCTTCCCTTTCTCCTTCCTCTCTATCTCTCCCCCTGCTGCAGCCATGGCTCGAATGGAGTGAATTGGCCCTAGGCGCTGAGGATGGCTCCATAGCCTCTGCCTCAGGTGCTAAGAAGAGTTTGGTTGCTCAGCAACGGAGTAACATGCCTGATGGGCAGAGCATCACCCCCTAGTGGGCTTGCTGGGTGGATCCTAGTTGGGGCACACGCAGGAGTCTATCTCTGCCTCCACTCCTTTCACTGCATAAAAATAATAAATAAATAAATAAACAAACAAATAAATAAATTCTTGCATAGTCACAATAAAAATACCATGCTGTGTTTATAATTATATAAAAATTATTTTTAACAGCATGCAGGAAAAATCATGATATAATTTTAAGTAGAAAGAAGCAGTGTGCAAAACTATATGACCCTAGTGCACATACACACACACACTCACACGCACACACATGAGAGAGAAGAAAATACTAAAGTATCAGCAGGTGCTATTTAAAAATAGCAGAAGCATTTGATATATATTCCAAATTTCCAACTTTTTTATAATGAGTACATATTCTTCTTAATAGAAATAATGAATTCACACCATATTTACAAACTAACAAACTTTATAACAACTATAATGGTTCTTTTTGGAGATACAAGGTAATATACTAAAACCTTCTTCCAACATCAACCCATTGAGGCGGTGGGACTCTGATTCACACATAGAATGAGGGCTTTGACCTTTTACACTGCCATAGGTGAGAGGAATAATAGTGATTCCACCTCCAGAACTAGCTTCCGAGCTATGATCTCAGAGTCATCCATTAGACTCACTCTCCCATTGCTGCTCATGGGATATTCTGCTCTTGGTTTTCACAATCACCCGCCCTGGTGCAGGGCCTCCTTACCCTAAGCTTGGGTTATAGTAAAGCCTCTTAATATTTCATCTTTTTTCCTTCCACTCTCCGCTGTCAGATTAATCATCCTAAAATTCCAATTTCATGAAGTCATTTTTCTGCTGGAAGCTCTTTGCCAAGTTTCTCTTTCCCATCATCCAGTCTGAAATTCTCCCCTAATGCCCTCCTAATGGAAACTTAAAACCTATCATTTTTAATTAGCTCACTACAGGTCCTCCAATGTGCTCATTGCCATCTCTGTGCTGTTTCTGTCGTGGTCCATTTATTTTCCTGCTCTGCTCGTCTACTCTGGGCCACACCAATCCTTTCGTATACAGATCTCCTATAATGTGCATACTTACATACTTACTATAACAGTAAGTTTCACGTCTTCCTTCCAAATGACTGTTGCATGTAAAACTCTTCCCCTCCCCAGAGCTAAAATGTTATGGAGATGAAGAACCCTGGTTTACCACTGACTCCTGTGCGTGGCACACAGAGCAGAAACAAGTACGTGTGTAGTGTGCACAAAATGGGCAGCTGGTGATAGCACAGGGCATGAGATTCTTATCGGGAGCCTTGGAATCTGGTCCAGCTTGGCCACATCTTACCTAGCACTTCCCCAGGCAGGTCCTGGGCAAGGCTGATTTTGCCCATTGTTTTATTTAATCTGTGAATGTGATAAGATACCTTATCTCACCAATGCTTATCTACTTGGCTGAATAGCACTAACTGCCTCAGGAAAGACAAAATATGAAAGCATTTTTAAAATATGAGGATATATATGTATTAGAGAGTTATAACCATTACTAGTCTTGAGAGCAGTTTAATTACAGTATGACAGAAAGGCAACCAAGTGTCAGAGGGTCTGGGTTACCACTGACTTCTTGATTCCAGATCATGGACCATTTCATTTTATCTCTATGACTTTCCATTTCTTTCCTTTTTTTTTTTTTTTTTTATTTTTTTTTATTTTTCTGAAGTTGGAAACGGGGAGGCAGTTAGACAGACTCCCACATGCGCCTGACTGGGATCCACCCAGCATGCCCACCAGGGGGCGATGCTCTGCCCATCTGGGGTGTTGCTCTGTTGCAACCAGAGCCATTCTAGCGCCTGAGGCAGAGGCCATGGAGCCACCCCCAGCACCAGGGCCAACTTTGTTCCAATGGAGCTCCGGCTGTGGGAAGGGAAGAGAGAGACAGAGAGGAAGAGGGGGAGGGGTGGAGAAGCAGATGGACGCTTCTCCTGTGTGCCCTGGCCGGGAATCAAACCCGGGACTCCTGCACACCAGGCTGACGCTCTACCACTGAGCAGACCGGCCAGGGTGACTTTCCACTTCTTAATCTATCAACTATGAATACTAACTCCAGCTTTCTTATAGCATTTCATTCATTCATGCATAAAAAATATCCTATATATATTTTGGCTGGCATTCATAAGACAATTAGAACAAAATAATTAAAACCACACACACACACATACACACACACATACACAGTGTGTTTGAGTCCTCACAGAGTTCACAGACAGGGAAGTGATATATATACTGCTCACAAAAATTAGGGGAAGCCCTGGTCAGTTGGCTCAATGGTAGAGCATTGGCCTGGTGTGTGGAAGTCCTAGGTTCAATTCCCGGCCAGGGCACACAGGAGAAGTGCTCATCTGCTTCTCCACCCCTCCCCCTCCTCCTTCCTCTTTATCTCTCTTTCCCCCTCCTGCAGCCAAGGCTCCATTGGAGCAAAGTTGGCCCGGGCACTGAGGATGGCTCCATGGCCTCCACCTCAGGTGCTAGAATGGCTCTGGTGGCAATGGAGCAGCGTCCCAGTTGGGCAGAGCATCACCCCCTGGTGGGTATGCCAGGTGGATCCCAGTCAGGCATATGCAGGAATCTGTCTGACTGCTTCCCGCTTCTAACTTCAGAAAAATTTTTTTAAAAAGTAATAATGATAATTAAATAATAATAAAAAATTAGGGGATACTTTATTGCTTCATATTCATTTTGAAATATTCCCTAATTTTTGTGATCAGTATATATAAATAAATACAAACCATATGCAATCAAAAGTGCTGTATTAGTGGAATTTACTGTTTTTCATACTGAAACTAAACCTGTGGAGGTCAAGAAAGATAACATTGGAGATGAGTCTAAAGACAGTGTGAGGTGTTCCAGGCGGAGAGACCAGTAACTGTGATGGTCTCATCTGGGTGAGGCCACAGAGCAGCCCAGAAATCTTTCTATGTTGTTTATTCAGAACTTATTTTTCTCTTATCTTCACAGAGGCAGATTTTTATTGTCCCCACCCTCATCTTCACTACCTCAGTCTTCTCACTCTCTAAAGATAACACTAATTCCTAATTCCTATATAGATAACACTAACTCCTAATTCCAATTCGTAAATCGGTCATCAGATGAGTATTTCCTTAACTTCCCTTCTCCATGCCTAACAACAAACTTTCTTCATAATCATTAATTCCTCCCTTTCATCTTGCCCGGAGATGGATGTTTCTTAACTACTCTCCACCTGTATTTTTATATCTCCTCACCCCTGCAAGCTTTCCGGGGATGTGACATTATCATATACATCATCTTTCCATTCTCCAGTCACATCTGCCTAATGACTCCTAGCCATCAGCATGCTCAAGTTTTTTATATTAGCAACCCATCTTCCGTACACAATTTTCCTGTTGCCATATGCTCCATCCAATATAGTCCATCTCCTTCCTCCTTGGAGAGTCTACAGAATTGTCTCTATTTTCCTAACTTCCAGTCATCCCTCAAATCACAGAAATATGATCTGTGCCTTTACAACTCTGCTGAAACTTCCCTTGGCCAGTTCACCAAGAGCTTTCTTGTTCAATATCTTTACTTGGTTTTCAAAAAAGTGCTCACCTCCTTGGTTTTCGTCCGTTTCCCCTGATAGTTCCTCTTCCCTTCTCACAGTGCACATGCCCCATGCCTGGTTTTAATTACCTTTTACCATGAACTCCCAGATCTCAGCCTAATTTCTATCCTGCACTTAAGATACATTGTATCATCCTTGTCCTTGTCAGGACCACACATTTTCCTTTCTTCTCCTTCAGGAGAGTGATTGAGTTACATCTGTGTTTTAAAAAAAATAGTATTCATAATAATGTAGAAAATAGGCTGAGATCAGAAATTGGGGTCAAGAGGACTAAGATACCTACAAGGATGCAGAGGAACATGGCGGACAACAGAATGCTGTGTCATGTCTTCTTACCTTGAAGGGAGGACTGGAGTCACTTGGCCTTGCAGAGAAGTCAAAGGAGATGATAAGATCCACTCCCCTCTGAGGCCTCAGGATCAGGGGGTAGGGCAGGTTAAACGTGAGGCCACTGTCCACGACGTGAATCTTTTTACTTTTGACATCCAGAGGTTCGTATATTCGCTCAAATTCATCAGGATCTTTTAAAAGGAAAAGAAAAATAATGAATGAAACAATCATGTAACATTATTTAGAATTTAAACATTAGTTATATAAATTTATGAGACAAAGCCCATAAGGCTAAGCTGTGAAGAGAAAGAGCGCTGGGCATGAGTCCAACTTCAGCGACTGAAAAATTAAGTGCTGACTTGAACTCTCAGTTTCTTTGTCCGTAGCAGGGTAAAAGAATTATGAATAGGGCTGCTGGCCGGTTAGGTAGGACAGTGCTCAGGCCCTGGCATGAACTCTCAGCGGGGCAGCACAAACCATCCATTAGCGGTACCTAACACTACATGGGTCTTTACTGGTTTAAATACATTTCTTCACACATTATCTTATTTAAGTCTTATAACAGGCATGCCAGGTAGAAGAGATTCACAAATGGAGGACAAAATCAATTCATCTCTCAAGTGACACAACCAGGGAGTGGCAGTCTGGATGGGTCTCAAGCTGCGAATCCATAGGTGGTGGGAGTCCGAGAAAAAAATCCAGCAGATACGACCAGCGAACACGTCCTGGCTGTTCCTGGTCGGGTCCTTGTCCAGGGGCTGCACAAGGCGGGCACAAACTCTGCTCTAACAGCGCTTACACGCTGCGCACACTGCTAAGCAATTCGTAAATCAGTGTGTTAAAGGACAGGCAGTGATAATTGACGAAAATAAGAGGGTAATATAATACGGAGTAACTTCAAATGGATAGTGAAGAGAGACTCCTCCGAGAAGGAGACCTTGCCCTGAGACCAGATGAGTAAGATAGAACTGGCCACCTAAAGATTGTGCTGCTTCTAGGTGCCTCCTTAGCACAGTAGCTAGCGTGTCAGTCTCATAAAGATTGCGGGGCTTTTTTTCCCAGGGAGAAGAAAGAGCTAGAGCAAAGGCCCTAAGGCAGAAGAAAGCTTAGTTTTCCTGAAGGAATGAGAATGGAAGGAGATGACGGCAGATCTGCAAGAAAACAGGACCTAGAAAGCATCAGTTTTATGACAAAATAAATAATATCAATAGCAGGCTGCTCCTCCCATTTGTAGGTGGTGCTCCTAATTCACTTTCCAGGAACAGGAAATGCGATCAGAGTTGATTTGAGCTGAATGAGATGACATGCCATTGTGTTGTTAGGTCTCCCCGTCCCCACCCGTGTTCCCACGTGTTCAGTTAGGAAGAAGGCTGGCAAGGCTCAGTCGGGAGTCTATTATTACAGTAGACCAGAGGGTAGGTGTTCCTATTAGACATGCATTATGTTCTACGAGCAAGCTTTTAAATTCTATTTGGCAAGCATTATCAAAAAGAAAACAACAAAAATACTAAAGGGTCAGACAAACCTGTGTATATAGAACTACCTAAAAATTTAGTGAAAAACGATCACCCAGGAAACATTCAGCACTTAGTAGGAACCCACTGCATGTGAGTTCCCTCCATATATTTCTAAATAAGAACAATATTGACTATGATTCTCTCATAATCAATCAATTTTACTATAAATTTTAAGAGCAAGAGACAAAAAAGGCAAATCTTTAAATTCTTACTGTCCAATTAAACACACAATCCTTATCATCACTAAAAGCTGAAATTGAAACACCAATGAGACAATTAGCCATGAAGTTTATTCTGTGTGAATTGAAACAGTTCTAAATTAAACTTTGGTTTAGCTACTTAAGAAACCATTAACAAGTAAATCAGAAAAAACCAGGAACTGCATTATTCCATATGTAGGTGGGACATAAAAGTGAAACTAAGAGACATTGATAAGAGTGTGGTGGTTACGGGGGAGGGGGGAGAGGGAGAGGGAAAGGAGGAGGAGGAGGGGCACAAAGAAAACTAGATAGAAGGTGACAGAGGACAATCTGACTTTGGGTGATGGGTATGCAACATAATTGAACGACAAGATAACCTGGACTTGTTATCTTTGAATATATGTATCCTGATTTACTGATGTCGCCCCATTAAAAAAATAAAATTATTAAAAAAAAAAAACTAAAAAAAAAAAAAATAAGAAACCATTAACATCCTCCTACGTTTCTACAGATAACAGAATCACGTGTTTTCTCTTCTCTTATATATTAAAATTTCTCATCTCTAAAATACTGAATAACAAATGAATGTTATAAATATATACCGGTGATGTTTATGAATAAAGAGAAAGAGAGTTGACAGCTGAGGTGATTTGTCCTGCCCAAAATAGCTGAAGGAAAGAAGGAGGTGTGAATAAATGGTCTTAAATTAAAAACAAATGTGCTAAAAAAAAAACAACTATAAAAGAGTGAGTTTATGCAAGAATAATGTCATATGACTTAATAAGACAGAACAAGTTAACAAAGGCCAACAAGGAGAAAGAAATCATTCTTTCAATAATTATCTTCAAGTTAATTCTCTTATCAAGTACCTAGAGATTATAGTGACTATACCTGGCCATCTGCCAAGATTCTAAATTTCTATCTATCACAGAATCTGGAAGGGAAGAATTGTAAAACTGAAAACTATATAAGGGTATTACAAACCCAATTTTAATGTTGATTCCTTTGAAATTTTAACTATTAAAAATTACACATGTGAACTTCCTAAATGTAAAAAAAATCGAGTCTTTGTCTTATATTAGTTTTTACATGTTTCATTAAGAAGCTGAAAATTCATTATTTGGGCACTTTTATCTTTTGTAAAAAGCTGCTTCATTTTGAGTGTCTGTAATGTATTTGATATTTCATATCAGTACAATATTTCATATCAAGATTTATCATCCTTGTAGGACTCTTGCAAAAGAGATATTATTGATGTCATTTTAAAAGTAAGGGAACTGAGGCCCTGGCCGGCTGGCTCAGCGGTAGAGCATTGGCCTGGCGTGTGGAAATCCCAGGTTCAATTCCAGCTAGGTCACACAGGAGAAATGCCCATCTGCTTCTCCACCCTTCCCCTTCTCCTTTCTTTCTCTCTCTCTCTTCCCCTCCTGCAGCCAAATCTCCATTGGAGCAAAGTTGGCCCAGGTGCTGAAGTTGGCTTCATGGCCTCTGCCTCAGGCACTAAAATGGCTCCAACTGCAAGGAGCAATGCCCCAGATGGGCAGAGCATCGCCCCCTAGTGGGCATGCTGGATGGATCCTGGTGGGGCACATGCGGGCATCTATCTCTCTGCCTCCCTACTTCTCACTTCAGAAAAATACAAAAATAAAAGTAAGGGCATTAAGCCCCAAAGAGGTGCAGTTTCACATAAATAGTGAGAGTCAGGATTCCAAGCCAGTTCACACAGTCTAAGCCTTCTGCACAGTGTCACACTCACACTTAAAAAATTGGCATGGCCATAAAACTAAAAGAATTTAAAACAAATAACTTAAAAAGCAGTAACTATAATGTACAGACACTATATACACATGCATCTTTCAATCATTAAAAACATTAATGTGTGAATTGTATCACAATTAAACAAAAAATTAAAAACATTAATGAAAACACTTTTTATAAGGCAATGATTTTTTAATAAAATAAAGGATTAACCATCACCTATAATGATAAAGTATAACTCACAAATATTTTTCTTTGGCTTCATTAACTTAGTGCTTTCTAAAGTTGAGCTAAAAGATTTTCCAAAAATAGATCATTTTCTCATACTCTATTTGACTGGCCCCTTCTCACCAAAAGACAGTAGTCTCCTTTTCCCTCTTTTAAATCCAAGATTGCATTTGAGAGAAAAATCATTCTGTGGACAAATTTCCAGCTCTGATACATAGGTAAACACCAAGATTCCAACCTTCCAGGTAAAGTGACAGAAAGTAGTGTTTCTTAATTGTGTTTCAAAGTATATAGTTTTGCAAAATATTAACAGATGCTCTATACACAAAATAAGAGTGCCGTGATCAAATAGGTTTGATAAATGTAAGATTCAACAGCTTAAAGTAATAGGCAATTATACTGTATGTTCCCTGTTCTCCTTACTATGCCTTGGACGTACTGTACTTTTTCAAAAATGAAGATGCTACTTAATCATCGCAGAGGTACCGGTATTCTATTGTTTCTGCTTTGTGAGTGGAGTTGGAGTGAAAAGCGGAGATTGTTGCATTCTCACTAACCTGCAGTTCCATCAGGATCAGGGCTGCTGGATCTAAGTTTTACTACTTTTCTATCATTGCTTACTGAGGCTTATGCTAAAATAACTGCTCAAGATTGTGCAGCCAATAAATGGCCAAGCCAGGATTCCCATGCAAGCCATCTGCTTTTCAAGTAGCATACCTGAGACACTGTTAAGTAGGACTTCTCAAACTCATTAGAGTATCCCATTGCATTGTGAAGAAGGAGATGAAGTTGTTAGTTTTTCCAAATTTATTTGAACTAGAACCCAATTTATTATGTAACATCAACTAAAATGTCGAAGAGTTTAAAATCGCCACTATAGAAGAATATCCTCCCATAATTCAAAACACGTACTTTTCAAACCTGTGAATGAGTTAATCAGGTTTTTTGATACCTATGAAAACACGCTATGTTTTATAAAAATGGACATTTCCTTGAAGCAGCACAGCTGTGGACATTTCCGATGGCTATTTTATAAATATATCACACAGATTCAATTTAAGATGTACAAATATTTGGAAGTTTGTGTTTTGAACTCTGGCCTAAATGAGCTCATGTCTCAAC
This sequence comes from Saccopteryx bilineata, assembly GCF_036850765.1. NCBI lineage: Eukaryota > Metazoa > Chordata > Mammalia > Chiroptera > Emballonuridae > Saccopteryx > Saccopteryx bilineata. Next base: position 294,006,536 of record NC_089491.1, on the reverse strand, counting down.
TTATTCCAGATGGTGTATGTCACAGTAGACAGCATAAACACAAAAGTAAACAGAAAAGTTATGTAAATAATGAACAGCTCTTCAAAATTAGTTTCTGCAGGTATACAACTATACTGAAGTAAACAAATGAGGAGAATTTTCTCTGTTTTATCTAATTTCTCTTGTTTTCAAAAGATTGTCTGCAAGGTGTAGAAATAGTGACCAAAATAGTGCACTAATATTTCTCATTTTAGGTTGAAAGCTTGTTTTAATTCTAAGAAGCTCATATTTTAATTGATACAAACAGTCATCACAGGTAAACTAAAATGTAAGATTTTCCCAACGTAATATCTGGAATAGATAAAAATCTCAATCCTTTTTTTTTTTTTTTTTTTTGCATGAGAGCGTGTGCAAAATAAAAGAGAAAGAACCTTACTTAATGTTTTAATTATAGTATGGTAGCAGGGGTCGTCAAACTTTTTATAAAAACCGCCCACTTTTGCAGTGCTGATAGACCTGGTCCCTACCGCCCACTAGTGGGCGTTCCATCTTTCATGATGGGCCAATCGCGGCGCTGTTTGGTTGCACGGTAGGGACCAGGTTGACTAGCACTGCAAAAGTGGGCGGTTTTTATAAAAAGTTTGACGACCCCTGCCAGAGTTTTAATAAAGACTTTCTGCACTAAGGTGATCACAATTTATGTTAAATCTTTTAACTTTTAATCCCCCACATAGTAATCCTAAATAACTAGAGGTAGAGAAAGAAGATATACTTAGTAAGGGCATTGTCACGTTTCAATTCAACAGATCAGTCTAAATTGCAGTCATTTTTAGCAATGGTTTGTAAATAATAAATGTGAATAAATTCAATACTAACTGAACTGAATTTTTGATTAAAATCAATATGCTATGTACATTTTTTCAAATGGATAAATGCAGAGTAACAGAATTTTAGTAAGAGACACTCTAAGAAATAAAATGTAAAGTTCTTTCCAAAGATCATTTTAAAACAGTTGTTGGTTCAAACATCTCAAAATACCTCAACAAATTTGAAATTCAAATTTAACTGGGAACGTTATAGTTTATCTAGCAAACTTATTCCTTCTGAATTTACATAAAATATTACAAAACTACCAGGAAGTTGTTAAATTGTGGAGTGCAGAAGGCCAGCCCGCTGTGCAAACCACGGAGGAGCCATGCTGGGTGATGTGATCAAAGCAGTAACCTAAAACAGATGGAACAAGGTGCCCACAAGGAAACTTCCACCTTTACATCAGCAAGACAATGACTAATAACTACAAGCGCTGGGGAGGAGGGAGTGGAGTAGAAGGGAAAGGCTTCTGAGGAACTGCAAGAGGCTGTTTCGACTCTAGTTCAACTGAGTAATTTTAGGGAAAGATGATAACCATCTTCTGTAACCTTCCTTTTCTGTAGAGTAAAATTACTGAAGATTTTTTTCAGCTCTAAATCCTCTAGGTAGGAGATTGTTGTTGTTGTTGTTTTTTAAGCCCATAACCATTCATCCATAAAGCCTAAAGTTTCTAAAGAAGGCACATGTAATTGGCACTGTAATAGAAATAAATATAAACTTGTGTCACAACATAAGAAAAATAATGTCGCTGATGGTAAGGTCAAGTGTGTGTGTGTGTGTGTGTGTGTGTGTGTGTGTGTGTGTGTATGTGTGTGTTTAGGGGGAGTGGATTTTAAAATAGACACTGACTTTATCACAAATAGACATTCACTCTATTTCACCTGAAAACATTTAAATTGAAGGTATAAACGAGGCATAACCTCATATCTTAGACTTTGATGCTATAAACATAATGCAAGGTATAGAGAGTTTCTATTCCTCTTGTTTAAATAACAGGGATGACTTTTCCTTTTGCCATTTCTATGAAGCTCCAGCCACGCACAGAGAGAGCACCACCAAAACAGCAGCAAGATCTAAAACCTGGTCCTCATTTTTACAAATACTGGGTGGGTATGACACTTAAGTAAAGAGCAGTTGAAAGTTTTATGGAAAAATCCCACTGAAGTTTTTATAGCATCCTGTCAATGTCCTTAGGCAAAAATGATTGAAAAAATGACATTTGGGCAGTTAAGGGAAAATGACGATATGATGAAATAATAAAATTTAAGATGACAGGATCGTTACGAGAAAGATTGTTATGCACTGATTAGTCACCAAGGTAAACTTAACTATTAATTTGAAACATACGTGAACAGAAGAATAAAAAGAATTTTTCTTGGAATTCGGTTAAGTGACAAACATGAAAGTGAATGGGTTCCTACCGGGTGGCCTTAAGAAAGCTGATTAACTTTTTCTGAGATAAGAGAGCCAGACACAATAGCTTGGTGGACACTGCAGACTGCTGAGCTTCACTCCACCTGCTGTGTCACATGCATTACTGCCCAGCATGGGAGAGTGAGGCTAAGGACCACGGTTACCAGACTCTCTTACAGCCCCAAGACTGGATTGACCGGCCAAGACCTGTCCTTTGCCAAGGGAAAACACCACGTGTCATTTGAGGGAGGAAATGAGACAGAGGTTACGTTTCTGATATTTCTACTGCCAGGCACAGTTGCGGGGGTGTTTGTTGTAACTTTTCATTCCAAACAGAGGGTAATCCTAAAGCCTGGAAATAACCAGAGGATAGATAAACAGGGACTATCTTAGTAAGGATGCTGTCTGAAAAAGCAGTTTTCAATTCAGTAAATTCAGTCTAAAATGCAGCCTTTTTTTCAAACAACATTTTTAATTAAATGTATTGGGGTGACATTGGTTAATAAAATTATACTGGTTTCAAGTGCACAGTTCTATGATACCCCATCTGTAGATCGCATTGTATGTTTACAAACCAAAGTCTAGTCTTCCTGCCTCGTTGTTAGCAGGTCTGTAACGTTGGTCTGTAAGTAATACATCTGAATAAACTTGACACTGCCCAAACTGGGGCGATTCTGAAACGTCTTTGAAGTCATTTTTGGAAACGCAGTCTGAAACTTCCTCCTCCAAGCCTTGGAATAATTTTGTAAACACCTAATTTCCTGCTTTAAACCCCTTTCAGTTAAACAAGGGAGCTGGGCTCCTGTTTACTGTATGAGAAACTTGACCAATACAGAGAGAATCTAAGGCCCCCCCTTGATATTTCTATGAAAAATTACTATACTGATACGCCTTTGCTAACTTCCTGTCCAATGTATTTTTCCCAAAAAAGAAAACCAGTAATTTGAAGGCCAACATTGATGCAACACATGTTTTTGCAATGCGTATAAGTGGATTATGTATTAATCATAACTGAAATCCTTCTCCAGAGAAGGGAGAAAGATCTCCTGAGTGAGCTTTCATGGATAACACGTTCTCTGTTACCTGTTACTGCCGTGTCCAATTCATCTTCATCCAAGGATTCCTGTGTGTTGAAGTCTCGGAAGGGAGACAGTGGGTAGGATGTATTAAGATTCAGTCCCAACATGAAGTTGTGCACCTTCCCAGCACGGCCTTCTCTGGTATTGAACAAAGTTGAGTCACTCATCAAGGCCATTATCATACGATGGACCCAATTGACTTGATTATCATTTTGATATTCCCTTTCAGCATCCTCATTTTCAGTGCCTAAGGGAAAAGAAATTATCTTTATACAGATTCCCAAATTCATTAAAAAAAAAGAAAAAGGTCTTCTTTAGGCAATTGAATGTTAAAACTAACAATGAAGCTCAATGGCTTTTGATTCAACAAATGTTTATTTGCATACAGGGATTCAGTCAATGTTTCAGCTCACCACTTTTTGTTCTCAAAGTGTTCTCATCTTACCTTTTACCTACCTTTAGTCTAAGATTGTGTTGTTGACAGTATCACTTGGTCTATTTTTATATTTCCAAGCAGGCAAACTTTTCTTTTCCCCTTTCTATCTTTCCTCACTCATTTTCTTCCTTTGCCCTGTCTACAACACACACACACACACACACACACACACACTCCACATTACCTAATCCTATCCTCTTCATTTCTTAAGTTTCCTTTCCTATCTTGTTTAGTAAACTTCCAGATAAATGCAAACCAGAACAGACAACTGAAGGATTCAACACACACTTCCCGCTCAATAAACACCTGATAAACTGTCATTTTATTCCTGTTTATAGAAAGTTTGGGTTGTAAAATCTGTAATTTAAACACGTGCTTTAAAATGTTTTAAAATGCAGCAAACTTTACAAAGAAGCAGTTTTAAATGACTTTTTTTCTTAAAAGTCTAAAAACCTGTGTGCACATCAGCGGCGCGGGGAGCTGGGTTGTGTAGAAACTGAGCGTGTTGGCTCCACAGTCAGACTGACTGGCTTGCAGTCCTCTCTCCCCTGTGGACCAGCTAGTGAACCCTTCTCAGCCTTCATTTCCTCAATAGTACACTGCGTAGGGTTGCTGTGAGGATTAACTGAGTTTGTGCGTTCATGTAAATTCTTTAGGAATGTGCCTGGTCTGTATTAAATTCTTAATAAACACTCTTTAGTAGTAGATACAGTAACTATCATTAGCAATATTATTCGTTCACAATCCAAATATGAGAACACTGTATGGTAGTGTGATTGCAACTGCCTAAATTCCTTCTGTTCAGATTTCTGGGAACTCTGTATATAAGTATACATAAAACATGTGTGTGTGTGTGTGTGTGTGTGTGTGTGTGTGTGTGTGTGTGTGTGTTGAGAGAAAAGAGAATCTGTGTCCAAACTTCATAATTTCCAATAAATGTTAACTAAACACCCATAAAAGCACAATAAATACTGACTTTCATATTCACAAGGATTACCTGAACTGTGCTGAATAAATGGAGTGCTCTTTTTTTCAGGAAGCAATCCCTATTCTCAAAAGAACAAACACACCCTTTTCTGCTCCTACATGTTTTAAATGCCAAATCTAACAAAGAAAATCTTTTGCTCGAATAAATCAGGTTTTCAAATGGATGCTTTGTATCTCCAGTTGCACAGGATCTGAGTAAGGTCTTAAATTATTTTCCAAAGCTTTGAAACTGCTTCCTCATCATCATCAACATCATCATCTTTATCATCACTAATATTATATTAATGAAATAAGCTCCACTTCTGTATCAGCAGGGGATCCCCTTTCCTAGTGATACATTTTTAAGTGGCATCTTTGTAGAACGGTCAACAGATAAATGGTATCAATTGCTTATTGGCTCTAATATGAACAGTAAATTTCTATTTGTGGCTATCTACAACTTAAAGCCCTTCTTATGCATTTTCTAATTTGATGATTATAACAATTCTGGGAGAGCAGATAAAATGATGCCAGCATGAATCTGAAGAAAGTCAAGTTGAAAATGCCTAAATGCTCCAAATCATCTAAGAGTGAAGGAACTTTAAGAGAATGGAAAGACAAGCCATGGACAGGGAGAAACTATTTCCAAATGCCAGATGACACATCTGATAAAAGACTGTTATCAGATCTCTTAAAACTCAATAATAAGAAAACAAACATCCCAATTAAAACATGGGCAAAAGACCTTAATAGACTCCTCACCATAGAAAATATACAAGTGGAATATAAGGATATGAAAAGACGTTCCATATCATCTGTCATCAGGGAATGCAAATTAAAACAACAATGAGATAACATGATACACTTATTGAAAATACCGAAGTCCAAAACGCTAACAGCACCAAGTGCTGGCAAGGATGTTGAGCAACAGAAACACTCATTCATTGCTGGTGGGAATGCAAAATGGCACCACCACTTCAGAAGACAGTTTATAAGTTTCTTTTTTATTTAATTTTTTTTTATTTATTGATTTTTGGAGAGAAGAGAGGAAAGAGAGAGAGAGAGAGAGAGAGAGAGAGAGAGAAGGAGGGGGCAAGAAGCAGGAAGCATCAGCTCATAGTAGTTGCTTCCTGTATGTGCCTTGACCAGGCAAGCCCAGGGTTTCGAACAGGCAACCTCAGCATTCCAGGTTGATGCCTTATCCACTGTGCCATCACAGGTCAGGTGCAAGTTTCTTACAAATCTAAATTATACACCTATCATATGACCCAGCAATTATGCTTCTTGGTTTTTACCCAAAGGAGGTGAAAATTTAGATCTACACAAAAATCTGAATGTAGATGTTTATAGCAACTTTATCTATAATTACTCAAACTTGGAAATGACCAAGATATTCTTCAGTAGATGAATGGATAAATGGTGGTACATCAGACAATGAACTATTACTCAGCACTAAAAAGAAATGAGCTACCAACCCATGAGAAGATATGGAGGAACCTTAAAATGCATATGACTAAGTGAAAGAAGCCAATGTAAAAAGGCAATATATACTATAGCCTTTTTGATTCCTACTATGTGGCATTCTGGAAAAGGCAAAACTATGGAGACATTAAAAAATAAAAATCAGTGGCTGCCAGGGTTGGGGGGCAGGGGCAGAGGGATGACTAAACAGAATATAGAGGACTTTTAACACAGTGAAACTAACTCTGTATGATACTATAATGATAGACACATGTTATTTTACATTTGTAAAAATGTATAGAACACACAATATCAAGAGTGAAACCTAAAGTTGGGACTTAGAGTGGTGGTGATGTATCATGTAGGCTTACTTATTGTAAGAAATGTACCACTCTGGTATAGGATGTTTATTGTGGGGAGGCTGTCGGGGAGGGGGTACAGGGGATATATGGGAACTCTATACTTTTTGTTCACTTTTGCTGTAATTTAAAACTACTCTAAAAATAAAGTCTATTTAAAAGAAAATAAATGAATATAAAGAGCTAATAAGAAATCCTTAAAAATACCCTAAACATCATTCTCTAATGTAGGCTGGTACTAAAAACCAAAGCAGCCATATTCAAATACTTATTAAACTTCTCAGCCTTAAAATATTATAATTAGCCAGTGCAGGCCCTGGCCGGTTGGCTCAGCGGTAGAGCATTGGCTTGGAGTGTGGGGGACCCGGGTTCGATTCCCGGCCAGGGCACACAGGAGAAGCGCCCATTTGCTTCTCCACCCCCCCTCCTCCTTCCTCTCTCTCTCTTCCCCTCCCACAGCCAAGGCTCCATTGGAGCAAAGATGGCCCGGGCGCTGGGGATGGCTCCTTGGCCTCTGCCCCAGGCGCTAGAGTGGCTCTGGTGGCGGCAGAGCAACGCCCCAGAGGGGCAGAGCATCGCCCCCTGGTGGGCAGAGCGTCGCCCCTGGTGGGCGTGCCGGGTGGATCCTGGTCAGGCGCATGCGGGAGTCTGTCTGACTGTCTCTCCCCGTTTCCAGCTTCAGAAAAATACAAAAAAAATAAATAAATAATAATAATAATAATTAGCCAGTGCTGCAAAGATGATCAAATGTACTGATCCTCCTATCGCAACTTACTTAAAAAGTGACAAACCATTATTACATCTACTTGATAGTCCCTAAATCATCACATAATTAACTGTAGACACACTAGGCATATGCTGTCTATCCCCTTTGTACTGGCTAGGTCCCTTCATGAAAAAAAGAAATTCAAAACGAATTAAAAAGACCTAAACAACCAAAATGACTAAAATTACAAATATAAAGGAGCAGAATTGAGACTCAGTTCCTTCCAGGGCAGGGTTTTTTCTGGATTTCTTTCTGCCTAATGACCTGAGCTGTCATATATAACTAAGCAAATTATTGGCTACATAAGGCGGCAGTAGGGCAGTAAGTAGGCAAACAGGGACAGGTCCCAGACTGCGCGACTCTGGCCAAGCCTTGTGCCTGGTCAAGAGCTTTGTCATCTGCCTGAGGAAAGTTCCCCATTTAATTTTCGTAAGAAACTGCACACTAACCAAGCTATGAGTTAGTGTAACTGCATTTCCCAGGGAGGGCACCTCTAATTGGCACAGATCCATCTTATGAGGCAATCACAACCCAGTTAGGAAAAGAGAGTTTACATTTCAGTGTTCGCTCAGCAAGGATAATGCAGGCTCTTCCAAAACCAATAACATGGCAGGTGGAATTCGTTAAGTTCTGGAAAAGAGAGCACTTAGTAGCTTCTAAAATCTGTATTCAAACTGTAACAGGATGTGTTCACCCAATTGTTATAAAATCTGTTAAATTTTTGTTTGTTGTGTCATGTTGTGTTTTGTTTTTTTTTAAAAGGTTTTTTTTTTTTCATTTTTCTGAAGCTGGAAACAGGGAGAGACAGTCAGACAGACTCCCGCATGCGCCCCACCGGGATCCACCCGGCACGCCCACCAGGGGGCGACGCTCTGCCCACCAGGGGGCGATGCTCTGCCCATCCTGGGCGTCGCCATGTTGCGACCAGAGCCACTCTAGCGCCTGAGGCAGAGGCCACAGAGCCATCCCCAGCGCCCGGGCCATCTCTGCTCCAATGGAGCCTTGGCTGCGGGAGGGGAAGAGAGAGACAGAGAGGAAAGCGCGGCGGAGGGGTGGAGAAGCAAATGGGCGCTTCTCCTGTGTGCCCTGGCCGGGAATCGAACCCGGGTCCTCCGCACGCTAGGCCGACGCTCTACCGCTGAGCCAACCGGCCAGGGCTACATGTTGTGTTTTTATACTGCTGGGAACTTCTGTCCAAAGAGCTGTGTCAAACGCTGTGTCAGAACGTAAAATCACTCCATTTCACCACATCTGCGACAAATACGCCTGATCCTTCCTATCTAACCTGCCCTGACTCCATCACTGGCTAGCCTGATTCCAACAAGCTGAAAGCCGACTTGTCAAAATGTAAAACATACGTATAACAAAAAGTTCTCCTAATTCTACCCTTCAGCTTTGTTTCTTTCTTAAGGAATGGCATGTTGGCAATGAGATACGAAGGCTTCAGAATGGAGTGAGAATATAATTTTTCACATCTTGCTTAGTTAATGTTTTAAAGATAAGATTTTGGTATTCTCAAAAGCCATGTAAAAATGTTCCCAAACCACAATTTCCGTGTCGAAAGCCCGGCATAATCATCAGACTTAAAACAGAACTTGGTATTTCTAACGTCTCGGTTTGTTCTCCATTTGTTCAACTGATCCTATTTTTGAGGTATTAAAATGAAAAGAAATAAGGACTCTTCCTGTGTTGCCTATTTTATACGCGATATCAATTACACAACATTAATTCCCTGTCTGAGTTGAAAGCTACTATTCTGCCACCCAGTGCCTAATGCCGAGACTACCATGAGCATTTTGGGTGAGAGAGAAGAGGCAACATTCATAATCCTTTTCTAACGGACTTCTGCCAGAGGAGGTTCCTACCTTTGGGTTCTTGTGATTCATCGTCGCTATCCGAGCTATCATTACTCACAATGTGCTTTGCTGTAATATTTTCTGTGGAAAGAAAGAAAAACAATTGAAGGAGCCACGTGTCAAGACTCACAATTAAATTTAACATGTGGAAATAACCCAAGCAAAACCAGAATGAGATCTACTAGATTACTAGTATTAAGTTCGGTCAAGCACTAGTATAAATTTAGATTAATTTTTCATGGAAAAACAAAATTTCCCAGGATGTGAAAATTTAGTTTAAAATTTATTTATTCATGATTTCAAGGGAAGAATTTTTGGTTATCTTAATTCTGACAGGTAGAAATAACTTGATCATTTGATGCTTCTCATTATACAAAAAAAATGTTTTTCTTTAACTAAATATGCTTAGCTGATGTTTATGAAGGTAAATACAGGGTAAAACTCAAATCTACAAGGGGCTACAGAGCAGTTTCATCTAAATAAATTAAAGCTACTAATGTATAATAGCTTAATTTTTTTTTTTATTTATTTTTCTGAAGTAAGAAGCAGGGAGGCAGAAAGACAGACTCCCACATGCACCCAACTGGGATCCACCCGGCATGCCCACTAGGGGGCAATGCTTTGCCCACCTGGGACGTTGCTCTGTTGCAACTGGAGCCATTCTAGCGCCTGAGGTAGAGGCCATGGAGCCATCCTCAGCGCCCAGGCCAACTTTGCTCCAGTGGAGCTTTGGCTGCGGGAAGGGAAGAGAGAGATAAAGAGAAAGGAGAGGGAGAAAGGTGGAGAAGCAGCTGGGCACTTCTCCTATGTGTCCTGACCAGGAATCGAACCCAGGACTTCCACACGCCAGGCCGATGCTCTACCACTGAGTGAGCTGACCAGGGCAATAGCTTTTGATTTTTAAGAACACTGAAAATTTTCTGTTGAAATGTGCCTTCTAATTTCTGTTTCCTCTGAGCATATCAAGGGGGCAGTCATAAAAATGAAAATAGAAACCATCAATCCTTAAAACAACAATGGGAGCAAAATTTAGCACAACACTAGTCTCTTTTCAAGTAAAAAGTAGCTAAATTATAAGTACATAGACCATTCTTTATAATTATTATTTATGGAAAAACTTTCTTTGGACATTTACATAAAACCATGTCTGTATAGTAACTGATTTTTTCTTCTGTTAGTCAATATATATATATATATAATTTTTTAAGAAACCGACTCCAAATTTATAATTTTCAGTGACAGAATCATTTTAAGGTTTTAAACTCAGAGAAATATAGCTATAATTTTATGTTTTTCATATTACTCTACATATGTTTATTATACTTACAGAAATATGTACTAGGTTACATGATCTAGGTTATATAATGGAAAGGCTAATAAATGCTTGAAGCAGTTGACTGACTTTTTAATTTTTAGATTTTTTAATGTTACTGGCATACTTACACATATGAACTCCAACAGAGTAAAATAACTGCTGGCTAATATTATTCTTCATTTCATTTCATGACTATTACAGATAGTGGTTTTGTTGCAGAGAGGAAGGGCATGTTAAGAAGCGGTCCACTTGAAGTGTTATATACATTAGGTGTCTTTCTGGTCCTACATGTCTTTTTGAAGGACAAAATTTTCTTTCATTAAGCTTTTTTGGGGGGTCATATTTGATATTTTCATATAAGAAGATGGTTCACCATAATACTGCCTTCTTTGCCAGGAAGTGTTTATGATATAAATAGCTAAATATCTATTTCATTTTAATTTATCTTATTGTGGTCCAATTTACCTTAAAGTCTTCCTTCAAAAGACAGAGGGGGAAATAACAAACTACCTCGAAATACCCTGTTAAGAGGTAGACTTGGGTTGGCCAGCAGATGAAAGAGTCACCAGGAGTTTCAGATTCCCCTGTCACCTCTCTGGTCTCATTTCTGGAAACCCTTCTGTAATCTGAGGTAACAGGCATCCTGCTGACCAGAGTCTTAAAGTTTACAATATTCCTCCTAAGTCTGACACACAGGACAAGTAAATAAACTGCTAACCCACTGGTCTCGGAGGGGACACCTTGCACCAAAAGATATTCTCAAGACTATTTAGTATAAACATTCTCCTTTTCCTTGGCCTCCAGCCATTGTCTCACCCATCTTCAGATGTGTTATTTCAGTCCTATTCTCTTCCTGCCTTTTGAGGGGAAAAATAATAAACCCTAGGTTTATCTGGATTAGTCAACAGAGAAGTGCACAGAGAAGCCCCATAACGTGCAGCACTTTTATTCTTGTCTCTTTTTTTCTTTCTGACATCTTCACACAATTTAGAGGAGATTTAGTTATGTCCAGAAATTACAGTTGATAATATCTGGGCTATCATGTTCATTTAAATAAATGAAATCAGGGCCCTGGCCAGTTGGCTCATTAATAGAGCATCAGCACAGTGTATGGACATCCCAGTTTGATTTCTGGCCAGGACACACGGGAGAAGCGACCATCTGCTTCTCCACCCCTCCACCCCCCTCACTCTTTTCCTCTCCCGCAGCCATGGCTTGGTTGGAGCAAGTTGGCCCTGGGCACTGAGGATGGCTTCGCTCCATGGCCTCGCTTCAGGCACTAAAATAGTTTGGTTGCTGAGCAATGGAGCAATGGCAGAGCATTGCCTGGTAGGGGGCTTGCCAGGTGGATCCTGGTCAGGACCCATGCAGGGGTCTGTCACTCTGTACACCTCCTTCTTACTTAAGAAATATTTAAAAAACAAACAAACAAATGACATCAGAGCATTTTAGAAGTATACATTTTGCTTTGTTGTTACCCTGAGAGAATGTGGCTCTGTCGTTAAGAGGTAATATACATATTATTCCTAGGAAATGTTCAGATTGATTCAGCCATGTTATCGATAACCTTAGAACAATTACAATTTTATGATGATTTAATTTTCTCTATATATACATGTTTATGAAATTTATCGAGGTACCATTGTTATTATCAACATAAGCACATTTTTAAAATACCTAATTCTTCCTCCATTGTGGAACCTTTATTTTGTGAGTTAGAAACTCCCAAGACTCTGTTGAACAATATAGAAAAGGCACTGCCCCAGACACCTAAAATAAAAAAGCAAAACAGACTACTTTAGAATGCACAAGATTTAAAACAGTCGGACAAACTAGTGGTAGATTTTAAACACTTACCCATTAAGAAATGCAAGGGATTTTCTTCGTATTTTTTCACAACTTTTCCCATAAAAAATTTGCTCCCAAATAAGTCAGGAGTCATGAAAGTACCATATTTAGCCATGCCAATCTCATATGGACTAAATTCAACCCAATCTGAAAGCATTAAAAAAAATTCAATTTATTAATAGAAAATATTACAGTCATGTACACAGTTAAAGAGCACTTCAACAATGCCATGATTATTCTCATTCATTTATTTAAAATATCATTTTAAACATGCACAACATGCTTATTATGTGTATGGCACTGTCTAGTAGTTAGAAGGGGAAGCTTAAAGAGGAATAAATGAAAACACAGAAAGATCCCTTCTAATCTGCATAAATTGAATGCCCTTTTGCATTTGAAAATTCAGATATCTTTTATAAATCCATCTTCATTCTAAAGGATAAAAAACTAAAAACTGATGACTCAGATTTAAAATCAATGAACGAGATAGAAGAAATTAAACTCTGATAATGCGGACTATGAAAATGAAAGAGTTTCTAACTTTTGCCTATCCTTCATCTTTCCTCAATTTTGCTTATGAACCATTACTCTGACTCACAAGATTAAAATGCTAATTTTTTTACGCGGAATGTCTCAAGAAACACAAGGTAATAACCTCAATAGAGTATATTTTCAAAGAACAAAGGCTCTGGAGCCAGAGTGCTGGGTTCCAATCCTATTCTGCTGCTCCCTAACTGGACAGCCTTGAGTAGATTTCCTGTGCCCTCTGGGCTTTAGTTCTCTAATCTGTCCAATGTGAATAAAATCGATAGTTGGTAGAATCACTGTGAAGATCTAATGAGTTAAGAGATGTGGGTGTGCTCTCCCTCCCGGGAGCACAGCCACATCTCTTCTTTCACCTTCCTCTCCCCCCTCCCCAGGCATGCAGCTCCTCAATTCTAAGGCTCCCCACAAGACTTGCAACTTGGGAGTAGTGGGGAGCGGCAGCTCATCTCAGGCAAACCCCCTGGACCAGTCCACAAGGCTTCTTTTCTCTGACTCTGCAGTGAGCAGACAGCAGCCCCCCATGTCTCACTTCTTTCCTGTAATGTTTCTAGAGAGCCCAAGCAGCCCCACTTAGTCTCTATTCTGTTGCTTCTTCCATCCTGGGCCCTTTCTGTTCCTTTGTCCCCAGCTTTAATAAGTGTACTCTCAAAATTACCTGGAAATAAAGAGACGTGAAGAAGGCATAGCACATTTCATCATTCACTAAATGGTAGCCATCTTATACTTCATGTATGCCCATGGCTATAACTTGTCTAATTACTATCTGAATTTTAATATATCAAAAAAGAGTACCAGATTCCTGACTCCTACTTCCTTCCCTGGCTACTCTCAGGCTTTCCCTTCTTGGGAAATGGCACTACTTTTCATATATTCATAGCATTATTCGTATTCTAGAATTCTCCTTGATTGTTCTCTTCCTCTTATATTTCATATATAAAATATCATGTTCCGTAGGCTCTCTCATCAGATATGGTTAGAAACGGGCTACTTATCCATTTGCCCACCATGACCATGCTGGTCCAAACCACCATATTCTCTCTTTTGGATCTCCACATCAGCCTCCTAAAATGTCTCTTCTCTATTCCCTTACGGTCTTTTTGATACCCTGTAGCCAGAATGAATTTTTAAAGATATAAGTCATGGCACACTAAGGCCAGCTGAAAGTTTTCCAATGACTTCCCATTATACTGAAAAGAGAAAACATGCTGACAAGGCTTCATGATGGTCTGGCTTACATTCCCTGTGTAATTGCAAGCCCTAACAAATCTCCTGTCACGTTTTGTCTTTCTTAGTCTACTTCAGCCACACAAGCCTTCTTAAGGTTTCTCATAGAGGCCAAGCTCATTCCCATCTCGACACTTTCACGCTGTGATTCCCTCTTGCAATAATAAGGCTGCTTCTTATTAACCTTTAGTTCGAGGTCTTTGCTGACCATCCTCTTTCAAGTCCCACCATCATTCATCTCCATATAACCAATAACCCTCTGCCTTCCTCTATTTTATGCTTTTCCTTTTCTGAAATTGTAACATCTATATATGCCTTACCAACAATCCCAAATTCCAATAATTCCAAAATCCACAAGTTCCCTCTCTCTTTTTATTTATTTATTTATTTACTTATTTATTTATTTATTTATTTATTTTAGCAAGAGAGATAGATAGGGACAGACAGACAGGAAGGGAGAGAGATGAGAAGCATCAATTCTTTGTTGTAGCACCTTAGTTGTTCACTGATTGCTTTCTCATATGTGCCTTGACCTGGGGGTTCCAGCCAAGCCAGTGACCCCTTGCTCAAGGCAACAACCTTGACCTCAAGCCAGTGACCATGGGGTCATGTTTATGAGCCCATGCTTAAGCCAGCAATCCCACGCTCAAGCTGGATGAGCCTGCACTCAAGCCAGTGACCTCAGAGTTTTGAACCTGGGTCCTCTACATCCCAGGTGGACACTCTATCCCCTGTGCCACCACCTGGTCAGGCCAAAATCCACAAGTTCTTTTGCTATTCATTTTGGTGGTAAAATCTGACCTGAACTCATTTACCAGAGCAACCAGTCTTGAAATTATGTGAGGGTTAATCTTTACTTACCTCACTCCAGCTAATATTGATACTTCTACTGGAGAAATCACGCTATTTAATTATAAGACCCCAGTGGGACTATAATGCAATATATAGCCTAAGTATTTTTTAAGTTTTAAAATTTAAAATATTCTGAATACCAAAAATCTGTCTCTAAAGTATTGGAAAAGGAGTTGTGGATGTATATTTATTATTTACTCAGTGACAGATCAGAACATTTTACTTTTGTGAAGGAGGTAATGAAATCACAGTTGTGATGAGAACACATTTATAATTCATTTTAAATCAAGGCCATTAATGACAAATCTACCTTTCATCAGATAGTGGTGTGTTTTACAGTGATTTACATAGAGTTAGCAAGACATGACTAGCAATGAATCAGAGGCTGATAGGAAAATTTCTATATCACTATGAGTATCTTCCTATCTCTGAATTTCATACCCCTACCTTGGGTACTGAAGCATAATAATTTCCTGGTTCCTACTTCTCTAGTGATCTCTTCTTTATTAATGCTGTGTCTTGTCCCCATGATGATTATAATGTTCTGAGGAGGTAAAATCTGCTGTCTAACCCTTACTGAAGAACCTGCCGTGGTGGTATTTGGTTATTATTTTTTTGCTATTAATTTGTACATTTCAAACTTGAACCTTTCTCCGGCACTTCCTTCCACCTGTCTCCAACTTCCTGTTGCACTTGTACATGCAGTCATCACTTCCCACTACACTGCCTGGAAAGGAACGCATCACTTTCCTCCCAGTCTAGCTTACCTGTTTCTGTAAATCATGATATCACAAGCCAGAAAAAAAATTCTTTTAACAGAAACCACTCATATCAAATCATCAGCACATCTCACTAATAACCTTTAGGCTTTTCACATTTATCTTCCCTTCTCTTTTCTTATCAGTATGCCCTGAGTTCCAGGATCTTATTACAAAAACACAGAGATATCATAGCCTCTAGTTTATTATTTTCTTTGCCAATCAACCCATTTTAATCACCAAAATACTTTATTTCCCCCCCAAAACACTACTTACAGAATTGCATTGTCCTACCCAAAAGCATTATTTCCCATTTTCATCATCACTGAACATAACTGTCTGGAATTCAGATTTTTCTATTACTTGGTTTTCTGAAATAAACCACTTACACTTCACTAGTTCTCACCAAGGCTAGTGTTTTTTATTGTTCCCCAAAACACAGGTTTGAGTATTTTCTCGTACTGTTTTTCTCAAAGATGACTTTTCACCTCCGATGGAAAAAGCTTCCATGTTCCATCACCCTCATGAAGTTACTTTTATGACTATATTAAATATGTTTGATAACTTATACTTACATCATCTCTACACACTTGGACAAACAATAACATTCTACGGGTATCGTTCATTAATTTTTCATATTTTATTTTTGTCTTTTTAGTGGGACTGTAACTTTCTTAAAGAGGAGTAATACTGTTTTACTCCTTTTATGTCTGTCAAAGAACTTAACCTGATGTTGAGTCCATAACTTGTGCTCAATAAATGCAATTTACTGATCAGTGGATATTTGAAAATGAAAGTTTGAAATCCTGTCAGCAATATAGTGGAGGAGTCAAAAGTATTTAACAGTTTAAACAATGAATGTTTATTTGTTTAAAATCTTCAAAAGGAGAAAATGTTTAAAACTATTCTAAGTGGGAAGAAAAACATTCTCTCATATTGTTGACATTGATAACACTTCTTTGACTTTTAAAAATGTAATTCAGATATTTGAACTTTTTACCCCTGAATATCCATTTTTAATCTAAGAAAATTTCAAAGGCATAAAGTATAGACATGTCTCCACCTTTTTTCCCCGCAATAACTCAAGCTAATTAAACCCTCATAACTTGCACCTTTGAATGTCTTATCTAGGGACAAGATCCACATAACTAATGTTTGATGGCTTTGTCCAACTCTGTTGGAAGAAACAGCTTGAAACTCCTCATCTCAGAAACTTAACAATAAAGGTTAATGTTGTATTTCTTATCTCAGTAACAACATTAGTTAGGCAGATGGACTAAATCAGACATATCTAGGTCCTAACACTACTAACCCAACAGAAATGAGCCTTCTCTCACTCTAGATATTAGAATCCCAAATATTCACTTGCTGAAATATAATTGACTCTAATTATTTTAGTTAGACTTTCTGTTGAGAATAACCACCGACTAAAAGTTTAGGATAAAAAGAAACTGTGAAATTGTAACAATCGTAACAATATTAAGTAAACTATTATATTTTTATGGGTTTTTTGTTTTTGTTTTTTTTACAGAGACAGAGAGAGAGTCAGAGAGAGGGATAGATAGGGACAGACAGACAGGAACAGAGAGAGATGAGAAGCATCAATCCTTAGTTTTTCGTTGTGACACCTTAGTTGTTCATTGATTACTTTCTCATATGTGCCTTGACCATGGGCCTTCAGCAACCAAGTAACCCCTTGTTTGAGCCAGCGACCTTGGGTCCAGGCTGCTGAGCTTTGCTCAAACCAGATGAGCCTGTGCTCAAGCTGTAGACCTCGGGGTCTCGAACCTGGGTCCTCTGCATCCCATTTTGACGCTCTATCCACTGTGCCACCGCCTGCTCAGGCTTTTATGCTTTTCTTTAAATCATATTCACTCATGAGTATCTCATGAGATTGTTGTAATGGCTCTGTGAGGTAAACTTTTCTTTAAATAATGAGGAAAATAAGAATCAGAGGAGTTAAATGACCCACTCAAGTTACTTTAGCTCAGCGAACAAAAGACAAGTATTCCAAATTATTGTGGTCCTTGTTTAACCATATCATGTTTCTTCTGGGATAAAAGATGGCTTATTTGGCTATTCCCAGATTTGACTAGTATTCAAGTAGTAGTTATTAGTCAATTTCCAAACATTATAAGACCTCACAAGACAACAGCTAAGGGGAAGCAAAAATAAAACAAAAGTAAATGACTCACTGACTTTTTTTATATGGTAAAACCCTGACTCTCCCTGTGAACTCCTTTACAGCTCAGGTGTGATTCTTCATTGCTGCTGAGCACACCATGGTCACCCAGGACTCCCACTGCATGCCTTACCCCATCCATGATTAAACTTCTTTCATATATAAATCCTATTCATTTTGAAGATCTAGACCTCTGACTTTTGTTGTATAAATTTCATAGAACACCAACATGTAATGATTTACTGAAACTTAAGTACTTCACATATTTTATCTCATTTATTTAGCAAAACACTATCAAGAGAGTGTCATCCTTATTTAACCGATGAGAAAAGTGAGGCTGAAAGATGTTATGTAATTTAGTGAAGGGAATAGTGCATAGTAACATACTGTTCTTTCTTGTGCCTTAACTTCTTTAATAATTATTGTAAATTTCCCGGATCATAAGGTTTTAGAGAACAAGGACAACGCGCTGTGGCAAGGAAGGGGAGTTCCAGCTCAGCCCTGGTCAGTAATCAAGGAAGCCAGTATTTTTATAAAAAGAACAAAGAATTTTTGAGACGAAGTCTCAGCTCTGCTATTTACTTTTCTATGTGGCAATATGCAAATCATTTAATCTTTCTGAGGTTTTATTTTTTTCTTTTGTGAAGCATTACTAAAAATCTCTCCCTCCCTGGGTTGTAGCAAAAGTGAATAAGGTAATAAACAGAAGTGCTTTCTGAACCATAAGCATGATAAACATTTTGATTGATATAATTGATAAACACTTGTTGAATAAATAAATTTTAGGTGCACCACTTCTTACAAACTTTTCGAAATTCTTGCCTGAGAGTAACTAGTTGAGAACAAAAAATGAAAATTGATAAAACTGCAAAAGGATTCTGTATATAGATGTGATAATTACATCCCATTCACAGTGATTTTTTTTAACCTTCATTTTGTAACTGATGTCACTGAAAGATTTTTCCTAAAAGTACAATGAACCTACCAGTCATAGTCAGAAATGTTACTACATTGCAGAGCTATGTCACAAAATTTTAGAGCATAGAACAAGAAGCCCTGGCTGATTGGCTCAGTGGTAGAGTTGGCCTGGAGTGTGGAAGTCCTGTGTTTGGTTCCTGGTCAAGGCATACAAGAGAAACAACTGTCTGCTTCTCTACCCCTTCCCTTTCCTTTCTTTTTCCGCCCTCTCCTCTCTCTCTCTGTTCTCCTCCCACAGCTATGGCTCAATTGGTTTGAGCAAGTTGGCCCCAGGTGCTGAGGATGGCTCCATGGCCTCACCTCAGGTACTGAAATAGCTCAGTTGCCAAGCAACAGAGAAGTGGCCCCAGATGGGCAAAGCATTGCCCTGTAGGGGACTTACTCAGATGGATTCTGGTCAGGGCACATGCAGGAGTCTGTCTCTCTGCCTTCCTGGCTCCTGCTTCTTAATTAAAAAAAAAAAAAGAATAAGGAGCAAAGCTACAGAAGAAAGAACTATTTACATCTGAGACTTAATAAAATGAGGCATCTTGTTTACCAGCTGCCACAAGTATAGACTAGTACTTTTCAGGTGCCAAATTACAAAAATTAGAATAGTGCATTGCATGATAAACATAGATCATAATACTTAATTTAATAAAAATGTCAGCATCAAGCAAGAGAATATACATTGCCTGAAAGCACTAGGCAAACTATCTTGTTGAACGTCTTTGAGAAATGAGTAATTAAAATTGAGTTACTGATTATATTCATAATTTACTTTTTATCATTTATTTTTAGTTCACTGATATCAATGAAGATATTTTAGTAACTAGTTTCCTAATATTCTCTACAACCAGAAAATCACCTAGCTTTTCATTTCCTTATATTTTCAAATATTTTTATGTTGCAGAGAATGTATTAAATAAGCACTGAAAATGGCTTCTTCTAAAGAAAATCACTAGAAGCCACAGTTCAAAGATCCAGGAAAGGTTCTGCAAGAGGAAGTTATATACCTGCAAACATCAGTTCCGAAACATCGGGCTTGACATGCAGACAGGTGAAAAGAGGTAGAGGGCATCGTGCCGTATTGACTTTTTCGGTCAAAGTACTCAAGGTAATGTTCATTCTCTGTCCAAAGAAGAAAGAAAGAAATGGTTTTAAATTTACAAACAGTACTTCCAATCAAGACACTTAATTTTTTTATAATAAAAATAAATCTTATTACTTCTAGAAATCTCTAGGTCCTGAATAAATAACAAGAAGCTCTATGAAAGTAACTGCCTTTATTCTAAATACCAAGTTTCTAGGGACTATGTCTATTTTCAAGAAAACAATGATTTGGCAGCTATGGAGCCCAGAAAGAATTTAGCCCCAGATTCCCTGGTACACGCTCTGTCCCCTCTGCTTTATCTTCTGATGAAATGTCACACTGCTGTAGTCATGTGTCAGATGAGTTTGTTCACTGTGATTCCCTTTGTTTTCTGACTGTTTCCTGGCAACCTCCATTTTTCTTCTACCATTAAAACATTTCTTGTATTCTGCTCCTTATCTAAAAAGATTGTCATTTCAGTTAAGAATGGGAAGTTAAGAATTAAAAGGCATATTTTTTTTAAAGAAAAGGAATATAAAACACTTCCCTACATCAAAACAGATACACAACTAGAATGAGTTAGTAAACACTATTTTGAAATGTAGAAGAGTTATATCTCTCAAGAACTGTGTGCTCTCAGTACACAATGTTGATAGGATAAGTCAAATCAAGTGACTTTTACAAAATACATCATATTTTATTTTATTTTATTTAAAACATTATTGCATTAAAAGAATTGTAGATTGAGCCACAGCTTACATTGTGAATTAGTGTTTCTCCTATTAACATCCCAAAGATATCGGTAAAGGTGACAGGTTGTCCAGAACGTTTCTTCTTCCACAAAGACTCAACGTATCTTTTAACTTTCTGTGGTGTGAGAAGTAAAAGGGGGTTGTGGCTAACATTTTTCATTAGCTCTTCATTAATCTCTTTTGGCCCTTTCTCTGGAAAATCAGGGTGAGAATATAAGGTGGACATATACCTGTAAAGAAAGCAAGAGAGAAATTGTAAAGATGAAGGGCATGATTACATAACCTCCAAAGAAAGGAAGCACTTTCTTCCATAAGAAAAATAAAGGATGGGCCCTGGCCAATTTGTTCAGTGGATAGAGCATTGACCCAGCATGCAGAAGTCCCAGGTCCAATTCCCGGTCAGGGCACACATGAGAAGTGACCATATGCTTCTCTTCCCCACCCACTCTCCCCTCTCTTCTCACAGCCAGCGGCTCGACTGGTTCAAGCATTGGCCCCAGATGGGAGATGCCGGGTAGATCCCAGTCCGGGCAATGTGAGAGTCTGTCTCTCTATCCTTTCCTCTGCTTATTTAGTTTTATGGACCCATACTCCTTAGAATTCACTAATATGAGTTGGACAGATTATTCGTGACATCATTGTGGTGGTGACTTGGATTTTGACTTTAGTGATAGCTAAATATGGAGCAGTAGACAATTGCCAGTTTTCTTTAAACAGCTTCTTTTGTTCCCTTGGTTGCACCAAGGCAGGATTCAGCCGTTACTGGCTTCGGTGGACACGCTCCACCTAAGGCACACAGACATCACCCCAGTTTGCATCTCTGGTTAGTCCGTCATTTTAATCTCTTCACCAATCAATGATTCTCTGTGATACCAACCAAGTTTCAAAAACTAAGTGTCTTAGACATAGTAGGGCTTCTATGAACAATTAATTAACAAACAAAAGGGTCTTCTATTCATCTCTAAATCTGAAAACATTTCTCTCAAACTTTTCAACAATGAATTTATATGATGGGACATCTCATATATTCCATATAAATGCATTTTAGGTGAAGAGTGCAATTGTAAAAGCTAAAACATGCCAGAGAAGAGAAATTCTAAGTTCAGTCCCTGACTCCAAATAACAGTCAATGTTTTAAAACATCAGTGCCTGACCCCCTTCCCCAGAACATCCCAAATCAGAATTTTCATGGGTAAACAGAACTTCTGTGCTTTAATAAGTGCCAGAAGGGATTCTCATATGACACTAAAATTTGTAATTACTTGAGAAGATTTTCAACATTTGTGAAGCAAATATCTTGGAACCCTAAAAAAATATTCCCAGATTAACTGCCCCGCCCAAATGTAGTTATATGCAAGTCTTCATTTAGTTGTTAAAAATTTGAAAAGTGAGAGAGATTCACTAGTGAATAAGGTAAGCATAATCTCCACCTCACATAACATATTTTCTCCAACATACATCTTGATCTTTTAGCCTGTCACCGTTTACAGGACACCTTCTGTTAAAATTGTTTCCTTTTTCAATATCTCAGAAATTCTTCTGACTGTTAAACTCAAAGTTCTTGTCCTTGAATTCCATTTTAGCCAGTTTAACTGACTGGGGCTCCATTGTCTAGAGATGCAGAGCTGCCCTCATTTCTCTTTAGCTGTCATTACCATGCGAACAGGGCAGTCCACATCCGGTACCTCTTAGGATGCTATGTATGAATGGCTGCACTAAGGAAGAGAGTTGAGCTGAGTGAGAGAAAACAGGGTTACTGTCATAATTTTCTTCATTCATTCATGTCAATTCTCCTGGTTGGCTTACACATATAGTTAATGAATACAAGTATCATCTAAACTCAATTTCAGAAATAATGATCATAAAGGTAATAGTAGTTACAACAGAAGCTTATGCCTACATAAAATTATCTCTTGTGGTTCCAGAAGACTTATTGGGAGGTCCAGGGCTTCTCCAGACACTTCCGTATTACCTAATTTGTGCCAAGGCATGGTCATGTATCAGCACAATATAAACTTACACAACACAGAGTGTAATTTGTTTTTCCAAGTCTTTCCGAGTTCCTTCCTTTGAACTTTTTACCTCCTCACTCATACTTTTCAAGAGAGAACTGTGACCATGAATCATTTGAACCACCTTCCCTTCCGTCTCAGGAAGCGTCTCTTTTCCACGACTAACAGCTTTCGCATTTTTTACCTTGTCCAGTTCTGTCTTTACCTGAATCTTTTTCTATCCATGATCTGCCTATTCCTTTAGCTTCCCTCTATCTTTCTACACTATTTTCTTCACCTCAGACTTTTATAGAAATGCTGAAATCTCTTAAATTCTGAAAAAAACAAAACCCTTCCCTGATCCTTTCTTGTCCTTTTTGAAATGACACATTCATGATCAAACCTTTTATCCTTTCACTTTCTGTTTACTTCTTATTTGCAATGTCATGATCTAGTGATTCTTGCTAAAACCACTAATGATCTCCAAGCTCAGTTTTACACTAAGCTTCTTTTTTTTTTTTTTTTTATTTATTTATTTTTTTTACAGGGACAGAGAGAGAGTCAGACAGAGGGATAGATAGGGACAGACAGACAGGAACGGAGAGAGATGAGAAGCATCAATCATCAGCTTTTTGTTGCGACACCATAGTTGTTCATTGATTGCTTTCTCATATGTGCCATGACTGCGGGCCTTAAGCAGACTGAGTAACCCCCCGCTCGAGCCAGTGACCTTGGGTCCATGCTAGTGAGCTTTTTTGCTCAAGCCAGATGAGCCCATGCTCAAACTGACTATCATGGGGTCTCGAACATGGGTCCTTCCGCGTCCCAGTCTGGCGCTCTATTCACTGCGCCACCGCCTGGTCAGGCTACACTAAGCTTCTGACAGATGTTTACCCTTTTAAAATACCCACTACCTGGCGAAGTACTCTTTCTTCACCTCTGACCCCCGGAACTCCTCTTTCAGCTGATTCTCTTCTCTGATGTCTACTATGCCTGGTCCATAAAGGTTATCTTTCCTTGGGGATTCCATTAATGTTTGGAATGTTCTAGAGTTTCAAGAAGTGGCACAAGGTGCTAAATGACCAAGGGAGGATGTGTAACTATAACAGAACAGAAGGCAGGTTCGAGAGGAAAACTCACCACAGGGAGAAGTGCAGCGGAAGTAGCAGAGATGATATGGAGAAGAGAGCAATCAGAAAGGATGCTATAAACATGAAAAGGCCTTGTGGGAGGAATCTGATGGAGGGGCAAGTCAATGTGTAAGAGGTGACAACCCCCCACCTCATCCTCTGGACTCTCCCAAAATCGAGGGCAATAAAAACGTCAAAAGGCACCATTATAATTAGAAATTAGATGGTCTCTGTGTGAAAATAAATTTGTAAGGATTTTAGGAGTAAATGGCTTTTAAGGAAATGGAATAAGTAAGAGAAGGCTAATCTTATACCATGAAAGCAGGGATTGTAGCTCTAATTAAGCCAAAACACACACTACTAATGCCCCCAAATCAGCACCCAAGGAAGGCCTGGTCTTTCTTCATTACATGGGCTTGAGAGAGTAAGCTTTCTGCAATGTTTTAGTCAGTATGGGCCACAGTGATCTGACACACAGTGAACACAGACACTGAAAACCACCTGAAGAATGATAAAATGCTTGAGTAGGTAAACTACTCTAAGGGTCCAAGTGTTCCCATCACATTACTCATTAAATCGGCAGGTACCTGCACTTTCCTGTAAGGGAAGGAGTAAGGATGGGTACAACCTTTTTTCAGAAAAGATAAATTATTTTAAAAATGAATACCAAAAAGTAGAAACTGTGGTTGAAGGTTTTGGTTTTTAAAGTATCTGGTTCAAAACATTTTAGAAACTATAAATTCTTTCAACGTGGACCTCTATGTAGAATAAATAACTGTCCAAAAGAAGGTCATGGTTTAGTTGAAAGAATCCTAGAATAGGGGATCACAGGCCCAAGTTTATATTCTGACTCTGCTAGTAATCTTGGACAAATTCCTTGGCTCCTAAATCAAATTTTTTGAAAAATGAAAAGAAAAATAAAAAAAAGACTAATTTATGTCACAGGCTGAGAAAGCACTGAAATTTTAAAATGTTAGATATGTATCCATGATATTATATGTACTTAACTATGGCTGAGTGGTTAAAAAGCCTTGTAAGTCAAAATTAGACATCTGTAATAAGGCAATACCTTTATATGAGATGTCTAAGTAAGGAGTTATAGTTGATGTGCAATGTACTTATAGGAGGTAGGCAAATCAAAATATATATAGTCCTTTCTTTGAAAATGTTTGTCTATTTGGAAATGGCAAATCTGCAGTATACAAATATTATACATAAATGTTTTTACTCTCTATTCAAAAATAGTTGAGCTGAAGTACATTTAAAGGATTAATATGATAATTAGTAAAATACAAGTCAGTGAACTTTATTGCATTTCTGTATTCAAAAGTTGTTTTCCTTCTTCTGTATATTAAGGTATCTTGCATTTCATTCTATTTGCCTCAGAGAAGACTATGAATACCTAGTGAATGACATAGACTTAGACATAATCACCAAAAGATTACAGTTCAACAAATTATAGAAAGATTCAATTGATTATGGGTAGAATATGTTACTACACTTTTGTGCTATTTATATAGAATTATTTCAATTAATATATATTTTTAATTTTCTGTTTCACTATATTTTAAGTTACAATCAGACTTAAAGGGAATAAATTTATGACAAGGACCATCATTAGCTATAATTTTGCCTTAAAAAAATGTTTAAGAAGCAAATTGCATTAAGCTGGAACATTTCAGTAATTTGAAGTTAATGTCCACTTTTCTAAACCTCTTTTACCCTCTAATGCAGTGGTTCTCAACCTTTCTAATGCCACGACCCCGCAATACAGTTCCTCATGTTGCGGTGACCCCAAACCAGAAAATAATTTTGGTAGTTACTTCATAACTGTAATTTTGCTACAGTTATGATTCAGAATGTAAATACCTGATATGCATTATGTATTTTCCGATGGCTTTAGGAGACCCTGCTGGGGTCGCGACCCACAGGTTGAGAACCGCTGCTCTAATGTTTCAGGTAGATAATGTTAAACACTTAGATGATAAAACCAATAATTATTTTATTATTATTATTTTTTAACTAAGTGAGAGCAGGGAAAACAGAGAGACAGATTCATTCCTGCATGCACCCCAACTAGGATCCACCCTGCAAGCTCCCTATGGGGTAATGCTCTGACAATCTGGGGACTTGCTCCACTGGCAACTGAGTTTTTTTTAGCACCTGAGGCAAAGACCACAGAGTCATTCTCAGTTCCTGGGGCTAACTTGCTCAAATCAATCAAGCCATGGCTGTGGAAGGAAAAGAGAAAGAGAAAGAAAGGAGAGAAAGGGTGAGGTAAGGTAGAGGAACAGATTATTTCTTCTCCTATGTGCCTTGATCAGGAATCCAACCCAGGACATCCACATACTAGTGACAACACTCTAGCACTGGGCCAACCATTCAGGACTGATAAAACTAAGATTTAAAATGTGTACTAACCACGTGGAGCCAGAAAGACCAGCAATGTAGGTTGCACAGTCTAAAATTCCTGATTCATACAGTGCCTTCATCACACCAGAGAACCCCACCATGGCTCGGAAACCACCACCTGAGCCCAATATGGCCACCACAGGTACCTGGAATAAAAAAGAACACAGAGATTGCAAAGTAAAATCACCAAATATATTTCCTCTTAATTTCAATTTTTATGTTATGTGTTCCACATTCAGTAATAAAGAATTAAATTCACTTAGACCTTAATGATGTCTAATTTTTAAAGAGAAAATGTTTCCTATAAGGAAATCAAGAATTATTGTTATTAGAAATTAGGTATTATTAAAATTATGAAGTAGCCTTATTTGATAACAACAACAGAAACAACAATACTTCTCTATATTTGCTGGACCTTTTGCAGTTTTTGACTTACTTTTGGGTGCACGTTTTTAATTTAATCCTCTCAGAAATCTTGTAAGGTGAGCTAAAATGAATATTTGCTCATTTTACAGGTCAGAATTCTGAAGAGATGATATTGCTTGCATAAAATCTATTAGCTGGTAATCTGAGTAGTAAGCACCTTGCCCTCTTGGCCCAGAATTCTTACTGCTCCATTATGTTGACTCATTTCAAATATATGCTACTATATTCAAGCCAGGAAACAGAATTTAATCAACTTAACAAGAGCTACAAAATCTATTGCTTTATTATTGAATTCATTCAATAAATCTGAGTAAGTAGTTTTGATGTTTCATGGGTGAATCTGAGGAATATAGTTTATTTAGCAGAAGTAGAAATATAAAATTATGACAACAATAAGAATAGGGATAGATAATATTTGTTAGGCCCTTAATATCTGGTAGGAACTGTTCTTAGTGTTTTACAGAAATTGACTCAGTTGATCTTTACAAAATCCTTATGAAGTTCCCATCTTACAGATGAGGAAACCAAGGCACTTAGAATCAAAACCTTGGAAATGGGCCCTGGCCGGTTGGCTCAGCGGTAGAGCGTCAGCCTAGCGTGCAGAGGACCCGGGTTCGATTCCCGGCCAGGGCACATAGGAGAAGCGCCCATTTGCTTCTCCACCCCTCCGCAGCGCCTTCCTCTCTCTCTCTCTTCCCCTCCCACAGCCAAGGCTCCATTGGAGCAAAGATGGTCCGGGCGCTGGGGATGGCTCTGTGGCCTCTGCCCCAGGCGCTAGAGTGGCTCTGGTCGCAACATGGCGACACCCAGGAGGGTGGCAACATGGCGACGCCCAGGATGGGCAGAGCATCGCCCCCTGGTGGGCAGAGCGTCGCCCCCTGGTGGGCGTGCCGGGTGGATTCCGGTCGGGCGCATGCGGGAGTCTGTCTGACTGTTTCTCCCTGTTTCCAGCTTCAGAAAAATGCAAAAAAAAAAAAAAAAAACCTTGGAAATGAGTTCATGGTGGTGTGGCCAATTAATTAGCAGAGGCAGGACTCAAAGTCCAGACTCCTGTTCCCAGGCTCATGCTACTATGCCTTACTCAAATAAAATGCTACCAGCTAGGAATGCATGAGGTCTACAAGGTATGGTGGATTGCAGTCAGAGGAACTGGAGTAGCAGAGAAAGCCCCACAGACAAAGGAAAAACCTGAGTTTCACTTTGAAAGTTATTCAATAGGGAGGAATGAGGACAGGGAAGGAGGCTGTTCTAGAAATGAAAACAACGTGAGCCAATGAAGCGATTTTGCAGTAAAATGGAGAAGCAGAGGCTGTCTGTAACAAGACAAGAGTGTTTGTTTGAAGAGAGAGAGATTGTCATTTTCTTTGTGGTCCCAAACCATTATTGCCTAAGAGAGCTGGTTGTTTTTCTCTAGCCTAAGGCACAGTTCTCAAAGTATTGCACATAGCTTTCAGGAAGTCCATAAATTATTTTCATAATACCACTACAATGGTATTTGCCTTTTAAAATTCTCATTATTTTATGAGTGTGCAGTGGAGTTTTTCAGAGACTATACAACTGAATTCAAAAACAAATATGAGAATCCGGCAGTCTTCGGTTAAGTCAAACAACAAAGATACTTGTAAAAATGTAAAACTGTTCCTCTCACTTAATTTTGCTTTGGAAAATACTGTTATTTTCATAAAATGTTATTTATAATAATATGAAATTGACTTATTTGAAATAAATAAATACATGTTTCAATAAATGTTTTAGTTGTTAACAGCAAATATTCATAGATATAACCCACATAAACACAATCTCTTAGAAGTGTTTGAAATTTTTTAAGAGTATAAAGGGTGTCTGAGACCAAAAATTTAATAACCACTACCTTAGGATATCAGGGATATGGTAAGTGCAACTCAACATCTGGGAAAACCCTGAGCCTGAGGACAAGTCAGTGGGGAGACAGGGAGGGAATGAGAAAGAGGGAGCAAATGAGTGGAAATATTTACTGGAGAGACAGAGGCTGATCTAGAGGTACAGTCACATTGCTGGGGAGAAGGGATGCATTTTGTTTGCCAATAGTAATAATTATCAAGAAATATATTATAGATGAAAGGCAGCAATCAGTGGAGCAAAAGATTTCAGACCACAAAGCAGTCTAAAGCTTTATAAAAAATGAGCAAACAAATTCACATGTGTAGACGAACAGAACCTTACTTGGGAAAGGATGTCGTGGCTCGAGTATCAAATTCAAGTTCTATCAAAAATAGTCATATTGCTAGCAGATTTTATTTTCTAGATTAGTGACAAAAATCTAATTTTCAGAATAAACATGCAAATCTCAGAGTGCCTGTATAGAGATGAGCTCCAGGACTTCTGACACTGCTGCCTTATCTCTAATCATCCCATTTTTCTTTATTTTCTTCTGAGATGTGAATGCTATATAAAAACCCCTCCCTCCCTTCTACCCAGAAGGCTAAGCTTATAAACAAGCACACAGAATCAAGGTATATTTACAAGAAGAACCTTTAACATTTGGTGACCAGATCCAATGTTAGCAGTACAAGAGGAAGGAGTATGATTAGATTGTTAGTGTTTCTAGCTTTGCTCATAGCGAATGATGCTGTCATTACCCAGGAGAATGTACCAAGGCACAAAAACGGGAAACATTGCTCTCAACATCAGAAATGCAGAACACAAAACACAAATGCATTGTGATCCAAACACTTGGACCCTGACCCTTGGGTGTCCACTTACCAATGTGACAGATAAAAATACTCAAATAATCATTATTTTAGAACTAGAAGGATCAAAAAGGCTATAGAACTCTTACATATGTAGAAGGAATCCGTAGAGGTCTTACTGGAGGTAGGAGAGTGAATGGGCAGAACACCAAGAACTAGTGTCCTAATCCAGGCTCTTCATTAAAACTGAGTGGCTTCAAATGGAAAGATCCTCATCATCAAATTAGATATGACTGGGAAAGCTAATTCATGAAAACACTACCAGTTCAGTTCAATGAATCATTCAGGCATCCCCAAACTACGGCCCACGGGCCGCATATGGCCCCCTGAGACCATTTATCCGGCCCCCCACTGCACTTCCAGAAGGGGCACCTCTTTCATTGGTGGTCAGTGAGAGGAGCACTGTATGTGGCGGCCCTCCAACTGTCTGAGGGACAGTGAACTGGCCCCTTGTGTAAAAAGTTCGGGGACCCCTGAATTTTAAATGATTCTCAAAACATAAATTTGAAAGTTATAAATCAAATAAAATATCTTTAAGTTACCAAAAACTTGTCTGGAGTATTCATTGCAAAAGTAGTTGTAAGAAATCCAGGCAAGAAATTAGAACAAGAAAGATGGATTTGAATTAAAACTTGAAAGAAGACTTAAGTTTATAAGCAATAGAATAGAAACAGTAGTAATAGTAACAGCAACATTCACCATCGCTGTGTGCCAAGCACTGGGCCTAAGTCAGGCCAAGCTAGGCATACGCAGGAACAGGTATGCGATTCAGGGGCCAAAACACCAGTCTTCTTATTGTAGCAGGAATATACTGGGGAGTTGGGAAAAATAAGATTTTGAACGGTTTTAATAGGGAAAAAATGTCAGGATTGATTGTTTATATTAAAAGATAATTTAGGGCATTGGAACCTGTTGATTTGGATAGTAGTAACATTGCATTATTGAAAATAACATTAAACCCAATAAAAATCCAGTAGTTTTGATTAAAGAAAAAACTTTAGTAACAGATTACAGTTTGTTTCAACACACAAGCTGTGCTGTTGTTCAGAGGAAGACTTAGTCAGAGAGACTGGAAAACTGAACATAAGCCCTCTGCTCATCCTGAGGAAACAATCAGATGTCCTTCACATGCCAGCTGCCCGGCGCAGACTGACAGATGCTTATTTCATGTTGTTAGGAATTTTCTGGAAACAGCCACTTATTAAACTGGAATTCATGTGTTATGTAACCCATTGTTTCCATTATTGCTTTGCGGTCATTCTTAAAGGGCTCTCAGGTAAGATCGTTTCAGGTCAAATATTTCGGGTTGCTATCAGGTAAAAGAAGATGTCAGCTATTTGTGTACATAAACTGAATAATCAAATAAGTGAGTGATTTCTAAAAACATAATTAAACTTTCTAAAATTTATTGCATACGATTTAATCTGTTTGTATGCATCATATTATTTAATATTCATAGCTATCTAAAATAACTTTTTATTTCTATTTTTAAAGGGAAAAAGTGATGAAAACACAACAAAGATCATTTATCTATTGTTGCAAAGCAGGGTCTGTTGGACACCAAAGCTTAAATTCACTCCGCTTCACACTGTCTCTGAAAGCTTTCTCCACAACTAACTTTGTGACTTGAAGCAAAGGAAATCCTCCCTGGACTCAGCTTGCTTATATGTCAGAATACTGGGTAGAATTAATGAACTACTAGTGGCCACTAGTAACATTCTAAATTCTATAACTCACACAGAATGTGAGTTATAAAACTAAAAAATTATAAATTATTAATAACTATCACAAAGAAAGGGAAATTAGACTTACCTAGAAATTACTGTGTACCGGACAATAGCATGGGCTCTTTAACTCAATATATTTCATTAACCTTTGCTACCCTCAAAAAGAGATGCTATTATGGTATTTCCATTTCTCGCATGAGGAGGTATTCAATGCAAACTTAATACCTTGTCCACATAGACAGCTAATAAGCAACAGAACCAGGATGTGAAGTGACATCATAATTCATACTCTTTCCTTTCTTTCATTGTTCAGAAAAAAAGAGCAATCTTTACTGGGAGAAACCATTTGTTATTTAGCTAAATTATGTTTCATATTCATGTACCACTTCAGATGGTAGCAGTACAACTTTACGCAATAAGTGATGGCTAAATTTAAATGTTTTAATAGTCTTGGTCATCCTGATAAAACTTTCAAAAAAAATAATTGGGAAGTTATAAGGTGCAGCTGTTAGTCCTAGCTCTAAATATAAAAGAATCAAACAGATAAATGTTGTTGAGAGTTTTAGGTTATATTTAGACTTAATAGCACTAGTATTTGTGTATAAATGATATCAATGAATATTTCTCATACTTTTCTCATATGATTACAGGAAATGAATTTTCATTTACCAAAAACCTTCTGGTTTTAATCAAATTATTTTCATACATGAGCTAACGGATATTATTAATTTCCTCCCTTGCAAAAGAAAATTCTAAAGTGCTCGAAGATTTTTTTCTTTTTGCATTTTTCTAAATTTTTAAGGTCTGTCTATTACATAAAGACTTTTGCCTCCTTAGCTCCTGTATTAGAGTTCTCCAGAGAACAGAACAAATTTATATATATTTATAGATAGATGATGATGATGATGATGAAGATAGATAGATAGATAGATAGATAGATAGATAGATAGATAGATAGATAGATAGATGATAGAGCACATGATATGAGGAATTGGGTCATGAGATTATGAAGAATGAGAAGTTTAAAACTGTGGTATGGCCCACTGGGCTCCAGACCTAGGAGAGTCAGTAATGCAGTTCTAGTTCAAATGCAAGCAGGCAGAGACCAGGAGAGACATAGGTATAAATGAAGCCAAAGGAAATCTCTGCTTGGAGGGTTGGTCATTTTGTCCAATGTTGGTCTTCAACTAATGGGATTAGGCCCATCCACAGTATTGACAACAATTTGCTTCCTCAAATTCCTGTTTATTTCATCAAAAAAATCCTCCAAGTTGACACATGAAATCAACCACACAAGTCTACCCCTTCTCAGCTCGGTACCCATGTACATCCCCTTAAACCACACTTAATCTCCAAATAAATACAATAGTAAGGTCATCCTTTGGCTGACACAATACAACTAGGAGTTGAACAATGATTCCATTGAACTGGAAACTAAGACTGCTGCCTAGAGCTGGAAAGGCACTAATCCTTTACCCAGAAGAAGATGCAAAGTCCTTGAAAATGTTTATTCTTCCAAATATCTCATAAACAGGAATCTGTTTCTTGTGTGTTTCTCTGTGTGTGCATGCACACATGTACACATGCACATACACAGATATGTTCATAACAAACTAAGGAAGAAATACTCATGGTAATTGCAGTTCTCATTTCTGTAACTAGTCACTGATCATAGATGGTATGTATAACTACCTTCTTCTATCACTTCTGTATTCCCTTTGCCTTCAACAAGCAACTGAGCTTGTCATGGTGCTCAACCTGGTGGGAAATCCACCCTTCATTCCTAAAAGGTCTGGGCCATTCGTAGTTTGTCGTGGACTAAGGTCCTGTGGTTTTCCATTGACTTTACTCATAGGACATGGTAATACTAAGAGACAATGCTAGGGGATATCTTGTATTCCAGACAAATCTTCCTTACCACCACTGTGGAACAGTGTTACAATTTTTCTTTGATGATCAGGACCATTCACCCCAGCCAGCATAGTAGTACCCTTATTTACCTGCTGATCCAGAAGTATGAGGAGCCCGGAGTAGTCAGGTAGCAGTCTTAGCTTCCAGTTCAATGGAATCATTGTTCCATTCCAGGTGAAAGCACTGCTCCCTTTGGAACTAGGACCTCTAAAGCAGCCAGTCATTTGCTAGTGGGAAACTAGGCATAACGATGAGTGGTGCTTCTTCCATATCCCCTCCTAAATTCCCAGACCCATGAATCCTGGGGAGAAACAGCACCAATATTTGCCACTGATTCAGACAGATATAGCTTCCTGGAGAACTTGCCTTAGCCCTGTGAGAAGATACTGCCACCTAGCTGGAACTAACTAACTAAGTCTTTAAAAGGCTAGTCCACCATTCCATCAGAAAAATCATGGGAAGACTGGTGAATTCCATCACATGGGCCCACTGCCATATTTCATTTGCTTTGTGCTAGTTCTTTGATGAGGAGCAACGCTGTGTGGGATATTGTGACAATGTAAAAGGCATTTTGTAGGTCCACAGGTGGTAGTTTTGGCAGAAGCCTTGAGTGCAAGGAAGTCATATCTGTATCCAGAATAAGTGTCTATTCAGATAAAAACAAAACACTGTCCCTTCCATAATGAAACTGGCCCAATGTAATCAATCTGCTGCCACATAGCTGGCTGATCACCCCGGGAAATAAGGCCACATCTGGAATTCAGTGTTGATCTCTGCTTCTGGCAGTGAGCACACAGCAGCAGCTGTAGCCAGATCAACCATGGTGAATCAAAGTCCATGTTGCTGAGTCCAGACATAATGTCCACCCTGCTGCCATGGGCACATTGTCCATGACCTTACTGAGCAGTGACAGGGATGGCTGTTGAAATCAACTAGTAAGGACCCACAGAATGGGTCATGCCCTCCACTTAATGATTAAAATCCTTCTCTGCTGACGCCATCCTTGGGTGGGCATTGACATAAGACACAAATATCTTCACATTTTTCATCCACTCAGAGAGGTTTCTTTGTCACCAATTTTCTAATTGTGTTTTGTCAGTCCCTAAACACACAGCCAAACCATTGGCCACAGACCATGAATCTGTATGTTATTATAACTGCATGTAATTTCTCCAGTCAAACAAAATGCAAAACCAGGTGTTCTTGATCTTCTGCCCCTCAGTAATATTGTCCTTCACCACTGTTGTACAAGGATGTCCCTGGAAGGGACAGCCCTGCAGCTGGGCACTTTTAGGTGCCTGAATATTGTGTAGAATCATCAATCTGTAAGCCAGACCTAAGGTTTCTCTCCTCTGTCAACTGATCACAAGGACCTCTCCCATGAGGCTAGCAGTGCAGGCTGGGAGGAAGAAGGTGCTGTAACAGCAGCAAGCGAGAAGACAGGTATTGGGGTACTTCCTTGTGTAACTCATCTTTCTGAAGGTTGCTTTGGCTATTCGATGTTGTCTGTGGTTGCATATAAATGTTAGGATTATTTCTTGTAGTTCTGTAAAAAATTGAGGTCCTAAACTGGATAATGTCCATTGAAAACTATGAAGAACACAGTCACAATCTCCGCATTGAAAACGGAGTAGAACTATTTTTTGTTTAACAAGTACGCTCCTCCCAACCTTGGAGAGGGCACGTAGCCAGTACTAAATAGAAAGTGAAGATCTTGGCAAGGAGC
This sequence comes from Saccopteryx bilineata, assembly GCF_036850765.1. Classification (NCBI taxonomy): domain Eukaryota; kingdom Metazoa; phylum Chordata; class Mammalia; order Chiroptera; family Emballonuridae; genus Saccopteryx; species Saccopteryx bilineata. Next base: position 293,971,772 of record NC_089491.1, on the reverse strand, counting down.
AAGGCTGGTGGGAGCCGAAGACACCCTTGGCCAAAGAGGAACATAAAAAAATTAGAAAATATTACTTTTGTTATGGGAATGGGTGGTGCTGAATATATCTAAACTGATTTTTTCTGCCAAGAGAAAAAAGTCTAAACCAAAACCAAAACAACAGCAACAAAAGTTTTAATTCTAGGAATGACTTCCAAAAATATAAATGTAATATTTTTGAAGAATATCCCAGAGAAAACATAATTACCTCATTCTCCATCTGTTACAAAAAATAAATAAATATAAATAAAAGCCAATTTGTACGACTGTTAGGTCAGATTTTTTCTAAAAATTCTTCTTTCTATAAAACAAGGAGTGCCCAAGGGTTATAACAGCAACTTTCCTTTTGAGAAAGACAACCTAGGAACAGGCCAGCTGGACATCTCCACCAATGTGTCCCATATACATTTCTAATTGAACAGTTCAGAATGGACTCTTTCCATCCAAACCTTCTCTTCAAACTGTACCTCCCCCTAAATCCTGAAACTAGTGTTCCTCAGTCTTGAGCCCCTGATAGCTCTCTTTCTAATTCATCGCAGGCATGCAATGCCAAGCCACCGCCTACACTCTGTCACCTGACTCATACAGCAAAGGGTCTACTGAGGATCTACCATTTGCTAAGAGCTATGCGAGGTGCTGGGAATACAACGGTGAATAACGCAGACACTGGCCCTGGCCGGTTGGCTCAGTGGTAGAGCGTCGGCCTGGCGTGCAGAAGTCCCGGGTTTGATTCCCGGCCAGGGCACACAGGAGAAGCGCCCATCTGCTTTTCCACCCCTCCCCCTCTCCTTCCTCTCTGTCTCTCTCTTCCCCTCCCGCAGCCGAGGCTCCATTGGAGCAAAAGATGGCCCTGGCGCTGGGGATGGCTCCTTGGCCTCTGCCCCAGGCGCTGGAGTGGCTCTGGTTGCGACAGAGCGACGCCCCAGAGGGGCAGAGCATCGCCCCCTGGTGGGCAGAGTGTCGCCCCTGGTGGGCGTGCCGGGTGGATCCCGGTCCGGTGCATGCGGGAGTCTGTCTGACTGTCTCTCCCCGTTTCCAGCTTCAGAAAAATATAAAAAATGAAAAATAAATAAAATAACGCAGACACTGTCCTGGCCCTCGTGAAACCTACATTCTAACGGAGAGAACAGACATGAAATGAATAACCAGCACAAGTAATTTTTAAGTATGATCATTGTAAATGCTAAGACGATAATGTGCATGCTTGTGCCATAAGAAAATATTAACTGAGAGAACTAACTTGGACTTGGGAGTCGGGAGGGAGGAGTTGATGAGGGAGGGAGAGAGGCTCAGCAGTGCCATGCGCACTGATGAAAGAACAGAGGGTGCAGTGAGAAAACCGGTGGGATGGGGACAAGGGCGATGCAGGGGAAGTGCAGAGCAGGGAGAAGAAACATCTGCAAGAGGACAAACTGGACAAGGTTCTGTGGCGACAGAGACCTAAGGGCACCTAGTGGGGAGGGGCAGTGAATTTGGGATAAACTGGCAAAAAGTGAACCTGGAGAGATACTATGAGGACAAACACTAGAGGATTTTAAGCTTGGGTTTGAGAGAATCAGATTTATGTTTTTAAAAGATCCCTCTGAATGCAGTGTGAACAGGAAGCAGGGAGAGAGAGGCCAGGCATAGGAGAACTGCAGAGAAGAGACGGGTTTTACACTGAGGATCAGACACATCCCGAGTTTGCGATGTGAGGACTACTAGTGACAAATTCCAGTAGGTGTGTAGATAGTCAGGTGGAAGCTCAGAGGAGAGGTGCTAAACTGTGAATAAACTTGTAAAATTCTTAGCACACAGGTGTTGGGTGACATCAAAGAACAGAGAGATACCATATTTCCCCATGTGTAAGACACACCTTTTTCTGAATATTTTGGGGTCAGGTGTGTCTTATACAGTGGTTGTAGATATTTTTTACTTGCATTTCCCACTTTTTTGTGTGGATGAGGTGTTGTTTGAATTTTGTGATGAGTAAAACTTGAATTCAATAACTTTATGTAATACTTTTTTCTTTTTAAATTCCAGGCCCCCAAATTAGGGTGCATCTTATACATGGGAGTGTCTTATACCTGGGGAAATATGGTAATTCCTAAGAGGAGTGCCAACTGAGGAGAAAGATGGCCTAGGACTGAGCCTTGAAGAACTCTTGTAGTTAAATAACACGCAGAGGAAAATGGTTCAGCAAAGGCAACAGAAGAGGCCTGGTGGAAACTAAGAGAAGGTAGTAGGTGAACAGTAAAAGAATGTTACAAAAGGAGGGAGTCATTTGTCAAATGCAGCTGCTGGGTTGGTAAGACAGGCCCAGAAGAAGGTCCCCTGCATTCAGTAGTGCTGGTAACCAGCTGAGCAGCCACAGTGGAACAATGAGGACAGAAACCGGGGAACGGGAGGAAGTAGAATGAGATTTCGTAGAAAACTTTGAAGGAGTCTGGCTGTGAAGAGGAGAGAAAGGAGAAGGGACTGTACAATCAAGGGAGACATATTTTGTTCTTGTTTTTCTCTTATGTCAAAGTTTAGAACATGTTTATATTTTTGTGGGAAAAAATCCTACAGAGGTGGAGGCAGGCAGTACAAGCAGGGAGTGGACGATGGACATACGGGGATGCTAACTGGGGTTTGCAATACATGTTTGATGTGGACCTGCATTGGAAAGAAAAGGGCTATTTCTTCCACTGAACTCCGAGGGAAGAGGCAAAGGACAGGTATAGGTTATGGAGTATGGCAATCCTGTCGAGGTAGGGGATATGGTGGAACAGGTGCAATCAATAAAAGCTGCAGGAACTGTCAAGAAGATAGTAAGACACCCCCCCCCCCCACTGGTTTTATGGCATAAAACTGGCAGAGACCAGCTGGATCTAATCTGGCAACTAATTTCACCTAAAGGTAATCCCTAGCCTCATTATACACTCATTATAATACATTAGCATTCTAAAGGACACACCCCACACCGGCCATGATCAGAAAATGAAAGCCCATATAAGGACACAACACAACCTGCAGAATCCCTCTGAGAAATCTCTATCCCCTTCCTGGGAAATGCTGAATATTTACCCTCTCTTTGAATACCATCCCCCACACCCCCTGAAACACTGATCAAATGGACTCCAATAAGGAAGCAAATTCCACTCAAGATGGGCTGCTCTGTCTGGGGAGTGGCCTGTTCTCTTAGTGCTTCCCTAATAAACTCACTTTCATTAAGGGACCAAAAAAGGGTTGTAGAATTGCTGTTGAAAGGTTTACTATAGGGGGAAAAAAAGTTCCTAGGACACTAGAGACATCTGAGTACTATGCAGAGAAGGAAGTGTTTTCAGGGACTAATTAACCTGAGACAATAATCAACCACAAGTACTCCCAGGGGTCTGTATGGTTATAGCAAGATAGGGTGAAAGAGAAGTCAGGTCCTTGTTTTTGTAAAATTGAAACTTCAGTAAAGGTTTTGCTTCTCCTCCCAACTTCCTTTTAGCAATAATTTTACAGAAGCAACATTTTACATCAGAGTCTGCTCCAGTAGTGGATTCAGCTGGTTCGTACAGGCTCAGCAGAATGCATGCCTTTTTGTTGATTTTGGGGATCCAGTTGTTAAAATGGCACTTGTAATCAGGGTTCTCTCTAAGATGAGCACCTGGGCAGCTGCCCAATGTGGAAATCACAAATTGACATTCCTTACTTTTTTTTTTTTTTCCCCGAAGCTGGAAACAGGGAGGCAGTCAGACAGACTCCCACATGCTCCCGACCGGGATCCACCCGGCATGCCCACCAGGGGGCAATGCTCTGCCCATCTGGGGCATTGCTCTTTTGCAACCAGAGCCATTCTAGTGCCTGAGGTGGAGGCCATAGAGCCATCCTCAGCGCCTGGGCTGACTTTGCTCCAATGGAGCCTTGGCTGTGGGAAGGCAAGAGAGAGACAGAGAGGAAGGAGAGGAGGAGGGGTGGAGAAGCAGATGGGCGCTTCTCCTGTGTGCCCTGGCCAGGAATCGAACCCGGGACTCCTGCATGCCAGGCCGACACTCTACCACTGAGCCAACCGGCCAGGGTCCTTACTTTTTTTAACATTCATTTGTGCAACAGGGTATTCTAAGCCTCTGTAGTCATGTTCATTCTGTCCACAGGTGAAAAAATTCCAAATGAGGACACCAATTAAGAAGTAGTATGGAAATATCTTAACAGTTTTATTGGTTTTTTTGTCAGGTATTATTTAATATTTTTTCATTAATATTTTAAAACTATTTTTTATAACATAATCTAATTTTTGTGCCTCTTTTATTGTTCTTATTTAAGTATTAAATGCATAAAATAATAAACTACCTTTAGGTACATCAGTTCTTTTTTATTATATTAATTTTAATTTATTGTGTTAACATGGATTCAAGTGTCCCACTCAATACAAAAACCCTCAGGCTTTTGTTCTTTTGTGTTTTGTTTTGTTTTTTAATACTTAAAATGGTCATTACGGCAGAGAACCAGTTGTTAAATTATTTGAATTCCACCACTGGTCTGCTCCCATACCACAGCCATTCCAGCCGCAGCAGACTGGCTTTCCACCCCCGTGCCCACTTAAAAACACATTTGGATACCTGCAACCTTTGTGGAACTGTGGTGCCCATCTGGGTCCCTTACTCAGAATATACATCTCATTGCCAGCGCTGTATTTACAACGCAATTTACAATTTAATTGACAATAATCTTGAATCTCTACTCTGTGTGTACATGGGAATATTTACTTATGCTTTTAAATAAAAATCGTGTCTTTCTAAAAATAAATTTTGTTCATTTAAAATATTCAATTAACAGAAAGCCAAAAGAATCAGTAAAAAATCAGCTGATATGCCACTAAGAAGACATTTTATCATACCATTTGATGTACATCATTGCAACAATTTATTGTTTAATTTTTAATAGAGGTATAATAAACCTAACATTATGTTAGTTTCAGGCACACAGTATGAATAGTTAACATCCATCTCTATACATAGTTAAATTTTTTTTTCTTGTGATAAGGACTTTAAAGATCTACTCTCTGAGCAACTTTCAAATAATGCAACACAATATTATTAACTATAGTAGCAATTTTTTTGAAGATCCCAGATAGATAAACCAATAGATGGATGGATGGATAGATGAATGGATGATAAATGATAGATAGATAGATAGATAGATAGATAGATAGATAGATAGATAATAGATGATACATAGATAAATAGATAGATAGATAGATAGATAGATGATACATAGATACATAGATAAAGTATGAATGAATTAATAGCCTAAGGCTGGGTTATACAATGTAAGTTATTGAATAATAAATGCCATTTGTGTTACTGAAATTTAAGGAAAGATAAAGAAGGTAAAGTACAATTGAAAGGCTGTACCTTCAATATTTGTTCACAAAAATATTTTAATTTTATGATCTCTATAAATAGTATTATGAAAAACATTAAAATGTAAAAGTTATTATTTTTAGCTACTTGGTAAATTTGATAATATCTTTTCACTTTCCGCTATGAACTAATAAGAATTTGGGACATTTCCTTTGATTTCCTTATTCATATCTACCTATTTCTGTTAATGGTATCATTTACAAGACTTATAACATTCTTCTGTTCACTGATGATAATTCCACAATTGTTTAATCTTAGTTTATATTAAAATCAATTCCTTTTATATCTGACACTAAACTTTTCCTACTAATGAAATGAACATCCGATTTGTGCATAAAGTATGTTTAGGCCTCTTTTGATGGCAATATCTAGTAAGTACTTCAAAATATGGGCAGCGTACGCGATTATCTTCCTCAAAGAGTTTCCATTTGAAACATTTTTACCTTACCTTGTCTTAAAAAGTTGAAGATAAAATGTTAAATTTTAATTGTAATGTTTTCATATTTGGGTAAAATTTGAGAGAAAATATAAACACGTTTACTATTAAATTCCAATGACATTTGAAAATTTTCCAACTCACATCACGTGTAGAATACAAGCCTTCACTATTCTTCGGGCCCAGGAGTTTCTTCATGTTTTCCTTTATGTTTTCTTTTCTCTGGTGTCTGAAAGTTTTCTCCTGCTCACACAGAGCCATGCTGAATCGGAGGTCCGGGGATGAGCTGTGTATATACAGAGAGTCATGACCAACGTCCCCAGGTGCCTTCTTATACATCATCCAGTCCCCACAGTCCCCAGCAGCTACACTGACATAGGCTGACTGCTTCCCTCAAGCCATTTCCCATGAGGGCATCTGAAAAAAGAGTACAGAATGATGGCTAGCTCAAACCATGTTCCAGGGCATGTTTGCAGAAAACAGTTAAGTATAAGGTGTTCTAGAAAAAAATATAAGCAAACAAACAGCCCTTGATCGACTGCATGTTAGGATAGTTATAGCACTTTTGGGAACTGCTTCAGAAAAAAAATCTGTTAAGATCTGTTTAGCACAGTAAGAACCATTAAATTATATATATTTCTAATATAATATTGTATCTTTACCATTCATAAAAATATGTCCTTCCCTTCAGAGTGAGTTAAATGTAAGGCTCATTTCTGTTAATTCATTATGTCTTCCTTGTAAAACATAGAACAAGAGAAAAGATTGTAAGGTCTCTGGGATATGTACTCTACAGCGATATTTTATCATTGAAAACATTTTAATTACAACCCCCCAAAGGACAAAAATACATAACTCACAAAAGAGCAAGTATTAATAATAATAATAATAATAATGAAAAGTCAAAGGATAATTATTTAATTATACTAGAAAATCTTCAAAATGTAGTTAGTATTAAATTAATAATTTAAAAATATTTTAAATCTATTTTCTAGTACTGGAAAAAGTAAAGTAGCTCATACATTTATTTTGGAAATATTAATTTACAAAAAAAAACACTTTTTGAAGAATGATTAGGCAATGAGTACAAAAAATCATTTAAATGTGTATTTCCTTTGACCTAGTAATTCCATTTCTGGATATCTACCTAAGGGAAGAAACTGAAAATTTTGAAAAGATTATTTATCTGTATTATCATATAATAAAGTTATTAATATATCAAAGCATCACACAGTTATTAAATTTGATTATTTTAAAGATTATGTAACAAGGTAGGGAAGAGTAAGATAGTGAATTAGCATTCTTTTTTCCTTTTTTTCCAAGTGAGAGTAGGGGAGATACAGAGACAGACTCCCACATGTGCCTCAAACAGGATCCTTCCAGGGACCTCTGTCTGGGGCTGATACTCTCTCATCTGGGCAACTGAGCTCTTTTTAGCACCTGGGGCAGAGGCTCCACAGAGCTATCCTCAGTGCCAGGGGCTGATATGCTAGTACCAATTAAACTATGGCTGTGGGGTGAGTGGGGGGGGGAGAAAGACAGAAGGGGGAAGGGGGAAGAAGCCGATGGTCACTTCTCCTGTGTGCCCTGACCAGGAATTGAATCCTTAATGTCCACACACCAGGCTGACGATCTACCACAGAGCCAACCAGCCAGGGCCATAAATTTACATTTTTATAGTTAAGTGTTGAGGTAAACTTTTTTCTAATATTATTTATTATAATATATTAAGTTGGGCATCTTCTAATCACCTGAAGAAATAAAAATCTCACCGACACAGTTGTCTCTGTGAATCCTCCTCAATTTATTTCCTTTTCCCCTCCTCAGAGGTAACTACTCCCTTAAATTTGCTTTTTATTTTAATAAGTTTCTTTCTTTCTTTCTTTCTTTCTTTCTTTCTTTCTTTCTTTCTTCCTTTCTTTTTAGCAAAAGAGAGAAAGAGATATGGAGGAACAGATAGGGACAGACAGGAAGGGAGAGAGATGAGAAGCATCAATTCTTGATTAAGGCACCTTAGTTGTTCACTGATTGCTTTCTCATATGTGCCTTGACCAGGGGGCTACAGTAGACCAAGTGACCCCTTGCTCAAGCCAGTGATCTTAGACTCAAGCCAGCAACCATGAGTCATGTCTGTGATCCCATGCTCAAGCCAGTGTGACCCCATGCTCGAGCTGGTAAGCCCGTGCTCAAGCCAGGTGAGCCTGCACTCAAATTGGTGACCTTGGAGTCTCAAACCTGGGACCTCAGCATCCCAGACCAATGTCCTATTCACTGCACCACTGCCTGGTCAAGCTCAATAAATTTTTTTATAATTTTACAATAAACATTTATGTCCCTAAATAAGATATAGGGTTATTTTTTAGATTTAAAATTTTTATTTAAATGCTACCAACTGTATTTATTATACAAATTACTTTTTGCATTGAACATTTTTTTTCAGATTCATCTCTGTTTATGTAACTAGAAGTAACTCAAACATTTGTCCTATTGTGAAGTATTTTCAATATATCAATAAAACATGATTTGCTTATTCATAAACATTGAGATTGCTTCCAATTTATTTTTAACTATTACAAACAATACTACTATGAACATGTGATGTATGTATAATATACATCTTTTAAAAGAATAACTCATTAAATCATCATAATAGATATAAAGCACTCTTATTTTATAAATGAGTAAAAATGTGATTAGTAATCTTTCAACTATTTACATAATTAGCAAGTAATAGACTTAAATCCAGGACTTCTCATTCTGGGACTCATGTTTCTTGTAATGTACTATGATAATCATTATATTTCACTAAGCACAAGAAGCATGATCTTAAAAAAAAAGAAGAATAACAGAGCAGTGAACATAGATGTTTACAATATATCAATACAAAAATATTTGGAAGAAAAACTCTTAAATGTTAGGTAATTTTATAAATATGGTGACAGGTGTGTTTCATTTATTTCTTCTTTTATGCGTTATCTTTAGTGAATTTTCATTTTTATTTTATATTTAATGGAAGGTATTCCATGGAAAATTTAACTTTTCTTTAAAGAACACATTTCCATTTTAGAATCAAGATGTAAGTTAACATATAAAAACAGAGTGTGGAGACTGAAAAGATGGCAGTGGAGTAGGCAGACGCACAGACGCCCAGCTCTCACCACCAAACTGGAATACACATCAATTTAGGAAAAATCAGCATGAAAAACCAACTCTGAACTACAAGAACAGCTCTCAAAAACTAAGGAGCAAAGAAAAAGCCACAACAAACCTGGTAGAGAGCACCTGAATCTCCCCTGCTTACAGAAACGGGGGGGGGGGTGAGGCTGAGAGCCCAGAGGGGATCTCACACAAGGGAAAAGGGCAGAAACTACTGCTCACAGCCACTTGCCTGGCGACCAGAGAGTGAGGTGTGCTGAAAAGACCAGCTTATCTCCCAAGCGGAAAGGAAAGAGAAAGGGACAGACTGTGAGGGGCTAAGGAATGAAAGACACAGCCTAAAAAAGCTGACTCATCCATGCTGGAGGCGGCCATAGCTGGGGGAGGGACTGAACCTTTCAAAAAACAGAGCTGAATTGCTTCCAGATCAAAGATCTCCGGACATCTATCCAGCTCCAATCAGCGCAACAAGACACAGCTGAAAACAAGAAGTGAGGAGGAGGGGCAGTAACTCAGGTCTCCATGGAGATCTGAGATACACCTCCTCCTACTGAAGCTGAGAAAACATCCTGCCCCAGAGAGATTAATTGGCTAAAGAAGCCTTCAGAGTCTCAGGTTACACCCGCCGCATTCCTGGATACAGTTTCAAGGAAGCCCTCTACTGAGATCAGTAAAAAGACTATCACCTGTTAAGAAAACAAACAAATCAAGACTTCAAAGCTGCCCAAATCCAAAAGTGGATTACAGATAACAGCTGATACCAACCCAAGAAGACCTAGAAATAACTGAAAACTGGAGGCAGACAACACCAAGCCTAGACTCAACCAACTCTACAAATAAAAAACCCAAAAACAGACAATGAGAAGACAAAGAAGTGCAATCCAAATGAAACCACAAGAGACACCTTCAGGAGATGAACTGAGTGATATGGAAATAATCAAACTTCCAGATGCGGAGTTCAAAATAATGATTGTAAGGATGCTTAGGGATCTTAGAACAACAATGGATGGTCATTATGAACACCTAAATAAAGAAATAGCGAGTATAAAAAAGAATCCGTTGGAGATGACAAATACAATATCAGAAATAAAGACCACAATGGAAGGAATTAAAAACAGGATAGATAGAGCTGAGGATCGAATCAGCAAGTTGGAGGACAACTGGAATGAAGGCATGAAAGCAGAGAATAAAAGAGAAAAGAGACTGAAAAAGTCAGAGGAAACACTTAGAGAGCTCTGTGACAACATGAAGAGAAATAACATCCACATCATAGGGGTTCCTGAAGAAGAAGAAAAAGAACAAGGGATAGAGACTTTGTTCAATCATATCATAGCTGAAAACTTCCCTAAATTAATGCAAGAGAAACTCTCACAAGTCCAAGAAGCACAGAGGTCTCCATTAAAGAGAAACCCAAAGAAACCTACACCAAGACACATCATAATTAAAATACCAAAGCTAAGCGATAAAGAGAAAATATTAAAAGCTGCAAGAGAAAAAAAAGTTATCACCTACAAAGGAGCCCCCATAAGGATGACATCTGACTTCTCAACAGAAACACTTGAGGCCAGAAGGGAATGGCAAGAAATATTCAAAGTAATGCAGAACAAGAACCTACAACCAAGACTACTTTATCCAGCAAGGCTATCATTTAAAATCGAAGGAGAAATTAAAAGCTTCTCAGACAAAAAACAACTCAAGGAATTCATTACAACCAAACCAATGCTACAGGAAATGTTAAGGGGCCTGTTGTAAACAGATCAAAGTGGGAAAAGAATATAGCAAAAAAGGAATACACCTTTAAAGAAGAAAATGGCAATAAACAACTACATATCAATAATAACCTTAAATGTAAACAGATTAAATGATCCAATCAAAAGACACAGGGTAGCTACGTGGATAAGAAAACAGGACCCATACATATGCTGTCTACAAGAGACACACCTTAGAACAAAAGATACACATAGATTGAAGGTAAAAGGATGGAAAAAAACATTTCATGCAAATGGAAATGAAAAAAGAGCTGGGGTAGCAATACTTATATCAGACAAAATGAACTTTAAAACAAAGGATATAGTAAGAGATAAAGAAGGCCACTACATAATGATAAAGGGAGTAATCCAACAGGAAGATATAACTATTATAAATATCTATGCACCTAATATAGGAGCACCCAAATATATAAAGCAGACTTTAATGGATTTAAAGGGTGAGATCAACAGCAATACTATAATAGTAGGGGATTTCAATACCCCACTAACATCACTAGATAGATCCTCAAGAAAGAAAATTAACAAAGAAAGAGCAGACTTATTGGAAACACTAGATCAACTCAATTTAATAAATATCTTCAGAACCTTTCACCCTAAAGCAGAATATACATTCTTTTCAAGTGCTCATGGTACATTCTCTAGGATAGACCACACGTTAGGGCACAAAAGTGCTCTCAACAAATTTAAGAAGACTGAAATTATATCAAGCACTTTCTCCGATCACAATGGCATGAAACTAGAAATCAACCACAACAGAAAAGCTCAAAAATTCTCAAACATATGGAAACTAAATAGCAGGTTGTTAAATAATAAATGGATTAAGAATGAGATCAAAGAAGAAATAAAAAATTCCTAGAAACAAATGACAATGAGCATACAACAACTCAAAATTTATGGGACACAGCAGAAGCAGTACTGAGAGGGAAGTTCATAGCACTACAGGCACACTTTCAGAAGCTAGAAAAAGCTCAAATAAACAACTTAACCCTGCATCTAAAAGAATTAGAAAAAGAACAGCAAGTAAAGCCCAAATGTAGTAGAAGGAAGGAAATAATAAAGGTCAGAGCAGAAATAAATGACATAGAGGCTAAAGAAACAATACAGAGGATCAATGAAACTAGGAGCTGGTTCTTTGAAAAGGTAAACAAGATTGATGAACCTTTAACTAGACTCACCAAGAAAAACAGAGAGAGGACTCAAATAAATAAAATTAGAAATGAGAGAGGAAAAATAACAACTGACACAACAGAAATACAAAATATTGTAAGAAAATACTATGAAGAACTGTATGCCAAAAAACTAGACAACCTAGATGAAATGGACAAATTCCTTGAAACATACAATCTTCCAAAAATCAATCTGGAAGAATCAGAAAACCTAAACAGACCGATTACAACAAATGAGATCAAAACAGTTATCAAAAAACTCCCAACAAAGAAAAGTCCGCGGCCCGATGGCTTCATAACGGAATTCTACCAAATATTCAAAGAAGAACTAACTCCTATCCTTCTCAAACTATTTCAAAAAATTCAAGAGGAAGGAAGACTTCCAAGTTCCTTTTATGAGTCAAGCATAATTCTGATTCCAAAACCAAGCAAAGACAACACAAAGAAAGAAAATTATAGGCCAATATCTCTGATGAATATAGATGCTAAAATCCTCAACAAAATATTAGCAAACCGGATCCAATAATATATGGAAAAAATCATACACCATGATCAAGTGGGTTTTATTCTGGGGAGGCAAGGATGGTACAATACTCATAAATCAATCAATGTGATTCATCACATAAACAAAAAGAAGGAGAAAAACCATATGATAATTTCAATAGATGCAGAAAAAGCATTTGATAAAATCCAGCACCCATTCATGATCAAAACTCTCAGCAAAGTGGGAATACAGGGAACATACCTCAACATGATAAAAGCCATCTATGAGAAACCCACAGCCAACATCATACTCAATGGGAAAAAATTAAAAGCAATCCCCTTAAGATCAGGAACAAGGCAGGGGTGCCCCTTTTCACCACTCTTATTTAACATAGTCCTGGAAGTCCTAGCCACAGCAATCAGACAAGAAGAAGAAATAAAAGGCATTCAAGTCGGAAAAGAAGAAGTAAAACTATCATTATTTGCTGATGATATGATATTGTATATAGAAAACCCTAAAGTCTCAGTCAAAAAGTTACTGGACCTGATAAATGAATTCAGCAAGGTGGCAGGATATAAAATCAATACTCAGAAATCAGAGGCATTTTTATACACCAACAATGAACAGTCAGAAAGAGAAATTAAGGAAACAATCCCCTTCACAATTACAAAAAAAAAAATAAAGTACCTAGGAGTAAACTTAACCAAGGAGACTAAAGACTTGTACTTGGAAAATTACAAAGCATTGATAAAAGAAATCAAGGAAGATACAAACAAGTGGAAGCATATACCGTGCTCATGGTTAGGAAAAATAAACATCATTAAAATGTCTATTTTACCCAAAGCAATCTATAAATTCAATGCAGTACCAATTAAAATACCAATGACATACTTCAAAGATATAGACCACATATTCCAAAAATTTATATGGAACCAAAAGAGAACACAAATAGCCTCAGCAATCTTAAAAAAAGAAGAATAAAGTGGGAGGTATCACACTTCCTGATATCAAGTTATACTACAAGGCCATTGTACTCAAAACAGCCTGGTACTGGCATAAGAACAGGCATATAGATCAATGGAACAGAACAGAGAACCCAGAAATAAACCCACAGTTCTATGGACAACTGATATTTGACAAAGGAGGTAAGGAAATACAATGGAGTAAAGACAGCCTCTTTAACAAATGGTGTTGGGAAAATTGGACAGCTACCTGCAAAAAAATGAAACTAGATCACCAGCTTACACCACTCACAAAAATAAACTCAAAATGGATAAAAGACTTGAATGTAGGCCGTGAAACCATAAGCATCTTAGAAGAAAACATAGGCAGTAAATTCTCCGACATCTCTCCGAGCAATATATTTGCTGATTTATCTCCATGGGGAAGTGAAATAAAAGACAGGATAAACAAATGGGACTATATCAAACTAAAAAGCTTTTGCACAGCTAAAGACAACAAGAACAGAATAAAAAGACGAACTACACAATGGGAGAACATATTTGACAATACATCTGATAAGGGGTTAATAACCAAAATTTATAAAAAACTTGTTAATCTCAACACCAGGAAAATAATCCAATCCAAAAATGGGCAAAAGAAATGAATAAACACTTCTCCAAAGAGGACATACAGATGGCCAATAGGCATATGAAAAAATGCTCAACATCACTAATCATTAGAGAAATGCAAATTAAAACCACAATGAGATGTCACCTCACACCAGTCAGAATGGCGCTCATCAACAAAACAACACAGAATAAGTGCTGGCGAGGATGTGGAGAAAAGAGAACCCTCCTGCACTAATGGTGGGAACGCAGACTGGTGCAGCCACTGTGGAAAACAGTATGGAGATTCCTTAAAAAACTGAAAATCGAACTGCCTTTTGACCCAGCTATCCCACTTTTAGGAATATACCCCAAGGACACCATAGAACAGCTCCAAAAAGAGAAATGCACCCCCATGTTTGTGGCAGCATTGTTCACAATAGCAAAGATCTGGAAACAGCCCAAGTGTCCGTCAGAGGACGAGTGGATTAAAAAACTTTGGTACATATACACTATGGAATACTACTCAGCCATAAGAAATGATGACATCGGATCATTTACAATAACATGGATGGACCTTGATAACATTATACGGAGTGAAATAAGTAAATCAGAAAAAAACTAAGAACTATATGAATCCATACATAGAAGGGACATAAAAATGAGACTCAGAGACATGAACAAGAATGTGATGGCAACAAGGGTGGAGGGTGGGGAGAGGGGGGAAGGGGCGAAGAAGGAGAGAGGGGTTGGGGGAGGGGCACAAGAAAACCAGATAGAAGGTGACAGAAGACAATTTAACTTTGGAGGAGGGGTACACAGCACAATCAAATGTCAAATCTAGAGATGTTTTCTTTCAACATATGTACCCTGATTTATCAATGTCACTGCATTAAATTTAATAAATTAAAAAAAAAGAATCAACCAATGGATGCACAAATGAGTGGAACAACAAATCAATGTTTCTCACTCTCTCAAATCAATAAAATAAATAAATAAAAAGTTTTAAAACTTTAAAAAAGTAAAAAATAAAGTTGACATTTACTTGAAATGAAAAAAATAAAATAAAATAAAATAAAAACAGAGTGTGATTAAAGTTCATTATAAATATATAATAAATTCCTCTGGACATACGTACATTATTTATCTGAGTTTTCCTACATTTTTTTGATAACTGTGTTTTGTTACACAACATAGTCTAATTATTTGATGCTTCCTGACATATATTGAGAAACTGTAGTACTTTAACAGAAATTTATAAAGTCAAGTCAACTTGTTCCAGAGATAAAAACAAGAGAAAGAAGTATCTAAACCCAATTCCAAAATATCATTATCATACATTTGGCAAGTTACAAGATAGGAGACTGTGACACTAACTTATGTGGTGTTTGCGCAAATAAAATTTGTACTGGTAACTTTGGTAAAACCCACTTCAAGAGGGAAGTTCAAAGATGCAGAGAGGTTGAAGGAGGTGAGATCCATTGAAATCTGCATTGGATCAGAGATCAGCTAATGGACTCCCCTAAGATTCACTACTTAAAAAATAAATAAGTAAATTTTCAACTTTCACTTTTAGAGCCCAATTGGAAAGAGCAGAATCCTTTCTGGAACTTTATCAGTTTTAATCAGTCTCACATTTCAGTTTTTTCTCTTTCTAGTTTCCTGTTCACTTTCATGTTTTTGAATATCTACCAACAGTAAAAAATAGGCTTAAATAACTGTCTTCATGTCTATGGGAAAAATTACATATAACTTGAGGCAGAGCTCTTTATAAAAGCCCTTATTTTAACAGCTATTATTTAATCAGCAAACTATGGGAAAATTAAGCAAAGAATGTTAAATTTATCTTTTAATGTTGTGGCCATTAAGAAGGAGCAAAAGAAAAGCAAAGTACATTTATTCATTTTTATAGTCAATGCTGTTAGAATTATTTCATATATTAAAAGTACACTTTTCAACAAAATAAATCAATGGAACACTCGCAATATCCCAACGAAGCAGATGCACTTACCAAACTTCAAGGAACATTTCCAGAATCAATTCAGTGACCTAAAAGAGAGATATTAGATTTGATCATAAACAGATGTGTTACATACAATGCAAACAAAGTCAAAATAATGTCTGAGTGGCAGATAATTTTTAATTTAAGTAAAAACCCTAACAATAAAAGTAACATAGCTCCATGAAGACCTTAAATTACAGTTGTATTTCAATACATTGTTTTGCTATTTTTTTATTTTATTTTTTGTATTTTTCTGAAGCTGGAAACGGGGAGAGACAGTCAGAAAGACTCCCGCATGCGCCCAACCAGGATCCACCCGGCACGCCCACCATGGGGCAACGCTCTGCCCACCAGGGGGCGGCGCTCTGCCCCTCCGGGGCATCGCTCTGCCGCGACCAGAGCCACTCTAGCGCCTGGGGCAGAGGCCAAGAAGCCATCCCCAGCGCCCGGGCCATCTTGCTCCAATGGAGCCTTGGCTGCGGGAGGGGAAGAGAGAGACAGAGAGGAAGGGGGTGGGGGGGTGGAGAAGCAAATGGGCGCTTCTCCTATATGCCCTGGCCGGGAATTAAACCCGGGTCCCCTGCACGCCAGGCCGACGCTCTACCGCTGAGCCAACCGGCCAGGGCCTGTTTTGCTATTTTTGATGATATAAGTCCACTTAAATCACTTTAGCAAATGTAAGAATTGCCTCTGCATGCTATTTTTCTTCCTTCATTGAAATGAAGTAGTTGAGTTCCACAATCATTATTCACAGAACATAAAAATTGCTTGAGATCTAAAAACTATAAAGATGTGTCTAATACTTAGGAACTGTACCCAGATCTCACAACCAGAAGCTCAAGTGGCTGGAAAGTTAAAGAAAGTCTGGCTAGAAATTCACACATGTGCATTTGTGACATGTGTGGGCTGTAGTAAATGAGACAACAGAACACCCATCCTAAATGGCCAGCAGGACCCAGGGACCAACCAACAGAGGCTAGCTCAAGAAATATCTCCAAATGACATGTGGGGCTCAGGTTTTTATTTTTTCAACACTACGTGAGCCAACCAAACTTATGGGAGAACCGCATCCTGCCAATGGGCCAATATGGTTTAACAGAAAAGAAAGTGACTAATATCTACAAAGCAGAAGGATATCAAAAGATGTCTTTTCAAAGCTATGAATCTGTTGTATAGAAAGACCTTCTCGATACTCTCCCTGTCGCTGGTTATTAATAATGGAACTGTAGGTTGTTATAAGAACCAGATGAAAAAGTGTTTGGAAGTTTGCTGCACAATTGTAAGATGGTGTTATTATTTTTGTATGTCAGTTACCTTAAGAATATAAGTTAGAGTGAATCTATTCAATACCTTCAAATAAAACAGAACTAGAATATGCTTCTTAAAACATGAAGAGGATATTTTTAGAACTAATATAAAATGCTATAGACACTTGGCTTTGTTTTCTCTGTGGTTCCAGAGAATGGAAAAAAACAAACCAGAAGGAACCTTTCAAAAGGTTACAGTAAGTTCATGGATAATTCTCAGTACTGAATTTTATGAGTAAGAAAAAGGTATTGAAGTCATCTGTGTAAAAATCTGCCTCTCCCACTAAACTGTAACCTCTGTCTTATATAGGGTTTATTTTTTGTTCATTGCACAGTATTTGGCATATAACATAAGTAAATGTCTGTTGAATTACTGTGCATGTGTATGAGAGAGGGAGCACATCGACATCAAGCAATCTTCTCTTATCAAGAACATCTCCTTGCTACCTGAGATAAAATCATGGGTTAGTCCAACCCAGACAGTATCTGTTATGTATGGAATTCTATGAACCTTTATTCAGCAAAGCAGCATTTAAATATTACTTTGAAGTTAATAAATAATCAAGAATCCTAGCACAAATCGTTTTTATTTTTTAACATGCCCAGATGAATCATAGTTCAGTTATTAGTGAAAAAGGTGCTGGCTTCTAACCAATGAATGTGATTGCCGTCCATTCTATCAATGAAAGCCCTGCTCAGACCACATCCCAGAACATTATGTCTATTCCCCATTTTGAAACTTCAGATGGAGTCTTTTCCAAAGAGGGACTGAAAACAAATTTACATTAAATGAGATTAATTTGGACATTTAGTAAGAAAAACAAGATATGGGTAAAACAAGGTCTGTTTCTTGCAAAAAAACAAACAATGGGTAAAAAAGGTCTGTTTCTTGCAAAAACAAAAAAATAAACAGGAAAGCTGCTATTAAAATAAGACTAGATTTACTGTTCTTATCTCAAGAGGGCAAAAGGCACATAGGAGAATAGAATTTAAAATAAATATTACAACTCAATGTGGAGTTTCCTAATAAATGGAAAGACCCAGTGCTAGAATGGAACATGCCACCTCATGACAGAAACTGTTCAGGGAAAAGCTTGGCAGGTCCCCAAGCAATTTATATATTAAAATATTCAGGCATTGAATATATCTAATGCCTACTTATTCTCACAACTTAATAAATAAAAGGAAAAACTAACTGTGCTATGTTTGTGGTTGGATTTGTCTTCTCAGTCACAATGTCCCTCCCACATCCATCCACCTTTCTTGGTTAAAACATTCGTGTTCTTAGGGTAAAACTGTCCTAGATAAGACTCCTTACATGAAGGCAGGATGAAGAGAAGACCCAGGCGATTTCTGCCATTTGGAGGAGTACAGGATTCGTTGCCATGGTTCCTGTCACGTGGATTGGGATCCTCACTTCCGCACGCTGTGCAAGTGCATCACCCTCAATCGGGAGGAGGCAATAAACTCTCCCACCTGGTGTACTATGTTCAGACATGCTACAAAGTCTGACATTCACAATCTCTCCACACCTTTTACTTGGAACGTGTTATTCAGATAAAATAGCCACAAAAATATGTACTTCCTGGGCAGCAGGAAACAATCGTTGTAAACTCCTTCCCACACACTACACGAAGCATCTGCAGTTCAGTCATCCAGGTTACTCGCAATATTAGGACAATTAGAACAAAAGGTGACTGAACCCCTCCCCCCACCCTCCCCAACCCTATAGTTAGGAACCAGAACAAATGAGAAGAATTCCCCTTCTAGGAATTATTAATGTAAGAAGCACGCTGTACTCACACATTCTTGTGGGGAAACAATCTCTTCTTTGAATTAGACCATGAAATAAACAAGTTTAGATGCATATAATGGGAGATGTCCCATTGGGGAGTGGGAGGGAAACTAGAGCAGAGAAACTACCACACACACACACACAGACACAAGAGGCCATTTTAGACTTAAAAAATAATTTTGGAAGTACCTAACCTACTAATTCTCTTGCAAACTTTCCCAGGTCATTTTGAAATAATAAAGCTAAGATAACAAGTATGGTGCCTGGCATTAAGGAGGTCTTTTAAAATTATTATTACAAAAAGATGCAAATAGTCAAATAATTTCAAACCAGATATGGATCTAACAAGGAGGCAATTCAAATGCACAACAGAAATTACAATCTGCCAGTACAGGCTAGGCCACATCTACATAAATTTTCCATGTTTAAAATTGAATGAGACACTGCTAAAATCATTTTCTAAATACTTATGATTTCTAATATTTACATATATTGCAAAATGATCACCATAATAAGTTTAATTAACAGATTTTATTTCTTTATACACAAATATATTTCAATAAAAAATAAATGTTAGTGTTATATGATTTCTTAATAAAATAAAATTAGCATTTACAACCAGGAATCATTTACTCCATCACCTAAGAATTCAGGATAATTGTGGTCACCAAAAATATCCCAGATAGTCTTCAAAGATTTGAAAGATAAAAAATACTCTTTCTCTTGTAACCATGTTCCACTCTAACACAGGGTTTTCCTCCTTACATTGGATGGTAACTTCCTTTTCTTAATTTAGGTCCTTTTTCTTTTCCAGGGGACACTGGAAATTCTGAAAGAGCTTTCATCATTAGTTATCCTATAATAAATCCAATGTCCTAGAGCACTACTATCTACCATACTTCCCCATGCATAAGACCCCATAAGTTTTTAGACCCCAAATTTTTCAAAAATGGGTGGATCTTATACATGGAGAAATATGGTAACTAAGATATGCTTTTTCTTTAAATAAAAATCTCTCAGGCTTTCTAGGTTTTTTGTTTGTTTTTCAAATGTCATTTACTTTTATTACACCTGTCTGAGCAGTTTCCAGATTTTTTGTATTTTCCATAAGTGTATCATTTATTCATTCATACAAGAATGATTCAAGTGACTAATGTGGGTCAGGCTGGGTACATAATGGTAACAAAACTGAACGTGTTCTACTCTCTAAAGAAACTTAGGTCTCGTTATGGAGCCCAGGGATACAAAAGCATTCTAAAATGCCCTATAATTTAAATCATACAAATCACAGAAGTGTCAAAAGGACTTGCTTAAGTTCCATTGCTATTACCCCAAAATAAAAATACATTCTCTCTAAAAGCAAGGAATTGTTTCACCTATATTTAAACTCTGTTCTGCATCAATCTGATGGCATTCACTTCTTAGTAAAAGATTTCCCACAAAATTATACAATTCTCTTATTTTTCTTCCAAACTCTGCTTTGTCTGTCTCATTTACTTAGGTAAATTGTAGTCTTTGTTTTCATACATCACTACACAGTTTTTCAATAAAATCATCCTGATACTATATTAATATTCTGAACTCTCCATCAAAACTACCATTAAAATTTTTTTTTTACATATGATTAATTTTAGAGAGAGGAAGAGAGAAACATCAATTGGTCATTTCACTTATTTATGCATTCATTGGTTGATTCTTATGTGTGCTCCAATTGGGGATCAAACCTGCAACCTTGGCATATTGGAACAACACTCTAATCAACTGAACTATCTGGCCAGGGCTAAACTACCAATTTTTAAAGCTTTGCCACTCCCTTCTATTGAACTACCTCATTCATTTTCAAGTTGCAATCATGAATAGGTAATAATCTAAGAAAGTAATCACCAAAATTAGATACCCCAGAAGCCATGAGACATGGCTATTTTTAAACAATAACACAAACTTCTAAATAAAGATGGCAAATTAAAACACTGTATAATCTAAACTTAGAGGCTACCTTGTTCAAAGTATAAACCAAAACTAAATTGATGCCATCTAGAGAATGAAGAAGTGTAATCTTTATCTGTCTTTCTTCAAAAACTTGGCATTTTCATGATTCTCCTGAAGTGAACTACTTTGTTGATACAAAACACACTAAATTCCAAGGATACTCTATCTTTCTACAGTAACCCAAAGCCACATTTGTATTCAGTAATAGGTAACGAGCATTTGTGAATTGTGTTGAAACAAATGATCGCTAAATTTATAGGTTCTACCTATATGTAAAGAAGTTAATTTTGATCAGTAAGTTCAAACAAATAAGTAAGTGTATCAGTTGAGTCAGATTAATGAAGCACATGAAAAATAGTTAAATCTGACTAATTACAATTATAATGAGAATATTCAATACCTATTTAATACCTACCAGGCCAGGTAAAACTTTCTAAAACTGTTTGAAAACTTGCCATGCATTACATTAACTCATTTAACCATAAGCACAACCCTAAGGGGTAGGCACTATCTATATACATATAAAATCCTGTTTTAGATAAAGATGCAGAGTAAAAAGGAAAAAAGAAAACGGGACATCACACAGTCAATGAGCAGCAGAATCATGATTGCAGCCCAGGCCTGGCCGTCTGATGCTAAGCCTGGGGTCAAAGGCAGAGGATCCCCCAGCATCTCTCAAATGACTGCTCTGATGTCCTTTAAATCTGTGACTCTGCTGGCCAGGGCACACAGGAGAAACGCCCATCTGCTTCTCCACCCCTCCCCCTCTCCTTCCTCTCTGTCTCTCTCTTCCCCTCCCGCAGCCAAGGCTCCATTGGAGCAAAGTCAGCCTGGGCACTGAGGATGGCTCTGTGGCCTCTGCTTCAGGCACTAGAATGGCTCTGGTTGTAACAGAGCAACACCCCAGATGGGCAGAGCATCGCGCCCTGGTGGGCATGCCGGGTGGATCCCGATCGGGCGCATGCAGGAATCTGTCTGACTGCCTCCCCGATTCCAACTTCAGAAAGAAAAAATTAAATTAAATTAAATCTGTGACTCTGACAAACACAATGTAACCAGATTTTACACATGCTGGCTGAAAAACAAAGACTGTAAACTCAGCCCTAAAATTGGTTTTCTACTCAAAAAAACAAACAAAAGCTTCCAACATTAAGTTGAGTGATCAGCTATAGTCTCAGGAAGAGCTGGATCCATTGTAAGTTCCTGCTTTCCATGTCAGCTGACCCTCACAGCCACGAAGTGATCATTTGATTCAATGTTCTATGACACGTTAAAGCTGTCAAAAGAGACACTTGTCTCGAGTCACCTGGTGCTCCACAGACTCGCCACTTTTCATGGTGGTCTGCTAAGGCGGCATCAACCTTTTGTTTTTTCTTTTTAGTTTCAAACATTCTCTGCACCATTCTACCTAACTTTTTGCTTAGTAACATTTCTGAGAAAAAAGCCAGATCCTGTCTGCTCTCAATTTCCCATCACTTGGTCAAAAACCGTCCGTGACTCATTGCTGTCAGTAAGAGATAACATCAAAATTCCAACATCTTGAATTTGAGCTCTCCAATGGACCTTTCATGCACGAATGCTGCTCCCATCACACGTCTAGACACTGTTTCCTGAACATGCCTGTCCTGTCTAGTCCCATGATGATGAGCAAAGGCTCGGGCTGTTCTTGCCACCAGAATGGCCTTCCACCTGTCTAGTGATCCAAATGCATCCTTAATTTAAGGGCAAGCCTAAGCCATTGTTTTCCACTGTAATCCACAATGCTCCACTGCCTCCCTGTCCTCCTCGATCTCTCTGTTCTCATCTCTTATCACTCTCCCTACTACGTTTGTGTTCTAGCCATACTCTCCCCCTTGTCGATACTCAAGCATGCCAGGCAAACTTCTCCTTCAGGCCCTTTCTATCATCAGAGATGCATTTCTTAAGCATGGCTCTTAAACTTCATTTGCAACTCCCTTCACTATACTGTATATACTCTTCTTTCCTCCTTCCCTGGTTTATTTAGCACTTATTATCACTAGTACAAGTATCTTTTACTTATTTATCTTGCTTCTCGTTCATCTTACTAAGTAGAACATACAATCCATGAGGATAGAGGTGGTTGTTCATGGCTGAATAGGAAGTGCCTACAGATTATCTGTCACCCAGCAGGTGCTCAATGGTTGTTTGTGAAATGCATGAATGAATGAATGAATGAATGCATGAATAATGTCTTCATATAACTCTCATATTGTCAGCACTATTTACAATACTTAAAGTTGTAATATGAAAATACTGAACTTTAGTTAATGTGAAGTGTTTGGGGATGAAGCATACTGTTGTCTGCAATTTGTTTTTAAATGCATCAAAAAGTAAGATAATTTGATGGCTAGATAGATGGGGACATGTGGCAAAGCAAATACAATAAAATGTTTATTGCAGAGTAAAGGTGGAAGTTACATGGGTTTTCAATGTACAAAACTTTCGATGTTTTATGTGCTCTAAAATTTTAATAATAAGATTTGGGGGAAAATGTACTATTTCAGAAAGGCCTTCCCTGACTATGGAAACTTAAGTTGTCCACCAATTGTTCTCTATCACATTCCTCTATTTTCCTTTCTTCACAGTATTTGTCACTGGCTAATGCTGTACTGATTATCTCTTTGCTTTCTGTGACCTATTTACCTTCCCCATGAATGCAAGCTCCCTGGGAACCTGGATGTCATCTACCACATCCCTTACTGCTTGCCCATCTCCTAGGATATTGCCTGGAAATAACAAGTGTTTAATAATAATTCATAAGTAAAGCAATGAGTGGATGCCTCATGGTACTGCTCATTATACTATCTGTTTACACATGAATGTCTACTTCTTTCCAAATGATTATTAGTTCCTTTAAAATAAAACTTTCTTTGCTTTCTTAATATTTAGCAATGTTTTAGGCATACAACAAAAGCTTAAATTCTCATTATCTAAAATAATCCATTGATAGGTCAGTATTTTAAAGACTTTTATTACTGCATTATGATTATTCTGTTTCCATATCTGTACAATGAGAAGAAAGGAAAGTTTCAGTGTGATTATATTCAAATGAAAATTAAAGTAAAATACTCTTTATAGATCATAGAATTTTATAAATTAGAAAAGAGCTTAGAAATAAGTTAGTGGAAACCCTCATTGTAGAACTGAAGAAAATAAGAATCAGAGAGACAGAATGACAACTTAAACATCTTAAAGGGCGGTTAGTGACAAAGACAAAATGAGAATCCTGGTCTCCCAGTTTCCAGTTTCAACCCTGAATGGGCATTAAACTCACAACCTTGGTGTATCAAGATGATACTCTAATAAACTGAGCTACAGGACCAGGACTCCAAGTGACTTTTTGTTTGTTTGTTTTTTATTGTGTGTGTGTGTTTTTTTTTTACAGAGACAGAGAGAGTCAGAGAGAGGGATAGATAGGGACACACAGACAGAAACGGAGAGATGAGAAGCATCAATCATCAGTTTTTCATTGCGACACCTTAGTTGTTCATTGATTGCTCTCTCATATATGCCTTGAACATGGGGGGCTACAGCAGATCGAGTAACCCCTTGCTCGAGCCAGCGACCTTGGGTCCAAGCTGGTGAGCTTTGCTCAAACCAGATGAGCCTGCGCTCAAGCTGGCAACCTCAGCGTCTCGAACCTGGGTCCTCCGCATCCCAGTCCGACGCTCTATCCACTATGCCACCGCCCAGTCAGGCTCCAAGTGCTTTTTACTAGACCAGGTTGCCATACCATCAAAAAATTTTTAAAAATATCTGCTCCTACACGATTCCTTCACAACCTATTTCCTCTTACAACCTCTGTGAACACTGTAGAAAGAGGACTGTCGTTCTCTGAAAGGTGGAAATTCAGAGATGAGGGGAGGCTCAGTGGTTTGCAGAGGGCAGGACATGTGATCTGGAACTATCATTCAGATAAATAACTAAAAAAGACCTTTGAGAGCAGGGTAATAAAAAAAAAAGATGTTTTCTTAAGCTCACGAAGGAAAGTAATTATGTAAGCTACTTTAAATTCAGGAATGCAGAAGGCCTTGGGGTTACCCACGTAACCATAGGAAATGACAGGAGAAGAGGAAATGCATGTTTTCCTAAAATATCTTTCTTTATCATCAGTTTTTGTGTCATAGACTAAAAGGCGGGAAAACATTCTTCTTTGGAAAAGCCAATTCATGCTTACAAAAACCCTCAAAAACACGTATAGAGAACTGATTCTAGAAATGTGCCACAGGGTATGTCTGCGGATGTCCACCTTCCCCCTCCAAACCCTTTACACTCACTGACACAGACCTGCTGAGCCCTGTAACTTGCCATGCCCCAACTTGTTTTCTACTTTTAAAACTCCAAGCTTTTGCAGTTTCTGCTGCCTGAAGTGCTCATGACTGCTTCTCATCCGCTGAAATTCTACCCTTTTCTCAAGGTACAATAACAGCAACAAGAAAAACAACATTTATATAGTACTTAATATATACCAGGCACTGTTGTAAACACTTTATGTTGTCTTGCCACTGTACTCTGTACATATGTCATTGACATTAACCCCACTGCCTGGTGGCTTCTCTTCATGATGTGTGTGTATCTCTCTCACACGGGGTTTCCTTTCCAACCCTGCCTCACCTCTGTCCCAGATAAATATAGCTGAGAGAAGAGCTTCCTGGACCTCTTTCTTCTTTATAGTCCCTGCACAAAACACAATGGCTGATACCTAGTAAATGTCATTAATGTTTTATAAAAGCAATGAATGCAATAGTTTTAAAATCAGTCCACAGAACTTTGGGCTGTGTTGTTTCTAGGCATCGGATGGAGAACATAAAGATGACATATTTCCTGGAGAAGCTGAAGAGACC
The DNA here is from genome assembly GCF_036850765.1 of Saccopteryx bilineata. Classification (NCBI taxonomy): domain Eukaryota; kingdom Metazoa; phylum Chordata; class Mammalia; order Chiroptera; family Emballonuridae; genus Saccopteryx; species Saccopteryx bilineata. Next base: position 293,945,851 of record NC_089491.1, on the reverse strand, counting down.
AGCAGGGAGTGTGTGACTGGAGTGTCCTCGATGCACCTGGGTCCTCTGAAAGCATGAATGGGTCAGGGAGATTTTTGGGCTTATGTTGGTTTCTCAAAAAATATACATTCATTCAATCATATAAACCCTGTATTAACTCTGTGATTAGGCATGTATAATCAGAATTCAGGTCTCCTGACCTATAGGATTTTAGTTTACAGGGGTTGAGGCTGGGAAAGACATTTAAGCTTTCTGTATATTGGTCCTCCACTTGCTTATGTTTCTCACTGGAAAGTAGTAACTTAGCATCTTATAAAATTCAATCAGTTTGGACTGCATGGAAATTTTTTCTAAGGTTTTATTTTTCTGGAATAAATTATTAAAACTTCAGTGAAAGTGACCTCAAAGGAATGGTGGAGTGAGAGGTCCATGCACTAAAAATAAAACATCTGAAGCTGGTGAAGTAGGAGATAACCAGGAAGGTGGGAAGGTAGAAGAATTGAGATGGTGCCAGATATGCAGCCCAGAGCTCACTGTGGGTCTCAGCCTGGAGTCGGGAGAAATCAGGTTGCTACTGGCACTCCCTTTAGCTGGGAGAAGCAGAGACATCCAGTGAGCATTTCTGCAGGTGTGGTCAGTATATGCTGCAGGTGAACTCAGTGACCCAGACACGGGTCAAACACAAAGGTGTGGCCATGGGTGTCTGGCAATTGCCATTCCAGACAGAGAAATAAATGGAGACTCGCTGCCTCCTTTTACCCTCCCAGAGTTCACTCCCCATTACCCTCTAGAGTTACCAGTGAGCCCCAGAAGAAGCTGTAACAGTAAATGTCAGGTTTTAGAGCACATTATCTGAAAACCAGAGAACTGGTACTACAGAAACATTTTTCCCTGAGTGATGGATGCACTCTGTGAGTAATCCCAGGGTTGGGTAAAGATACAGAGAGGAGGTCACTGAAGTCTGCCAGTTATCATTACTGGGAAAGCAATGCAAAAAAGTCAGTGACCAGCATCCCCCAGCTTACACCACCACCATCTATCATAGCTACACTGCTGGCAGTATCTGGCTACAGGGGCCAGCACTGGTATTTCATAGATTTGGAACCCCATCACCCACCACATTCCCCCACATGGTCCCCTGAGACCATGGTGACCTTACTACAGAGGAGATGCCCACCTTTCCTGGGAACACAAAATATTTCCAGCACCCCATGGATATCTGAAAAGCCAGAGCAGTGCTAAAGAACTAAAAAACTTGTGCTTCAGTGCCACCTATGAGGAAACAATAGAAAGACTTCTTCTTATCAATCTACTAGATAAGTGTCACTCCTACATAGATGCCTAAATAGAAAAAAAAAAAAAAAAACAACCATCAAATACCATGAATAACCAAGGCAATGAGGTAGGCTCAAAAAGAAAATGAAAAATCTCCAGAAAATAAATTTAAAGACACAGAAAAGTGTGATTTAAATGACAGAAAATTCAAGATTGCAGTTCTTTAAAAACTTAATGAGTTACAAGATAGGCAGTTTAATAAACTCAGAAATGAAATCAATGAACAAAATGAGTTCTTTATCAAAGAGACTGAAAGTTTAAAAAGAACCAAAGAGAAATTCTGGAGATGAAGAACTCAATAAATGAAATAAAAAATGAAGTAGCAAGCTTAAGAAATACAGCTAACCACATAGAGAAAAGATTGGTGATATCAAAGATAAAAATCTAGAAATGATATAGAGGGAAGAATAAAAACACTTGAGCATAAATAAAATGAAAGAACTCTATGACAAATATCTGACTCCATCAGGTAAAGCAATATAAGAATAATAGGTATACCAGAAGAGGGAGAGAAGGAGAAAGCAATGAAGAGCCTATTCAAACAAATAGTTGACAAGAACTTCCCAAACCTATGGAAAGAACTACATCCTCGAACCTGAAAAGCAAACAGAACACCTAATTATCTAAATCCAAAAAGGCCTTCTCCAAGGCACATTGTATGAAAACTGTCAAAAATTAACAACAAAGAAAGTATTCTCATGGCAGCCAGGAAAAAGAAGACAGTAACTTATAAAGAAAATCCCATTAGATTGTCATTGGATTTCAGCAGCAACCCTACAACATAGGAGAAAGTGGTATCAAATACTGTATTCAAACTACTGAAAGAGAGAAATTACTGGCCAAAAATAATATATTAAGGAAAATTATCCATTAGATATAACATTTTTTAAAGAAATAGAACAAATAAATCATCATATTTGTATGGAACCACAAAAGACCCTGAATAGGCAAAGCAATCCTGAGAAAAAAAACAAAGCCAGAGCTATCACATTACTTTAACTTCAAATTATACTACAGAGCTGCAATAATCAAGACAGCATGATAAAATCAAGAGCCCAGAAATAAAGCTACATACATATGGACAAATCATTTTTGACAAAGGAGCCAAAAATGTATAATGGAGAAAAGAAAGCCTCCTCAAAAGGGGTGCTGGAAAAATTAGAAAGACAAACACAAAAGAATGAAACTAGACTACTGTTTGTCCCACATACAAAAATTAATGCAAAATAGACCAATGACCTAAATATAAGACCTGAAACAATAAATTACATATAAGAAAAACATAGGTGCTAAACATATGGACCTTGATCTTAGAGAGTCTTTTAATGAATTTCACTTTCAAAAAAGGAAAGTAATCCTATAAATAAATGAATGGGATTATATCAAAATAAAAAATTTCTGCACAGCAAAAGAAATTACCAACAGAACAAAAGGCAACCAACATAATGGGAGAAGATGTTTACAAACAACAGCTCCAACAAGGGGTTAATATCCAAAATAAATAGACAACTCAATACCAAATAAACAATCCAATTAAAAAATGAGCAGAGGACTTGAATAGATACTTTTCCAGAGAAGACATAGAAATGGCCAGCAGATATATGAATAGATACTCTACTTCAGTAGCTACTAGGGAAATGAAGATCAAAACTACAGTGACATTCTACCTCACATCTATCAGAATGGCTGTTATCAACAAGTAAGTAATAACAAGTGTTGGAGAGACTGGACAAAAACGAACCCTCATTCACTGCTAGTAGGATGTAAAATGGTACAGTCACTATAAACAACATGAAGGTTATATAAAAATATGGAGGCTTCTCAAAAAATTAAGAAGAGTTTCCATACAACCGAGCAACCCCTCTTCTGAGTGTCTACCTGAAAAACTTGAAAACATTTATTTGCAAAGATATATGCACCCCTGTGTTCCCTGCAGCACTATTTATGGTGGCCAAGACATAGAAACAACCTAGGTGTCCTTTGATAGGTGACTGGATGAAGAAGTATAGTATATATAAACAATGAAATACTACTCGGCCATAAGAAATGATGAAATACTGCCATTACAACAATATAGATGGATCTTAAAAATATGCTAAGTAAAAAAAGTTAGAAAAAGTCAAGAACCATATTTCACTCATATGTGGATTATAAACCTGAAAGCAACAAATGAACATACAAGAAAATAGGCAAAAAACCAAAAACTCATAGACAAAGACAACAGCATGGTGGTTACCAAAGGGAAGAGGGATGGAGTGGTAGTAAAGGTTAAGAGGGCCAAATATATGGTGAGGGAAGAAGATTTGACCTTGGATGGTGGGGACACAATCAATATACAGAAGATGTATAACAGAAATGTACACTTGAAATCTACATAATTTTATTAATCAACTCTACTCCAATAAATTTAATTCTAAATGTAAAAAAAAAATGAAACAAGTACAGCAAACTTAGAAATATCAAGATAGCAGTAACCTTAGGAATATTCTTGCTGACCTTTTTACACTTCTCTAATTATGTGAGGATTGTTTAAGACAGAAATACTCTTCCACACAAGCTTACTTTGTTACTAAACATGTAATTTGGAATATTTTGGATATCTCAATAATTTTCTTCACATTCACTCAGCCATTCTCTCTCTCTGTGCCTGTCCTCTCAGAGTTTACATCTTCCTTTATCCTCCCAAATGTTTTTGCATCACATGTGTCAATGGGGGCCACAGCTACTGCTTAATCCCAGTGTCATCATTTGAAGAAACAAAAGAGATTAATGCCTTCTATAATATTTAGTGTAATGCCTCAACCAAAGTTTGTTCATAAATATATTTGTGATATATATATATATATCAGAATAGTGAAGATTAAGACAAGAAATAAAAAGGAAAACAGAATTTTCTCTTTAAAAATAAAACATTATCAAAAAAATAAAACATTATCATAAAGAAATACCTAAATATATACATACATAAAATTTCCAAGTGTCAAATACAATGTTCAAGAATAAGTGGATTTTATCTGATAAAAAGTTAAAAAGCTAATTGTGCTCTGTTACTTACTTGGTTGAAAATGAAAGGAACCTCTTTCTTCTCTCCCACTTTCATAGAAGAGATGGGAAATGTCGCTGTCCCCAGAGTTTCATCCATGACATAATTGGCATCCATTAATGTGATCTATAGAGAATAAAAACATAGAGCACACATTTAAATTTCCCTTGGATCTCTGGAAATTTTATCGAAACTCTCCACCATGTTAAAAAATACTAAAGTTCTCAAATAACATGTAACTGGTAACAATACTTTGTTTTTTCTTTCAGAATATTATATTTTAAACTAAAATAATAATTTTTTCTTTTTCTTTTTTTTGACAGAGACTGATAAGGACACAGACAGGAAGGGAGAGAGATGAGAAGCATCAATTCTTTGTTGCGACTCTTAGTCTTCTTAGTTGTTCATTGATTACTTTTTCATATGTGCCTTGACCAGCGGGCAGCAGCAGAGTGAGTGACCCCTTGCTCAAGCCAGCAACCTTGGCTTCAAGCTGGTGAGCTGTGTTCAAACCAGATGAGCCCGCACTCAAACCAGATGAGCCCGCACTCAAGCTGGCAACCTCATAGTTTCGAACCTGAGTGGTCTGTGTCCCAGTCTGACACTATCCACTGCACCACTGCCTGGTCAGGCTAATTTTCTTGATTGACCTACTCATTATTTTGTGTTCAAAAATTGAAATTTATCCCTTCTCCCGGGAAATGCTATTTTGGAATATGAAAAAGAAATTACTGTAGAAACTACATGCAACTTTTAAGGAAAAATTTACTTTACCTTATTTTAAAGGCAATTGAAAATACTTTTATTCTGTTGTATTTGGATCTTTCTCTTTATAACAGACTATGGTTTCTCCAAAGCCCATTGGGAGGATAAAAGAGTCTTCCCAACCCTACCTAACTCCTGCATTTCCCACTGGATGCCCATATAACTAGATGGGTACCATCTAGAAGCTGCCCAACCGAACACTACATCTAACTGAATAGGAAGGATGCTACAGTAAGGGGACAAACTCAAGCACTTACCTCAAATGAATGATGACCTCCAAGCAGTCCCCAAAGGATTCACTTACCTCCAAAACATTTTCCTGATTAGGATCCAAAATAAATTCAAAGGTCTCGTTCCACTCTGGGTTTACGTCATTATTGAGGTGTCTTGTTCTCTTCCTGCTGTCAGGGGTTGAGGAGATGAAGAGTTCCACATACGGATCTGGAGTGTCCACTGCAGACGTGACACACAAGTGAGAAGCACACAAACGTGACTCACAGCTCTTAATTTACTTTTATTACTATGTCAGGTTATTTTTGATGAAGCTTCAATAATGTATTCAAAATGTCTAAGACAAGATAATACATAATAGAAGAACATCATAAGTTATATACTTTTTATATATTATGCCTCTGCCCTCCAAAGTAGTTCCATGAGAAGAATTCATTTTTAAGTGATTTATTCAGAATCCTCTGTCCAGTTAAAAAGCATGTTCACTTCAATCAACATCTCAGTCCAGCTATTAGACTTAAATTTCTTCTCTATATACACTTGACAAGGCAACTGACCCTGAACAGTTAAAATATTAGCCAATCCTTCTTTACTTATTTCACTGAAATCTTCATCACTATGCAGCATTGCATATACTATCTTTTGTAAGTAAAATTATAATCTATCTTTTTCTAGAAGACAGTCAACAACTTGAAGGCAGGGACCAAGTCTTGCTGATCTTTATCTCTTCAAAACCTAGCAATTATCACAATATTTGTCTCCTAACTTAATAACTCAGATTTTCTCTTAAGCACATCATTTCCCATGTGACCGTTCTAATCCATAATCGCAAAAACCAATTGAATAATGACTGCTAAGATCTTTGTTAAGCACTTTACACACATTAATCTCCTTGAAATCTCACAAGAGCATTATAAAGTAAGGTAAGTTTTGTTTTGTTTTGTTTAGTGTTGAGGCAACAGAAACTGAAAGATGTTAAGCACTCTGTCCAACATCACATTGTTGGTCAGTATCAGAACAAGACTTGACTGCAAGAATTGTTCTTTTGATGACATTAGGCTCCTAAGTGCTAAAGATGAGATCTCAAGTAATGGATCATATGGACAAAGAAGCTGGTCTCAGAGTTTAGAGAAGAGAAAGAAAAAGGGTAGGAAGAGAAATTGGTGCAGAGGTCTACACAAAAAGATACAAAAATTGAAAACCAAGGAAAAGCAAACATAATAGTTCTGATTCAGGACTGATTTTCAAGAAAGCTTTCAAAAGAGTATATGTTATCTTTCAACAACAGTTATGGTTATCCAATAAGGTAAACAATGCCTTTTGTTTCATTTTCCGATGTAGACATATTCAGAGTTCTTTCATGCTGCCACCATATTTTGTTAAGTGTGCTCTTTTACAATAGTGTGGGAATATCGACAAATGAGTTATAAGCATTTGGGTATATCTTTTATTTAATTTTCCCACTTGGAGCTTATGCAGCATTGGTGAAAGGCAATGAGTCTCAAAAGCATGAGTGGAATAAATGCGTAGGTTATCATACAGATGCCTGACCCTCATTTCCTAAGACCTACAATCAGTAGATCTGCAGTGGGACTAGGGATCTGCTTCATTAGACAAATATTCTAGCTGACATTGATGAGGTCATCTCCTGTTCACACTTTTGAGAACCTATTTTAGAAAAAGGAAATAAGTAGTTATTGAAATTGTATTTGTTTGTTTGCTTGTTTTTTTTGAGATATAACACTGTATAAGTGTAAAGTGTGCAATGTGTTGGTTTGATATATTTATATATTGCAATTTCTAACTCAGTGCTATACAATAGTCCATCTTATCTGCAATTTCACTTTTCATATTTTTAGTTACCCAGTTAACTGCAGTTCAAAATTACCAAATGGAAAATTTTGGAAATAAATAATTCATAAGTTTTAAACGGCATGCCATTCTGAATAGTGTGATAAAATCTCACGCTGTCCCGTTTCATCCCACACCCGGGATGTGAATCATCCCCTTGTCCAGCGTATTCACTGTGTGTACGCACCCCGCCCCTTAGTCATTTAGTAACCTTTGGTTATCAGATCGACTCTCGTGGTATCACAGTGCTTGTGTTCAAGTAGCCCTTATTTTACTTAATAATATCCCCAAAGTACAAGAGTTGTGATGTTGGCAATTAGGTTATGCCAAAGAGAAGCTTTAAAGTATTTGCATTAAGCGAAAAGGTATGTACACACATTAAGAAATAACAGTATATACAGAGTTTGGTACTGTCTGCCAGTTTCAGACATCCACTGTGAGTTTTAGAACATACGCCCCATGGAAAATGGAGGACTGCTATATCTCTCAACAGGACCATGGGAGACAAACTAGAAAACAAAAAGACTGAGCAGGAAAGATGGCAAAGGGAATGGACCAAAGGAAGAAAGGACGCTACCCACCTCTTAACCCAAGAAATGATTGTACCTTCCCCTTAACCAGTGCTCAGACTGCAAACCAGAAACAAAACTATATGTTGAGAATAGCAGGTGGTATATTATAAAGAAAACTATATTTCCTCTTATGAGAAGTAACTATGTGAGTTAAAAGAGAATATTCAATTGGCACTTTATGTTAAATGTACAAAAATGTAGCTCTTCATCACCTCACTGGGCTAGTTCTTTCTCATGGGGCTAAAGCTTCTTTTATCTGTTTTCCTGAAATATTAGGAAAAATAGAACCAAGCAAAACTAATAAAAAAACAAAGAGTGTGTGGGAAAGGGTGGTATAAAGATGGCAAACAGCATTTCTTCATTCATTCAACAAATATTTGAATGCCTACTATACACCAGGAACTGCTCAGCAAGAAGCAGTCTGGCTTTGACAAGGAGCCAAACGCAAAACTGCAGATATGAATTATGGAAGTGAGTCAAATGCTAATAGCCTAATTTTAGAGGCAAGGGTAAATAGAAGACAAGTAGGTACATTAAGCCAGTGACTAGTAACTCAGTCACCTAGATTATTAAACACAAATAAAGTCAAACTGTAGGTGGAGAAATTGTCTTTTGAGGGTTGGTCTTCATTCAAATTTTGGAAGAGATGAAGGGAGAGGTTTCCTCGGGCCAAATAAGAAAGAGAAAGCAAAAAGGGAAGTTCCTTGGGAGGAACCAGAATGGGAAGGAGTGCACACATTCAAGTGGCTTAAGTCAGTCAGTGATATAACCGTCTTCTCAGCCATGTTGGATTCTCCGTGAGTCATATGCTCCAGACACCAACACTACATGTCAAACCATCAACAGATCTTTTTTTTAAAAAAATTAAAGTCCTGTTCAAGGCTGTCACTTTTGCCACTTATTTTTACTTTTAAATAAAGTCAATATGCTAAAAATTTTGTCATGAATGGTAGTATCTATAGTTTCTTCTTTTGCATCATTAGCAAGAGATTTCAAGGTTAAGATATCAAAGGGTGCTGAGCAGTGACAGCTGCCAACTGTGATACTGCCATCTGCAACATTGCTTATCTTTGCACGCTAAGAAACTTTTACAGCAGTGGTAGACACTGCAGGATAAAAAGATGTTTTGAAAGGTTCATTTAAATACAGATTGCAATAATCACATAACTCATCTCAATTTGTTTGTAAAATCTAAAATATTTTTTTTAGGTGAGATGAAGGGACATAGTGAGGCAGACTCTCACATGCGCCCCAATAGAAATCCATCAGGCAATCCCATCTGGGGCCGATGTTCTTGAGTACTGAGTTATTTTTAGTGCCTGAGGCTATCACACTCTAAGGGAGCATCCAGGGCCATGATTGAACCAATTGAGCCACTGGCTGCAAGAAGGGAAGACAGAGAGAGAATGGGGAGTGGGAGGAGTGTAGAAGCAGATCGTCACTTCTCCTGTGTGCCCTGACCAGGAATCAAATCCAGGTTTTCCATACACTGGACCAACACACTATCCACTAAGCCACTGGCCAGAGCCAAAATCTAAAATCTTTATCAGCATGGTAACCCTTGAAAATGAAAAGCAGTCCTCTTGGACGGCAAAGTTTAGCCCAATGCTTTAGAGAGGTTCTTAGAAATGTATTAAGAAAAAGAAAAGTCAAATGTAGGAAAAGAAATGCTTTTTGTTCCTCCCATATATTTATTTCATGGCTTTACAAATTAATGCCTTTGCATAATTAGGTGTTGAGTCACTGATTTCAGCTTCACCTTGACTAGTTCCAGCCAAACAGGTGGTAAAAGCGAAGGCATAATACGTGGGCAAAGACTATCTTATATCTCACCGTTTTATCTAAACCTCAACAAACAAAAATGGCGGGGGTGTGGGATACAGATCTTTGTGGCTCCCACAAAGATGATGTGAAAACTACACACACCAGAATAGCTTCTGAACCCCAGGGTTGTAAAACATTCTGTAAACCTCGGTAGTTTGAGGAGTCCCTGCCTAAATTAATAACAGGTCCGTCTATCTTTTTGGCTTCGTCTAAGAAATATATATATATATATTATATGAATAGGAACTGATGGCAATTTCTAAACTCTAAGTTCTGTTTAAATATTCTCCATTTGTTTTCTCAAATCCACTTGCCTCAGTAGCAACTTAAACCCTGTGCTTTTAAATAAAGATGACCTATTATTACCTATTATAATTCTTGTGATAAACAGCAAAAAATCCCAAAAGAAACATTTCCCCCCAAGTTCACAGTGAAAATATCACATTTTTGAATAGCTACGATAGTCAGGCAGTGAGCATAAAACAGTGTCTCTCAAAATGTAGTTCACTAAAACATCTTCACAGAATCATCTGCAGTGTTAAAAATATAGACACCTTGTATCTTCAATCAGTCTTCCATGGCTGTGGAAATGCTTTTTTAACAACTTCACCTGCTAATTTTCATGCACACAAGTTTGAAATATGGGATTTTCAAGTATTTTATTAGACTCAACTGAAGAACAATAATACAATAACCCCCACAGAAAAGTAGAAACGTTTTGGCATTATAAAGTCAACAGCCTTACCGGCCTTCTGTCCTGGAGTTATTCCGCTCACAGACTACATTAAGCAAACCCAGCAATTCACTTCTGTTTCTTTCCAACCACTGAATACATTTACAAGTGGCCACATGAAAACAAATCCAAGAATGAAGTTCCCATGGGCATGTTAGTTGGAAATCTGTTCAAGGTGATGGGCTGATATTCAAGTGTTCTGCTTCAGTTACCATCAAAGTAGGAATTCCACAGTGAGACCAAGAATTAAAGAACCATTTGTTGAAAGAAATGCCTCTGAACACTGTTCTCAAATGTGGTCATGCCTTTGAAATATTTATGATTTAGTGATAATGGTAATTACATGGAGAACTTAAAGCTTTTAAACGCACTGGATTAAGAAGTTGACTGCCAACTTTTTCACTTTCTCTGTACTGCTGGCGAGTGCGAATACACAGCCTAGGAAAGTGATGGCTAGCCATACTGTACATGTATAAATTTCAATAATGGCTTAGTTCACTTTTAATGTAAAGTTTTTATCAAAGGATAAGATACATGTAGTAAAGTTAGAAGATTGTAACTGCACCGTTTGTTGAGTTTTCATAAACTGAACTCACCCATCATACCACCACTCAGAACAAGATATAAGCCTCTCTCACTTCTTTCCAGAGGGGTTCACACTAACTCTCCTGCCATCTAGCACCATAAATTTATTTCCCTTTTTTAAAATCTTTCTATAAATAGAATCAATAGATACTCCTGAGTGTGACTTCTTTTGCTCACTATTAAGTTTGTGAGATTCATTCATTTTGACACATGTAGAATAATATATTCACTACCACTAATACAAACTGCTCCACTGTGTGAACATTCCATAAAGTGTTCACCCATTCCACCGTTAATAGACATTTAGATTGTTTCCAGTTTGGACTGTTGCCAACGGTGCTGCTACGAGCATCCTTGTACATGACTTTTGGTGCACACATATGTCTATTTCTGTTATAAAATTTCTAAGACTGTGACTAATTGGACATGAAGTTGTTATGCTGTTGGGCACTCTGATGTTAATAGTCATGTGGGAGCACATTCTTTCCAACACTGACTATTGTCAGTCTGGTCATTTTAAACATCTGGTGGATGTGTAATGGTATCTCAGTGCGGATTTCATTCACACACCCTTCCTGACCATATGAGGTTCAGTATTTCATATGCTTTCAACGGTCAGTTGGATAATCCCTTGAGTGAAGGGCGTACTCAAGTGTTTAGTTCATTTTTTCCCTATTGGTTGCTTGTTTTATATATTGATGTATAGAATACTTTATATATTGTGGTTATGAGTCCTTTGACAGATGCATTTAAATTGCAAATATATTTTCCCAATCTGGGGTTTATTTTTTCACTACTTTCATGATATCTTTTGATAAAAAGAAATTGCTAAATTTAATATAGTCCAGTGTATGTAAACTTCTGCTACCTTATGATTCATGCTTTTTGTCTTTTTAAGAAAATTAGCTATTCACTGTCACAAAATAATTTAAATCAATTTCTTAAAAAAATCTCATTTGCTCTACCTTTTACCTTTAAATCTAAAATCCAATTAGAATTAATTTCTATGTATGGTATTAGGTGTTAAGTTGTTGTTGTTTTTTTCATATGTAGAACCAATAGACACAGCCACAGTTACTGGAAATACTGCTTTTAAACCTTGCATTGCAATATAACCTTCACATTAATTAAATGGTCATCAAAATACAAGTCTGTTTGTGGATATCTGTTAGTCTACTAGTCCATTAGTCTATTCATTGAGCTTGTACCAATACCACACTGTCTTAATCATCATGGTTTCATAATAAATCTTGATATCAGGTGATAAAGGTCCTCTTTGTTAAGCTTCTTCAGGATTATTTTAGTAGTTATTTATTTCATCACTTCAAAGACATCATTCTATTATCTAATGGCTTCTACCTGTTTGTTGAGGATTCCTCTCTCAGTTGTTTGCTTTATGGAATGTGCCCTTTTTTCCCTCTGGATGCTTTTTAGAGTATTTTTATTTATCTTTCATTTTCAGTAGTTTTACTACATTGTGTGTAAGACTGGTATTTTTTGTATTTATCTTTGGGTGCAGAGTACACAGACATATATAGCTTATATATTTTATCAGTGACAAAAAATTCTCGGCCTTTATACCTTCAAATATTACTTCTGCCCCATTCTCTCTCTCTTCCACAATGTTTTTTAAATCATGCCCCAGGTAGTCTTTACGCTTTTAGTCTATATTTTCTGTCCTTTTTTGTTCTCTGGGCTTTCAGTTTGGGTGTTTTCTACTGTCCTATTCAGTTCACTACTCCCTCTCTTCCACTGTGTTCTAAGTATGCTAAATCCATCCACTGAGTTTTAAATTTCAGTTACAGTGTTTTTAGTTTCAAATTTTCTATTTGATTCTTTTCTCTATATCTGGTTTCCTGGTAAAATTCTCCATCTTACCATCTATTTCTTGAACATATTAGTCTTAGTTATTTTAAAGTTTATATCCAATACTTGCTGATCTATTTCTTTTTTCTGATCTTGTTTATTTTTGTTTTCTTGTGGGGTTTTTTTGGTTGGGTTTGTATGTGTGTGTGTGTGTGCGTGTGTGTGTGTGTGTGTGTGTGTGTGTGTGTGTGTGTGTTATAATTCCTGGCAATTTTAGACTGAATGCCAGACCTTTCTATAAAAAACTGTGGGGGAGCTAGATCTACCTCAACAGAAGACCCATCTTCTATTATTCCAAGCAGTGGCAATAGCATGGATCTCCTCAATTTTATCAAATACAGAATTGATGAAAATCTTTATAAAGTTCAGTCTGCCTCTTGTTCATTCCTACTTAAAGCTTCTCAACCAAGAGCCCAGGGCTGTTTACTAGACTCCTTTTCCTTTGGCAATTCTGGTCTCCATTTTTTCCCCGTTAGACTGTGAGACTGCCAATATCACTGCTCTGTTTTCAGGTATAATATGTTTGCTTCAGAGCCTGTTGCTCTGCATGGATTAAGAATTCGGCTCATGCACATGGTGAAGGCACCACTTTCAGGATTCTCTACCCTTTTCTTTCTCTTGGGGATACTGCCCCTCAAATTATAACTGACTTTGCCCTGAAATGCAGCTTTTATGTTCCCAAGACCTTTGAGATTGCCAAAGTTCTGGTGGGTTCTCTGCTTCTTCTCTGCTTGGCTACTTCCCATATTCCTATCACACACACACACACACACACACACACACACACACACACACACACACTCAGCAGTGGTCAGAGGGGAAATGGCTTGCTGAACCCTGGGCCTACGTCAGTGACTTCTCCCTGAGATCTTGGTCCCTCAAATCGCAGTTCACACAACAGCTTTCAATCCGTCAGACATTTTAAAAACTAATTTATAGCAAAATGGTGGGATCTTGACAACATTATATGGAGTGAAATAAGTAAATCAGAAAAAAACAGGAACTGCATTATTCCATACGTAGATGGGACATAAAAGTGAGACCAAGAGACATTGATAAGAGAGTGGTGGTTATGGGGGGAGGGGGGAGAGAGAGAGGGAAGGGGGAGGGGGAGGGGCACAAAGAGAACTAGATAGAAGGTGACAGAGGACAATCTGACTTTGGGTGATGGGTATGCAACATAATTGAACGACAAGATAACCTGGACACATTATCTTTGAATATATGTATCTTGATTCACTGATGTCACCCCATTAAAAATAAATAAATAAATAATAATAATAAAAAAAGATAAACCAAACAAAAAACGAAAAACTAATTTAATCTGTGTTGTCTTAATTGCTCCTCAGGGCAATGAATGCTCTGCTATAGGTTATTTTGACATATTCCGATGACCATTTAGTGAGTGACATGACCAAACATATATCAATCCCTATACTTTTTTGTTTCCATTCTTCACATGGCTGTTCAAACATGTACTGTTTTACTCAAGTCATCTGCCCTATTACTGCTCATCTGAGGACACAGCTCGGATTCACTCTTCACTTAGAAACAAAAGGAGAGAATCAGATGTACTCTAATTTCCCTCCCATATACTCTACAACCTAAAATATAATATATATATTTATAGTTGAAAATACATTCATTTATACCTAAGTTCTTCCCTCATGCGTTAGAAGGAAAAGTATTCATACATACTCTCTTCTCTCAATTCTACATCATTGCACCTTTCCTCATAAATTTCTCACTTATTTCTCCCCAACCCAAAATTTAGTCTATGCATATTTGCTGTGCCCTGGCTACTTTCCCTGAACCTATAAATATAAACAAACATTGATCATCCTAAAGAAATAAACACAACTTTATCGTCTGCCAGTTCTTCAAGATCTTTACTTTCCTCCCTCAAAGCTTTAGGAAAAATCAATGTTGTCTATACTTATTGCTTCTAAATCCCATCATCCCATAAGCTTCCAAACTACTGGGCTCTGCCTTCTTCTATTAGCATTATCAGTCTGTTCTTGCTATTGTAACTTTTTTGCAGCTTTATTGAGATATAATTGACATATAACCTTGTGTAAGTTTAAGGTATATAACCTGATGATTTAAGACACTTATATATTGCGAAGTGATTACTACAGTAGGGTTAGCTAATATCTCCACCACCTCACATAATTATCACTTCTTTTTTTGTGGTGAGAACACTTAAGATCTATTCTCTAAGCAACTTTCAAGAATATAATGCAGTTTGGCTCAGCGGTAGAGTGCTGCCTGGCGTGGGGGGGACCCGGGTTCGATTCCCGGCCAGGGCACATAGGAGAAGCGCCCATTTGCTTCTCCACCCCTCCACCCCTCCCTCTCTGTCTCTCTCTTCCCCTCCCACAGCCAAGGCTCCATTGGAGCAGAGATGGCCCGGGCGCTGGGGATGGCTCCTTGGCCTCTGCCCCAGGCGCTAGCGTGGCTCTGGTCGCGGCAGAGCGATGCCCCGGAGGGGCAGAGCATTGCCCCCTGGTGGGCAGAGCGTAGCCCCTGGTGGGCGTGCTGGGTGGATCCCGGTTGGGCGCATGCGGGAGTCTGTCTGACTGTCTCTCCCTGTTTCCAGCTTCAGAAAAATACAAAAAAAAAAAAAAGAATATAATGCAGTGTTGTTAACTACAGTTACCATGCTGTACATTAGGATCAGCAGAACTTACTCATTTTACAACTGAAAGTTTGTACCCTTTGACCAACACCTTCCCATCCCCCATCCCAGCTCCTGACAATCACCACGTCCCTAACATTCAATGAGATTTTTCTCAATTCTTACTTTATTAGGCATATAGCAACACCCTTTGCACACTTCTCTCTTTTGTGCCCAAGATGTGATTATTTTGTGATTCCCCACTTCCCTATGTTTCCTCATTGTATCTTTTATCTTTCATCACTGTAACTCCTTTCCTCTGTCGATTCATCACTAAATCGTGGACTTTTTCTTCTTATCTCTTATTCTGTTAGAATCTTTCAAAAGGAAGTGAACCCTTTAAAAAATGTAATATATAGTCAAAGCAGTTTGAAAGGGAATTGTCACAGTTAAGTAGATAGTGTTAAGAACACTCATAGGCAGCCCTCAGGTCATGTGGCACCATCAGGCCTGTAGTCTCATTAATCAGATTCTTGAAAGCCCGTCACCCTCAGGCTTTAATAGCAGCCACCAGCCTCCTCCATCGCCTCCAGCCTGCGAGGAGGAGGCGACATAACATAACACAACACAACACAACACAAAGGAGATTCCTGACTCCGCTTCCACAGGCAACCTGATGCTAAGTAATATTGATACATTTTAAAAGGGTTCCATCTTTCACCACCATCTGAATCAATTCTGGCTTTTCCTCGGCCCTCCCTTGGCTCTGGCTTGCACATAAATATTGTTGTCTTGCTAAGCTACCTGGGTGAGCCCCACCTCGATTCTGAGATCCACAATCTGCTCTTGAGAGCCTTAAAAATATCTCCTATACCTAGTCAGTACCTTGGAAATATATCAAACAAATGCATTTTTCCATCTTCCTTTTTCCTAAATGTAAGACAAAAGCAAAACAAAGCAAAGGGGGGGGGACCCAAAAAACTAAAAGTGAAAATGTGTACTTTACCCTGACTTTCTTGTTTTACTTCATGGCTACAGCTAGAAACATGGGAGTCACTCTCTTTTCCTCATAGATCCCATATTCAACCTGTCCCCCAGTTTTATCTATTTCATTTCTAACAGGCCCTTCACAGCTGGCTCCTCCACTCCTCTCAAATGATCGCTGTCCCAGTTCAACTAAGCACCGCCCCTCACCCGCACTATTCATTTAATCTCATAATTGCTTATTTTCTCACATTTGAGCCACTCTGCACTATGCCACTACCATTGTCCTTGTGAAACGCACTTCTGACCTTCACTGCCTATGAGGGCTGGCTTCCCACACGCTGAGAACGGCCTCGAAGGGCTGCCACCACCAGTGCCCAGGTAGATTTCAGGAAGGACCCTCCTGGGCCACGCACTGGAATGTCGCTCTCACAAGCCAACATGTAGGCCACAAGACATCTCCAAAATTCACACGTTTCAAACATCTCATACAATCCTATTGAAGGCAGTAGCATTTATTCTGCCTAAGGGAACATGCTTTCCCTTTTACTTGATCATATCATATGTTTTCTTTTGACGTTTTAGCTGATAAGTAAACATTGTTCATGTTGTTGTCCTTGTCCCAAAAATATCCAAGATAAGGGTCCAAAGGCTGTACTCTTCAAGGAGGAGAGGAATGCCATGTTCTCCCTGCTTTCCTTATCTAGTTCATACATCCCCAGTCGACCCAGTTCTGTGTCCCTGTGTGATAAAAGTAGCCATTGTAAACTATGTTCCCTAGAGGCCTCATCTGGATACATCTGCATAAAATAAAAACAATTCCACAGAAAACCTCCCCTTGCTGAATGAAATAGACTCAGAAGCATTTAGCAAGTTGACTAAGGTTTTTTATAGACACGGTATTAACCTAGTCTTTCTGAAACTGAATTCCCTGCTCTTTCATATAGACCAACATTAATAGCTCTCACTTGTTTTTCTCTGTTTCACTGTAAACTCCATGATGGCAGGAACTACATTTTTCCTACTCAGCACTGTGTCTAAGAGTCTAACACGAAGGCTGAAACATTAGAGGAATATAATAAATATTATTGAAATAATGAATGATGGACTAGCCCCGAGCAATACAGTAGAGGAGGCAACCTTTATTATAGGCACAACAGTCACCTCTCTCTAACTTCTTTTTACCCTTAGATAATATGTCTCAACCTTCCTGGTGCTTTGCCCCACCCCATTTATTTGTCTTTTGGTGTATAATGATGTCAGTCATTTCTTGCAAGTGCATTTGTATCCAAGCTTTATTTCTAAATAATAAATATTAAATAAATAAATAATTAAATAAAAACAATCCTTGAATCCCAGTTTGCCTTCCTTAATAACTGCAAGGAACAGGGTAGAGGGCTAGGGACTTATCAGTAGTGGTCCCTGCTCCCTCCAGAACAGGCTCAAAATTGGAATTGTTCTGGCTCCAGATGCTGGTCGACAGGCAGCCCTTGCAAAGTGCCAGAAATACAGAAGCTAGGGAAGGTTAGCGAGTAGTTCAGCGTGGTTCAGCGAAACAGAGCTCCGGTGGTGATTCCGTACGTACTGGATAGCAAAGGGCAAAGCCCTCACCACAACAGCAGCATTGTCTAAGAAGTCAAAAATAATCACAGGATACCTTTCTCACTTGACAGGACAAAGCAGTTTTATCAACACTGTTTCGAAATCCCTTTATCAAGCAGAGTATCCCCTGTGAACTCTCTCTCATTTTCCTTTTCCTCACAACCTCAGATCAAGTTTAGTGCTTTCTAGGGTCACATGTTTCCTTCTGGAAAGGGACATGAAACTGTCAGAACGTCCCACCAACTAAATGGATGTCAGGAAAAAATAAGAGACCAATATCATCTACTGTCAGTTGACTTGGTCCATTGTGCACTAACAATTAACTTTGTACATTAATAGGGTGGGCTACCATCTGGCACGTAGTAAGAATGACTTTAGTAAAAAATGTTAATATTCATGAGTAAACAGGGAAAGATATGTGACAAACAATACAAAGAAAGCAAAATGTAGATCTAAAACAGAACTGAAATTTTGTTGTTGCCTGAATTGCTCTTTTACTCAAATCTCAATACCTTTTTGGAAGAAAACAAAAATACCTCTGGTATCAGTATCTATGCTTGGAATGTTTTAAAAGTTTATACTCAAGGGATGCGTCTTGGAATCTATTTATATTGAGGAGGAAGAGTAATTCTCCAGAAGTTATTATGTAATATTATAAAACATATTTATTTATATTGCTACTTTTCCCTATATGTATTTAACCATATAGACATGGATTACATTCTATGCAAATACAAAAATAATTCTTTTTCATTAAAACAAGAGTTGACACTACTGACATTTTGAGCTGGATAATTTTTGGCTCTGGGGCACTGTCATTGGCCTCTACCCATTAGATGTCAGTAGGGCCCCCAATCATGATAACTGTAAATGTCTCCAGGTATTGTAGAACGTGCCCCTGAGAGACAATATTGACCTACAGCTTAGAACCACTGCACTAGAGCAAGGCATTCTCTTTGCTACCTGACATTTATTCACTAGCACAAATGATGAAAAAATAGCCAAGCTCCCTAAGTAATGTGGGACATATTATGTTCATCTCATTTTTACTATGTTTTCTTATGATTTCTTTTCTAAATTGAAATGTCCCACCCAGATGCATTCTATATATGAAAACTCTTAAGTTATAAAACTTTCAACCTCCCTTCAATTTGTCAAGTCTTCTTGGAAGCTTATTGCCAACAATTTCCAAGGTTCTTCATGAATCCCCACAGGAAGCCAGGTGACCTAGAACATTTTAAGATCTCCCATTCCATTTCAATCATCTTGTTTTTTACTTACATTCTCTGACAATATGTGAAAGTGGCAATTTGAGCTTTTGTTCTGGAGAGCAGCCCTGCTTTCAACAATAAGCACTTATCTAAACTTTCTGTAGTCAACATGCACTGTGCCACAGGTGAGCCACATCTCAACCAGGGCTCTTTGCAGAAGAAAGGAAAAAGTGTTTCCCCATGTTGCAAATCAATTAAAAGTAGAGTGCCTAGAGTTACTTTGCATGGGTCTTAGCTATCTCTTCAATATCACAAAATCACAAATTAGTAAGATGGAGAATTAAGTCATATTAAAACATTTATGAAGGATATATTTGTGTGTATGAGGAAAATAACATATTTATGAATGTAGATATATACATAGATAGTATATTCCCTACATTTTGATCATTTAACTTTAAGTATGCACTGTGACTATGACCTTTGAGACAATAAAGTTATATTACCTACTTTTTTCATTGGTTGTAATCTGGTATAACCATGATTACAGTCTAGAAGAATTAAAAGTTTCATAATATAATTGTGGTACTGGTTTAACACATTTGTGTTTATTTTTATTCTTCTTCTCAATGATAATGTATATATAAAGAGTATTAAGATGTTTATGGTTATTTTACTTAAAAAAGTAAAATTAGCAAAAAACAAAAATCTTAGATTCTTGGTTCCATTTAAAAATATTTAAAGTCTTTTCTGTTCATAAGCTCTGTAGGCTCAGGCTAAGTAAACACAAAGTAGAAGCAATTGCCTGGTTCCTATTTCTCAAAATGTGGTCCATGCATCAGCAGTCGGCATCACTTGTATGTTAGAATCTAGTCCCCAGACCTACGGAGTCAGGATCTGCATTTTGAACAAGAGCTCCTAATGATTCTCCTGTGCATAATTAGGATATTAAATGTGCCTATAAATATATCAAAATACATGGTATGTTATTGTTTCAAAGGCACTGTGGTATTTATTTTCTGATTTTTATGTTTCACAGAATGAAACATGACTCTATCTGGTTCTGACTTCTGAGCCTCCCCTTCATTATCCTAAATAGTCTATATTTTTCCCAACACTTTTTAAAGGGAGCAGAAATATCGGTGAGGAAGCCACCACAGTGTGCCATCTATTGCATTTGGTAATAAAATGAGGTTTGTAATCTTGGATGTGTTTCATTTCCTATACACACAAAGAAAACGTTATTATCGACGGAAATTTTACTGTCACTGAGGTCATTCTGCAAACATATATCTCCTGTTAGAAGAAGAGAGGACCAATGTAGAATATCGAATAGCTAGACTACAGAGTTTAATATGCATCCACCCAGCACTGAGCACCTGGGGAGATGCTGACCAGTTCTAGGTTACATGTTACATCTACTACCACTTCCCATAGCTTCAGAAGTGAGTGTTATGTTAACATAATCAAAGTAATGCAAACTAACTATTTTAAATATAAGATTGTGGTGAGTCAGGTGCAAATTCGAACTTCAAACTACCTTTTCATAGAACGTGAACATAAGACTGCAGGGAAGAGTGGGCTGGGCACCGGGTATAAACCATACATTCATGAATGCTGCAAAAGCAGCTCTGTCTGGGAAGCTGCTGTCTATTCTTGGCTGGCCCTGTGCTCTCAGTTGAAAACAAGGAAATGAATGACCTGCTATGAGTAAAATGTCAGCTCTGACCCCTCCAAAGATAGTTCATGGGGTGCTGGCTGATTTTATTATGATGTTTTAGCAATGCAATGTGGTATTTCTTTTTTTTTTTTTTTTTCTTTTTGGCATTTCTCTGAAGCTGGAAAAGGGGAAGAGACAGCCAGACAGACTCCCACATGCACCCGACCGGTATCCACCCGGCACTCTGCCCACCAGGGGGCGATGCTCTGCCCCTCCGGGGTGTTGCCCTGCCGTGACCAGAGCCACTTTAGCGCCTGGGGCAGAGGCCAAGGAGCCATCCCCAGCGCCCGGGCCATCCCTGCTCCAATGGAGCCTCGGCTACGGGAGGGGAAGAGAGAGACAGAGAGGAAGGGGGGGGTGGAGAAGCAAATAGGCGCCTCTCCTATGTGCCCGGCTGGGAATCGAACCCAGGTCCCCCACACGCCAGGCTGCCGCTCCACAGCCGAGCCAACCGGCCAGGGCCATATGTGGTATTTCTAAATGAAGCTAATTAGAATCGAATTTATCAAGGCACAAAAATAAAAAATAGATATAATCTTACTGTGATCTAAAAAAAGAGAGCAGGTACAGGTATTTTACTAGGAATCAATTTGATTTGTGTGGCACCCCTGAGAAAGCCCCCACAGGCAAAACTGAAAACCCCAATATTAAATGGCACTTTTCTTTACCAACATGTAAAACTTTATGGAACTGTGCCTTTTAAAATAAGTGCAGACACTATCAACGACAGAAGAGAGCACAGATTTTTGTTATCTTGGTCTTTGCATATCTTAGACATTTTTGATAGCTTTAGCCTTGTCTGTCTCTGAAGAATTTTTATATACAAACCCTCCCACTTCAGTTTCCTTGGTAATTCGTATAGATTGAGCTCACCCAGCAATAGTACCACAACAACTCCTAGAAAAGCAAAAGCTATGCCTATATACTTTCTCACTGTAAACTCTTTCGTCTTCTCAAAAACAGTGTTTTCACTGTATAAGGCTCTTTCATCTTTTCATACTAACCTTACCCTTGAATTTATTTCTCTAAGCCTCTCCATTGTTCTTTATTCTTATCTCTTCCTGACTTCCTGCAAACTCATTAAGGTGAAATAGAGGATTGGCAACAATTCCTTCCTCTCGTCAAAAACAAAAAAAATTAAAATAAATAAGTAAATAAATAAATGTGATAACTCAAACAAAATAAAATCAAGTTACAAATTCTGAATTAAAAGTTCAACAGGATGTAATAGCGTTGTCCTTCTTAGAACGATTAACATCCAGTGGCTATTCTTCCTATGGGTGCTTTATCTTAACAAGAAAGGTTCTATAGAGCAAAGGTTTCAACTGTGCTGTGTACACTGTGGGGATCCAACATGTAGCTGCTCCCTGTTTTATGAGATAAATTAATATATCGTGCTCATTTTTAAATGTCACTTTCAATGCCAACTCAAATAAGTTTAAAATGACACTTGCAGCATTACTCACTCCCCTGTGCAAATTACGAGAAACCAAGGCCAAGATGCCTGCAGCCTATGGAGAAGTAATTTAAAAATCAGATCCAGCCCTAGTCGGTGGCACAGTGAGTGCATAGAGCATCGTTCTGGAGTGCCAAAGTCACCGGCTCAATCCTGGGAGTACCAGCCAACCCTGAGGTCTCGAGTTTAAGCCCTGGTTAGAAAAGCAATCAGTGGTACAACTAAGTAGAAAAGAGAGATAATGCTTCTCTCTCTCTCATTTCCTCTCTATCAAAAAAAAGAGAAAAAATCAGATTCATATCAATTGAAGGAAGCTCACAGAGTATAGAATTTGAACTGCTATTGAACTCATCCTAAGCATAGTAACATCTACGGTCTCCGCATGACTGAGCTTCGCACTGATAGAAAATGCTTGCTGCTGCTTTTATAAAAGATGACTATATCTTTGTAAAGTCAGAGCCTTGCATGCCTGTTACTGAGCTGTAAAGCTTGTGCCTTTCCAGAGGTTATGAGGGATACCAGTTTTTAAATATGGCTTCTATGAGGCTTCTCCTTCACAGGAGGCTGTATTCCAGAGAATTCTCATTTTAATGATAAAAATGCTAAGAATTATGAAAAGCAAAATAAGAATAATTTAAGAAAAACATTAGCAAAGGAATGATTGAATTAGACTGAAGTATGAAGTACAATTTAGAATATAAACCCCTGGTCCAGACTAGATTTGAAGAAACTGCCTTTGTTCCCTTCACCTCTCATGAAAATCACTGCTCATCCAAATTCTTGCCGCCATTAAATTCTACCTCCTGTTCACTTCTAAGACTTTTTCACTAACTTCCTGGACACCCTTTTTCATTCACTGAAGTCTTGAGCTCAGAGCTCATTCTTCTCTTCTCAGTATTTAACTTCTCTCTATTGGCTCACTTTCATCATCATTTTAATAAGCTCAAGTCCCTCCTCGTCTTAAAAAAAAAAAAGTGTATTCCACATTCGCCTCCAATACAGTTAACAGGCTATAGCCAGAATAAACATTTTTCTCACATGAAGATACAATGATGTGATGTATGACTCAGATTCTTCCCACTGCATCTCTGATAAAATCTCAGTCTTCACCTTTATCCTATTAGTCTGTGCCCTCCTTGACCTTCCTGTCTATTCTCTGACAACACTGGACATGTTCTCCTTCCTTATAAGCACTCAGCTTGTCTCCCG
Organism: Saccopteryx bilineata; assembly: GCF_036850765.1. Classification (NCBI taxonomy): domain Eukaryota; kingdom Metazoa; phylum Chordata; class Mammalia; order Chiroptera; family Emballonuridae; genus Saccopteryx; species Saccopteryx bilineata. The sequence goes on along the minus strand of NC_089491.1, from coordinate 293,922,268 downwards.
CCCTTGAACATGCTGTGTTCTCTGGGACTTCGCCCTGTTCTCATCATAACATGCTCTTCCTTCGAGTACCAGCTTAAATGTCATTTCAGCAGGGAAGCCTTCCCCGTTTCCTAGACTGACAAACTGAAGTCTCCGTTATTTCTCTAAAACCTGATCTGAGGGGTGAATTGCTATTCGCATGTTTTAATAATAATCTAAAACTACCAAATTCATCTTCATCGTATCTATCCATCTTTGCAGTCCCACCTCAATGACCCCCACATTTGAGTGGTAGGAATAGCCAGGAAAACTGCTGTTGAAAGCATGGAAGACACTGTCAACAAGTTAACTCAACATTACTCTCAGGCTGTAGTTCACATCAGTTCAAATCGTCCTACTCCAATTTCTGTAACTATCTCCACACACAATAAATACACTCACAGGCGTAAGAACTAGAGAAACTGCAGTTTTTTTTTTTAATCCTATACTCACAATACCTCACAGAGGTGGCTTGTTTGAAGTCAACTTTGCACTCTTTCCAAAATAGAGCTAAATAGAATTTCTTTGAGTTGCAAAAATCTGTATGTCGTAAGACAGTCATTTTTGTTTGACTTCAAGTACTCTCAATTAACGTAGTAAAGTGAAGGGTACTACCGCAGATAAAAAGAGTATCAGGGAGCTGTTCAAAAGGTTATCATGCAGAGATCTAGACAAAGATAATCACATTTAAAGAAGAGACAGCCCCTGCTCATGGAGGAGCTCAAGCAGCTTTTCAACAGAAAAGTAAATAAAGTAAATAAAGGCACTTACGCATGTCACCGAAGGTGCCCTTTGTCACTTTGGTGGCATGTAACACCACTACTGTGAACTTGTGGGAATACTGGTGCTCCACCTGGAAACAGAATGATAGTAAATGAAAAATAAACGCCCAAAATACAACCCAAGTACATTGGTCTCATTGTTTCCTCAAGTCTAATTAAAAATGTTCTAGTTGAAAGGAAGGAACATGCATACCAGAAACATTCTTTGATCCATCGGCTGTTCCTTTTTTGGATTCTCTCCTCTCTCCCATCACAGAATTAGTGAGGAGTTGAGATCATGCTTTACAGTGTCACTACAGCTTGACTATTAGGATGTCTGGGCTGTCAAGTTTACCAAGAGCTTGGGGGAGGGGGAAGAGATGTAAATCAGGACTGAGGTCCTTCTAGGAGCACAATCAGGCTTTGTACCAGATGACTAACAAGCCCTGCCTTCAAATAGCAAGGGCAGAGTGAGATGTTTGCATTATTTAGGTTTGTTTGTTTTTACTGTTATTGTTCAATGAAAGTCTTTTTTGGCAAGACAATTTCCAGAGCAGTTTTCAAAATCCTTTGGACCCAAGGCAATAGCAGGTAAACTATTTATATTAATTTTAATCTATTTGCAACAATGCTAAAAGTTTCTATTAGCCTAATACTTTGTATGTACATCATAAATACGAACAGGTAGACTTGATTAAACACCTAAGTAGAAATTAGTTATCAAATAACTCACACAGTTCTCTGAGCAACTGAAAAGATTACAAGTCTTTATCTGAAGCTCAAGCATTTTTGTTTAATCTTAGAGGACGCCCACATTTATAAGCTACTCCTACCATTCTTACTTTTAATACACTTGTTTAACTGGTTAAAAAATTCATAACTGATTAAATAGAAGCTAAAAATACTGGTAATACTGAGAAGTGAGTAATAACAGTCTAAAAACAGGCAGAAAAATATTGTAAAACAGAGAGTCATAAAGACTAGCATTAGTGGGATCAAACGTTATACAGTATTTAACACTTTCTGAAGATAAAACTCTATCAATAGATGATTTATTAATGTTCATATTCATAATATAGAGTCAAGAAGAAGTGAAATCATGAATGATGAGCATATTTTTTATAAAGGCAGAGAAGTATGTAAAATCTCTCAAGAGAAATACTTTCTGTATTTAGAAGAGCCCTGAGTAGCCAAGTTTTATGCTACATAAATGAAATTATCAATCATAAAGAAAATACAAATCCTTTTTGTTAAGCATGTAGCTTTATACTACAGCTAAAAATCACCTGCATGCACTTCTCCCACCAAAAAGAGAGAGAGAGAATCCATTATTATAGTTGGTCACTTCAAACCCCTCTATCAGAAATGGACAAATCCAGCAGGCAGATAATCATTAATGACATAATTGAACTCAACTTAAAATTGATACTTAAAACATCATCAGTCAACTAGATATGATTGACATCTGTAGACTATTTCATCCAGCAATAGCAGAATCCACATTCTTCTTTTTAAGCTCACATGGAACACTCATATAGCATCTAACTCTCAGACTACAGTGGTATTAAACTAGAAATCAGAAACAGATAATAGCTGGAAAATCACTAAGGACTTAGAGATTAAATAATAGACTTCTAAGTAACACATATGTCAAAGAAGAAGTCTCAAGAGAAGTTTTAAAATATTTGGAACTAACCAAAAATGAAACTACAACTTATCAAAATTTTTAGAATACAGTAAAGTAGTAATTATAGGGAAATTTATGGCATTAAATAATATATATCACATATATACACAGATCTAAAATCAATCATCTAAGTGTCTACTTTAGGAAACCAGGAAAAGGACTAAGTCCAAAGTAAACAGAAAAAAAATAGTAAAGATGAGAGTTGAAATGAATAAAATTGAAAATAGGAAAATGGCCCTGTCCAGTCTGCTCAGTGGATAAAGTGTTGGCCTGGTGTGCCGAAGTCCCAAATCTGATTCCCTGGTCAGGGCACACAGAAGAATCAATCATCTGCTTCTCTTCCTTGTCCCCCTCCCCACCTCACGCAGCCAGTGGCTCAATTGGTTTGAGCGTTGGCCTCAGGCACTGAGGATAGCACAGTTGATTCTAGCAACAGCTCCAGATGGGCATTCTCAGGTGGATCTTGGTCAGAGTGCATGTGGGAGTCTGTCTTACTATTTTCTCCTCCTCTCACTTAAAAAAAGAAAAAGAAAACTGGAAATCAATAAAGAAAATTAATAAAACCAAATGTTGGTTCTTTGAAGAGATAAATAAAATTAATAGGCCTCTGGCTAGGTAAATAAAAAAAAATAGAGAACACAAATTACAAACATAAATTAATGAGGAAAGTTCAGTACAGATCCTATCGACAGTAAGAGGATAATAAAGAAATACTATGAACAACCCTAAACCCACAATTTGATAATCTAGGTTAAATGAACCAATTTCTTAAAAATATACTGTATTTCCTACTCCATAAGATGTATTTTCCCCCTAAAAGTGAAGGGGAAATTCCCATGCATCTTATGGAGTGAAAAATACGGTATTTTATTAAATATGTTAACACACCATTTGGTTCAGAATGTTTTTTTTCTTATTTTCCTCCTTAAAACCCTAGGTGTGTCTTATGATCAGGTGCATCTTATGGAACAAAAAATACAGTAAATTGTCAAAAGTCATACAAGTAGCAAAACAATTGGAATAGGCCTATATTTGTAAAGATATTGAACCAACACTTAACCTTCCAAAACAAAAAACATTAGGCCCAGATGGATTTACTGGGAAATTTGACCAAATGCTTAAGGAAGAAATTATACCAATACTCTTCAATCTCCTCTAAAAGATAGAAGCAGAGAAAATAACTCTAAACTCATCCAATGATTTTTGTTACCCTGATAACAAAATCAGACAGAGGCATTACAAGAAAAGGAAAACTATAGACTAATATCTCTCATAATCATAGATACAAAAATTCTCAACAAATTATTGCCAAAAAATATTCAACAATATATAAAAAAATAATGATCACAATTAAATGGGATTTATTTATGTAAGGCTGGTTCTAAATTCAGAAATCAATTAATGTAATTCATCATATCAACAGGCTAAGGAAGAAAAATCACATGAACATATCAATTAATGCAGCAGAAAAATTATTTGACAAAATTTAACACCTATTCATGATTAAAAAAAAAAACTCCTAGCAATCTAGAAATAGATAGGAACTTTCTCAAAAGACTATCTATAACAAGTCTATAGCCAATGCAAAACTAAAAACTTTTTTACAAAGATCAGGAACAAGACAAGGATACCCCCTCTCACCACTCCTTTTTGGCATTGTACTGAGTGTCCTAGCTAATGCAATAAGACAAGAAAAGGAAGGAAAATATACACTAAAAGGAAGAAATAAAACTGTTTTTTGTTCATAGATGACATGATTGTCTATGTAGGAAACCCAATAAAATTGAGTCATAAAACTCTTAGAATTAATAAGTGATAATAGCAAGGTTATAGGATATAAGATTAATATGCAAGTCAATCTCTTTCCTATATACCAAAAATGAACAAGTGGAATTTGAAATTAAAAACAATATCATTTACATTAGCATTCCTTCACAAAATAAAATACTTATGTATAAATCTTTACAAAATGTAAAATCTTAGCTGGTTATTTTGTGGATATCAACAAACTGATTCTGAAGTTTATATAGAAAGACAAAAGACCAGGAGTAGCCAACATAATATTAATGAAGACCAAAGTCGGAGGACTGACACTACCAGACTTCAAGACTAATTATAAAACTACATTAATCAACAAAACAGTATGATATCAGTTAAATAACACACAAATAGATCAACAGAATGGAATATAGAGCCTAGAAATAGAATGACACAAGTATGGTCAAGTGATCTGTATCAAAGGAGCAAATTACAACACAAGGGATAAAAGACAGTCTTTTTAACACATGATGCTAAACAACTAGACATTCACATGCAAATATAAAATAAAATTCTAGACAAATGATACATAGGCTTGAAAAAAGAGAGTAAGCAGATGCTCTTGAAACCCAACTTAGGAATTGGCCTTCTCCACTAAAGAGAACTCAAAAATAATTAGGTGAATAGTGCACCATTCCAAATCATGTATGATCTTTTTCCATATCCTAGAACATTATTTTAATACCACATGTGTTTTTAAATGCCAAAAACTCTTCTGTAACATAAAAATTATTAGCAATATTCTTAGTTATCACTTAACACAATATTTGAAATCACTGCAATATATTCAAATATCAAATGTTTATTAATAACATGTACAGAAAAAATATTATTATAAGAATTCACTGAGTGTAAACCATAGGTTAGACGTTCTATTAGGTGCAAATTCTTATTTAGTTTTCCCCAAAACCCTATAACACAAATGTTATTTAAGGATGAGTAAAGTGAAATTCTGAGTGGTTAATTTCCCAGTATTTCACAAATCTAAAAGTTAAACTGGCCCTGGCCAGTTGGCTCAGTGGTAAAGCATCAGCCCCATGTGTGGATGTCCTGGGTTTGATTCCTGATCAGGGAACACAGGAGAAGTGTCCATCTGCTCCTCCATTCTTCCCCAACTAGTTCCTCTCTCTCTCTCTCTCTTTCATCTCTCTCTATCTCTCACCTGCTCCTGCAGCTATGGCTCAATTGGAGCAAGTTGGCCCTGGGCACTGAGGATGGCTCCATGGCCTCTGCCTCAGGCACTAAGAACAGCTCAGTTGCTGAACAATGAAGCAATGCCCCAGATGAGCTGAGTATCACCCACTAGTGGCGTACCAGGTGGATCCCGTTGGGGTTCACGTAGAAGTCTATCTGCCTACCCTCCTCTCACTGAATAAAAAATAATAATGTTAAGCTTGAATTAGAATTCAGTCTGGCTGCCCCCTGTTTTACTCTTTCTACATTTTTTTTACTTGCACAGAGAATACTAATGAATAGCAATACCTTTCATAGTAAAAAAAAAATAGTTTTTTCCATTTACTTAAGTAGTATAGAAAGTTATAGTCTAGTCTAGTCTGACTATTATATCTGTAGTCAATCTAAATGCCCTTTATTAATTGAGTTATTTTGTCTATCAGTCAGCTCTACATTTTAATCTGCTTTTATTTGCATTGGCCTCAATTCTGTCTCCTAAATTATAATGAGTGAAATACTTGCATACTGTTGACAGAAAATAAGGAACAAACTAACCACTTTCTTGGTTTTTACAAGTTCATTTTGAAACCATAAATATTCAGATCACTTGTAAATTATTTTCAAAAAGAAGTGTCAAAATCATGTTAATCTCTAAGAGCTATAAAGATTTTAAATAAGAAAGTATCTGTAAAGTAGGTACAAATCCTTGGAGAAAAGTGCTCAGTTTCCATCAAGATTATCCAAATAGTTTTTTTTATATCCCTTGCCATGTTCCTGGGGCCAATATTATATAAAATTTCAAACTAGTACGAACAAGGCCAGCTTTTGACTTGAATAGGAGACTTCTCATTATGTCTCAGGGATAGCGCCAGAGGAAATGATATTTCTGAATCCATAACCAGTGTTCCCAGGGAAACAAACAACTCAGCACAATGCCAGTTGCTAGTTGGCAAAAAGAGATGTTACATTTCAATTGAGATGTCAAATATAAACTCAACATGCCAACTTAGTCACCAAGATTAAACCTTGCCTTCAGGTCTTGGATTACCTTACTTTGAGGGTCTTTGTTCATCTGTAATCTTTTTCATAGTAAAGATTCTTTTCAATATTACAATTACCAAATTATTATGAAAACAGCTACTGTATTGAATTTATTCTGGAAAATTATATTGACATATGTAAGTAAAATGACTAGGCATTGAAAAAAAGAATCAGTCAATTTGTACGAAGTCAATTTGACGATTGTCCTAATCCGTTAAAACCTCGCACCTGTTAGATTAGCTATTATTAACAAGACAGGTAATAGCAAATGTTGGAGAGGCTGTGGAGAAAAAGGAACCCTCATTCACTGTTGGTGGGAATGTAAAGTAGTACAATCATTATGGAAGAAAGTATGGTGCTTCCTCAAAAAACTGAAAATAGAACTACCTTATGACCCAGCAATCCCTCTACTGGGTATATACCCCCAAAACTCAGAAACATGGATACGTAAAGACACATGCAGCCCCACGTTCATTGCAGCATTGTTCACAGTGGCCAGGACATGAAAACAACCAAAAAGCCCATCAATAGATGACTGGATAAAGAAGATGTGGCACATATACACTATGGAATACTACTCAGCCTTAAGAAATGATGACATTGGATCATTTACAGCAAAATGGTGGGATCTTGATAACATTATACGAAGTGAAATAAGTAAATCAGAAAAAAACAGGAACTGCATTATTCCATACGTAGGTGGGACATAAAAGTGAAACTAAGAGACATTGATAAGAGTGTGGTGGTTACGGGGGGAGGGGGTAAAGGGAGAGGGAAAGGGGGAGGGGGAGGGGCACAAAGAAAACTAGATAGAAGGTGACAGAGGACAATCTGACTTTGGGTGATGGGTATGCAACATAATTGAAAGACAAGATAACCTGGACTTGTTATCTTTGAATATATGTATCCTGATTTATTGATGTCACCCCATTAAAAAAATAAAATTAAAAAAAAAAAAGAAAAAGAACCAAAGAAACCATCACAAAACAATTCTGATGGAAGAGAAGTTAAATTCTTCAGGCAAATTTTTGTTCTCTACTTAACTATCATCATCTAATTTTAACTCAGATTAAAACTAAAGACTGCCCTCATTGGCTGGCTCAGCAGTAGAGTCTAGACCCAGTGTGTGGAAGTCCTGGGTTCAATTCCCAGTCAGGGCACACAGGAGAGGTGACCATCTGCTTCTCCCCCCTTCCCTTACCCTCTCTATCTTTCCCTCCTGCAGCCATGGCTTGATTGACTTGAGCACATTGCCCAGGCACTGAGGATGGCTCTGCCTCAGATGCTAAAAATAGCTCTGTTGTGAGCATGGCCCCATATGGGCAGAGCATCAGCCACAGATGGGGTTAGCTGGGTGGATCTCAGTCGGGGTGCATGCAGAAGTCTGTCTCAGTATCTCCCTTCCTCTCGCTTAAGAAAAAAACACACACACAGAAGCAGCAGTCATTGGGTCTTGGACGTAAGCTGCAAAGTATAGAATTGTGACAACAATTCCAGTGCCCTGTGGACTTTTCCTGGATGTGAACTTTTCCTGGACTCCTGCTCCTTGTGACAGCTCCTAACGGACTGAACTGGGGTTGGGTTGCATTTGCAGGGATATGGAATGGTGTTGGTGCCAACTTGGACTTGGTGAACATGTTAAGGACACTACTCTTTTATGGATTGTTGTTGTATTGGCCAAGAGTTTGCTTAAAGGCCTTTATCACTGTAAAAAAAAAAATAGAAGATTGGATAAAGAAGATGTGGCACATATACACTAGGGTATGCTACTCAGCCATAAGAAATAATGACATCGGATCACTTACAACAAAATAGTGGGATCTTGATAACATTATATGGAGTGAACTAAGTAAATCAGAAAAAAAAACAAGAACTGGAGGATTCCATACATTGGTGGGGCATAAAAACGAGACTAAGAGACATGAACAAGAGTGTGGTGGTTACGGGGGGGTGGGGGGAGGGAAGGAGGGAGAGGGACAGGGGGAGGGGGAGGGGCACAAAGAAAACTAGATAGAAGGTGACAGAGGACAATCTGACTTTGGGTGATGGGTATGCAACATAATTGAAGGACAAGATAACCTGGACATGTTTTCTTTGAATATATGTACCCTGATTTATTCATGTCACCCCATTAAAATTAATAAAAATTTATTTATAAATAAAAAAAACACACACACAAAAACTAAAGACTGTATGTATGCTAAGAACTGTAGCATCTCAGTACCGAACAAAGAAATTGTGATTGCAGTGGGCAACCTCACACATTTCTCAGAAATGTTTTTAAAAGAATTGCTGAACTGTCATCATCCAGAGTCATGAGACTTTGTAAAATAAGATTCTTATTTTCAGTTTGACTTCCTGGTGTGGAGTTTCATTCTAAGACATTTAAAAGGCATAGGCAGTGTGCTACTGTTTTCCCACAGTTTTACTAGGGCAATCACTTTACATACTTGCACTCTACACTGCTAGCACAGAAAACCAGAAAGGAGAGCACCGCTTTACCAAGGGGGCATTTGCTGATTCAGAGAAGAGCAGGCTCACAGACTGAGCAGCCTTGAAGGACTATAAACAGTCTATAGATAAGGACCCAGTGCACCACGCCCTTGTTTCAAGGTGAAAACTCCAGAGACTGTGCCATAGGAATGAGTAGACACAGCCCTTCCATGCACTGGCAGCCCGTTTCTGTGTCAACCAGGGAGCCCAGAAAACAACGCACCTAGAACTGGGGTCACATTTGTCCCAGACTGCTAGCTTCCCTAGGAGTCTGACAGAAGTGAATACAATTCTCTCTAGAATTACTTCTACAGATAATTTTTCATAATCACATTTTGCAAAATGGCGCAAAATCAAAGACAATTAAGGACATGGGGAGGTATGACAGCAAGACAACAAACCAGCACAATTCATTAACGGGCACAAAAACACCCATCCACAAAACAGCCACACTATAGTTTGAGGAAATGAAAGTCAAGTTTAAGTATGACTAATGGAACTGGAAAATGTTTTAAAATGGCTGAGAAGACTTTAGAAAGAATCAAATAGAAAGTCAAGAACTGAGAGGTAAAGTTGGTGACTTTCTAAGGATTTCTGACCTATGTCCTGTGGTGAAGAAGCAGAAACAGGGACAGGGACATGACTTTAAATGTGTGTCCTTTTGCCTCAGGGTAGTGGCTTGTGTCAGGGAATGGCTGGTATCAGGGAAGGTTTGAAGATAATTGCTTAACCCTTTTTGTCCTCACTTGTCTAGAATTTGTTAGTGCTCACAAAAAATATGCTGTTTGCCATAAAATCCATCATTAGTTTGTGCACAACCGCTGTGCTTTTGTAATAGCAATTCTGTTGCCTTTGTAGCTTTGATTTCTTGGTAGCAATAACTCTTCCTCTGAAATCCCCTTATTACACTTCTCAAGATAGTTTTGTACACATAATGATTTTTTTTATAAAAGCCTTGTGAAACGACACAGCAGATATTATTCATAGCCTCTTTTCCACACAAAACAGCTAAAACTCAGAGTTTCAGTGCTCTGGAGCACGTAACTGAAATCTGGAACCACCGCTAGAACACTAGTTCTTTGATTACTTACCCAGTGGGTTTTTTTTTTGTTGTTGTTTTTTCTCCTCTGTCACCATAATTATCTAGAATAATATCTCCATTCTTTTAGGGTGAAATTTCCAGTCGTTATACATTTTTTAAAGGTCTCTGCATTTCAGAAGGCAGCCGTGTAGACATGTCCATGTGGCCAACTGTCTAATGTGAAGAGAACCTTTGTTTCTATGGATGTGGAGTAGGGCCCCTCTGTTGCTAATAAGTGGTGGGAAGAGGTGTGGATTTTTTTTTTTCACTCCAGGAAAGTGACTCATATTTTCAGAGTAAAAACATGGAAATTTTTATAAATATACTTGATCTATCCTTGTGAAATTGAGGTCTCCCTGGCCTAAGAGACCTTTCAGTAAGTTCTGCAGACACAGATACTCTTTAAGTTGGAAAGTGTCCCACAGCAATGCTAGATGTACGAAAACCGAATTCTGCTATACATCCATCACTCTATTTTCTACCACATTCCTGAAAGCCGGCCCCGCTGCCTGAGTTTGCTGCCCTAGCCCACAGGGCTCTCCAACATGTCACTGCATCGCAGGTGTGAACAGGAGTCCAATCCCCTGTGCCTTGAGGTCCCGATTCACGTGGGCCTGTCTGGCATCATTCATTACCAAGTTGGCTTAGCTTTCCCCACCTTTCATGTTTATTAAAATTGTTCTGTGTTGAGTGTGCTTATGTATGTATTTGGATAAATATCTTTCTATAAAAATTACAGCAGGGAATGTTCTCACACAAAAAATTTACACACACATAAGCCAGAGATTTTTCATATGTGCCCAGCAAGAACAAGAAGAATAAACAAACATAAAGGTTTTAGGATCTCTTCATTTAAAAGACTATAAATTGAAAGACTGGTTGAGTGTCCAACTTCGTTGCTCAGGAAAGTAAAGAAAACGTGATACAGACATGTGATTTTTGCATACTAATCTGGAGGTGATGGGGTGAGAAAAATTAATGTGCAAATAAGATAAAGAAACCTAATTAATGTGAAAAAACAATGGAAAAGAATATACCTTTATTGTTTCAGTTCATCTATAGAAAAACCGTAATTGCGAAAGGAAGGTAAAATATTGTTTCAGAAAACAACAATTACTTCATTTTAAACCCCTCATTATATGTTTTTCACGAGTACAGTACTTTAAATAGAAGAAACAATATAAACTGAAAGTAAAAGCATGCAGATTATAATCAAAGAAACTAGAAGGGGTTATATTAATAAAAGACAAAGTAAAATTTAAAGCAAAGCCATTGTTAAAGATAAAAAAAAGACCTATCAAAAATTATAAAACGTCAGCCCTGGCTGGTTGGCTCAGTGATAGAGCATCGGCCTGGTGTGCAGAAGTCCTGGGTTCGATTCCTGGCCAGGGCACACAGAAGAAGTGCCCATCTGCTTCTCCACCCCTCCCCCTCTCCTTCCTCTCTGTCTCTCTCTTCCCCTCCCGCAGCCGAGGCTCCACTGGAGCAAAGATGGCCCAGGCACTGGGGATGGCTCCTTGGCCTCTGCCCCAGGCACTAGAGTGGCTCTGGTCGCAGCAGAGCGACGCCCAGGAGGGGCAGAGCATTGCCCCCTGGTGGGCAGAGCGTCACCCCTGGTGGGCATGCCGGGTGGATCCCGGTCAGGCGCATGCGGGAGTCTGTCTGACTGTCTCTCCCCATTTCCAGCTTCAGAAAAATACAAAAAATACAAAAAAAATTATAAAACATCAATTAAACAAAAGAGATATATACTATTCAGAAATTATATGCACTATTATATCTTCAAAATTCATTAAAAATTGACTATGGACTATATATTTTTCCTATTTTATTTTTATTTATTGATTTTTAGTGAGAGAGGAAAGGAGAGAGAGAGACAGAAATATCAATCTGTTTCTGTATGTGCCCCAACTGGGGATTGAACTGGCAACCTCTGCACTCCCAGATGGCACACTAACCAACCAAACTATCTGGCCAGGGCCATATTGTTGTATATAAAATATGTACCAAAATATACAATATTCTGGGCCATAATCATGTATAAACTATTACAAACAAAAAATTATGCAGAGTATAATCTCTGAACACAGTGATATTAGATTAGAAATCAATGACAAAGACAACTAAAAAAATTACCAAATGTTTGAAAATTAAGAAACACAAGTCTAAGTAATCCATATATCAAGAATAAATCACAATAAAAGTTAGAAAATATTTTTAATTGAGCAATTATAAAAATATGACATTTCCAAACTTATGGGTTATACCTAAAGTAGGGGCTCAATAATCAGTTAAGCTAGAAAGAAGGATTTAAATTTTTTTTAAAAAGAAGTAATAGTAGCATTATAGTAAAATGGAACTGCCTTTTAAACCAGTGATTCCACCTCTGGGAATTTATACTAAGAATCCCAAATCACTAATTCAAAAGAATATACACACCCATATGTTCCTTGCATCATTATTTACAATAATCAAGATCTGAAAACAGTCCAAGTGCCCATCAGTAAATAAATAGAAAAAAAACAAAAAAAGCTGTGGTACTTTTACATAGTGGAATACTACGTGGCTTAAAAGAAAGAAGAAGAAGAAGGAAACTTTACATCTCTTGCAACAGCATGGATGGATCTGGAGATAATTATGCTAAGTGAAACAAGCCAGTCAGAGAAAGATAAATATCATATGACTTCACTAACATGTGAACTCTAATGAACAAAATAAACTAACAAGCAAACAGAAACAGGTTCACACATAAACGGCAGGCTGATAGCTGTTGGAGTGGGGAGTGGCAGTGTTGGGTGAGGGAGGTGGAGGGATAGAGCAAAAAAGATAAACAATAAATAAAAAAAATCTCATAGACACAGACAGCAGTGTGGTGGAGGAAGAGATGGGGCATAAATGGTGATGGACAAAGACTTGACTTGAAGGGGATGTGAACACACAATAAGGTATACCGAGATGTATTATAGAATTGGGCACCTGAAACCTGTGTAATTCCGTCAACCAGTATTAACTCAATAAAATTGGATTAAATTTTTCAAAAAAAAAAAGAAGACTAGCATTCTTTATAGATAATGGGAATATGTTAGCCAAAACCCCCAAAGTATCTACAAACAACTACAATTATAAAGAAATATAATAAGTTCACTGGCTCTACAAAAAAAAATTGTATTTCCATATAAATGCAACAATTAGAAAATTAAATTAGTGATTACCTTTACAGTGACAGTAAAACTTCAACTATCAAGAACTATATTTTAAAAAGATACAAAAGTTTTTCCACTGAGAGATCTAAAGCTGATCTAAATATTAGTTTTGGATTAGATTCATGGATTGCTAATGAATTGGAAGATTCAGTATTATTATCATGTCATTTCTCCCCTAAATGACCTATAGACTTATGATAGTACTAGTAAAAATTTCAACAGGTGTATGTGTGTTTGTGTGTGTGTGTGTGTGAATTGACAAACTGATTCCAAAATTTATATGGAAATACAGTAGACTGAAAATAGTCAAGGCAATCTTAAAGGAAAAATGTTGGAGAATTTGCATTACCATATATAAAGACACATTCCAAAGCTAGAGAAATTAAGATGGATTGGTAGTGAGGTGACACAGACTAATGGACTAACAGAACAGAACAGAAGTCAAGTTCTTTACACATATATGGTGGCCTTACAGTGAAGGCACCATTGCCGTTCAGTGAGGAGTTGACTAAGTAAATAGGTTGTAGTATGCTCAGATAATGAAACGCTACTAAATTCTGTTCCTTTCAACAACACAAATGAATTTCATAGATATGATGTTGAATGCTAATATCTGTGTAAAGGTCAAGAACAGGCAAAACTTACCTATAATAATATAAGTCAAATTTGTTACCTTTGTGGAATTTATAGACCAGAAGGTACATGAGCAACTCTTCAGGGGTACCTATAATGTATATTTTTATCTGGATGATGGTTTCATATGTGGAATACATATGTTAAAAACCAGCAAGCTAAACCATTAAAATTTATTCACTTTCTATATACTTCAATATTAAAAAGTCAAACAGAAAGAGAAGCTTTCAAAGAAAACTGAGAAGGAATCAAAAGCCAAAAAAAAAAAAAAAAAAGCAAAAACAAGAAACTAAACCAGAGAAATTTGAAACAGAACCAGAGATAATTAAGTTTCAAGAAGAGTTGATTGAGCAGAAGAGGTAGAGGTTGGGGCAGGACCAGGGAACTAAAAAGTTCATTGGATTCAATACCAAAATGGCCCTTAATATGACATTTTCATGAGGAAGATCTAAAACGAGTTTTCAGTGATTCAAGTTATGAAAGGAGTGGAAGAAGGCATATCAAAAATGGTGATACATCATCCTTGCTGTCCGAGCACGGAGAGAAAGAGAACAGTAGCCAGAGATGGATGTGGGATTACAGAACAATGTATGGCTTTAAGTGAAAATGAGACTGTGGATTATTCCCTAATAGCCATAAAAACTATTTCCAATCTCTATAAAACTAACTGGATCTCTAGTGTTAAATTGAGCAAAGAAATTTCTCTTGTTTATTTTATTTTATTACTAGTATTTTTTAATCAAAAGAGAAAATGTATACCTCTAATGGGGTTTGGAAAATTACATTACAAAATGGGAATCATTCTACTCTTTAGCAAAAATTAACCACCCATAGAAAAATGTATTTTTTTAATAAATTTTTATTAATGTTAATGGGATGACATTAATAATTCAGGGTACATATATTCAAAGAAAACATGTCTAGGTTATCTTCTCATTAAATTATGTTGCATACCCCTCGCCCAGAGTCAGATTGTCCTCTGTCACCCTCTATCTAGTTTTCTCTGTGCCCCTCCCCCTCCCCCTAAATCTCTCCCTCCCTCCCTCCTGCATCCTCCCTCCCCCCACCCCTGGTAACCACCACACTCTTGTCCATGTCTCTTAGTCTCGTTTTTATGTTCCACCAATGTATGGAATCATGTAGTTCTTGTTTTTTTCTGATTTACTTATTTCACTCCTTATAATGTTATCAAGATCCCACCATTTTGCTATAAATGATCTAATGTCATCATTTCTTATGGCTGAGTAGTATTCCATAGTGTATATGTGCCACATCTTCTTTATCCAATCTTCTATTGAAGGGCTTTTTGGTTGTTTCCATGTCTTGGCCACTGTGAACAGTGCTGCTATGAACATGGGGCTACATGTGTCTTTACGTATCAATGATTCTGAGGTTTTGGGGTATATACCCAGTAGAGGGATTGCTGGGTCATAAGGTAGTTCTAGTTGCAGTTTTTTGAGGAACCACCATACTTTCCTCCATAGTGGTTGTACTACTTTACAGTCCCACCAACAGTGAATGAGGGTTCCTTTTTCTCCACAGCCTCTCCTACATTTGTTATTACCCGTCTTGTTGATAATAGCTAATCTAACAGGGGTGAGGTGGTATCTCATTGTAGTCTTGATCTGCATTTCTCGAATAACTAATGAAGCTGAGCATCTTTTCATATATCTGTTGGCCATTTGTATTTCTTCCTGGGAGAAGTGTCTGTTCATGTCCTTTTCCCATTTTTTTATTGGATTGTTTGTTTGTTTGTTGTTGAGTTTTATGAGTTCTTTGTAAATTTTGGATATTAGGCCCTTATCTGAGCTGTCGTTTGAAAATATCAGTTCCCATTTAGTTGGCTGTCTGTTTATTTTGATATCAGTTTCTCTTGCTGAGCAAAAACTTTTAATTCTGATGTAGTCCCATTCATTTATCTTTGCCTTCACTTCTCTTGCCAAGAAAAATGTATTTAAATATATATATTTAACTAAGGGAAAGTTTACAGAATCAATTATCCTGGAAATGCATAACAAAATATAACCCTCACCTCTCCACCAGTTCACATGAAGTATGTAACATATGCAGCTGATAATTTCTAGGTGACAACTACATTTTGTATTGTTTCATGAAAGTTCACTACTGTTACAGATATTTTGGTATTTTTCCCCCTAAGTACCTCTTTCTTTGGAAACTTGCAGTGATAAAAAGAAGAAATGGGTTAGTTTTATTACGTGTTGTAGCCTACTTGTACCACATTAAGTTCATAGGAATTTCATTCAAAAAAAAATCCAGTTTGTCATAGAGTTTTACTTTCCAAGCAATACCAGCAATATTCATGCACAGAAGTTCCTCCCAGAAAGAATATGTAACAGTAAATTACTTACTATGATGTGCTGATAAGGATCTATAAAGGACATTTTGGTTTCAATGACAGGAAATCTCTTCACACTTCAAAGTCTTCTCTGGCACTCTAGCTTTGTTAAAACCTACAAAATAAACAATCATTGTTAAGCTTCCTCTTGGATGTAGTTCCAAGATTTGAATGATGGTGGGTATGAACCTTAAGACCTAAAAGTTGACCCAAAAGGACCAGACCAATTGAGTTCCCTAATTGTTTATATGAGTTGGTTTACACATAGAACTTAGGGAAAGAACAAACATATTTTGATAGTACTGTTTAATTTCTATATTTATTTGTTCAAATTTATTCTCCAATTATTAAGAAACTCCAGGATTTTTTTTTTGCATTTGCCAAGTGTTTTATGAGAAACTCATTGAAATTACGGAAAATTAAAATTATTTTTGTACTGTTTAGAATTAAAAAGCTACACACCATTGTCTGTTTTCTCCATTGGGTCAATATTATACAAATTCAAAATAAGAAAGGAATATTTTTCACCATAGCTCTTTGTTAAAAATTAAAAAAAATATATTCGTGTTGAATTTCAACTTTAGTGCTGATCTTTCAAAAGAAATGTTTGTTCATTCTAAGGAATTAATTTAATTCGGAAGCAGTTAAGGAAGAGATATTTTAATAAAACACTATACTTTGTTTTTCTTCTATATTTATTACTCTACCCATTAACACACACACACACACACACACACACACACACACACACACACACCCAGCAGAGTGGTACATTTGTCACAACTGAAGAACCTACATTGACACATAATAATCCAAAGTCCATAGTTTACCTTGGAGTTCACTCAGTGTCATACATTCTATGGGTTTGGATAAGTGTACAACCGAATTATCCATTAGTATAGTATCATAAAAGTGTTTGCACTGCTCTAAAAATCTGTGCTGTCCCTAGTCGTCCCTCCCAGCCCCCTAATTTCTGGCAACTGCCCATCTCCCTACTGGATCCACAGTTCCATCTTTTCCAAAATGCCATACAGTTGGAATTATACAGTATAGCTGTAGCCTTTTCAGATTATCCTCTTTTTCTTAGTAACATACATTTTAAGTTTTTTTCATGTCTTTTTATGGCTCGATAACTCATCTCTGTTTAGCAATGGGTAATATTCCATTTCTGGACGTACCACCGTTTATCCATCCTTCTACTGGAGCATATCTTAGTT
Organism: Saccopteryx bilineata; assembly: GCF_036850765.1. NCBI lineage: Eukaryota > Metazoa > Chordata > Mammalia > Chiroptera > Emballonuridae > Saccopteryx > Saccopteryx bilineata. Next base: position 293,904,787 of record NC_089491.1, on the reverse strand, counting down.
ACTATAAATTTGGGCAATTATGAATAAAACTGCTATAAACATCTATATGCAAGATTTTGTGTGGAGATTGTTTTCAACTACTTTGGGTAAATATCAAGGTGCATGATTGCTGGATTGTATGATAATAGTAGGTTTAGTTTTATAAAAAAATGCCAATCCGCTTTCCAAATTGCACCATTTTTTATTCCCACCAGCCATGTATGAAAGTCCTGTTCCTCCACATCCTCACCAGCATTGGATGTTGTTAACATCCTGGATTTTGACCATTTTAATAGGTGTAGTGGATTGTTATTTTAATTTTCATCCCCTGATGACATATGATGTGGCACATCTCTTATATGACTATTTGCCACCTGTAGTATCTTCTTTGGTGGGAAGTCTGTTAAAGTCTTTGGTTCATTTTTAAAATCAGGTTGTTTGTTTTCTTATCATTGAGACCTACAGACTTTCAGTTCACAAACAGTGGCTTTACATAAGACATCCACTTAATTTATGCTAGGCATTGGGAATGCAATAGTGAATAAAGCATAGCTTCTGTCTTTAATAAGTAAGGTCATCTAGGGGTGGCATTAAATGCAGCCTACACTGGTACTCCATGCTGACATATTGCTAAAAGCAATACCACTTTCTGTGATTAATGTCTAGAGCTGGAAGGGAACCTTGGAACCTACTCTTCTGTGAAAATAGTTTCAATTATTTCTTATCTCTTTACTATAAAGTCAAAAATCCGTAACATGGCCTACAACTGTGGCTTTCATACCTATTTACTGCAAACCAAAGCAGGAAAACTTTGTTACATTACAATATAATAAACACACACAAATATATATACACATACACACATACTATATATATACACATACACACATACATATATACATATACATTCATATAAATAAAATATGGAAAATTTTTATGTAATATAACATTTTTACTAAGAACATTGCACCCTGATTTTTGTTCCATTTCATTTGTTTATATCTAGTAGAAGCTCATTAAGTCAATTTCATGACTCACTAATAGAAATTTGAAAATAAAAGACTTCAAGATTACATTTCTATAGACTTCCCGTGCCTTATACACAAACTCTCCTCTTTCTTTTCTATGTGACAGCCATGCTGTTTTCTTTCCTTTCTTCTAATGTGCCATACTCTCTTCCACTTGGGGCTATAACCTATGTCTTCCTTCCATCCATTTACTCAACAAATATTTAAGACATAATTACTATTATGTCAAGATTCCCAGTGTCTGGAGAGGCAAACATGAATGAGTTAAATACATTTCCTTTCTCCTTGGAATTTGAGAAAATAACTAATCCAAAAAATTAGTGAAACTATTAGAAATAAAGATGTATAAAATGGTGGGAACAAGCAGAAAGCAGAACTAGAGAAGAACTAAGGCCCGAGATCTGGAAAGGAGCTGGCCATGGAGGGTGGGGAGGGAGTGTGCTTAGAATACAGGGTTCCAGGCAGGCCTTTTGGGGAACTGAGAGGTGAGGAGTGGCTAGTAAATAGTCAACAAAAGCAAAGGTGATTTCTGATGATGTTGGAAAAACAGGTGGGGGCAGATCACGTAGGTTCTTTTTTTTTTTTTAATTTTTATTTATTTATTTTTTACAGAGACAGAGAGAGAGAGAGTCAGAGAGAGGGATAGACAGGGACAGACAGACAGGAACGGAGAGATGAGAAGCATCAATCATTAGTTTCTCGTTGCGCGTTGCGACTTCTTAGTTGTTCATTGATTGCTTTCTCATATGTGCCTTGACCGTGGGCCTTCAGCAGACCGAGTAACCCCTTGCTGGAGCCAGCGACCTTGGGTTCAAGCTGGTGGGCTTTTTGCTCAAACCAGATGAGCCCGCGCTCAAGCTGGCGACCTCAGGTCTCGAACCTGGATCCTCCGCATCCCGGTCCGACACGCTATCCACTACGCTACCGCCTGGTCAGGCTCACGTAGGTTCTTGTAGGCAACTACTGTTGACCTAAATAAAGCTCATCCATGTTTCAGGGCTCATCTTTATGCCACTTCCACACAGAAGCCTTCCATGACCTTCAGAGTAGGCATGGTCTGGCTGTAACTGGTTCCATTTGTACTCTGTAATCTCCTTCAAGCCTTTCATTCCACTTATATACATCGTCTGCCTTTCCTGAAAGAACTAAAGATGCAGAAAGATGCAGGACCACATTTATCTTGTTCATAGAGTTATCCCAAGGGCCTACCTAGTGCAGTGCCTAAAATATCATAGCTTCAGGATAAATATTTGTTAGATGGATGGCTAGATAGATAAGTTCATGCCACATTTATGTATTAAGGAAACTCATATAACAGTACTGGCATTCTATTTTGATGTCTGTCATATTCATTCCTGACTATTCTTAACATCAAAGAATGTTAAATACCAATCTATAATTAAAAATATAAAAAGCAGAACAAGTGAAATTCCAGAAGTGGTGAGACTAGTTCTCAAAATGTTTAGAGGAAATGTGTTGCTGGTGCCCAAAGTTTGCTGTCAGCAACTTTGTCTTCTTGTTTCCAACAATTCCATTCATAACCACTGTGTTCACCTGACCATTAACCACTACTGGAATGACTGTATCTTGCAGCAAGACCTGGATGGATGCTCCCTCTATGTTAAAGCTAAAATCAGGAAATATGCTTAAGATGGCTAACCAGATCTACTGGATTAGAAACTACATGGAAACCTCAATCAGCTTCAGAACTTTTCTGTTAACAATTATGTTATACACACACACACACACACACACACACAAAATGAATTCAGAAATTAAAATGCTGGGCCCATGTACTTATCCAAAATTAAAGCTTGATTTAGAGTTGGAAATTTTTCTCTTTCCCAAGCTAGACCTTATACACCCTTATTGGAGGGGGGGAATGACATCATTGACTTCTCCCCTCTTCCCCACCTACCATCCAAGCTTGACAACTCTGATGTTTAACCCCTCTTGGGTGGGGAATGTGAAAGAGAAAGGAAAGCTATTACTTCACTATACTATTGTAAGCTAGCTTTGTAGACTCTAGACCTGGTGCATGTTAAAGCTGGTTCTTTCTCTCATGAATGCTTTTGTGGATTTTTCTGAGATTTCTTTCCTGTTTTCTCTGACAGGTACCAATGCATCTCTAGTCTAGCTGGGGTCTTGCGTTTTCCTCTATGGCCACACTGCATCCTGCAGTCTACTTCCACACATCTTAATCTGAGGTTCTTTCAACCTACCAAGCAAACCCCTGTATAGAATTTAAGACTAAAGGATTCTCTGTAGTCCACGGAGACTATTCATATATGTATCCTTTCCTCCAACAAACTCTAAGAATGCAATTACTTCCCAAATGAAACACTCTATTCTGCTCCTGTGTACCTTTACATTTCTCAAGCATGACTAGACACCAGCTTCCTGGAGGAGACATATATTAAACTCTCGGATAAACTTTCTGAGTAGTCTCCTTAAAGGCCTCTCTCCTGACTGGGTGTTAGGGGTTATATTTCTTCCAGATCTCTTCACCAAGAGAAGGAGGGTTCTATTCCAAGTAATAGGCTCCAAAACAAATAAATAAACAACAATAACAAAAACTCTTCCAAAGTCCTCTGCACATCTCTGTTGTCCCAATCCTTTCATATTTGTGAAGTATGTATGGGGTTTTAGAGTGAAATAATGTTCTCATCCACCTTCTTTTCTCAAAATGTGAAGGACTAGACTGTATCACAACCCACTTTACTGTTTGATATCTTAGGTCTTATATCTTAGGATTTTTTTTAATTCCAAATAATTTTAATACAGATTTTTCTATATTAATTAATTAATTAATTTTATTTTTTTAATAATTTTATTTTTAATGGGGCAACATCAATAAATCAGGATACATATATTCAAAGATAACAACTCCAGGTTATCTTGTCATTCACTTATGTTGCATACCCATCACCCAAAGTCATATTAGGATCTTAATGAACACTTCCACTTTAAAGTTCAATAAATAGGAGGACCAACATCCAAAATGGCAGAATGAGAAACTTGGGAAATCCTCTCTTCAAAAATCACTGAAAAAGTGGTCAGAGTTATCACAAACAATAACTCTGGAAACAACCAAAAGACATGCAACACATGAAAAGCATCTTTTTTTTTTAATCTACTAAATTTCAATAAGAACAGCGGGAGTCTGTGACATTTTAGCAAGGGGCTGCCCTTACCATCACTACCAGGATGGTTCTACTGGATAGGAATTCTATCTAGGAAGGCAGGGAAGCCCTGAGGACATAAGGGGTGGAAAGTGGAGGAATAACTGTATTTAGAGGAGACCATGGAAAATTCTATGTCCAAGGGTATTGTCAGAAACACTCGAGATGCAGTAGAAAACAAGTAGGAAAGTTTAATGTTAGCATGGGATCCATACTGGTTGGGGCAAGCAACAACACAGCAGCCCAGACAGAAATTCAATAGGGAGACCTGGAAAAGGCAACAAGCAGAAAGGCCCTGCAGAGCCCCACTCAGTCCTGGTGCTCTAGATGACTGTGTGTGTGTGTGTGTGTGTGTGTGTGTGTGTGTGTGTGTGTGCAAGACTGCATGTGACAAGAAGAAAACTCAAAGGACTCTCATAAGACACAAAATGTGTCCTTGTGAATGCAGAAAGTGAAAACCAGGGACGACTTGTAAATGCCATGCACTTGGAAAGCATTTCCCAGGCTATCAGCATACTAATCAGCAAAGGTAGACGATTCTCTTGCTCAAGTGTTGATACAAACCTCTGGCCAGTCACTGGCTGAGTGAGTGGCAACTCCTTAACCAGGCTTAAAAATGAAAACACAATGAAAAGTAAAAACCAAGCTGGCACATTAGAGGCTGAACACTGTCCGGATAGACTCCACAGATAAGGTGAGAAAAGTCATTCAAACAAATAAACAGCAACAGTAACCCCTGCCCGCATCCCTGAGGAATAACCAGAATCCAGAGTTGCTACAATATATAATCTAAAAATGCCAGTTTTCAACAGCAAAAACAACAACAACAACAACAAAAGCCTAGTTAAATGTGAGCCAGACACAAAGAAGGAAAACAGAAACAGTCAGTAATAATTATCCCTGAGGGATTCCAGATAATAAATCTAGCAGACAAATGTTTCAGAGCATCTGTTACACATATGTTCAGAGAACTAAAGAAAACAATGCTTAAAGGATTTATGGAAAGTATGACACAATAATATGTCAAATAAACAATAGCGATCAAGAAATATAGACATGAGGAAAAAATAACCAAATGGAAATTCTGGAGTTAAAATACAAATGAAATGAAAAATTCACTAGAGAAGATCAATAGCCAATCTGAGCTGGCAGAAGAACTAGTGAATTTAAACAGAGATTGCATCAACAGAGATTACCTGACCTGAAGAATAGAAAAGAAAAAGAAAAAAGAAAAAGAATGAAGAAAAATGAACATCCTCAAAGACTAGGGGGCAGCATTGAGTATAGTAGTGTGCATGTAATGGAAATCTCAAAAAAGAAGAGAGAGAAAAAAGGAGAAGAAATAAAAAGATTTGTAGAAATAGTTTCAAAAATTTTCCCAAATTTGATCAAAAACCTGTCAAAAAGCTCAAAGAATTTCAAGAGGTATAAATACAAAGACATTATTCTTAAAAAAAGAAAAGTTAGATATATAGACAATTTAAAAGTTGGTATAAATGTGAATTTTTTTTTCCCTCATTTCTTCTCACAACTGATTTAAAACTCAACTACATACAATAATAATTATAAAATTATATTGTTGGGATTAAAGGTGTACTATATGTAAAAATAATAGTACAAAGAGTGGGGAAGGAATGGAACTATAATAGAATAAGAAAATAACATCAGATGGTAATTGAATCTACAGCAAAAGATAAACAGTATCAAAAACAGTAAATACTGCCTGACCTATGGTGGCGCAGTGGATAAAGTGTTGACCTGGCAATGCTGAGGTCGCCGGTTCGAAACCCTGGGCTTGCCTGGTCAAGGCACATATGGGAGTTGATGCTTCCAGCTCCTCCCCCCCTTCTCTCTGTCTGTCTTTCCTCTCTCTCTCTCACTCTGTCTCTCCCTCTCCTCTCTAAAAAATGAATAAATTAAAAAAAAAACAAAAAAAAAACAGTAAATACTCAGGTCAGAATATTCTATAAATATAGTTTTCCTCTTTTTCTTTCTCTAAACTTCTTCTAAAGACATAGAATGTATAAATCAATAAATTACAATATTGTATTACTGGGTTTATAAGATATATAGACTATATATATGACAATAGCATAAATGAATGGGATGGCTTAAATCTATATTACAGCAAAGTTTCTATATTGTACTGGAATTAAGTTATTGACATAAAGTAGATTATAATAAATTAAGGTTCATCTAGAAATAATTCCTAGAGCAACCACTAAGAAAATCATTCAAAAATATAGTTAAAACATCAACAAAGGAACTAAAATGGTCCACTAGAAAATCTTTACTTAAAACAAGGAACAGAGGAACAAAAAAGAAATGAGACATCTAGGAAATAGAAAGCAACATGGTGGATAGGAATCCAACTATAACTATAGTAACATTAAACGTGAGCAGATTTAATGCTGCAATCAAAGGCAGAGATTGGCAGGCATACGGAAAACTAATAAAGTTTGTTGTTTAGTTAATGGTATTATACCAATGTCAGTTTCCTGGTTTTTATCATGTATTATATACTACGTAAGATATTATATTGGGAAAATCTGAGTAAAGGCTATTTCTCATCTTAAATTATTTCAAACTATGAAAGTTATTTTAAAAGTTCAATAGTTATGTAATAGTCACAGGGGTGTATAGTACAGCTTGGATAAAACAGTCAATAGTATGGTAATAACCGTGTATGAGGCCAGGTGGGTGCTAGATTCATCAGGTGCTAGATTCATCACTTCGTAAATTATAGGAATACCTAACCGCTATGCTGTCCATCTGAAACTAATCTAAAATAATATTGAATGTCAGCTGTAACTGACAAATAAGAAATAATACAGACATGTTCATATATGTACAATTCATTCCAAAGTTATGCTTTGAAACAAACTTTCTCCAGGATAAGCACTGGTCATAATCGTCAGACAATGATGGCATTTTCCATTCTAGTAACGAATAGGCACCCACTCATCTTTTTTCCCTTTTAACCTGTGAATAGTAGCAGTAGATATTTAGGTTTCTGTGGAATTAAGGCATTTCTGTCAAGCTAGCCACATTAACCCAGGAAAATGTTTTCCCCCCACAATTAGTCTAGCCCTGGAAACCTGATTGTGACGAGATTTCACAACCACTCTCCTGCATACTCATAAAACAGCAGTTTGAGGGTTTGGGGTTTTTTGTTTTTTTTTTTGTAACTAAGCTGAATAACTATTCTCAGTGAGTATACAGTCTTTTAAGTCTGATACAAGAGCTATGAAACTCGTGGTTTTTCTTTCTTTACTTTTTTTTTCTTTTTTTCTTTTTTTTTTTTTTTTCTGCTCTGTAATTAGAAACTTCCTGAACACTAATGAGAGGGAAATTTGGATATATTTTTCAACACACACTTGTCTTTGCGATGCAACTGTTGGCTCCCAATGAACGCGTAAACAGTGTGTGGTCTGTCCAGAACCCCATTAGTCATGTGGTTGGGCAGGAGAGGTCTCTCTGCGGAAAGGGAACCAGAAACACAGACTGGAGGGTTTCGTCGGTTCTCTTTCTGTGCACAGAGTGACAGGACAGTAGGAAAAGAAGGGCTATCATTAGGTTGTGGTATCTGGAGGCAAGAAGACGGAGACGAGGGTGGTCCTTTACTCCCTCTCTCCCTTTCATCGTGTTACAGAGCAGGAGGCCACACGGGGCTCAGCAGTGTCCTGGAAGGCTTCTCTCCTGAGCCAGGCTCAGTTAAGTTCAAGACTGTCTCCTTCTTTCTCTGACTGTGTGATCCTGAGAGCTCAGCTTTCTCATCTGTAAAATGGGAAAATGACCCCCAAACCTCAGAGGCAGCGGGAGGAAGAAATGAGAAAATGCACGGCAAGCATCAAGCCCAGCACCTTAGCACGCCATGAATACTCAAAACCATCATTGGTTAATATTATTGTTGTTTATGAAACTGATGCTTTTCCCCAAACTGCCTCAGCTTCCTGACATGTATTTGGCTTTTGGGGGGATTTCTAACAAATTCAAGCAGGCAGATTTGTTGAGCATGTTTTATAAAGACTGTACTTTTTTATATTTGACACTGTGTTTTAATAGCAAATAAGAAACACTGCTGTTTCTGCTCCATTAAAATGTTTTAAATAAACAGTATTATGCCTCTGACTCGTCTGCCTCCAGATCCAAAGCTTTCTCCATTACGCTGGATACAGAGAGATGTTTAAAAATGAAAAGGGCAGTGGGCTATTGTCTTCGTCGTCGTCTTTTTTATACAGATACATAGCCACTATGGCGTTACTAAAGTTGCAAACTCTTAAATTATTTTGCTAGTACTCTTTTTTAAACCTAGGCTAAGCAGGATTTGATATCATCAACAGGCACAGAAAAATGAAGAAACGACAGGAATTAAGAAAAGTAAATGAGCTGCTTTTTATTAGAAATATCTCTGAAGCCATACTCTCAGTTTAGTACAGAAAACCTGTTTTAGAGAACTCTCCTGTTCCCAAGACAACCTAAGAGCACACCACCAGATAGAAAGGCCCCCATTAACAGATTAGGTCTGTTTCTTAAGGCCGGAATCCTCAGTGTGGAACCCGCCTCCTGTGTCCCACCAACTCCCAGCTCCTGCAGCTGATATCCATGCTGCTTGCTGTGAATCGACTTCTGCTTTTTCACCCTTGGCCTCTGACAATGCCTCTTTACTTGGCCTCTTTACTTCTCGAGTTTGTATTGTTGAATGTCCATTCCTTAAACAGACAAGTATATAGAGATTATCTACTAGAGTTTTAAAGAAGGGAAAGATTCAGGTGCTTTAAAATGGAAAAGGTCTGATAGAAAAGGTAAGTAACTAGGCTGATACTGGAAACCATGAATGGGCTCAGATGCACAGACAGGAGAAATGGGAAGACTCCCTCCGGGAACAGGAAGCTGCAGCCACACTAGAAAGACTCCACCTTGGACTCTTATTGGTGCTACCCCCCCCCCACACACACACACCTCTCTATAGGGTACTCTCAGGGTCCTGTGTAAGCCATCTTTTAACCTATCTACTAGGTTAAGACCCTTGCATTTCTCCTTGATGTCGCTAACCACAGTGTTATATACTATATCAATATCACATGGAGTGCAGACCTTCGCTACCTGTGAGTGACATGAGGGGAGTTCTGCCTCTTTCTCATTGGGCCCTGACACAATCACTCAATGACTATTGATTGAAGGATGAATGAACAAACTTGGGAACTTGTATGGTGTTTTGGGGGAAAATGGCCAGACCATAGATGAAGCCTTGTGTTAAGAAATAATCAAGGAATGTAGAGCCTATTTATAGAACCTAGAATAATAAACTGAAAGACAATTTAGCAAACACTACTTTCCTTACTTAATTTTTAAAATTCACATTTATTCAGCATTTCCCAGGTGCCTGGTTCTGTGCTGAGGGATTTATATACACCAACTCAATTCATCTTCATAACAGAAGAGGATTAAAGATCTTTTAGACATTTAAAAATATATATATTTAGAAAGGTTAAGTGAGTTGCTGATTGACAACTCAGCCTGAGGCAGACAGGCTTCCCATGCTCTACGAGAGAATACCATCTCCCAGAGAATCTAAGAAACTTCCCCCAGTCCCTTGTGTTGGCAGGACCTCGGCTGGCCCTGGTATCCAGACACTCAGCCTCATACCAAATTCTTTCCTTCTGTATCATTCTGCAATTCTACCCTAAAGGACAGGAGGGATTTTGAGACATTATACAATAAGCAGTAGTGTGGTATGAGTCTTAGCGTTCCACACAGCCGGCACAGCGGAAGCGAAGCCATGTACTAGTTTGCTAAGACTATCATAATAAACTACCATATACTAGGTGGCTTCAACACCAGCAACTCTTTCTCACAGTTTTAGGGGCTGGAAGTCCAAGATCAAAGTGTCAGCAGATTTACTTTCTTCTGAGGCCTCTTCCATTGGCTTACAGATGGTCACCTTCTCCCTGTGTCCTCACATGGTCTTTCCTCTGTTCCCAAACATCACTTCTGTCTCCTTGTGTATCCAAACTTTCTCTGCTTGGAAGGGCTTCAGCCAGATTGGATTAGGGCCTTACTTAATTCTATCATCTCTTTTAAGGTTCTATCTCCAAATGCAGTCACTGGTGGTGGAAGGGGTTTAGGCCTTCAAGATATGAATTGGGGGCTGGACAGAGGCACAGTTTGGTCTGTAACACATCAGTAATATAAACAGAGCAATTAAAGAAACACAGAGTTGTTAATGGAGAAAAGTCATGCTTGAAGAGAGAGGGACACTACCAGCCAGAGAGGCCCAGATGTGATATGATCTGCTCCTAAACTAGGATTGTGGAGGTGAAAAGAAAAAAGGAGAGAGCTCAGCATCTTTAAATGGGCCAGCCTCCTACATCAGGTTATTTTAAAAGTACACACACACACACACATTCTATAGAAATGAAACACAATACATAACATAGTTTCTTTTACCACTTCCCAAATTCGAAGTCCGAATCCAGGGGAACCCAGCTAAGGGCTGGGAAACTGGCTGGCCCAGTCTCACAACTGCATTATGAACAAAGCGAGAAAGAAGGTCCTCTCACCAGGAGCCAATTCCTAGTTTACTTTCCTGGCCCATCTCTCTGGTTTGTTGTTATTTTCCATTGTTTCACCTCCTGGCAGCCAAAAATAAAGCAGCCATTCAGGCTATATTTTAGGTCACACAATTTTGGAACTAGAAGCAAATATTCATAATCACCACCTAGATAGAACTTCAACATGCAAACGGTTAAGCAAAGGCCTAAAGGTATAAACAAATCTATCTAAGCTCACCCAGGGAGAGAACAACTGAATGCATCTCTCTTTTAATTCCTCACAGAGGAAAGACCATGTGAGGACACAAGGAGAAGGTGACCATCTGTAAGCCAACGGAAGAGGCCTCAGAAGAAAGCAAATCCGCTGACACTTTGATCTTAGACTACTTCCAGCACCCCTTCCTATCCCCTGCAATGCATCCCCACACACATACTCAGGCTAAAAAGGAAATACAGACAAAATAAAAAAGAACATATAGGTAAATTTTAATTTGACTGAAATTTTAAGTTGCCACGTTATTATTTGTTGCTAGATGCAAGATACGAGTTTGAGGGCAGTGAATAACTGAATTTCTTTAAATGATTCATCAGATAAAGCTTTTAAAAAGTCGTTTTCATCTTTTATACTTCCTTGGATTGAATCATAGTTATAAAATGTTTACTTACAAACACTAGATGGATTGTTTCCAAAATTCTTCTCCCCACACAGACCACTATGGAATAATGTCCCGTTGACAAGCGTTAGCTATATTAAGTTCATTTTGAGAAAATGTAGAATAACATTCCACCTTCCACTTAAAAGAAACTGATAATGGTGATGCACTTGTTGTTAACACTTTTAAAATATATCTACCAAGGTGATACAAAAGGCTAGGACCAGGCATGTGCTTTGAGAAGCACCTTTATTTCTCCAGCTTTCCCTCTCTGGACCAGACAGTTTACAATATTCTCCCTTAGGGAGCATTTGTGAGTTGTTGGGGCTTCCACTCCCTCCTTAATTGCAGCCTTCTTTTATGACGTACTTGATTGCCACAGCAGGGAAAGCCATACAGTATATTTTTTCTAAAGTAAACAGTCTTGGGAAAACCCCCAGGAAAACTGTCACACTGCCTTTAATGTTTCATGTGGGTTAGGTTGATCTTGTAGTTAAAGTAGGAATGTCGACAATGATCTCCAAGTGGGAAAAAATGGACAGAAAAATGTCATGGGAGGGGTGGAAGATCAGCAGGGCCGCATGCCTGCCCATGTCAGGTGTTACGGTGAAGTTAAACCAGACGAGCATTCCACAGAAGCAAGTAAGAGGAGTTCAAGTTCGCCATTCTTTTGTCAGGTTGTAAGAAGTTTTAAAATACACTTCTAGACACTGTGAATGACAGTTAACTTTTGAAGTAACCAGGAAACCCAGTCATTTGCAGGATTAAGAGCTCTGTAAGTAGAAAGTATGCATTTGAAAGGAGTATCTTAAGGAATTGTTTGTTTGTTCTGTAGTATGGATCACTTTGGCAGCCTGGTTGAAGCCCAGGGAACTCTTGATACACATATAAAATTCATGAAGTAAAACACTGGATTACAAAGGAAACAAATTATATCGAAATATATGGAGTCCATGCAGTCTAGAAGACCACTTAAATGATCGTTTCAATAAGCTTTGGAGCTCTGTGTCATAGTCCCTCCCTCTACTTCTGTAGAGTACACCTACAGAGTTCTAAAGTTCAATGTAAAAATATTGAGGACAGAAGAACTTACAACACAATAAACGGTGAAATAATAGAAAACCAATTATTTATTCTCATACTATCAACCTTGGCTAGCACCATAATAAACATGCAAGCACAATGTGAATATTTAGGTGTTACCTATCTAAACACAGGTTGAAATCAACTAGAAACTGTCATTTGCTCCAAAATATGAAACTCGTGTTATTTTCAACCATTGATGAGCAAGCTAGAATACAGCCTAAAGGCTATCAGTAAAATTTTAAGAATGTTTTGGTTGAGATTCTGCTGGTGAGATATGATGCCTCAGTGAGTTTTATGAAAATAGGGAACAAAAACAATGTTATTCTCTTTTCTTCATTTAGGACAGGAAGCAGCTCGATAACTATACCTAAACCACAGCCTAAAAAAATACGGAAAGTGTCCGGAATAAAGTGCAGAATGACTTCCCAATTCACGGCATGTCTCGCGGAAATAGGAGGAAAGGCGGGCAAAGAAGAACCTTCTGGGTGCCAGGCCATAAATGCATCTGGAAGACAACTGAACTAGAAGCCAACTCCGTGCCATCAGACCACAAAGAGCTTCCCCTTCTCACCATGCTGCCCAGCTTCGCCCACACGAACTCATCGCTTCCATTCACGGAAGCGCCTGTCCATCGTTAGTGAGAGACTAAAGCATCTTAATGTTAAGAGGATTTATGAAAAATGGCTAATGAATCTTTTTTAAAAAATGAGTTTTGTTAAAGCTTTGAGGAAATATAAGAGTTAATATTTCACCTGACCTGTGGTGGCGCAGTGGATAAAGCATTGATCTGGAATGCTGAGGTCATGGGTTCAAAACCCTGTGCTTGCCCGGTCAAAGCACATGTGACAAGCAACCGATGAACAACTAAGGTGAAGCAACTATGAACTGATGCTTCTTGTTCACCTCACCCTCCTCTCTGTAAAATCAATAAATGAAATCTTAGAAATAAAAGAGTCAGTATTTCAATAATATTATTTTAGTTCTTGAAAATATATTATTTTAATTATGGTAAACAGTGTTTAAAAAGAAACAACAGGTCCAAAATGGAGTCACTTGTGCTAAGCCCCATATCAGCTCACCAAGGCCTAACTGTAGCTGCAAATTCTTGCAGAAATGTGACCTTTAACTGGTCAATGTGGAATTACCCTGTCAGTGTGTATGAGGTACATGACAGACCCTAACCCTTTCACCCAAAAGAAGGTGACCTTGCCTGAAATTATCCACTCTTTCTTAGAAACTTCCTTGTTCTACTCTGCCTATAAAAGCCTTTCACTTTCTACAGCTCCTAGATCCGTGATGGCGAACCTATGACACGCGTAGCCATTTTCGATGACATGCGGCCGCATACCAGAGAAGTACGGGGCCGCATGCTGAGAAGGACGTTTCATCCTTGGCTCCTGCACGGCCAGGTGCAGTAGCTGAGGATAAAATATTTGCTGTAGTGTAGATACTCTGTGCCGGAGGTCTGTAGGCCAAAACATTTTTGTTAAACTATAAATATTGCAAAAATTATAGTTTTTTTCTCGAAGTGACACACCACCTGAGTTATGCTCAGTTTTTTTGTTTTGTTTTGTTTTGTTTTGTTTTTTTGTATTTTTCTAAAGCTGGAAACAGGGAGAGACAGTCAGACAGACTCCTGCATGCGCCCGACCGGGATCCACCCGGCACGCCCACCAGGGGCGATGCTCTGCCCCTCCGGGGCGTTGCTCTGTTGCGACCAGAGCCACTCTAGCACCTGGGGCAGAGGCCAAAGAGCCATCCCCAGCACCCAGGCCATCTTTGCTCCAATGGAGCCTTGGCTGTGGGAGGGGAAGAGAGAGACAGAGAGGAAGGGGGGGGGGGTGGAGAAGCAAATGGGCGCTTCTCCTATGTGCCCTGGCCGGGAATCGAACCCGGGTCCCCCACACGCCAGGCTGACGCTGTACCACTGAGCCAACTGGCCAGGGCCTATGCTCAGTTTTTTGGTGAATTTTGACACACCAAGCTCAAAAGATTGCCCACCACTGTCATAGATGCTCTTTTCTGCTTGTTAAATGAGATCCTGCCCAATTCATAAATTGTTTAATAAAGCCAATTAGATCTTTAAATTTACTTGGTTGAATTTTGTTTTTTAATACCAAGCTGTTCTCGAAAGCTCTAAGGATTGAAAAAGAAAAGGAAGTGCCTTTCAGTTGTAAAATGAAGGATTTATTGTCAGGCTGAAGAAGGAAGAATATCCTGGTAGCCGGCTGTAAAATAAATACCCTCTTTTTTGATGGTTGATTCTTAAAATGTAATGTTTTAGTCATCTTTATGTGGTGGAGCGGTAATTATTCAAATAGTGTAAAGCCCTCAGGAACCTGGAGAAGTAGTCAAAAGCTAAGGAAAGCTGAGAGATGTGCTATAAACCAGACACAAGATGTTAGCTAGGTATCCAATAAAGGCAGGCGAGGCAACAGTATAACAATCAGCACTTAAAATGACAAGTGTAGCCACCAGCTCCTGGAACAGGCAAAGGCATTGAGATTCAGTAAAGTATAGAACCAAACTGGGTTTAACAATTGGTTAAGTAAGGACTTCAACAGGAATTTGGAAGAAACAAAGACTCAATTTCTTCCTACCAAATGCTGAACTCAAGCTAATTTGTGACTACTTCCTACTGGTTAATAATTACCTTGGATAAAAGAATGTTTAATCTACAAGCTCATGATTGTCTATGCATTTTTGTTTTATGAATTTACGTTTTGTGTTTTTGCTTAGTGTCCTGGTCATTCATGTTAAGGATTTCAGATTTTCTTTCTTTCTTTCTTTCTTTCTTTCTTTCTTTCTTTCTTTCTTTCTTTCTTTCTTTCTTTCTTTCTTTCTTTCTTTTCTTCTTTCCTTCCTTCCTTCCTTCCTTCCTTCCTTCCTTCCTTCCTTCCTTCCTTCTTTCTTTCTTTCCTCCTTTCTTCCTTTCTCCTTCCTTCCTTCCTTCCTTCCTTCCTTCCTTCCTTCCTTCCTTCCTTCCTTCCTTCCTCCCTCCCTCCCTCCCTCCCTCCCTTCTTCCTTCCTTCCTTCGTTCCTTCCTTCCTTCCTTCCTTCCTTCCTTCCTTCCTTCCTTCCTTCTTTCTTTCTTTCTTTCTTTCTTTCTTTCTTTCTTTCTTTCTTTCTTTCCTTCTTTCAAAACTCCCACTCCTGAAGCACTTAGCTATTCTCAGCCATTCTAGCTTCTCTGGGTTTGCTCCCAACAGGGTAACACAACTGGAGAAAAACCACGTAACCAGGCACCCTGGTTGCAGTTTTAGGTTCACATTCTCAAAACTCAAAGAAGTTCTCAACACTACACAGCCTCTTTCCAGGGTTCTCCAGTGAATTTGGCACTCCCACTCTAGAAAATGACTTTCTTCCTCCTTTCAAGTCTCTCACCCCACCCCCATCTCCACCCCACTTATAACTGGTGACCTCATTTCCCTTCGCTAAGAAAACAGAAGGCACCGAAGGGAAGTTTCTCATCTTCCCCCCAGCAGATCTGCAAACTCCTTCACACGTACACAAAAGGGGCAAAGTTCCCACTCCTGTTACAGACCTGGCTCCACATGTTGCTTCTCCGGATGCAAAATCCCTCTCTCTTCCTCAAGTACTTCACTCTGATGGCCACCTCTTTCTTTTCTGAGTCATCAGACCTTACTTTCTATCGCACACTCCAATGGGCAAACCTGTTGTCTCCCTCTACTCCATTCTCTCCATATTCTCCTCTTACTCCGGGTCTCCATTGTTAGGCTGTGTTTCACCGACAGATTTCTCAAAAGGGCCATTTGCTCACACTAAACCCGATCCTCCAAGTCCTCACTTCCCCTTCCTTCTCAGTCTGTTCCGTCCACTGAAACTGCTCTTAATCAAGATCTCTCATGACCACCAAGTTTTCAAATGTGACCGTCACTTTTCTACCCTCTGCTTCTCTGGAACCACTTTCCACACTTTGCTTTGCCCCAATCCCTGGTTTTCTGGCCTGGTTTCTTGGTTGCTTCTTTGCAGGCTGATTTACCCACACTGTTCTCTGCCTGGAGCCACACTGTTCTCTGCCTGGAGCCTCCACCTTGACTCACACCACTGTCACTCCATTCAGCTCCCAGGAAAGGCTTCTCATCCCTCTCATCTTGGCTTAAACTCTACTTCTCAGCAAAATCTTTCCATCTTTCACCTCCTCCCCCAGTTATATTCTTCTGTTAAAGTTCATTTGCTTCTTTTATTATCTGTTTATTGTTTGCTTAATTACTGTTTCTTTCCTCCAAGAGGGAATTAACCATACTTGCTTTATTCACTCAGGTGTTACCTAAATTTGGCATCACACCTAGCACGTAGTCAGTATTAATTAAAACTTACTGAATTGATCATGGAAAAAATGCATGCAGCCCAGTGATCAATTCCTGGTAGATAATAGCATCTGCATTTTTTTTTTTTTTTGCCCAATAGGTACAATTCTTAAGTAAAAAAGAGAACAGGCTATCTAAATTTCTTTCTATAATATCTGTTCTTTTTCTTAAGTATTAAAAAATACATTTCCTACTATTTTTCTAGCTATACTGTACAAATTAATAAAATAGTATCTAGAAATTACTTTTCTTGCAGAAAATTGTAATTTTTCTAAGTGTTCTTTTCATTGAGACATAAGGTATTAATTAACCCAGTCAATTGGTTGATCTAAAATATTATTTAAACAAAGAGTAAGAATTTCTGCAAATACTAAATGAGTCCCACAAAATTATTTTGTGTTGCCTTTCATCAAACAGAAACATCATTAGAGATAAGGGTAAAAATCAAACCCATGTAAATATTGTAAACTTTTATATATTTTATAGCTACATCTTTTTTTTCTAAAGTCAAGCACTTTATTTTTATTTATTTATTCATTTTAGAGAAGAGAGACAGAGAGATAGAAATAGAGAGAGAGAAAGAAGGTGTGGGGAGGAGCAGGAAGCATCAACTCCTACATGTGCCTTGACCAGGAGAGCCCGGGGTTTTGAATTGGCAACCTCAGCATTCCAGATCGACACTTGATCCACTGTGCCACCACAGGTCAGGCTAAACTTTTATATATTTTAAATAGAAATCCCTAGTTGTTGCCCCTCAAAAAATAAGTGCCACGTAGCAAGCAGATTAGAAGTAACCATTTAAAATTTTTGTAATTAAGTTTTTAATTAACCAATTGGTTAATTAAATCTCTTCAATTTAGAATATTTGCTATGAGAAAGCTTCCTAAATACATATGTTAGTCTTCTAAGAATCAAAGATTTAACAATATTTTAAAATTATTATCTGTGTTTGAGTTACCATTGCACATGGGAAGTAGGATTTAGAATAATAGAAATGCCTTAGTCATATCTCTGTGAGATCTAAGTTCATGACCTCAATCAATTTTAAATTTATGTGCCTGTTCTTCATGACAGCTGAATGGGAAGAAAGTTTTTACCAGTTTGATATCTGTGGTAGATATCACAGGGATATTATGAAGTCTTATTCACAGATGCAGGAGTTTATACAAGATGTCCCCATAAGTGCACGCATCTTTAAGTACTTTCCCCTATGTCGCTTCTTGATAAATTCTTACAGAATTGCTCTACATTACTTTTTTTAATACGTCCATAATATTATACTTATACACTGCATATAAAAAGCCCACAAAAGAGATTACCCTTTTGTTTCAATAAATAAAAAATGAAATCCTGAAGAACACTTGACACCATTTATCTGGGATATCAACTATCCCAGGAAGACATTGTCTCCGCCACAATCACAGGCCCAAGAATTCAGCAACAATACCTCCTTCCATAGAGAGCCTTACATCCCAGTTTATTGCCCACGTACTAAACTCAATTTGCTAATCTTGTTAAAGCTGTGGGCATTGAAGTATGGGGCAAATAGGAAGTATGTCAATTTACTGACTGAACTTCAGAAACCATCTGCTGACTTAATGTTTCTAGTGACACAGTTGCATCCAGCACTCAAAGTTGACCTACTTACTATGTATTATTTATTAATCAGGTATACAAGTTTATAAGAAACCATTTTACAACTAATGTGAGTTGTTACCCTTGAAAAGGAATGTCTGATTTACCATAAGCTACTGAATTGTTCAGAAAAGTAAAATAATAGTAATTATTTTTTTATAAATGATTAATCCAAGGTCAGAGTAACCATTTTAATACAAAAGTTCTATGCCAACTTCCAGGGTAAATAAAAAGAACAACGGGCTCTGTAGGTTATGCTTGGAATATTTTCAGAGAATTCTCTGTTCCCTAATGAAAATAAAACCTCTGGTAAAATCAGCACTTTTTCTGTAACTTGTAACATGTCTGTTTTGTATTTTTAGATAAAACTTTATATACCTAATCTCCTTAAATAAGCATATATCTATATAAAATGGTAAATAGGTTCAAAATTCAAATTCTATTTTTTTTAATTTATTTATTTGAGAGAAAGAGGAAGGGAGAGAAAGAGATAGAAATATCAAACTGTTCCTGTCTGGGCCCTGACAGGGATCAAACTGGCCACGTCTGTACTTCAGAGCGATGCTCTAACCAACTGAACAATCCAGACAGGACCAAAATTCTAGATCATTTGCTATTTTTTCAAACATTTTTTTTTTTTTTTTGTATTTTTCTGAAGCTGGAAATGGGGAGAGACAGTCAGACAGACTCCCGCATGCGCCCGACTGGGATCCACCCGGCACGCCCACCAGGGGCGACGCTCTGCCCACCAGGGGGCGATGCTCTGCCCCTCCGGGGCGTCGCCTTGTTGCAACCAGAGCCACTCTAGCGCCTGGGGCAGAGGCCAAGGAGCCATCCCCAGCGCCCGGGCCATCTTTGCTCCAATGGAGCCTTGGCTGCGGGAGGGGAAGAGAGAGACAGAGAGGAAGGTGGGGGGGGGGGGAGAAGCAAATGGGCGCTTCTCCTATGTGCCCTGGCCAGGAATCAAACCCGGGCCCCCCCGCACGCCAGGCTGACGCTCTACCGCTGAGCCAACCGGCCAGGGCTTCAAACATTTTTAAATGTTTGTGCAATCTTCTCTATTAAGTCAATCAGTAATCCAGTTAAAAGAGAAGAACAATTGAGTTAATATGGAAACCTGTACTTTCCGACCTTTCCCAATAACTTTTCTGATGTTAAGAAAAATAGGAAGAGGCTGACAGTCTTAAAAAGAACACACATCGAAACTAAAAACACAAGCCAATTAATCAATTATTCAACTAAAGCATCTGCAATGCATCAAAATGGAAATCATAAGACTTGGACATTTCTTTTCAAATTAGATAATCAGAAAACATTGTAAATTAAGAAATCACAAAATTGAAAAACTAAGCAAGTGTAGGCTGAGTGTTATAAACATATGCATTTTCTGTACTGTAGAGTACTAAAATTACACCTATTACAAATGACATATTTGTGTTCTAATTCAAAACATGCTGTTACCTAAAATACCTAAATTTGCCTGAAGACTGACTCCAAAGTCAAGCAAAGGAGGAGAAAGAGTAAGGAAAATGGAGTGCTGATTTACAACTGCATGTGCTAAGAAGCTATCAGCCTGTCAGCTTTAACCCAGAGGTCCTTAAACTCTGATAAGGATCACTTATAAGTGTTTGTTGAGTTTCTCTAGTCATTTGAATTCATTAAATAAGTGATTAGGCTGGTAATGTGGCTTTACAAGTCTGCTTCTTGTGAGCACTGAATTATTTAAGTTTATTTTATACTTGTATAGAAGAGAGAGAACTATTTTCAAAGACTGTTCTAAGGATAGACAAAAAATCAGAGAGAATCAGCCTGACCTGTGGTGGCAGAGTGGATCAGGCGTTGACCTGGAAATGCTGAAGTCGCCAGTTTGAAACCCTGGGCTTGCCTGGTCAAGGCACATATGGGAGTTGATGCTTCCTGCTCCTCCCCCCCTTCTCTCTCTCTCTCTCTCTCTCTCTCTATATATATATATATATATATATATATATATATATATATATATATATATATCTTCTCTAAAATGAATAAATAAAAATAATTTAAAAAAACAAAAACTACAATTAAAAAAAATCAGAGAGAATCAAAAACAGGATCACAAACCAGAGTGACAAAAATTGGGGCATCTCTTTTTCTCAGGCATGGATGGTATTAAAAGAACAGAACACTATTTGCTCTATTTACTGTCTTGGAAAAGAACACAAAAACCAATTTTTTGGTTCACACAACTGTCAGTCTCCAAATTGTCAGAGTAGAAAATGAAGAGTTCATTAAAATTTAAATTCATTTTCTCTAAGTTGGTTTGTGATGAACATGAATGCTATCTTTTTTATGAAAGCTTTATTAGGAATAACCATGTAATTCTTAGTTATTTTCCTCAACATTGAGCAAATCTGGATGTCACTGGAGGTGTGGGAGAGCCTACAAAGATTTTGGACTTCTTCTCAAAACCCGCTTCAATTTCCCTAATTTTGAAGAATATGACAGTCTATGGAATAAAAATGGATTGCTTTCATTTTTCTATGCATCTCAGCCATTTTTAAAGGAGTTTCAGGAAACAATAAAGTCAATCCCCCAAAATTTAGAAAAGCAGCTTTCAAAACTTCTATTTCCAGTTCAAAATTTAGCCTTCAATGTTAAGACCCTTGACGCTCTTCAAAACTGAGGATCCCAAAGGGTCTTTGAGCATGTAAGTTATATCTACTGATATTTACTAAACTAGAAATTAGAATTGAAAAAAGATTTAAAACTCACATTGAAAGAGGCAATTCATAAACATAAACATGTAAGTGGCCATTTTGAACATTATTCAACCTTCTTTCTTTTTTTCTTTCTTTCTTTTTTTTTTTTTTTTTTTTGTATTTTTCTGAAGCTGGAAACGGGGAGAGACAGACAGATTCCCGCATGCGCCCGACCAGGATCCACCCAGCACGCCCACTTGGGGCGACGCTCTGCCCCTTCAGGCGTCGCTCTGCCGCTACCAGAGCCACTCTAGCACCTGGGGCAGAGGCCAAGGAGCCATCCCCAGTGCCTGGGCCATCTTTGCTCCAATGGAGCCTTGGCTGTGGGAGGGGAAGAGAGAGACAGAGAGGAAGGAGGGGGGTGGAGAAGCAAATGGGCGCTTCTCCTATGTGCCCTGGCCGGGAATCGAACCCGGGTCCCCCGCGCACCAGGCCGATGCTCTACCGCTGAGCCAACCGGCCAGGGCTATTCAACCTTATTTCTAAAAAAAAATGCAAATTTAAATGAGATACCATTTTCATATAACAATGTCTAATTTTTACTTCGTTGGTTGTAGTATTTGAGCGATAATACAATGCTGACTTAGGGAAATTCTACTTTCTTATACTGCTTATAAATGGATACAATCTTTGTCAAGAACAAAATGGCAAAAATAATAACTAGCATTCCATGACATACTGCAAAATATTTTTAGAAATCCTCCAGATAATCACTTATTATTAGATTTCTATTTTACAGTTGAGAAAAGAATGTATTACTAAAGCAATTACTGGTTCACCTTGTAAGTAATGGAACTTTTGTTAAAACCTGGAATATATGTATACATATATACACTTATAAGAATCTATCCAATACCTGACCAGGTGGTGGCACAGTGGATAGAGCGTTGACCTGGGATGCAAAGGACCCAAATTGCAAACCCTGAGGTCGACAGCTAGCTTGAAGCCCAAAGTCGTTGGCTTGAGCAAGGGGTCACTGGCTCACCTGGAGCCCCCCCACACACACACACACACTAAGGCACATATGAGAAATCAATCAATGAACAACTAGAGTGCCACAACAATGAGTTGATGCTTCCCATCTCTCTCCCTTCCTGTCTGTCTGTCCCTCTCTCTGTCTTTGTCACTGAAAAAGAAAAAAGAATCTATCTAAAGGAAGTGAGCAAAGATGTGTATACACATTTATGTGAGAGGTCTTAGCTGAAACATCATTTATTATTACAGTGGAAAACTGTAATCTATCTAAATATCCAACAGGTAATAATAATCTGCCAGCTCATTTCCACAGATTAAAATTACATCATGGTGAGAACCATACTCTCACTCATGGATGGATTGACATTATTTGCACAGTGTGTAACATATAGTAGGAACTCAATGATATTTGTTTAAGATATACATAAATACAAAATATTGCACGAGTACAAAAAAACGTTTAAATGGAAAATTTCATGATTGAGGAGGAAGCATGTTATAAAACAGAATGATGAACAATATATTAAATTATTTAAACAAGGAGGCCATCATTAGTCTGAGACAACTTTCACACCATGGCAGCCTACACAAGCAAGCCAAAATCTAACCCTGTAAATGCCTCAAAGTTACAAAATTGAAAACTAAGGACAACCAATCACAAATAACCAACTAAGCTTTAAGCTTTGGCCAATCAATAACTTCCTTATTTTGCTTCTACTTTTTCTCTATAAGTCTCTGCCCCAATATCTTGTTGGCAAAGTGCTCCTAATCACTTCTAGCTTTGCATCGCCTCATTCCAATTGATCTTTGCTCAAGTAAACTCTTAAAATTTTTAATATGCCCCATTTTATCTTTTAGCAAGTATGATCACAATTTTATAACACCTACATGTGAATGCATGTATAAAAAAAGTTTAGAAGTATAGAAAAATGTCTAAGTGTACAAACATCAATTCCTGTCTCTTTGCTGATGCATGCTAGTTACTCAATAAATATTTATTGATTGAATAAATGAATGAATGACATTATAAAAGTAGCTACCCCTTTGGGGGTTATAAGTAACTGTTTAATTCTTTGAAATTGTCTATATTTAATAAAACTTAAACAGTGAGCATGAATTATCTTTGTAATAAATGACTTGTAAAACATAAGCATGCTGAAATATCTAGTTAGGAATTTTGGAATGAAAGACCAAATATAGACTTCCTACAAGTCAATTAAAAATAACTTGTACCTTTTTTCTACTATGTTTTGCTTACTGCATTCAGCAATAAAAAGTATCAAATGTTAGAGAAAAATGGCAAGCGTAACATTGTGCAGCTAGTTATTTATTGGGGTTAAGTCTAGAATCTAGGTCACTTGGTTTCCAGACAAGTAGTTTTTTCCATTACACCAAATTGCGTCGAGTTCCAGAACGCTAACAAATGAGCGAACAATACAGGCCCTGCAATAGTCACTGTAAGGTAAGTCTTTACTTATAAGTAAAATGATTTGCTAATTATTTAATATTATCAGAAAACTACAAAGTTCTGAGAAATACTACATTTTCCTGTGACGTGAATTGTTTCTTGGGAGGAGGGGTATGAACTTCCAAAAGCTATTTCCTAATTTGTGCATGGTAGGGGAGCTTATGTGCAGTATTCTAGGGAAGGGTCCGCAGCTTTCATAATACTTATGAAAGGGTCTCTTTAGTTGAGAGCAACTAAAGCTATAAAGTTGGCAGTCAAGAGGAAGAAAAAAAACTGATGGTAAGTAAAAGGCATAGGAGAGGAAAAGGAACCATAGCTAATTGTCTTCCTCTTTTTTATTCCTGGAACATACTTTTAATATGCAAATGATCTGGTCTCATGACTTTGCTTTCTAAGCAAGTGACACTAGGAATGATGGTTAAAAACAGGCCAAATTATATCTATGTTGTAAACTTTCACATAAGTGCAAAGTACTTCAAGAGTGATCTCTTTTTAATGTTGTGAATCATTTTGAAGTATTTTGCATTTATATTTCATTAGGAAAAGGAAAATTATTGAATAGAATTCTTAGTTTCTTGTCCCATAAAATGTGCTTCCCCTACAGGAAGTTTTTGTAAAGCTGCTGTGGGCAAATGCAGATTAAACACTCCTCTAGGCATTTCACAATTATTGCTTAATTTAAAATTTAACTCTTCCTCTGCTCAATGAAAGAAGCAAATAACCTGTTTCTTATCCCAACATCAAACTTGATTGGCAGGGTCTAGGGACCTCTGGAATATAATTTGAAAACTCTTCGCAGGGTTTATTTCACTGCCACTCTCTGCAAATACGTCTTGGGCTATAGTTTCACATATAGCAACACACAGAAACAAAACAAACTACAAATTCTCCTGAAAGGGTTAAAAATGCATATATCATAGCTTAGAATTGACACCCATCCAACAGGTATGCCTCCGGGACTCTCCCTCTGCCTCAGCTGAATAAGTGCTTACGTCATCAACCAATAGGAAGAGCATCTCTTGTTTTAGTTTCCGAGGTGAACATCATTACTTTTATGACTAAAATGATTATAAGCTGTAGGAGACCCAGACAGACTATGCCACTATTCTTTCAATCCCAATGCCTTTTTACTGCTTCTTCGAAAATAAAATTACTAAAAATATTCACACTCAAAATGTAATTATTATTTGATCAAATCTTTTCCACTGTCTAGTTCGGAGCTCGGTTCTCCGGGCATGCCCACTACCTTAGGAAAAGGCGAATCAGAATACCAGTCATTTTACAATTAATTTTTCAATATTGACTCCCCCCGCCCCCCAGCATAACACTGCAACACATTAAATACCTAGAAGTTTTTTTTTTTTTGCATAAGTGACCGAAATGACTATTTTTTAATTCAAACTCAAATGATTCCACAAATTTGGTGGCTAAACAGCATGGGGCTGTCAAACACACGCGGCTCAAGCACAGGGATCTGTGACCAGGGGGTGGCATCACGTGTAGTTCTAATAAGCAACACCTCTCTGCCCTTTTCAGTGTTGGTGTTGGCTTTCTTTCGCGCTGTTAAGTGAAGGAAACACCTTTATCTTTCGACTCCACAGTGCATTTAGACCCCTTCAAACTGGCATTTGTTAGAGGAGGATTAAGTCCCCGATCTGTCACATTTCAAAAGGCAGAGGACTGGCACACTTTTTAAAATAGTGACTACTAGATTTCCTTCCGTCCTTTCCTTCTTCCAAGATACAAACTGAAAGCTAAGGAGGGTGGGAGAGAGAAGTGGAGTGGAGTGGGGGAAGAGTAAATATATTGCTTACTGTTCCCAGAGTTACAAGAGCTTCTTCGGGCTCCTTAACGCCTCTAGCTTTCTGTCAGGATCCTTTAGATTAGAGTTTGGGACCACAGAGAAGTTAGTCTGGTCCTTGGTGGGCGGAGTTAAAATGTGGGCTGGCTTCTTTCGGTCTTCGCAGATGTTTTAAGGTGGAATGAAAAGAAAGCAAGAGAAAGAACCGTCCCTGCAGATGCTGGTATCCTGATGCAAATGATTACTTATCAGAACCACGAGTTTGAATCAGGACACACGTTTAAACAATATTTGAGTTAACCGGTCCTAAATTACACGGATGATGGGGTGGTGTGTGTGTGTGTGCATGCGTGTCTGGAAGTTCTTCTTGTCCTTAAGTAGATACCACTTCTTCTTTTTTCTCAAACAAGAACTAAATCGAAAACAGGAGTTACCTAGAGCATATTCGCATTCTTTAAAAGGCAACATTTAGAACCCTAAGTATAAAATGAGTACATTTTGAAGATAGACAATATAAGACCACTTTAAAAATCAAATCTGTCCAAATATTTCCTCTCCAAACTTAAAACACCTGAGTTGATACTCTTTGTTTGTAAATGTAAGATTAAAGACATACCAGAGGCCTGACCTGTGGTGGCACAGTGGATAAAGCGTCAACCTGGAATGCTGAGGTCCCTGGTTCGAAATCCTGAACTTGTCTGGTCAAGGCACATCTGGGAGTTGATGCTTCACACTCCTCCCCCCTTTCTCTCTCTCTCTCTCTCTCTCTCTCTCTCTCTCTCTCTCTCTCTCTCTCTCTCTCCTCCTCCTCCTCCTCCTCTCCTCCTCCTCTCTAAAATGAATAAAATAAACTAAAATGACATACTAGAGACTGTAATACATCTATATTGAGATTTAGGGGGGAATGACCGAGTTAGGTTGATCTATAGTTTTGCAGTATAAATTCAAATACCTGACATCACTATAACAAAGAAGATGTCCTGTTTAAATATATCCAGATTTCACAAGAATAGATTAGTGTCTTTAAAGGTTGATTCACTTAGTATATCTTGTTTTCAAGCCCAGAATCTTCTTTTTTTTTTTTTTTTTTTTTGCCTTTAATCAAATACTGAGCATACTCTCCTAGCTTTCTGATACTATTTTCAAATAATATAATTTCTGCTGATCCCATCATTAAGTCTTATGAATTTTCTCTTTCCTGTAACCCAAAATTCAACTCCTTTCTGTTTTTATTTTTTCCCAAATTCAACCAGATATGTTATAAATCTCAACTTCCTTAAAAAAAATGCCAGTAGTTGCCTGACTGGTGCAGTGGATAGCGCCTCAACCTGGGATGCTGAGGTCCCAGGTTCAAAACCCTGAGCTCATTGGCTTAAGTGGAGGATCACAAACATGATGGTCACTGGCTTGAAGTCCAAGGTCACTGGCTTGAGCAAGGGGTCACTGGCTTGGCTTGAACCCCCTCTGTCAATCAAGGCACATATGAGAAGCAATCAATGAACAACTAAAGTGACACGACTATGAGTTGATGCCTCTTATCTCTCTCACTCCCTGTCTCTCTGTCTCTCTTCCTAAAAAGAAGAAGAAGGAGGAGGAGAAGGTGAAAGAGGAAGAGGAGGAGAAAGAGAAGGAGGCGGAGGTGGAGGAGGAAAAGGAGAAGAATAAAGAAGGAAAGAAGGAAGGAAGAAAGGGAGGGAGGGAGGGAGGGAGAGAGAGAGGGAGGGAAGGAGGGAGGGATGGGAGAAGGAAGGAAGGAAGGAAGGAAGGAAGGAAGGAAGGAAGGAAGGAAGGAAGGAAGGAAGGAAGGAAGGAAGGAAGGAAGGGCGAGCCTGACCAGGCGGTGGTGCAGTGGATAGAGAGTCGGACTATCAGGATGCCGAGGACCCAGGTTCGAGACCCCGAGGTCACCAGCTTGAGCACAGGCTCATCTGGCTTGAGCAAAACGCTCACCAGCTTGGACCCAAGGTCGCTAGCTCGAGCAAGGGGTTACTCGGTCTGCTGAAGATCCAGGGTCAAGTCACATATGAGAAAGTAATCAATGAACAACTAAGATGTTGCAATGAAAAAAAAGAAAGAAAGAAAGAAAAAGAAGGCAAGCAAGCAGTGTCTAATGGGGATCAAGATCTTTCATTTTCCAAAGAAGACTTTGAATTTCTTAAAAGGTGATATGTGCTAAGTAGAGCAGCAGACAGTACACTGCTATATTTCACCTTTTCCTTCAGGCACAATTAGTGAAAGAAAGACTAAGTTTTCAGGGCACACTCATTCTAAGACTGACAGAGAAAGACCTCTTGAAAAGCTGCTTCACATACTTTCATCAGTTTGCTAATAAAAGTTGGTAGCTCTCAATATTTGAATTGGGTATACAATAGTGTGTCACATGTTGAAGATAAAAAAAATTTTTGATTACATGCTTTTAAAGACAATTTCAGAGTATGTTATGGCTAGAGTTTTAACTTATGGGAAGATGATTGCCTCTTTCCAGTCTTAACTAAATCAGGTTGACTTATCTCCACACTTGCAGTCATTAAAAGCTTCTGCAGGAGTGCCTCTCCCTCTCTGTAACTGGTGTAGAACATCTCCCATTTCCCCATTATGTGATTCTGTGGCCCCATGCCCACAACCATTCTGGCTCTCTTCTTATGATCTCATTGTTCACATAGACCCCTAGATAGATAGCCCAAGTCTCAGATTTACTGTCTTTATTCTATCCATCTCCCCCCCCCCCTGCAAAAAAAAAAAAATCCAGCATTAGCCTACTGATTCCAAGGACCTCTGCCTCCACCTTAGGTAAGAGAGACCCAGTCCTCATAGCCTGCCTCAGGCTGTAGGATCAGTTAGGTCTGAAGACCTGTCTTCCCCAGGTCTGTCCATCAGTGAAGATCTGTTAGGAGAAGGTATACACGTAGAAACTGCTAAAACTGAGCAGTATTGTAGCAGCCTCTAATGCAAATCCACTGCCACATCTTCCATTATTGCCAATGAGTTTTATACAATAGTATTTGCTATTATTAACAGCTTTGAATTTTAGACTGAGAAGAATAAACTATTTTTAGTACTGGGCAAGTAAGCAAAAATGAACAGACTCACAACTGGTCAAATTAACTAAGAGGTAATGCCTACTTGTCAAAATCAATCATTTAAAAAGCAGAAAAAAACATCATGTTTCCACAATTGATTTTTCTTCCTTTATATGCAGCTGCTTCTATTCTCTTTTTAATGACTTCTACCTCACCCATCCAGTAATCTCTACTACACAAGAGATCTGTTTTCCATAAACGTGGGCACGAAAAATGAGCTACTATTTGATAGTTAAATCCATACATCCAATGAAAATAATTAGCCAGCATGCTAATCAGCATTCTATTAAGGTGTTAAGAGAGAGTTGAAAAAAGATATATAATCCAGATTGTGGATGGACATAAACAGACAATAGTCTAAATGGCTACCAATTAAACAATTTTATTAATATGTCCCTCTTATCCACTGCTATGCTTGAGTATTCTGGTTCGTCATACAAGTATATTTATGGTAAGATAATAATAAGTTCTTGCTATTTATGTCCATGAATATTATTAATATGAGTCATTCCTCTCTGCGTGTACTAACAAAAGCAAGTTAGTTAAGACAGCTGAATCAAAGAAAACTGAAGTAATTCTCACCTATGAACTTTTTGGCATCCAGCTAATAATAGACCCTCCTCTTTCTTTTAACACAGAGACCATTCTTATACACCTTTCCCTTAAATTCCACTGAACTAACTCTACTCATCCTGAAGGATTAATCCAGTTACTGCTTTGTGTAGAAATTTTCTCTACCCGCTCCCCGTTCAGCTCAAATAATCCTTCCACTTGAACAAGAACACTCATTAGAACACTGATTAATCTATATTATAGTTGGCTATGCAAGAAAAAATATTTTATGCTTTATAATGGCAGGAGATTAGCCTTCTTCAATTTAGTAAGCCATCTCCAACCCCTAAACCCCAAGGCCATGACACGTTAGGAGCTCAAAGGATGTTTATTGAATTTGTTATTCATGATATTGGGTTGAAAGATATCTTAAACCTGACACCCAAAAAGCACTTTAACTGCCACTGTCATTTTCATCCTTACTAAAGAAAAGAAAGCTTATTTTTTTTGTTCCCCCCACACACATTAATAAAATTTCTGGAGATATGAGGCTAATCAGAGAAGAATGTCATGAACCCTAATTAAAATGTATGTACAATGAATTTAAATGTTCAATGGCATGATGAAAGCACAGATCTAGGGACAGGGTTTTTATAAACATAAGAACTGTATTTTAATAGCTAAATATCTACTGGTACTTACAACTTGTACTTTCAATGTTAATTTACTATATTCATACAGTTACAATAATATTTTGACCTGAAAAGTGGAAGTAGTCATTTTTTTTCATTTCTTTTTTCATTGAAAATGTTAGGCAGATTATTATTACTCTATTAAACATTTTCCTCTTCAATTTTTCAATAAAATATATTAAGACAGCTATAACAAATAAAACACTAGTAATATCATTGGTACTCTTGATAGAGAGCCCGGTACTTTGTATTATCATCACTACGTTTCCAGTGTCATTAACCGCTATATTCATGAAATTAAGTATTAGCATTTTTATTTAGAATCCTAATATTATATAAGCACACACAAAAAAGTATTGAAGCCAAGTTTTCAATCCAAGTCTGTCTGACTCCCAAGCCCACAACTTTCTCAGCATATTATACCATCTCTTATAGCAAGTTTTGTTTGATTATCTTTTCAGCATTGTCCCAAGTCAGCCAAATCTCGGACTGTACCACACTGGTAGTGGAGCCACTGATAGGAAAAAAAAACCCCTCTAAGCACCAGGCTAGGAACCTTCCTGCTGTTCTCTTCCTCATCAGTCATGGTCACTCCTTGCTTCCTTACACTCCCCCCGCCCCACATTCCTTCATTCAACTTTGGGTTTCTATATTCAAAATTTTTATATCTACATTTTCCTATTGACTTCTACGACTATACCTTAATACCCACCCTCCTTTTCAGCTTCTGTCACAAACTACAAACATATACTACACAAGTGGAACGGTCATCCAGTTGACAATTAATATGAGTTAGTACACAACAGAATATTTTGACTACAGACAAACCACATTCAGGAACTTTTGACAAAGCCAAGCTGTTCTAATTCATCTTACCTACTTGTGGCAATAATTCAGCAAGTTGTTTTTTGCTCTTCAAGATCCCTCTAAACTTGGCAATGCAAGTGCCTGTCTAATTTCAGCCATTCTGCCAGAATGGGCACAAGCCCAACTACACAGCTCAGAATCTAACTCGCAGGCACTTTACGGGCTTTTAAAAACACTTGTGTTCTTGCAATTTAAACACATTGATGAGCATGAGGGCGTCCGAGCCCAAATCCTTTGCTTGGAAAGTAATTCTGAGCAGGAAGATTACTAAGTGAACATCCAGAGTTCTTCAAGTTACTGAGCTCTGTTAGAAGTCAGCAGAGGGTTTTCAAAAGAGGATTGAGATAATAATACTCATAAAGTCAGTGGGTAAGCAGCTTCAAAGGTACTTTTGCTTTTGCTTTATTTAAATTTGATGTTTGAAATACATTGTCAAGGCCAACAGTTTCCCTTTGGAAATCTACATGTATGTACATCTCATCTTTCTCTGATTGGAAGCACAAAAACAAACAAACAAGCAAACAAAAAAACGCAAGTAACTCTTAATCTGCACCCAAATGACAAAGACAGTCACATACTAGAATTTAATTTCATTACATTTATGATCTAGCCTTGAATCCCAGATGTTTCAAATTTATTTTTAGGGTGAAGTAAAATTTGAGGTAATTTAAAACTACAACAAAATTCCAAAAATTGCTCAAACAAAAGTCTTTACCCTCATCGAACTCATTCTAAATTAACCAAATGATCTAACTGTTTCACTTGTATAGTGGAGACCATTAAGAAAATATTGCTGACATAATATATTTAAATATTTCTTTTAATTAATACCTTGCTGAGCTATTTTTGCTTGCCCGAGAATAGTAGACTGGTCCAAGAACTGAATTAAAATAAAAGTCTAATGTCCTAAAGAGTAATATGCACATTCTTGCTCCTAATTTGCTACAGTTTAAAAAGCAGTGCATGATCTGATAATAGTTTACTGTACCATTAAAATCGGAAGAAAGAAGGAAAGACTATTTTGCTATCTATAATAGTTCTAGAAAAGCAGTCTTCCTTTCACCTGGTTTTCTAGATATTTCTATTTTCCTTTCTACCCTTTCTGACATTTAAAATAAATGCCTTCTTAAGTTATAGATGGTCATTTTTTGGAATATTTCACTAACATTGATACAACATTCTTTTTGAATATAATATGAATTTAATAATAACAATAATCACTTAATAAGTATATTTGTTCATTTGAGCAGTCATTCACAATGATTTTAAAATGTCTTGGCTAGGAAATTCTTTAAACATTTGTAACTTACTTGGGGAGGCAAAAATTAATTTCAGTAAGCACATGCTATTCCTGAGAGGCCTACTGGCCAAGTTTCTTCATCCCTTCATAATAAGAAGCTTTTCTGTTGCTTCTGAGTCAACACTGGTTCTTGGGAGCACTTGAAGTCATTATCCAACTTTACCAAGGGCTCTATGTAGCCACTTCCCAGAAGTCTTGACTACTTATCATGTGCTTAGCATATTGTTAGGCAGCAGAGAGAGCAAACTGAATAGACAAGGTCCATGTTTTCATGGAGCTTACATCCTAGTGAACAGAAAAGACAAAGAATAAAATAAACAAGATAAAGATTTAAAACAACAACAACAAATACAGCACTTCCAGGAAAGGCCTCTGGAGAACGATCAGCCATGAAACTGAATGTTGGAGGAATATTCCAAACAGAAGACCAGCAAGTGCAAGAACAGAAAGTTGTGAAAGATGCATATAACTGAAAGCCACTTTAAGTGTCCCAAACAGGAAGTGCAAGAGGGAGGAAAGAGAGATAAGGGAGGACTGAATTGAATCTGAATTCTAAGTTGGTCATGAAATTAGGAAAGGAATTTGGTGGGTAGTTAGCATAGTTAAAGACGCAAGGGCAGGAAAATGGTTAGCAGGAAGTGCAAAGGCAATTCCGGGAGAAAAGGAATGGTTATTGGGAGACTAGTAGGAAGGAAGTTTAGAAATGTACATGGGGGGTGAGACTTTTAAAACTCTTGAATAATAGACTGAAGGATTTGAACATTTTCCTGTAGTAAAAAAGAAAATTTTAGGTACCAAGGATAGTATTGGTTAGATGTATTATTATGTTTTGATTTTGGTAGTTGTTTTCAGAGGTAGATATTGCTTTCTTGGATCTTTACAGGAGAGTGAGATTTTTAACTACTATTCAGGAACATAACAAGATAAACTGAAGATGGAGATAAGTGATATGTGGAAGGAGAAAACCAAAGTGATTACTATGTCAAGAAGACATGATGTATTTCATAGAAAGGAAGGCCTATCAGGATGAACAAGATGGAAACAAAGGGTTGGAACAATTCGACAAAAGTCAATACAGGCATAAGCTAGACCACACGGTAGGAGAAGGTAATCTGCACAAGACTAATGATTCAGAGACTCTTTTTTTTAATCTTATTTTTATTAATTTTAATGCAGTGACATTGATAAATCAGGGTACATATGTTCCGAGAAAACATCTCCAGATTATTTTGACATTTGATTATGCTGCATACCCCTCACCCAAAGTCAAATTGTCTTCCGTCACCTTCTATCTGGTTTTCTTTGTGCCCCTCCCCTCCCCTTATCCCTTCCCTCTCCTTTCTCGCCCCCTCCTCACCCCTCCACCCCACCCCCTGTTACCATCACATTCTTGTCCATGTCTCTGAGTCTCATTTTTATGTCCCATCTATGTATGATTCAGAGACCCTATTGAGAATTAAGGACTTAATGTCTTACATCTAGTATGTATTTAATAATGTTTTATTAAGATTTAAGATTTAAACTTCAAATTGCTGTTTACCTCACGAATTTATATTGGAATAAGTAAATCAGTTATTTGGAATCAGTTTTGTCACCCTGAAGCTGTGAAAACAATGGGGGGGAGGTTTGGGATTATAAAATGTGTGCTCTGCTTTGAAGTGCTCATGGACGTAAACATGAGTGCTTAGGGAAGAAGTCTTGCCAATATATGAGCGTCATACCCTGGAAGAATGAACATGAGGGAAAAATAGTAGCCATTTATTGGGGTTCCGAGAACATGTTTATACTATTTCATTTAATTTTCAGCTGCACTATGGCAGGGAATTATCTGCATTTTATAAATTAGAAACTACAGTTTATGTTCATACAATTGCCCGAGGTAGGTTCCTAAGTATTAGAGCAGAGATTTAAACTGATTTCATCAAAGGCCATGGCTTCTTTTCTTCTGATGGATACTTTAGTTGTTTGCATGTTTTTGACTATTGTAAATAATGGTACATGAACACGAGGAAGCAGATATCTCTTCCACGTAGAGTTTTGTTTCCTTCAGACAAATTCCCCAAAGTAGAATTGTTGGATAATATGGTAGCTCTAGTTTTAATTTTTTTTGGAACTGCCATATTGTTTTACATAGTGGCTGCACCAATTTACAACTCTACCAACAGGACACAGGGTTCCCTTCTCACCGGTACTTGTTACCTCTTGTCTTTTTAATGATGGCCAACCTAACAGGCATGAGGTGTTATCTCAATGTTTTAATTTGCATTTCTCTAATAATTGTTGACACTGAGGAACTTTTTATGTTCCTCTTTGGCAATCTCTGGTTCTTAGCCCATTTTTAATTTGATAATTATTATTTTTGCTATTGACTTATCTGAGTTCTTTATATATTTTGGACATTAACCCCTCATCAGATATATGATTTGTAAATATTTGCAATAATTCCATATGCTGTCTTTCCATTTTGTTAATATATAAGTTTTTTAGTTTGTATAGTCCCATTTGTTTATCTTGGTAAAATTCTTCTTGGTATGCTAGTGCGAGGTATGCCAGAATTACTCCTCTCCAAGTCAGACTAAACTCACCAGCCTACTCTATGTAGGGATAAAAGCTATATTTTTCTGTCATGAGAGCTCTCTTCCATCAGAGACAATATTAGCATGAAGAATAAAGTGAAAAAGAAGTCATTGCTCCTCAAAATTTTCTCATCACCTATTACTTCCCTTCATTCTCTATATTTGTAAAACTAAAAACATGATTTCCACCAAATGACACAAATATTTTCAGAGATGCTCACTGGATCCTTATTTTAAAATTTTTTTCATCTAAATTAATATATATGCAGCTATTTTATTTACATGTTCCTTAAAAAAATACCACAAATTAGGGAAGTCTTAAAATAAGTTTTCAGTTCCTGTTCTTATTCTGAGGTTACTATCCAACAGCCTTATGTGAAAATGTGATGACTCATCTGAATCATATTGTTTCTTTCAGGGTTATATATGTACAAATTTAGTAGTCATCAAGCAAAGGAATATTTGAGAACCATTTTCCCTCCTCCAATAAATAAATAACTAATGCCGCTTTCTTAGTAAGAGAGGTTAAGCCTCCTTCCAGTCTATCCTAAAAGGCACAGCTGTGGAATTATGTTGTTTTTCAATCTTAAATGTCCTTGGATATACTTGGTTCACAGGTAAAGGTATCACCGGTTTTTATCCCATCTCTGTGATAGATGGAGCTGAAGTTTACAGAATTCAGTCTCTGCTACTGTGGGTAGAGCTTTGTGGATAATCTGGAAAAAATAAGGAAAATCCTGTGCATAAAAATGTTATCAACTGTCTTTTCAAAGGCAGTAGAAGGTTAATGTTTATTATGAGTTTATATCCTTCTTAAACTATGGTGCTAAAATGGCATTTCAAATTTTTATTTAGGTTACTGTGTTTTTTTGGATGGGGAGAGGAGAGGAAATTATTTTCTGACTACTGATATTCCAAAGGCTAGGAACCGTGGTTTAGAACCATCTTCAGAAAGCCCAGGGAGCCTTGCTCTCTTAAAATCCTTCTAGCAACACAAATATTTGCAACCTCACAGCAACTGGTTGTTATCAAGAAGGAAGTCTTCACCAGGCAGCATAATAATGTGCTCAATCGTTATCCTAAACTTCCTCTTGCTTTTTCTTCAGTTAACACAGTCTACCAAATAGCATTTGCCTACCACCCAGATTTAGAGCAAGGAGACATGAGGTCAATATAGATGTACACCTCTACATTCCCCACCATTACTCACCCCCCCTTCCAACATCAGCCAACGTGATCATGTTCACTTCGGTACACGAATCTTTTGTCACTTCCCTTCGATGGCTCTCCACTTCCTTTGGATGTTACCCATTCTCTTTGATATGGCATCAAAATGTCTTTGATTCAAGTAAGTTTCATCTGTTTCTTTTTGTTCCAAAATTAAAAGGACTTCTTTCAATTCCAATAATGTTTCATATTCTTGACTGAATAATTATCTTCCTTCTCCATTTCTTTCCCAATACCTCTGCCTTGCTAACACCTACTGAACCTTCCATTTTCAACTTAAATATGACTTTCTCCTAAAAAATATCTTGCCATGTTAGCATCCCTCTTCCTCTGCCCAAAGTCAGGTTTTCTCTCCTTTTCCTTCCATTTCACCTGCAATTCTCTATATTTAAAACTTCTAATCATTTATGAACTGCCTACATTCCCTATAGTTTTAGACTGTAAGCCTCAGGAGGGTAGACACTGCCTGTTTTGTGTACTACAGTATAATTAATGACTAACCTAATGCCCAAATATGCTAATCATTGGCCTCAATAAATATTGTCAAATGAATGAATTCCTTCTGCTTAGTCTTTTAAGCCCTTTCTTTTACTACTTTTTTTTTTTTAATTCGGGATCATTCGTTTCAACAACTCCTCTTCATTAACTTAAAAGACAATGTGACTAATCAGTATCCAAATTTCAAAGCTCCACTACTCTGTATTTAAAATATGATACTTTGCATTTTCCTATAAGGTTTTTCCTTTGTACTACCAAATCATACTTCTTGAATTCTATTCCAAATTCTTTTTAAGGTAAGGCACAATGAATTCTGGGATATGAGTAACACAAACTGTTATGCTGTTGTTCCCCATATTGAGGTTCTAGAATGAAGTTTTAAGATTGCAACGTATCTCAACTAGATGATGGATGACAACAGGGTTTCTTAGCCATTTCTGAAGGCGTGCTACACTGAATTGATTGGCATTAAGGTAAACAGAAGAAGACTTGTACCAAATGATTATACTTTCTAAATAATAGAAAGTCAGCCCCATTCTAAGCAATTTAAAACAAAAACAAAACCAGATGGTTGTGTGGAACAAGTGCATACTAAAACCATGTCACAAACAACTTTGTGCCTGGCAAACTCACAAATGTATTTTGTATGTACAAAACTGGGAAAGATTTCTAATTATATACTTGTTTTAAAACATATCTGTTCATTCAGATAATGATGACTTTCAGGAAGCCATTGTGCAATAAAATGAGGGATGGAAAGGTGGGGCACCTGAAGGAGGAGAAGTGCACCGATTCACAAGACTCTTACAAACTCAGAGAGGACGATGACCCTCAAAATCATCTAAGAAAACTCTAACCAGATTAAAAATAAGGAATCAAGACATGAATTGGGCACTGATTTGCGTTCACCCATTTCAGGATGTTTTTAATGACCATTAATTTATCTAAAAAAATGTAAAAACTTTTAAGCAGCACCTACCACATTCCTCAAATTAAGTGCAACCCCCAAAACCACTAATGCTCTTAACATCTGTAGACTGAAAATCTTACATTATATTTGAATGAAATCTCTCCTTGTTATCTTACATCTAATGAGACTTTAAGTTATCATTTTTTTTCTTTTTTTTTTTCATTTATTTTCTTAATATCTCCTAAATCATTTTTCTTTCTTATCTAGTTCTGGACCACAAGTCCAGAACTTCTTTTCCTAACTCCACAACTGAAGGACTGTGATAAACTCCTAACTGCTCTCTTTGTAATTCAGCCTGCACTGAGTAGCCAAGGTCAATACCATCACCGCATATTACATGTTATTTTATCACTCAGAAACCTTAATGGTTCTCCACTGCCACATAAATCAAAAACATTCACAGAACTCAGGAACTGTCTGCTTCCTGGCAGGAAGTTTTCCTCTTGCACACATACCTGCCAGTTCAACACCATCCCTGCTGTGATCCTGGGCGAACTGGACAGACACGTGCAGTCGCGGGAATCATCCAACCCCGTCTCACGGCCTTGCCTGTCGCGAAGGTAGGACCTTGCTGCTACTCTTTATTGATTCTGAGCTGCACTTGATTCCTCTCTAAAGAACAGGTGATTTCACTCTCCACCGCCCTGACTTGCTGTGAGAGGGAACGGACACGATGCTAGTAAAGCACCCAGTGGCTTGGGGACAGATGGCTGGGCTGTGGTCCTGTGTCCAGTGCCCACATCTAAAGAGTCCCCCCTCTTCTGAACTTCCTTCCACTTCTTATTATGGAAAGCCCATTCTTCCCTCAATAGGAAAAAAGTTAATTTGTAATATTGTAGGTGCTTTTTAAATGTATCTGGTTTATCACTTGGTGATTTATTTGTGTATGTTGCGCTGTAAGGCACAAAGGACCCCAGGCTTAGAAAAATCGGTTTTATGTTTGTGACTAAGAGAAGCGTTAGAAAGCATCCTGTTACTGAGGAGGATGCCAATCAGCCAGGGAATAGGAAAAAAAAAAGGAATAAGCAAGCCGAGGAGGGGCTCACTTTGATCATACGGGAGGCAGAAGATGAGAACTAGGTGAGACTCAAAGCCAGAGAGGGATGAGTAGCGTTTACTTGAGGCTGAGCCAGCAAACTATTAACTTAGGGCTTTAGCCTCTTGGGTGAACTCTATGGTTCCTCATACTCATTTGATCCCTCTGTTTATGAGGCTTCTTTGCTCTATTTCTCTCGTCCCACATACATACTACACACATGGTACTTTATGCTCTTTTTCTTACCAGGCTATTCATAACCTTAAACTCATCTCATTAGATTAGAGTTTAATATTACTTATAGTATGTGATAGATAACTCAAGACAGTGTTTTGTTGTTAGAAATTTCATAACATTTCTTATCATTCTGGAAGCACTAAAAATTTATTAATTTTACGTTACTTTCCTTAAAGTACCACAGTCTTTCATATAATCTGCCAACTCTTCAGTTGATTAAATATTAAGAGTTTATACTAAACATATATACAGGTGACTTCAGCTTTAATCTCTTTAGTAAGTTATTTCGTGTAATAGTATAGCTATCTGTCCAGAATTTAGCTAAGCTTGTTTTCTGTAGTAGTTCAGTTTTTCACGTTGATTCATACTTAAGTGTCCTCTTTTCTGGTTAATTTTTTCCCTGCGAAATTTTGACCTCATTCTCCCTTGATGAGCTACAAAGTATTTATCTTGGAATCTTTTTAAAATTCTTGTGGTTCAAAAGATTTTAGTAGTAAGACTATTTTCGTCACTATAAGACAATCCTTTAATAAAAGCAACATTAATCTTCACATTGCTAATCTTCCACACTGTATTTTTTTAACAAAATAAAAATTTACTTGTGGGTTACCACAATTCTCCTAATTTCTCTTCTTTATTAAAATCTTTGTTCATACAATTACTAAGCAGAAATTCAAAAGTAAAGAATGATTCAACACTTTTCCCCCAAAACTGGATGTGTAAAATACATACGCACAAGAAACACAAACAATAATAACAATAACAAACATTCTTATGAGCTTTATCACTTTCAAGGGGCACTCTCTAATTTGATCTTACAATGATCCTATGAGATAAAGGTTCTGATCATTTCCACTTTACACATGAGAAAACCAAATACCGAAAGTTGAAATGACTCGTCCAAATTCCTTTAACCGTAACTGGAGTTTGAAATTGGTCTTCTAACTCCAAAGCCTACTGCAAGGCTCTCAAACCAATTTTTAAACATTCCTGCAATTACTGACTTTCATTGTGATCTGGATGAAGGAACATACTGCATCACTGGTCATTGTAATGATGGACGGAAAAGTCCCGTCAGAGTAGATGCTGTAGGGTAATGACACAGCATTCTCTCACAGGTCAGCAGGGGGTGTCACATCACCAGCCTTCCTATCATTTAATAAGCTCCTAGGGTTGCAGAAGAGATCTTTAAATGAGCAAAGCATTCAATTCATTCATGACACCTGTCTCTCTTCTAATTTCATTTCCTTTCATTCAATGTTTCATTAAAATTTTCAGACCTACCTTCCTAGAAATCTGTGGAAAATTAATATATAATTGCATAAATAAATTAGGTTCCTGGATCCAATTGCAACATGTGTGTTGTGTGTGCATTTGTGTGCATGTGTGTGTACGCGTGTGCGTGTATGTTGCTCTTCTTATGGTGCTGCAATGACCCTCTGAAGCCCCAAGGTGGCTTACTTCATCATTACCTAAGAATGTTACACGTGCTTCATTTCCCTTTCTGTCTCTGAACCTCAGGTGTATGTGTGGTCTCTGACTCTCTCTTGGATGTGAAGTTACTATGGATATGTAATGTAATTAAATTTGATTATTTTCTCTTGTTAATTGGTCTCATGTTGAGTTCAATCTTAGATCAGTTTGAAAGACTTTGGGAGGGTGGAAGAAAGTTTCTTCCTCTTCCATAAAATGAAGACAGGTGAGGATAATTCATAAACTTTTGAATAATTGTTCATGTTTCCAAAGAAAAGAATCTATTAAGTATGGAATAAAGTTTTCTTTTTTTTTAAACCTAACTTCACATCCAATAATTCACCTATTTACCCCCAGCCAACTTAAGTAGTATATATTTTATGTCTATTCAACATAGATAACAAGACCTGAAAGACCCTGGGAGTATCAATATTAGGTGCTTGTTAACGTTTCAATGATGAGTTTGTTCATTCTGTGTTGTCAAAGAAGGTTCACATAGTGAGCAATAGATGTTCACATTGCTGGAACATAGTTATTTCAAACCATTTATATTGCCTTAAAAATCCCCACTGTTATGTGTCTTCAATGTAGACGCTGGTTTAAAAAAAAAAACCCACACAAAAACTGGGTATTAAGAGGAGTGGGTAATGAAGAGGCAGTAGTGTGAAATAACCTTGAGTGTCCTTCAGAAAATGACTGCGTAATAACTGTTCTGCCTTGAAACAATATAGTTCATTAGGTTTCTGAATACCCTATTCAGTCATTTCAAAGCTTGTACATGGTTAAAGAGTAACGACATGATTGTTTCCCTTTCCTCAAGGGAATTACTAAATTGCAATATCCTGTTATGGGGACCCAGATCTCTGACACACATAATGAATAGTAACACCTTGCTCACTCAGAACACATAATTGTGGTGCATGGGTCTGCATTGTTCCAAATGGTGTCGCCAGCGTGGTTTCATAAGGACTTCACGTTATTTTTAAAAAGTGTGGCTTGTTAGTGTGGGGTTCAGAGCTAGTCACCCCAAAGTGTGCTCTGTGTTACATGGATTGTTTGGAGGGAAGGTCAACTTTAGCTGTGGGGTCAGGGGACATTTCTGCCCCTCCCTTGACTACTTGAAAGAACTTGAATTAGGAGCCTTGCTCATGAGGGAGATTATCGGAGATCACCTCTTTTGATGTATCTGTAGGGCAGGACAAACTTTTATTTAGTAAACACCTGCTCTTCTTGTCATTCTGCAATGACCCCTTGAAACCTGCAATGCACCTTACCTCACCCCTAGCTCAGGATGTCTTAGAGTCCCATGTTCTCCCTCTGTCTCTGGACCTCTCCTGCATGTGGGGTCTCTGATGTTCTCACGTGTGCTGGGTTCTCTTACATGTGTATATATTACATTTGGTTATTCTCTCTTGCTCATCTATCTTGTGTCTCTGTCGATTTGATTACTAGAGCAGCCCAGAGAACCTTGAGTGTAGAGAAAGTTTCTCCTCCCTTATATTAGTTTCAATACATTGTATAATGCACCAATATTTCCCTGACTTCTGATATTCATAGTTCAGGAGAACCAAGACACAAATTGATTTTTTTTCTCCAAAAAATAATGACAAACAGCAACAACAAAAAATGTCAAATCTGAAGCTTAGATGTTTAAGGTGTTCCAACGTCTCCTTCAGTAGCATCCACTTCCTTCTGCTGCCCACTAGAACCACACTTTCTCATCCATCCCTCAGTAAAGAAAGAGAAATAGGTATGAAAATAACTACATAAGATCAAGCACTTGTGGGGAAAGGGAAAACTTCTGCATTCCCTCCTCTGGTTCTTTTGAATAATTAAATTTGCATGGGACAGATTGACAATATAAAATCAAAATTAAATTTATGTGCATGGGAACCTCACGTAGGTGACAGTTAGGAGAGGTTCACAGCAAGGGAAAGTGAGGTGTATACAACATTCTCAACTAAGGATGAGGTCAGGAGCCTCGGTGCTTTAGAAGGGAGGAATGTCAACCACAGAATGACAAAAACAACAACAATAAATACCCCAGATGGTCAGTAATTGTTTGCCTTGCCTTATAGATAGGTCAAAAAAGGTTATCTCTGATAATCGTTTATTATGGGTAAGGCCCCTAATTAAAGTTTCTTTAGATATGTGGTAGGGGGCATATAGATAGATCAAAAAGAAGGTTCTCTCTGATAAACTGTTATTATATGCCTGACCTGTGGTGGCGCAATGGATAAAGCGTTAACCTGGAAACACTGAGGTTGCCGGTTCAAAACCCTGGGCTTGCCTGGTCAAGGCGCATATGGGAGTTGATGCTTCCTGCTCCTCCCCCCTTCTCTCTCTCTCTCTTTCCTCTCTATAATGAATAAATAAAATCTAAAAAAAAAAAAAATTAAAACTGTTATTATGGGGGAAATTCCTGATTTAAATTCTTCTATCTATACTACTCACAAAAACTAGGGAATATTTTGAAATGAATATGAAGCAATAAAAAAAAAGAAGTATTTGATTTTTTTTTTATTAAACAAGAGCATCAGAAAAGCAAATGTCAAGTCAAAGAAAGTTGTTCAATTATGCAAATAGTGCAAAACCAATTTTTATTTCATTGGTGAAAATGCACTATACAGAAGGCTGAAAGTACTGGAGTATCTGCACGTTCCCTGATCCCCTAATTTTTGTGAGCAGTTAAGGAGGGGTGGAGGTGGGCAAAAGTTTCTAAAATAATCTGCATACCACAGAGGCACATCCCAGTGGCTCACACCAACCTCTTCACTGCTATGAATAATCACTTTCATGTGCAGATGGCCCCTTCTTTGAAAAGTAATTGTAGGTAATAAAAAGCAGAATGCAAAAGAACTAAGATGAAAGATGTTAAGGACTGCACGGAAGTTCTGTCTGGCCAAAGGCCTTTTCTCTACTTGACCCTGCTATCTCTTCTGCTCCAAACACTTCAGACTCCAGGCATTCAAAATTTGCTCTCATTTTAAAACACTCCCATTCCTGATCTGTACACATTCTTGAATAATCACGTTATCTGATTTACAGAATATCAGAGTATTTCGTGTAAAAGGTAGTTAGGAGAGAGACCACATAGCAATAGAACTATGGAAATAGCCAAACTAAGGCGCCTGCCTTTACCAGTATGATTTCGTTCATTGAAAAAAATGTTGCTCCCACTCAGGGTAGCAGCTTTTTTCTACCAATGAAGAGAGTTAGTACAGAGGAATACAAATGATACCTTCAGAACTTCCCTCAGTGAGAGTAGCTCAAGGTCATGAGAACAGAAGCTGAAATCTCACAAAAGAGACATTCCAGCATTACTGATCAGGAATGTCTAGTCTCCACATTTCTGAATTGGGAAATATTCCTGAAGACCCGTAGAAAATTTTATCTAGCAGATCAATAGCAATGGTCTCGGCCATTTGTTAGATGACAATTACTTTACACGGAAGAATAGATGCATTACAAATTGCCACTGATTGTTCTAATACTTCTGTTAGAGAAGAGAAGAAGCCTGTCTCTCAGAACCCCAAATAAAAAAAGAAAGTTATAACGGATTGGATAAAAAGAATATTTCCAACAAAGAAAGCAACTTCACAGGCAGAAAATGAAGGTACCAGTAGCATTGATGTTTCATAATTATTTTTAATTTTATCTTAGGTAAAATATAAAAGAGACAATGGTGAAAATATTTTTGTTTGATATCATTTTTTCTTAGACTATTATTTTATTATCTTTAAAAATAAAAGCAAATAAATTCCCTTTGAGTTCAATAAAGATTATTTGACAAAAATAAACTTTTGCCAAATAATCCATTAAAAAGCAGATTTAAAATGCATCACAAGTTAAATAATTTTTTATCTACTAGGCCAAGTAAAGAATTATAAAAAAGGTAAAAGAAACATCATTACTATTTTTTTGCATTTTACAGTCAAGATCATGTAGGTACTTTGTTTAGACATTTCTTGTGTGTGTTTCTTATTTTTGCCTGATATAACTTCC
Source organism: Saccopteryx bilineata (assembly GCF_036850765.1). NCBI lineage: Eukaryota > Metazoa > Chordata > Mammalia > Chiroptera > Emballonuridae > Saccopteryx > Saccopteryx bilineata. The sequence goes on along the minus strand of NC_089491.1, from coordinate 293,860,844 downwards.
TCTCCATCCAAGCTTTTATTATAATAGTAGCACAATAAAAGGAAGAAAACAAATTGATCAGCTATGTGAGTCTAACCTCATTGGTCACTGATCACTGATATGTTTTTAATTAATTGAGATAAATTTTTCTTTTTGTTACGCCAGCTGTGTTTCATAATTTTTCTCATTTATTTATACTTCTTTTCTTTTTCAACAGTAGGCTTATTAGACTCCAGAAAGGCAACCAAAGAGAAAGTTGTAATAAATAATTTTAATGTTTTGTAGTATATTAATCTTTATATTAAAATATAACACCCTTACCCCCAAATTTGCTTTGGTTATCGCAAATGCAATGATCTAATATCAAATATACTTATTATATATATTATAGATAATATACATAAGTATGCATTTATACACTGTAAGATTTAAATATTTTTATTTTTATAGCATTTAATAAAATTACCTTACCTCATAAAAATGATATATCTTAAAATACTAATTAAATCAAATTAATTTAGTAATCTTCAAGGAAGATTCAGGAAACTACTTTAAGAATCAAATATCTTTCCAAATCTCTAAAAGATTAACGTCAATACAATATACTCTTAGGAGTTATATTCTTTGCAATCAGTTTCTAATATTACCTTGAAACTTACAGTGCCTGCTTTAAGCCAGAGTTAAAGATAAAGGGGTTTGTAAAGTTGAGGAAGATGAAATATAATGTCCTGTGGAATTGTCACCACATTAAAACTGTGTACCTAGATATTTCCTATCAAAATACCATCAGTCAAGTAAACACAAGTTAAAAGTCATTGAGTAGTGACAGATCTTGTTTTAAAAGTGTTTTTCTAATTGAACAAATAAGTGTGATAACATTTTCAGACTGGGCAGCTCGAAGCCAGCGATGTAAATCCAGCAAAGTGGATGTCTGCGATTCAAAACCCAATGTGGAGGATATGAACAAGGATTAAGAGAACATGACAATGACACTTCACATGCACAATAAATCTCTACCCATGTTCTTCATCTAATTGTCCTCAAAGCAGTAAATTGGTAACAAAGGCAGCAACTGCAGTGACTCAGTCTTTGTCATGCTTTGATACAAGACAGAGATTTGCAGGTATGTTGATCAAAGTCTAGCTTGATGATTTATGTTACCAGACTTTGAATACCATACAATGTTGCATAGTATTGTAATCAAATTGTCCTGTAATCTAAAAAAAAATATATTCTTCATCAATCACTTACCATTTACACAATATTTATATGTTTGAATTATTAAAAATATTACAAACATACTAAGTGATAACATCCTTGCTTGCGTTGTAACATGATAATACATCAAAAAATTCATGATTTTTTACAAAGGGGAAAGCTGGAATACAAATACAAAATATTCTCTTTATTGCATTATCTTTCATGTAGGATATTTTCTAAGTAATAGAAGGGGAAATGTGGGTAGAAAGACTGAATGAGGATCCATAAGTAGACATACAACTTAGCTCAGATTGTGGTCATAGAGTAAATCAGTTTAGGAAGGGAGGGAAGGAGAGAGAGGAAGGAGAAATGGAAAGGGAAGGAGAGGAAAGTCAGGAGAAGTAAGGAAAAGAGGAACAGGACAATCCAGAAACAACCAACATGAATCTCTTTTAAAACAGTAACTTCATAATACGATAAATTATAGCATTATTAACCTATGTGAATAAAAATGTATTATACTCAATGGCTAAAGCAAACTTTGTGAGCTGAAAAGGGATTAGGCAAATTCTAAATCAGCTCAGTAATTACTGGTATAAATTGGCATTATTTTAATTATTTAACTATAATGTAATCATTGCCTACCGATTCATATTTTAAATTTATTCTATTTCAATTCTATTTCACCCTTCTTCTAACAGTTGAAAATGTTTCTCGTGTCATTGATGCAGAGTTAAATCACAACCAAAATATACAAAATCTCATTAAATTAAAAGACCCCCACATACAAGTGAGGTGCAGAGACAGAAAGGGAAATGATTCTGAGCTAAGACCCCTTGGGGCTTCAGAGGGGAGAAAGCCCACTTGCAGGACACTAGGAAGAACAGATGTTCAGTAATGAGATGTTAGCTCTGACCTATAGACAGGTTGTGAAAAGTTGTTTCTGGAGATAAAATTTATTATGGGCAATGCAGATATTTTAAGGAAGTGGCAAAAAGGTCTCCTGAGACCACAGGGTCTAGATCGCCATCAGCTCAAACTAATTCACATGCTAAGGCAGTACTTCTAGCAGAGGCTTGTTCTGAACCTCTCCGAAATTTAACAGAACACTAGACTAGCACCTCTTGCCTGAATGAACATTTGGCTTCTGAGCCTGACCCTGTAAAATTTCCTACTGTTGAACACTGTCAGAAGTTCCATTTCTAAATCTAAATACAGCGTTTCAAATGAGTTATGATTTCCCACTCAAACTCTCACAGCGTCTCTGGCTAATAAAGAATTGTTTAAAAGGTAGTGGTCGTCTTTCCAAGGAATTTCAAACCTAACAAAGATGAATAATGTAAGTAAATATTTACTTATGTTTTGGAAACCAGAAAGCAAACTGCATCTAATGGGTAGGACTTAGTTAGCATGAGCATTATAGTAATATAACTATTAAGGTTTTTGTGATACATGACCTATTGGATTTTCTGTTGTTTGTTTTTAAGCTTTCTAAAAATCCAAGCTCCATACCTATGTATCTAAATCTTTACTTGACATTTCCATTTACAAGTCTTAAAAGTACCGAAATGCAAGGTGACCAACACTTAAGACCATGAGAGGATCCCACACATGATCCTCTCCTGGTACCCCATCTTTCAGTGAATGATACGTGCCTTTGGTAGTCATCCTTGACACCTCCATCATCAGGTGCATTGATAGTGCCTTTAAAATATCCTTTAAGTCTACGTATACTCCTCCCTCTTTCTCCTCATTGTCACCACCTTAACTTACATAGCAAGGTCTCCAACTATAGACTCCTGATCTGGGTTTCCCGTACAACGCCTGTTCCTTAAAATAGATACTCACTCACAGAAATTTGTGTGATCTGGCTAATATACAAATCTCACATTGTCATCTGTATAACATTTCAAAGGTAATACCTCCTTTTAAGATAAAGCAGAGATTCCTGAACATGTCTTATGAAGCTCTGGCTGATCTAACCCTAGATCACCTCAGCCCCAACTACCTGCCTACTTTCTTCCTCGCAGTCTTTAGTCAAGCTCACTGACTTATTTTGTACTTTGAGTATGTCATAATCTTTACACCAAACAACCATTCCACAAACTGTTCCCTCTGCCTAGAATACCTCTAGCATGCCCTTTTACTTAATAACTTTTACTTCAAATTATCCAAATATCTCTTCCTCGGGAATTGCTACTGTGACTTAAACTTGATTCCTACATCTTTCATGGCACTTGCCACTCTTTTTAATGTGTATACTCTCATGTTCATTGTCCACCTCCCACACAACAAGCTTCACAAGGACAAGGACCATGTCTGTTTTTTGCCAGCCCTTTTTTGAGTACTCAGCAAGTATTGGATTTTCATGTGGAATCAATGAATATATGCATGGATGAATGGATGGGTGGATGGATGAATGGATGGGTGGGTAGGTGGATGGATGGATGGATGGATGGATGGATGGATGGATGGATGGATGAATGAGTAGATAAATGAATGATTGAAAAATCAGTGTCTCCAGATGCCAAATTCTTAAAATGATTAAACCAATCTGTGGTAGAGTTTTATCTGTTACTAAGAAGAAAGAGAGATCCTGAGAGAATGGTGTTTGATGCAATAGTACAGAGAAGAATAGAAAGTGAATAACAAAATATTTATAGTTACTTCTGCTATTCAGAATATTCACCTTTCCTGAGAGCATCCTCTCATCTGGGGAATTTATCTTTCATCCTCTGTGTGTAGTTTTGTGGGGGAGCTGATTGTCCATCTCGGATTGATTCTGGGAAGGTTGTCCATTGTTATGTTAAATTTCTCCTTGCTTAATTTAACCAGAACCTGTTGCTGTTCTTTGATACCAAGAAATCTGATGCTGACAGGAAGAGGATGCTCTGGAATTGTGAGATTAGACAGAACCAGTGTAAAAAAGTAATAGAGAAAGAACTCTAATCACTGCCTGAGAAGCATTATAATTGTTATTCCGGTAACAGTCATGTTTAGAAAAGCAGAAAAATATAAATTCAGTGGCAGCTAAGGTGACAACATACGTGATTTACTTCAACTTTTCAATTGTGTCTGCAGCAACTCTATTTTTTATGAATTATACATATTTTGTAACAGGTTAAGTGCATAAATATGGAGAATATGGGAAAGCAAAAAATCACCCTTATCTCTTAGGAGGTCATACTTATGAGCAAACACAATATTTTAGATGTGATATGTTTGTAAATCAAATATGTGATAAGGGACTCATCCAAAATATAACTTAAAAACTCTCACAATTCTACAATGAAAAGTCAAATAGCCCTATTTAAAAATGGGTAAAGGAACTAAATAGACATTTCTGCAGAGATGATATACAAATGAGCGATAAGCTCATGAAAAGATGCTCTAAAGTATTAGTCATTAGGAAAATACAAGTTGCAATGAGATACTACTTCATGCACAATGAGATAGCTCTGATCAAAATGACAGACAATGATGAGTGTTGGCAAGGATGTGGAGAAACTGGTACTCTCACGCACTGCCGGTGAGAATGGAAAAGGATGCAGTCACTTTGGAGAACAGTTTGGCAGTTCCTCAAAATGTTAAACATAGAGTTGTCATAGTTCCCAGTAATTTTCGTCCTAGGTATCTACCCAAGAGAAATAAAAGCACACATTCACAGAAACACGTGTATGCAAATATACATAAAAGTCTTGTTCATTATATAGCCAAAAAGTGGAAATGACCAAAAAAGCCATCAACTGATAAATGGGTAAAAAAAAAATGTGGTATAATATAATGAAATGTTATGCAGCAATAAAAGGGAATGAAATACTAAATGCTATAACCTAGATGAATCTTGAAAACATTATATTAATGAAAGAAGCTGGTTATAAAAGACCACAGATGGTATGCTTTCACTTATAAGAAATGTTCAAAATAGGCAAATCCATAGAAACAAAAATGAAACTACTGGTTCCAGAGGCTGTGGAGAGAAGGGAGATGAAGTGGGACTACTAATGGGGTGGGGTTTCTTTTGAGGGTGTTCAAATGTTCTGAAATTATAGTAATTGCTGCACATTTCTGGGGCTGTATTAAAAACCACACACGTGTACACTTTAAAAGGGTAAATTTTATAGTATATGAATTATATTTCAAAAACCTGTTACAAAAATAAATACAATGTATTAACAAGTGCAGATCTAATAATAGTATGTACAAAATATCGGAGGGGCATGAACTGTGGAGAAGATTGGAACAGAGAAACTTTGTGGGAGGGGCGGTGTTAACATCTGTGACTGACTTGTCTTTCAACCAACCTTCCTTGTCAGCATGCCGGGAGTCAGTTCCATCAGGTTCCGGCCGCCCAGATACATAAATATTAAAGAATAATAATTGTATTTAGTTCTGAATGGAAAACATGTTCCAGAACTCTCAAGCACATAAATCCCAAAGATTAAGCTTCAGGCAAATCCAATCTCCACAGCCAGCCCGCTAACAGAGGTCATTACTGCAGTTCAGCTACACCTGAGTTTATCCATTGACGTATTATTTTCTCTTCAAAGAAGTATGTTAAGTGCAAGAATTGCCGGGAAACAAAGAACCCCTCAAACGTTTAATTCTCACAGGCTGCTGAACGAGTAGATAGAAGAACCCCACTTCACTTATCTGTTTATTCTCTGCGTAACCAAAACAGTTCAGGTCTCCAAATGTTTGCTCACATACTGAAAACCTAAACAATATTAAGTAGCACACTAGAAACAGGAAGTGCCTCCTGGAAACTGTTGTAATACTCAGCACTCAGCATTTTCAAACGTCCCCACTAAGAAAAAATATCCCTTTTATCAATGCATGTAATCAGAAGTTATAGCAAAAAAAAAAAATTAAATTCCTCATCTTCTCTCTATAGACCATATCTGTGTAAAACAAAAAGAAAATGCTTTAGACTGTAGAACCGAGAGTTCATATATACCATTAACCTGGCACAGTTTTTATGGTATAACTGGTTACTTATTAGTACCATTTCATCAATCTTAAACAGTGAGTAAATAATAACATGGAAACAATACCAAACACAATAGTATACTAAAGTAGAATTTTAATTTGTAACCTAGGAAGCTAAAAGCTACCAATCATCTCTCCTTGTTAACCACTAAATCAAAGAGAAAGTGACAGGAATGAGTTGTAACAAAAAGCTGCAGCACACATTATACATCAATCTTATGACCTTGAAACTTCTGCCAGAAGAAATGTCATGTCAAGGACCACTGTGACCACAAAGGAATTGTAATCAACAAAACAGGAAGAAATATATTTTCGCAGGCTCAGTGACCAATCCCCAGATGATATTGGGAAATCGGTAGTAATATAAGAGAAGTGTACTGAGTCATAGTGGAGGTTAGCCTAATAACGATAAATTAGTAAAATCAGAAAGCAATATGCACAAAGGAGGTGTTCCCCCACGCTTCCACTGACTCACCGAGGTAAACTAGAACTTGACCTCTAGCATGGATGTCAGTGGTCCTCTGCTCTGCACTGATCTCCTATGGATAAGAAAAAAAAACTTGAAAGATTTGGGGTGCCTTTACAATAGTCTGCCTTCCTGGTAGAATATCTAAAGAAAAATTAAGTATCTAATATTGTAATTGCTAATTTACCATTAATATTTGCTTTATAGCACTAAAAAACTTGTATTGAGGTGTATTTTCCTTGAGTGAATTAGATAGGCGTAAGGATACAGTATCATCAGTTTTAACAAGTGGATAATCTCACATAATTTATATCCTATCAAAATATAGAACATTTCCATGGCCCTGAAAATTCCCTTGTCTCTTTCTTGTCAATCTCTTCCTGTCCAAAAATAGCTTTCTTCTGATTTCCTTCACCATCATAAAGTAATTTTTCTTCTTTTACCACTTGACATCCATACGTATTTCTTTATGTCAAGCTTCGTTCACTCTGTAAATGCTGTTGCATGCATCTTATTCCTTTGTATAGCTATGTGTTATTTCAGTGTATATATTCTATCATTCTGCTATTAATGGCAAGCCAGACTATTTCCAGGTTTTCTCTATTGTAAACAAAGTTGCTATGAATGTACTTGTATGTTTTTGGACACATATTTTTTTATTTTTCTTGATTAAAAATCTCAAAATGGACTTAATGGATCATAGGGTATATGTACATTTAAATCTTTCAAAAACCACCAAATAATCTTCCAAAATATTTGTACCGTTTTACGTTCCCTCCAACAATGTATGAGTTCTATTTGCATTAAAACTTCATCAATATTTGACCACAGTTCTTTTCATTTTAGCCTTTCTAGTTGCTATGAAGTAATTTCACATGGTAGTTTTAATTTGCATTATTCTAATAATTAGAGATGTTGAGCTCTGGCTGGATAACTCCGTTGGTTAGAGCATCGTCCCAAAGCTCAGGGGTTGCTAGTTCCATACAGTCAGGGCACACACAGGAATGATGTTCCTGTCTCTCTCTCCCTTCTCTCTCTCTAAAACCAATAAAACAAACATTCAAAAAAAATATGGAAAAATCTTGAGTTACACTTCAAATAAGTGCATATAATTTTTTTAAAAAACTATGTTGAAGTATACGTTAAAGTCTTCTGTTCAGTTTTATATTGGGCTGGTTATCTTTTTGTTATCAAAATGTGAAATTCTTTATTATATATTCCGAATATCGGTCCTTTCTTTAAATATGTGGTATTTTATCCCTGTCTATGGTTTGTGTATTCACTTTTTTAGTAATGTCTCTCTCTTTTTTTTTATAAATAAATTTTATTTTAATGGGGTGACATCAATAAATCAGGGTACATATATTCAAAGAAAACATTTCCAGGTTATCTTGTCATTTAGTTCTGTTGCATACCCATCACCACAAGAGAGATCGTCCTCCGTCACCCTCTATCCAGTTTTCTTTGTACCCCTCTCCCTCCCCTCCCCCTCTCCTTCCTTTCCTCCCCCCACCTCCCGTAACCACCATACTCCTGTCCATGTCTCTTAGTCTCGCTTTTATGTCCCACCAATGTATGGAATCCTGCAGTTCTTGTTTTTTTTCTGGTTTGCTTATTTCACTCCGCACAATGTTATCAAGATTCCACCATTCTGCTGTAAGTGCTCCGATGTCATCATTTCTTCTAGCTGAATAGTATACCATAGTGTATATGTGCCCCATCTTCTTTATCCAGTCTTCTATTTTTTTTTTACAGTGATTAAAAGCCTTTAAGAAAACTCTTGGCCAACACAGCAAGAATCCATAAAAGAGTAGTGTCCTTAACATGTTCACCAAGTCCAAGTTGGCCCCATCACCATGCCAAATCCCTGAAAAATGCAACCCAACCACAGTTCAGTCTGTTAGGAGCTGTCACAGGGAGCAGGAGTCCAGGAAAGGTCCACACAGGAAAAGTCCGCATGGCACTGGAATTGTTGTCACCATTCTATACTTTGCAGCTCATGCCCAAGTCCCAATGACCGCTGCTTCTAGCTGGTAATGATTCAGGTAGACTGGAAAAGCCATTTGCAGCATGTGTGGATATGGAGCTTCTGTTCTCCTCTGCCTGGAGAGTTGAGACCAGGTTGCTTTTCCCTGGAGCTCTGCAACTGTGGCATGGTAGAGAGAACCTTGGGATACACTAAGCTGGGTGGCAAAGGTAAATTCATAATACAAGTTGGCAAAATGGGGAAAGAGAGCTCTAAATTAGGAGTAGGTCCCAGCCTGAAATATGAGTGGGGCATTGAGGTAGGAGGGATAAAGGAAACACTATATATTAAGCGAAGCAGCAGAAAATAGGACTATCAACACCCACAACAGAGATCTTTGAGGGAAGAATAAAAAACCTGACTATTCAGGCAAAACATAGTTAAGTGGCCCTTGTGCAATGAGATCAGTTTACCTGCTTCTTGGAAGAAATTCCCTAGGCTCGTCCACAGTGTCGTAGATGGGGCCAACGGCCCTGGTCACCTTCAGCCTTCAGTGGCAAACCCCAGCTTTCTGGGCAAGGTTAGGTCATAGGTGGCTGGAACAGGGCTGGAAGAGACTGAACCCTCCCTTAGAGGAGCGAGGGGGAAGCCTACCTTCCAGTGTCCCTGTTTCCTCACAGCAGAGGCATGTAAGCCTGGCAGGCTTTAGCTCAATGACCTTCCTTTCCACTATTGAAGCAGGACCCAGATGGCATCCTATGAGGCCCCTTTGGGGTGTTGGAGCCTTTAAGGGTGTATCCTAAAAGCTGGTAGTTCCCCTGATCTCTATTGGGCTTTTTCTGCCTCTAGGTATCTTAAAAGCCATGCTCAGAAGATATCGCTGAGGGGTTTGAGGATCCCTATCCACCTATATAAATCTTTTCCATATATCTGGAGCTATTTGGAAAAAGACAAAACAGTGTTATTAGCTGGATCTAATAAAGAAGGTAGTAGTTTGCAGGCGATAAAGATTTGGTGTCTCCTGTTCATCAGCATTCAAAAGAAATGTAAATTTTTTTTTAAGTAAAAAGCATGATATGGTAGACCCGTAGGAGTCATTGGCCTGGTGTGCAGAATTCCCTGGTTCGATTCCCAGTCAGAGCACACAGGAGAAGCGCCCATCTACCTCTCCACCCCTCTCCATCTCTCTCCTCCCCGCCCGCAGCCAAGGCTCCATGGGAGCAAAGCCACCCCGGGCACTAAGGATGGCCCCATGGCCTCTGCCCCAGTCGCTAGAATGGCTCTGGTTGTAACAGAGCAACACCCCAGATGGGCAGAGCATTCCCCCCTGGTAGGCATGCCAGGTGGACCCTGGTCAGGCGCACGCGGGAGTCTGTCTGACTGCCTCCCCATTTCCATCTTCAGAAAGATACAAAAAATAAATAAATAAAAGAAAAAATACTACAAAAAAAAAGAATAAGGAAAGAGAAAAAAAAAAAAGGGCATTCCCTTGTGCTAAAGCTCCAGGGAGCATGGCGTGAGCTTGAGTATGTCCTACGAAACATGGAGCTCTATGTTGACATATAAGTCTTTGAAGAAGGAAGAACTGCTGAAATAGTTCATCAGCATTTGTCCCTAAGACAGCAGTCTTTATAGTGGAGACACCATACGTAAATATTTGCTGTTTGTCTATAGATTAAGGGGGGAATATGGCAAATGCTGAAAAGCCATGATCTTTGTGCCCCTCCCCTCCCCCAACACCCTCCCTGTCCTCCCCCCACCCTGTAACCCCAACACTGTTGTCCATGTCTCTGAGTCTCATCTTTATGTCCCATCTATGTATGGAATCATACAGTTCTTAGTTTTTTCTGATTTACTTCTTTCGCTCAGTATAATGTTATCAAGGCCCATTCATGTTGTTGTAAAAGATCCTATGTCATCATTTCTTATGGCTGAGTAGTATTCCATAGTATATATATACCACAGCTTTTTAATCCACTTGTCCTCTGATGGACACTTGGGCTGTTTCCAGATCTTTGCTATTGTGAACAATGCTGCCATAAACATGAGGGTGCATTTCTTCTTTTCAAACAGTGCTATGGTGTTCTTGGGGTATATTCCTAACAGTGGTATAGCTGGGTCAAAAGGCAGTTCGATTTTTAATTTCGTGAGGAATATCCATACTGTTTTCCACAGTGGCTGCACCAGTCTGCATTCCCACCAGCAGTGCAGGAGGGTTCCCTTTTCTCCACATCCTCACCAGCACTTATTCTGTGTTGTTTTATTGATGAGCACCATTTTGACTGGTGTGAGGTGATATCTCATTGTGGTTTTAATTTGCATTTCTCTAATGATTAGTGATGTTGAACATTTTTTCATATGCCTATTGGCCATCTATGTGTCCTCTTTGGAGAAGTGTCTATTCATTTCTTTTGCCCATTTTTGGATTGGATTGTTTGTCTTCCTGGTATTAAGTTTTACAAGTTCTTTATAAATTTTAGTTATTAACCCCTTATCAGATGCAATGTCAAATATATTCTCCCATTGTGTAGTTTGTCTTTTTATTCTGTTCTTATTGATTTTAGCTGTGCAGAAGCTTTTTAGTTTGATAAAGTCCCATTTGTTTAGCCTGTCTTTTATTCCACTTGCCTGTGGAGACAAATCAGCAAATATATTGCTGCGAGAGATGTCAGAGAGTTTACTGCCTATGTTTTCTTCTAAGATGTTTATGGTTTCACGGCTTACATTTAAGTCTTTTATCCATTTTGAGTTTATTTTTGTGAGTGGTGTAAGTTGGTGGTCTAGTTTCATTTTTTTGCAGGTAGCTGTCCAGTTTTCCCAACACCATTTGTTGAAGAGGCTGTCTTTACTCCATTGTATTGTCTTACCTCCTTTGTCAAATATCAGTTGTCCATAGAGCTGTGGGTTTATTTCTGGGTTCTCTGTTCTGTTCCATTGATCTATGTGCCTGTTCTTATGCCAGTACCAGGCTGTTTTGAGTACAATGGTCTTATAATATAACTTGATATCTGGAAGTGTGATACCTCCCGCTTTATTCTTCCTTTTCAAGATTGCTGAGGCTATTCGTGTTCTCTTTTGGTTTCATATAAATTTTTGGAATATGTGTTCTATATCTTTGAAGTAAGTCATTGGTATTTTAATCAGTATTGCATTGAATTTATAAATTGCTTTAGGTAATATAGACATTTTATAATAATTATGTTTATTCTTCCTAACCATGAGCACGGTATATGCCTCCACTTATTCGTATCTTCCCTGATTTCTTTTATCAATGTTTTATAATTTTCCGAGTACATCTTTAATCTCCTTGGTCAGATTTATTCCTAGGTACTTTATTTTTTTGGTTGCAATGGTAAAGGGGATTGATTCCTTGATTTCTCTTTCTGACAGTTCATTATTAGTGTATAAAAATGCCTCTGATTTCTGAGTATTGATTTTATATCCTGCCACCTTGCCGAATTCATTTATCAGGTCTAGTAATTTTTTGACTGAGACTTTAGGGTTTTCTATATACAATATCATATCATCTGCAAATAATGATAGTTTTACTTCTTCTTTTCCAATTTGGATGCCTTTTATTTCTTTTTCTTGTCTGATTGCTGTGGCTAGGACTTCCAGAACTATGTTGAATAAGAGTGGTGAAATGGGACACCCCTGCCTTGTTCCTGATCTTAAGGGTATTGCTTTTAATTTTTGCCCATTGAGTATGATGTTGGCTGTGGGTTTGTCATAGATGGCCTTTATCATGTTGAAGTATGTTCCCTGTATTCCCACTTTGCTGAGAGTTTTGATCATGAATGGGTGCTGGACTTTATCAAATGCTTTTTCTGCATCTATTGAAATTATCATGTGGTTTTTCTCCTTTCTTTTGTTTATGTGATGAATCACATTGATTGATTTACGAATATTCTACCAGCCTTGCCTCCCAAGAATAAATCCCACTTGATCATAGTGTATGATTTTTTTCATATATTGCTGGATCTGGTTTGCTAATATTTTGTTGAGGATTTTTGCATCTAAGTTCATCAGGGATATTGGCCTATAATTTTCTTTTTTTGTGTTGTCTTTGCCTGGTTTTGGAATCAGAATTATGCTCGCCTCATAAAAGGAGTTTGGAAGTCTTCCTTCCTCTTGAATTTTTTGAAATAATTTGAGAAGGATAGGAGTTAGTTCTTCTTTGAATATTTGGTAGAATTCACTTGTGAAGCCATCAGGCCCAGGACTTTTCTTTTTGGGGAGTTTTTTGATAGCTGTTTCAATCTCATTTGTTGTAATTGGTCTGTTTAGGTTTTCTGATTCTTCCAGATTGATTTTTGGAAGATTATATGATTCAAGAAATTTGTCCATTTCATCTAGGTTGTCTAGTTTTTTGGCGTACAATTCTTCATAGTATTTTCTTACAATATTTTGTATTTCTGTTGCGTCAGTTGTTATTTCTCCACTCTCGTTTCTAATTTTATTTATTTGAATCCTCTCTCTTTTTTTCTTGGTGAGTCTCGTTAAAGGTTCATCGATCTTGTTTACCTTTTCAAAGAACCAGCTCCTGGTTTCATTGATCCTCTGTATTGTTTCTTTAGCCTCTATGTCATTTATTTCTGCTCTGATCTTTATTATTTCCTTTCTTCTACTAGGTCTGGGCTTTACTTGCTGTTCTTTTTCTAGTTCTTTTAGATGCAGGGTTAAGTTGTTTATTTGAGCTTTTTCTAGCTTCTTGAGGTATGCCTGTAATGCTATAAACTTCCCTCTCAGGACTGCTTTTGCTGTGTCCCATAAATTTTGAGTTGATGTATGCTCATTATCGTTTGTTTCTAGGAATTTTTTAATTTCTTCTTTGATCTCAATGTTAACCCATTTGTTGTTTAATAACGTGCTATTTAGTTTACAAGTGTTTGAATGTTTTTCAATTTTTCTATTGTGGTTGATTTCTAGTTTAATGCCATTGTGATCAGAGAAAGTGCTCAATATGATTTCAATCTTCTTAAATTTGTTGAGCCCGCTTTTGTGCCCTAACATATGGTCTATTCTAGAGAATGTACCATGAGCACTTGAAAAGAATGTATATTCTGCTGTTTTTGGGTGAAAGGTTCTGAAGATATCTATTAAATCGAGTTAATCTAATATGTCCTTTAAGTCTGCTGTTTCTTTGTTAATTTTCTTTCTTGAGGATCTATCTAATGATGTTAATGGGGTATTGAAATCCCCTACTATTATAATATTGCTGTTGATCTCGCCCTTTAAGTCCATCAAAGTCTGCTTTATATATTTAGGTGCTCCTATATTAGGTGCATAGATATTTATAATGGTTATATCTTCCTTTTGGATTGCTCCCTTTATCATTATGTAGTGACCTTCTTTATCTCTAACTATGGTCTTTGTTTTAAAGTCCATTTTGTCTGATATAAGTATTGCTACCCCAGTTTTTTTTTCATTTCCATTTGCGTGAAATATTTTTTTCCATCCTTTTATCTTCAATCTGTGTGCATCTTTTGATTTAAGGTGTGTCTCTTGTAGACAGCATATATATGGGTCCTGTTTTCTTATCCACGCAGCTACCCTATGTTTCTCGATTGGATCATTTAATCCATTAACATTTAAGGTTATTACTGATATGTAATTGTTTATTGCCATTTTTTTTCTTTAAAACTGTATTTCTCTTTTGCTATATATTTTTTTCCTTTGATCTGTTTACAACAGGTTGCTTAGCATTTCTTGCAGCCTTGGTTTGGTTGCAGTGAAATCCTTGAGGGTTTTTTTTTTGTCTGTAAAGCTTTTTATTTCTCCTTCAATTTTAAATGATAGCCTTGCTGGATAAAGTAGTCTTGGTTGTAGGTTCTTGCTCTGCATTACTTTCAATATTTCTTGCCATTCCCTTCTGGCCTCAAGTGTTTCTGTTGAGAAGTCAGAAGTCATCCTTATGGGGGCTCCTTTGTAGGTGATAGTATTTTTTTCTCTAGCAGCTTTTAATATTTTCTCTTTATCATTTAGCTTTGGTATTTTAATTGTGGTGTATCTTAGTGTTGGTTTCTTTGGGTTTCTCCTTAATGGAGTTCTCTGTGCTTCCTGAACATGTGAAAAGTAATGTCTCTTGATGAGTAGAAGTTTAAATTTTAACGTTCAATCTGTCATTCTTTTAAGTTTTGCTTTATTTCTAAGAAATATTTTCCCAGCACAAAATTGCAACTATATTCTTCTCTCCTATGTTTTCTTCTAGGCACTTTGTAGTTTTGGCTTTTGCATTTAGACCTATGATTCATCTCATTAATGTTTGCATATGATTTGAGGTTGAGGTCAAGTTCCTTTATTTGTTTTCCTAGATGGATGCCCACTAGTTCCTACATCATTTATTGGGGAAAAAAATACTTTACTTAAAAATAGTTGTTTTGCTTCTGTTAGGTTCTTTGAATTACTATACAAATTTTATAATTATCATTTTAACTTCTAATTTTATAATGTCTGCTAAGATTTGATTGCAAAAAATCAATAGACTAATTTGAAGACAATAAAACATTTAAGAATGTTGAATCTTATAATTCATGAGCATGTTATTCTCTCAACATATTTAAGGTATTTGTTAATTTCCCTCATCCTTATTTAATAGTTTTTAATATAGAGTTTTTACTTAAATCCTGTTAGCATTTTATGTTTGTAAGTATTGTTGTAAATGTTATTTTTAATCTTATTTTCAAATTTTGGGAATATGAAAATACAATTTATTTTTGTATACTAAAATATTACTAAATTCACTTTTAAGTTTCCATAGATTTCATTTAGATTACATAGGAATTTCTCCAAGTACCATTATGTCATCTGCACATAAAGATAGCTTTATTGTTCCTTTTTTATGTCTTTTCTTTTTCTTGCTGCATTGTGTTAGAATGGACTTCTAGCACAATTTTGAGTAGAAACTGTAAAAGTGATGTCCTACAAAAGAACAAGAAGACAAGCCACAGACTAGGAGGAAATATTTGCAAAAGAATACATCTGATAAAGGATTGTTATCCAAAATATACAAACACTCTTAAAATTCAACAATTAAAAAAATGAACCACCTGATTAAAAAATGGGCAAAAAAAAAAAACTGAATGGGTACCTTACCAAAGAAGATATACAGATGCAAAATGAACATATGAACAGATTCTTAACATCAAATATCACTAGGGAATTACAAATTAACACAATGAGATATTACTATACACTTATTAAAATAGCCCAAATCCAAAACACCAACAATTCCAAATGCTGACAAGGGTGTGGGGTAGCAGGAATTCTCTTTCATTGCTAGCAGAACTGCAAACTGGTATACAGGCACTATGGGAGGCAGTGTGACGGTTTCTTACAAAAATGGTATGATTTAGCATTTGTACTTCGTGGTATTTGCCAAAATGAACTGAAAACATGCCTATATGAAAACCTGACTATTTCATTTAAATCTCCAACAAGGTAAACTAGACTTCAAATTATGCTTTGTAGAAGATTTTACCATTGATTCTGTTTTTGTATTGGGTTTTTCCTTCCTTCCATCCTTTCTTTCCTTCCTTCTTTCTTTCCTTCCTTCCTTCCTTCCTTCCTTCCTTCCTTCCTTCCTTCCTTCCTTCCTTCCTTCCTTTCCTCCCTCCCTCCCTCCCTCCCTCCCTTCCTTCCTTTCTTTCTTTCCTCCTTCCTTCCTTCCTTCCTTCCTTCCTTCCTTCCTTCCTTCCTTCACTCCCTCTCTCCTTCTCTCCCTCTCTCCCTCTCTCCCTCTCTCCCTCTCTCCCTCCCATCCTTCTTTCTCTTTTTTTTTAGTGAGAGGAAGATAGATAGAAAGACTATTGCATGTGACCCAACCAAGACCCACCCAGCAATCCCCATCTGGGGCCAATGCTCAAATCAACCAAGCTATCCTCAGTGCTCAGGGCTGATGCTCAAACCAATTGAGCCATGCCACTGGCTGCGGAGGGGAAGAAAGAGAGAAGGGGGAAGGAGAAGCAGATGGTTTCTTCTCATGTGTGTCTTGACTGCAGATCGAACCCGGGATGTCCACATGCCAGATTGATGTTCTATGCACTGAGTCCACTGGCCAAGGGTGGTTTCTATTTCTTCAAGAGCCAATTTTGATGAAATGTATTCATTGCATCTAAATCTTTAAGTTGTTTATAATATCTTATTTGAAATATCTGTAATACCTTTTCATTTTTAGATTTGTTATTTTACTCTAATTTTGTTGGTTACTTTCCAAAAATTGGATAAATTTACTAATATTTTCATAAACCCAATTTGGCTACCTTGATCCTTTTAAATTTATATTTCTTTTCCCTTCTCAAATCTTATCTTTATTATTTTCCTTTATTTTAGTTTTTTAAATTTTATTTTGTTTCTTTTAGCTTGAGATGAGTATGAAATATAGTTGTCATTGTCTCTTTCTCTTACGATTTGCATTTAAAGAAGTATATTTGTCTCAAAAGCACAGACTTAGCTATATTCCACAAACTTTAATTTATAATAATTTTATTCTAACTCAGTTTAACCTTTTCTCTAATTTTCAGTTTCTTTTCTTCTTTGACTTATGATTTATTTAGAAGTTAATTTCCAAATATATGGAGGTTAAAAATAGTTATAATTTTTAGCTATATTAATATCTTTAAAAATATCTTAATATAAGGTTAGAGGATTTATTTTAGTGTTTAAAACTTTTTGGGACCCCTTTTATAGCCTAGAATATAGATAAGATTTTGTAAATGTTTTTGCTTAAAATTTTATCTGGTATAGTATTAATAATATTAATATAGCTATGTGTGCTTTATTTTTGTTGTGATTTGCATGATATACAATTGGTTAGGAAAATTTTGTAATATATACACTTAAAAGTTGTTTATTTAATTTTAAAAATGGCTTCTAAAACATTGCCAAAAGTAAAATTATGCCTTTTGACATGGGGAACAAAGTTCACAATACATTAATGAGCAAAGAGACTATCAATTTCAATAAATAGCATACTCCCATGTGTATGTGGGAAAAAGTGTGTGTATGTGTGTGTATGTGTGTGTGTGAATGTGTGTGTGAATATGTGTGTGAATGTGTGTTCATAGTGAGCATATGTATTACAGTAAATCTACACACCCAGTTGTTTTGAATAGTTTGCCCTAGGTAATAATAGAATGTTGGTGATTTCTTATCGGGTTTTTTTGTTTGTTTCATTTCATTTTGTTTTGCTTTTATGTATTTTCTTATTTTCTAAAGTGAGAAATAGAAAAGAGTGTAAAGTGCATAAAGAAAAATCAAGTTATTTCTGGACTGAGGAGAACTTTGAACTTTGGCAATAGGAAGGTCTTCAATACCTTTAACAAGAATAGTTTCAATAGAGGCTGTGAGTTTGAGGTTAGATTATAATGGACTTGAGAATAGAAGAAACAAATTATTTTTTAATTGGCTATGTGGGACATGAAACAGATGTATGAAAGATGTGTGAATGAAAAGGCAGAGGCTAATTTTACTTTTGTTTAGACTGAGAGAGATGCTAACATATTTACAGACAAAGGGGAAGAAGGGAGATGTAAGTGAGAGGACAGCTCTTGGAACAAGAAGGATAAAGGGCTCAGGAGCACAGACTGTGAGCTGGTCTTGTAAGAAGCAGAAACTGGGCAGAAGAAGAAAGTTCCTTTCTTACCAAGAAATACTAAGCCTGGTATTCTACGTTTGCAGGTGGAAAGGGAGGCAAAACTAGTTTCAATGTGTTTAACTTTTGCTTTTTTCCTGAGGACAGGAATGGGATATCCCCAGATCAGGAGATTGTTAAAGAAATTAGAAAAATCTCTTGTTTTATTATTTGAATAACTGCACGATTCCACATGCAGGGTCACTCCTACTGTAATTGCAAGTCAAAGGATAACATAGCAATGTTTTGTCAGTCCCCTGAAATGGGAATGGGAACTGATTATTAAATAATATAAGTAATTCTCCTTAGATTTACATGTATTCATAATATATTATATTTAGTGATTTTGTTTCATTTTGTTTCAAGAAGCTATGACAAAAGATATGGAACCCCAAGGGAAAAAACAAGGGAGTAAAGAACCAAATGATAATGGAGTATTTAGCCCTGGATGTAACGTTTACTGGTTTATATACGATGAGACTGAACCCAAAATGATACCGTCATTTACCAAACAAAGCTCGCCCAGCAAATATGAGACAGCGCTGGTGCAGGCATCCCCAAACTACGGTCCCGCGGACCGCATCCAGCCCCCTGAGGCCATTTATCTGGCCCCCCGCCGCACTTCCGGAAGGGGCACCTCTTTCATTGGTGGTCAGTGAGAGGAGCACTGTATGTGGCGGCCCTCCAACGGTCTGAGGGACAATGAACTGGCCACCTGTGTAAAAAGTTTGGGGACCCCTGCTAGAGGTCACACAGTTTCCACTATACCAGCCGGGCTACAAATCTGAACTTCCAATGGATAAACAGTGATTGTTGACCCCAGAGCTCAGTCTCCCAGAATTGTGAAGCCAGCAGGTAAATCTTGATGGCAGAGGGACAGAGGAGAAACCGTAGCTTCCAGTAAAGAAAAGCAGGCTTCTAGGCTCAGATTGTTAGTGCTTTCTACATGGCCTTGAGCAATTCACTGCTTTGAATCTCAGTGTCCTTATCTGAAGAATGGGACACTTTTACTAAATGACCTGAAGATTCCTTCTGAGCTCCAAAACACAAGACCCACGGCATGTGCTCTCTGCTTTGAAGGCTCAGCCATTTCTAGCACTTTCCGTGGTTCCTAAATTCCTCAAGATAAAGAGGGCTTACTCACAGGGCACAAAAAGACAAGAGAAGATGCAGTCTGTCACATAAACCTTGCGACTACAAACAACCCAGAGCAATCAGGAAGAAATACCTAACAATCCACTTCAGACTGCCTCTCCAAGTTAGCATGATGCCTTTTCACCTTCCCAGCATTGTCCTTGCATAGCTTCTTTGGCTACATGTTTTGTGGAAATTCACTTGTGAAATTGCAATGTAAACAACAGATTTCTAAATTCATACGGCAGTTATAAAATATACAGTAAAGCAAATGTTGTGTTCTGAAATACAGAAGTTTTTGAGAAAGCAGGTATTGTGGACTTACAATGAGCATTTACACATACATTGAATCAGAGGTCATTATAACCAGAAATGGTGAGACATCAAGTCCACACCTCTCTTACATCAAGAGAGGTCTTCAGTGTCTTTCTTGGGCATCTGGTTTTAAAGCTCGCACTTGTTACTGCTACCCACACTGCCTTCTAACCATTTTCTATCATGTTGATGATGATGTTTGTTTTCCTTCCAGGAAAAACTATTCCACTAAATGCTGTGGGGACAGTGGTGTGATGTGGGATTAGGTACAAAATCAATTATCAGATTTGAGCTTTGATAAAACACCAGTGGAACAATGCTCTGGGAAAAATGTTTGTGCCATTCTTAGGCACTTAACTGATTGTTGTAAGACCCCCCCCCCCTAAAAAAAAAGAAAGAGAGAGGACCTGCATTAATGTGTAAAATAGTTTTGAAAACACTATACAATTATGTATTAAGCTCAATTTAATTAGTATCTGATTTTTTACAAGAAAAATTTGAGAGTCAACATAATGTATGTAAAAACACTTAGCAAGCTCAGGGTTAACAGAGATCTACAGAATGACTAATGCACAAAACTTGCTTATGGGATCCAACACAGACACGATATTATAGGCAATGATGATGCCACACCAGTCAGGGCAGCTCATGGAGAAGAAAATCAAGAAAATACAGGATCAGCTTTCTCTCTGTTTAGAGACAGACATCATTAGATACTTTCTTAAAGAATGGTGGATGCACTAGTTTAAGTCAGTACAAGAACTCTGAGATCAGAGGTGGTTAACAAGATGCTCACAGTAGCTTGAATTGGCGTAATGTTGGCTATTCACTGATTGGCTGAATATTTTTTGAGTACTCAGTCTGCCTCGATTATATCAAATTTCAAGTTAGGATCTGCTAGAGCTAAAAAGGAGCAGATGACTTAGATGGGACCCTTGCCCTTCTAGATAGAAGAGAAATATAGAATTTACTTGCATGCCAAAGCTACCAGTGAATTGAAGAAAAAGAAACTGAATACTATTGCAACATACATAATTTTATTAATCAATGTCACCCCAATAAATTCAATAAAAAATAAAATGAAATAAAGAAAACACCACTGTGTTCAAGAGGAAAAAATAGTTCTCTTGCATGAAGACCAAACTAGATAAAGGACAACTTTGGACACCTGATGATTAGCTGCAGTCCTGAAATGTTTTCAATCTCTTTTTCCAGAACTTTCCTGGACCTAGATTTATTATCGATTCCAGAGTCCAAAAGATGATACATAGCCCCATATAATAATTTCCCATTTTTTCCTTAGTTAGCTAGAGCTAGTGTGATTCATACCCAAAGGATTCTAACAGTGATGGGGAGAAACAGAGGGTGTCTCAGGAGACTACTGCAGTAGCAAGTGGGAGAATGCGACCGCCTACGCAAGCCTGAAGACAGTGAGAAGGAAAAGAAGATGGATTAGTTAATGATATCTAAGGCAGAATCAGTAAGTTCTAATAAGTTCTACTAATCTGTTTTATAGGCAAACAGACAATGTGGCAAAGATAATTGCTGTATGCTCACAAAACCTACATTCTTCTGGACAAACTGGTAGACCGTGTTACCCAGTTCCACGTATCCAGGTGGTGTCGTGGGCGAGTTCTCACCAGTGGAAGGTGAGTGAAAGTGACGTGTCAGTCCCAGTCTACAGCAATAAAAAGCAGGTATCCTTTCTTGACTCTCGTTCCTGTCCACACAGTTAGGAAAAAGGATTCCAAGATGGCATTTGGTGCAACACATGAAACTTGAGTCCTTGAGTGACCAATTTATGACTTGTTCCTTTCCCTGTGAAATTGCCTTCAGTAGGAAGTATTTTCTAAGGAATCTAAGGTATTTAAGTTTTTGAAATTCTGCAATATTTTCCTTACTTCATTATTCTAGAAAGAGTTTTTACTTACTCTTTCAGCTAAGGTAGTCCTGCACCATTTGGATTCCGTCTCTTTGTAAGCACAAACTGCAAGTTTTAATTTCTCAGGTATGTCTATTTTTTCCTATTCAGTGCTTCGTTCCCATTTCATTGAGGAAGTAGCCTTTCCAGGCATCTCAATTTCATCGGCTTACCTCCTGCAGGCTCAGGGCCATATCTGCTTTCCATTCTTGTTCTAAGTGGGAGGGTTCCCCACGAACTCAGTCTGTATCATCAGAAACAAAAACACAGGAAGTCTCTTTTGGTCACATTTACCCAAGGACTCTCTTGGACGTATGAGTGGATATGTTCAATAGCCACTGGGCTCTGTGGGCCTGAAGTTTGGAAGACAGGCCTTGGATAGTTCCATAGATTTAGAATGAAAAGAATGAGGTCATCTAGACTGACCATACAAAGTGATAAAATAACAGGATAAAAATAATGGGGCTTTGAGAAAAACACCAACATTTTACTGAGCAGAAAAATAAGGAATAATTAAAGGAAAGTTGAAGAGAATAAAGACTAAATAAAAGTAGCAGAAGAAATAGTTTGAAATAATTAAAACCTGTTTAAAATGCAACATTAAGCCCTCCAATTTCCAATGCTTAAACGAGAAATATAAAAAAATTATTCAGGTTTGAATAAATCATAGGAGATTCTTGAACACAAGGTCTTCAGCAGTGGGAGTAAGTTTATTAGTGAGTATGATTCAAGTGCCTTTGGCCTTTGGTTAGTGTGATTTCTAGGTGATGTCCATGACTTTGTGATGGCTCTCAGAGAGGCTTCCGTTGTTGCCCAATGGCATTCTATTGGGGCATGAGCATACATTTGGCTCATGTCTAGTCTTATAAATAGAACAGAGGATGGTCATACATAGCTGCTCAATTTTCTTCATTCCTTTCCTTTGCTAGGTTCTCCTCCCCCCCCCTTTTTTTTAGTTCTCTCTTTTGGAAACTTGAGATCCACATGTGAATGAGGTGAGCACAGCAGCTGCTGATGCACTAAGGACAGACACATTGCCCTGCAGTCCTTGGTTCCATCTGACTAGGCTGTTTTGCCAGCAACTATTTATTGTACTATTCCTGGATGGGGCTGACCCAACCCAACACAGTGGCTTGTTTGTTTTTGTTTTTTGTTTTTTGTTTTTGTTTTATCATTTCAAGGCTAACAAATCAAAAAGAAGAGATAAGATCAAGAGACTACTCAGAGCAGAAAAAAGATTGAGATAATTTCCCTAGATATAATAATTAAGGTCCTCAGTTACATTTCTGAACATAGTTTCTGCAGGAAGGTAGGTAAAAGGCAGACTGCCATGTGGAAGAGTAAATAAAAGTTGAGGAACTATAAAAGACTGGGAAATGCGGTCACTTAAATGAGTTTGACTGAAGAGAAACAACATAGGCTGGTGGCCAGAGGAAAACGCAGGGTCAAGGAATGTTTGCTTGTTATTGTTACTTGATAATCGAGTCATCAAGTAATTAAAGTCATAAAGTAACTAAAGAGAAAGAGCCAAAAAAAAGAAGGAAATACAGTGAAAAGAAAGGTGAGTGGATGGATAAGGATGCTAAAGGGAGGTGAACAGCAATAACACAACTTTAGGAGAACTTCAAAGTGTCACCTGGTCAGCCCTTTCTTTTTCCAAGGATAAAAAATCAAATTTTTAATATAGTAATAGGTTTCAAAGCTACTTTGTTCACTAGGGAGCTGGCTTTAATTTCTTAATAAAATTTTCTAAATTTCTCTTTGACATTATTTGTATAATGAATAGATCAATTAATAAGGTGAATTTTATTTTTATTACTAGAAACTCCTAAAATATCCTATTTGAAGGAACTTATTTTACAATCCTAAATTTCTGTAACTACTTTTCTCATACATATTTGATATGCTCCTCTCATGTAAAATTTTTATTGAAAAATAAGCAGCAATTCAAAATTAGATTTATTAGCTTAAAGGAAGAGCAGGGATTTGCGTGTGTGTTATAAGTCTCAAAGATATTAAGTGGTAAATAAACAGAGTTTAGCTTTAAAGAGTACCTTGGAGTTACTGGAGCCATTGTTATTTTCAAGGATATAGATGTTTAAATGTCAAATTAGTTATCAAGTATTCACATTGTTTGAAACAGACTTGAGTGAAGAATCCAAAAGGGTAAGTTAATCATGCATTTAGGATCTATTTGTTTCTAGAATGCCAGAATGTACAGTAAAATTTATATTTGTATATGCAGAATCTGATGCTTAAGAATATTTAACTTTTTAACTTTTTTATTGATTGATTTTAGAGAGAGAGGAAGGGAGAAAGAGAGAGAAACACAGATTTGTTCCTCTTTTTCATGCACTTATTGGTTGATTCTTGTGTGTGCCCTGACTGAGGACTAAAGCCACCACCTTGACCTGTCAGGACGACACTCTAATCAACTGAGCTACCTGGCTGGGGCCTAAAGACATTTGAATATATTCCAAAAATGAACCCAAAGTGTAAATATCTATCATTTATTTAGTTTACTCTGGTGCTGTTGCCAAAAGCCAGGCATATCCAGAGCTACACCTTCCTTATTTCAGAAAAGCAATAATCTTACTAGTTTATTCTCTCACCCCCTCTCTAAAATCAATAAATGAAAATATTTTTTTTTAAATAAATTTTCTCAAGCATCAGAATCTACTACCTAAGGTAGGCTATTTCATTGGATAAAAAGGGAATTGGTTTATAACGTAAAACAATTTTTTTAATTATGTCAATAAATAATCTACCTAATTATATACAGAAAGTCACATAATTTTTAGGCATTACTGAAAGTAAATTTTATATTAGTATTACATTCTTATAAGTTCTCTGCAGATTTTTCTATTCTCTCACTACTTCCAAGGCATTTAATCTACTACTGTGTTATCAATATATGTGGAGCATGTTTTTCTGTCAGCTATGAAAGGGGAGCTATAAGCTGCTATTTGGAGAACATAAGAAAAGAATCTGACCCAGATATGAAGGGTAAGTAAAGGTTTCTAGAGGAAGTGACCTCTAAACCTGGATGTGAAAGATTAGTGTGCCCTTTAGAGGAGTTTTGACAGAGGTTCCGGTAGCTGTAGAAAAGGACAGCGAGGGTCATGGCACTGGTGTGGTAATATATAATTGAGAACATCTGGTATACCAGACAGAGCTCACAAGCTCATGTGCTGTAGTTCTGTTGCTGTGCTGTGAGTTACAAATATGTTTAAATCTTGATTCTCTTATCCTGGGGTGGAGGGGCCATTTGAGACCTCAGGCCAATTGCCATTAGGTACAAGCAAACTTGTTGGTTTACTCTAGTTTGCCATGCATGGATTATCATTTTCCTTGTGTTGTGAAGCAAAGAGATTCTTTGGAAGTAGTGCCTTAAAGTAAATAAAGTAGTTGATGTGGCTACCACATCGAGTAAAAACTGGTTAGTAGAGATAACAGGAGGATATGAAGGTAAGCATGGAAAACCCATCAAGAAACCTGTAAACCAGTGGTAGTCAACCTGGTCCCTAAAGCCCACTAGTGGGCATTCCAGCTTTCATGGTGGGCAGTAGCGGAGCAACCAAAGTATAAATAAAAAGATAGATTTCACTATAGTAGTTTTTTTTTTTTTTTTTTTTTGTATTTTTCTGAAGCTGGAAACGGGGAGAGACAGTCAGACAGACTCCCGCATGCGCCCGAC
The DNA here is from genome assembly GCF_036850765.1 of Saccopteryx bilineata. Lineage (NCBI taxonomy): Eukaryota > Metazoa > Chordata > Mammalia > Chiroptera > Emballonuridae > Saccopteryx > Saccopteryx bilineata. The sequence goes on along the minus strand of NC_089491.1, from coordinate 293,835,546 downwards.
CGGGATCCACCCGACATGCCTACCAGGGGCGACACTCTGCCCACCAGGGGGGGATGCTCTGCCCCTCCGGGGCCTCACTCTGCCGCGACCAGAGCCACTCTAGCGCCTGGGGCAGAGGCCAAGGAGCCATCCCCAGCGCTCGGGCCATCTTTGCTCCAATGGAGCCTCGGCTGCGGGAGGGGAAGAGAGAGATAGAGAGGAAGGAGGGGGGGGGGGGGTGGAGAAGCAAATGGGCGCTTCTCCTATGTGCCCTGGTCAGAAATCGAACCTGGGTCCCCCGCATGCCAGGCCGACGCTCTACCACTGAGCCAACTGGCCAGGGCCATTAGGTTGTTTTATAAAGATTTATTCTGCCAAACTTAGCAAAAATCTGACATAAAGTACTTGGTAAGTAATTATTATTATATGCTTTAACTTGCTGTAACTCTGCTTTATAAATTTTATAAAGTTACTTTCCTACTTTATAAATCACCATTACTGTGGAACCGGTGGGCGGTTAGAAAATTTTACTACTAACAGAGATACAAAAGTGGTGGTAAGCCTGACCAGGTGGTGGCACAGTAAATAGATTGTTGGACTGGGATGCAGAGGACCCAGGTTTGAGACCCCGAGGTCGCCAGCTTGAGCGCGGGTTCATCTGGTTTGAGCAAAAAGCTCACCAGCTTGGACCCAAGGTCGCTGGCTTGAGCAAGGGGTTACTCAGTCTGCTGTACTGTAGCCCCACGGTCAAGGCACATATGAGAAAGCAATCAATGAACAACTAAGGTATCGCAACGAAAAACTGATTATTGATGCTTCTCATCTCTTTCCGTTCCTGTCTGTCTGTCCCTATCTATTCCTCTCTCTGACTCTCTCTCTGTCCCTGTAAAAAAAAAAAAAAAAAAGTGGGCGGTAGGTATAAAAAGATTGACTACCTTTGCTGTAAACCATTGTAAAGATTTGGGGGAGCCATTTAATAGATTTAGGAAGATAAGTGCCACAAAGAGATTTGCATTTTTGGAAAACCACTCTTGATGTGGTGTGAGAATAGACTGGAAAGCAGGTCAGCCAAGGGGCAAAGGAGACTAGTAATATGTTATTGTAGCAATCCAGAAGAGAATACTGGTCACTAATTTGGGGGAAGGTGAGGATAGGGAGTATGAATCAATTCCAGAATATTAAAGATAAACTATTGAACCTGGAAATTAAGTAAATACCAAAACAGAGGGAGATGTAAGTGTCAAGGATGACTTGCAGGCATTTGGTTTAACCAATTTGATGGATGGTCATACTAATAGCTGATGTACTCTGAGCATGGTTTTACTAATTATATCGATGTTCTTGGCACTGTTTAGAATTATATCAACTCATTTAATCCTAACAACACTTATTTGAGATAGATGTTGCATAATAAATCAATTTACAAATGAAAAAAAAATGAGGTCCAAATGCAAATTGTCCATAAAAAGATAAGGACCTGGATTTGGCCCTAGCACCTGTTTTCTTTTTTTTTTTTTTTTTGTATTTTTCCGAAGCTGGAAACGGGGAGGCAGTCAGACAGACTCCCGCATGCGCCCGACCGGGATCCACCCGGTATGCCCACCAGGGGGCGATGCTCTGCTCATCTGGGGTGTCGCTCTTGTATCCAGAGCCATTCTAGCGCCTGAGGCAGAGGCCACAGAGCCATCCTCAGTGCCCGGGCCAACTTTGCTCCAATGGAGCCTTGGTTGCGGGAGGGGAAGAGAGAGACAGAGAGGAAGGAGAGGCGGAGGGGTGGAGAAGCAGATGGGTGCTTCTCCTGTGTGCCCTGGCTGGGAATCGTACCCGGGACTCCTGCATGCCAGGCCAACGCTCTACCACTGAGCCAACCAGCCAGGGCCAGCACCTGTTTTCTTTACTGCTCTATTATAATGTCTCTGGTGCCATTCACTAAAATTGGGGAAATGGAGCTAGTTTTAGGATGAAGCCAATGAGTTCAATCTTGGTCATTGCTTTAGACTGAATTATTTCCCCACCCCAGAATTCATATGTTGAATTTTTAAGCTCCAATGTGACTGTATCTAAAGATAGAGCCTTTCTGGAGACATTTAAAGTTAAATGATATCACAAGGGTAGGGCCTTAATTTGTTAAGATTGTAGATTTATAAAAACATCTCTCCATTCTCCACCACTCCATCACATGAAGACATAGTGAGAAGATGACCTCTGTAAGTGGAAGTCAACAAGAGGGCCTTACCTGACCCTAACCATGTTGGCATCCTGGTCTCAGACTTCTAGCCTCCATATGAGAAATAAATATCTATTGTTTAAACCATCGGTCTATAGTATTTTGTTATGGTAGCCCAAACAGACTAAGAGGAGCTACATGTATGATATGTATGATTCTGTTACTCAGAAGAGCCACTGGAATGGAGATAAGAGATTTGGGAGTCTTCCACCTATAGGTAGAAAATCAAACTATGGAACTTAATGACATTGACTGGAAACAGTATCTATAATAAATATGAGGGCTGAGAATAAATCTCATAGATATATTAATATTTAAGAAATGAGCAAAAGAAAATAAGCTAGCAAAAAATGATAGAAGGAAAAAAGAAGAAAGAGGAAGGAAGGAGGGAAGGAAGGAAGGAAGGAAGGAAGGGGGGGGGGAGGGAGGGAGGGAGGGAGGGAGGAAGGAAGGAAGGAAGGAAGGAAGGAAGGAAGGAAGGAAGGAAGGAAGGAAAACTAAGAGTAGTTAACAAGGAAAAATAGAGGAAGAAACCAAAACAGAAAAGGATAGTATTACAAACACCTAGGACAGAAAGATGCGTTGAGAAAGGAACTGAGGAACCATGTTAAATGCTACAGAAAGTTACAAGGAATGACAGTTATTCATTGGATTTAATAAGAAATTCAATTGTAATCTTTAGTGAGAATAAGTCTACTGTAATAGGCTTGTAAGAACAGAAGCCATATAGAAAAGTAGAAGAGTCAAATCTTTTGGGGAAGTGGAGAAATGTAAGTATTGATAGATAACTCACTCAAAGTGTCTAAATGGGAAAGAAAGATGTATGCCAAAATTTCCAACGGTAAGTTTTTATTGTTCTTAAGATGGGAGAGATTTAAGAAAGCTTAATGCTGATGGGAAGGAGCAATAAAAGAATAACTTTAGGAAGAGGAACCCATTTTTTTTTTGTTTTTTTAGAGAGAGGAAGAGAGAGAGAGAGACATTGACTTCTTTGTTGTCCCACCCATTTATATGCTCAGTGGTTGATTCTTTTATGTGCTCTGATCGAGGATTGAACCCATAAACATGCCATGTCAGGATGACTCTAACCAACTAGGCTACCCAGTCAGGGCTGAACACCATTTCTTTTAAAAGAAGAAAGAAAAGTGATCATAGATGCAGGTGAATTTTTAGATTTAGAGACAAATGTTGAGAAGGCTCTTATTTAATGCTCTATATTTCCCCTAAGAACTACGTTTTAAAGTGTTCTAAGAGGGAAGTTGGGGAGGCACTGGGTAGAATTTCATTTTGTTTGTGTAATGCTGGAAACATTGAATTCATTCATGTTTGTAGTTTTACAAGTGGTGGTAATAGACAGGAATCTAAAATATTGGTGAGAGGTTAGAATGTGATTCCACCATGGAATCATAGCTGGAAGGGAAGGGTGAATTTTGAAAAAAATAAAATAAAATAAAACTTACAGGTAAAGATATAGTAAAAGGGTCCTGGAATTGCAAGTTCCCATGAGGTCATAGAACAGATGGTGAGACTGTAACTTATCAAGAGGTTGTGGTCAGAGAGTAGAATGACTGAGTTGAAGATTACAGTACAGCAGCTCTGGGTGGTAACAAGTTTCAGAGTGTGGTCTCTGGGAATAGAATGAGATGTTTTATCAAAAGAAATAAGAGAGTAAGATTTTGAATAGGTAAAGTCCTTTCAAACAAGTTGTCAACACGTAATCCAAAGCTCTCATGTCAACCACGTCCTGTTCTAACTCAAACATAAAAATAAACAGAGACAAATCTTTGTCCTCTAATGTAGTAAGGGGTAGCCTCAAGAGGAAATTTCAAAATCAGAACACCTGGACATACACCCTTGAAAAACCTCTGCTGATATATATAGTTTCCAACTTCTTAGCTCTCTTAACTCCAGCTAAGCACAGCCTTCCCTTAGCAGTGAGACAACTTTACACCTGTAGTCAAGGAGTGCTGTTAAGAAGAAAATGAAGTGTCTGCACCCAGTTTTCCACCACGTCAACTAAGAGCTCAACCTGTCAACATGTCCAGCAGCAACATGCCAATCTAGGAGAGCCCCAATCAATGCCTCTGCACTTTTTCCTGTTATTAAAAAAGGCTTTCTCTCCCAGCAATGTTATAACCTGTAGTTACAAGTTAGCAATGTTTCCAAAGCTTCTTTTTATATGTGTGGAACATCATTAATATTAATGGAATGATTTCCAACCAAATGGAAAAGTTAGAATAAAATTTAGTAAGCTATATGGAAGGGAAGCCAATTTTATAAAATTCTATTAAATTAGAATTGTGAACAGAGCCTAAGGACCTATTCTGCCACTATTTTCAAAAGATGAAAAAAGATAACTAACCTCTCTATTTCTAAACCCACTGTGCTACACTCACTTTTCCCTGTGGTCCTTCCAAGATATGTGTCACTCCTTCTTGGAACTCTAATTATGCCCTGTGTCAGAAGGTTGCCATCTCCAGAATATCTACAAGAATCATCTCTCTCTCCACATTTGAAGTTCAGGTTTTATAAGCTACAGATCATGAGCAGGTCTCCTGAATATCATTCTCTCTTCTTATATGGTGACCATCCTTCCTAAACATCACTCAAGATCTACTTAAATTCTATCTCCTTCAGGAATTCTTCTCTGGTCGTTCCAAGCTGCCAAGAATTTTCTCTCCCATTACATGAAATGCATAGATCAGCATGGACCCATTGGCTACCTAATAAGGTGTAGACACTATACACAGTGCTGATAATACGTGGTTGAATAAGATGATTTATATAACTAGGGGGGAAATGCATAGTATAAAAATAATCACTTAGTAAATAAACTCCTTTGAATAAGATGATTTATATAACTAGGGGGGAAATGCATAGTATAAAAATAATCACTTAGTAAATAAACTCCTTGGAAGAAGGTTCCAGCTGGAATAAAGGAACTGAACGTTTATTAAACCCCCCTTCTATAGATCAGGGCTTTAATCATCATAGTATCAAGGTTTTGTTAGTGGTAGAAAAACGGCACCAGGCATTAGCGACAAGCTAGCCCGGACCTGGGTCCAGCAACCTTGGGCACTTGGGTTTGGCTTGAAAGAATTTACAGCCAAAGAATTCAAACTATATGAGAAAATGTATTTAGAAAGTTACAGAGGTAGAAGAAGGGCCCTTGGAGCTTAGGGGAGAGAGAGAGGGAGAGAGGAGAGACATGGGCATGCTCAGGCAAAGAGAGAGAGAGCGTGCCAGAGTCCCTGTCCCAAGGGCTTCTATATGGAAGCCTCAGGGGAGGATCTCTGTAGAATATGTATCAGCTTTCCAGGCGTGTCCTTTCAGGGTCTCAAGCTACACTGATTGGTCCGTGTCCCTGCAGCTGGTCCTGGAGTCAACCCTGGTATGGCTCCCTCTGATTTTGCTGCTTCTCTGGAACTGGAGCGGAAACACAGCTGAGTCCTAGATGTCATCTTCCAGAAGTTAATGCTTAAGGGAGTGGTAATACAAGGACTTGTAGTTTTGCCCGTTGCTAGGCTCTCCACCCTGGTGACCCTCTGCACCTGGCCCATCGTTTGTGCTCTGCTCATGCCTATCTAACTACCTAAGACAGTTTCACACTTGACAAAACCAGCCAGAAGAGGTAACAGCTAAGTAACTCATAAAAAGCCATGTAATAAAATCAGAAATCACCTGTCTGATTCCAAAGCCAAGCTTTGGGACTGTCTCTATATAGAGCAGAAAGGATAAAATTGATTATATATATTAGCAAACACTTGTTGAGTACTTATTACAAGCTGGGCACTACATTAAGTACTTTACGTAGGTATTTACCCTGTTTTAAACTGAGTGATGAAGACATTAAATAATTTGTGCAATGCCTTCTAGCAAGTATATGACCCAGCCAGTATTTTAACTCTGAAGAACTCTAGATCTTAAGTATTTTATTGCATTAACACCTGAAAATTAGATTGAAAGGCACAGAGAGCTTCATCATTGAGATGTTTGAACACAACTTCATGAGCTTCAATTTCTTGGGTTTTCAAATGAAAAAAAAAATGATGGCCTACCTGAATTTTTCTGAAACAGTGTGATGATCAAAGGAGAATGATTTATTAGGTGTTTTTAGTAGTAGATAACAAGAAAAACACTGTGTTTTAGACTACGTTATCGGCTAGGACCGTCTAAAAATTTGTCTCTTACCCATCTAAGCCCCGACAGACCTCCCGATTCCCCCCAAATAGCCCTTCCCGCTCTGGATTGTCATTGGGGACCAGTTGTCTTCCATACTAGGAGCCCCAAAAGGGCAGAGTCATCTTCACCCCCAACACCACCCAGCTCAGGGCCAGACACAGCACAGGGCTCAGTGTTTGTGTGGAACCGAGGCTGGCGGGGGGTGTTACTCTCTGATTCCAGTGTGGGTCCTGTAGTCAGGGAGGACATGCTGAATGGCCTGGCTCCCTCCTGGGCCTGCCCAGCCTCATCCTGGGCCTGCCCAGCCCTCGGGGTCTCAGGTGCCTCTCTGCCCTCAGGCCCCTTAGCAGGTGTTTCCTGGAACTGTATGTGAGATTAGACACGAGTCCAAAAGCAAGAACACTGACTTAGTCATTGCTATGTTGATAGCCACCACCACCCTCCCTTGCCTGTGGACCCATGGACCCCTGGCCCAGTCTCACGCCCTGGCCAGATTTCTCCTCCTGTAACCAGGGGCTCAGACACAGAGCCCACAGTTTTGCCATTCACTGCTTTCACTAATGTATATGGAGGCCTGCTGCCTGCTAGACCCATGCTAATGCAGGTGATATGGCTGTAAGAAAACAGAGGTCCAGCCCTATGGAGCTTTATTCTAGTGGAAGGCAGGAATAAAGCCGGGGGAGGGGGAGAAGATGAACAGAGACAAACAATGAACAAGATTAATAAGAAACAATATAGCAGATCAGATGACAATAAGTGCCCACTGAGTGCCTTGGGATGAAATAAAACTGAGGAGGGGGAATAGGACATGGAGGAATAAGTTGGAGGGTTGTAATTTTAAAAGGGTGGTCTGGGAAGGCTTCTTGGAGGAGATGCCATTTGAACAAAGACCTGAAGGATGTGAGAGTCACACCTATACATGAGAGAAGAGTATTCCAGGTAAAGGGAACAGCCAGTGCAAAGGCCCTGAGCTAGAGTACCTGGTACGATGAAGGTACAGTGAGGAGGCCAGTGTGGCTGGAGCAGGTAAGTGGAGAAACAGGCAAGAAAGGGGCCAGATGAGGCCAGCCCTGAGGGACCATGATGAAGACTTTGCCTTCTCTCTGAGAGACGTGAGAGTTGCAGGTGAATCACCTTTTATTGAGGTATAATTTAGATTCCATTGTTAGTATGCAGTTCATGGTGTTAGGTTCCCATAGGAAGGGTGCAGGGCAAACATCTCTGCAGTCCTGCCTGGAAGCACGTCCAGCCACTGGGACAGGTTCCCCCTTCGCTGTCACACTAATTCCCAGCCCCACCTCTAGCCCCAGGACAGCCAGAAGGTGCTTTCTGTCTCCAGGGTTTTACTACCTTTTCTAAAGGTTGCTTGTAAATGCAATCAGATGGTAATAACAAATTCATTTGATATGTTTTTTTTTAGTACTTTAAGCTCCAGTAGTAAATCTTAAAAACTGACATAATTCGAAAATCACTGCAGTAATTTCTTACAGTTTGGCTATGTAAGTTGAGGCATGAAGAGACCAAATAACTCACTCTGTCAAAAAATGTCAATCATAGTAAGAAAAGAAAAACAGAAGTGAGACTTCAAATTCTTATTCTACATTGCTCCAGTTATTTATTTGTTTACTTACTTATTATTTATTTATTTGTTTGTTTTAGAGAGAGAAACACCAATTTGTTGTTCCACTTACTCATGCATTCATTGATTAATTCTTGTACGTGCCCTGACCGGGAATTGAACCCACATCCTTGCTATAACAGGATGATGCTCTACCCAACTGAGCTACCCAGCCAGGACCTTGTTCCTAACTGTTTAAACTGCCCCCCCCCCCCCCAGTTAAAGCTGTCTCCAGTGAAAACAGCCTTGGGCACGAAATCCCAGTGTTTTTATACTCATTTTGGGAAAGAATGCCTGGTATGTTTACATTTGATAACATTGTTATAGTTACTGAGATGTTTCTGGAATTTTATAGGATTCCCCAGGGTGGAGTCTAGGTTATCTGTGTGCTTTTCAATTTAGTATATTTTTTTAATGTTTGGTTGCTATGGCATAATAAAAATCAGTGGATTTCCTTGATATCCAAGCTAGTCTATATTGGTTTTAAATGTGATTAAATGTGAATGAGTAATATTGTGCAACATTTTTTTTTACTTGTAGGCATTTTACAAAAAAGGAATATAAACATATGATTGCAGAAGCAGTCGTCAGAGAGAATTGAATAAAAATAGTACAGGGCGAAAAGTGTCATTTTCACAAAATTATCTCATTAAAGGTTATCCATTTACACTCTGGTTGTCTCCTTTGTCAACATTTCTGCTAGCCCTGCTAGACTATCAGTCCCAGAGTAAGAGGAAATGGTAAAGGACTAATTGAATATATAAGGTTTGTTTCCAAATATGACTATAGAAATTCTATATTTAAATCTGTAATAGTGAAGACATCAAATAAAGCAAAAATCGCATTTACTTAGCTGGTTTCTCAACTTTCTTCCTTCCACTTATAGTTTGTAATGTATCATAGTTTTACAAGGTATTAGAAGACCAAAGTCAAATATTGTACCTAAGGCCTATTTTCAAGCATTCATAGAATGGTCAAGTATATTAATGTCACAGCAAAAGGGAGATGGCACATTGATCATATTGTCAAGTCCAAACAAAATAAAGTCCAATAAGAGTTCTGCAAAAACAACATTGAAATGAATATTAGTCATAATTAAAGAGAACACTAATGGATCATATAGTCATTAAATTTCAAAATATTAGAGTAATAAAACTTGGTTATGTGGAATTATCTGCTATCAGTTTTGATACTTGGTCCAGCAAGAACAACCAACCATAAGAAAGCATCAGGACAGAAGATTGAATTTGTTATTAGGGTTATAATAATTTTTGTATTTGATGAGATGCTTAAGACCAGAGCAAGAACAGATTTAGGTACATGTTACATATTTAATTCAAATTGTTCCCTGGTGTTCTGTGGTCCTAATAGAATTAGTAATTTTATTGTTAGACACTAAAGGCCAGATCAGTGATTTATTCTTAATGAGGAGAGGTGAACATTGTTCTTTTGCAACAAGTGATTTTGGATATAATATCCGATGTAGGAAGCACACAAGAAATATTGAAATCATCTGTGGGATGTTTCTTACACAAAATGAAGAGTCATAAGTAGCATTTAGTGGGCAGATGTTTAAGCATCCTGCTAATAACAATATAAATCAATGAATGAATAATACTGGTTTTAATTTTTTCTATTTTCCACATGAAAAGATAGAGGATACACTACAACAACCATCAAGCCTCACATTAAAAGGCAGATCTATTTCTTACATTGACGGTATCACTTTCCACTATCCCAGAGCTCCTCCTGTCAGATAGTAGTATCTACTTCCCATGACAGGCAGGATAGCATGCTAGCTGAGACCAAGGGACATGTCATCAGATAAATCTACATTCAACTCTAACTCTGCAGCTTGCCAGCTGAGCTTCCAATGGCCTGTCATGCAAGTCATTTCATCAGTTTCTTCTTCAATGAAAGGCAAACCCGACAGTTGGAAAAATAAATTAACTTATTCAGCAACCATAGAGCAGTGCCTTGCTTGTGGTAAATATTCAATAAGTCATGATCTAAATAGCTATTAAAAGTAATAATCAGCCTGACCAGGTGGTGGCGCAGTGGATAGAGCATCAGACTGGGATGCAGAGGACCCAGGTTCGAGACCCCAAGGTCGCCAGCTTGAGCACGGGCTCATCGGGTTTGAGCAAAGCTCACCAGCTTGAGCCCAAGATCACTGGCTCGAGCAAGGGATCACTCGGTCTGCTGTAGCCCCTCAGTCAAGGCACATATGAGAAATCAATCAATGAACCGCAATGAAAAATTGATGTTTCTTATCTCTCTCCCTTCCCATTTGTCTGTTCCCTCTCTCTGACTCTCTCTGTCTCTATCATAAAAAAAAGTAATAATCAGAATTCTAGTGAAACTAAAGATGCAGCAAAATGAACCTGAAGAATATTGTGCCCATATTATGATAAAGTACAGAGAATCCTCCTTTTCTAACTATAGAAAATATGTTCTTCCAAGTGACTGGAACATTTGTACCCACAAGAAATAGTTGGTCTCTCACTGCTTATTTTTAGAACTATATAAACACTGACACATTTTTTACTCTTTAATCTCCTTTTTAAAACAGTCATTGAGCCATAAAATATATAACACAATTGAGGTGGCATTTTCTTTTGCTTAGCCTATATGACATTCTTATTATCCTGATGACACATTATTTCACTTTGACTGAATTTGGGAAATCCATGCCCAACCCATTGGCTAGTCATCCCTGCAGGAGGCCAAGTTCTTCCATCTTCATCTTCACTCTCACTGGCTGTAATACCAGAGGTGACATTTTTCTGACTTTGCTTTAGTTCTGGCACAATCCCAAACAGCTCCATTTTAATTGTGTTTTTGTTGGAACATCATTAAATAACAAGTATCTAACTTACTACCAGACCATTAGATTATTTGACAGAAATGGGCTAAACTCCTTTTACCTACAATAAGGCTTATATTTTTGGACACCTTGGAGGGTACAGGTGGCCATATAACTTTGTTTCTGGTAGTAAAATGGGAACTAAAATGTTGAATGCCATTCTTCCTCTATTACTTTGCAGAATGCCAATTCCAGCAAGACTTTAGAACAGGGGTCCCCAAACTACGGCCCGCGGGCCACATGCGGCCCCCTGAGGCCATTTATCCGGCCCCCACCGCACTTCCGGAAGGGCACCTGTTTCATTGGTGGTCAGTGAGAGGAGCATAGTTCCCATTGAAATACTGGTCAGTTTGTTGATTTAAATTTACTTGTTCTTTATTTTAAATGTTATATTTGTTCCCGTTTTGTTTTTTTACTTTAAAATAAGATATGTGCAGTGTGCATAGGGATTTGTTCATAGTTTTTTTTTTATAGTCTGGCCCTCCAATGGTCTGAGGGACAGTGAACTGGCCCCCTGTGTAAAAAGTTTGGGGACCCCTGCTTTAGAATATGCTGAATACATGGAAGAAAGCAGAGCACAGCATAGACTATGGAGTAGAACCCCTGCCTCTGACACAATCAGCCCCAACATGAGCAAGAAACAAACTATTTAACAAGCCTATAAGATTTCAGGGTTTATTTATAGCCTCTAACATCCTTCAGTAATATAGAAATTGTTATTAGACATGAGGTACTGCCACAAGAAAACTTCAGCCATGTGGCATGAGATAGAAGTTTGGCAGGGAAATATTCCGTAAAGCCTTGTCTGTGAGAAGTTCTACAGACAATAGTAGCTATAGAGGAGGAGGGTGGAGAACATAATGTCAGAAGGATTGGTCGTAAATGGACATGTGCAGCCTGTTATTCAAAGAAAAATAAGCTCAGACTTAGCAGGTCAGACACGAAGAGGCATAGAGTACCATTTTATGGGGTTTCAAGGTGTTGGAAAACTGGGTGTTTCTAGAACCCAACCAGTGGAAAGTTTTTGGACTACAAAGGTACAATAAGACTAAGTAAATCTTGTTTACAAACAAAAACAAAACAAGAAAACAAAATCTAAGAATTTGGCCTTCCCTGCAAGCTTAATATCCTCTTGATTGCTCAAGAGAGACAGGTATAGGGCTAGGAAGCAAAGTCTGATGATTCTGACTAGGAACATTACTAACATGTGGTACTGACTGGAAGCAAATGCAGTTCTTAAGGAACCTGCATGGCCAAGAACCACTACCCTAGCCCATTCTATAAATGCTTCTAACTCTTCAAGTCTTAGGGTAATCTTCAAGAATGCAGCTATTCCACCATGAAGTGAGCTAAAAATGTTTTGGAGAGGGTATCATTTCTAATATCCTTTTCAGAGGTGGCCAGGTAGGATATGGACAAGAAATAGCTCCCAAAAGGGTAGAGCGAGGGGATAATGGATAAAGTCTGCTCCAAATGAGTAAAATCCACTTCTTATCAGGCAGGGAAGGTGATAGATGACAGGATTTTACTTTTTAGTTTATAGATGATTAAAGGATAAAGATCCACAAACAGAACAGATGGAAAGGAATTAATATTACCCTAAAACACTGGATTTAGAGTTAGAGGCAGTGTCTGAACGTCTTTTAAAATTTTGAAACAATTTTCTCAAAGTACAATTTATAAATAAAATGTACTCATATGAAGTATACAATTCAATAAATAGATAGATACACATTCATGAAACCACAGCCACAATTAAGATGTAGAACATGCCCATATGCTGGTGCTCCTTCAAAGTCTACCTCTCACCGTGGACACCCAGGCCTAGGCAACCACTTATCTACTCTCTGTCACGATAGCTTAGTTTGCATTTTCTAGAGTTTTTTCTAAACTGAATTAAATAGTATCAATTCTTTTGTGTTTGAATTTTTTTCCTTCAGCTTAATTATTTTGAGGTTCATCCATGTTGTTGAATGCCACAGTAGTTCATTGATTTTTGTTGCTATTATTCCATTGTATGGTTATCTCACATTTAGTTTAAATTGATGGGTATTTAGGTCACTTTAAATTTTGGTTGTTATGAATAATGCTATGACCATACATGTACAGGATACTGTGTGGTCATATATTTTCTTTTACTTAAGAGTGGAGTGGCTAAGTAGTATAGTAGATGGGTAGAATTTGTAAGAAATTAAAATAGCCTGACCAGGAGGTGGTGCAGTGGATAGAGCGTTGGACTAGGATGTGGAAGGACCCAGGTTCGAGACCCTGAGGTCGCCAGCTTGAGCGTGGGCTCATCTGGCTTGAGCAAAAAAAAAGCTCACCAGCTTGGACCCAGGGTCGCTGGCTCGAGCAAGGGGTTACTCAGTCTGCTGAAGGCCCACGGTCAAGGCACATATGAGAAAGCAATCAATGAACAACTAAGAAGTCACAACGTGCAATGAAAAACTAATGATTGATGCTTCTCATCTCTCCGTTCCTGTCTGTCTATCCCTCTCTCTGACTCTCTCTGTCTCTAAAAACAAAAACAAACACAAAAACAAAACAACAAAAAAAAGAAGTTAAAATAGTTGTTCAAAAAGTCTGTACCGTCTATAACATATGATAGAGTTTGAGTTGATCCATGTTCCTGTCAACATCTGGTATTGTCCATCAGTCTTTTTAAATGAAGTTATTTTAATGTGTGCATAGTAAGATAGTTTATGGTTTTTATTTGACTGTCCCATATAATCAATGAACATCATTTTGTGGGGAGGTGTCTATTTAATCTTTTGCTAATTTCTTAATTGGGATGTGTTATTTTTCAGTTGCAAATGTTTCTTTACAGTTGGCATACATATTCTTTGTCAGATGCATTTTTTTCTTTCCCAACTTGTGGTTTTTCTTTCTATTTTTAATAGTGCCTTTGTAAAGAGCCAATATTTTTAATTTTGATCAATTTCAATTTATCTTTTTTACTTTTTGTAAGTTTTATAGTTACAGCTTTTACATTCAGATCTAAAATTTATTTTTTTTCTTTTTTTTTTGGTATTTTTCTGAGGTTGGAAACAGGGAAGCAGTCGAGTTAATATTTGTGTAAGCAATAAAATAAAAGTTGATGAATTTTTTCCATACAGATATCAGGTTGATCTAGCACCATTTGTTAAAAAGGCTTTTTTTAAAGCTTTTTTTTTTTTTAATTTTTATTTATTCATTTTAGAGAGGAGAGAGAGAGAGACAGAGGGGAGGAGCTGGAAGCATCAACTCCCATATGTGCCTTGACCAGGCAAGCCCAGGGTTTCAAACCGGCGACCTCAGCATTTCCAGGTCGACGCTTTATCCACTGCGCCACCACAGGTCAGGCAAAAAAAAAGGCTTTTTTTTTTAACTGAATACATGTTGCACTTTTCCTGAAAGAGAAATGATCACATATGTGTAGATGCACTTCTGAAATCTAGTCTATCTTTTAACCCATACCTAATTGTCTTGATAACTATAGTTTTACTATAAACCTTGAAATCAGTGGTTTAATTCCTTTGAATTACACAAGGTGAGTCCTCTAATATAATGAAATCGTACTTTATTTGCTCCATTTGCTTACTGACATCTTTTTTTTTTTATCTTTCATCTTCAGGAAAAAGTACAAGGTGCAACGTGTATGCATGCGTGCACACACGCTTCCTTTTCACAAAGGAATAAGCAATATAAATGTACTGCTTGTATCAGAACTAAATCTCAGATAAGCAGGTGAAACCCTCGGGATAGACTCTTTCTGTCTTTTCATCTGGCTTTGCCTGGGGATCCTGACTACTGAGTCATTAATAGGAGCATGAACAGAAGCCCAACCCTTCCACTTCCAGATGGTTTAACGGATGGGAGACACAAACACAAAATATGAAAGACAGAAGGAAAGGAAAGTTGGGATATTTATTTGCCAAGCCACCAGCAGGTTAGCTAACTGGATAGAGACTTTAAATGAGCAAGATTAGAAGTTTGTAATAAGGAAATTCGAAAATGAGGTTTGAGAATGGACATCAAAGGTAAGCACAAGAGTACAAAGATTTTGTATCCTAAGTACATGTTCACCAGAAGAGTGGTCCCTACCATGATATCAGTAAGACTCTTTCGACAACACAACCAGTTTCACCAAAACCATGTGTGTACGAAGTGACCAGGAAGCAAAGATGAAAACTATGAACAGAGTCAACAACATAGATTTCCACTCACAAAGGCCAATCTGGTTAACCTTTGCTGAATGGCCAGCTAACCAAGAGCAGAGGCTTCTATGTGGCACCATTTACCAGAGTAATTATCTGGCTACATGATGACAGGTTGCTTGTATTGAACCCCCTCCCACCTACCCATCATGGAGAGGTAGACATATATTCCTGGTGCATTACTTTCCCTTCCTGTTGCATTTCTGCTAGTATCAACATTTGTGGATTTAGAGAATGTCATCCATAATCTTATCCATTGCCATGGGAGAACATTACCTCCAACCAGGAAATACATCTTAACAGCAAAGAATGTGTACACTGTGCATTAGTTTAGGAATATACCAGCCTTACCTCATGTACTGTACCTTAGAGATCATCTCAGAATTTGTCAATCATAATACATAAGGAAGGTTGACTTTTACCAGAAACACAGTGGAATCTATGGAACCCCAGTAAAGATAGGACTACCAAGAACTCAGAGCCTACTGGAAAGAAGGCTTTAGTACCCCATCTAGTGAAGTACCTGACAAGCTGAGATAATGGCAGCAGGAATAAGTAAGTGGTGGTAGAAGGAAGCAATAATTAATCAATTTAAGATTTATAGTCAGCTTCAGAAGCAAGAATAGCAGCTATGCTTTATGTTAATTATTTCTTCAACCCCTCCTTTTTTTTAACAACCTTATTTGCACAGTACTGATGTGTATAATATTTTAGGTTTGAGGTGAGACTATGACAAAATTGATATCATCCCACAAAGACAACATGACAAATACACTTTGTCTGTCCTATGTAACTGAGGACGCAAAATTTTCACCCAGACAGAAATCCATGATGAGTAAAAACAGTGTGGGGAAAGCACCTCTACAAATACAATCTATACCCTACTTTTTACCTAAAAGATCTGACCCATAGAGACTGGCAGAATTGAGAGGTACTGGTAGAGATCTGAAGAGCATTAGGAAAGGGAACTTGGTGTAGCTTTCTCTTGGGTTTCCTCCCTGCCAAGTGGCCTCATTCTTTTCATGAGGGCCGTGCTTCCCTTGAGTGGCTTTTCCTGCATAGCTCTTCCAGAATCCTGGTAATTCCCTCTATCCTTCAAGCTTCACAATGGCGAAGGCCTCCCAGAGTATTGCACTAACTGTTTTTGCTTTCCTGAGACATCGCCCACATGTTTGTAAACTGTCCCTTTATTCAAGCCTCCTTCAATCACTCACTTGATTGTGCAATATCTCTTGCTGGAATGCAACTGATGTGCGGTTCACTCACAGGTATGTCCTTCTGTGTGTACGTGTATGTGTGGCCCAGGGTTTGGAGCCAATCGTCAGGCTTTTCATTTCCCAAAGGGCAGGGAATTACAAGCCGAGGCTTAGGAGCTGGTAGAGCGGCTGTTCTCAGCTAGACTCTGCCTCTACAGAGGGGTTTTGAGCCCAGGGTGCCCTTGCAAGGGGGCCCACTGCTGCCATTGCCAGGAGGTTCCAAATGAAGACTGTTCAGTATTCAAGGCCTTCTCATATCCAGGGATTTCAGGCTACTGGTGGCTTTAGTCAGTTTGCTACTGATACAAATATAGCTTCTAAATAGTCTTTAGAATAAAAGTATATTGAATAAGAATTTAACCATTTTTTCTAATAAATATGTTAATAAAATTATACAAGTAACTAGAAAACAACAATAACAACAAAAAAAAAGTTAAAAAGCAAAAATACATCTAATACTTGAAGTGTCATTATTTGACTGATGTATAAATACCAACAAAGCCAGCACAGGAAAGTATTGGAAATCTGGACGTAAGGCAGTCTGCACCTGCCAATGCATAGCCAAGTGTCTGCAACGTGGATAAACAAGCTAGTGTTTATTAAGTTGTTATGACATGCCAGTCAATTGTTGTAAGCATTTATTTGCATTAACTTATTTAATGCTCCTCAACAAGAATAAAGCCACTCTATGTCATCTCACTGGAGAAACTGAGACACAGAAGAGTTAAAAAGTGATAGAAGTCTAACTTGAACCCAGGTAGTCTGACCCCAGAGTCTGTGTTCTTAACCACTGCACCATACTGCCTTTTTCACTGGAACAGGAGATGCTCAGTGTAATGACCTCCAAGGTCACTTTTAGCTCTGATTCTTTGTGCTTGTTTCATTCCCTTCCCTGGAGTTTACTTCAGAAGATGCACTTAGGCATTTATTCCAACACAGCCTAAAAAATTTGTAGCATTTCCAGATCTAGACTAATGTGATACCATTGGAACTTAAAGGCTTTCTAGTTCCATGATCACACACACACACACACACACACACACACACCTGTCATGTGTAGTTAGTGCTCATCTTCTTTAGAAACATACATATCTTTTTTTTCACTTCTTTTTCTATGCCTTTCTACCTCATCCATTATTTCATTATTTCCTTCTCCAGACCTTTCTGCAGCAACCATAAGACACTAAATCAGATGAAAAAATTCTCTTGCATTCTCAATCTCAGTTGAATAACTATTTTTTTGAGGAAATCATTTTTGACCCAAAACTATAGACATCATACAAAACAATAGCATAAATTCTGGAGAGGTGACACTAGCAAATTGATATTAAGGTTCAAGTGCAGTGGACCATTTTACAGTGAATGTTACTTCTCTTAGGAACTAGATTAAAAATAGCTCATAGGTTAAAAATAAGCCAAATACTCTTCTTTCTTTAACAGAAACAGACTTTATACAAGTGCCCCAGCTGAAATAGCACTTTGGAACTCAGTGCTTCCAAGAAAATACAAATGAGCAGCCAGATATTTAGTCTGATCATCCTTGAGATAAAGGACAAGTATTTTAAATATAAACAGATGGATTGGTTAACAGAAAGTTTATGAACAATATTTATCATAGATTTTAGGATGATTAGTTTACATTATTCACATTTCTTTAGATGTATTGCCAATGTTGGTGTCCACATCTTCCCACTCTGGCAGAAGAAATAGTGCAGCATATTCTGTAATATCCGGAGTGTTGTTCAAAATAAAAGTTCAAGAAGTAATGGTTGGCCCTGGCTGGTTGATCCAGTGGTAGGGCACTGACCCTGTGTGTGGATGTCCCAAGTTCAATTCCTAGTCAGGGCACACAGGAAAAGTGACCATCTGCTTCTCTACCCTTTCCCCACCCCTTTCTTTTTTTCTCTCTCTCTTTCTTTCTCTCTTCTTCCACAGCCATGGTTCTATTGGTTCAAGTATATCATCCCTGAGTGGTGACGATGACTCCATGGAGCCTCCACCTTAGGTGCTACAAATAGCTCAGTTGTGAGCATGGTCCCAGATGGGCAGAACATTGGCCCCAGATGGAGGTTGCTGGGTGGATCCCAGTGGGGGGCACATGCAGGAGTCTGTCTATCTCTCCTCCTTTCACTTGGAAGAGAAGAAAAGAAAAATAAAATAAAAGAAATAATGGTTTATTACATAGGTCTTTGTATTTTCTAACAAACTCAATAAAAGAGTCTGGAAGCTTTGCTAGAAATGAGTGATAAAGGTGTATTCAAGAACCTTGGAGTTTACACACAGGGAACACAGCTAGACAAAAACCCAGAAGTGCTCCAAAGAAGAAAGAAAAGTTAAAAGTTCTTATAGTGAAAAGTTCATTCTGAAGAATAATCAGTTCTGCATCCTTAGCCCTCAGGTTGGTCCAGGACGGTTCTCAGGCAGAGATGCCAGGCAGTCAAGTCAACTCTATAATACGTCATCTGTATATTGTACTGTGTTCACCACCCGAAGGCAAGTCTTCCATCGCTATTTATCTCCCCTTTTTCCTCTTCTACCTCCTCCCAACCTGCTCCCTCTTGTAATCACTATACTGTTATCTGTGTCTATGAGTTTTTTTTACTTTGCTTAGTCCCTTCACCATTTTCACCCAGCTCCCAACCCCCCAGCCTCTCTGACAGCTGTCAGTCTGTTCTCTGTCCCTATAAGTCTGTTTCTATTTTGTTAGTTTATTTTGTTCTTTAGATTCAGAAACTCTTTTTGATACTCATATGTATCTTTCCATTTCTTAAATGCTGGTTGCTCTTACAAGAGAAATACCCAATTTGAGTCACAAATGTTTTCTTATGGCATTATGTATGTGTTACCTATCTGAAGCTAGAATTTGAGGACAGGGTCCCTAATTTCTATACTATTGCTTTCCTGGAAGAGTTGAGAACAGTGCTGAGCCTAAATTTTAATACTTGCTGACTAAAGGATATGCATTTTAAGTTGAAATATCATGTGTCCTGGGCCAGGTTTGCCCCATGCTATTCGGTATATCATAGACAATCAAGAAATTGCTTGAAATGTTCAATGCGCTGTAGTAACCAGTTCATTTTATCAACTAGCTTCTAGTTTTAAAAGCTTTGATTTAAACTGGAACTTGATATTGTCACCACACTGATGGCCAGCTCTCTGAAAGGCACCATTCAACTCATCAACTGAGAACCAACAGGCTGATTTCAGTTTGTGAGGGGACAAAGTGAGGAGATTCAAAATC
Organism: Saccopteryx bilineata; assembly: GCF_036850765.1. Classification (NCBI taxonomy): domain Eukaryota; kingdom Metazoa; phylum Chordata; class Mammalia; order Chiroptera; family Emballonuridae; genus Saccopteryx; species Saccopteryx bilineata. The sequence continues at coordinate 293,815,981 of NC_089491.1, read as the reverse complement.
CAAATTACATTACTAACCTCTGCATTCCTAACCCTTACCTCATGTTCTCGCAGGGGAAATGAAGATGGTGCAAGAATTTGGGAGGTGCGCACCAGCACTCACCTTGGGCGTGTGAACACCTGATTATTTTCATGACCAGATCAGAGAATACCATAACGCTTATTAAAAGTGCTGATTTTTTTTATTAGTCATATTTCTGTGTTGCTGAGTGGTGCAAATGTGGTAACTTAGCAGTTAGTGAATGCACACTTATTAATACTGTGAACAATTTTAATGTCGTATTTTATATACATATTTCAGCTGTATATTTGGGAGGGCTCTGAAGTTTTGAAATTTCCCTTCTCTATTTTTTAAATTTAGAAATAAATATATAAAAATAGGTGACTTCTCAACAAGGAAAAAGGCACAGACCCCATCTGTATTGGAAAGGCAAAACATAAACCAAATGAATAAAAGGATTTGGCCAGTCTGTGACTGGCAAATGGACTGTGTGGAATGAATTAGAAAGAGCTCAGAGGCTTTGTCTAGAAAGGAATGTTAACGATTTATTGAAGGGTCTCAGAGTTTGCAAAGTTTGAACACAGCTAAGCAAAAACCCAGAAGTGCTCCAAAGAAGAAAGAAAAGTCTAAAGTTGTTACAGTAAAAGGTGCATTCTGGAGAACAATCAGTTCTGCATTGTTAGCCCTAAGGTTGGTCCAGGATGGTTATCAGTCAGATGTCAGGCATTCTGGATAATGGATGTCAGGTGGCTGTCAAGTGGTTTTGATACAGGAGTCTTTCAACTGGATAATTACAGAGTTATCTGTAGGCCTAGTGTGGGTCCCAATGCATATCCAGGCATTGATGCAGGCCTGGACTGTTCAGGAAGTTTTAAGTTTCCAGGCTAGTGAGAATAAAAGGAGTCTATCCTTATGTCTCAACCTTCATAGGGTTAATAATTTCAGCAGCTTGGTTAAAGTAACTCCATTTTATATATTTCCTATCTTCACTCTTTCCTCAACAGTATTCAACACTTAGGGAGAAAAAGTCACACATTTATAATTGCATAACACAGATGAAATATCTGAGTTAATGTACATTAAAAAGTTTTACTTACCCAAAACTTTTGCTAAATAAAGTCACCTAAAATGGTGACTTTCATAGTTCTCATCAGGTCTAAAGAAATTATATTTTTCTATTTTTTTTTATTGATTTTAGAGGAGAGGATGGGAAAGAGAGAGAATGAGTCAGAAACCTCAACCTGTCCCTGTCTGTGCCCTGAACAGGGATCGAACCAGCAACTTCTGTGCATCAACGAAGCTCCAACCAACCAAGCTATTCAGCCAGCACAGAAATGATATTTTTCAAAAGAAATTTAGACTTTTTTTTTTTACAGTAATGATACCTGTTTTCTCTCCATGAATGTTGTTCTTCAAATTAGCTTTATCATGATAAGTACAAATCCTTGGAAAAAAATCTGCTAAGTACCAAATATTTTTAGAACACTCAAACTCACAGAGACATACACAAACATACATAAATACACCCAAAGCAGGAGTTTGGGTTTATAGTCTGAGATCCAAATGGAGAAATGAATGAGTAATAAAAAGTCTAATTTGGCAGTAATCATGCAGATGTGTTTAATGGAACACCAAATCTAATGCCTTGTATTAAGTTAAATATTTAGAATCCAGGGTCTTTGTAAACCCACAATTTTTATATACCAAAACAAATAATGAAAACATGAAGGTTTCTACTGAGTCATTTGTTTCAGTTTTCTTGGAAGGGACTAACAATGGAACGGTTTGTTCATTATTGAGACAATTGAGCACTCTTCTTTTACTGGCATTATGCATACGGATTAGGTGGCAAAAGTAGTCAAAAGAGAAGATGAGGCCCTGGCCGGTTGGCTCAGCGGTAGAGCGTCGGCCTGGCGTGCGGGGGACCCAGGTTTGATTCCCGACCAGAGCACATAGGAGAAGCGCCCATTTGCTTCTCTACCCTCCCCTTCCTCTCTGTCTCTCTCTTCCCCTCCTGCAGCCAAGGCTCCATTGGAGCAAAGATGGCCCGGGCGCTGGGGATGGCTCCTTGGCCTCTGCCCCAGGCGCTAGAGTGGCTCTGGTCACAACAGAGCGACGCCCCAGAGGGGCAGAGCATCGCCCCCTGGTGGGCAGAGTGTCGCCCCTGGTGGGCATGCCGGGTGGATCCCGGTCGGGCGCATGCGGGAGTCTAACTGTCTCTCCCCGTTTCCAGCTTCAGAAAAATACAAAAAAAAAAAAAAAAAAGAAAGAAAAGAAAAAGAGAGAAGATGAAAAGCCAATCTCCTCTCCTTCTCCTGTACCTATCAGGAAAAAGATCCAACATATGCTTTACATTTTTAAAAGCATCCTAATACACTTTTTTTTTCTTTTCCTTACAGTGATCTCTGAGATTTGCATCGTTTTCCCATTTACTAGAGATAAGGTAAATAAAACTCAGAAAGCTTTAATGGCTTACCCAAATGTCTGCAATCTTGAAACTCAAGCACTGTCAATTTTATATCTACTGTATGGACACAACTGCTTCATAACAGACATCTAGAGAAAGGTAGCACATTTTCATTTCTCTGTCATAAGAAAAGCAATGCCATTTGCTTTCAGATCAAAGCCTGGCCCTCTATTATATTGCCAATAACTTCCACTTCTGAAATGTCCTGCGACAGGCAAAGCCTTTCACCAAGATTCTCGGACACTCCGAAAATGTTTAGAAAGTGCAGGCTGCCTTAGCTCTTCTGATGAACTAGTTCACTGCTGTGGTCGCTCCCACACTGAAACCTAACAGTGGTTCCCCCGCCGAGGACAAAGCACGTTCAGGTTTAGTGTGAATCAGTCCCTTCAATCTCAAGAGCTGGCATGAAGTTGGCAGTATTTCTGCACGAAGTGGTTTTTAATAAGTGCTGCTTCCTAACATCATGGTGGTTGTAAATGCTAATAAACTTCCTACAAGGGAAGTAGAAGTGGAAAGTTTCATTTGTCAAACATTTTATCACTGCTCTCGGTCAGCGTGGCCCATTACCCCAGTTCCCTGAGGCACAGACTCCCTGACTGGTTAGTAGTTAATGAATAGAAATTGTAGCGAGCCAGCAATTTTCAAAACCATAAATAATTATTCCTCTGAGAGCTCTGCTAATGGAAAATAATATAACTGAAAAAGAACTAACCTAGCAAAAAAATTACTGATTAACTAAGACCAAAATAGAGGTTCAAAACCTTATGAATTTGTACCATCCTAGGACCCTAGAGATGTATTCCATTAATTCACAGATGGAGCTTTAAGTAAAAATGTCAGTTTTTTGCAATTGTTTCTTTTCCATCTATTTTTTTTTTCTTTTTACAATATATTTTTTTTATCTAATTCCCTTAAAAAACACATTGTAGTTAACATCCAGTAACAGGATAGTGTCCATTAAGGATCAGTAAATTTTCTCTGGATTGATATTTCCATAATCATTTTTTACTACCTTTTTTGAATTAAAAATATCCCATGAAGAATACAAGTTTATGTATCAAATTGAACAACAGAGAAGTCAATAAAGGAAAACTAACAATTCCCCCTCTTTGCTCTCCCCATCAATAATTGTAGTCATTGATTTAACTCTATATATTAGAAATTAACATACCAAGTATCAAAAATATTTTTTTAAAAATATTAACTTGGGATTTTCTTGATGTCCTAATAGCTCCTAGCAAAAGGGCAACACTCAGCTAAAAACACAAAACCTGGGGATAATAAAAACAATTCTTGTAGAATTTTTTAATTTGCTGATTATTGAAGGATATTTGTTATGGTATACACACCAGATTCTTATATTAGTTATTATAACTCCAGAAAACAGACTTTTAAATTATGTTTAACATAGAAACAGGGTTATAAAAGGTTGTAATATTTTCACACAAATCTCTGAAAATTATAGAAGATATCAAGCTAGAATTCATCAAGCTAGCTTTTATTTAATATAACCTTTTTAAAATTATAGTTTTAATTTACATAAAAATTGCAAAGGTGGCACAGGGAATTTCCACAAACCACATCTAGTTTTCCCTACTGTTAACATCTTCTATCACCCGAGTAGACTTGTCACAAGAACCAGTACTGATCTACTAACTGAACTCCGGACTTTATTCAGATATCACTTGTTTTCGTTCTAATGTCCTTTTCTGTTTTTGGATCCCATCCAGGGTCCCTTATTACACTTGCTCATTATGTCTTTTTAGTTTTCTCTAATATGGGACAACTTGTCCTGCCTTGTTTTTGATGACCTTGAGGGTTTTGAGAAGTAACAGGTCATATATTTTGTAGACTATCCCTCACTCTGGAGGGACCATGCTTTCCTCATTGTTAGACTGGGGCTGTGGGTTTTGAGGAAGATGATCACAGAGGTGAAGTGCCATATTTGTCACATTCTAACAAGAGTACATACTATTGGCCTGACCTGTGGTGGCGCAGTGGATAAAGCATCGACCTGGAAATGCTGAGATCACCGGTTCAAAACCCTGGGCTTGCCTGGTCAAGGCACATATGGGAGTTGATGCTTCCAGCTCCTCCCCCCTTCTCTCTCTCTGTCTCTCTCTCCTCTCTCTCCCTCTCTGTTTCTCCTCTCTAATAATGAATAAATAAACAAATTAATTTTAAAAAAAGAGTACATACTGTCGACATTAACGTCAGTGAGGATGTTAGCCTTGATATTAACCTTAACATAGGGTTTACCAATTTTTTTTCCACTCCAAAGTTGCTTTCTCCCTTCCCAAACCCTACACCTCGGAAGCCAGTCAGTAAGGGCAGCGCACACTGAAAGAGAAAATTGGGGATGAGGGGAGAACAAATTTGGAACCTTTAGAAAAATGTATCTAGCTATGTGTTTATTTACTACCTGCTAGAGAAGGGAGGTGGATTGATTCAAGAGATGTAGAAATGGAGGAAAGGCAGAGAGAAAAGAGAAATTGATGAAGAAAAACTGGGATAGTGGACTAATTTCATGGCTTCGGAATGCAAAACCTGAGAGTGGAGATGTATTTATTAAAAAGTACATTTAAAAAAGAATTGGGGGTGTATTTGGGAATGGAGATAGGGAAAATTAAGAATTAGCTGGTGTAAAAAATATAGTTGATGTTATTATATGACTACAAAATGTTATTGGTGTCTAGTATTACTTCAGAAGCCAATTGCATTTTGAAAGAAGCTGTAATGTAGATAGCATTTTATTTTGTGCACCATTTACTTATATAATTTATTTCCCCATTTATTCAAGTCAGATTTACTGAACACTTAGTGTGTATTAAGTATTTTTTCTGGGTACACAGGATAGAGAAATGAACAAGAAGTCATGTCTTCATAAAAAATTGTTGCTTCATAAAACCAGCAATCCTTGGGGAAAGGAGAAGTAGCAGGATCTCAGAGACAATGAGATAATTTTGAAGGAAGCAAGTCTAAAAAAGAAAAGAAAAGAAAACTACAGATAATAAAACAGGGATGGGCCTAGAAAGAGGCTACTTCATTTTGGGTGGTTTGAACTCTGATAATAAGGTCAGAGTTTGTGTTGTTATCACTAGTGTTTTGGTTGGTCTGTCTGTGTTTTGGTTTGTGGATGTTGTTCTTGTCTCTATGGTCCTAGTCCTGGACAAGACGGGTGAGGAGTAGGAGAAAGCAATATAAACAGTATGAATTCTAAAGTGAATTCCACCGATAACATTTCTCAGTCCCAAGAAGAATGATCAGAGACTCTATTCTCAAGCTGAGACCCTACTATAGAGATATTTTTTAAAGTCTACATAACTATCAAGACGTAAAAGGATTTTTAATACTAGTATCAATGCAGCTAAATGAATATTTTTGGTACATTAATCCCTTTAGTATATTAAATATTTTCTAAAATGACACTTGCACTACTCAGAATTCCCAAAGAAGTCAGATAATATTGAACAAACAATGAATGAATTATATAGTCCCAAAGTTACTTCTTTGAAGTGACCAATATTCAAGAAGATGAATAATTTCTGGTCGTTTTGTTTTGAAAATATACAATATATATCTTTTTACTTTGTAGTCACTCTTCATATTCTTCTACAAAGGATTCTTAAGAAGTTTTTGAGAACTTTTGGTTTCAAAGTTTATTATTCATGTCACACACTATGGTTATGCTCAATCTAGCAAGAGTTTTATAGCTTTAATTTATGGATATCCCTTCAGTTGATCTCTCCCCTTGGCTCCAGTCTCTCCATTCTGCTTTAGCTGTAGTATTTTCTGAAATTTTTAACAAGATCTAAGGCATATATATATATGCTCACAAAAATTAGGGGATATACAATCTAAATATGAAGCAATAAAATATTCCCTAATTTTTGTGAGCAGTATATATAACATATATGTTAATAATAGCATAGTTAGTAATAGTATATATGTATATTGGTTCATATATATGAAAGGTAACAGTAGCATAACTGAACAGACATGTAATATAAACCTTAGTATGATGAAGATGCTTTTTAACATATCCAGATGATGCTCCAACCAATTGAAAATGCTTTTTTAAAAGAGTAACTCAGTAGGTATAGCATATTAAGGATTAACAGTAAATACCATATTATTTCACTTACATATGGAATCTAAAGAAAAAAATAAATGAACAAAAGAGAAATATTCATAGATACAGAGAACAGACTGAGAGCTGTTAGAGAGGAGGGGGTTGAAGGGCTGGGTGAAAAGGTGAGGGATTAAGAAGCACTAATTGGTAGTCACAAAATAGTCATGGGGATGTACAGTACAGCACAGGGAACATAGTCAATAAGACTGTAACAAGTACGAATGGTGCCAGGAAGGTACTGGAAATATCGGGGGGACCACTTTGTGAAGTGTATGATTGACCACTATGCTGTAAATTCTGAAACACATACAAAATAATTTTAAATGTAAATTTTAATTGAAAAATAAGACACATGCAGCTCCATGTTCATTGCAGCATTGTTCACGGTGCCAAGACATGGAAACAGCCAAAATGCCCTTCAATAGAGGACTGGATAAAGAAGATGTGGTATATATATATATATATATATATATACACACACACACACACACACACACACACACACACACACACATATATACATACACACACTATGGAATACTACTCAGCCATAAGAACTGATGACATCGGATCATTTACGACAACCTGGATGAACCTTGATAACATTATACTGAGTGAAAAAAGCAAATCAGAAAAAGCTAAGAACTATATGATTTCATACATAGGTGGGACACAAAATTATGACTCATGGACATAGACAGGGGTACAGTGGTTACCAGGGGGAAGCGAAGGGTGCAGAGCAAGGGGGATGGGAGAAGGGGAGGGGCTTAAAAGGAAACAAAATATAGGGTGACAGAAGGTGATTTGACTTTGGGTGATGGGTATACAACATAATCAAGTGTCCAAAGGATGTGGAGACATTTTCTCTAAATCTATGTACTCTGATTGATCAATATCACCCTGTTAAATTTGATTGTCTAAATAAAAAAATTTTTTTAAAAGAATCAAGTGGAAAAATAAAATAAAAATAACTGTAATTGAAGACTAAAATTTAAGTTAAAAAAATAAAATATAGAGAAATGCCTTGATCAATAACAAGGACTTTAAATAAAGAACAATAAATAAATAAAAATTAACTTAAAAGTTAAGAATTAAGTGTCTGTTCTTGCCTATAGAAATAAATCCTGTAAACAAAACCTATAGATCTATAAGTTTTTATTAGTAGTATATACCATTTCCTTTTCTTACAATGAAAATGACTTACAATATATTCATATAAAAATGAAATAAAATGACCTATTATAATTACTATTCGGGATTCTTTTTGTATCTGTGAGTTTTCTTTTCTTTGCTTAATTCCTTCACCTTTTTCATCCAATCCCTCAATCCCCTCCCTCTGACAACTGTCAGTCTATTATCTGTATTTATGTGTCTGTTTTTATTTTGTTAGCTTATTGTGTTCATTAGATTTAACATATGAATAAAATCATATGGTACTTGTCTTCCTCTGATTGGCTTATTTCACTTAGGGTAATGCTCTCCAGGTCAATATATGTTGTTGCAAAAGGCAAGATTTCCTTTTTCTTTTTTTTACAGCTGAGTAGTATTCCATTGTATAAATGTACCACAGCATTTTAATCCATTCATCTACTGATGGGAACTTGGGCTGTTTCCAAAAGTTGGCTATTGTTAATGCTACAATGAACACAGAGGTGCTTATGTTCTTTCAAATTAGTGTTTTGTGTTTCTTAGTATAAGTGCCCAGAAGTGGAACCATAGGATCATAAGGCTTTAATTTTATGAGGAAACTCCACACTGCTTTCCACAGTGGCTGTACCAATTTGCATTCTCTCCGACAACACACAGGATTCCCTTTTCCCCACATCCTTGCCAACATTTTTGTTTGGTGAGTTGTTGATGATAGTCATTCTGACAGGTATGAGGTAATATCTCATTGTGGTTTAAATTTGCATTTCTCTGATGATTAGTATTATTAAGCATCTTTATATATGTCTATTGGCCATGTGTAAGTCCTTTTTGGAGAAGTGTTTATTCAAGACCTTTACTTGTTTCCTAATTGGGGGGGGGGATGGGAGCTGAGTTTTATAAGTTCTTTATAAATTTTGAGTATTAAGCCCTTAACAGATGTATCATTGGTGACTATGTTCTCCTATTCAGTGGGTTGTCTTTTCATTTTGTTGATGGTTTCCTTTGCTGTGCAAAAACTTTTTAGTTTGATGTAGTCCTGTTTGTTTTTCTTTTTTTCACTTATCCAAGGAGATATATCAGAAAAAATACTGCTGCAAAAAATGTCAGAAATTTTACTGCTTATGTTTTCTTCTAAGATTTTTATGGTTTCACAACTTACATTTAAATCTTTAATCCATTTTGAGTTTATTCTTGTGTATGGGGTAAAAAAGTGGTCTTGTTTCATTTTCCTGTACATATTTGTCCAATTCTCCCAACACCATTTATTGAATAGATGATCTTTACCCTATTGTATGTTCTTGCCTACTTTGTCAAGTATTAATTGACCATATAAGCATGGGTTATTTCTGAGCTCTCTATTCCATTCCACTGATCTATATTTCTATTTTTATGCCTGTACCATGCTGTTTTCATTACTGTGGCTTGTAAGTCATAAAATAGCATATTGAGAAGCTGTAATTTGAAAACCAGACTACCAAGTTCATGCTCTTAACCATTGTTATACAGCCTCTCCAGTTTTACTTAGAAGATGACTGTCATGTCTCATTACTCACACAACTCATTGAAAGTTCTCAACGTGACTTATTAGTCAGAATGAGGTCACATGGACTCTCCTAAATCAATCACTGATAGTAGAAAATAGTATAACTTTCCTTGATACAATATAACTAGATACATGAGGGGGAAAATGATGTTCTATTAAAAAAAGAAGAGTTATATGTTAGGGAGGTGATGTTATTATTATAAACAACTAGTGAAGACTATGTTTTTAAAAGGAAATAATAAAAAATTTAAAACGTTATGAGAGGTTAAGTAAAATAAGGCTAAAAAATATTAAGCAGATGCAGTGACAAGATCACCGGTGACCTCTTTGACAATAGTTTCTGAAGAGTTTGTGGTTAGACCAGATTGGAGTGCTTTGGTAAGTTATGAGAATGTAAGAAAAACAAAACTATTTTTTTGAAGTAGAACGGGAAAGAAGCAGTAGATTAATGGGGCGATGAGGTGGAGAAGACTCTCTTCTTTTAGATGAGAAATTGAGTATACCTAAAGGTTGAGGGAAGGAACAGAGAGGCGGAAGCTGGATAAGTGCTCTTCCTATGAAGGAAGGAGAGACTGGGATCTAAAGTACAAAAGGAGGACGTAAATGTCAGGAATTTATCTCTTTTATTGATATGGAAGGAAAAAAATATGTATGTTTAAGGAAGTGTATAAATAAAACGTTAGGATTTGAGGTGGCTCCTAAATAATGACCACTCTTGCATCCAGGTGGCAATGTCCAAGGTGGCAGGATTTTTCCCAGACTTGGTGCCTGAGTAAGTTCTGTGACAGCCTGTAAAGACAGCTCAGGATGGGGGGAGGGGAAGGTAGAAGAGGGTATAGGAGGGATAAATGGTGATGGAAGGAGACTTGACTTGAACACTCAATAATACAATATACAGATGAGTTATTATAGAATTGTACACCTGAAACCCATATAATTTTAACCAATGCCACCTCAATAAATTCAATAAAAATTAAAAAGAAAAAGGCTGCTCTTAAAAATGCCCACAACACTAATAAGACTGATCCCAGGTGAATATAGCACCTCAGGTCTCAGTGACTGACTTATCACAGGTAAGAGTAGAGGCATATTTGTTTAGAACTTAATACAAAGATAAATGCATTGCTATTTTCACTTTTTTGTATTGTCATGTATTCCTGACTAGATTCTAATGCCTTCCAAAATAAAACTTCTACTTTGTCAATTATCTATATAATGATAATTTTGGGGGAAAAAAAGGCATATTTCACAACCTTTTTTTAATCAAGCATGAAGATATGGAGAAGAAATGCCCATTTCTAACCCTCATATTTTTTAACAACAATTCTGGGGTTTCCACATGAAAGTTAGAATTTTATAAATTAATTTTTCATGTGCATTAATAAGTTCTTTCTGCCAGTAGTCATAGTACCTGTAGCTTAATAGGATTCATGGTTTAGACAAAACTGGGCAGTGTCAGAACTGGAAAAGGCATTCTGACAGTGACAGGTCACCTAGGCGCAGCACATACCTCTGAATCATGTCAGGTTGCCCATCTGAATCACCGTTGACCAAAAGTCAAAGTATGCCCAAGTTTCAGAAACAAGTCTTCAGACACTTAGGTTAGATGGAAACGAGAGATGGAGAAAGCATAGAAGTAAAATTTCTCCGTATTAATACTAATCATACTTCATAAAATGTCATTGGGCAGATTAATTGAAACAGTCCCTATCATATTCTGAATTTAGTTGTAGTCTGACAACTGGAGATGAAGCTGACTGTTTTTCTCTACTGATGGGTACTGTATGTTATTTACAAATCTAGAGCTGTCAGGAAGTGTAATATTCATTCACTCATTCACTTATTCCATCATGCAGTGTTGATTCAATAAACATTTATTGAACACCAACTTCACACCAGGAACCAGGAATTCGGAGAAATATAAAAAGGACCTTAGTCTTCAAGCATGTCACAATCCAGTCTAGCTCCTCACATTCCAGTTGTGAATAATTTTAAATGGATAGGGGCCGTTTAATTAATATCTATCTAAAAGGTTCATTGCTCTGAGTTTGTATAATTGATACTATTCTCCAAATCTTCTGTTCTTTTAATATTTATATAAAAGGCATCTAAAAAAAGAAAATGTAGAATGTGGGTTTCAAAAAAAGAGTGCTGCTTTTTCAATGATTGTATAGTTAATCAAAAGACATCCATTTTTTTCTAAAAAGATATGCATAAACCATTGGGAATTGTGCAAGTGAATTATTTTAGGGATGAGGATAATCTCTTATATATAAGAAGCCTAATGAACTGTTAAAATATGCAAACAAAGAAAACATTAAATGATTGGTCTTGGCAGACCTAGAGATAAAATGGTCTTAATGCTCTTAACTTTTTCTTGGAAGACTAGGGGAAGAAATTAACATAAAGAAGGATATTTCAATGAATTAATTTATTTTAATTAAATATATTTATGTTGATGTCTTGTTTTCTTTTTTTTAAATCATTAAAAAAATTTTAATTGCAGTTGACATTCATTATATTAGTTTCTGGTGTACATCCCAGTGATTAAACATTACATAGTGATGATCCCAATAAATCTCGCAACCATTGGACACCATACAAAGTTATTAGAATAATATTGACTATATTCCCTAGGCTGTAATTTACATCCCTGTCACTATTCTGCAATTTGTACTTTTTCATTTCTTCCCCTTTTTCACCCAGCCCCCAACCCCCTTCTTATCTGGCAACTGTCAAAATGTCCTCTGTATCTATGAGTCTCTTCCTGTTCTGCTTGTTTGTTTATTCTGTTTTTTAGATTCAATTGTTGATAGATATGTACTTATTGCCATTTTAGTGTTCATATTTTTTATCTTGAATTTGTCCCAGAGGCTCCTTATACTATCTCATTTTTTGGTTTATTTTTTTTCTTTTTTCTGCTCTGTTTGGGGTATTATCTGTTTCCTTATCTTTCAAACCTCTAATTTGATCCTCTGCTTTATCTACTCTACTGTTGATTCCTGTAATGTATTCTTCATTTCTGATTGGTTCTTTTTTATGGTTTCTAGTTCCATTTTTATGTTTCCTTATCTTTGTTAAAGTTCTCACAAAGTTTGTCTACTCTTCACCTAAGTTCATTGAGCATTCTTACAACAAGTGTTTTGAATTCTGCATCTAGTAGATTGCTTGTCTCCATTTTGTTTAGCTTTCTTTCTGGAGTTTGGTTCTGTTCTTCAATTTGGGACATATTTCTCTGTTTCTGCATTTTGGCAGTCTCCCTGTGTTTGTTTCTATATATTAGATAGAACTGCTACATCTCCCAAACTTGGTAGAGTGGCCTAATATACTAGATGTTCTGCAGGGTCCAGTGGCACAGCCTCCCTAATCACCCAAGCTGGGCACTTGAGGTGTGCCTCCCATGTATGTTGTGTACACACCCTCCTCTTGTGGTTGAGCCTTGACTGCTGTTGGCATGTCACTGGGGAGATTTACTCCCAGGCCCGTCAGCTGCAAGGACTGGCTGAGACCACCAACCACATGGATCATTTGTGCAAAGACTCACTTCACAGAGCAGAACTTACTTCAGCAATGCTCTGGTGCGTGCTAAGTCTCCCTTTTAAGTGTGTCACTTGTAGAAGTGGTTGGGTGGTGGCACTTCAACGTAGTCTGAAGCTGTCCCCTGGGTACATTGTCTCTGGGGACCCCTAGGAGGTACAGCCCAAGGTCGGCCACTGCTTGTGTTCTTCCCGGGGCCACCCAACATTGATGCCTTGTTTTCTAAGTGAATTAATTTGAGTATCTTCTGTACTTCTGAAATTCAAATAACCTTTTATATTCTCTATGGTTACCAGTAACCACAGCTAATTAGCTATGATTTCACAATCAGATTAGGCAGGGTAATAATGTTCCTCCTATTTGTGTTCTTCTCTGTTTACCTAAAAATGCAACTACCTTACTTTTATTTTTAGTTTACAATACTACAATGTTACTGAGCATAAAATATATGAAAGACAGTAAACTAATCCCATTTAAAGGTAAGAGATGCTTTGTTTTTAACAGATTTATAACTTAACAGAGAAAATAAGTCATGCCATCACATTGTCACAAAACTCAGAATATGTGAGAAGTCATCCAAGAGGTTTAACGTATAAAATGAGTTCAGAGTAGGGGGGATTGTTATTGAGAGTGAAGTCTGAAACAGAAGTCTTTGAAGAATCTGGCCCTTGAGCTGATATTGACAAAGGTAGATGAGAGGATGTACCAAGCTGAGGAAAAAACATATTGGAAAGAGATAAGGTGTTTCAGTTGGCAAGAACATAATACAAGATAAACAATTTGGAAGGCAGATATGCACTACATATTTGATTATTTGAATACTATGTAATAGAATTTTGAGTCTAGGCAATATAAAACAAATAATAGTTGAAGAGATAAAATTACTTCAAAGCCAATCAGGAAAAATATTTATTTTAGCTTAATGCTAAAAACATGGTTTATTTTTCCACTTTGCAAATTGGTGTTTTGGGATTAGACATATACTACCTTCTCCTATTGGCCGATCAATCCACTGTAAGTTCCCCTTCTTTTCATCCTACAAAGCAATAGACTAATGTACAGGGACTGTAACTAATCACCCAAGGGATGCTGCTGAAGGTGTGGTTGGGAGGGGCTGCTATAAGTCTTTTTTTTTTTTTTTTGCCAGGTATACATTAATTATTCTAAATCTTTGCAATAACTACATGACAAGACTCATCTCAATGATTCAGTATATGAGTCATAGCAACTCATTTCATGATCAATGTGTTTTTCATCACAAATAATTGAATATTTCCATCAATAGAGGATATGTCACACAATGATGCATTCATACAATGGTCTATTGTGCAGTTATTGAAATTAATGATTTAGGGTTATACAGATTGAGTTACAGGGATTTCCTTAAGGTAAGGTAGGTAAAAAATACTAATAACTAGTTTAGTGCCTTGTGTATGCCAGCATTTTCCATATATTGTGTTATTTGAAAACATTAATAAATCTTATTGTTATTATCTCATTTTAAATTATAAAACCAAGGTACAGAAAGGTTAAAAAAAAATTCCCAGAATCACACACATAGTAAGTGGCAGAATCAGAATTTGAACACAAGAAATCTGCCTCTAATTCTAACATCTTAGCTACTACTCATTTAACCATCTGTTGTCCAATCTAAGATTGAGTTTGCTAAAATTTCTGTGTGGTTGGTCATCACATTTTGTTTATTTACTATTCAATGTCATTAGGATAGCACTAAATACCAGGCAATCAAATGGTAACTTCCAAAGTACTATAAATTATTAGTGCTGGAAATATACAAAAACTGCTTTACTTCTTTTTTTTTTTTTTTTTTTTTTTTTTTGTAAAGCTGTAAAGATCCATATTGAAGCTGTTATTTTGACCAGCAGGCTTCAAATAATTCTATGCTAAAAAAATTTTTTTTTAAATACCATTTTATTTTTTCTTTATTGGCCCATTGTTGCTTTATATATTGCTTTCTCCTCTTCTCTACCCCATTGGCTGAAATCTAGAAGGTATTATAAGTTCTATCTTTACTTTTAAAATAAGAGTAATTTTTACTGCCCAGAATAGTATTGTTTTAATAATTAACAAATCCAAAACTGAATGAACAAATGGCAAAAGCATTTAAAGCTAAAACTTGTTCCTTCCACCTGCCTGACCTCAGGTAAAGAGCCTGCAAGACAGAAAAAAAATTATTCTTTCTGTTCCAGAAAATAATGTATATATTACAACTGTTAGGTGCTGTCTTCTACATATATCAATTATTGTAGGTTGAGTTTTGTAATTATGCTATTCAAATCTTTGATATTCTTTCTACTATTTTTTGTCTGCCCTTTCTTTTTATTAATAAATTTTGTTGTTTCTTAAAATGTTGTGTATTTATCTATTCCTCTTTATACCTCTGCAAATTTTTGCTTTATGTATTTTGAAGGATGTTACTAAATGCATTCAAATTTAGAGTTACTCTATCTTAATGAATAGAACCTTATATCAATTTGAACTGATCTTCTTTATCTATGGTAAATTTCTGCCTTAAATTCCAGTTAATTTAGTAATATAGCCATAATCATCTTTTCTATTTTTTATAGGGTAGTCTTATTCCATCTTTTACTCCCAATATTTCTATATCTTTATACTTTAAATATTTTGTATTATAAACAGTATATAGTTGTTTTGTGTTTTTATCTAAGCCGACATTCTCTGTCCTTCAGTTAGTTTTTAATTTACTTATAATGTAATTACTGATATGTATGTTAAATATACTTCTTTTTATTTTTATTCTTGTGTTGTCTCTTTTATATATTTTTCTTTTTTTTTTTTTTTTTTTTTTTTTACAGAAACAGAGAGAGAGGGATAGACAGGGACAGACAGACAGGAATGGAGAGATGAGAAGCATTAATCATTAGTTTTTTATTGTGCATTGCAACACCTTAATTGTTCATTGATTGTTTTCTTATACATGCCTTGACCACAGGCCTTCAGCAGACCGAGTAACCCCTTGCTCAAGCCAGCAACCTTGGGCTCAAGCTGGTGAGCTTTTGCTCAAACCAGATGAGCCTGCACTCAAGCTGAAGACCTCGGAGTCTCGAACCTGGGTCTTCCACATCCCAGTCTGACGCTCTATCCACTGAGCCACCGCCCGGTCAGGCTATATATTTCTTTCTTGCCTGCTGTCCTTCTTTTGGCTTCTCTCAGTGTAATTTATTTTTATTTATGTCAATTCAATGTTGGTAGAAAGGAGTTTTTACATCAAACTGTCATGCCATACTCCCCACATAAACTCTCTCACAGCACCAGCTTCAGGAATGCTGTGTACTCAGAATGGAAGCAGCGTGTTCACTTTGAGAGATTCATTTATTATATTTCTTTAGAATAAATTTTGAAAAATTATTCCATTTCTTTCCCCACTATCAGTTATTTTATTAGTGTTTTAATGGTAAACCTAACATTACTCTTGAATCATTAAAGTTTAATATAAATCTAAATGTTTAACTCCATGTACTCTCCTCCTAACTTTTCACTGTTATCTCATCTTTAAATCAAGTATTATATATTCCCAAATAAATTATTGTTGTTGTTGTTTTATGCAGTCATTTTCCATTTAGGGTTACCCCGGATTTATCCTTTTCTTTAGTTTCATTCTGCTTATACCTCTGCCTTCAGAACTGGGAAAATTCTCCTCCTGACAAGAAGTCTTTTTCCACCCCATTGACAAGAAGGCATTCTGCTTTTATGAAAAGCTTTATAGTTTTAACCTCACATTCAGGTCTATGATGTATAAGATTACATAGGGTATTCAGTTACTTTAGCATTATTCATTAAATAATATTAGCACCTTTGTAAAAAAAAAGTCAAACAATGGTGTATGTGTGAGTCAATTTATGAGCTCTTTGTTCTGTTTCAGTGACCTATTTTTATATGTATATATAAACCAAAACCAAAACCAAATACTTTATAAGAAGTTTGAAAACTAGGTAGTATTTGTTTTCAACTTTTTTCTTCTTCAAGCTTGTTTTGCCTATCCTTGGTCTTGTGTATTTTCATGTAATTTATAAAGTCAGCTTGTCAACTTCCATTATATATGATATGATATATATATATATATAT